>NC_083731.1:61736259-62986259 GCF_028564815.1 Eubalaena glacialis | reverse complement strand
AGGATGGGGATTTCAGAGAGAGAGGCTTCTGCCTTCAGCCCTGGGATGATCACAGCTGTGAGCAAACTCATCCTGACCTGCCCAGAGCCTGTGATTCCAGTGGCATACCCACCATGGGGACTGGTTCCACACTGGCTAAGATAAATAGCAATAAACAAAATCTATTCAACTGCATGGAAAAAACAGAAGATGCTGAGGGATGGGTTTAATGAAAAAAACACTTTGGCAAAAGATAAGAAATAGAAGGAGCAAAATATTTTTTAATTTAAAATACTATAAACCACATAAGTTAAATAATTTAAGTAGCATGACTTTTAAAACTTACACATTGGCTAATATTTTTCAGTCATTTTCTCTGAAGCAGTATAATACGTATCAGAGAAAATCAGCTGATTCACTTTTACAAAGCCAGAGGAAAATAAATTGGGATGAGAGTTTCTCCTCCTAGTAAATGTGGAGAAGATGAGCATTCATTTTCCTGATGTTTCCTATCAGTGAGATTTCCAATAACCCATAGTTTCAGGCAATTCACTCCTTCTACCTCATTTGGTTGACCCAGGCATTGGGATTGATTGCTACAGGTTTAATATAGCTACAACTAATGGCTTGTAGATTGTTTTATGATCAAGACTTGCTTGAAATGTCTATTCAGCTTTGCCCCAGGAATCAGAATGTTAAAGTGCCTAGGACAAATGACTTTCTCCACGTCCGGCGTAAAAACCCTTCCTAACAGGATAGCATAGTAGTTGTTTATTCTGGCACCCACTAAAATTAATTTTAAAAAAAAACAAAAGTGAATATAAACAATTACAAGAGCTTTAAGTGATAAGGAAGATTTTGGAGTTCACTAGGAGTAAAATGTATTGTTTCACAGTCTATTGGTGACATAATGGATTACAGAAGATCCTGAAGGTGTGTGATGCTTTTTACTTACAATGTTGGCGGTAGGTTTCCATCAATGCACACAGACGTTGCAGATATCAGTCTAATAACCTTGAATTTCTTTCAAATGTGGACGTTATTAGACCTGTTGAACTTTGTTTTTTCAAGAATTAGCATCTTATGAATTTAAATACCAACAGTGAAGATAATAAAAGAATTTGTTGTCTCAGATTATATTTTTAAATAACTCTTTTTATGTTGTGCCTGTAATTTGTTTCAAATAACTTTAGCTGACGTAATTACTTCAAATATCTAAAAGTTTATTTATTTTCTCCAAACATCTGTTTAGTATATCTTAAATAATGCATAATAAAAGCAATTACATAAGTGAGGCTTCTGTATTTTTTAAATAGTGATAAAAGTTAAGGGAATACCAAAAAGTCTCAAACTGACTCTTGAGTAGGAAAAATTAGGTAAGGATGAGAAATAAAATTTTGAAAATATTCTACCTAATCCATTTGTTTGTGTTTGAGGCTGATGACGTACTGATCTGGCTTAATTAACATGAGAACATAATTGTTAGCTCTTACCAATGGAAAATTGTGACAGATTCCCATCTTTGTTCAAAAAGAGTCTGAAACAAACTTCTTAGCTTTCATTCAATAGGTTTTATTCATATATCTAATATACCAGATATTTTTATATGTATTTATTTATAAATACAATACACCCAAGTACATCTCATTGGATTTTGATCTGTCTGAGAGCATTTGAGATAAATTGCATTATGAATATAATTAAAATCTTAAACTAAGAAATAATGACATCATGAGAGAGCTAAAATCAAAATGTTGAACCATGTCATCCTGGTTTAACATCTTACATCCAAATATTTCTTCTCAGTGTGTCTGGTGCTTTGATTCATGCATTAAAATGCTAGTTTGCATAAATGTTCAAAAGATGAGCATTTCTTTATCTCAACAGGTTTTAGACTTACTCTTTTTTTTTTTTCCAGTTTGAGTCTTTTATTTTTTAGTGTTTTTTAACATCTTTATTGGAGTATAATTTGTTTAAAATGGTGTGTTAGTTTCTGCTTTATAACAAAGTGAATCAGCTATACATATACATATATCTATAGACTTATTCTTAATGAAGGATTATCTTTTTGATTAAGCTCAAACTAAGAATCAATGCAAAGAAAGAATAAAAAATTTCCAAGCTTTCAGAATACTTTGGATATAGGTATGTGTATGAATCAAGGAGAGGGGGTAGAAGGATACTTACATCAATTGTGAACAATGATACAGCTTTATTTTTGTGACTGCAAAATCATATATTTTCTTTCATTAGGATATATATAAAAATAGCAAAATTGCAAATACTTTAATCTAACAACTGGTCATTTTCTTTCAATCACATATTTTCTACCTGGTTGCACTTCTGCTGGCCCACTTGTTTTTTTCTTTTCTTGTTGTTCATTTTGACACGCACAAACCATTGCAACTTGTAATATGTATATTTATCGTCATCTTTCAGTCATTTGTTATTTTGCTCACGGTTGGTTGAAGGCTTTGTTTGTTTCAATTTGTTTGTTTTTTAATAACTCAGAGTCTGTGACTATTTGAAATCAACTTGAAAATAAAAGTGGAAAAGTGTGTTCTTTGTTGTTGTTGATTTTTTTTAGAATGCCTAGTGCCTCTCTTTATAGGGGAAATTGGGACAAGAGAGTTGAAAACTAGAGAAAAATATAAGATGAGCAATACATAGTCATCAGCTATCTTTATAGACTAAAATTCTCTTATTCAGTATAAAAAATATAAAATTACATTATTAGTAATGTTATTTGATTTCTTTTCAAAATTATCATATTTGATATATTTATATATACGAACACATAGTAAAGAAGAATAAATAAGTTTTGAATACATGGTTTGAATTTGCCCTTCTGATAGTTGGAGACTGCTGAATTAAAAGCCATTAGCAAAAATCCTCTCCTTCTATGTTCTCAACCTTTATATTTATTATTTGAGACACCTTGAATTTTTGAGGACTAAGAAGTCTCCTTGTCTCACATTACAATTTGAATTCTGACACAAAATAAATCTGTTTTGAAGAACATCACAATAGATAAGCTATCAGGATATTCACATTTATACCCCCTTTTAAATAATGTTTAATACAGTATTTTATAGTGTTTGCAGATCGGTTATCTCTGAATAGTCCTTCTTGAAATTGTCTTATACTTTAAACAGCAGAAAATTAATTAATGTTGTGTATATTTAAATACTCATAATAATATGTTAGAAATTTTGGGTTGTTTTAGGAAGCAACAAGAAATCCAGTTAAAGAAGATTAGAAAACAATATTATCTATTATCCACTGTAACTTTAAGATGAAAAGTGTTGAAAACAATTTTGTTAGTTGTCTCTAATTATAGTTTAAGGTAAGTGATGAAGAAAACTTAAATGTAATAAACTCCCCATAATACATCCTATGGAGCTATGCAAAATATGGCCAGTTTGTTTCTTAAGACTAAACATTTAAAAAAAGAAAAAGAAACATGTATCAACACTTACATTGGCAAATACACTTACCTTCAGTTGATTAGAGCTGATATGGTGTTTTCAGACAATGTGGGCTCTACTTAGTTGAATTTACTTCTTGACTTTAAATTCTGTACAATAAAAGCAAAGGGACCTCAATTTAAAGTCAAATTGTTCTATACAGCATATTTGAAATGTACCTGAATTCCAGTTTATGTGCTTAATGAATGAATCACAATACTCAGGCACCTATTAATAATGAAAAAATGAAGTTAGATAAGACAGGACTGTCTGATCTTCGCCGGTCTCCCAGAATCAGAATGTATTGCTTTCAGGCAGATGTCTTGAAGAGTCAGAGTGTGGGAGGATGACTTAAATTCGGAAAAAAAAAAAAAAAAAAAACACCTTAACAATGAGGATGAGACGATCTGTTGTGTCACAACTTCCCAAGTAGCTCTTCTATAAATAAGGATGACATGTAGTATAAGAATCTTCCCTTTAGAGAAACAATTGCAGACATGTGCCTACAGTAACTCAAGTGCTCTGACAACTCATAGAAATGATGCTCTGACCTATTTGGCCAGTTTTGAACTAGAAGCATTAGAATAAATTCCATATGTTGGAAATTGAGTAAACTCATGTCGAGTAATGAGGATGATAAATTAAGGAATATATGCGTGATTTATCACTCCTTTCTGGAGAACACCGTTAGCAATAGCAAATGTAAATTAAGATGACACTACAAAACAGATTAGTGGAAAATAGAATGCAGAATTTCAAGGAGATTAACAAGCAGGACAGGAGGCACTTTTAAAAATCACAGAAGAAACTCAAGTGCCTGCTGGTCTTGAAAAGAATCAGTATTTACCTAGTCCCTTTCATCCAAGAATCTTAGTATATTTCAAAGTATTTCAAATTGCTTTTTACCTGGTAAGGTATCCATATTGTCATCTAAATCTTACAGATCAAAATAAAAATCAAAGTGCCCTATCTTTATTAAAAACTACAAAATAGGAAAAGCAAGTTAGTGATGGATCCCTCTTGGTATATTATTCAGAGACACAAATGCAAGGAAGATGAGCAGAAAACACTATACTTTACTAATACTGTGTGGCAGGATAATTTATTGGAAAATTCATTTGTGTTTTGTTTTCTCTGCTCAGGAAGAATCAGAAAGAATAAGTTCACAGTGTTTTGTGCTCTGCATTTTTCCTTCCATTCTGAGTAGTCCTTTATGTTTCTTTGCCTGAGGGACTGTTCAGGAACTGAACAGAACTTATTTGAAAATAGCCTCTGTTTCCAGCTTTTGTGAAAGTACAAACCAGGGGTCACAAATTCAAATACTGACAGAGCCAGGCAGCACCTAAGTGAACAAAGTAGACTGGGTTTAATTTTTTCCACATAGGCTCGATTTGGTTGCATATTTATTTTTGTAGGAATAGTCTTTACTTTCACTAAAGAGTATACTTCCATTTTTTTTTTTAATTTAGAATTTTGGTTCATTTTTCTTTTCTTCTTTTGATACTGTCCACGAAACACTGCACCAAACAGAGTTAAACAGGCAAAGAAAACTTTACTCAAGATTACCAAAGGGGCCAAGACTGTTGCAATAGGAGAAAGAGATTGAAATCAATTTTGCTGAAACAAAAAGTGGGATGAACTAAACAAAATACGTAAGAGGACGTGGTGGGGAGGTTGATCTCTGTGATTAGACCATCTGTGTTTGTTGATTGTCAGTTATCAAAATTAGGGTCTAGCATCCCACAGAGATTGGGAGATAGGGTCAGGAATCCCTTGGATGATTACATACCAAAGGGAAGACTCCCAGGTCCTTGAGAAAGACCTTTCTGAGTTATAAAACTGCCAAGAGCCCAAGAGAAGCTTTACATCCAAAGGGACAGAGAAAGAATTCACAATCACAAGTTTTCTAAATAAACGCCCCAAGAAATGGGAGGTCAGAGACCTATGGTCAGGAAGAAGTCTGTCTAAAATTTAGCCAAACTGAGGAGAACGTTAAGGCATTTACAGTCAAAAGCGATATGGTCAAAGGGAAATCTTTCTGTTATATGTGGAGGACAGCAGTGCGAATATGGTGCTAAGTGGTGACCATCGGATTAGTGTTGTGAGAGACACCTGGTACTGATGAGGGATGCTGGAAGCTTGCCAGGCTCATTTAGATGGGGCAGCAGTGCTATCAAGAGGAACTGAAGACCTAGTTTTGCCAGATCTGTCCATTTTTTAGGAGAATCTAGATGTTTATGTAGGCAGTTAATATAAAGATTTTATCACTTTGAAATAGTAATAAAAGATTTACCTGGCCAGCAAGCCATCAGTCTATCCTCTCTTGCAAGATCTCAGAAAGCAATATATTAAACATCCTAAAAAGAGATGGAAGAGGGGGAACCGCCCTTTTTTGGCCAGGGGCTGGGGATGAAAGAAGTGGAACAAAGAAGAGACGGTTCAGGAGGATGATTAAGGACTGTCTGCATGGGTAATGGATCGTGAAATCAACCTGCCTTCCTTCCACTGGAATCAAAGAGCTTTAAGGCTTAGAGTCAAGTAGATTTGATTTAAAGTTAAAAAAGAAATCGGGTATTTCCTACAGAGTGAAATTTGTGGAGTAAGAATAATACCCAAATACAGTGACTGCATGACTTGATGGTTACCATTATCTATTTCATATGATAGGTATGTGCAGTGGGGGAAGGGGGATGTGATTCATATTTTCCTATCCAGATGTACAAAAGAATAATGTTATTTGCTTTCTATAACTGATGTCATTTTTTATTAACCTCCATTTCTACTTATAGAATACAGTGTAGGGTCTGAAAGATCTCAACTTGCCAAATAATACCTCAGTCTTCCCATTTTTCAAACTTTGTCCTTGCATTCTCAGTCTCTTTTGAATACATAGTCAGAATTTTAAAGTTAAAGCATCAAACCAGGGCTGTTTCTCCTGTTTCAAAAGGGACCCCTTTTTTCCTCCCTGTCTTCTTTTTTCATGTAGCCCCTGGGTACAGGGAAATATATATTCTTAGTGGAAGAAAGAGCCTCACCTGTGTCCACGAGAATGTGATTGCTCTGGTCCTGTATCTTGGGAATCAAACTTATAGTCAGGATTTCATCAAGAGAACCAATATATGTAGAGTTTAAGATCATAGACAAGGGGATAATATTCCCTGGACTCATAGCCCAGTTTTGCCACTTATTAGATATCTGACACTGGGAAATTACTTAAACTTTCTAGGTCTTAATTTTGTCATGTGTAAAAGAGGGGTAAAATAGTACCTACTCATAGAGTTTTAAAAGGATTCAATTACTGAATGCAAGCACCTGGTAATATGCAAGCTCCAGATAAATATTATCACTACATTACAGGACTGATATCAGCTGAAGGGTGGTTGGTACTGTGGTACTCACATCCCTAGGGTTGTTGCCATTGCCTCTGGTGAGGGAGGTCCATACCACAGTGCCTTTCTTACCCCAAAACAAGGCTATTCTTGTCAATATCTTCTTAACTGTACTGGAATTCTTATCTATATTCTCCTCACCATAGTCAACACATAAGTTGTCTGTGGGTTTGGTTAACTCAGTTATAATAAATGACTTAATTAGTGTAATTAGTAGCAATAGGGAAGTCTTTTTCTTCTTAGTTTCAATCCCCTTTTTATTTCTTAAACATGTGAAACATATTTGTAGGTTTCTTCCAAAGTTTGAAGTTTATAGGTTAGTTTACATAATCTGCTGTTTCTCCTGACTTTTTTTTACAGAGGTTAGCTCAAGATGGTGGAGTAGAAGGACATGAGGTCACCCGTTCTTATGTAAACACCAAAATCACAAGCAACTGCTGAACCACCATTGACAGAAAAATGCTGGAATCTACCAAAAAAGATACCCTACATCCAAAGGCAAAGAAGAAGCCACAATGAGCAGGTAGGAGGGCACAACTGTGCTAAAATCAAATCCCATACCAGCCAGGTGGGTGACCCACAAACTGGAAAACAATTATATCACAGAAGTTCTGCCACAGGAGTGAAAGTCCTGAGCCCCATGTCAGGTTTCCCAGCCTGGGGGTCTGCAACAGGAAGAGGAGCCCCCAGAGAATCTGGCTTTGAAGGCCAGTAGGGTTTGACTGCAGGAATTCCACAGGGCTGGGGGTAAAAGAAAATCCACTCTTGGAAGGTGCATAGAAGGTCTTGTGCCCACCTGGGCTCAGGGGAAAAAAGCAGTGACCTCACAGGAGACTGGGCCAGACCTACCTGCTAGTATTGGAGGGTCTCCTGCAGAGGTGGAGACTGGCTGTGGCTCATGGCAGGCAGAGCTCTGGTGAATACTCACTAGTGTGAGCCCTCCTGGAGGTCACCATTAGCCCCACCCTACAGCCTGTAGGCTCCAGTGCTGGTATGTCTCAGGCCAAGCAACCAACTGGGCAGTAACACAGTCCTGCCCATTAGCAGACTAGCTACTAAACATCTTCCTGAGCACAGCCATACCCACCAGAGCAATGAGACCCAGCTCCACCCACCAGTAGGCAGGAACCAGCCCCTCCCATCAGGAAACCCACACAAGCCTCTTAGACATCCTCATCCACCAGAGGGCAGAAAGCAGAAGCAAGAAGAACTACAATCCTGAAGCCTGCAGAATGGAAACTGCTATCACAGAAAGTTAGACAAAATGAGATGGCAGAGGAATCTGTCCCAGATGAAGGAAAAAGATAAAACCCCAGAAGAACAACTAAGCGAAGTGGAGATAGGGAATCTACCGGAAAAAGAATTCAGAATAGTGATAGTGAAGATGATCCAAGATCTCAGAAAAAGAATGGAGGAAAGATCAAGAAGATGCAAGAAATGTTTAATGAAGACCTAGAAGAACTAAAGAGCAAACAAACAGAGATGAACAATAAAATAACTGAAATGAAAAATACAGTAGAAAGAATCAATAGCAGAATAACTGAGGCAGAAGAATGGATAAGTGACCTGGAAGACAGAAGCAATAGAAATTTAGAATCTAATTACTAAGAAAATTTTATAAAATTATTTAAACTTTTGACATTTCAAGTCATTCAGTACTCATTGAGCATTTATGGTATGCAGAAAGCAGATTACAAACTAAAGATGGGAGTAGGGGTTATTCAGAAATTATAAAAGCATAGTCTACCTTTTAAGAGTTGAATTTTCATCCAGAAATGGAAACAAATGTATTCATATGCATAATACTGGAAACAAGGCAAATGCACTTCAGTTCACAAAAGCATTATAAATAAATTCTGATACTCAAACAAAAAGGAAGTTATAACCTTCCACTGAAGAAATGTTTATAAGAAGAGGAGGGAACATACAGAGTTAAAAACATCTGTATGGGTTTAATAATCAGATAGAGAAGAAGCACAATTAAAATAGGGTACATATCATTAGGGAATATGTGAGAATTTTTCCTTTTCTGATAATTCTTAATTGAGATCTGTTTTGAGGTTAGAAATAGAAACAGATATTGAATGAGTTAGAGCAATGAATATCAGAAGACATGTTCTGGTCTTTTCTCCCTAAGCGAAAAAGAACCTTCAAAGGTACATGAATGTGTGAAGACGCAAATTTGTGTTTAAGGAAAAGTACTCCATTGATAACATGTAGGATAGATCTGAAAGAAGAAAAATTAGAAACATGTGGATGAAATGGAGTCTCACTTGCAAATCATTTCCTAATGGGCTTTTTAATTTTTTTTTTCTTTTTAGGTTGGGTACAGCTGGGATTTATTTCTTTATAGTGATTTGCAGGAATTCCTTGGAAGAAAAGAATGCATGAGGAACTAATCTGGTGGCTGAGATACCAAGTTTCCTACTCTGAGTTGTATTCTTTTTCACATCTCCAATTTGACTAAAACAATATATCACAACAATAAATTAATTCTGAATTGATTTTGAGTGAATTGAACTGAATTATAAAGGTAAAATGAAAATGAAAGGAAATGTAAAAGGGTCTCTATTATTAGATAAAGAAATATATAAAACTCAGAAAATATTGTCACAAAACAAGCAAAATTTGAGTGTTGATCAAGAGTTCTAGGCTGTGTGTGTGTGACTGGATAGAAGCTTCAATAATGTGAATTAGAAGAAGACAAAGATTCATCTGTTAAAACTATCTCTTTGCCAGAAGGTCATGCCAGTGGTCACCATTTCATTTAAAGATCTTTTAGAGAAAATGTGTTGATTCCAGAAAATGTTCATACATTTTTGTAAAAGCATTTTCCCAATTATAAATTTAACTCTGCAAGAAGATTTCTTAGAAACTCTAACCCTTCATTTATATTTTAGTTCAGAGGTTTGAGCTGATTATAATAGTCTGTTCTGATCTGTGCTCATTATATTGTCTTTTCCCTTTAAAACTGACTGCCCTTCCCTTCCTGTATCCATTGGTAAATTTCCTATGTGTTGTCATAGAATGTGTACTGTTGTTTTTATGTGCATATATTTTAATGTACATAAATTGATTGTGTCCTACAACTCATTTTTCTTACTTTTTTCCACTAAGCATTAAACTTTCAAATTCTCTCCATGTTTTTATGTGTAGATATATTCCATTGCTTCTGACTTCTATTTGAATTCCATGGAGTGTATTACACTTTACTTATCCATTCTGAACAGTGATGGATGTCATGATTAACTCTAATTCCCAGAACTCACAAGAATGCTGTCATGAATACTCTTGTTTGTTTCCATTAGAAATCTCTACAAGAATCTCCTAAGAGTGGCATTGTTGGGTTATAGACTGTACTTATTCCTACAAATTATAAACAATTTCATCTCCAGAATGGAGATGCCAACCTTGTCTCTCACCAATGGTGCATGAACATTCCTCCATCCCCACATCCTCACTAACACTTGCAATTATCCATCTTTCTAATAGATGAAAAGTGGTATGTTTTCATTTTCAATTCTTTAACTATTAAGAAATGAATTTGAGCATGTCTACAATGTGCTTGTTAGCTTTTTGTTTCCTCTTCTATGAATTTCATGTTCCATTTTTCTAATATAATAAATTGATACATATAAGCTGATATGCAGAAATTCATTAGGTACTCCACATACAAGTCCCCTCATCATTTTTGTCTTGCAAAAATAACTTTACAATCTATAGTCTGTTATTTTTGACCCTAATACTTTTTCACTGAGCACAAATGCTTAAGCATTCGTTGTTATCTAATTTTCAATATTGTCACCTTTTTTGTCTTAATGATTTTGCTTTTAGAAATTCTTCCCCACCCCAAGGTAACAAAGGTCATTATATGACCTCAAATTAGTTTTAACATTTTACCATTCCCATTTTAATTATTTTGTAGTTTTACTTTAAGCACCTATCTGTACCCATATAATCTCATGGAACTAATCACCTTACATGTCCTTTAAAACAGGGAAAAGTGAAGATAAGAAGAAAGGATAAAAATTCATCTTAAGCGAAAAATAAAGATGTGGAGTTCTTTGACAGAGATGAATACAAAGAAGGACATATCCACCAGGTTTAAATCACATAAAAGATACTAAATAGTGGTGCTATGGACTGAATTGTGCCCTGCCACTCCTACTCCATTCATATGTTGAAGCCCTAATTCCCACTACCTCAAGATGGGGTCTTTAAATAGGCAATTATGTTAAAAGGAGGCTATTTGGGTGACTCTAATTCAATCTGACTGGTGAAGTGGAGATTAGGACACACAGAGAGAGACACCAGGGATGTCCCTGCACAGAGAAAAGGCCACATGAGGACACAGTGAGAAGGGAGAGAGGCAAGTAGAGAGGCCAGAGGAGAAACCAACCCTGCTGGCACCTTGGTCTTGGACTTCCAGCCCCAAGAACTATGAGAAAAGAAATGTCTGTTGTTTAAGCCACCCAGTCTGTGATACTTTGTTTTGACAGCCAGAGGTAACTAATACAAGTGTGTTAATGTGGAAGTGAAACTATAGATTAAGTTTTCAGAACATTCTTACCACCAAATACTATTGGAATTATAAGATGATTAGTCCAGGTAAAGGATGACAATAACATCCCCTGAAAAGATTTACAGCTACTTAGTAACAGATGCTAATACAAATGATATCTTGTATATTGACTGGTGCTTAACAGATGCGGCTATGGATTGTTAGTTCATTTCTAGAATTGACTTCCATGTTCTATTAACAATTGTTCATTGTTTACTTAGCTATGCTGTAGTAATAAGAAGAAATGTGAAGTCTTGGCATAAATAACGGAGCAGAAAAACAATGCAGTTGCACGTAAACAAAAACAGCTATTAGCTTAACTTCACTCTCCTTAAATAACAATTTTCAACAAGCCCTAGTCCACTCTACTCAAGTAAATTGTTTGTTCTTTAACCAAGTCTAAGTCAAAGAGTGACTCATTTCTTGTTTCCCTTGATTCTCTATTTCCCAAATAAGTAAATAGTTCTTCATTGGAATAACAGTGACTCCTATCCTTATGCAAATAAAAGTGAAGCAAATTCTCACTTGTTATCAATGCTTTGACAGCAGAAGCTTAAGTTCAAAAATGATGTTTTTTGCTTAAAGAGACCTCTTTCACCCTTTAGAAACCCTGTTGGTCTGAGATAGTTTTCTTAGTATATTCAATGCTTTGATGATAACCAGAGCAAGGGCTGTATGCAACTGTCAATAAATACACATAGTGAGAAAAAGCATTATGATATAACTCAAGATAAAATTTATTGATGAGAACTGGAGCCCCTATCATCAGTCAACTGTCTCCTTTCATTTCACCCAGGTACACTGCCTTTAATTTTTTTTAACTTAACAAGGAGCATATTGCAGAAGCTAAAAAATGGTAAGGACTCACTCATTGATTTATAGGATGCACAGGCCTCACAGCCTTAACTGGACTGAAGTTTACCTGAGTAATTCTTATATACCTAAATGATGATACCTTCTTAGAGTGGTGATAAAACACCACCTCAGCCCAACGTTAAACCAGCCAGGCAAAGAGGACAGACCACTCCCCCCCATCTTCATTCGTGATGATAAGATTATATCACTGGGAAAAGAGCAGGTCTAATTCAAGATATGAAATGCTTCTTTGTTCTCTCAGATACACTGAGGAAAAACATTTCGAAGTTTGCCAACTCTACAGGAGTAATCATGAGAAGTTGATTCTCACCAGGCGACAACCATTTTACTCAGCAATCTCAGAATATCATTTTACTGTAAACCAATTTGAAATGTATTCAGATGATTTGGCTTTGAGAATCTTATAATCTCATATTTATTTTCACAGAATAGGGTCAACAGCTGGGAGCAACAAATTATGAAAGTGTATGTGAAAGCTGTCTCTCTTTCTCACTCTTGCTCTCTGGTCCCCTCCCCCTTTCCCTCTCGTCCCCGCACCCCATGTCATTCTAGCTCTCACTCCTGCCCTTTCATCATTTCAAGGAGGATAGAGCTGGTGTTGTGTTGATCTAAATTCAAATCCTGATATTGGCACTTAATATCTGAGCAAATGTCGACAAGATGTTTAACCTTCTGAACTTTAATATATTCCTCCATAACATTTAATATAAATTATGTACTGAAGTACTCAGTTACTTGCCCTAGTGCCTGGAAAATATTTGTCTCAATAAATTTTAGTATATTCAAATTTCATCCCTATGTTGTATTTTTCAAAAGATATTTTATAGATTTCAAAGATTATTAACACAAAATTGCAAGGATATCTTAGAATAGAGATGAACTTGTTTTGATTCAAAAGACCATAAGAATTTGATGTTTTAGAACTCAAGATATAAGTAAGAGTAGGCACTTCATTTAAGATGGATCTTGATATATGCCTGTAATGCCATAGTGAAAAATAAATATATTTCCTACTATCTTTCTTACAGAAAACATTGTTCTATATTTTTCCCATTAACTCGTTAATTGGTTCAGTTAAAAGAATTCTAAAACATTCCAATATTGCTATTGTACCATGTGCCACTGCAAACACTACGTGTTTGTCAGTTTAAATGGTAGAATGATGAATTTTCATGATGCTGGGATACACTGGCTGCTACAGCAAGGATGCCTTCCCTGCTGAATGATGTCTTCTGATCTTAGTACAGATTTTTGGTTGCACATGTACCAGCCAGTATCTCAGGATTCTGAATTTCTTTCAGATTTTGATACTTTTAGTTGGGTTTGAAATAGCTTTCCCAACTAGTTCCTCCAGAGTAAGGCCATGCTTTTCTTTGTTTTGTTTTTAGTGCTGACTTACCAAAGCCCTATTTCCAGTAATGTTCATAACCTTCCCATAAATAGATCACCTGATTTGGGTGGGCTTTAAACCTTTTTTTTTTTTTTTTCATGAAAAGCTTTGCAGTTGGAAAACTTTGGACTCCATGTGAATTAACTCTGAGGCCCACTGCTGGCCTGTTGTGTTGAGGAAGTATCTGGGTATTGCCCAAAACATCTGTGTTGAAGGCCACTTTTTAACTATTTGACTTTCTAAAAAATTTCTAATTTATTCCAGATAGACACTTTAAAAAAAATGATGCTTAATTTTATGTGTCAACTTGACTAGGTCACAGAGTGCCCAGATGCTTGATCAAACATTGTACTGGGTATTTATTGTGAAGGTGTTTCTGATTAGATTGACACTTAAATCAGTAGACTGAGTAAAGCAGATTGCCCCTCACATAATGTGGGTGTTACTTATACAATACATTGAAGATCTAAGTAGAACAGAAGGCCTGACCCTTTCTCCAATAGGAGGGATTTCCTCCTGCATGACTGCTTTTGAGTGGGGACATTGTTTTTTTCCTGTCTTCAGACTTGAACTGAAACATCAGCTAGTCCTGGGTCTCAGGCCTACTGGCCATCAGACTGGACATATACTATTGGCTCTCCTGGCCTCAGGCCTTCAAGCTCAGACTGGATATGTCATTCCCTCTTCTGGGTCTCTAGCCTGCTGACTTACCCTGCAGATCTTGGGATTGTACCCCTCCATAATCTCCTGAGCCCATTGTTTATAGTAATGAATGGGTTTATGAGATTATGGATATATACATACATATATATGTATATATCTTATAGTTTCTGTTTCTCTGGAGAACCCCTACTATACACTATACCAAAATTAGCTCCTATGAAAATGAAATAAATAAAACATAATATACAGAACTCTAGACCCAGTTTTATATTTTAGTATTACTAAATTAAACAGATGTGAAATTACTCTGTCAAATTGTTGTAAAAGTCTGTAAATGTTTTCTCTCAGTTTTTGTTCTTACCTTATTATGAACAATAAAGAACAGTTCAGGGATACATGAAGGTGTACAGTCTAAACTCTGAGCAGCACCGTTCTAACATATTTTAATAGGACACTAGAGAATAGATAAGTAAATGTTTCTTCTTAAGTGAGTGAGGAGAGGTTATAGAGAAAAAGCAATTGAATTGGTGTAGATTCTTTGCAGTATTAAACACATTTTGAATATATCTAGTATTGTTTAATTTTTTTTTAATTAATTAATTTATTTATTTATTTATTTTTGGCTGTGTTGGGTCTTCCTTTCTGTGCGAGGGCTTTCTCCAGTTGCGGCAAATGGGGGCCACTCTTCATCGCGGTGCGCGGGCCTCTCACTGTCGCGGCCTCTCTTGTTGCGGAGCACAGCTCCAGACGCTCAGGCTCAGTAGTTGTGGCTCACGGGCCTAGTTGCTCTGCAGCATGTGGGATCTTCCCAGACCAGGGCTCGAACCCGTGTCCCCTGCATTGGCAGGCAGATTCTCAACCACTGCGCCACCAGGGAAGCCTGAGTGTTTAATATTTTTACACTAAACACGAGTGTTACAAAATCAGTAAAGAAAAAGATAAATAAATAACATTTTCTTAGTGAAAAGAAATAATCTTGCTTTCCAAGAGGAATGGATGGTAGGAAACATTTAAGCAAAAATGCAAGACAGAACATATGACGTGTGACTTTTTATTTAGAATGTTTAGAAATCAGTATTGTAGGAAATATTGGCCTTTTCCCCTTAAATTCTGCATTCTTTATGTAGGATGTGGGATAAAATGGAATTTGTAGAATGAGTAAGCTTTAGACAAGTGGAGACAAGGATTAGCATCATTCCACAAAGAACTAAGAGAGAGTAATCATGCAGCAAGAGGCATGAGCATGATGTATCCATGGAAGAATAAACAGATGTATGGCCAAAATTTTAGAGAGAAATATTATGGAAAATGTAAATAGAGGTCAGGTAATGAACAATCTTGAAAAGGAAGATGAGAAGATTGATGATACTGATAGAAATAGTCTCAGGGATTTTGACTTGGAGAATGACATAATAAATGTTCTGTATTGGTATTGAGGTGGACCTTCCACTGCTATCTGGAAAAACAATGGAAGTCAAGAAAAATTAATATGACAGTAATAACATTTATATCAGATTATTCAGACAATAATTAATGATATTCTCAATTAATATTGGGTTCCATTGTCATAGAAATAGGCTTGGGAGTCAGTGAATACATACTTTTCATTTCTCAGGAATAAGGGTCAAAGACATCATAAAAGGAAGAAGATGCATGTCTCACATGAAGTAGACTGAGGTGTTTCAGAGTTAATACTCATGGTGGTGATGGATGTTTTTCCCTATGTAATTTAGAAGACACATAGCCATGGCCATTTCCAGTGAAAAGTAAACTTGAGCCAAACTTCCCAGTGTTTTATATGCTCCCTGACACCAAAACTCATATCTCCCCTTTGGGAGCCTTCAGAAGGACAGCCAAAAAAGAGGTAAATGTCTTTAACATCTGGTTGAAACCTGATTTGTTTTTACGACACAAAAAGAAAGACAGGACAGGGTCTCCATTATTATGTGAGCAGCTATGGGGAAGGTATAAAACGAGAGAGAAAGCTGAGGTTGCAAGAATCCTAAAACAGATCCTGGAAAGACAAACTATAGAAAATATAAAATAAGAGTTAGGAAAATAGAAAGTTAGGGCTTAAAGGGAAGATCTATGTGAAAAACCATCTAAAATCTGAAAGAGAAGAGCCTTGCTTTCCCTATTTTTTTTTTTTTTTTGTCACTCTCCAACCCTCATTCCTTGTTTTGTGTGTTACAGGTGGTGGATTTGTTCTGTGTCCTAGACCCCCAGTCCTGTACTGCTGCCTTGTAATACTTAGGAAGATTCTGAGAAAAAGCATATCTATTAAAGATCACTGTGTGCTAATCTAGGGAGGTTTAAGGGAGGGTTAGGAGAACACACAAGAGGAGGAGAGCGCATATTCTTGTGGTCCAGTGGATCATAGGCTTTTCTTTTGGGGAGATTAGTAGACAGTGAAGTCTCTCCAAACTTAGAAGACCAAAAGGACTTGTCCTCTGTGACTAATGATAAGTATCCCTCCAGAATTAAAGAAGGACCAGGTCATAAGAGTTTCATTAAAAGGGTTATTTCTGTGTAAAATAAAGAACATAAAGACATCAACATCCTAAAAAAATAGAATAATATCAATTCCGTGAGCAAGTATTACTGAACATCTACTGTGTTCTTAGCCCTGAGTTAGCCATTGACATTGAGATGCTGAATAATCTATCTGGAGAGACAGAAATGACAAAGACAAGGTGTTATACATTGTGATACATAATTAGATGCTAAATTCTGTGATGCAGACATTAGGACTCATGAAATGAAGGAAAGGGCGTCAGTATGGGATGGATAAGGGATCAAGGAATTCTTCTGGGACCTGAAGCAGAAGTCAGCCATAAATGACGAGTAATAATGTGGATAGAAGCATGCATCTCTTTCAGAATCTGTATAGTGTAAGGATTATCATTATATAATGAAGTCCATTCTTTTCTAGCCATCCACATGTTTTTGGATATTGTAAACCTTGGAATTGATTTTTCACAAGAGAATCTACACTAAGTTTTCAATAAGCAGCACGTGTGCCACTTAGTGGTAGCCAAGATGCCAGTCCTAAAATGATCTTAAGAGTGAGGACATGCTGAGGGGATAAATTACTTAAACATTTCAAGGGCAATATCTCAGAGCTAAAAAACGATTTCTTCCCCATATCATTGGTGTAAATAAGAAGCATTCCATTCACAAACTGATGCTCTTTTCCCATTGATTTGTTTCCTGGGGGATTTTACTGTCAGGAATATGGAGTTTTGCTTTAATTCCAGGTTTCTTGCGAGGTGAAACTTCCTGGCACATCTCAGGAACTCCAGCATGCTAAGTAAACAGAGAAATAGCATTTGCCTTAAAAGAGCTGCTGGATGATCTTCGCTTTGATTGTGATGGATGACACAGCAAGCCCTGTGAGTTTTAAGCAGTTACATTTTCAGGGTTCCTTGTCACAGCTGTAGTCACTTACCCTGGCTGGTCCAAAGAATGTATATAGTAAAACATTCTTTTGCCTGGCTGATAAAATATTCTAAAGCTTCTGGGAGATCTATGAAAACTGATAGCATCCTTGATGGTTTTGCAGCTTTGAGCCCTCATCAGTATCTAAATCTGTCATAATGTGTGTTTAACAAGAAGGAATAGCATTGGTGAACTGACTTGTTTCATTAAGGTACTGCTACATTCTCATAACCAGATAGGAAATTTTATCATTGTTATCTTAGCAATAAGACACTGGCTTACTTCTGACACCACGTTGGTGGGAATGATTTTAAGCAATTCATGCTCTCAGCCTGTCAGCCACCCACACCAACATCCTCTTAGTGACTTGTATAACCATAGAAAATGAGTTTGCTTTTGCCTTGATGGCTCTGGAAATGTGACTCGAAGAGGTTATTCATAGAACAAAATGGAAATGGGATGAGTTAATAGACTTATCTGAATCATTTGGAAAATAATTATGTCTTTGTTGGCATCTTAAAAGTGAGAGGTACATAGAGATGTGAGCTGCAGGGTTATGATAGCTGCTTTTAGAATTGGAATGGCTACCTGATGTGAGGACAAGTAAACTACTGTCATATGCATGGAAATATGCACAGACATCTATATGGGAGTTTTGCCACATGAGATAAGTTTATTATTGAATCTTACAGGACACTTGAGTTGCACTATTCACCAGAAGCTCTAAAGTTACTTGGATATGATACTAACAACACATATAAGTCAACATTGAAGCAAAGTCCCTCAACCCAATAAGGTTAAATGACAATGAACCAAACTGTCCAACCACATTTTTTATTGTTAAAAGGGGATTTTCTACTGTTGCATTTGTCAGTGTCAAATTTTTCCAAAATATTTGCAGTTCCTTATTACACCAAAATATATACTACTGATCTTTATTGACAACCATAATGTCTTTCTAATTCTCTTCAATAGGTTAATTCTAAATTTAGTTATCATTTTCCATACTGTATACATTTCTGTTTTGAGTGGACATAGGTAAGTTTCCAATCCAAGCCTGCAGCCCTTCCCTTCAGATAAGTTTTACAAAGTTACGGTATAAGCAACATTTCTGTAATACATCATAGTACACAAGATCATGGCTTTGGGGTTAAGTCAAATCAGAGTTTAAATACCATGCCTGTTACTTGCTTGCTGAGGAACTTTGGACAAGTAATCGAAACTCACTAAATTTCAATTTCTCTAGTTACAAAATATGCAAATATAGTATTATACTATACTACATATTCAACCAACAGGGCTTTTGTGAGGATGGATTGATTTTAGAACAGTTCTTTGCACAGTATTTGGCTTAAAGTAATCACTCGATATTTATTATAAATTATGGATGAAAAATATAATATTCATAGGTACCTGAACTACACTTACTAAGAGTAACTTACATAGATTCACTAAATATTCCTCCTTGTCAGAACCCTATCCAGAACTAGGGACAAAAAGTCAAGAGCATTTTACATATTTAGCTTCACTCCTTGAAATTTATTTGTGGTGATATGAGATCAGTTAAGTATTGTTCAGGATAATATTGTCTTTACCATCAAACAACTATACATAGAAATTTGAGACCATGAGTTTCATAATTGCGCTTCACTCTTAAAACTTTAGATCATCTTTGACTATACAGTTTACTTGTAATTTCACATTTTACAAATTTATTAATATTTTTGATTAATTAAAAGGGGTGAAATTGCATCCACCTTCAAATCAGATTCAACTCAAGGGATAACTGTGAATAGAAATTGTGTCCACCAAATTGTCAAAAATTAGTTATTTCTGTTTTACATGATTAATTAAATCAACCTACTGGTGACTTTGTGGAAACAGTGGTCTCTCTAGGGCCACCCATGGATCCCTTGGCACCCTGGTTGGAAAGCAATTCTCTACATAATTGACAAATAATTATCACTCATGAATAAATAACTGTGCTGACCTCCAGGCTGTTGCTTACAGAACATGATACAAATTCCTTCTATTTCTTACTTTTTAATCTTTCTTAAAGTATTTTACTATTTCTCCCTTCTGTCAAAACATATCCATGTTATTTTGAAAAACTTTGATCCATAATGCCACCGTTCCACCTTTTCTCCCTTTTCTGTATAAATATCCATCACTGCTGACATTTAACATTCAGGAATGATGGTAGCAGATTTCACTTATGCATGACTGGGTATGATTTTCTATATTTAGACACATGTTTGGTTTATCCATAAGATTTCCCAAATTCTTTATATTCATAGATTGATATATTAAAGCAATCACACTTTTTTCACAAAATAAATATGACCAACTAAGATATTTAAAACATTCTTTTCTCAGGTTATAAATATACACTTTTTTGCCAGTTAAAATAAACTAGTAAATCATTACAATAGACATTTCACAAAATCATATATAAACTACATTCAGAAAATTAGAATTAAAAGAACTGAACAATGTCTTTTGATAGAATTGGATTGTACTTCAGCCTGACACCTTATATATGTTGGACTCCCTGTTCTTTTAATAATTTACCCACTACAGGATTAGCCTTGAAAATTAGATGAGACTTCACATTACAGTTTTGCACAGGTGTTGCTGCAGTGTTGGCTCAAGGATTAGCTCCTTCTTTTTGCTTACTATAATTGCAATTCCCACAGACAATTAAGGTAGAATCTTATTAGGATCCATATTTTACTTGATTTTAGACACCACATTTTCTCTCTACAATTGAGGGAATTATCTGTCCATCCAGAAATACCTTTTAGTTGAAACATTTTGGTCACATATACATATACATCCACAAATGGGGGTCTTTCTCTACAGTGTTTTGCCGATAACCACAATTTGGTTAATTTTAGATCCAAAGACAGCTCTTACTGATGTCCCAAAATGACATGTGTATAGCATGGGTTCCTTTAAGTCAGTCTTGCTGCTTAGGCCAAAAGGAGAAGTCCAAGTGTAGCATATACATAAACACACACACACAGGCATGCACATACACATATACACACACATAAACACATATACATATATGCATATGTGTACATGTGCACACATATATGTCATATGTTTATAGAATGTACATTCATGGGTATATATATCCAGGGATAAATATATTTGCATTATGCATGAGTGAATAAAATGCAAATTTTATTTTAGCTATCAAATAACCTGGTAATCATAAATCATGCATGTTGTGGTTTAAAGCAACCATAGAGGTCAAGGAAGGCAAAACAGCTGTGAATCCAGGCATGAAGAGCAGTCAATGCAGAGGGCAGAGGTAGTGGAACCAGCACAAGGCTTGGGGTTGGGGGCCGCATGTCCATTCCCACCCAGGTTGCCCAGCTCTGTCATGAGCCCTTCTTGTGTGGCATACCTGTACAAATACTGCCACCCTAGCCACTCTTTTTCCCATGACTCTCTCAACCACTGCCACTACTAATTTTTATGGTTGCTGCATTCTTGCAAAGTAAGCCAGAGCCAAATTCTATAGATATATTTGTAGTCTGCTTGGCTATTTCTCCTCTGTTTCTGATTCTTTTTCACTGTCATGTTCCTGTGAATGTAAAGCTGGACCCACTGCTTGCACATATCAAGTCTTTATGTGCCTTGTAAAAAGGCATCTTATCTGGTAGACCAAATAGAAAAAGGCATCTATCCTCCCAGAGGAGGCCAAGCATTTCCAAATGCAAAGCTGGGTGAGTTCCGTGCAGGAGTGATTTCGGCCTCCACCTGCAGGGTCTCTGCCAGGCATCTTTGTGCAGGGCACAATTGTCACAGCCCTGTGTGTCAGCCTTCATGGGGAGCCTACAGATGGCCACATTACTTATGCGATAATAACTTGTGATGGCTTAAACTAACCTAATATTTTTAGGCCACCACTGTAATTCTTAACACAACTAGTCTATGTTGTTTTGGGACTTTGCCAAAATTAGGGAGAGCTTACTCCTTTTTGCAAATCTCCTTATTAATTAATTGCTTACTTTTTCAAAGCTGTGAGATGAAATTTCAGAACATTAGGAAATAGATATAACTTGAAAGAATTTTTTCAAGTGCCTTTTTTTGGAGTTTTTCCAAAATAAATGGAATTGACAAAGAGGTTTGCCAAAATCAAGTTTAATGGCCACTATGTGGTCACTGCTTCAAAAGGGGATGTTTCCTTTCCTCTGTAATCTTCCCAGAGATATTGGACAGGGATAACATCCCATTATTACACTTTTTCCCCTTTTTTTGAAACACTGAAAGCAAGTACTTCTGTAGTCTCTAAAATAAACTTTATAAAGTAGCTGGCAGACAAAATTTTAGTTGGAAGACAGGTAGAAGAAAATGCTTCCATTACTTTTTCCCCCTTAAACAGCATGGATAATATATCTCTTGGGCTGGAACATTCATAGTAGAAGCAGTTTATCTATCTTACTTCTTCCCCAAGAAAAGGAAGAATTGTGGTCTGGCTGATGTCCAGAAAACTCTCTCGCTGAAGGCAGTAACATGCCCAACTGTTTAAGGCATAAATTATTTTAAACTTTGTCATTATGTTGATCTGGATTCAAATCCTGCATCTGACACCTTGAAGAAGAGAGTTGGCTATTCTGGAGTGCCCAAATCAAGTTATTAAATAATGCTGTCTCTGAATCTAGCATAATCCATAACTTAACTGACTACAGAATCCTTTAGGGAATCAGATGGTTTTCTCATTGTCTGAGAGTATTCACACGTTTGACATATAAAATACAGCTATGAAAGGTAAGCCTTCTTAGTGACTTTTTTTGTTGTTGTTTAAAACAAATGAAACTTTTTGCTAACTTTGGCAGCATATAGACCAGAATTGGAAGACACCAACGAGATCTTTGTGGCCACTGAGTAAGTGTGATCTGGCCCTCCTAAAGTGAAACTCACTGTAGAAATATACAGAATAATTTATTGAAGACTCATTTTACTAAAATCTCCCTAGATTTAGTGAAGTAGATATCCACCATTAGAAACAAATTAAGCCATTTATGAACCAGGAAGGTAAAATCAGATTATGCACCAATGTTCAGGGGCAATATTTGTATAGATGCTACTATTGGCTTGATCAAGAAATAATTATCTTTTGATTCACCTGAATATAGTGACTTACAGACTTCTCTAAAGAAGCTGAAACTTGGGTTTCGGGAACCTCCCAGACAGATGCACACACAGCAATCCAGTGATAGAATGCAGGATGTCGCTGACTATTAAACTCCTTTCTGCCTAGACATTATTTCTCACACTTTCTGTTGACAAATGACTTTAGTCAGCAAGTTCTTCTTTAGAAAGTTACCTGTGGATGTTATTTCCAGTGAAATATAGGCTTGAAGCATCACCTTTATTTACTTATTCAAAATTAGGAAGTTGTATATATAGAAAAGTCATGAGATACCTCAATTAATATGTGAATAAAATCCTCATAATGCTGCTTGTAAATATTTTAAAATAATAAAAAGTCCACTTAAGGCCCCATACCTGTTGCACCAATAAAGATGGTGAAATATGTTATGGTAGAGATGTGAACTATTTATTGTAACAGAGGGAATGACAATAGACACCATCTGTGTGAGTGTGCTTTCTGGTTAATTGTACAATTTAGACATCTTACTTAAATCAAGTTCATATTGCACTCTGAATTTCAGTAGTATTGCATTAATGACTATTGTAATGAACGCATTAAATCTGAAAAGTCAATATTAATTTATTATCAGAAGTCTCTTAGTGAATTACATTAACAGTTGAGAAGAAATGGTTTAATATTATCTGTCTGATTATTTCATAGCCTATGTGCAGATTATAAAGCAGTTTCTGGTTGCTAAATTCCTATTTCAGCTATAATTACCTCACAGTGAATTATATCATAGTGGCTTTTCAATGGAAAATCATAGCATAACTATCCACGATTATATTTATGACATCTTTTTATGCAGAACATTTCTTGTATGTAAAGTCTGTTTTATGGAATAATGAAATCCAAATATTTTAACAGGTTTAGGGGAAAAAATCAATCTCTTGATCACCCTTTCTAATCCCTGCTTCTCTGGCCCCATGGGAAATTGATAACTACTTTCAACTTTTCTGGCTGTTTTCACTTCTGAAATTTACCTGCACATTTCTACATAGTCTGCTTTTTCTACTGTGTTCTAATTTTTAAAAATATATTATCTACTAATTTCTATGAAAGTTATGGGTTTAATTCTAGAACCCACTCTCTACTATAATTCAGTGAGCATTAGTGCACATGGGTGTGAATGTACATCTGTATATAGCTACACACACTTCCCCTCATCCTATGTTCCTTATATAATTTTATCGATTTTTGGTTAAAGCAATATCTAGTGTTTGTGTTATTAATAATTAATAATATTAATGTAAATATTATTCAGTGCTAAGTCATGCAATTCACTATGATTATATTTGCTTTTCAAACACATTTCTGATGACCCTGGAGGTAATAATTGTCTTATTTATCATTTGCTTCACTTTCTTTGTCACTGTCAGAATTCAGCTCAAAACACTACAAGGGAAGTATAAATCTGTGTTCAACACATTAAAAATTGTCACACAATTTCCCAGATTTATTATATTCTTGGCTATATCCTTTCTAGAGACTTTTATATCCATCTTCTGTCTGGACCAGTTACTTTCTAGGTGTGCCACACAGCTGTCCTCCTGGATGACTTTGGTCCTCTCCTAGTATTATGTTATTATGCAACATTATATTACCATATTATTATTATTATTTTAATGACCATATCATACAGTTTCTTCTTAAGAAAGAGTGAATGGGAAATTTTTGAAAATGTGTATACTTTAATTTTTTTTTTTTTTATTTTAGCCTCACACATGACTGAAAGTTCACCTTGGTATTGAATGCTTTTTTGGGAATCATATTACCTCCAAATTTTGAAAGTAGTGTTCCATTATCAGCCAGCTTTTTGCTATTGAGATGTCTAATTCCATATGTTTGAGTTAGAGGATGTGAATTTTTTTCCTATGCATGTCTTTAAAATCTCCTTTTTATTCCCAATTGTTTGGAAATATCCTGAAGATGAGCTTTGGTGGGGACCATTTTTCATTCATGATGCTGGGCCCTTGATAAGCCCTTTCAAGCGAGAAAGTCATTTTTTAAAAAATATAATATTTCTTTGATAGTTTCTTTCTCTTGTTTTCTCTGATCCTGTTTCTAGAGCTTCACTTATACAGTAAGATAATGGATAGGAGAAAAGTGGAGCTACTGGGTCAGTCCTCTAATTTTCTTTTCTATTTTCTATTGCTTGGTCTTTTTCTTCTGCCTTCTGAGAGATTTCCTTAAATATATATATATATATATATATATATATATATATATATATATACACACACACACATATATATATGTATATGTATGTATGTATATAACTCTTAAAACTTTGTTGTTTTCGAATGTAACTTTAATTGTGTTTAAGCATTCTGTTTTTATGACATGAGTGCAAAATTTCCCCCTACCTATCTGAGTACAGTAATTACAGTTCCTTTTCTTTAAGTTTTGCTCTATTTCCTGTCTTATTTCTCTTTCAGTTTAGCTGTCCTTTGTTCATTTTGTTCCCTGTCTTCCATCTTAGAGACTTTCTTTAAATGCCTGGCATTCCAGGACTTCCATTCAAATTTTTTAAGAGAGGAACGAAACTCAGACAGAAAGCTCTGGGCATGGACAAGACTTGTTGAATGATGGGTTGTGAAGGGGGGTGTGTTAATTCTCAATTGCTGACATAACAAATTACTTCAAACTCAGTGGCTTAAACAATAGAAATTTATTATCCTATGGTCCTATGTTAGACGTCTAGCACAAGTCTCACCTGGTTAAATCGAGGTGTTGGCAGGGCCACATTGCCTTCTGGAGGCTCTAAGGGAGAATTCATTTACTTTCCTTTTCTACCTCCTAGAAAGAGGCCACCCACATTCCTTGGCTAGTTGACCTCTTTCTGCATCTTCAAATCCAGCAATGGTGGGCGGGTCTGGGTCTTTCACATCACGTCATTCTGACTGTTCTTTCATAACCACATCTTCCACTGACCACTGCCAGCAAAAGCTATCTGCTTTTAAGGACCTATGTGCTCAAATTGGAACCACCTGCATAATACAGGATCCTTTCCTTAACCTTAATGTATGATCCTAACTTAATCACAGCTGCAAAGTCCTTTCTGTCACATAAGGTGACAAACGGATTTTATCCAGGGATTAAGATCTAGACATCTTTGGGGTCCAATATTCTGCCTACCAGCAGAGAATCAAGCAGAGAGACCCAACCATTTTTGTTGATGAATGGTTTTCAGGGTTGTGATTCTCTGCTCTTTGAGTAAAATATTTCTTTTTTATTCTCCTTCCTTTTGTATATAAGACTATCTGCCAGCTTTCAAGGAGTCAGATGTGGGAAAGTGACTGGGGTCAAGCTGACTAGGATGTTGAACTCCTGTATCTATCCCTGGTGTACTTGAGTTTCGAGACCCTCTCATGCAGTCTCTGGAGAGAGCAAATCTGCTGGTATGTTCAGCGTTAGGGACAGGAAGTCAACTCTTCACACAAAGTGGACATGGGCTTTCAATCAGTTGTACTAGTCTTCATCCCCGAGTTTTGGAGCATTCCACGCCAGCTTCTTGACACCGTCAGCCCACAGGCTCTTAGCTTTCAACTTTCACATCTGCTGAGTTACACTGAAAATCTGCTTTTCCTCTTCCAAAATTTGGTTGACATTTCTCATCTGCTGTCATTTTTCTCCTATTCTCTTTGAACTTATGGGTTTACCCATTTTTGAACTATTTGTCATCATTTTAGTGAGTTTACAGGACATAGTGAAGGTAAAGGTGTATGTTCAATACATCACTTTAAACTAGAATTCCTTATGTATAGAAATTAAAACATGAGACTTCCTTATTTCTCCCTATTCATGGTTGGTTTTTGCAACATTGCCTTATGTGAAATCATTTTGACACTGTAGTATTCTGTAGTATTTTTAAGGTATGAAGAATTTATAGTTTAGATATATCTGAAGACAGAACTGTAGGCAACAAAAATCTGTCATTTGAATAAATATGTATAAGACATTTATTTTGAAAAAGTGGAATATTAAACTACAGGGAAAAAGAAATGAATGGTCATCATAAGATAAAACTATTACAGGAGAAAGTGGCAGGGGGGCAGTGTGATGAATTGGGAGATTGGGATTGACATATATACACTAATATGTATAAAACAGATAACTAATAAGAACCTGCTGTATAAAAAAATAAATAAAATAAAATTCAAATATTCAAAAAAATTTTTTTAAATAAAAAAAGATAAAGCTATTACCACCAAATTAAATGCACAAAGGTTTTAGTATGTCATCATTATAATTTAAGTATCTCCATCATCCTTATTGAAATCCATGGACTTATCTTGAAAATTTTGTTTTTTTATTTGATGCATGTTTTATACTAGAAGGAATCCTGTTGTGATTATTGGAAAAAACACAGTACATAATTATAATAATCCATAGAAAATCTTTTTAAAATTCTTTTCTTAACATAATTGTAAGAATAAGTGAAATTAAATTTATTTTTATAATGCATCAAAACAATATATTTCTCAAAAGTAAGAAGCAGGGCCACATATTAGGATTCATGAATTTTGTCTGGATTTCTTAAATTTCCTTTTAGAGGCCAATGAAATAAATATTAACTAACTAGACCCAGCATATAATTTGGAAGCAAAACATTTTGCAAGTTCAATTAATTTTAAACAGGAAAAAACAAATTGCTGGAAGGCATTTGGAACGCCCCAGGCTCAGACATAATGACTAAACCCTGTCTGATCTCCAGGGTGTTGCCTTTGGAAGGCTTTATTTTATTGTTTGGAAACTTTCCTTTTTCTTAAGATTCTAAAATTACTGGTTGTCAACACATATGGTACATCTTGTAACCTACAGTAAATAGATAGTAGGCAAATAAATACATGGATTATAAATATTAGTGAAAATAAGAAACAAAATAAAAGAAAGAATAACTACTAGTCTTGAAAATCAACATTACAGAACATTAGATTCATGATAAAGGGAAATATAAGGTAAGATGGGATATCTGGAAAACAGAACAGTATGGGAAGCAAGAAAGCCAAGACAATAGATTATATATTGGGGGAAAATATTACTCTGCTGAAGGACATCTGGGAAATTCAAGTTAGATGTCTCTAAGGAATGGTTAGCTCAGGTGTCCTTCAAGCAAGTGGAGACCAGGTAGGAGCCATGATAGCAGAAATTAGTTCAGCAGGCAATACCAAGAGCATGTGGCCTCTGTAAAATCAGTTTTAGGTGATCTGTTCATTAACAAGGTACTAATGAGAGACTGTAGTGATAAGAGGAAGGATCTTTTGTATGTGGATGTATGTGGTTAGTAAGAGATAAGTGGGCTGACCAAAAAAGCTGAGCAACCAGACTTATATGTAGAAAAGAGCATTCAGGCATTAAGTGGGAGAACAGTCATATTATAATAAAGGTAAGGGAATGTCAAGGTTTAGAGATAATATACTAGGTCTATGTCAGTGAGATGAATTCCATTCCTCCCCATATAGTTAGACTTGATGGCTAATATATTACCTACCCAGAGCAGCATTTTTTTGTAATAAGTCTGCAAGTGGACTTCAGATAGGAGGGAGGGTTGAGGAAGGTAGGGACTGGCAAAAATAAAGATCCATCAGTCTCTACAAAGCCAAAGTTTAGTTTTTGAGTCTTTCTAAATTAAGATGTATTTGGATCTTAATTTAGTCCCAATATGATAACAAGTAGACTAGGTTGAATTTCATTATCAAGAAATGAGCAAAAGTCTTCCAAGATATTGACTAGCTCAATTGTTTTTAATCCTAGTTGTACATAGAATCACCTGGGTATCTTTTAAAGCTACTGATGCCTGGGCCTTTTAAAAACAGAAACTCTGCAGGTAGGGCTTAAGCAGCACTATTTTGAAAGACTCCCCAAGTGATTCTAATGCAGTCAGGTTGAGACTAAACAAACCATTAAGAGGTCATCATTTTCCCTTAGATCGTGATTCAAATGATCCTTGGAAATAAATGTGACCTTGAGAAATTCTGGGAAAATTGTTTAGTTTTGTAAGTTCAAGTAGAGCAGAGACCAAGTTTGCAAAATTCAGTAATGAATAAAACTCTGAAAGTCACTCTGCAAGTTTCAGTTATTTTTTATAGTTCCTATGCATTTCTACAACATACCCAGAAGCTACTCAAATGTGTCTTTTGCAAGTCCACTGAGGAAAAACAGTACCTTTTTCTCAAACTGTTTCTGTTTCTACACTGTAAGCAAAAAGGAGGATAGAAGCTATTATGTTGATATTTTAATCGAAAAATTATCCCAGCAGTAGAGTTTAAATATCTTGCTAATTGAAGCAAAAGTAGTATTTTTTTTTCTTTTTCCTATGTTATCTGGAAAACTATCTTGATTATGGACTCTGCAGGCATAGCAACAGCCTTCATCTAGAGAAGTAGAATTCATGATTTATTCACATCTGTAATGGTAATGAGTCATTGGTCTGCGAGGGAAATTCGAGTTTATCAGTTATTCCAAGGGTACTGAAAGCTTTCTTTACATCTAGCTATTCATCTCTGTGACATTCCTGGAGGGCGTCTTTTGATAGTTGATTATTATTTGAAATGGCAGGAGGCAGGCAACTTCAAATGAAGCAGCTTCTTCAGCTGGAACTAAGAGTCTTGAGATGATGTTTCCTATTCGAAATATAACTAAGTTTGTTGATTGTGACCATGGGAATTTAAGGGATGTTGTGGAAGTATGTACATTAGGAAAAAACAAGAGAAGGAAGTAATACAATCTTGGAAACAGGTTAATATGAAGCCTTAGTGTTATTTCCAATCAAGGAGAGATTTGCCAAAAGTGAAGTGTTGGGGAAAGATGTGACTAATCCTTTCCTTGAATGGAATTCATGCGTTCACCTTTCAAAATGTAAAACAGTAATATTACAAAATCGAGGTCTCTCCAAGGCACAGGAGGATAAACTGTGTAAAGAAAGTAAATAAACCATCCTGCTTCAACCCAAACAGTCCAATTTTTATTTACTCCCATATTGGTATTTGACATAATTTTTGGTTTGACAGAGTATTTTAATATTAAAAGAAACAGAAAAACAGTAACAATAATAATAAAGTTATGCAGCCCACTATTGGAAAGGATTCAGTTATAGTTGCCACATCTAACCCCCAAATATGTATTGCACCATGTAAGCAGAAGTTATCAGTGCCTTACACATTGTAGACTGCTCACCTCAAACCATGCCTAACATTTCCTCTGCCCTTTTCTGGAGCTTTCCTCTCCACTCCACTATTCCTTCTCCCTTTCCTCTCTTCTCCTTGGCAGCTGGCTATGAAGTGTGATGTTAACACCTCTGCCATGGGTTTGACCTCACTGGATACTCTTCCTTTTTTCATACTCATTATTTAAGGCCAGTTTGGATAATTCTCCTTCATTCTCACTCTTTAGAATACTTGCACCTTAGTTTCACTTGCTTTGCACAGATTCAAAAACAGTAAATAGGTTAAGAACTCAAATAAATGAGGCCCAGAGCTGAAGGCCAAACTATTAATAATGCTATTTGCTGTGTTTCACATACTTATTATAGTACCTGGAGAAAAGCTACTATTTGCTCCTGCTTTAGGTACCTGTAGAACCAGGAAATGCAAAACATTTGTAGAAAGTCTGCAGTAGAAATGGAAGCTAATAGTATTATACATCTTATATCCGGAATGAAATTATTTTGTGAGAAATCACACATCTGTGAACCATTTTCATCATTGTATCTTGGTGTACATCTGTTTGTCTGAGTTCACTCACAAAACTTGATTTTCTAATGGCCTAGTAACTCTAAAATTTAAATCCCTATAAACTCACTCAAGGGCTACAAGAGGAGTCAGAGCTGGAATCCACTTCAGGCAATCATCTGCTCAAGCCCCATCTCACACAGATCCACAATAGAACCGTCAAAAGGTTAAGAAATAATATCATAAGAGCTGAACATTTAAACGTCATCTTGGATTTAAGCTCTAAGGATCTTATTCCTCCACAGCCCTTTATTCCATAATTTAACTTTGCTTATTTTTCTCTAGATAATGTGATCAACAACGATTCCTTATATGCTCTTTTTATTCTGCTTTTCTTCTGCAGTGCCCTCACATTAATAATTATACACTTTCAAATGTCTAGTAAATAATCAATTAGGTCCCCTTTTCACAGGCTAAATTGCCCATTATGTTTCAAGAAAGTAAACCTTTATTGCACTATATAATATCTATTGACTAGTTGGTTGACAGTCTGACTTACTCCTACCTAGTTTCTGGGAGTCTTTGACACAGCTATTTTTTTCTATCTTATTTGTCTCCTATCTGAACTCTCCTCAGTTTTCAACTCTTTTACAATGCATGAGTCAAGATTGAATAAATTTCCATGACCATTGCAAAAGTACAATGAAATAACTAACTCTGACTTCTGCATTTCAATTTTTCTAAATTCTACTTACTGGCATTTTTAGTGAAAGTGCAAGTCACAGTCAGCATGCTAGACCTTATGATACTGCTGCTTTTGTTTCGATTTTCCACCACTTCCATCAATGTAGTTTGGTGTGTATCCCTAAATATACCAACTTAGCCATGTGTCTGACCAACTTAATTTTGGTTTGGGTGATTCATTACATTATTTTATGACAACTACTATTTTAATTCAAGACTTGCATTTTAATTAAATAAAACAAGGTGCATTTCTATGATCTTAAGGTATATTGTATAACAGGTAAGACATTATACTTATTCTTCAAACTCCACTGTTGGAGATTGCAAGCAAATTATTAAAAATAATAACACCAAACAGAGTATATTAACTGCACTAGATATTGTATAAAAACCTAAGATAAATTTTATATTCTTAAATTTCTATGGCAACCAGGATTTGAGAATCATCAGCTTGAATTTTTCCAAATGTTACATGAGAAATTCACATGGTCTGTGATCAAAGATTTAAGCAAAAGTCATGTAGTATTGTAATACTGAAGAGATGGTGCTGGAGGACACATTGAAGACGTGTGTTGGGCAGAAACAACAACAAGCATCTGGCAGAGAAGGCTGATCCAGGACCCTGGGAACAGGTAGCGCATCCCCATCTGACTCTGAGAGTTTAATGGGCAAGGCCTTGCAAAATCCTACAGCTTTTGCTGGGTCATCAGCATCCACATGCAATCTGCTTAGCTAAACTTTCTAAAGTTTTTCTTTTAATAAAAATAAAGTGTCTGTAACTTTGTGATAAGAATTCTTTCTAAACATGTACGATTCTTCTCTTAGTTAACAAATTCATCCAGGATCTTGATGCTATATGTACCATGGACGAAAGGGTAACGTACCACATGTAGAAAAAATATGTAACATAAAAAATATGTAACATAAAAAATCACCGTCTCTTAAAGAAGTACCACCCAGTGAAGCATGCTGTTATAATGCTAATTTGCATATGTACACATTGTCACCCCTTCTGGGGAATAGCCACGGCGATTAAATCCCAACCCTTTCCTGGGCATTAGCACAGTTACTAATGCCCTTGATTAGGAACGCCCTGATCTGAGCTCTTCCTATGGATATAGTCAGACTTCTTATCGTAGGTGCCTTTTCTTCAGTTGTTGATAATTCCCTTGTACAGATGATACTTTTTCATTTTCTTGGTGAGGTCCTGCAGGATCAGTATAAGAATAAAAACCATGCGTTATACAGTTTGTATCCCTAGAACTTCATGCTACAAGTAGAAAGAGTTGTACTCTCACACTGGAATGATTTTGAACAGACTCTTTTATGTAATCTTCCTGGTTCTTACATTATTTCTACCAAATAGCCACAAATCTGCTGATTGTGACAGGGTTTTCCCAACACTTCTTAAGCAAGTGAGAAATCTATTGATAACTAAAGTGGACTTGGAAAATTAAGCTGTGCTCAAGGACACAGAGTGTCATCTAGGAGAATGACAGAGTGGAGTCCTATGACAGCCCGTGAACTGAAAAAGCAACGGGGAGAGAGGGGCAATGCCTCAAATGCCCATAAGTTTCCCAGACAGTTGGAAGCTTTGTGCTGTCATGGGGACAGAAACCTAGGCCCAATTAGAGTCACTTTACAATATTTACCCCTTTTTTCCCCCACTACAGTACATAGTTCCTCTTTTCAAAAAGAGCTGACAAAGGTGGAGTGCCCACATCTCTTTGGGCGCCTATTCCCATGGAAATGAGAGCTTTTGTTTTATTCAGATTTGGACAAACAGTATCCTCCAGTAAATAACAGAAATAGCAAAGCTGCAGACTCTAAATCACCGGGTGCCATACCATGCACTAAAAAAGAAAAAAAAAAAAAAATCTGTAGAAGCTGCATCATTTAAAATTAAACAGCACCCAAGCATTTGAGAATATGCTGTTGGGAACAATTTTGCTTTGCATTAGGTAGCAGGATAAATACTTGTGTATCCTAATTTGATGATTTTTCTGCCATGGTGATGACATTCTGAAAATGGGGTACTGCTTTCTTGGGAGTAGGAGCACTGCTACGTCTGTTGACCTACAGAAAAATTCCAAAACATGAAAAGCCTAGGGGGAATTCAGTGCCAGGTGGCAGCAAGTATTTCTAGTTAGCACGCCTCTTAAATGCCTGTCACTGCAGGTGAAGGGCTAGAGCAACTGACAGGGCCTCTCCAGTGCAGATGGGAGAAGGTGCCAGCATTCTTTTGAGAATCCCTACTGACTTTTGAATATTCCATTTTACTTCACTGACATAGGCAACTTGAACAATGGCTAGCATATGTTTTTGTTATTGCTTTAGCAAGTTGTAATTTTAAGTTGCCCTTGTTGCAGGGACATTGCTTACTGTAGCTTTTTACAGTCCATAAGGACTTATGTTCAGCTGCTCAGTTTCTAGCACTTTCCTGAGATCTTATGCAGGACATAGGAAGTGTTTTCCTTCAGGGAGCTTGCAATCATGGCATTGTTTCTTAATTGCTTTTAAAATATTGTTTTATTGAGGTGAAATTCACATAAAATACAATTAACCATTTTCAAGTGCACGTTTCAGTGATATTTAGTGGATTCACAATGTTGTGAAGCACCTAGCTCTCTCCAGTTTCAATACTATTTCATGTTCCCCTAAAAATAACCAGTACCCATTAAGTAGTCACTCCTCAACTCCCCATTCCCTGGTAACCCCCTAATCTACTTTCTGTTTCTATGAATTTGCTTGTACTGAATATATTATATTTGTGTTTATAAAAATCATACAATATGACACCTTTTTTCTGACTTCTTCCACTTAGCATAATGTTTTCAAGGTTCATTCAAGTTGTAGTTTATATCAGTACTTTTTTTTTTCCTTTTTATGGCTTTCATGATTTGTATACACCACAATTTCTTTATCGAATCATCCATGGATGGGCATTTGTGTTTCTACCTTTTGGCTATTTTGAGTAAAGCTGCTATCAGCATTTGTGTATAAGTTCCCTTGTGGACATATATTTTCATTTCTCTTGGGTATATACCTAGAAGTGAATTGATGGTCATATGGTAACTCTATGTTTAACTTCTTGAGGAACCACCAAACTGCAGCCACCTTGGCTGCACCATTTTATGAACCACCAGCAGTGTATGAAAGTACCTATCTCTCCACATCCTTGCCTACACTTGAAATATCTAAAATATTGATATAATTAAGTCATCATTTTAGAATTTTATAGCTGGAAATGCGTGCATCAAGAAAAGAAAAAAATATCTCAAATCAAAAGCCTAAATTTGTACCTTAAGAAACTAGCAAACTAAACCCAAAGCCAGCAGAAGGATGAACATAATAAAGATTAGCATGGAGATCAACAAATAGAGAATGGAGAAAACAACAGAATGAACAACAACAACAAAACACTTATTTCTTTGAGAAGATCAACAAAATTGACAAGTCTTTTGCTAGACTGAGTAAGAAAAAAAGGGAGAAGACACAAATAACTAAAATTAGAAACGAAATGACCACTGATCTTATAGAAATAAAAAGGATTATAAGATAATACTATGAATAACTATTCATCAATAAATTAGAAAACCTTGATGAAATGGAAAAATTCCTAGAAACACACAAATCTCTAAAACTGGCTCAAGAAATAAAATATCTCAACAGACCTATAATAAGTAAGAGTTTGAATCTCTAGCCAGAAACCTCCCAATAAAGAAAAGTCCAGGTTCAGATGGCTTCACTGGTGAATTCTGCCAACTATTTCAAGAATTAACAGCAACCCTACTCAAACTTTTCCAAAAAATAGAAGAGGAGGGAACACTTCCTAACACATGCTATGAGGCCAGCATTACCCTGATACCAAAACCAATGACACCACAAGGAAACAAAAGACCAATATCCCTTATGAAAAGAAACACAAAAATTCTCAGCAAAACACTAGAAAACCAAATTCAATAGCACATTAGAAGAGTTAGACTCCATGACCAAGTGGGATTTGTCCCAGGAATACAAGGTTTGCCCAACATAAGAAAATCAATTAATGTAAACTGTCACATTAATAGCACATTAATGATCTCAATAAACAAAGAAAAAGCATTTGAAAAAAATGAAAACCCCATTGCTAAAAACTCTCAGCAAACCAGGAATAGAAAGAGACTAGTGGGCTTCCCTGGTGGCGCAGTGGTTGAGAATCTGCCTGCCGATGCAGGGGACACGGGTTCGAGCCCTGGTCTGGGAAGATCCCACATGCCGCGGAGCAACTAGGCCCGTGAGCCACAACTACTGAGCCTGTGCGTCTGGAGCCTGTGCTCCACAACAAGAGAGGCCTTGACAGAGAGAGGCCCACGCACCGCGATGAAGAGTGGCCCCCGCTCCCCACAGCTAGAGAAAGCCCTCACACAGAAACGAAGACCCAACACAACCAAAAATAAATAAATTAATTAATTAAAAAAAAAAAAGAAAAGTAGGTAAACATATATATATATAAAAAAAAAGAGACTAATAATTTCCTTTTAAGCCAATTAGTTTTTTGTTTGTTTTCTTTTCTTCTATTAAATATTGGGAAATTTAAATACAATTTCCTTCAGTTTATGCATTGTATTCATCAGTTATTGTCAAAACAGTGATGCTTTAAATAAAATTTCCATATACCAAAATTTTATATCTCCCCAAAATAAGCATTTATTTTTCTCTTTCAGCTTAAGTACAACTGGGCTTTTGCTCAAGGTTGCAGGCTGGATTTTGTTTGACATCACATGTCTCATTCATTAACCTTAGACCAGAGAATAAGGTAGACCAGTCTATCCAGTTCTAGTTCTCCTTGTTGAGAGGTCAAACAGAGTCAAGATTATGAATAGAAATGCACAGTTTCTTAAGGCTTTTGCTCTAGATTAGCACAACTTCACCGTTCGTCAAATATAACTAACCAGGAAATAAAAAACTATATGGCAATCCAAACACCAATAAGTAAGTAGACTTTACTCCCTCTCTTACACTGCAATATCACATACCAACAGGGATTGAAGAATTGAGAAGGATATCCCAATCTACAAAAGCCTGTCTTAAAAAAATGTAATATAAGAAAGTAGAGAGGGGAAAATGCCAAGAATGGGGGTGCTCTATAAAGACATATTTATATGAAAAATAGGCTAATTTCTGTAATACACTATTTCAAAATCTCAGTGGCTTAAAAACAAATTTATTTCTCACTCACTCAAAATCAAGTATAGATGTTCCTGGTTTGCTGGCTTTTGGGGCGGCTCTCTTCCAAGTGGTGATTTGGAAATTCAGTCTGTTCCCACCTTCAAGTTTATCTTTCTGCCATCTATCTTGCAACCAAGAAGAGGAGAAGAAAAGACGAAAAATGTTTGTTAAAAACGCTCAGGAAATTTAAACACCTTGCCATTGAAATGACACACCTCATTAGCTCACATTCTACCAGCCAGAACAAGTCACATGACTTCACCTACATGCAAAAGTGGGGGTTAATAAATGTAATTCCTCACTGGGCATTGATTTGTCAACTATATCACCACTCTACCTGAAGGCAACAGAATCCCTGGTGATTAACCAGCTCTTTGGTTGAGGAGAGAATGATGGAATACAGTTGTTTGACCAGGAAGCCCTGTCTATCCTAAAGTTAATGTAGAATATAAGCTTTGAGATTGCAAATAAACTGTGTTGTTGGCATTGTTGTTTTAATAAGAAAAACAGAGGAGTATGGGAAATTTGGTTTAAGTCAAACCAAATTTGGGTAATCAAATGCTATAATAATCAATAACATTTGCCTAATACTTTTATTATTAACTTTAATGTATTTTATTTTATCTTTATACCAATTTTGTGTATTTCTGTATGTTATAATACCAAGAACAACTGCTATAGAAATATATAGATACACTGAAAAACACTATAAATCAAGATAAAATCATAAACATATTCTAATAACCCACAGGAAGATAATATAAAATAAATTTAGGAACAAGAACCAGAGCAAATAATAAAATATCAGACTTAAGTGCTAACATATCAGTAGTTATCTTAAATGTAAGTGGTCCAAATGTATCACTTGAAAGACAAGGATTATCAGAGTGGACAGAAGATATCACCTGATTAGATGTGTCTTACAAGAAACTCGCTTCAAAGTTAGGGACAAAAGTAGATTGAAAGTAAAAGGATGGAAAAAGCTATACCATGCAAACGTTAATCAAACAAGCAAGTGTGAGTGGCTATATTAAATTGCGGACTACAGAACAAAGAAAATTACTAGACACAGAGAGGGATAATGCATAATAATAAAAGGATGAGAGGATAAAATCATTGCATAATGATATACAAGGCTAAATGTTTACCAACCAAACAACAGAGCCTTAAAATATATGAAACAAAAACTGTTCGAAATGAAAAGAAAAATAGACAAATTCACAATCATTACTGGGGATTTCAACACCCCACTTTCAGCAACTTATACAAACAGTAGATAGAAAATCAACAAGGACATAGAAAATCTGAAAAATACAATCAACAGATCTAGTTGGCATTTATAGAACATATCACACAACCACAGCAGAATGCACATTTTTCAAGTGCTCAGGGAACATTCACCAAGACAGACTATATGTTGTGCCCTAAAACAAGCCTCAAATTTAAAATTGAAGTCAGAGAGTGACTTCTCTTACATCATGGAATCAAGCTAGAAATCAATAACAGAAAGAAAACAGAAAAATCTCTAAATATACAAATACCAAAAAGCACATGTCCAAATAACCAATGGGTCAGAGTTAAAGTTTCAAAGGAAATTTCAAAAATAAATTAAACCAAATGAAAATCAAAACATGGTATACCCACTTATGTGGGATGCACTTAAGTCAGTGCTAGCAGGCAATTTATGACATTAAATGCTTTCATTAGAAATGGGAAATGGTTGTGAATAATAATAAATGAATAAATGTGAATTTCCATGAAGAAATGGAAAAAGAAGAAAAAAACAAAAAACCCAAAGCAAGCAGAAGGAAAGCAATAGAGTAGAAATGAATAAAATTGAAAACAAATCACAAAATAGGAAATCAGTGAGACAAAAAGCTGAATCTTTAAAAAAAATAATAAAATTGAGAAGTCTATAACAATATTGACAAAAATATAGAGAAGAAATAAAACCACCAACATCAGAAATCAAATAGAAGATATTACTAAAGATTTAGCTGCCAGTAAAAAGATAATAAGGACATATTATCACCAAATATGTGCACATGAACTTGGAAATAAATGACCAGTTCCTTGTAAACCATAAACTAAGTCAGCCAAAATGACATACATAATCTGCATAGTCCTATAATGATTAAAGAAATTCAATTCATAATTAAAAAGCTCTTGAATAATAAATCTCCAGACTCAAAAAATTTTACTGGAGAAATCTACCAAACATTTAAAGATAAATTAATACCAATTTTCTACAATCTTTTACAGAAAATAAAAGAAAGAATATTTTTTTCATCTTATCAATATTACTCTGATACCAAAGCCAGCCAAAGAGGGTAAACAGAAAGAAGAAAAGATAAGGTAGGAACATAAAGCTTTACTCCTAGTGACTAAGTTCTATCCATGCACATAATATATTTACTCAGCAACACTCAGCAGTGTAAGTCACTTGCTGGCCAGACTTGAGGAATCTGGGAAGCCATACCTGGCTGTTACACTGCGACACTGGATAGGATCTCAAGGAGCTTTGGGAGGTAACACCATCAATATTACATATCCAAAAAAATGGGACAGATTAGGAGAACATTCTATCTCTGTTATTTGAAATCTATCATTATCTTTTTAGTGTGAAAACATGGGAGTTTTTCCAGTTTTAAAAAGTCTACCTAATGGGACAAAAGGAGGAGTAGGTTTCTCAACCTTGTCACTCAAAATGTAAATGGTTGATATATCAAAAGTATGTCTGTATATAATAAGCATTTCAAAATTATCTTACAAGCTATGACAGTACCTAGTATGTTTAATTGTAAATAATCCTTGTAAATTGCTGTATGATGCTAATTATTATTTGTGATAATTAAAAGATAATAACATTAAAAAATGCTCAAAATACAATGATTTAACTTTGATAGAAGTTTATATTTTCTTTCCCATAATACCGTGGCCAGACTAAGCTGGGATGGCAGCTGGGTGGAACAGTCACACCAGGACTTGGGTTCTTTCTAACTTGTTGCTTTATGATTCTCTGAAGCGTTGCCCTCATCTACCTAGAAATATCTAGGTTACTAGCCTATTCATATTTTAGAATTTCAGAAGGAGAAATGAGACTAACTGAAGGGAAACTGATTGTATGTATATATGTATATATTTGAGTTAGAGATCGTCCAACCATTTTGCAGATCACTTTGCCTAATTTCCCATGAGTCTGACATTGATCTCATAGCCACATCTGGCCAAATGGGAAATGTAATCTCTAACTGAATGCCCTATATCCAGAAATAAGGCGAGAATAATTATTGTCTAATTTATGAAGAATTGTGATATAAGGGGTAAATGTGGGTACATGAGAAACATAAAATAAGAATTTCATGACTGGGACAAATAGGAAAACAAAAATAGAGAGGTAATAGACTTAAATTCAACTAACTTATAATTTCTTATCAGCTAAAAATCTAAGGTTACCAGAGTGGTTAAAAAATGTCTAACTAGATGAAATTTACAAGAAACTCATTGGAAATGTGATATAGATAGTTAAAAGTAAAAATAAAATGTACCTTGATCTGTATGGTGATTGTATAGTTGTACCATGTGTAATAATTTATCGAGCTCTTACCTTAAAATCAGTAAACAATGTGTACTTCACTCTGTGACTGTTACACAGAAAAGGTTAATTCAGCAGGTCTGAATTGCTCAAAACCTGCATACGTATTTCAAAGAAAGGCCTATCTTTAAGATTGACCCTTGACCCACTCTTAGGAGATAGCTTCTGAGTCCTTGGAATATTCTGCCTGATAGGAATATTCTGAGTTTTTGCATGCCTAAAGCTTTGGGCCATGCAGTATTTATGAAGAATATCTATTTTTGTATGCCTGGGGCTTTGGGCTATGCTGTATCAGTTTGACCAAATAAATTTACCTAACAATGTGATTTATGGTGAATGCCAGTCTTTGCTCTGGGGGTTAGGTTGGAATGGTTGGAACCTGAGAGCTGAGGTCAGTCATATGCATGCTGCATGAATATATGACCCACCCCCAATAAAAAGCCCTGTACAGTAAGGCTTGGTTGACCTTCCCTGATTGGCAACAATTTGCATGTGTTATCTAGTACTGTTCGGAGATTTCCTTGACCTCACATGGCATCTTTCTGGCATAAACATATGGTGTTTACGATCATGGCAATTTAGATAATAAAAGAGGAGGATAGAATTAACTAAGAGAAGTGATATTCAAATGTCCACATCAGGGTGGTAGAGAGGGCATTTCAATCGCTTTCTCCCCTCATTCAGCTCTAAGAATGATAAGAAACAAAACTATAATTGCACAAAGCTATTTCAGATATTAATATATATGTTTACAAATATGAATGTAGGTATATGGTTTTCAGAAGTCAGAGTAAACCAAAAACATTATTTTCAAAAATAAACAAAACTTTCCAATAGCATCACATTATTTTACTACATTCTAGAATTGTACTAGGTAGAAGGGACATAAAATTAAACAAAATTGATATGCTTTCTACCTTCACAAACACACTGGAGGAGGCAGAAAACTTAAACAATGATAATACATTATGTATTACTGCATCAGAAGTGCCCTGGGAATAGTTACAACTGTTACTAAAATATGTACCAGTAACATAAAGCAATTATCGAAACCAACATAAATAGGACATAAGTCCCCAGGAAATTCTTCAGAATGCTAAACACTAAAAAGGGGGCTCATTTGATGATTATATTCAATTTTTTCATCTCTTCCATATGCTTTATATATATTTTAAAGCAAGAAGGTCAGTAAGCCTTCCCTTGAAAGCTCTGGCTAAGCTCTATTTGTACATATCATCAGAGAGGCAGTGTTGTCACACAGATGGCCCCCTGGTCTGGGCAGCTTGATGAAAGTGCCTTTGTGTTCCTAATTAACTAGTGAACAACTGTGCCAATTGCTTTGATACTTTTGAAACCTTCTGTTCTCAGACTTTTGATGAGCTGTTTATTCAGGAGCAATACCTGCCTGCTTTATTGGCCCCGGCACACCACTTTTAAAGGGCAGAGCTACAGTGAGACTGATAAGTATTCCTCAGTTCCAAGGAAGATCATCAGGAAGCATTAACCATATTCAGGTAGTCTGCTTTAGATCTCATTGATGAAAGGATAAAGCCTATGACTATAGAGTGCAAACATTTTCTGGCAGTAACTCAATAGATCTAGAGCTCACAGCTCAGTAATGAGCTGCCACACCAACTCCTTCTTTGACTCTGGGAGTTCCCAAATCTTTAGCAGTATTTAAAGAAGCAAGGTTTCCAGGATCTTCACTCAACCCTTCAAAAGATTAGTAGTAAATTAGATGCTGACATAGAGAGTAAATTAGAACACCAAACGATACCAGAATAATAAATGTTAAAGAGCATGCCAAATTATATTTAGCATACAAAGGAAAGATATGTAAATGAAGCCCAGAGCCCCAGACCAATTTTGTGCATATAATTGTGTGAAATGTAATGGGAGGGACAAATGTTAGTAGCTTTTTAAAAATTTCCTTGCCTGAGTGTAATGTACATAGTCTCAATGCCATATGATGAAATAACTACCTTTTTCATTTATAAGTGCAGCAGATTAAATAAAATGCCATTTTTCAAAATTAAAAATTATAAATCTACAAGCATATTTTTGGAAAGGCTCTTTGCAAGTTAGAAAGCTAAAGTTTACCTTAGGACCAGTGGCTATGATGAAGAAGGGAAAAAGTAATACCAATGTCCAATCCTAAAATATTTTAAAAGTAGCCAATGTGTTTCCTCTTAATAAAGGAGAATGTTTAAATCAAGATATCTCAACCTTGACACTATCGACATTTGGACTAGATAATTTTTGGTTGTGAGAGATTGTTCTGTGCATTGTAAGATATTTAGCAGCACCTGGGGGCTCTACTCACTAGATGCCAGTAGCACTCACTCCTATTTTGTCAACCAAGAAGGTCTGTAGACATTGTCAACTACCAGCAGGGGTAAAGAACCACTGGTTTAACTTAGAGAAAAAGGACTTTCAGTCTGCTATATAATGTGGTATAGAATCATCTCTGCCTGCTTCTACCTCTTAAGTACAACTATAAAATGTATTAATACCTTAACAGATGAACAAAGGAGAACTCTGAAATGTAGTAAGAAGAAGGGAAATTGGTTAGGAAGCTCTGGTGAGGGGGAACAATATAGCAGCAGAACTCTCACAGAATTCTACCCAACAGAAGAAGACAATCCAAGTCCATGCTCCCTGACCTCTGACCAAGGAGCTAAAGGTGGGCCAGGTAAACTCATTCCTTACCAGGACCCAAGGAGAGTCCTCCAACAACACAAGGATATCTTTACTAAACCAGCAAGGAGGATCATTGATCCATTTGCCATACTAACAGTAAAAGACCAGAGAAAGTTTGCTCCTTCTGCAATAGGCCTGAGCCTCTCTCATCCCACTTACTTTGTGACACTGCATGGTCAGGGGACAGCAAACACCAGCAAGGAGTATCCTGCAAAACAAGCTCCTGGATCAATATTAGAATGGGGATAATAGGGAATAGAATCTGTGGACTTGAGGATAGATCAATAAAATTTACCCAATCTGAACAACAGAGCCTCCAGGACCAGTGGGACAACATCAAAAAGATACAAAGTTAGTATCACTGGAATCCCAGAAGGAGAGGAGAAAGAGAGTAGGCTGAAAAAGCATGCAAAGAAATTATTGCTGAAAACGTCACAAATTTGTTGAAAGACATAAACCCACATATTCAAGAAGCTGAGCAAACTTTAACGGGTAAACTCAAAGAAATTCAAGCCAAGACACATCAAAATTAAACTTCTGAAAACAAAAGACAACAAAAGATTTTGAAAGCAACTAGATAAAAATAACACATTACGTATACGGGAAGTCCTATTCAAATAACAGCAGATTTCTCATCAAAAACCAAGGAGACCATAAGGAAGTACCACAACATTTTTCAAGGGCTGAAAGAACTATCAACAGTTAATTCTATATCTGGAAAACTGTCCTTCAGGAATGAATTAGAAATAAAGTTATTTTCAGAAGTAATAAAATTAAAGAAATTGTTACTTGCAGATTGAGCCTATAAAAGGCTAAAAGAAGTTCTTCATACAGAAAGAAAATAATAAAATGACTGAAAGAATCTTAGAGCATCACGAAAGAAGAAAGAAAAATAACATAAAATAAGTTACAAAAATATTTTAAAAGACAGCATTTAAAATGCTCTCAAGATGACTAGTACATCACAAATAACTACCAAGACAACTTTTGATACTTTTATAAAACTACACATCTCTGTGTCCCAGACTTTTGGAATCTGAAGTAAAAGCAGAAAATAAGGAGCAACTGTAACAGAGGAACAGGTATAATTCCTTTGATAAATTCTCCAGGGAGCACTACTTTCCCTTTCCTCCCATCTTCTTAGGGACTTCTAGTTCCCCCTGTTGCTTCTTTTATCTTTTTTGTCCTGTTACAACATTTAGTTCCCCTTTGTTGGCACTTATTCTGTTTGAGCCTCCTTTTCATGAAAAACCCCAAATTCCTTCCTTGAACATCAATTCCCATATAGCTGTCAGTTATTGCTCTGGCTCTGGACTTCCTCTCACAGGCAAATTTTATTGAACATATTCATTTCAATTGATGCCTCCATTTCCTCACCTCCTACACACTCTACAATCCACTGCAGTCTAGATTCTTTCCCCGTCACTTCACTTAAACTGTGTGTGCAAGATTACAATCATCTCTTGGTTACAAATTTTATTGAGCACCTGAGAGTCCTTACTTTACTCAAACATTCGGAAACATTTGATGTTGTTGACACATCTCTACTTTGTGAAGTGCTTTTGCCTTTGGTTTCCATGATATGATATTCTCCTGGTTTAATGGATATAATTTCATATGGGGATCTTCTTTGAGAGATCTTTCACCTCTGCTTACTTTGGTGTTGGTTTGCAAATGAGCCCCTGAAAACAGAGGGCAAGGAGAGACTGAGGAAAGAGGCAGATCACTCCAGATTGGTAGGCGGCAGGTGTAATAAGCAAGGGAACTTACATAGGAGGCTTGTCTTTGAGCAGCTACAAGATGAGTAGGTCTCTACAGCCACCCACCAAATCTTAAAAGTTTATACGGAGGTCTTCACGGGGTTCAGTCACATATAGCATCCAGATGTTTTCAACAACACATTGCTATCTCAAGGTTGTGTCTCTTTTGGGGGGGAAGCCAAGCATAGTGCACATTCCAAGGATGGGGTGGGTGTGTGTGAAGAACGTCAGATTGCCAAGTCCAGCTCTCAGGTCATCTGCGGTCTGGTTTCCTCAGTGACTTCCTCTGACACTTGTAATTCCTGATGTTACTCCCAGTTCAATACAAGGTTTTTTGTTGTTGTTGTTTTGTTTTGTTTTGTTTTTTTCTCTTCTCTTTCTGGATAGTTTACCCAGCCATTATCTACTGATGGCTGAGTTGTTATCAACAAACTACTGTATTTCATTTCCTACATGACCCTTTTCCCAAGCAAAACTTCTCACCAACTTTGTTCCCTATTTTTGATCACCTTCTTATGTTGCATACAAAAATCACATAGGTTCAACTACCTAAACAGAAACCTGCTTATAATATTTGGCTCCTGTGTCTCCTTCTCTCTTCAATTAGCAAGTTCTCTAGCTTCAACTTTGATACTTTGGAAATAGCATTCTCCATTCTTTCTAATCCATCACCCTAGTTCAAGACATCATTACCTCTTACCTGGGTTTCAGCAAAAACCTCTTCACCAAGCTGCCTTCACCTAGCTTTACTCTCTGCTTATCCATTAGGTTGCTCTTTACCCTACAGGGACAGTGTTCTCCCAAAACATAAATAGGATCATACCATCCCTTTTCATTATGCTCTCAAGATAAATTTTATATATACTTAGCATGATATTCAATATTTTTAATAATTACCCTCCATTTATATCTATAGTATTTTCCATTATCTCTCCCCACCCTTTCTAGTTATGAAGTTCTTTTAGGTCCTGAATACATCATGCTTAGTTTTACTCTTAAATAGTAGCATATCAGCTGCTTAGAACAACTTTTTCTCCCTTCCAGGTGCCCTCTGCCCTTTTATTCTGGTTAATTTTCAGTTTTTGAAACATCCTGCATGAATTCTTTCTGGCCTACTATTTTCTTTGTGCCCTCATGATACCCTACCCTCTGGGCTTTACCTGTCTTAGCTCTTAACAGTTTGAGTAGGAATTATCTTATTTGTACATATCTCCCTACCAGTCCTTATCTTCTGCAGCTCATTGAAGATGGAGATTGTCTATATCTTACAGTATTGTTTCTCAGTCCTTATATTACTTGAAACATGATAAATTGTTGACATAATTTTTTTCAGGAATAAATCAAAGATGACAATTCCAGAGTTATAAAGGAAGATGCAATGAACATAGGCTGCTTGTTTTTATGAGATGATGATGATTTTAAATGGTAACCAACTAAATTGTATCTGTACAGTTTTGTGGTGAGTATAATCAAAGTACTGTTCAAATTCATTATCACAAAGCCATATACTCAGCAAAAGCTAACAGCAATCAATAAACTAAGTTGCTTTTTTTCTTCTGGTTCATTTGAGTACACCTCTTGGTAATCATAAGGCCTTATCATTAAGGTCAAAGAGGGGGGCAAGTGAAACTCAAAGCCTCCAGGGAATCCACATACTACATATTACCTTTTAGAATGACTTTATTATATCACCAATTAATTCCTATATAACCCTTTCATTAATATTTGCTGAAAATGTACACTGATGATAAAATCACATATAATATAAATGCTATACCCATTATAAGTGGTAAATTTTGTTTAGCATTTCATTTACTTGGTCTACAAAGCATTATGAGATTAGGAAATTGATGTAAATACTGTTTCTCCTCTTTATAAGTGGGAGACTAAAACTCAGAAAAATATAGGTTATTTTTTAAAAAAAAACCTCTTTTCCAACATAATGGAAGTTATCAAAATTATTAAATCACGGTAATATAAAAATCAAATTGTCTTGGTATTTAAGGTTTGACTTTCAACCTATCTGGCCAATGAGATATAAAAGTGATTCTTCATGATACATTTCAAGTACACAAAGAAGTATAGAAAATAATACAGAAAGAATGCTGAAAAATGTGGCTAAAACCTGACTTCTAATCATAGTAATGGGACTTGGGCATTTGAGGAACTAAAAGGCCATTTAATCCTCATCTAATACTTGAAACTTTCCTATATCAAATAAATAGCCTTTAAACTTGAAAACCTCCAAATATAGGATACTTCCTCTCTCATGATCAGAAAAGTTGTCATAAATGTTTTTACTTATAATGAAGTACTGTTTGACTCTCCTTAATGTGTATCTATTAATGACAATCCTATGAAGTGTATAACAGAAGTTAAACCCCTGTCTTCTATAACGAGGTTCTTTTGGGACTTCCCTGGCAGTCCAATGGTTAAGACTCCGCACTTCCAATGCAGCAGGCAGGGTTCGATACCTGGTCAGGGAACTAGGATCCTGCATGTTGTGCACAGTGCAGCCAAACAAAAAAAAGAGAAGAAGCTTCTCTCTTCTACCATTATGTCCTCCCTCCTCTCCATCTATGCATTCATATTATACCAATAGTTCCCTTCCCAGAGTGCAGGGTTTAAGTTCAGTTCCCATCTAGGGGAATAACAGGGCATTCTCTCTCTTCTGCCACCCAGCTCCAGGAGTGAGAATGCTGATTTGAAATCTCTATCTCACTAGAGTGTCTTGGAGACAGAATGTTGATTTGAAATCTCTATCTCCCTAGAGTCTCTTCCAGACTTTTACTGGGCCGGGGAGCTCATTAATAAGTGGCATCAATTGCTGTGACCACAATAGGAACCCTAGCAAGCCATGTGTCTGCAGACGCACAGGCGCAGAGGTTGTGTGCACAGGTGCAGAGGTTGTGTTCAAAGCCACTGCCTTCCAAGCTCTCCCTATCTGTGGGGATTAACCTGGTTTCCAGTGAGATGAGTGAGCAACATCTTTTATTTTGTCCATGAGGCTGCAACTCTGATTGTAGATGTAGCCTGCCTGAACTGAATTCAAGAATGTGCCAATGGATTAGGATTTCTACTCTGACATCAAACCCAGGCACTTCCTGGTACCTGTGTGCAACATCCATTTCCTGTACCAACTCCCAAGTTTTTAGCTACTCTTAAAATGTAAGGGATAGGGCTACTGAGGCCTCCACTAACTGACAGACCAAAAATCTCAAACACACATTGTCTTCTCCCTATCTCTTTCTGAGTCCTAGACTTTTCTCATTTTAGAAACTCATACACCAAAGAGTTGACTGTATGAGACATCCAACACACTCAAGCAATATACCCACTCTCAAGGGCAAACATTCACCTTATGTGAACTTAGGACACTTAATTTCTCCCCTGATTTATTTTTATTATCTATAAAATGAGAATAATAGCTGATTTTCAAAGTTGGTATAAGATTAAAATGTGCAGTTATAAATATAAAATATTTTAAATATTGCATGACACAGAATATGTGCTTTATCATAGTAAGGTTTAGATCTTGATGTCTTCAGGGTACATCCATCAATCAATAAACTTCCCCATTTTTATCCTCACCATAAAAAAAAAAAAAACTTTGATGCTACCCACACAGCAAGGATGTGAGACCTGAATCTTAAGATGGAGACCTAAGTGCATTCTGGGAGTCCTAGTCCTGCCTTCCACTTATTGGGTGACCTAGTTGCCACTGTTTGGCTGGGACCTTCCTGGTTTTAGCACCGAAAGTCCTACATCCAGGGAAACTCCTCAGTCTCAGGCAAACTGGGATGGCTACTCACCCTACACTTTACCTCCCACCCCCTCTAGTTTCCTGAACCCTCTCCTACCCTCATTTCAGCTATCTGTACTGACTCAAAATTAGTTTAGATTAGAGGGTAACCATCTGGTATCTTGATGGCTAATGCAGAAAAAAAATTCAAGGTTAATCTCACACAGGGTGTGTTGCTACATTCATAATGCCCTTGATACATTTAAATAGAGTTGTTATCCCCTACCTCCCATTCTGGATTCAATGGTTTTGTGTTGGTTCCTGATGATCACCAACTGTTCCCTCCTAAATTATTGCATACTGTGCTTTTAATAACAAATTCTAAAGATAAACCTCTGAAATTTTTGGTATTGAGTTCTTCCCCCTTTTGAACAATGGGGCTAGAGTTGAACACAGTCTCATACAGATGTCTCCTCTCTTGTGTCTAGCAGAGCTCATTAACTTGAGCTGATGAAACTCTAAGTGTCTTGAAAAGTATACAAGCCACACACTTGAACTCAGAGCAGCTAGGTTTTCTTTATAATCTTCTTACTTACATTAAATTCCAATTTCTTCTTCTCAATGCTCATCTTACCCCTCCCAGTTGTGAGTTCATTTTTGCAAGAAATCAATAATTACCAATATTTACTGGGTGCTTGTTATAGGCTAACATCTGTGATCAGCACTTACATTGATTTCTTACCTTAATACTCAAAATGGCTTGATAGGTAGATAATATCCAGATTTTCAAACTGGGAAGGAAATGTCCAGATGGGGTTAGATACTTTCCCTAGGATTATGCAGCTGGAAAGTTTTGAAAGGGAAATTTGAATTTAGGTTTTTCAGACCTCAAAGCACATGATCTTCTTAACCACTAATAGAAGAAAACTGTAATTGAGACATTTCTGCCCTTGTAAATATTATGCCATGTATTCAATGCCTACATCTTCTTTTAGTCTCATTAATCTGACAGAGTACCCAACTGGCAGCACTCTCCCAAAATTATTTTGAAAAAAAATAGTGTATAAGTTTAAGTACATCAATTTTAAGTAACTTTTTCATCTTTCAGAAGTCCTTGTTTAATTGCTTCTTGATTCTAAGTCTTTTGATTCTTGAATAGGTTGCTGCATGGCTGCATTCAGTAGTTTACGTATTAATACACTTATCTATATATATGTACACATATCATAGATATATATATTCACCAGAATAAATGCATTTGAGAACATTTATATATTTTTTAATAGATCTTTATTGGAGTATAATTGCTTCATAATACTGTGTTAGTTTCTTTTGTACACCAAAGTGAATCATCCATATGCATACACATGTTCCCATATTCCCTCCCTCTTGAGCCTCACTCCCATCCTCCTTATCCCACCCCACCAGGTCATCGCAAAGCATGGAGCTGATCTCCCTGTGCTATGCTGCTACTTCCCACTAGCTCACTATTTTACATTCGGTAGCATATATATGTCGATGCTACTCTCACTTCGCCCCAGCTTCCCCCTCCAACCCCATGTCTTCATTTCTATTCTCTATGTCTACATCTATATTCCTGCCCTGCAACTACGTTCATCAGTACCATTTGTTTTTTTGTTTGTTTGTTTTTTAGATTCCATATATATGCATTAGCATACAGTATTTATTTTTCTCTTTCTGACTTACTTCACTCTGTATGACAGACTCTAGGTCCATCCACCTCACTACAAATAACTCAACTTCATTTCCTTTTATGGCTTGTAAATAAAAAGCCCTCATGATCAACATAAATTGAGGCACACTAAAATTAAGACGTGTAGACCGAAGAAAACATAATTTTAAGTATAAAAACGTCATTATCAATGTCTTTTTCTGTTTAGTAAAGCAAATCATGGGGGCTAATACTTCCGGAAATGGTTTGAATCTAAGGTGGCTTTTCAAAATTCCAAAAATTTCTTATACAAATTTTCCCCCAAATCTTGTCCTGTTAACGGAAAGTTAGCCTAATCAAGCCCAACCTGTTGAGCATCTACCCTTAGAACAGGAGTTGAAGAGAGATAAGGAGTCACCAAAAGTAAGTCAAGCCAATAAGAACCAAAGCCAACAGCTCATCCTGAAATGGGAATCCCAGCCAGTCTACAGAATGGACTCTGGTGGAGAGAACATTAGGGCTACTCCTTTCTATCATCCAGTAGTGTGTTTCTCTCCTTTTCCCTTCACCTTCCCTTCTCAGTTCTTAATTCCATTTATATGTAATTCCCATTCTTGACTTTATGATTCTTCTATGTCATGTCCTAAACTTTCTAACTGATTTCATCTTTTCACAAATATTACATTTGGTGTATCCACTGCGTGGGATTTGAAGAACCTGTATTTGCTCACAAGGTACTTGCCTTTCCTGATGCTGATTATTATCTTAAAAATATTTTCCAGTATCCAAGAGTCAAACATTTTGTGCCCCAATATTTTTTTCCCCTAATGAAGTATTGTTTACAAATACATGATACCCTTTCTATCCTCCTTGAACAGTCTCATCTACTGGGCTATGACTCTGTGCAACATTCTTTTATTCTGTTCTATCTATAGACAAGTTATAAAAGAAATCCTCTTTGCTGTATCACTGAAGTCTTTCTTGTTTATTTCTTGGTATCAAAGTCTATATGACAGAATGGGCCATTTAGGATTATGGCAGCTGATTTATTAGGGTTACTTACCTCTACTGTGGTAAGTAACATCAACCCCAACTAATAGGAAATGGATGAATAAATATAATAATTTCCCAATAAGCTATTTTCCCAACTTAAATTTGGACATCTTATGATATTGTGTTTGTTTTTTGGAGAAATGATGCTCATATTATTTTTCCCTAAAAAGTAGTTTTGACCTGTGAACAGGCAGGATTAGTTTGATTGCGGTTGGTTTGTTATTTAAACTCTGTTAAAATTCTTATCTGAACTGAATTCTCAGAACCACAGATAATTCAGAGTTGCATATCTTACTTCTTAATAACAATTAACACAATGACATGGAATAAAAGGGCCAGAAGCAAACTGATTTATTGAGTTTATTTACTCTCAGAATGCTTGCTTTAGTTATGTCAAAACAAACCAACAAAAAACCTCTTAATATGGAAATATTTTGTCTTCTCCCAAATATCTTTGTGCTTTCATGAACTTCATTTATTTATGTCTGGTAGACCATCACTTTGGATCGATTTGGCTTAATTCACTTATCAAATAAGGGGCCAAAAAGTATTATGTCCATCACCTCATAATTTATGCCTAAAATAAGAAAACTTGTTTAAAAAGTCCTATCATTCTACTCATATTTATATGGAAATAACCTGTGTTTTGAACTTGTGTTATATTCAGTGTCCCATCTATGGAAGAACTATGTATCTGAACTCCCTTGAATTTAAGTATTCCATGTGTATTAGTTTTCTATGGGTGTTATAGCAAATTATCATAAACTGAGTGGCTTAAAACAAAAGAAATGTATTCTTTCACAGTCCAGGAGGCCAGAAGTCCAAACCCAAGGAGTCAACATGATTGGTTCCTTCTGGAGGCTTTGAGGGACAAACTGTTCCTTGCTTCTCTCCTAGCTTCTGGTGGTTGCCAGAAATCCCTAGTGTCCCTTGGTTTGTAGACACATCACTCTAATCTCTGCCTCCAATCTTCATATAGCCTCCTTCCCTGTATGTCTGTGTGTCTTCCTGTGACTTTTATATTAGGACTTCAGTCATTGAATTTAGGGCCCACCCTAATTCAATATTACTTCGTCTTAATTTAACAAATTATACCGCAAAGATCTTATTTCCAAATAAGTTCATATTCTGATGTTCTAGATGGCCATACTTTTTTTTTGGCAGAGGTTGGAGGGGGGGTTTTATTTAATTCAGTACATCACATTACATGTTTTGACCAATAAAATGTGAGCAGAAATGTTCCATGGATTCTGGGCTTAAATTTTAAAAGCTAACACTTTGTTTGCCACCCTCTCTTACTTTTCTCCTTACTCTGCCAATTAGAATGAATATTAAAATTGACCCTGCATATTAAAATGGAATCTCCATCAGCCTGGAAAAGACATGTGATGTAACACATCTCACGAATAAGGCATAGACATTATTCTTTTAAGACACTGAAATGTTCAAATGTTTCTTTCCTACAGAATAACTTGGCCATCATGATTGTTGTACAAAAATTAGTTTTGGATCAAAGGTGCTCCCTTAATAGACAACTGAAAAATGTGGCACTGGATATGAGGTCAGGAATTTGGAGCATGAGTTTTTTTAATCAGAACCTAGAAGGTTGGTGATGCATGTCATGCAGTGGTTAACTATTTAGAAAAAGTATCATATGTGATAACTTAGAAGGGAGATATTGTACCTACTAAGCTTTATTTGTAAATGAAGAGGTGAGAAACCAATGCTAGTAGCCTGAGTTTCTTCCTGTTGGTTGCACTTGCCAGGATAATGTGAGAGAGGTGAGTTCAGAAAAGAACTGTTTTGCAAGCAGAACTTAAGTAAAACAGAGAGAATACAGAGTGGAATGGCTGTCTGTGTTGGAAGTTTAACTGGCACTCATCTCCCTTTAATATATAGAACTGACAAAGCAGCTGAATAAAAATAACCAATTAAAATTCAGGCTTAAAGACCAATATCAGGGTGTAGTTATTACACCAATTTAAAAAACTCTTAATGGGCATCATTTTCCCAGGAAATTCTTTCAGTTGGAAAAATATGGTTTAAAAAAAAAGAAAAAAATGGCATCTATCTCCTATGGAAGTATGCTAGGCTTAAGTTACCCATATTAAATCCAGGGTAAGAGGCATGGTTCCAGAAGAACCAGTGTGTTTCTTGACACATGAGACTCACGAGAATCAAGTAAATAAATCGGTTAACTTTTTGACAGAATTATACAAACCAGCAAACCATGGACCTAAGATAATTGTTTTTTTGAGACTTAAAACAAAGGTTGGACCCCCAAATTCTATGGACAAGAAACAGGCAGAGATGATCAGCTAAAAAAAATGTTCATATAATATCAATAAAATACCTCAGCCTTCTTACTGGAAAAATTAAATTATCCTAGGAAATTATTAATTAATTTTAGCTATAAGTAAAAATTCTTCACTATATTTTCCAACAAGAAAACCCATTGAATTTTCTGGTAGCTATTGATAATTACTGATAATCTCTAATTTATATAACACAGAAGAAATATATTCTATATACATTTTTGTAACTATGCTTCCATGTATTTGGAAGAGCAGTTAAGCTAATAATAGGCATAGAAGCAAACCTTTGCTGGAATTTAAATCTTTTGTGTTTTTGGCTCACTTGCTATAAGAAATAGTACAGGAAAAGTTTCAACTGGCTTTCAAAATGCAAATTTGGGGGAAATTTTAAAAAATAATTTTTCTTTCAGTGTTTTAATAATTGAAGATTAAAGCAATGTTTTCCATTTTCTAGTTAATTTTTTTTTCCTACTAGAAAACATTGCTTCTCTTCAAAGCATGCTCTTATTTTAGCAGCAGGTACATTAGAATATTTTGGTAGGACAATTAAATAAACATGCTCACAATGCCAACTTGAATATGCTGTTTCATGCTGCTAAGCCTGACTGAATCAGGCTGTGAGCCCCACTCTTCCTCACAGCAGTACACACAGTAAGAAAGCAGAAGCCAATTCAGGGGGAACAAAACACAAATCTTTGTATCGTATGGTAAATAAAATCAGGTAAATCTGATTTCAGAACAATGCACACTTTTTTTTCTTTTTAACATCTTTATTGGAGTATAATTGCTTTAAAATAGTGTGTTAGTTTCTGCTTTATAACAAAATGAATCAGCTATTCATATAAATATATCCCCATATCTCCTCCTTCTTGCGTCTCCCTCCCACCATCCCTATCCCACCCCTCTAGGTGGACACAAAGCACCAAGCTGATTTCCCTGTGCTATGTGGCTACTTCCCACTAGCTATCTATTTTACATTTGGTAGTGTATATATGTCCATGCCACTCTCTCACATCGTCCTAGCTTACCCTTCCCCCTCCCCGTGACTTCAAGTCCATTCTCTATGTCTGCGTCTTTATTCCTGTCCTGCACCTAGGTTCTTCAGAACCACTTTTTTTTTTTAGATTTTATATATATGTGTTAGCATATGGTATTTGTTTTTCTCTTTCCGACTTACTGCACTCTGTATGACAGTCTCTAGATCCATCCACCTCACTAAAACTAACTCAATTTTGTTTCTTTTTATGGCTGAGTAATATTCCATTGTATATATGTGCCACATCTTGTTTACCCATTCATCTGTCAATGGACACTTAGGTTTATCAATTTTGTTTATCTTCCCAGCTTTTATTTTTACTGATCTTTGCTATTGTTTCCTTCATCTCTTTTTCATCTATTTCTGATCTGATCTTTATGATTTCTTTCCTTCTGCTAACTTTGGGGGTTTTTTGTTCTTTTTTCTCTAATTGCTTTAGGTGTAAATTTAGTTTGGTTATCTGAGTTGTTTTCTGAGGTAGGATTGTATTGCTATAAACTTCCCTGTTAGAACTGCTTTTGCTGCATCCCATAGGTTTTGGGTTATCGTGTTTTCATTGTCATTTGTTTCTAGGTATTTTTTTTTTTTAATTTTCTCTTTGATTTCTTCAGTGATCTCTGGGTTACTTAGTAGTGTATTGTTTAGCCTCCATGTTTTTGTATTTTTACAGATTTTTTCCTGTAATTGATATCCAGTCTCATATTTTTGTGGTCAGAAAAGATACTTGATATGATTTGAATATTCTTACATTTACCAAGGCTTGATTTGTGACCCATGATATGATATATCCTGGAGAATGCCCCATGAGCACTTGTGAAGAAATTGTAATCTGCAGTTTTTGGATAGATTGTCCTATAAATATCAATTAAGTCCATCTCGTTTAATGTATCATTTAAAGCTTGTGTTTCCTTATTTATTTTCATTTTGGGTGATCTGTCCATTGGTGAAAGTGGTGTGTTAAAGTCCCCTACTATGATTGTGTTACTGTCAATTTCCCCTTTTATGGCTGTTAGTATTTGCCTTATGTATTGAGGTGTCCCTATGTTGGGTGCATAAATATTTACAATTGTTATGTCTTCTTCTTGGATTGATCACTTGATCATTATGTAGTGTCCTTCTTTGTCCCTTGTAATAGTCTTTGTTTTAAAGTCTATTTTCTCTGACCTGAGAATTGCTACTCCAGGTTTCTTTTGATTTCCGTTTGCATGGAATATCTTTTTCCATCCCCTCGCTTTCAGTCTGTATGTGTCCCTAGGTCTGAAGTGGGTCTCTTGTAGACAGCATATATATGGGTCTTGTTTTTGCATCCATTCAGCCAATCTATGTTTTTTGGTTAGAGCATTTAATCCATTTACATTTAAGGTAGATATTGATATGTATGTTCCTATTACCATTTACTTAATTGTTTTGGGTTTGTTATTGTAGGTCTTTTCCTTCTATTGTGCTTCCTGCTTAGAGAAGTTCCTTTGGCATTTCTTGTACCGCTGGTTTTGTGATGCTGATTTCTCTTAGCCTTTGCTTGTCTGAAAAGGTTTTAATTTCTTCATCGAATCTGAATGAGATCCTTGATGTGTAGAGTAATCTTCATTGTAAGTTTTTCCCTTTCATCACTTTAAATATGTCCTGCCACTCCCTTCTGGCTTGCAGAGTTTCAGCTGAAAGATCAACTGTTAACCTTATGTGGATTCCCTTGTATGTTAATTGTTGCTTTTCCCTTGCTGCTTTTAATATTTTTTCTTTGTATTTAATTTTTGATAGTTTAATTAATATGAGTCTTGGTATGTTTCTCCTTGGATTTATCCTGTAAGGGCCTCTCTGCATTTCCTGGACTTGATTGACTATTTTCTTTCCCATATTAGGGAAGTTTTCAACTATAATCTTCAAATATTTTCTCAGTCCCTTTTTTTTCTCTTCTCCTTCTGATACCCCTATAATTCTTATGTTCGTAAGTTTAATGTTGTCCCAGAGGTCTCTGAGATTGTCCTCAATTCTTTTCATTCTTTTTTCTTTAATGTGCTCTGCAGTAGTTATTTCCAATATTTTATCTTCCAGGTCACTTATCTGTTCGTCTGCCTCAGTTATTCTGCTATTGATTCCTTCTAGAGATCTTTTAATTTCATGTATTGTGTTGTTCATCATTGTTTGTTTGCTCTTTAGTTCTTCTAGGTCCTTGTTAAACGTTTCTTGTATTTTCTTCATTCTATTTCCAAGATTTTGAATCATGTTTACTATCATTACTCTGAATTCTTTTTTGGGTAGACTGCCTATTTCCTCTTCATTCATTTGATCTAGTGGGTTTCTACCTTGCTCCTTCATCTGCTGTATGTTTCTCTGTTTTCTCAGTTTGCTTAACTTACTGTGTTTATGGTCTCTTTTTCTCAGGCTGCAGGTTCATAATTCCTGTTGTTTTTGGAGTCTGCTCCCAGTGGATAAGGTTGGTTCAGTGGGCTGTGTAGGCTTCCTGGTGGAGGGGACTGGTGCCTTTGTTCTGGTGGATGAGGCTGAATCTTGTCTTTCTGGTTGGCAGGACCACTTCTGGTGGTGTGTTTTGGGGTGCCTGTGACCTGATTATGATTTTAGGATGCCTCTCTGCTAATGGGTGGGGTTATGTTCCTGTCTTGTTAGTTTTTGGCATAGGGTGTCCAGCACTGTAGCTTGCTAGTCATTGAGTGGAGCTCGGTTTTAACGTTGAGATGGAGATCTCTGGGAGAGCTTTCACTGTTTGATACTACATGGGGCCAGGAGGTCTCTGTTGGACCAATGTCCTGAACTCGGGTCTCCCACCTCAGCGGCTCTGGCCTTACACCCCACCAGAACACCAAGACCCTGTCTGCCACACGGGTCAGAAGAAAAGGGAGAAAAAGAAAGAAAGAAAGAAAGAAAGAGAGAGAAAGAGAGAAAGAAAGAAAGAAAATAAAAATAAGTTTAAAATAGAAAAAAAATTATAAAATAAAAAAGTAATAAAAAATAGAAAGAGAGAAAGAAAGAAGAGAAGAACCAAACCAAAAAACAAATCCACCAATGATAACAAGGGCTAAAAACTATACAAACAAAACAAAACAAAACAAAACAAAATGGACAGTCAGAACTCTAGGACAAATGGCAAAAGCAAAGCTATACAGACAAAATCACACAAAGAAGCCTATACATACACACTCACAAAAAGAGAAAAAGGCAAAAATATATATTTGTACTAAAAAAAAAAGGAAGAGGGCAACCAAATCAATAAACAAATCTTCCAATCATAATAAGCTCTAAATAAGCTAAGATAAACATAAAAACAGAAACAAATTAGATGCAGAAAGCAAATTCCAAGTCTATAGTTGCTCCCAATTTCCACTGCTTTAGTTTTGGGATGATTCGCTGTCTATTCAGGTATTCCACAGATGTAGGGTACATCTTGCAGAGATTTAATCTGTTGCTCCTGTGGCTGCCGGGAGAAATTTCCCTTTCTCTTCTTTGTTAGCACAGCTTCTGGGGTTCAGCTTTGGTTTTGGCCCCATCTCTGTGTGTAGGTCTCCTGAGGACGTCTGTTCCCTGCCTAGACAGAATGGGGTTAAAGGAGCGTCTGATTAGGGGGCTCTGGCTCACTCAGGCCAGGGGGGAGGGAGGGGTATGGAATGTGAGGCGAGCCTGCGGCAGCAGAGGCCAACATGACTTTGCAACAGCCTGAGGCGAGCCGTGTGTTCTCCTGGGGAAGTTGTCCCTGGATCACGGGACCCTGGCACTGGTGGGCTGCACAGGCTCCCAGGAGGGGAGTTGTGGATAGTGACCTGTGCTTGCACACAGGCTTCTTGGTGGCTACAGCAGCAGCCTTAGCATCTCATGCCCATCTATGGTGTCTGTGCTGATAGCCGTGGCTCCTGCCCATCTCTGGAGCTCTTTTAGGTGGTGTTCTGAATCCCCTCTCCTCACGCACCACAAAACAATGGTCTCTTGCCTCTTAGGCAGTTCCAGATTTTTTCCCGGACTCCCTCCCGGCTAGCTGTGGTGCACTAACACCCTTCAGGCTGTGTTCACACAGCCAATCCCAGTCCTCTCCCTGGGATCCGACCTCCGAAGCCCGAGCCTCAGCTCCCAGCCCCCACCCGCCATGGAGGGTTAGCAGACAAGGCTCTCAGGCTGGTGGGTGCTGGTCAGCACCGATCCTCTATGTGGGAATCTCTCCACTTTGCCCTCTGCACCCCTGCTGCTGTGCTCTCCTCTGTGGCTCTGAAGCTTCCCCCCTGCCACCCCCGTCTCTGCCAGTGAAGGGGCTTCCAAATGTGTGGAAACTTTTCCTCCTTCACAGCTCCCTCCCTGATGTGCAGGTCCCATCCTTATTCTTTTGTCTCTGTTTTTCCTTTTTTCTTTTGCCCTACCCAGGTACATGGGGAGTTTCTTGCGTTTTGGGAAGTCTGTGGTCTTCTGCCAGCATTCAGTAGTTGTTCTGTAGGAGTTGTTCCATATGTAGATGTAGTTTTGATGTATTTGTGGGGAGGAAGTTGATCTCCACGTCTTATTCTTCCGCCATCTTGAATGCCTCTGCAAAATATCTTTTATTTATTTTTTCTGGTTGCATTACACGGGTCTGCTCCTTTTCGGCAACTACCTTGCTTCCCATGTCTCCAAAACTGCTGTCCCGTCACAAGCCAAGCCCAGGCCGCTGGCCAGCAGCGCCTCCCCCTGGGTTTCCTGGGTCCCACCAAGCGCAACAGAGCCTATTCACAATGCACACTTTTGATGCAGTGCTCGCTACTCCAGTTGGGGAAAGCTATTCAGGAATAAAGTAGAAAGACATGAAGGGAGTAAACATCAAAGAAATAAAAGATAAGATATGGTTTATAGTTTAAATAAAAAATCTGTTCAGACTGCATTTTGAGTGTTCAGAAAACAAGTGAGCTAAACACTAGTTATATGTATTCTTGTCAAAACAATGGTATGCAATCCATCAGTGTTAAATGGGTACATTTGTGCCCATGACTGCACTTCCGTAAAACTAGTAACTTTGAAGAGTGCCTTTTGACATTATTTTAAGCTAGAATGCGTGACAAGATTGTTAAGTCAATTATGAGTAAGTTATAAAGCAATGAATTACTTAGTCATAGACATGGAAACACATTTGAAAAGCATGTTCAATAGTTTGAAATATGCTTAAAAATGGATCAGGAAAAAATTCAGAACAAGTTACAAGTGTCTGCAGAACTGACATGTAGAATATGTTTAAAATTCCTTACATTTTAAAACATATGCTTAATGTGTTTTGCTTATAAAAATGAATATATTTTAATATACTTAAAGTTATGAATTATATATGATTAATATCAAGTGCCTTACCATAATGTCTCCGCCTTTCAATTAAATTTTTGTCACATAATAATGAAATTGTGAAATTATTCATACATTAAAAGAAAAATAGAACCAGAAATTTTATATATGTATGTGTGTGTGTGTATGTGTGTGTGTGTGTGTGTGTGTGTGTGTATATATATATATATATATATATATATATATATATATATATTCTTTTTTAGATTCTTTTCCATTGTAGATTATTACAAGATATTGAGTATAGTTCCCAGTGTTATATGGTAGGTCCTTGTTTGTTATCTATTTTATATATAGTCATGTGTATATATTAATCTGAAATGCTTAATTTATCTGTCCCCTCCTCCTTTCCCCTTTGGTAACCATAAGTTTGTTTTCTATGTCTGAGTCTACTTCTGTTTTATAAATAAGTTCAATTGCATCATTTTCTTTTAGATTCCACATATAAGCAATATCATATGATATTTGTCTTTCTCTGGCTTACTTCACTTAGTATGATTATCTCTAAGTCCATCTATGTTGTTGCACAAGGCTTTATTTCATTCTTTTTTATGGCTCAGTAATATTCCATTGTGTATAGGTACCACATTTTCTTTGTCCACTTTTCTGTCGAATGGACATTTAGGTTGCTTCTAAGCATGTCTTGGCTATTGTGAATAGTGCTGCTATGAACATTGGGGTCCATTTTTCTTTTTGAATTATAGTTTTCTCCAGATATATACCCAGGAGTGTGATCTTTGGATCATATGGTAACTATTTTTAGTGTTTTGAGTAAACTCCATACTATTCTCCATTATGGCTGCACCAGTTTACATTCCCATGAACCACAGATGTTTATTCATTCCTACCATACTATGAGCTCTGTGCTGGATGGTGGGTAGTAAAGTACTATTCATACCATTGGGGACATTACATAGTAATAGTAACAAAAGACAAGTAAATAGATTACAGATTATGACAAACAGGATTAGAAGACTGTTATGAAATGCCTCAAACTGGGTCTAACCACAAGTGGATCCTGAGAGAGGACTGGAGTGCCAGTACTCTGTTTGGTTAGGGATCCTAAGAAACACCAGGAGGTCAGGGAGAAAGTGAAACAGAAGGGAAAGAAGACAACACAGTTTGTGTTAACGAGCAGGTTACTGTTTTGGTCAACTGAGATGCTGAAATGTCACGTGACATGCCTAAGATTGCTCATCTAAGTGATTTGGACTCAGCATTTGTCCTTGGCTAGGGTTTCTCATGGACTTCAGCTCTGTGACATCTCAACCAGTCCAGAACTTGTAGGTTCTTGCCATAAGATGTAGTCAGGTGGCATTGGGACTATGAGAGAGGTTAGAACATGGGCAGGATGTTGACAGTGTCTGTTATAGGAATGGACTAAAATGCACCTACCCCAAAAGAAGAGTGAGGTTGGGGGAGAATTGGATGCCCCTTCCAATAGGAAAATTAAATGATCCAAGTTTTTAAGGATAAGTAGGAGTTGGGAAGATGAAGCATGAAGTAGGATGATAAAAAAAAATAATAATAGGTCTGGGAAAGATGGCGGAAGAGTAAGATGCGGAGATCACCTTCCCTCCCACAGATACATTAGAAATACATCTACACGTGGAACTGCTCCTACAGAACACCCATTGAACGCTGGCAAAAGACATCAGACCTCCCAAAAGGCAAGAAACTCCCCACGTACTTGGGTAGGGCAAAAGAAAAAAGAAATAACAGAGACAAAAGAATAGGGACAGGACTTGCACCAGTGGGAGGGAGCTGTGAAGGAGGAAAGGTCTCCACACACTAGGAAGCCCCTTTGCGGGCAGAGACTGTGGGAGGCAGAGGGGGGAAGCTTCAGAGCCACGGAGGAGAGCACAGCCACAGGGGTGCGGAGGGCAAAGCGGAAAGATTCCCACACAGAGGATCGGTGCCGAGCAGCACTCACCAGCCCAAGAGGCTTGTCTGCTCAGCCGCCGGGGCGGGCGGGGGCTGGGAGCTGAGGCTCGGACTTTGGTCGGATCGCAGGGAGAGGACTGGGGTTGGCTGCGGGAACACAGCCTGAAGGGGTTAGCGCACCACAGCTAGCCGGGAGGGAGTCTGGGAAAAAGTCTGCAGCTGCCGAACAGGCAAGAGACTTTTTCTTGCCTCTGTGTTTCGCAGCGTGCAAGGAGAGGGGATTCAGAGCGCCGCCTAAACGAGCTCCAGAGACGGGCGTGAGCCGCGGCTATCAGCGCGGACCCCAGAGACGGGCATGAGACGCTAAGGCTGCTGCTGCCGCCACCAAGAAGCCTGTGTGCAAGCACAGGTCACTATCCACACCGCCCCTCCCAGGAGCCTGTGCAGCCCGCCACGGCCAGGGTCCTGTGATCCGGGGACAACTTCCCCGGGAGAACACACGGCGCGTCTCAGGCTGCTGCAACGGCTTATGCCGGCCTCTGCCGCTGCAGGCTCTCCCTGCATCCGTACTCTTCCCTCCCCCGCGCCTGAGTGAGCCAGAGCCCCCGAAGCAGCTGCTCCTTTAACCCCGTCCTGTGTGAGTGAAGAACAGAGGCCGTCAGGCGACCTACACGCAGAGGCGGGTCCAAATCCAAAGCTGAACCCCGGGAGCTGTATGAACAAAGAAGAGAAAGGGAAATTTCTCCCAGCAGCCTCAGAAGCAGCGGATTAAAGCTCCACAAACAACTTGATGTACCTGCATTTGTTGAATACCTCAATAGACAACGAATCATCCTAAATTCAGGAGGTGGACTTTGGGAGCAGAATATATTAATTTTTCCCCTTTTCCTTTTTTTGTGAGTGTATATGTGTATGCTTCTGGGTGAGATTTTGTCTGTATAGCTTTGCTTTCACCATTTGTCCTAGGGTTCGGTCCGTCCGTTCTTTTTTTTTTTTTTTACTTAAAAAATTTTTTAATAATTTATTCCTTATGTTTTATTTTAAAAAATGAAAAAAATATTTTTTTCTTAATAAATATTTCTTAATAATATTTTTATTTTTTATTTTAAAAATTTAAAAAAATTTTAATAAATTTTTCTTAATAATTTTTTTCTTATTTTTATTATAAAAAATTAATAAATTAATTTTAAAAAATTAAAAAAAATTTCTAAATAATTTTTTTCTTATTTTTTATTATAATAGCTTTATTTTATTTTATTTTTTCCTCTTTCTTTCTTTCTTTCTATTTTTTCTCCCTTTTATTCTGAGCTGTGTGGATGAAAGGCTCTTGGTGCTCCAGCCAGGCATCAGGGCTGTGCCTCTGAAGTGGGAGAGTCAACTTCAGGACACTGGTCCACAAGAGACCTCCCAGCTCCACATAATAACAAATGGTGAAAATCTCTCACAGATCTCCATCTCAGCATCAAGACCCAGCTTCACTCAACGACCAGCAAGCTACAGTGCTGGACACCCTATGCCAAACAACTAGCAAGACAGGAACACAGCCCCATCCATTAACAGAGAGGCTGCCTAAAATCATACTAAGGCCACAGACACCCCAAAACACACCACCAGACGTGGACGTGCCCACCAGAAAGACAAGATCCAGCCTCATCCACCAGAACACAGGCACTAGTCCCCTCCACCAGGAAGCCTACACAACCCACTGAACCAACCTTAGCCACTGGGGTCAGATACCAAAAAAAACGGGAACTACGAACCTGCAGCCTGTGAAAAGGAGACCCCAAACACAGTAAGATAAACAAAATGAGAAGACAGAAAAACACACAGCAGATGAAGGAGCAGGGTCAAAACACACCAGACCTAACAAATGAAGAGGAAATAGGCAGTCTACCTGAAAAAGTATTCAGAATAATGATAGTAAAGATGATCCAAAATCTTGGAAATAGAATAGACAAAATGCAAGAAACATTTAACACGGACATAGAAGAACTAAAGAGGAACCAAGCAATGATGAAAAACACAATAAATGAAATTTAAAATGCTCTAGAAGGCATCAATAGCAGAATAACTGAGGCAGAAGAACGGGTAAGTGACCTGGAAGATAAAATAGTGGAAATAACTACTGCAGAGCAGAATAAAGAAAAAAGAATGAAAAGAACTGAGGACAGTCTCAGAGACCTCTGGGACAACATTAAACGCACCAACATTCGAATTATAGGGGTCCCAGAAGAAGAAGAGAAAAAGAAAGGGACTGAGAAAATATTTGAAGAGATTATAGTTGAAAACTTCCCTAATATGGGAAAGGAAATAGTTAATCAAGTCCTGGAAGCACAGAGAGTCCCATACAGGATAAATCCAAGGAGAAACATGCCAAGACACATATTAATCAAACTATCAAAAATTAAATATAAAGAAAACATATTAAAAGCAGCAAGAGAAAAACAACAAATAACACACAAGGGAATCCCCATAAGGTTAACAGCTGATCTTTCAGCAGAAACTCTGCAAGCCAGAAGGGAGTGGCAGGATATACTTAAAGTGATGAAGGAGAAAAACCTACAACCAAGATTACTCTAGCCAGCAAGGATCTCATTCAGATTTGATGGAGAAATTAAAACCTTTACAGACAAGCAAAAGCTGAGAGAGTTCAGCACCACCAAACCAGCTTTACAACAAATGCTAAAGAAACTTCTCTAGGCGAGAAACACAAGAGAAGGAAAACACCTACAATAACAAATGCAAAACATTTAAGAAAATGGGAATAGGAACATACATATCAATGATTACCTTAAATGTAAATGGATTAGATGCTCCCACCAAAAGACACAGACTGGCTGAATGGAAACAAAAACAAGACCCGTATATATGCTGTCTACAAGAGACCCACTTCAGACCTAGGGACACATACAGACTGAAAGTGAGGGGATGGAAAAAGATATTCCATGCAAATGGAAATCAAAAGAAAGCTGGAGTAGCAATTCTCATATCAGACAAAATAGACTTCAAAATAAAGACTATTACAAGAGACAAAGAAGGACACTATGTAATGATCAAGGGATCGATCCAAGAAGAAGGTATAACAATTGTAAATATTTATGCACCCAACATAGGAGCACCTCAATACATAAGGCAAATACTAACAGCCATAAAAGGGGAAATTGACAGTAACACAATCATAGTAGGGGACTTTAACACCCCACTTTCACCAATGGACAGATCATCCAAAATGAAAATAAATAAGGAAACACAAGCTTTAAATGATACATTAAACAAGATGGACTTAATTGATATTTATAGGACATTCCACCCAAAAACAACAGAATGCACATTTTTCTCAAGTGCTCATGGAACATTCTCCAGGATAGATCATATCTTGGGCCACAAATCAAGCCATGGCAAATTTAAGAAAATTGAAATCGTATCAAGTATCTTTTCCGACCACAATGCTATGAGACTAGATACCAATTACAGGAAAAGATCTGTAAAAAATACAAACACATGGAGGCTACACAATACACTACTTAATAATGAAGTGATCACTGAAGAAATCAAAGGGGAAATCAAAAAATATCTAGAAACAAATGACAATGGAGACACGATGACCCAAAACCTATGGGATGCAGTAAAAGCAGTTCTAAAAGGGAAGCTTATAGCAATACAAGCCTACATCAAGAAACAGGAAACATCTCGAATAAACAACCTAACCTTGAACCTAAAGCAATTAGAGAAAGAAGAATAAAAAAATCTCAAAGCTAGCAGAAGGAAAGAAATCATAAAGATCAGATCAGAAATAAATGAAAAAGAAATGAAGGAAACAATAGCAAAGATCAATAAAACTAAAAGCTGGTTCTTTGAGAAGATAAACAAAATTGATAAACCATTAGCCAGACTCATCAAGAGAAAAAAGGAGAAGACTCAAATCAATAGAATTAGAAATGAAAAAGGAGAAGTAACAACTGACACTGTAGAAATACAAACGATCATGAGAGATTACTACAAGCAACTCTATGCCAATAAAATGGACAACCTGGAAGAAATGGACAGATTCTTAGAAATGCACAACCTGCTGATACTGAACTAGGAAGAAATAGAAAATATGAACAGACCAATCACAAGCACTGAAATTCAAACTGTGATTAAAAATCTTCCAACAAACCAAAGCCCAGGACCAGATGGCTTCACAGGTGAATTCTATCAAACATTTAGAGAAGAGCTAACACCTATCCTTCTCAAACTCTTCCAAAATATTGCAGAGGGAGGAACACTCTCCAACTCATTCTACGAGGCCACCATCACCCTGATACCAAAACCAGACAAAGATGTCACAAGGAAAGAAAACTACAGACCAATATCACTGATGAACATAGATGCAAAAATCCTCAACAAAATACTAGCAAACAGAATCCAACAGCACATTAAAAGGATCATACACCATGATCAAGTGAGGTTTATTCCAGGAATGCAAGGATTCTTCAATATATGCAAATCAATCAACGTGATACAGCATATTAACAAATTGAATGAGAAAAACCATTTGATCATCTCAATAGATGCAGAGAAAGTTTTCAACAAAATTCAACACCCATTTATGATAAAAGCCCTGCAGAAAGTAGGCATAGAGGGAACTTTCCTCAACATAATAAAGGCTATATATGACAAACCCACAGCCAACATTGTCCTCAATGGTGAAAAACTGAAACCATTTCCACTAAGATCAGGAACAAGACAAGGTTGCCCACTCTCACCACTATTATTCAACATAGTTTTGGAAGTGTTAGCCACAGCAATCAGAGAAGAAAAAGAAATAAAAGGAATACAAATCAGAAAAGAAGAAGTAAAGCTGTCACTGTTTGCAAATGACATGATACTATACATAGAGAATCCTAAAGATGCTACCAGAAAACTGCTAGAGCTAATCAATGAATTTGGTAAAGTAACAGGATACAAAATTAATGCACAGAAATCTCTTGCATTCCTATACACTAAGGATGAAAAATCTGAAAGTGAAATTAAGAAAACACTCCCATTTACCATTGCAACAAAAAGAATAAAATATCTAGGAATAAACCTACCTAAGGAGACAAAAGACCTGTATGCAGAAAATTATAAGACACTGATGAAAGAAATCAAAGATGATACAAATAGATGGAGAGATATATCATGTTCTTGGATTGGAAGAATCAACATTGTCAAAATGACTCTACTACCCAAAGCAATCTACAGATTCAATGCAATCCCTATCAATCTACCACTGACATTTTTCACAGAAGTAGAACAAAAACTTTCGCAATTTGTATGGAAGCACAAAAGACCCCGAATATCCAAAGCAATCTTGAGAACGAAAAATGGAGCTGGAGGAATCAGGCTCCCTGACTTCAGACTATATTACAAAGCTACAGTAATCAAGACAGTTTGGTACTGGCACAAAAACAGAAACATAGCTCAATGGAACAGGATAGAAAGCCCAGAGATAAACCCACACACATATGGTCACCTTATCTTTGATAAAGGAGGCAAGCATATACAGTGGAGAAAAGACAGCCTCTTCAATAAGTGGTGCTGGGAAAACTGGACAGGTACATGTAAAAGTATGAAATTAGAACACTCCCTAACACCATACACAAAAATAAACTCAAAATGGATTAAAGACCTAAATGTAAGGTCAGACACTATTAAACTCTTAGAGGAAAACATAGGCAGAACACTCTATGACATAAATCACAGCAAGATCCTTTTTGACCCAGCTCCTAGAGAAATGGAAATAAAAACAAAAATAAACAAATGGGACCTAATGAAACTTAAAAGCTTTTGCACAGCAAAGGAAACCATAAACAAGACCAAAAGACAACCCTCAGAATGGGAGAAAATATTTGCAAATGAAGTAACTGACAAAGGATTAATCTCAAGATTTACAAGCAGCTCATGCAGCTCAATAACAAAAAAACAAACAACCCAATCCAAAAATGGGCAGAAGACCTAAATAACATTTCTCCAAAGAAGATATACAGATTGCCAACAGACACATGAAAGAATGCTCAACATCATTAATCATTAGAGAAATGCAAATCAAAACTACAATGAGATATCATCTCACACCGGTCAGAATGGCCATCATCAAAAAACCTAGAAACAATAAATGCTGGAGAGGGTGTGGAGAAAAGGGAACACTCCTGCACTGTTGGTGGGAATGTAAATTGATACAGCCACTATGGAGAACAGTATGGAGGTTCCTTCAAAAACTAAAAATAGAACTACCATACGACCCAGCAATCCCACTACTGGGCATATACCCTGAGAAAACCATAATTCAAAAAGAGTCATGTACCACAACGTTCATTGCAGCTCTATTTACAATAGCCAGGACATGTAAGCAACCTAAGTGTCCATCATCGGATGAATGGATAAAGAAGATGTGGCACATATATACAATGGAATATTACTCAGCCATAAAAAGAAACGAAATGGAGGTATTTGTAGTGAGGTGGATGGAGTTAGAGTCTGTCATACAGAGTGAAGTAAGTCAGAAAGAGAAAAACAAATACAGTATGCTAACACATATATATGGAATCTAAGGAAAAAAAAAAAAGGTCATGGAGAACCTAGTGATAAGACGGGAATAAAGACACAGACCTACTAGAGAATGGACTTGAGGATATGGGGAGGGGGAGGGGTAAGATGTGACAGGGTAAGAGAGTGGCATGGACATATATACACTACCAAATGTAAAATAGATAGCTAGTGGGAAGCAGCCGCATAGCACAGGGAGATCACCTCGGTGCTTTGTGACCACCTAGAGGGGTTGGATGAGGGGGTGGGAGGGAGGGAGATGCAAGAGGGAAGAGATATGGGAACATATGTATATGTATAACTGATTCACTTTGTTATAAAGCAGAAACTAACACACCATTGTAAAGCAATTATACTCCAATAAAGATGTTAAAAAAATAATAATAATAATGTGCAGCATGCCACCTTCAGAATACCTTAGTTTGCTTAAGAGTTTGTTTCTTTTTGTTTTTGTGTTTGCCCTAAAGGAGGTAGAGAGAAAAGGGAATGACTATTTTAAACTTTAACACAGTCCTTTCTTTTAGATTCTGTTTTAATTTAGCTAGTTACCCTGAAAACTATTAGAAGGCTGTGAGAATTTTAAAAAGAGCAGTTTTTAAAATCCTCCATTCACTTTTTTTTTTTTTTAATATATATTAAGCCTCTTCTCTCTGTCAGACATTGTACTAGGCACTAAAGATAAAATGGTAAACAAGGTAAGCATGTTTGTGATCCTTGTGCAATTTGGGAAAGGACAAATCAGTAAGAGTTTTCAGTGTAATATTATATCTGTTGTGCTAGGGGCTGTTCAGGTTGCAATAGAAAGATGTAAAAAGAGCATCTATACTCTCTTGAATTGGGTCCCTCTAAAACCCTTGTCCACCTGGAACCTCAGAATGTGACCTTATTTGAAAATACGGTCTTTACAGGTATAATCAGTTAAGATGAAGTCATACTGGGTTAGTGGGTCCTTGATTCAATGACTGGTGTCCTTATAAGATGGTCATGTGAAATCACAGATGCACCTGGCGGAAGAAAGCCATGTGATGATGGAGACAAAGATTGGATTGATGCCTCTACAAGTCTAGGAATGTCTAGAATTGCGGGCAACCTCCAGAAGTTAGTAGAGAGGCATGGGACATTTTCTCCCTAGAGCCTTTAGAGGGACCATGGCCCAGCCATGGACTCTAGCATCTAGAATTGTGAGAGAATACATTTCTGTTCTTTTAAGCCACCCATTTGTTAGGGCAGCCCTAGGAATCTAATAGAGCATCTAAATCAAACCTCAGGAAAGTTGAAGAGAACGGTGTTAAAGGGAGGAAATATTTCAAGGAAAATGAAACAAGATGAGTAAATCTCCAGAGGAGAGGGAGAAAATTTTGCACTTGAATAACAAAAATATTTTTATATGTTGAAATATTGAAGTGTGGGATCAAGAGACTAAGCAAGGGAGAAATATAGGAGCTGGATGATCAAGGTGCTTCTAAGTCAATTGAAGGATGTTAGAACTTTATCTTCAGGTCAATAACAAGATATCCAATGGTTTTAAACTGAGGAAGCATAGAATTATACTTGCAGTCTATAAAAATCACTATAAGTGCATTCTGTGTTCTCCTCAGGAGAATGAGCAGAAAGACAAATCTGATGGGAGAAATATCAGCCATGAGGTTTTTGGAAATCCAGATGGAAAATAATCATTATCTAAATACAGACATGGGAATGGAGAGCTGTGACTAGACTTGAGAGACAATTATGACATAAAATGTTTACAATTTGATAGCTGTTAGGATATTGAGAGTAAAGGACAGAATGAAATCTAGGATGATCACATATCTGCTTGAACAACTACATGCAATGACATGAGAAGAGTGAACAGGCATATGAGGAAAAGCTGATTTTAGGTCTGGACATACTGAGTCGAGGTGTCCATGGGACATACAGGTGGACATGTCTAATAAACAGTCAGATATGTGGATCGGAGGCTTAAAGGGAGATAATGGTGAAATAGAGTTGGAGGGGGAAATTGATCAGAGAAACAATTAGAAGATTATGTAAGTAACCAAAATAATAAATAGAAAGGATAGTAGTGATGAGGATTTAGATGAGAGGAGGCATTTAAGAGATATTAATGGAGTTAAATTCGCAGGATTTATTGGAGAGAGAAACATTTCTAGAGCGAGGAGTGGAAATATTACCTTTTATCTTTGCAGAGATTTGAGCATATTTGTGTTCAGAGAAAAGAACCAGTAAAGATGGACAGATTAAAAACAAAGCTGAGTGTGATCCATGAGAATTAAAGGAATCAGATCCAGAAAATGTTTGTTGTAAAGAATAATTATAAACCAGTGAGGCATCCCTGATACCAAAATGATTCTTAAACTAAGATATAGCCCGGATTTGTTAACCGACAGTATATAAATAAAAGACGGCAGGCACCCTCAAGAAGATTATATCTTCATGGGCAAAATCAAAAGCCGTCCAATTTTTTCTCTTTAGCAGCATCACTTAATAACAGAGGTGAAGGGTGATATTGGTCTGTGAGGGTTGAAAAAAATTTGCAATAGACAAAAATGCTTAAATAATATAAATACATGTATAAATATTTCCAATAGCTTTTCTAACAGCAAGACTGGAGGTGTTTTATCACATATTCTTGTGCAACTAACAGGTTTTACACCAGCAATAGAGCTGAACTGGCCTTGGTACTCAGAACTTCATCCAGGAACTTTACAGAGATCACCAAGGGCATGGAAGTGGTGTACATGTGCCAGTTTTCAAACGTCTCCTGTGAAGAGAGAGAAGGAAAATATTTAGGTGAAAATTAGGATACCTTTGAAGGGGTAAGATTTAAGAGTGAGAGAGATGGGATGTGATGGTGTCTAATTTCTCTGTAAGGTAAGAGCTAAGTTTAATCACTGAGAATGAAGGAGGTAGGCAGTGGTGATAGGACTTAAGGAAGTTGGTGAATTCTTAAAATAGCTTATGTGGGACAAAAAAAGTTGACATGGTGAACATTGCAGAGCAGTTTTGAAGACCTCACTGTAATTCAATACTATGTTTTATCAGAACTGATAGCACAGGGAACTATGCTCAAAATTTTGTAATAACCCATAAGGGAAAAAATTTTGAAAGAAATAGATGTATCTGTACATATAACAGAATCACTTTGCTGTACACCTGAAATTATACAATGTTTTAAATCAACTATACTTCAATTTAAAAAATAAGTGAAAAAAATAAAATAAATTCTTAGAAGAAAAAAAGAGTTGCCGTTTGCTATATAGTATTGGTCAAGGCCATTCGTCATTCACATAATCATTCAGAGATAACATCCTAGGAAATGATTAAGTATGAAAAATGCAGTTTTTCTTTTTTGGTTGTTTTTGGCTCCTTTCCTTTACATCTCTCCTTTAAAAAATTTTCCTCTCCCTCTTTTTGTTCTTCACTTTATTTTTTTTTCTTTTTTCTTCATTTTTATTTTCAGCAAGCAGATGCTTTTTTATCCCTTGCAGATCCTGTTCTTATTGTATTTCAAATTTACATATTTGCCATTTAAAAAGTCAAATAATACTTCCAGTCCTGTAAGGGAAAGAAATTATCTTCTAGCCTCACCATCCCTACCCCTGGTCCCTTGACAATCAGATACTTCACCTGTTTAAACCATTGCTTCTGGTATTAATCTATTTAAAGTTTAGACGTTAACTTTTTACTTGTAATATTGCAGTTCAGGATTTAACTCTCTTGTGCCTCTCACTCACAAGTACATCCCCACACCCCATCCTCCTGACACAATTCTATGACACTATTGGTTACATTAACTTTTATTTAGGATTTCTAATATGTTGACTTGTGTAAATATTTTTCAGAGCATAAAAAACCTTTTTTTTTATCATCCAACTTTTTATCTTCGATGGCATTAATAACTGTCTAGCTACTTCTTTGGTTAAGTTTTCTATGTACCCTTGCACTAACTCAGCACCAAATTTCTGGTAGAAGCGTACAGCTCCTCTTAATACAGTAAGACTCATCTAGGAATTTACTAGTTTTATTTGAGTACTTTCATCCTCTTCATAATTTCCGTCTTTCTCTCCCAATGTATTTTATGCTTTCAAACTCTGACAGCTCTCATTTGGGATTTCTTTCATAGTCAGCTCGGGGACTCTATTTGTTTCTTTCCTGTTACATATTCTATTTTGGATGCTATCTTTTACACCCTCTTTTGGAATAGAAGCTATAGTTGTGTCAAAGCAAAGATTGCACTATACAAATGTAAACATGCAAGGAAGACTTAATTCAAGGCTATTATAACAGGGGAGTGAGACCAGAACTCTCTCTGAGTTCAACTCTGCTGAAACAAAGAACTGGCAAGTTTTTAAGAGGTGGGGTGGAGGAATCATAGGCCATCTGTGCTTGTTATTGGCTTTATCCAAAGTAAAATAAACTCTCATATCTTTAAAACAAGAGGTAGTTTTACAGCTTGGAGAAAGGTGCCTGCCTAAGTTAGGCTCCTACTCTGTCAGGAAAATGGGAGATAGGACCATGATCCTCCTTGGTGATGACATTACAAAGGGATGGCTCCCAGGTCCCAGAGAAAGATATGCCTGGGTTGTAAAACAGCCAAGTCTTTTAAAAAGATTTACATCTCAAAGGAACAAAGAGATAATTTGTAATTCTAAGCTTTCTAAAGTAAATGCTCTAAGAAAAGGGAGTCAGGACCTAGAGTTAGGAAGAAGCGTGTCTAAATTTTAGTGTTGCTGAGGGGAAGGTTAAGGTCTTCTAGGTCAACTGCCTTAGGAAGGTACTTGGCTGGTCTTTTGAAATATTTTTGAAACTTTTTTGAAATATTATGCTTTTTACACTTGAGTAGCTGTTCATTTTGATGAAGAATTCTAGACTGACAGTTATTTTTCCTCATATTTTAAAAGGCATTGTTCCAATGCCTTCTAGTTGCAATACTATTAAAAAATTGGATGCTATTCTTACTTTGGATTCTTAATATATGCATGGTTTTTTTCTCTCTGTAAGATCATAGTCTTATTTTTCCGCCTATGGTTCTGAAATTTTATTAAAATTATGTTTTTGCGTGGGGTCTCATTTATTATTCTAGGTACCCAGTGTAGCTTATTTTGGTGAAAAATTATATCCTTTAGTTTAAGAAAATGTTCCTATATTATTTCTTAAAAGATTTTCCCTCTATTTTTTCTCCTGTTTACTTCTGTATTAATTGAATGCTGAAACTTGTAAATTAATTATTTTAAAACTCTTTCTTTCTTTCTACATTTCCATGTCACTTTTACTCCAGTTTTTCTTTCTGAAGTCCATCTCCAACTTCAGCTTCCCTTCTCCTCTATTTTTGTGGTGGTGGTGGTGGTAGAGATGGTTGTTGTTTTTTAGGTTTTGCCCTTCTTTTTAGAATTTCCTGGAGCTTTTTCTTGTTGTCTGGATTTTCTTTTCCTGTAGTACCTTTTTTTGGTAATATTTACAGCTCTCTGAAGATTAATAGATGTTTTGAAGTTTCCCATCACTCCCTATGTGATTCCTGTTTCCTCCAAATTGCTCTTTGTTCCTTTTATCTATTTCGTTGCATGCTTGTTGCTTGTTGTTTTGTTTTGTCTCTTTTATAGCAGTGGATTTCTTCAAATGTCTGCTGATTATTATTTTCCATTTATATTTATGTTATGAGGCACTGAAAAGGTGATTGTAAGCTTTCCTGTATGAACGAGGTTTGTTTCTACAAGGCCTCACTCCACAGTGATAAAACAAAGACTTAGCAGACCTGTAGGAATTTCCTCTAAATGCAGAGGTCTATAGATCTTTTCTCTCGGACTATCTAATATTCTAGGTTGGGGCACTGGCCATATAAATATAGAGAACTTGACCTCAACTTGCTGTGTTGAGTACTTAGCCTCACCTCTACTCTCAACTTTGCCCAAAATTCCATGTGCAGAATCTCTTCAGTTAACTCTCTTTTGATGGATAGCTTCCTGTTTCCCCTCATCTTTGGTAGAGACAGTTGCTTAGATGCAAGGACTCCAGGCTTATGGAGGCTTGACTAATTCTTCTAAAGACTTTCACTCAGAGCTAGCTGTTGCCCAAACACCCAAACCTTTCCCAGGACAGCTTCTAGCTGACTCTCCTCTGTGATCCTGGAGATATCATCTTTTTTTTTTCCTGACAAGTCAGGTATCGCTTGTCTGTCACCTTGCCATCTTCCAAATTTGGTTGACATCTGTTTTTCACTTTTTTCTCCTATTTATTTTATGTTGGTGGATATGTACGTTTTAAAATTCTTAACAGTTTTTTAGTACATAAACACATGTATTCAATCTGTGATTTTTCAATTCAAAGTGACATTCGTTTTACAACACATTGAAAAGCATTCCCCATTTGTATTTTAAGGTTATAATAGGTTGTGAATTGAGATATCTGCCATATAGCCTCTATTTAGATTATGTTCATTTGTTTGGGGGTTATTTGACTAGGATCAGAAGGATGTAATTGTAGGATTTTTTTTATTATTTTGTATTAAAGTAGTGGAGAAATTGGAACATTCTGTTGTGTGTGTGTGGTGCTTTTGGGGGAGGTGGGATTTGAAATAAGAGAAATAATTAATGAAAAAAATGAGATACTGGGACCAGAAAATAAGCATATGTGGCAATTCTAATTGCCTGAGAGAGAGAAAACTTGAAAAAGTTTCTTCTTTACAGTGATAAATATAAATGTGGTAATTAATTGCAAAAGAAAACTTTGCAGATTTCCAAAAGTTTTGTGGTATAGATAACTATATCTATGCCTCTATATCTCTCTCTATATAAAGTATATAATTAAGTATAAAGATATATATACATATATATTTATATAAGATTTTTAAAGGAATGGCGTATACTACACAAAATTCCGCAATTATAGCTCACATATATCTTAAACAGCTGTAACATGAAGGCCCAATATTATTCACCTTGAACTAGAATATTAAAACACATGGAAGAAATTTTTTTTAAAAAAGAAACATCAAGCATTTAGCAAGAAAAGCTTTATTTTACATTCTTAAAAATAAAAATAATGAAAGATAATTCACTAGCAGAAAAAATCTGTACTTTGGGATGTGTTTGCTTTTCAAATTGACTTTTACATTTTAGAAAATATTTTTCTGTCATGAAGAATATAGTGTTGCATTACAATTTGCAGCGTTTCATAAAATATTTACTAAATTTTACATAGTAAGGAAGCAAAAATATTTTAATTAAAATTTTATAAAAGATTATATGTCTATATACATGTATATTCTTCATGAATTATTGGGAATATATATGACTCAATTATTGAATTAATTAGGTTTCATAATCAATACTTTCTTATCCATTCAGTTTTTAAAAGCCAGATAATTGGGAAATAAATTCAATATGTCATATTTTCACATTAACACATAACATTACAGTAAAACCAGAAATCATCCACCGTGTTCTGTAACTGTTGCTATTATATTTGAATCTTTGTTTTCTGTCTCCCTTATCAGCATGTCATTCCACATATTTTCTCCAAAATGGAAATTTGGGGTGCCATTTGCTTTTCTTATTACCCTTAATGGCATTATATCATCTCTAATCACAAATTATAGGGAATTAACCAAACCTGGACTACGTATGAAGGGAGACGCAGAAATTAGAGGTCTAAATTAACTAGAAAATAGATCATCAGTTCTTAAAAATGTTTTTTTTAAATAAATATAATAGCTATACTGTATTGGTAGGAGCAACATAAATTGTTGTGGTTGTTATGGTTGAAATAGCTGGAATTTTAGTGAGTGAAAAAAAAATGCAAACCTATCATGAGAAAAAAAGTTGCTACTTGAAAATCAATAACAACTTTCTTTGCAGATCTATCAGCATGTTATTAGCTGGACTAAAAGTCATGTTAAGACAAGAGAACTATATTCAATATCCTATGATAAACCATAATAGAAAAGAATACTTTAAAAAAGAATGTATACATATGTATAACTGAATCACTTTGCTGTACAGCAGAAATTAACACAACATTGTAAATCAACTATACTTCAATAAAAATCTGTTGATAAAAAAGACAAGAAGGTTCATTTATTGGTTATGGCAATGTAAGCAGTGCCACAAGTTTGCATCATTTACGTTCACATCATTTTCAGATACTTCTATTAGTCCACTGCTTTGAATGCAAAAATTCAACATGACAAAATTTGGTTTCTAGACATGAAATATCAGGAAATAAATTTTAAAATTTCTTCCTGTCTGCTCCTCTGGTGCTCATTCCGCTCTTGTGAACGAGATCGCGTACGGCATTCTGGTTTTTACTTTTGACTCTGAAAGAGGAGTTCAGGAGGACCATCACTCATCACGCACAGTCCACCTGGTGAAAGCTGACTGCATGAGATCATTTTCTCCAAGGCTGGGGAGGGGGATATCTCGCTTGTCACAGACTATTGAAAATCATCAGCTTTTATCAGTTAATCCTGAAAACGTGGAAGGAATGATTCACCTGAAGGAAGCAGAGAGCATAGCATTTCAAAAGTGATCTCTAAAGACTGATTATTTCTTGTCCTTGACACCCTGCCAAGGGCTAGATACATTGAACATTTGGGATGTAATGAAGCCTACAAATCACTGGTTGCCTAGAGTCTCACTGGGCCTACGAGAGGATAGCATGCTTGACTTTAGTTCAGTTTTTATTACATGTTGTAAACTTTTGACAGCTCTGATATGCCTTGTCATTGATGTGTCAAGATTAGACTCTGACAGGGTGTCTGACCTGATTGAAATCAAGAATGCTCTACTGGATCTTTTAGAAAATAATGGGAAATCTTCTGTTGTAGGACGCTGGGCAATGGAATACATTGCATAATTATGCCATTGAAAAAACACAGAGTCATTTTTAAAATGAGCATTTTAGTTAGAGTGAAGGGGCTTTCTCTGGACTACAAAACTTATAATTTAATCATATATTATAAAAATTCAAAAGACATAAAGGCACAAGTTATACATTTTGCTAAGGGCTAACTTTGCTGGTGGAAATTTGTCCAATACCTGCTGCTAAGTGGTGTTTTGCTGTTTTACTGCAGTTGATGTAAATGATTTCTTTGCCACACAAGAAAAATCACAAAAGACTTGTTATCAACTGAGAGATAAACTCTGCTTTTGTTATTCCAGTATTCAAAGTGCTCACTTGACAATATTTGAAAATCTTTTATGACTGTCTTATGAAATGCCGTTTCGAACAACACCATCTTACTCGTAAGAACACTATCAATGATAACAGTGGTCTACCCTGTGGAGAAAGGATTGTGGATCAAACTGTTGTTTTCTTCTTCAAAGATATTTTCTACTCATAAAAGCTAGCAAACAGGAAGATAAGATATTATTTTAGCCACAGTAAATCCTAATCAAAGTAGCAGACTACTGGTGTGAAAGAGTAGCTCCAAAGAATGCTTCAGGTTGATTTTGTAATTTTTCAGTAGGAGAGTACCCACTTGTTGATTAAAAGATGTAGGCCATCGCTGCCTGGCAAAGTTGTTATTTTGAAGAAGTTAAGTAAACAATCACCTTCCTCCCATGAGTTTAGGAATATTGCCAAAGCAAATGAACAGAAACTTCCATGCAAAGAGTCTTTTAAATATAGGAAGAAAAAACTATGGGGTATAAAATGTCATTTTCTTCAAAACTTATTCCTTTCCTCAAGTTTCTCTGCCTTACATGTGAAATGTTAAATTAAAAAATAGAGCCTGACAGTAGTTAAAGTGGTAAAAACAGGTTTTATTCAGGAACAATTGTGACATGAGAATAGAGATCTCAGTATCAAACTCAATACAAGAACAAGTGGGAATTTATAGTCAGGGAGCAGGGAAGGTTGGTTAATACATGGAAAACTACTAAGGAGACATCAAGGGCAGGGGATTCTTGATAAATTGACTTAACAGGATTCTTGCTGAAGGCAGGTCAGGGTGTTCAAATATCATCTGGTGGATGGTGGAAGATGAGGAATTTGACCAGGTATCAAAAGTATGGGATTCTTAAAAATGGTTCTGAAGAACCTAGGAGCAAGACAGGAATAAAGACACAGATGTAGAGAATGGGCTTGAAGACATGCGATGGGGGAAGGGTAAGCTGGGACGAAGTGAGAGAGTGGCATGGACATATATACACTACCAAATGTAAAATAGATAGCTAGTGGGAAGCAGCCACATAGCACAGGGAGATCAGCTCGGTGCTTTGTGTCCACCTAGAGGGGTGGGATAGGGATGGTGGGAGGGAGACACAAGAGGGAGGAGATATGGGGATATATGTATACGTATAGCTGATTCACTTTGTTATACAGCAGAAACTAACACACCATTGTAAAGAAATTATACTCCAATAAAGACGTTAAAAAACAAAGAAAAAGACTGCTAGGGATCTTCTAACCAGAAAAAAAAAAAAAAAGTAAGGGATTCTCTCTAAACTGACTTAGCATTATTCTTGCTAACACTGGGTTATGCAGGCCCAGCAAGATGGGAACAAGGTTGAGGCCAGGTCCAGAAGAAGGCACAGGGAAACTTGACTAACATTTGGTCAAGGAGAGAGTCTTCATCAATGGCAAAAGACTATTCTTTGGCGCTAAGTTCGTGGTGCATATCAATTGTAATTCTTTTGGTTTTTATTTTACTTGTTATAAAGTATTATTCTGAAATTAATTTATACCCACCAGAGCTTTCTGATACCTATGGGTATCTTTTATGAAGGTCTAGTATCATTTTGGAGAAAACTACATTTTATCTAAAGGATACACAATATTTGAAGCATTTAAGAACTGATCACAAGTTTTTGGAGGAGTAGCTGAGAGTCAGGCTTTGGAGTCAAAATTTCCAATCTTGGTTTTATTATTTATTAGCTGCATAAACTTGGACACATTACTTACATATCTTCTACACCTCTGTTCTTTAATAGCTAATATGGAGATCATAATATCTATCTTATAAGAATGTTGTAGGAGGGCATAAAATATGTAAGGTTTTTAGTACAGTAGTACCTCAACACAATAACTTAGTGTTGGCAATATTCAAAACAAAGATGAGAAGATTTGTTTAAATAATTCGATTTAATTTGAAAAAAAGAAGGGAAACAAGATTTCTAGAACTGAATAAAACTCTTTAAAATTCTGTACTCTGGATTCTGTCATTGCAGAGTGCCCTCTGTGTCAATTGTGGTTTTAAATCTGTTACTTACACTTGTGCAGCTTCTCACTGTGATAAATTATTCAAAAATATACAATGTGTACATTTAGTTTAGGTTTAGAGGAGTTAAGGAAATAGAGTATCTAAATTTAAATGAAAAATATCAACCTTCATCCAGAAATAATGATTACAAGTATTTATGGAAACAAAGGAAGCAAAACATATACAGTTGTAAAGGATCTATTAACTTAATTAGTAATCTTCTTGTCTTTGCTAAACACAAATATGTGTGTGTGTGTGTCTTTTAGAGACTTTTGATTCTAATTTTAATTTGCCCATGAAATGGAATTTTCTTATTTCTCTCAGGAGGCAGTTTGCTGCATAGTCTTGAATATTTCATTCAGAGATGCTCATCCATCTCATTCAAAAATGTTCACCTGTATTCAGCTTTACTTTCCTTCTTCTCAAGTTTGATTTGGTCCATATTTTTCTATTATAATCTACTGCCATGCCCTAAGATGCATTTTTCTGAATTGGTAACCAGGAATTATAATACTACAGTGTTGTGCAATTAGAAGATGACAGTCGTGTTAATTTAATACACACTTATAGTCATTGACCCATGCTATTGTATTTTTTAAATGTGATAAAAGATGCTAAAAACACCTGCTGTATTTCTGATTTATGTTTACCCAAAGTTCTTATTCAGTCTTAGACTGTTTGTTGCTCAATTTAGAAATTATGTGATCAACACCCAGAGGATCTTTGGCACTCTAACAGAATCACATGCTGAACACTGCTAAAATAAATCTTAACTTTTAGCATAAACAAATGACTTGAATTTTTTAAAAAAATTTTGGGACTTTCCTGATGGTCCAGTGGGTAAGAGTCCACGCTCCCAATGCAGGGGACCTGAGTTCAATCCCCGGTTGGGGACTAGATCCCACATGCATGCCACTACTAAGAGTCTGCATGTCGCAAATAAGAAGCCCACATGCCACAGCTAAGAAGTCCACTTGCCGCAACCAAAAAGAAAAAAAAAAGACCCTGAAGATCCCACGTGCCGCAAATAAGATCTGGCACAGCCAAAATAAATAAATAATAAATAAATAAATCAAATAAATATTTAAAATTATTACCAGCACCTACTCTGTGCAAGACTGAGTATTCTATTACCACCACTTAATACTGTTCCACATGGTAGAAACTGACTATAGCTTCTATGGAGAAAACTGAACTTGACCGAAACTGACATGGGAATGCACAGCATATTCCAATACAATGACCAGTGAGGCTTCCATGGGGCTGTCCTTTGGATTTCCAAGAGCAGAAATGCCACCCAATTGCAGGGGAAATGGAAATAAGATGGTTTTTCCAGCTTAGAGAAGGAGCAGCTTTTAAAATTGTTTAATGATGACCTTTTTCCAGTGTAGCATGACCCATCAGTGAGAAATTCATAGAAAATTGACATTTAAAAAAAATCCCCATTATGTTAACCTTGCTGATTCTATTGTGTGTTAAAAGGATATTCTCAAAATTTGGTGGAGATACAGAGGGATAGGAAAAGAGAAAAAATGGAATTCATTCAAAATACATGTTAGTGTTATTTTCTACTTTTACTGAACAGTAAATTGGGGACCAAAAGTGAAGTGATTTGTGAAAGGTCACACACAATACATTCTAAATCAATCCCTCACTACATTGCAAATTTACACAAAGTGTGTCTTTTTATTTCATTCCATCTTGCGTCATAATGTCTCCCTACCAGATTGGGATGACACGGAAGCCTTTATCTTCAGCTCTGATAGCTTCTATAGCTGTAAACCTATTGATGTAATACTCCTCTAGATATATTAATTTCTTCCAAATAATGTTTTAAATGCACCACAAAATGTGTGTTTTGTCTTTCACTTTCTAATTCATCATCTTCCTTGCCAGCTGTGTTCTTCCACTACACCCTGCCATATTTTTTGGTGAAGTCAACATTTATTCCCATCTTGTGGGAGTCATCCTTTAATTCCCTCTTTGCCTTGACTTCTATTGATTGAATGAATAGCAGCATGGTCATCTGCTTATTTGTCTCCCACGGTATACTGTATGTTCTTTGGGGAAACAAGCTTAGTCTTACTCATCTTTGAATACTTAGGGTTTGCTAAACTTTCTTTCACACAATAGAACTCTAATGGGTATGAAACAATGGATGGAACTAAGATCTTTTATTTGTTTGTTTTTAATGCAGTAGCACTTATATCCTACTTTCCAAACAAAAAATTCTAGCAAATTGTAAATTTTTTTCTAATCTGTGAAAAATGCCATTGGTAATTTGATAGGGATTGCACTGAATCTGTGGATTGCTTTGGGTAGTAGAGTCGTTTTCACAATATTGATTCTTCCAATCCAAGAACATGGTATATCTCTCCATCTGTTTGTGTCATATTTTATTTCTTTCATCAGTATCTTTTAGTTTTCTGAGTATAGGTATTTTGTTTCCTTAGGTAAGTTTATTCCTAGGTATTTTATTCTTTCTGATGCAATGGTAAATGGGATTGTTTCCTTGATTTCTCTTTCTGATCTTTCATTGTTAGAGTATGGGAATTCAAGAGATTTCTGTGTAGTAATTTTGTATCCTTCAAATTTACCAGATTCATTGATGAGCTCTAGTAGTTTTCTGGTAGCATCTTTAGGGTTTTCTATGTAGAGTGTCATGTCATCTACAAACATGACAGCTTTTCTTCTTCTTTTCCAATTTTGATTCCTTTTATTTCTTTTTCTTCTCTGATTGCTGTGGCTAGGGTAGGACTTCCAAAACTATGTTGAATAATAATGGCAAGAGTGGATATCCTTGTCTTGTTCCTGATATTAGAGGAAATGCTTTTAGTTTTTCACCATTGAGAATAATGTTTGCAGTGGATTTGTCATATATGGCCTTTATTATGTTGAGGTAGTTTCCCTCTATGCTCACTTTCTGGAGAGTTATTAGCATAAGTGGGTGTTGAATTTTATCAAAAGCTTTCTCTGCATCTATTGAGATGATCATATGGTTTTTATTCTTCAATTTATTGATGTATTAGGTCCCATTTGTTTATTTTTGTTTTTATTTTCATTACTCTAAGAGGTGAGTCAAAAAAAGATCTTGCTGCAATTTATGTCAAAGAGTGTTCTGCCTATGTTTTCCTCTAAGAGTTTTATAGTGTCTGGCCTTACATTTAGGTCTTTAATCCATTTTGAGTTTATTTTTGTGTATGGCGTTAGGGAGTGTTCTAATTTCATTCTTTTACATGTAGCTGTCCAGATTTCCCAGCACCAATTATTGAAGAGACAGTCTTTTCTCCATGGTATATTTTTACCTCCTTTGTCATAGATTAGGTGACCATAGATGTGTGGGTTTATCTCTGGGCTTTCTATCCTGTTCCACTGATCTATATTTTTGTTTCTGTGCCAGTACCATACTGTCTTGATTACTGTAGTTTTGAAGTACTGTTGGTGGGAATGTAAATTGATACAGCCACTATGGAAAACAGTATGAAGATTCCTGAAAACACTAAAAATAGAGCTACCATATGACCAAGCAATCCCACTTTTGGGCAAATACCCAGGGAAAATCATTATTCAAAAAGACACATGCTCCCCAATGTTCATTGCAGCACTATTCACAATAGCCAGGTCATGGAAACAACCTAAGTGTCCATCAACAGGTGAATGGATAAAGAAGATGTATACATATATACAATGGAATATTACTCAGCCATTAAAGGGAACAAAATTGGGTCATTTGTAGAGATGTGCATGGACCTAGAGAGTGTCATACAGAATGAAGTAAGTCAGAAAAAGAAAAACAAGTATCGTATGTTAACGCATATATGTGGAGTCTAGAAAAATGGTATAGATGATCTTATTTGCAAAGCAGAAATAGAGACACAAACATGGAGAACAACTGTATGGATACCAAGAGGGAAAGGAGACATGGGAGGAATTGAGAGATTGGGATTGACACATATACACTATTGATTCTATATATAAAATAGATAACTAATGAGAACATACCATATAGCACAGAGAATTCTACTTATTGCACTCTGGTGACCTAAATGGGAAGGAAATCCAACAAAGAGGGGATATATGTATATGTATATGTATAACTGATTCATTTTGCTGTACAGTAGAAACTAACACAACATTGTAAAACAACTCCAATAAAAATTAATTTAGAAAAGAATAAAAAAATGTTGATGTAGTGTATTACACTGATAGATTTGCAGATATTGAAAAATCCTTGCATCCCTGGGATAAATCCCACTTGATCATGGTGTATGATCCTTTAAATGTGTTGTTGGATTCGGTTTGCTAGTATTTGTTGAGGATTTTTGTGTCTATGTCCATCGGTGATATTGGCCTGTGATTTTTTTTGTGTGTCATATCTTTGTCCAGTTTTGGTATCAGGGTGATGGTGGTCTCATAGAATGATCTTGGGAGTGTTCCTTCCTCTGCAATTTTTTGGAAGAGTTTCAGAAGGATAAGAGTTAGCTCTTCTCTAAACGTTTGATAGAATTCTCCTGTGAAGCCATCTGGTCCTGGACTTTTGTTTGTTGTGTTATGTTTAATCACAGTTTCAATTTCAGTACTTGTGATTGGTCTGTTCAAATTTTCTATTTCATCCTGGTTCAGTCTTGAAGGTTGCATCTTTCTAAGAATTTGCTCATTTCTTCTAGGTTGTCCATTTTATTGGCATACAGTTGCTTGTAGTAATCTCATGTTCCTTTGTATTTCTGTGGTGTCCATTGTAACTTCTCCATTTTCATTTCTAATTTTATTCATTTGAGTCCTCTCCCTTTTTTTTTTTTTTTTTGATGAGTCTGGCTAGAGGTAATTTTGTTTATCTTGTCAAAGAACCAGCATTTAGTTTCACTGATCTTTGCTGTCTTTTTTTCTTTGTCTTTATTTCATTTATTTCTGCTTTGATCTTCATGATTTCTTTCTTTCTACTAACTTTGGGTTTTGCTTGTTCTTCTTTCTCTAGTTGCTTTAGGTGTAAGGATAGCTTGTTTATTTGAGATTTTTCTTGTTTTTTGAGGTAAGATTGCATTGCTATAAACTTCCCTCTTAGAACTACTTTTACTGCATGCCATAGGTTTTGGGTCATCGTGTTTTCATTGTCATTTGTCTCTAGGTATTTTTTGATCTCCTCTTTGATTTCTTCAGTGATCCATTGATTATTTAGTAACATATTGTTTAGCCTCCATGTGTTTGTTTTTTACAGTTTTTTCCTGTAATTAGTTTCTAATTTTATAGCATTGTGGTCAGAAAAGACGTTTGATATGATTTCAATATTCTTAAATTTACAGAGGCTTGATTTTTGACCCAAGATGTGATCTATCATGGAGAATGTTTTGTGTGCCCTTATTTGTATGGAAACACAAAACACCACAAACAGCCAAAGCAATCTTGAGAAAGAAAAACAGAGGTGGAGGAATCAGGCTCCCTGACTTCAGACTATACTACAAAGCTACAGTCTTCAAAACAGTATGGTACTGACACAAAAACAGAAGTACAGATCAGTGGAACAGGGTAGAAAGTCCAGAGATATACCCACTCACCTATGGTCACCTAATCTAACACAAAAGAGAAAATACTGTGAAGAAAAGATACTGGAGAAAAGACAGTGTCTTCAATAAGTGGCACTGGGGTAACTGGACAGCTACATGTAAAAGAATGAAATTAGAACACACCATAACACCATACAACAAAAATAAACTCAAAATGGATTAAAGGCCTAAATGTAAGGCCAGATACTATACAACCCTTAGAGGAAAACATAGACAGAACACTCTCTGACATAAATCTCATCAAGATATTTTTTGATCCGTCTCCTAGAGTAATGAAAATAAAAACAAAAATAAACAAATGGGATCTAATTAAACTTAAAAGTTTTTGCACAACAAAGGAAGCCATAAACAAAATGAAAAGACAGCTGTCATAATTAGAGAAAATATTTGTAAATGAAGCAACTGACAAGGGACTAATCTCCTAAAATATACAAACAGCTCAAGCAGCTCAAAAACAAAAAACAAACAACCCAATCAGAAAATGGGTGGAAGACCTAAATAGACATTTCTCCAAAGAAGACTTACAGATGTTTTAAAAGCACATGAAAAGATGCTCAACATCACTACTTATTAGAGAAATGCAAATCAAAACTACAATGAGGTATCACCTCACACTGATCAGAATGGCCATGATCAAAAAATCTACAAACAATAAATGCCGGAGTGGGTGTAGAGAAAAGGGAAACCTCCTACACTGTTGTGGGGAATGTAAACTGGTACAGCCACTATGGAGAACAGTATGGAGGTTCCTTAAAAAACTAAAAACAGAGCTACCATTTGATCCAGCAGTCCCACTCCTGGGCATATATTCAGAGAAAACCATAATTCAAAAAGATACACACACCCCAATATTCATTGCAGCACTTTTTACAATAGCCAGGACATGGAAGCAACCTAAATGTCCATCAGCAGAGAAATGGATAAAGAAGATGTGGTACATATATGCAATGCCATATTACTCAGCCATAAAAAAGAACAAAATAATGCCATTTGCAGCAACATGGATGGACCTAGAGATTGTCATACTGAGTGAAGTAAGTCAGACAGAGAAAAACAAACATCATATGATATCGCTTTATATGGGAAATCTAAAAAAAAGGGTACAAATGAACTTATCTACGAAACAGAAATAGAGGTACAGATGTAGAAAACAAACTTATGGTTACCTGGAGTAGGAGAAGGTAAAGGAGGGGAGGGATAAATTGGAAGATTGGGATTAACATTACACACTACTATATATAAAATAGATAACTAATAAGGACCTACTGTATAGCGCAGGGAACTCTACTCAGTACTCTGTAATGGTCTATATGGGAAAATAATCTAAAAAAGAGTGGAGATATATATATATATATATATATATATGTATAACAGATTCACTTTGCTAAAAAAGAGTGGATATATATATATATATATATATATATATATATATATATATATGTATAACAGATTCACTTTGCTGTACACCTGAAATTAACATAACATTGTAAATCAACTATACCCCAATAAAAATTTTTTAAAAATTTCCAGCACATAGTATGAGGTAACCAAGTCCTGACTTACATCAGACTCTCCTCAGGTCTCCTCTGGTTTCCTCTGGTTCTTCTCTAGGCTAAGCAACAGTTTCTTAACTGCTTTTTCTCACACTTATTTTGTCCACTTTCAAATTGTCCTTGTGTTGATATCTACATTTCTGGGTAAGTATGTTCCAGATATCTTTTAAATAATTTACAGCTCAATTTTTTTCTCAATTCAACACACTCATGGTTATTTCCATAGCTGTTGGTCCTCAGATCACGTCTTAAGGAAATATAATACTTTTTATATTTATTCAACCAAACATGTGCCAACCTGAAGGAGTTATGTGTCTTAGTGTCCTAGCCTTCAGGAGAGCCATATGATTACCTTTTTCAGAAAACATCTCTTATTATAGAGCAAGGGATAATAAAGAGCTTATCTGTACACATTCAGATCCTAAATGATATTTCCACATTTTCTCCTTCCAGGAAATCCATGTCACTGTCACACTGTCCAATTCATTGCAGTAGCATCTGTTCCTGGCAAACAATTCTCCAGCTGTTGTAAGTGAATTTATTGATGCAGTAGCTCCTTCTGGCCTTCGTAGCTCAGAAATGGGAACAAGATCCCTCTTGAAGTGTGTCCCCCAGCTGAATCCTTCCTGTATCATAGAGGACAGTGAGCCATTGGTGAGTGCATCCACACTGATGATAATCACTGGGCAAGCCATGGTCTGCTGGTCCTCCTGGATAACAGCCAGCAAAGGCTGCAGCTGTATCACATTCACCTCATAGTTGCACTCCAGAAACACCAGAAGTTCTCTTAGACCATGGGCTGCTCCAATCATTCTTCCTCCAATTAATCCCTCACACTTGTATTTCTTATTTTGGACATATTCATCTAGCTCTCCATTTAGATCACCAAAGTCACTATCATTATCCACAAAGATGATTTCATGGAGAAGATGTGCTGGTGTGCCATCTATGACTCTGTGCATTGTCCTGAGCAAGGCCAACAAAGCTTCATTATAGAAACAAATAACAACACTAGTGGCTTAGTGTCTCTTTGACTAGACAACCCAAACCAGTCAGACAAGACTTTTTTTACATGCTTCACTCCTCGTATCTGACAAATCTCCATGATTGCCCAAGTAGTTACTAATAATCATATAAAGGCATGTTTCTGATAGTCTAAGTATCACAATTCCTGATCACTCTCATTAAAAATCATATCCAGTTCAGAAGAGAATTTCACATTGCCTTCTTCTGGATCTTCAATATGATTATCTATCATATCACAATTTTGTTTGCATTTAATTATGACTCTAATACCAGACTTGGAGTGAAACAGGGATAGAATTTGGGGGGGGGGAGTGATACAAGGGGCCTATACCCCTTGATGGACACACTCTTAAGCAGCTGAGTCACCTCACTGAAGATGAAATAAACAAAAAGAAAAACTGTACAGGACACAGACATAAAAAGGCACCCAACAGAAATATCAGACTGTGACACTTCCTACTATTGACCTAGCAGAGCTGAAAGGCCTTTTTCAATTTCCTGGAGCAGGAGCTGTGAGCCAGAAGCTGGTGATGGAGGCTGAGTGTAGACTACTGAGAGTGAAAAACTTCAGGATGTAGCCTGAGGGGGTTGGGTGTAAAGCCCACAGAACTTCAGGGGGTGCTTTCTGTAGGCTTTACTTCCAGGTTCTCCATCAGGGTGAAGATCCTGGAAAGATACACTCGTGACTCCCAAACTAGGGCTGTGTCATTCTCCTTCCTCTCTGTAGCAGCTGTCACAGCTGTTGTGGCCCCAGCCAGGCAGCACTGGGCTGCCTTGAAGCCCAGCATCATGCAGGCAAGGACATGGTGGCAGCCATCAGCCCACCCAGGCCCTGGGGCCTCACACCCCAACTCTCATCTTTTTTTTTCCCCCAAAGAGATTAGCAGTCAGGCTCTTAAAATTAAGCAGGAATTAAGAACATGTCTTGGGGAACAGCAAGGAAGAAATTTGCACACTTCCACTCCTCTCTTGATCCCATTTTGAACTGAACCAGGGGTTATTTGAAATAGAAAAGATAGAGCCAAGATCTACGTGGAAGCTAGAAGAAGGAGAATAAGGAAAATGAAAAGTAACAATGTTCCATTGGTAACTGGCTATCGGGTTTTTTTTGTTTGTTTGTTTGTTTGTTTTTAAGAAGCTGAAAATCTCCCTTTTGAAAGATTTTGTACAGTTTAGTTTCTGTCTTCTAGCATGGAGACTGGTATTCTCCTTGGGGGCACACAGCTCCTTTGATGCCCATGACTGCATTAATATAACTTTCTTATGCAGAAGTAAGGCATTTTGTCTAAGCATGTGGCACACTGACTAGAAGATAGAAGATGCTCAATAAACAATTTATTGAAGTAAATTGAATAGTAAGTTTTTGCTTTATTTTGAGACTCCTTTAACACTTTATTTGTGTAGGCTATACAAAGTAGCAATTGAAAAATGTAAAAATATTATTATCTACCTCACAGAGTTGTTGGTAGAGTAAAGAAGCTAATATTTAGAGTGACTTAGTTCATCCTTAGCATACAGTAAGATCTCAGTTAATGCTCAGTTAATGATCTCAGTTATTACTATTGTTGAGCTGTTATCAGTAATGAACACAAATGGTACTTGTGTGTATATGCATGCATTTAGGTTTCTATATGTGTACATTCATAAGTGTGTGTGTTTTTATATACTATAATATCATGTTTTATGTGTATCTCTAAATTCACTTAAAATGATTTCTTACTTTATTTTTGAAATCTAAATTCACATATATTTTTAAGACCATGTACATTATTACTGCTTAATGTGCTTTTAGGGAATTTTGAAAGAGCTATTCTAATCTTTATAGCTTTCAATATTTTTAAACCTATTTTCAAAATGTGGAATTATCCTCTTGAGTGTATGAGAAAAAGTTCAGTTTCCAAAATTGAAAGAATGTGTGTCATTTCTACATAGAGCAGTGGCACAGGTGAATTTTACAGGAATGGGGAAGATTAACTAGGAACTCAGTACGATGTAAAGGCATCTGAGAAGCAGTAGGAGATAATACTTGACCTTCTGAGGCTTCTCAGGGGATTGAAGTTAAAGCAACTCCAGGTGGTCTTCAGAATCACTTGACATTTCCTGTAAGTGATGGGCCAAACAAGAAAAAGCCAGAGAAAGTCAGAGTTACAATAAAGTTCCATTTCACCAATTTATTGAACATATTTATTTAAAGTATCTCTTTGGCTGTACAGTTAGTATATCTAAAATGCCTCTCCATACTCATCACAGCAACCAACATGGTGCTTGTAAGTATCAAAGTTCATCCTCAGGTCTTGCCCTCCCCTCCAGGCTCTCAGTCAATTCCAGAGTTTCAGCAATTCCATCTGTGTTGATTACCTAAAACCATGTTGCCAACCCCAATATTTTTCCTGAGATCGAGATCCATATGTTTAACACCTGCTTTATATCTGCATTTGAGTGCCTATCAGTATCTAAGATTCAGGTTTTCCGTTTTTCAAGATGAATGAGCATCTATTTGATGTACTCTGTAGTCAACACCATGGGTACAAAGGGGAACACACAATGCAATCTTTTCCCTGTGGAGCTTGTGGCCTAAACCACAGGTCAACAAACTTCTTCTTCTTCTGTTTTTTCTTTTTTTTTCCAAAAAAGACCAAGTAAACCCAATTCACAATAGGAGCTAGAAAGGCTTTCCCAATACACAATGGCAATAAACTGCTTCTCTCATCATGTGCCCATTTTGCACTTTACACATACCCCTATTTTACCACTTACCACATTTCATTATACTTGTTTCTTTGCACCAGAGGTCAGCAAACTATAAACTGCAGGCCAAATCCAGCACCAGACTGGGTCTTGTAGGATATGTACATTACAAATTGTTCAGAAACATCATTTTTATTTACTTCTCCAAAAGCTCTTTTTCTAAATTTAAATTTACCATTTCTGATAAAAATGAGATTGTTGGATTAGAAATGTTAGATTCTTATACTCCAGCCTACTTGAACAGGTTAGTTGTGGTGTTATGTACACAAGAACTAGTCTAGACTTTGTACTTTATATAATATGAGGGTTTTATTTAATAAAAGAATTCCAAATTATTCATATATAATTTGGTACAAGCCTTGGAGGAGGGTGCTCAAGTGAAGGTCTCAGACACATAAACTTTACGGTAAGCAGTGTGTCCACATGCTCCCTTCTATTTCCACTTCCTTTCTCTCTAGTTCATATCTTCATTATGCTTCCCCTGGATGTCTGCTATAGCTTTTTCTATTGGTCTTCTAAGGCTGCCATAACAAATGACCACAACTCAGGTGGCTTAAAACAAAGTTTATTCTCTCTTAGTTCAGGAGAACAGAGCTAGAGATAAAAATGTCCACAGGGTTGGTTCCTTCCTGTAGCTCTCAGAGGGGGAAACCATCCCATGCCTCTCTCCTAGCTTCTGGTGATTGCAGGCAGTCCTTCACATTCCTTGGTTTGCAAATACAGTACTCCAATCTGCTTCCATCTTCACATCACCTTCTTTTCTGTGTTTCTCTGCATCTTACTAAGGACACTTGCTGGTCATAGCATTTAGGGCCTATCTAAATCCAAGATGATTTTATTTTGAGATCCTTAACTAATAACGTCTTCTACATAAGGTCACATTCTAAGGTTCTGGGTGGACATGATTTTTTGTGAGACACTATTCAACCCATTATACTTCTCCACTCATATTCCACTTTGGTATGCTATAATTTACTACTGTGTTGCCAAAATATCTTCATTAGTCATTGTTCTGGTCATGCTACTTCCTTGCTCAACAATATTTATAATTTATCAAAGCTCCTGAAATGGGGCGTAAACATATTCTCTTGGTATTTAATAACACTCCCTCATTTCAAGATCCATGCTTTTCTCAGAGGTGCTTTCTTCTACAATTCGAAACTCTAGCTAAACTGGCTTAGTTTTTCTCAAAACAAACCATTGCTTTCCTTCTGCTATGTGTTTTGGTCATTCTTTCCTTTAAACTAGAATGTAATTCCCATCAAATAACTGCTAATGAAAAATATCTATTATTCTTTAAGATCCCAAACACATAAACAATTTAACTATGTAACTAGTTAACCAACTATCCTCTACCAGGAAAATTAGTTGCCCCTCTCATATACCTATAAAATGTTATTTTTCCCTACTTTAAATAATAACAGAGAAACAACAATTTGTTTGCTTTTGTTTAGCTCTTTATTGCTTATAGAGCACACACAGATAGATCTTATTGATTATAAATACTGTTATAGTCATTTGTATACATGTCTAATTTTCCTTACTTTCAGAGTTAGGTGGGCACAATGCTGGTGTCTTAGTCTTTTTATAATCCTTGCAGTAATTAGTGTAGGGTCTTAGGAGCAATGTAGCACCTCTGTACAGAAATTATTGTTCAATGAGGATCTGCTAAACTGGTAACATGGAGCTTTAGGATTATGGACATAATTGTTAGTAGAGATCTACTTGCCTGAGGATACTGTCTTGAATGATACTCCAAGGTCATTTAAAAAATCTCAGGATGCAGTAAAGACAATCAAATAATTAATTGGCAATAACAAAATTCACACTATATTGCTAAAACTATATATAGTTTGTTAAATGGGATTATGGTTGATCCTCAGAGAATTGCTTCTGAGGCTTTATCTTTCCAGTACCCACCATGCAATGATGTGTCCTTTTTAAGGGAACAGAAATTACTGCTAAATTGTGGTCATTGTTCCAATTAAAGTCATCACATCCTTCTTTATAGGATAAAGGCACTGAGGAAAAATAAATAATGTGTACAAATGCCCTGCTTGAATATTTATCTCTCTAATCTACTTAGGGAGACATGTCCCTTAGTAAGAAAAGGAATTTTGCCTGAGAGTGGTTAATTGAATCAGTCAATTAGTTGAAGTTGTGGGCAGAGTTAAGTGATGTTCATGATTTCTCTCTGAAATACAAAATAAGAGCAGATAAGATACCCTCTCCATTTGGCTAGAGCAGTAGCCCAGATAGTTTCTCCCGATGCTTTGGTGTTCTCTCCATTGCCAGCTCCTAATTACAAAGGAACAATGCCAGGTTGGGGGCTCAGGATTCTGCTCCAAATGAAATATCCTCCTGTCATACAGAAGGATGAAAACAGTACAGATTTTATTTAAACATACTCTGTTTATTGAAATCAAAAGAAAATAAAAAGGCAAATACTACCCTTTTGACAGGTTTATGTCTCTTAATAGTATGGAAGTTTCCTTTCATTATAATTAAAAGATTCAAAGTATAACTTCAACTGGAAAATAGAGGCACCCTAACTTTGTCCTAAGAAGCAAACACAGTTAACATAGGCATGAATTAGTGTTTGAGCATATTACATGAATGTTGAAAGATTGAAACTCCCATTCTTCACTCCCCAATGGGGGAAAAAAAAAAAAGTTGCATGGATAAAATAAAAACATTTTGGACGTAATATCACTTGTTATCTTTTTCTATAAGTGGGTTTGTAATGTAACCTAGAGAAAGGAAGAGGAAGACGCACTCTAAGACCAAGTTTATTTTGTAGAAAATGGGTCAAGGTTTGACAATAAAAGATAAAGAAATTTCTCATACAGATCAGATGTGTATCTCTAAAAAACATGGTGTTGCTTTGCTGTGACAAATGTGTTTGATTGATTTCAGATATTGTAGGAGAGAACCAACTACGGCCCAGAAAGTAGATATGCTGCATTCATGTACACCTTTTTCCTTGCCGAAGGTCATAACTTCTTATCTTTTCCCCCAAATTGTTAAGGCTTTGTGGTATTTACCAGAACACTTCTATGAAGAACTATAAGTTGAATCATACAAGATTAGTTGAATAGAAGCAAATTCTATTGGATCTCATCTAATATTTGGGTTTTCATCAGAATGAAGTGCAATTTTTATTGGAGAATAATAGGTGAGGAGGTATACACAGTAGGGAGTGGACAAAGGTACCCAACACCTCCTGCCCCCATGGCCATCTGAGAGGCATTTGCTGTTTCCTCACTATGCACCACAGAGACCAACTAGGCTGGAGAAGCAGGTTGATCTCTCTGGTAAATTTTCTATACCTTACAAATACTAGAGGTGTACCATGAGGGACAGAAAAGCAAAGGATATGTCATACAGGTCATATTTTCTGATCTCATCTAGAATCTTTGAACTTTAATGCAGTACCCCTTGGACCATAACCATTTATAAGCCAGGCCCCAGAACCTATATATGAGCCGGGGTGTAGCTCTGTCCCTTCCCCTAACCCTACTTTGTGAATCATAGCCACTAAATTGAGTTTAAAAGTTGGGCCAAGAAGCAAAGCTGGCACTCAGAATATCCTTGCTGAGTGAGAGAAATATGATGCAGGCAGAAATGACACCAACCCTAGAGTGGCTGAAAAAGTGGAAAGACCTGGTGTTTCCCAGGGAAACTGTACTCCATGCTGTTCAAATATGCAATGCCCATATGCAGGTGCCCTCAAGAGCTATCAGCAAGGCTAGGCCACAGAGCATGCTTAGAGTAAACTGAGCACTAAAAAAAGTTACAGTCACGTTTTTGCATGAGGGAGAAGAGGCAGCTCCATATCTAATTTGGAGAGTTAGGACTCACTCTGCATACAGATGTCCAGGCTGAGATCCTGCACTATTGACCAGACCTGAGGTCCTGGGTAAGTCATGAGGTGGACGATGCAGTCTGTTATTGATGGCACTTTATTCTGGAAATTTTTAGTATACTTTGAGGTGAGTATGTCTAATTGTTAGCAACAAGCAGCTTTTCTTTTGTTTTTTTTCAGTTCTTTTAAGCCTCTTTATCAGTTCCATGAAGCTTTATGATGGGGTTCAGGGCAGGCTGCCCCAAAATGTGTCACTTTGCCGAGTGGATTATTTTGAGCTAAAGACAATCAAGGCCAAACAGACTCAAGAAGATCTTTTAACTTCTTCCTAAACTGCCAAAAAGAATTTTAGATGGGGACTTGTACCAGGGAGAGAGCTATTACTAAAGATAACTTTCTACATCAGAAAGACTTACCTGCATGGCATGGCACACATTTGTTTACCAAACATTTGCTCTTCCCATCTTTCTGTGATTTGTCTTTCTCCCCTTTGACATCCCAGCTCCTATCCCCTTCTCCTAAGCTCAGGATGGCATATAAACTGCAGTTGCCTGACTGTCAGGAAGGCTCATATTTGAGGGTTCCTATATATATGAATTAAATTTGTTTTTCTCCTCTTAATCTTTCTTATGTCAATTTAACTATCAGATCAGCCAAAGAACTGATCTTTGGAAAGGAAGGAGAGAAAAGTTTTCATCCTCTACATCTAAAACAGAATGAAAAATCCCTCATTTTAGAGAATGTACTAATATGACAATTCTCAGCCTGTGATTCCTCCAAGATTCTCTATAGTGTCAGCAAGCCCGGGCAGTGTTCAGGACTTACTCAATATCTGTGCATGGAAGATTTACACCAAAAAACTACTCATGTTTCCCATTTCACAGAATCTTTTATTCGATCAGGAAGATATAATAGATGAACTTTAAATGACCCTGTGGAAAGACATTACTTAATTATACCCTGATTTAAAAAAAAGAAACAGAATTGTATTTGTATTCTCCTGATCTACCCTATTTTATATCAGTGAGGGAATTATATACCATTATTCCACTATGGTTTTGGTGTGAAAGATAAACCTTCCCCAGATGAGCCCCACCTGGAAAGTTTCCACTAGAAATTTCTCAGTGTTAGACACACACAGCCCTTTTGCCCTCCTTGTGTCTTCCATTCCTCACTCCCACTCCCTTAAAATTAAGGATTATCACTATTTAACATTTCATAGTTACCATGCCATATGTGTCTATTTAATTGAATTAAGTAATTTCTGTTGATTATATCAACAGTAAAAACAGTCAAATAAACACCAAACCAAAGGTTTTTCTGTTTTGTTTGTTTTTTTAAAAAAATTAATTAATTAATTAATTTATTTTTGGCTGTGTTGGGTCTTCGTTTCTGTGCGAGGGCTTTCTCTAGTTGTGGCAAGCAGGGGCCACTCTTCATCGCGGTGCGCGGGCCTCTCACTATCGCGGCCTCTCTTGTTGCGGAGCACAGGCTCCAGACGCGCAGGCTCAGTAGTTGTGGCTCACGGGCCTAGTTGCTCCGCGGCATGTGGGATCTTCCCAGACCAGGGCTCGAACCCATGTCCCCTGCATTAGCAGGCAGATTCTTAACCACTGCGCCACCAGGGAAGCCCAAACCAAAGTTTTGATAAGACACTCCACTGACTTCTACTTAGTAAAAAAGTGAGTATATCATTTCATGGACATAGTGATAAAAATATTTATTTGCAAAAGGCATTCTATGACAAATTTTTATAAAAGTTTTGTTAGATTCTACTTATTGATACAGTTCTTATTTCTCAGAAGCTTTATGAATCAGGAAGACATAATAGAAAACATTGAATGACAATCTTGAAATATATTATTGAATTATATACTGAAAATCCTTTTATATCATCACTAACCATGTTTATTTTTTATTCACAACTCACCCAACTGTAATGACAGGTTCAGAGAATTATGATAATGAAGATAAATAACATTTCTATCTGTCTCAGCAAGTTTCTTGATGCTATAGATTAGATTTTCCACTTCTATACAAATTCTTCCTTATCCATAGACAAGGCCTTGAAGACTGAAGTAAACTTATTTCAGATAGGAGACATTTGGGTCTGTTATATTTTTCTTGGTTGATTGCTACAGATACCCATTTTAAGGGGTATCTATTTATTTCAAATCATATTGTGTTGGGGAAATATAGTTAAAAACAAAATGTCCCCACCCAGAAATCCTCTCCACAAGGTAGTGGAGTAAGAAAACACTTTTATTATTGAATAAGCATTGTTAAGAAACAAAATTCAACTGAATAAGTTTAAAGATCTACTTGGCTTTATTCAACAATTCATAAATGGGGCAGTATCCCATCTAACACCTAGAAGGGAGCTCCAGGAGCTGTACAAAATAGGAGGCTTTCATAGGCAGAAGGAGGGTGGGACAAGGAAGTTAAAATAGCGGATTGTTTCAGGTAAGGTCCCCTTTCCTTAGAGGAAGGCAAGCCTTTTATCAAGATTACCTCACTAGTCTTGATCAGGAAATTCCAAATGGACTGGTTTAAAATTCCACTCATGAAACTGCAATTAGGTTTGCTATTAAGTCTAGATGGGGCTTAGCATAGGGGACTCCATTTGGAGCTGTTGTTTCTTTTTAACAGCATTAAATCAGAATATGATGTGTGTCACATGTAGTCTGCTAAGCTAAGAGATTGCAAAGATGGGAAAAAAAATGTTTATTCCCTTATACAGCCAACAGATGCAATTCATTACATGCATGTAATAAGATAAACAGTAACTAGTTCACAAGTAAGAGAACTTGACAGCACCATTTGTCACACATGTACATCCTAACTCTACCTGGTAATTGGGGTGACCATCTGTGTTAGCTAATTGGCTACTAGAGGAAAAACAAACTTCTCATATCTTCATAACAGGAGATAGTCTTCCAATTCATAATAAGGTTCCCACTGAAGTTAAACTCCTACCCTTTCACAGAAACTGGAAATAGTAATGCAATCTCCCTTAATTTTTACATTTTAAAGAGATGGCTCCTAGGTCTTTGAGAAAAACATTCTTAGGTCATAAAGCTAACAAAAAGCCTGTCTAGTTTTTAAAAGGATTTATATACATTTCAAAGAAATGAGAAATACTTACAATGACAAGTTTTCTAATGTAAATGCTTTAAGAAAATTGAGAGAGGGAGTAGTTTCTTCCCTTATTTTCACAGAGGAGAATTAAGGATCTTATTTTTAATTTTTATTTTTCTTGACAATTATTCCAGTAGCATCCCATAATACTCTAACAGGAAAAGACACAGTGTTCATGTTAATTGTAACAGCATTACTTTCAAAGCTTACTAGTTTTCCATAAGTACTACATAGATATGAAACAGACTGCCAGATATTTCTCCAACGAAGATGGGTTCATTCAGGATCAATAGAGAATTGCAACTCAAAGTCTGCAACCATGGCAGCCACATACAAGTCCTTGCATGGCAAAGGAAGGAGAACTCTTTTTTAGAGGCGAAAGGAAGTTGGGAGGCTACAGTCCATGGCTTATCATTGGCTGAGTCCTTGCCAGGAAAGAAGAGGACTCTTTCTTCTTCCTGTTGGGCTCTGCTATAGTAGCAGGGCCTGAGAGTTCCTCCTTCTGGTTTCCCAACCCTATTTAATTGAGATTTCTGTTTATTAATTTTTTACAACTACCATAGAGGGTGTCACTGTAAAAATAAAGACAAAAATGAATAAAAAAAGAAAGACATGAAAGGCAAATGGGGTGGCTGTTTTCTTAATGAGGCAGCTGTTGACTTAAAAAAAAAACACACAACATGAGAGTTGCGAGTTAAGTTTTATTTGGGGCAAAATGAGGACTGCAAGCCGGGAGACAGCGTTTCATATAGCTCTGAGAAACTGCTTTGAGGAGGCGAGGCAGGGGAGCCAGGTTATATAGAAGTTTTGTAACAAAGTGCAGGTAGTCTGAACATCAAAATATTATTGTTAATTAAAGAAAACCAGGTATCTTGAGTTAAGGAATTTAGCACTTTTCTATGTATGAGAAGATGCAAGAGTCTGGGCTCACTGAAATCATTCCTTTGATATGCACCTCAGCTCTCTGGGACCAGTGTCCTGTATTTTCACATCCTGAGTTTCTTCAGGTCTCATACTGTAGGGAGTGGCTTCGGGGAGTAGCTACAGTCTGATAGCTGCTAGACGGCAGGTATTCTTTTCAGCACTCCATTTCCTCAGGGCTCACCAGCTCATGTTGGAGGGCTACAATCATTGATGACTGTGACATCCTTTGTTTACTGATATGGCAGGAAATATTCCATTTCTCAGAGCCATGGCATGCTAAGGGAAAGACTACTCCATGGTGTCACATGCCTTCCATTTTTTAGCTCTACCACTGATGTTGTTACTTTACAAATCACTCTAAAGCTATAAATGGCAGGCCTAACCAGATGATTTCTGCCTCTTAGGTTTTGTCCATGAATAGATTTTGACCTCCAATAAACACATGTATACTAGCCTTTCTCCAGTATCCGTAAAGAAATTGATGGGACCATTCCTAATATTTCAGTAAATATCTTTTTTTCTTCTCAGCTTCCTTGGAAGGCATGAAATACATTTTCTTGTTCTCAGGACACTAGAAGTTAGACTTTCACAGTCATACAGACCCAAAACACAGCACTTGGTTTTCATGTTTCTGATATTTTTCTCTGTTATCATGTATGCATTTTCTTATGCGATATTGGGAAAGGAGAGCTCCTGTTGCAACAAGGATTCAGCAGAGGTAAAGAGGGAAAATGCAAAAGGTCAATGGAGCATTGGGCCGGTATTTTCATCAGAGAAAAACAGACAGTGTATCCTTTTAGCAAGGCTGGAGCTGTCAGTTCCTCCTGTAAAACACAATGCAAAAGAAGAATACCCTAGAGGAACAAACCTAAATGGGAGACAGGGAATGACAAGAACAAACCATTTAAATGCTCCCTGAGGGAAAAATATACATACAAAAGTACAAGAATTGAGGTTTAAAGAGCTTTTTATAACTTTTATTTTAAAAAGGTAAAAGTGAAAAACAATAGGTCCACTTCAAGCTGGCTTCCGACAACACTTAAATAATAAAATGCTTAGTGAGGAATGTTGACACCTTCCTGTGGTGTTCCTGTTCCCCTTAAAAATGAAGTCAAGTTACCTTGACACCTAGGCCCAGTGTTCCTTCAGCAGGGGTACAAGAAGGCTCACTGTTTTTTCATATACCTCAAAGCTTATTTGATTGAATATTGGAAAGTACCTTAAAAATTCAAGCAGTTTCGCTAGCCCAATGAGGAAAATCAAACAGATGCCACATGGCTAATTGTGTTTTCCATGGTTTCAAGAAAAAAAGAAATGTGTTAATAGGGAGATGCCTAAGGTCACCTTTCTTCAAATTAGAGACTAAATTATTTATGTACTGAAATACAAAATATATACAAAATATATACATTCTAGTTTATATATATATATGTATATATATATCTAGTTTGTATATATGAATATATATATATATATTTAAACTTATTTACACCTTAGTGCCTTCCTTATCTCTCTAGAACTCATTCACTTCTAAATATATAAATAATGACAAGATTGGTTTTAACAATCTAAAATGTAAAAATACTACTCCTAAAAAATATAATTAGAGTTGAATTATGCAAAACCTATAGATTAGAAAAATGAATAGAAACAAACTGTATTGCCCTGCTGTTGCAAATACTTCACAGATTGCTTAGCCTGGCAAGACTCTGTGTCAAAGACTTTGTAAACGTTCTACTATTTAATCTTTAGAATATTTTTGAGATGGAGGCATTATTTGCTCCATTTTTATAGGAAGGAAAATGAGGTTCCATGAGGTTTGTCATACTAATAATTATTTAACTAATAAATAAATTTAATAATTTTAAATAATGCCTGATAAAGACCCTGTCCCCTTCCTAGACTCTTCTTACAATGCGTTCCCTTGAGAACAATACTTTTCTGTTAGATCCTCTATCACTTGGGCAATTCCATGCCTCAGGGGTCACTCCTTTCACCTGGGCAACTCACTTAACCCCACAACTCTGACATTTATCAATTCCTAGTCATTTTTCAGACCTGAAGTCAAGTGTAATTTCCCTGGTCAAAACTTCCCTAATATGTAGGACAGAAAAGATCTCCCTTTCATCTTTCATAGTACCATACATGCTTCTTCAAACTACTTACCAAAATTTTCAATAGTTCAATTGATATTCAAGTATTTAATGTGTGTCTCTTCCGGGCTAGAAGATAAGTTGGATGACGGCAGGGGCTGAGTCCCTCCCACTCACAGCTATATCCTCTTTCTGTAGCACAGGGTCCTGTAATGGCTGAAAGACTTAGTAGATGGGTAAATACATATAAACCTAAAATTCAAAATTTTGACTCTAGACCACACATCTTTAACTAGTAAACTAGGCTTACCATGTGACTAAATTTCTAGAACAAAAACTCTTAGCTCATATGGAAATGAGAAGCATAAATCTAATTCTAGAATGATTTCCATTGCTCCCGGGAGATTAAGGCATTTAGAAACACAATTTTGGTATAAAAATATCATTATGTTAATGACCACCAATATAAATAATTCCTTAATTTGGGGTGAGACAAGAACTACATTAAATTAGTCAATGCATTGTTAATATAAGAAGATCAAAGGGGTTCACATTCAGCGTGACGACAAACACTCTTCCAGTAGATTTTTAGTCTCCCATTCAGAATAAATTTAGATAACCCAAGAGGGGTCAACTTCTTTGGAATTATATTCATTTTTTTGTATAGTACAACAAATGCCTACTGTCTTGTGGGATCCCGATTTGCCAGTGTTGGAACAGTGAAATATACTTTGTTCTGAGTACAGAAAGATTACATGTAATTCTAATCATATCAGGCAAAAAGGATGGATAAGACTAGTCTGTGGACAGGCATTTGCTGTAAGCTGCATCACAATTTAGCATTTATTGCTGTGTACTGTTGCCACTGCCATGTATTTGAAACCTAACATAGAAACTAAAACAAAAGAAAGACATAGAAGTCTATTTTTATATATAATAAAAGTCAAATATAAATATTGATTAAAAGTTCATGGAATTTAATTTACACTCTTTCTGGCAGCACAGATAAGATTATCTAGAACAAAGGTTATATCAAGTTTTAATTTAGAGGGAAACAAAAGATCTAGACTGTCAGTAGTGGCCACCTAAATCTTTTAAAATGATGAAGTATTTATAATTATTATTTTTTACTGGTGTATAGTTGCTTTACAATATTCTGTTAGTTTCTACTGTACAGCAAAATGAATCAGCTATACATATACATATATCCTCTCATTTTTGAACTTCCTTCCCATTTAAGTCACCATATAGCATTAAGTAGAGTTCCCTGTGCTATACAGTATGTTCTCATTAGTTATATATTTTGTACATAGTATCAATATTGTATATGTGTCAATCCCAATCTCTCAATTCCTCCCATCCCCCTTTCCCCCTTGGTATCCATACATTTGTATTTTTAATTTTTATTGCACATTTGTTATTATACTTACAGGTTAAATTTGTGACCCAAAAGAGTTGTTTAATTTTGCGTTTAACATATATTTACAACATGGTGAGATAGCCTATATGATGTGTGTGACAGTTATCAGTGTATTGTCTCACAACTGCAAATTCAAGCTTTGTATACCTGCTCTAAATAATAGACTCTTCGAATACTTTTTCTTTTACAGTGAGCATGATTTTAAGCTTCATCGGTAGAGGGTGCTGGAGAAAGGAGGAAAGAGGCTTCTCCTTTTCAGGTTAGGATAAGTGTTATTTCTTGCTCCTGACACGCTGTCTGTCAAGGAGCAGGTGTGTGGCAACATTTAGTGTCACTCTGCCCCATCTGTGCACCCAGAACACCCAGTCCCTTGGTGACCATGCTGCCCCAGCCCAGAGGTTTTCTTCCCTGTTTGCTTGATGTCTGTAAACTAGCTTTGGCTCAGACAATACAACAAACTTCTTCACTCTTCACTAGGTCTGAACCCTATCCTGGCCCACTGTGGGGGGAGTAGGGGGTGTAGCATGGAGGGAAGTATGTCCTTACTTAGGTACATTTTCTTAGCTCTAGGAAAAGACAGAGGAATCCCTCAGAGTACATTTTAGACTTCTCTTTCATTTTTACAGTTGTGATTCTGTCATAGCTTAATAACTCTTTATATTAAACTTCCCCTACTTCAGTTACTATGTCTCTCTGTCTCCTGATTGGACCCAGACCAATACATAGCCCACATACACTATAATGAAGCACACTTAAAATTTTTGTAACATGTTTTATTTTTTTACTTTGTAAATAATTACAATAGCTGATATGCATGTATGTATATATATCATCATGTTTGATCAAGACTTCAGTTTAGAATAATGAACTTTATTTCCTCTAGGGAAAAACCATCATACACATACCAGTCATATGCTTTACTTCAGTGCATCACAAAGAAAAGCTGTGGTTTTATATGTAAATAAGTATGCCATATATTTCCACTGTGAGAATGCTGTTTTGAAAAGCAAGTATAAAAACTATCACTTTCACTTAACTAATAGGAGACCTGAAAGTCAGAGCCTTTGTAAAATGTACACATTAAAAACACTGAGATTCAATTTCTAAATCTGCAGCCTTCAGTTATTATTTCTGTCAAAGACAAGGAAGAAAGCACAACATGATTATTTTCTTCAAAGTTATGAAAAGAGGTAAATTTTTATTAAAATTTTATTAACACAATTGATTAACAATGTATTTTTAATTATTAGAGTGATATGACTGCCTGTTAGCTGTTGTACAACAATTGTTCTCTAACCAATCTGGGACTTGGCAGTGGCAGAAAGAGTTTAGATTGGCTAGAAGTGGGACGCTAAAAACTAATGCTGACATAAAATCAGCTCTTGGAAATTGTACAAGAATACAGTGATGGAAATCTAGCCAGACAGACAAAGCATTTCATCTGGAGAATACAACAGTGAATACTAGGCAATAATGGATCAAGACAGGTGGACAGACAGGCAGGCCATCACACTCATGTCCAGAAAGACAAACAAGAGTGTAAAGTTAGGTGTTAAGTAACTTTAAGTTAAGGCAGCTAAGTACTAAAGCAAAGATTCTAGACAGGATTACAGAAACACCAAGGAAATTGAAGAGGACTAGCATAATTCTTGCTTCGGGGCTAAAATTTTCAAGATGGATTAGAATACAGAATCTATGAGAACATGGTGGGACTAAAATCCTAGGTACATAGGGGAGATGGGCAGGAAATCCAAACCAGGACCCTGGCATGAGGTTAAACAAGGGAGGGAGACTCAGCTACTTGACATAGAATGTAGGATGGCTTCATCAAAAACAAATCTAGGAAGGAGAACGTGACTGCAAGAAAAGAGTGAAGTTTCCAAGAAGTTACCTCAGTGTTGAAATGCTGATTTACTGGATTGGAGTCTTTAAATTCTATCTGATGAGAATCTTTCTCAATCCTCGTGCTGGATTTGTCAGGATGTCAGTATGAAATTAAGTGTTCCTAGTTAAAGTTATAAGGGATGACAGTGAATGGGGCAGAGGAATAGATCAGGGCATAAATCTTCATCACAGAAATAATGAATTAAGTCCACTAAGAATTAAAAATTCAGCTATGTTTATTTTCTTCATATGTGGGCTGAGTCTTAACATGTTAGATAGTAAAAAAAAAAAAAAACAGTTAAATAATAGAAGGCAATGAGATAAAAAGAAAAAATGAAAGGACTAATAATAAACATGTTTGACTTTCATAATGTTGATTATTTAATTTCTAAACATTATAAGATAGCACTATATTTTTAAAAATGCACTTTGTCAGGACAAAGAGGTATAGTGGAAATAAGAATAAGACATGGATCTTGGCTTCACATCCCTGTCCTCCCCCGTATAATTGCATGAACTTGTGCAAATTACTTCATTCCTCCTTGCCATAATTCTTCTGTTAAAGATTTATCTTGTAAAAGAGAAGGTTTGTGTTCCAGTTATCTATTACTGTGGAACAAATGACCACAAAAGTTAGTGGTAAAAATCCTACAATCATTCTACTATATCCTATAAATTGTGTGGGTCAGGACATCCAGTAGAGATCAGCTGGATAATTCTGCTATTCCATGTGACATAATAGAAGTCACTTGATGATATTCAATTGTTAAACCATCTGGACTAGAAGGTAGAAATTACTTACTCACATATATGGTGACTTGGAGGGTATATCTGAAAGGCTGAGTTCAGTTGGAATTGTCAACAAAATGCCTAATTGTGGACTCTTCCGTATGGCAGTCTCAAGGTTGAATTCTTACATGGTGGGTCCGTGTGTCAAGAGAAATTCTTCCAGTGAAGAAGGTGAAAGCTGCATGAAGTTTTACAGTCTAGCACCACTTTTGCCCTACTCTGTTGGTTGAAGCAGACCCAACCAAGCACATACTCAAGGTGGGGGACCACAGACCTGAATACCCATGAGAGAAATTTCAAATAATTTGCTTCCATGTTTGAAACCACTTAAGATAATGCCCTGATCACAAAATTACTGATCTTTCTTCCTCATGCAAGAACCACCAAAAGTCTCATCCTATTATGCTGTAAAGTTCAGGTTCAAGGTCCTGGATCTCGTCATTGAAATCAGATCTAGCTACAGAAGAATCTCCTTGGCTTTTATGCCTTGGATAAAGTTGCTCTTAGTCTAAAGACCTATGAAATTAAGAGACAATTTATCTGCCCCCCATCCACCTAGTGTCCAAAGATGAGACAGGCATAAGATAACTAGAGTAAACACTCCTGTTCTACAAGGGGAAAAATGAGAGACATGTAACAATCACTGTCCTGCAGCAATTCTTAAATATAATCTGGTAGATGTGTTCATTTCCCTAATTAAGGCTCAGTCTTGATCTCTGTGTATAATTCTACATGGCTCTTGGTTTTGGACCTGCCCTCTGAAAACATCCTAGTCCATATACAGTAATGTAGCTTTTTCCATAAAATCTAGTTTCCTTAAAATCCAGTTTTCTTAGATTTTTTTCCCTGCTTACAGAATTTGGGGCTTCTTAATTTTTTTTCTATTCTTTCTGTCCCTCTCAATCTATGCTAATATAATTCCTTTAAAATCTTGTGAGCCTCTTGTGTATCAGTTCCTAATCTATGCCATTAGACAAAACCATATCCATAAATCTATTTAAGATAAATTCTTCTCTAACTTTGTGATAAAAGAAATTTTCACATATTGGGTATGGGGAAGTCATTCTGGCTTATACATGAGTTAACTTAAATTTTATGCTAACTAGAATAGCCTACTTGTGGCCTCTCAAACATATCTTATACATCTGCTTTAATTATTGAAGAAAAGGTCACATTGACCAGAAGTAAAGAATGTCCATGTTAAAGATTAAATGCCTCCCTTCCTGGGATGCCAATGCTGGTACTCCTTCAATGATAAGACTCCTTTCCCAGGTGCCAAGTTCATACTGCGTTTGTGTACGTGCTGATCTTTCTTTTTTTTTTTTTTTAAACCTTGAAGGAATGTATCCCTGACTTCTTTGATATTCTTTGTTCTGACAAGATATAAAACTGTTATGAAAACCATGCTTCTCCAGAGCAGTTCTTCAGAGTTATCTAGGAGGGTCTTCCAGGCCATAGTCCTCAGTTTGGCTTCAATAAAATGCTTTTCTATTCCTATTATAGATTGTTTATTGATTATTTTCATCAACAATGGTTTTCCTGTGAGATTGCTCTTTGACTATGCACTAAGCACTATTGTCTGTCTGAGGGAATCTATATGGCATGCCCTTTTTCTTTTCGTAACTAAGATATAGACTTAAATCCTTCTGAAGTCCTAACCAAGGACCTTATGACCACAGCCTGGATTCGCTGAGGCTGTGTTCTCCTCAAAGTGCCCCAAATTTGATCTTTACCCTGAGACTGTCTCCTACTTTGAGGAGAACTTGCTGCCTGGAGAGGCTGTCCAAAGTCTTTTACATTAACTCCATATTCTATTAACAGTTGATTATTTAGTCCATCTCTCTTTTCTCTCCTTTAGGTAGACAGCTGGAAGAAACCAGGTGGCACCTTCAACATTTTGCCCAGAAATCATCTTAGCTCTATTATCAAGTTCATTAAGTATATTTTATATTTCTCAGGTTATGTCGGGTGGCAGTATTACCAAACTTTCTGCCAGTTCCCAGTATAGTATTTTTTTCAATCTCCGTCAAGTCCTCTATACCAGTCACTTCGAGGCTTGTCAGATTTTTCATGTTGTCTTGTCCTCAAACCAAAGTCACACACTTTAGATTTTGTAATGTTAACACCTCACTTCCAGGTACCAAATTATATTTATCTATTGCTACATTAAAGAAAAAAACTGCCCAAACTTAATGGCCTAAAACAATAATTTTATTATATTTAATAATTTTATGAAAGAGTAATTTGGCAGCATTCAAATAGGTGATTCTTCTTTTTCATGTGACTTTGATGGAAGTCACTCAGTGGTATTCAGCTGGCAGATGGGCTGGTATGGAGGGTCCAAAACCAATTCTACTCACATGATGCTTCATTGGGAGTGGCAGGAAGGCTAACCTCAGCTGGAATCACCAACTAGAATTTTTCCATGTGGCCTCTCCAGCATGGCAACCACTTCAGCATAGTGGAACTTCTCAGAGGGTGCCTCAGAGCTTCTGGAGCAAGCCTTCTAGCTTTCACCTCTTGACGGGAGGAAGGAAAATAATTTGTGGTCCTGGTTTGAAAATGCCAAAACTGGGCGAAATGATCATTAACATCTTTTTTTTGTTTCTAAGGGGTCTGTTTCAAAAGCAACAATAAAGACTTAGAATGAATATGAAATAAAAGGAAAAACATTTTAACTTTTTACGAGTTATAAGCATCTAAACCTGCTGAAGCATTAGTCTATATCATTCATCTCGCAAAAGATTTAATTCCAAAGATAACTGTAGGTGATAAAGACATTTGTAGTTGACATTGGATGGAAAATATCTAAAAATATATAACTTTATATCTGTGTTTCTATAAAAATGGCTGTATTGCTTATCACCTCTTGTGAAATGCTTTATTTTCCATGAAAGCCTATAAACAAACCTGAAAAACATCATTTTAAAAGATGTATTTTCAACTATTTTGATAATACGAAAAAGAGTACAACCTGAGAAATTTTTAATGTAATTCATTATTTAAGATAAAGTTACCAAAATCAATAAATGATATTCTCCTCTTGATATGGTTCTATGTGGTACCTGAAGTAATAAAGCCATAGAGATTGGAATCATCTCAGAGAGCATCTTGACTAAATCCTTTCTGTCACAGATGAAAGAAGAGCCCTAGAGGGACTGTGAAGCTTGTCCAAGGTCTCTTAGCTGGTTAATGGGTAGAGTCAGGAACTCTCTATGACCATGGTGCTGATAGTTACAACAGTACCCTTGAGAGAAATAAGCTTCTCAAACGATATGACTATTCCCTTGCAGTTCATGCTTTCATTAATTTTCTTTAACAAATCTTCATTCATCTGTTGTACATAATTTTTAGACCCACCTTACTAAGTTTGAAATAAATTCTAATCAGGCTGAATTAGTAAAAATGAAGTTTCATCATTTTTTTTTAAATAATAATAAGTAACATTGTAAGCATATTTCTAAAAATAGTGAGAAATTAGTAAAGAAAAAGTGTTTATTGCTTTCTTTCTTTCATTCAGTATTTAAGGAATCACAGATTTTCTGCATGAGATGCTATTTTGAAGGCTATCTCCCTTTTGACTCAATTTGGAAATATCTTCTTAACCATTCTGAAATACAAGCATACCATGTAGGTTTGAATACTTCCAGTGATCAGTTGCTCATAGTTTCTGGGGGGAAAAGAAAAGAGAATCTTTGGTATAACAATTGTAATTATTATTATATTCTACCTTATAAAAATATCTGTCTCTAACCAATTTTTTAATCTATTTTTGTTGGTCTATGTGCCATCACGAAATATGTCAAAATCCTTTTTTAAGATGAACATCTCCAAATATTTGAAGAAAAGTGTCAAGTTGTGACTAAATGTTTTATAATTTAAATATACAGTAGTCCCCCCTTATCCATGGGGAATGTGTTCCAAGACTCCCAGTGGATGCCTGAAACTTCTAGTAGTACTGATTCCTATGTATACTCTGTTTTTTCCTATACATACATACCTATGATAAAGTTTAATTTATAAATTAGGTGCATTAAGAGAATATCCAAATTGCCAGCATCATTACTCTTGTGCTTTGGGGACATTATTAAGTAAAATATGGGTATATTTTACAAGCACTGTTATACCAAGACAGTTGATTGGATACCTGAGATGACTACTAAGTGACTTATGGGTGGGCAGAGTATACAGTGTGGATACTCTGGACTAAGGGATGATTCAAGTCCCAGGTGGGACCAACTAGAGGGCACAAGATTTCATCCCACTACTTAGAATGATGTGCAATTTAAAACTTATGAATTGCTTACTTCTGGAATTTTGTGGTTGATATTTTCCGACCATGGTTGACCTTGGGTAACTGAAATCACAGAAAGCGAAACCATAGATAAGGAGGGAATACTGTAAGCAATTTTCTCAATTAGAAAAGATTCTAACGTAAGATATATGCACATGGATGAGGATAAGCTAAACTGGGCACCCAGCTAAAAGGACAGTGTTATAGACCTCATTTGTTTTGCTTCTGTCCCATTTCTCTGTATTCTTCTCATAGTGTGATTTTATCATTTATCTGCTTGAATTTACTTTTTTATTTAAAATACCTTCATGCTGTGTCTATAGTTATATAAAACTGACACATATATATGTATATATATGAAATTATTTTATTTGCTTGATATTGTACATAAAGAAGGCAATATTTTTTTCATAACAAGTGTTGAAAAATAAGGACTTCTAAAATTCTCATGTTTAGATGATATGCCTCAAGATACCAAGATTTCACAAGATTATAAATTACTGACTGGATGAAATTCTTGTGACTAAACAAACTGGGGGCAAACTTGCATTTGTAGGACCACACTTCTAATTACTTCTGATGATTTTTTTTTAATAAGTGGGTTTTCATTTTGATGGAAGGAAAGAAGTTTTGAACTGAACATAATACAGTGCACCCATAAAACCTACGTAATTATCAGTGAAATTTTTCCTTTGTGTATATACAATGTGTTTGCATTGCCTGCTCCCTTACTGCTACCAGCATTATGGAGTCATTCCCTTTATTAAGACTTTATAATACCAGCTGACCTTTGTCCTCATTACATCATCCAAGGAGGTCAAGAATATAGTGGATTGAAAGATGAGTTCAATTATAGTAATGCCCTCAGTTACTCTGTGTGTAGTGTGCTTTCCTAAGTCAACTGCATTCATCCTTGGTGTATATACTTGTTTTTTAAATTAATTTTTTTATTGGAGTATAGTTGATTTATAATGTTGTGTTAGTTTCTGCTATACAGCAAAGTAAATCAGTTATACATATATGTATATCCACTCTTTTTTAGATTCTACTCCCATATAGGTCATGACAGAGTATTGAGTAGAGCTCCCTGTGCTATACAGTATGTCCTTATTAGCTATCGATTTTATATATTATAGTATGTATACGTCAATCCCAATCTCCCAATTTATTCCTTCCCCTGCTTCCCCCCTCGGTAACCATAACTATATCTGTGACTCTACTTCTGTTTTATAAATATGTTCATTTGTACCATTTTTTTAGATTCCACGTATAAGCGATATCATACATTTGTCTTTCTCTGTCTGACTTACTTTACTCAGTATGACACTCTCTAGGTCCATCCATGTTGCTGCAAATGGCATTATTTTGCTCTTTTTTATGACTGAGTAATATTCCATTGTATATACATACCACATCTTTACCCATTCTTCCATCGATGGACATTTAGGTTACTTCCATGTCCCGCCTATTGTAAATAGTGCTGCTATGAATATTGGGGTACATGTATCCTTTTTTTTTTTTAAGATTTTTTTGATGTGGACCATTTTTAACATCTTTATTGAATTTGTTACAATATTGCTTCTTTTTTTATGTTTTGGTTTTTTGGGCACGAGGCATGTGGGATCCTAACTCCCCAACCAGGTATCAAACCCTCACCCCCTGCATTGGAAGGCGAAGTCTCAACCACTGGACCGCCAGGGAAGTCCCACATGTATCATTTTGAATTATGGTTTTCTCCAGATATATGCCCAGGAGTGAGATTGCTGGATCATATGGTAATTCTATTAATCCCATTTCTCACAGGATTAAGAGGCATTATCTCACATGCTTCAGATGAATTTGTCATCTCACATTATGACAGTTCTTTAAGAATAAGGATTTTATTTTATATATCTTTGTAACTAGTCAATGAATCTAGTTTATGAAAAGTAGATAACTCAAATAAATTAGTAAATTTAATTTTAAGGTTTTTAGATTATTTAAAGTCATTTTAAAAATTTGTTGCCTAGAAGTGAACCTGTTATTCTATTTGAGATCTGACCACTGCATAAGACTATTGTATAATTATCTTCCTTAAAAATCTCAAGTACATAATTTATTTCACTAACATAAGGATAATATGCATATATAGTATTTTTGAGTTCATATTATACATGTCATAGTTAACTAAAATTCTCAGATATTATTTCCATAATTTTTTTCCATGTTTTTTTATCATCTAAGCTTCTCAGTTTTCTAAAAATTAAATTTAATATCACTATTCATTCCTGTGTAATTTTTGTCCTTGATATTTATAGTAATATGATTTACTGTTTTATTTGCTTTTATTCTGCACCAAATATTTACTAAGTTTTAAGTATTCCATTCATTTTTTGGGGGGGGGGCACTTCTTAACATCTTTATTGGAGTATAATTCCTTTACAATGGTGTGTTAGTTCCTGCTTTATAACAAAGTGAATCAGTTATACGTATACATATATCCCCATATCTCTTCCCTCTTGCATCTCCCTCCCTCCCACCCTCCCTATCCCACTGCTCTAGGTGGTCACAAAGCACCAAGCTAATCTCCCTGTGCTATGCAGCTGCTTCCAACTAGCTATCTATTTTACATTTGGTAGTGTATACATGTCCATGTCACTCTCTCACTTTGTCCCAGCTTACACTTCCCCCTCTCCATATCCTCAAGTCCATTTTCTACTAGGTCTGCGTCTTTATTCCCGTCTTGCCCCTAGGTTCTTCATGACCATTTTTTTTTTTTTTCTTAGATTCCATATATATGTGTTAGCATACTGTATTTGTTTTTCTCTTTCTAACTTACTGCACACTATATGACAGACTCTAGGTCCATCCACTTCAATACAAATAACTCAATTTCATTTCTTTTTATGGCTGAGTAATATTCCATTGTATACATGTGCCACATCTTCTTTATCCATTCATCTGTTGATGGACAGTTAGGTTGCTTCCATGTCCTGGCTAATGTAAATAGAGCTGAAATGAACATTGTGATACATGACTCTTTTTGAATTATGGTTTTCTCAGGGTATATGCCCAGTAGTGGGATTGCTGGGTCATATGGTAGTTCTATTGCTGGGTCTATGGTAGTTTTATAAGGAACCTCCATACTGTTCTCCATAGTGGCTCTATCAATTTACATTCCCACCAAGAGCACAAGAGGGTTCCCTTTTCTCCACACCCTCTCCAGCATTTATTGTTTGTAGATTTTTTGATGATGGCCATTCTGACAGGTATGAGATGATATATCATTGTAGTTTTGATTTGCATTTCTCTAATGATTAATGATGTTGTACATTCTTTCATGTGTTTCTTGACAATCTGTATATCTTTGGAGAAATGTCTACTTAGGTCTTCTGCCCATTTTTGGATTGGGTTGCTTGTCTTTTTGATATTGAGCTGCATGAGATGCTTGTAAATTTTGGAGATTAATCCTTTGTCACTTGCTTCATTTGCAAATATTTTCTCCCCTTCTGAGGGTTGTCTTTTTGTCTTGATTATGGTTTCCTTTGCAGTGCAAAATATTTTAAGGTTCATTAGGTCCCATTTGTTTATTTTTGTTTTTATTTCCATTTCTCTAGGAAGTGGGTCAAAAAGGATCTTGCTGTGATTTATGTCATGGAGTGTTCTGCCTATGTTTTCCTCTAAGAGTTTAATCTTGTTTGGCCTTACATTTAGGTCTTTAATCCATTTTGAGTTTATTTTTGTGTATGGTGTTAGGGAGTGTTCTAATTTCATTCTTTTACATATAGCTCTCTAGTTTTCCCAGCACCACTTATTCAAGAGACTGTCTTTTCTCCACTGTATGTTCTTTCCTCCCTTATCAAAGATAAGGTGAACATATGTGCCTGGGTTTACCTCTGGGCTTTCTATCCTGTTCCACTGACCTATATTTCTGTTTTTGTGCCAGTACCATACTGTCTGGATTACTGTAGCTTTGTAGTATAGTCTGAAGTCAGGGAGCCTGATTCCTCCAGCTCCGTTTTTCTTTCTCAAGATTGCTTTGGCTATTTGGGGTCTTTTGTGTTTCCATACAAATTGTGAGATTTTTTGTTCTAGTTCTGTGAAAAATGCCAGTGGTAGTTTGATAGAGATTGCATTGAATCTGTAGATTGCTTTGGGTAGTATAGCCATTTTCACAATGTTGATTCTTCCAATTCAAGAACATGGTATATCTCTCCATCTATTTGTATCACCTTTAATTTCTTTCATCAGTATCTTATAATTTTCTGCATACAGGTCTTTTGTCTCCTTAGGTAGGTTTATTCCTAAATATTTTATTCTTTTTGTTGCAATGGTAAATGGGTGTGTTTTCTTAATTTCACTTTCAGATTTTTCATCATTAGTATATAGGAATGCAAGAGATTTCTGTGCATTAATTTTGTACCCTATTACTTTACCAAATTCATTGATTAGCCCTAGTAGTTTTCTGGTAGCATCTTTAGGATTCTCTATGTGTAGTATCATGTCATCTGCAAACAGTGACTGCTTTACTTCTTATTTTCCGAGCTGGATTCCTTTTATTTCTTTTTCTTCTCTGATTGCTGTGGCTAAAACTTCCAAAGCTATGTTGAATAATAGTGGTGAGAGTGGGCAACCTTGTCTTGTTCCTGATCTTAGTGGAAATGGTTTCAGTTTTTCACCATTGAGGACGATGTTGGTAGTGGGTTTGTCATATATGGCCTTTATTATGTTGAGGAAAGTTCCCTCTATGCCTACTTTCTGGAGGGTTTTTACCATAAATAGGTGTTGAATTTTGTCAAAAGCTTTCTCTGCATCTATTGAGATGATCATATGGTTTTTCTCCTTCAGTTTGTTAATATGGTGTATCACATTGATTGATTTGCATATATTGAAGAATCCTTGCATTCCTGGGATAAACCCCACTTGATCATGGTCTGTGATCCTTTTATGTGATGTTGGATTCTGTTTGCCAGTATTTTGTTGAGGATTTTTGCATCTATGCTCATCAGTACTATTGGCCTGATGTTTCTTTGTGACATCTTTGTCTGGTTTTTGTATCAGGGTGATGGTGGCCTCGTAGAATGAGTTGGGGAGTGTTCCTCCCTCTTCTATATTTTGGAAGAGTTTGAGAAGGATAGGTGTCATCTCTTCTCTACAAGTTTGATAGAATTAACCTGTGAAGCCATCTGGTCCTGGGCTTTTGTTTGTTGGAAGATTTTTATTCACGGTTTCAATTTCAGTGCTTGTGATTGGTCTGTTCATATTTTCTATTTCTTCCTGGTTCAGTCTCAGAATGTTGTGCATTTCTAAGAATTTGTCCATTTCTTCCAGGTTGTCCATTTAATTGGTATATAGTTGCTTGTAGTATTCTCTCATGATCCTTTGTATTTTTGCAGTGTCAGTGGTTACTTCTCCTTTTTCAATTCTAATTCTATTGATTTGAGTCTTCTCCTTTTTTTTCTTGATGAGTCTGGCTAATGGTTTATCAATTTCATTTATCTTCTCAATGAACCAGCTTTTAGTTTTATTGATCTTTGCTATAGTTTCCTTCATTTCTTTTTCATTTATTTCTGATCTGATCTTTATGATTTCTTTCCTCCTGTTAACCTTGGGGTTTTTTTGTTTTTCTCTCTCCAATTGCTTTAGTTGTAAAGTTAGGTCGTTTATTTGAAATGTTTCTTGTTTCTTAAGGCAGGATTTTATTACTATAAGCTTCCCTATTAGAACTGTTTTTGCTACATCCTATAGGTTTTGGGTCGGCGTGTTTTCACTGTCATTTGTTTCCAGGTGTTTTTGATTTCTGCTTTGATTTCTTCATTGATCTCTTGGTTATTAAGTAGTGTATTGTTTAGCCTCCATGTGTTTGTATTTTTTACAAATTTTTTTTCCTGTAATTGATATCTAGTCTTAAAGCATTTTTGTCGGAAAAGATATTTGATATGATTTCAATTTTCTTAAATTTACCAAGGCTTGATTTGTGACCCAAGATATGATCTATCCTGGAGAATGTTCCATGAGCACTTGAGAAGAAAGTGTATTCTGCTGTTTTTGGATGGAATGCCCTATAAGTATCAATTAAGACCATCTTGTTTAATGTATCATTTAAAACTTGTGTTTCCTTATTTATTTTCATTTTGGATGATCTGTCCTTTGGTGAAAGTGAGGTGTTAAAGTGCCCTACTATGATTGTGTTACTTTCGATTTCATCTTTTATGGCTGTTAGTATTTGCCTTATGTATTGAGGTGCTCCTATGTTGGGTGCATAAATATTTACAATTGTTATATCTTCTTTTTAGATTGATCCCTTGATCATTAGGTAGTGTCCTTCTTTGTCTCTTTTAGTAGCCTTTGTTTTAATGTCTATTTTGTCTGATATGAGAATTGCTATTCCAGGTTTCTTTTGATTTCCACTTGCATGGAATATCCTTTTTCCACCCCCTCACTCTCAGTCTGTATGTGTCCCTAGGTCTGAAGTGGGTCTTTTGTAGACAGCATATATAAGGGTCTTGTTTTTGTATCCATTCAGCCAGTCTATGTCTTTTGGTTGGAGCATTTAATCCATTTACATTTAAGGTAATTATCGATATGTATGTTCTTATTACCATATTCTTAATTGTTTTGGGTTTGTTTTTGTAGATCTTTTCATAATCTTGTGTTTCCTGCCTAGAGAAGTTCCTTTAGCATTTGTTGTAAAGCTGGTTTGGTGGTGCTGAATTCTCTTAGTTTTTGCTTGTCTGTAAAGGTTTTAATTTCTCCGTCAAATATGAATGAGATCCTTTTGGGGTAGAGTAATCTTGGTTGTAGGTTTTTCCCCTTCATCACTTTAAATATGTCCTGCCACTCCCTTCTGGCTTGGACAGTTTCTGCTGAAAGATCAGCTGTTAACCTTATGGGGATTCCCTTGTATGTTATTTGTTGTTTTTCCCTTGCTGCTTTTAATATTTTTTCTTTGTATTTAATTTTTGATAGTTTGATTAATATGTGTCTTGGCCTGCTTCTCCTTGGATTTATCCTGTATGGGGCTCCCTGTGCTTCCTGTACTTGATTAACTATTTCCTTTCCCATATTAGGGAAGTTTTTAACTATAATCTCTTCAAATATTTTCTCAGTCCCTTTCTTTTTCTCTTCTTATTTTGGGACCCCTATAATTCGAATGTTGGTGCGTTTAATGTTGTCCCAGAATTCTGTGAGACCGTCCTTAATTCTTTTCATTTTTTTTTCTTTATTCTGCTCTGCAGTAGTTATTGTCACTATTTTATCTTCCAGGTCACTTATCCGTTCTTCTGCCTCAGTTATTCTGCTCTTGATCCTTTCTAGAGAATTTTTAATTTCATTTATTTTGTTGTTAATCACTGTTTGTTTGCTCTTTAGTTCTTCTAGGTCCTTGTTAAACGTTTCTTGTATTTTCTCCATTCTATTTCCAAGATTTTGGATCATCTTTACTGTTATAATTCTGAATTCTTTTTCAGGTAGACTGCCCATTTCCTCTTCATTTGTTAGGTCTGGTGGGTTTTTACCTTGCTCCTTCATCTGCTGTGTGTTTCTGTGTCTTCTCATTTTGCTTAACTTACTGTGTTTGGGGTCTCCTTTTCGCAGGCTACAGGTTTGGAGTTCCCGTTGTTTTTGGTGTCTGCCCCCAGTGGCTAAGGTTGGTTCAGTGGGTTGTGTAGGCTTCCTGGTGGAGGGGACTAGTGCCTGTGTTCTGATGGATGAGGCTGGATCTTGTCTTTCTGGTGGGCAGCTCCATGTCTTGTGGTGTGTTTTGGGGTTTCTGTGGCCTTATTATGATTTTAGGCAGCCTCTCTGCTAATGGGTGGGGTTGTGTTCCTGTCTTGCTAGTTGTTTGGCATAGGGTGTCCAGTAATGTAGCTCGCTGGTCATTGAGTGGAGCTGGGTCTTGGCATTGAGATGGAGATATCTGGGATATTTTCACCATTTGATATTATGTGGAGCTGGGAGGTCTCTTGTGCCTGCCATCTTGAATCTCCCCTTCCTCTAAGATCTTGAGTACATTTCTGTAAACCCAGAGAGCCTTCTCTGCCAGGAGAAAACCAGTCCCTCAGTCCTGAGGATGAGCAGGAGTCAAAACTCCGTTGGTAGAGCGCTGTCCGTCTCTGTGTGTTTTCACAAGATGTCTGAGGCAGCCCTGCTCTCTGCTCAAGGCAAACTCACCTGGGAACCTCACCTTGTGGGCTCCATTCATCTTTCAAAAGTTGATACCCATAGCTATTACCGACAGACAACCGTATCTATTAGAGATGAGTGTTCTATTCCATTGGCCACATGTAAGTTTCTTTGAGTATTGAGTTTGCCTTTTGTGATATTGCTTTGTAAAGTACTATATATATTAGGTATTCTAAAATAAATGTTTGATTCCAGAATATTGGATTTTTGTAAATGTCAGATTAGAGTGGAAAATAATACAGTGATTTGTGACCGACTTGGGACATGGGTTGCATAATTTCTCATTTCTGTGCTTAGATACTTAAGGATATGCATTTCTGGTTTAGCTTTTAAAATTTCACACAGAGCTTTCTCTTGTAAATGCAGGCTGAATACTTACCTTTCTTAAACAATGCACAGTTGATGGACAGAATAACTAGATATACTTATTGAATTTAAAGTATACCATCTTTAAAGTCTCAGTTATAAGTAAGTCTGGTATCAAATTCAATATATGAAGAAAACTTAAATATATGCCCAAGAAATTTAGCTGTATAATACATTTTTTTTTTGGTTAGCTACATATTTTTATAAGTACCCTTCTTTAATGATACTTGCTGATTAGATTCCGAAGTAGCACTTACATTTCTGTTATTTTCCATTAGAGATGTATTTGTACATTTCTCTATATCCATTAACATCTTATGGCTTTACATAAATCTTCTTCACTCTCTCACCACAAAATAAGTGCAAGATCATTTCACTGTTGTATCCCAACAATTCTATAATAATGATACTATTACTAAGATAACTCTCTTTCTTATAACTATGAGTCACTCTCAAATTTTCTCTTTTTATCCAGTTACTATAAACTGATGGAAAAACAATTTACTACAAGCTCTAATAGATGAGTAAAAATACTATAATTTTCAGGGAAACTATTCCTAAAGTGTGTAACTGTTACTTTAGGATACATTTCTTTTCTACCATTATGGTCATAATTTTTGCTTGATTTTATATATGTATTAGGAAACTGAAAAGGGTATGTCTTCCTTTTCACTTATTTTTATAAATTGGGAAGACACTGATCCTCTTTTAATGTCACTTCCTTTCTATATAATGGAAACGTTCATTAGGTCCATTAAAGGAATTAGCTCCTGCTCAAAGTTAGTTAGGAACTTTAGGAATGAAATTCCATTTTTATTTTCAGTTAAATATATTGGACTAGACTGAAAAAGTGAAAGGCAAGAAAGGAAGCCAGGCAGCTCTTGTCCCAATTATTGATAATGGAAACTAGAACTTAAAGAATCACTTGAGTTCTCTAAATCTACCCTCATTTTTTTTTTTTTATGTGTACTTCTACTACCTGAAATACACTAATAACCATCCCTACTACTCATCTGTAATTGTGCTACTCTGTGTAGTTTATTCCTCTGGTCCTTAAGACGCAACTCAGGCATTACCTTCTCCAAGAAGCCCTCTTATGACCTAAGGGCTTCTCTCCTACCCAGGGTTTTTTCTGTTGTAACATTGTCTCAATCTATTGTAATAAATCATTCATTTTTCTGTTTTTTCCCCTATACCCATTAGATTATGAGCACCTGGAGAGCAGGATTGTTACTTATTTCTATAATCTTGTTTTTATCCCCTTCATTTTACTCAGACCCATGTTATTAAGGATTCCAGAGTTCCATGTATCTAACATAATTTATTCAGATTCACCATGATTGATCTCAGTAGCATTTTGTTTGGCTGGTTTACTCCTTGAATGCCTTTCTTCTTTTGGATTCTGTGGCACTGAGCTCTTTTGCTGTTCTTTTACCATTTATATTGTCCTACGTATCTTCATTTTCTGTTTCTTCCTTCTTTAAAGGAGTGCAATTATTTCATCATTAATTCAACATTCTACCAAACATTCTTCTAGGTCCTAAGGTTTAGGGGCATAAAATAATAATTAAAAGAAGGGTATCTTACGATTCTCTTCTGATCCCTCTCTTTATGCTAACTCTATCCCCAGACACTCTTATGAGTGTTTTTGACTTCCAATATCATGTACGTTCTAAGGACTTTGGGGCCAGATCTCAATTATGAAAATAAAGTGATCTATTTAAATTCCTGTTTAATATTTCTGCATATAAATCTCACAAAAAAGATATCTAAAAGTAAATATTTTTTCCAGAAGATACTCTACGTCTTACAGATAGAATGAAATGGAGAAAACTGTGTATTACAAAAGGATTTTTTTTGTTTGAAAATAAGCTCAAATTGCATGGAAAGACTCTGTGTCATAATGAAAAGGACCTTGAACTTGCATTCTGGGCCTAACTTTGCAAGTTCTGTCAATAACTAACATGGTAACCCTGGAGACCTCTCAGAATTTTAGTTTAATTGCCAGTAAAATATTTTACATTTCTAAGATCTAAAAATGTCGTGTTTTCCGTGATTCTAAGGGCTGTGGTGCTGCTATTGTAATGACATTTGGAAGAAGAATGAAAATGAAGGCAAAGAAACTGAATCTAGATGAGTTTTTCCAGGCCTGTTCATCCGATTATCTTGACTTTGCATTGTTGCTTCCTCTTCCCTATGGTTTGATCTTTTACTATCCCCTCTTGACTTTCACACCTTTTCTTCACTCCAAACCCATTGGATAAAACACGGAAATAAGACTTGATCATATGCATGATTTCCAAGCATGGGTCCTATTGCTGAAAGAGCTTTTAGAGGATAATCTGTCATTTTGCTTTACCATCATTTGATGTTGAAACTTACCAACATGTAGGCAATCTTTTTTTTTTTTTTTCTCAACAGTCAAAATTAAACTGACTTTGAATTTTAAGTGTTTCCTCAGAAATAACTATGCTGGAAGCTTTCAGCTCAGTGGAGGATTAGCAAGTGTGTTATTGTGACAGAAAAAAAACATATGTATATGTTGATATGTATATCAACTGCAGATAAGCCCAAATACATGATGTGCTGTATAGTCTAGCAGTGACCTCAAACATTAGTTTAAGACATGTGGTGAACAGAAAGAAAGCAGTCATGAGAAGGGCAGGGAAAATTCATCTGTAAGGAAACTGAGGAAAGTGGGGAATGGGATGAGCGAGTGGTTTAGAATCAGAAGAGCTGATAATCCATGGAAGGGAGCTGGCCTGGATAGAATCACACATGGCTGGTTCTGGTCCTCACTCCAGTGGGCCCTCTTCACTCTGAGTGCTCTGGCCAGGTGGTTAGGATTTTATTTTACCTTTGAGAGATTTACAGTCCTTTTGAAGAAATGCAACATATGCTTTTATTACTATTTATATTTAGTCCTATTCTCATTCCTTCACTTTTAATCTAAAGAATTAGGAAATACATTTCCGATTTTGTAGAAAGAACAGTAACATTTCCGATTTTGTAGAAAGAACAGTAAATGAAGTCTGGGAATGAGAATCAATTCTATCATAAATTCCATCTCTGGAGACTAAATTTCTGCACAGTAAAAGGGCTTATAGTTCTATGAACTATGGCAAAATTTGTTTTATTTTTTGTTTGTTTTCTTTTTTTTAATTTTTTCTTGCTCTTTTTGATCAACAGTAAATTTAAGACTCTATTTGCTGTTGTTTATCTTCTTTTGTTTGGTTTGGTCATTATAAAAAGATAGTACCTATACTTCTGTGAAGCCAAATAAAACTCTGATATATATTTTGTATTAATTTAGATGTGCTATTATGGATTGTTACAGTATACAGCCTCACTCATGATAAATAGGGATTATATTAAAATGTCATTATTTTGCCATTCATATTTAATCAAATCTATTCATTTGTTAATAATAAAAAGGTAACTATTTTAAGTAATTAAGGATATCTAATAAAAATTATACCTAATAATTTCCCTAATGGATATTTTATTCAAATAAAATAACATTATATAGAGAATTGGTCACGCAAAAATTAAACATTCATATGCAATATTTAGGGGGCTTCCCCACTAAAAAGTATTTTGAGATAGGCAAATGTTTGAGTGGTTAGGACCTTCATTTATAAAATGTATATGCTATGTTATTTTAAAAACAAAATAAATATTTAAGAAGATTATTTATAAATTCTGGTGAAATACCTTATAGAAAGGTGAAAAGAATGCTGAATTTGTAATAAAGGAAAATAAATAACCAGTGTTCTCATCACGGCTATTTCTCTTCCTAGCTAGAGGATTCTGAGAGGTTTATGACATTTCAATTTCAAGTTTGATCATCTATTAAATTTGATAATAAGAATGGCACTAACCACATAATATTTTATTTTGTGATATTAGTTATATTAGTATATTAGTTAACCAAGTATTATGAAAACATTGAAGAGATTTATCATTGTAAAAATTAACATCATGTTCTTCCAATTTCCTACAAGTTCACAAATCAGTTTTTTTTTCCTCCATATTCTTCTTCCATTGTGCTTTATAGCACTTTTTTTTTTTTTACCATAAATAAAAATGAACATATCTTAGTGGTTTTGTGTAAGATGACAATGTTGGGTTTTTCTACTTACTTGCCTACTTGGAAGATTTACTGAACTACTCTATTTGTTTTGCTTTTAAACAGAAATGGGAAAGCAAAAGTAATTTCCCAATTCCCTGTTAATCAGTTTGTATATGCTAAAATAATGTTTCCAAAATATTTTTTTTCTGCTTTTAAAATAATACATATGGATAATGCATGGCAACAATTGTAGAAATTGCATGTCAGGTCTTTCAAGTAGCAGGTAACAAAGCTACCAACTGATATTTAACAAAAATATGGATGTGTTTCCATTTTGTGTTTGTATTTTAGGGTTTACTATTACAATTTTATATATTGAAGGTAATGTAATTTTTCATTTTCTGGAAAGAACCTCATCAGTTTATTGTACAGCCTTAAACCTTAATTATAATACATGAAAGTTCTTCAGACAATGTGCATTTTTAAAAGAGTCTTTTAAAAAGTCTACCTAGATAAAAGTTATCTACATGTTTAAAGGTACTTTAATATATGACACTCTATTTTCTATCACATAACCAAAAACTTAGAGCAGAGTAAGTGAGAATACCTATATCTCTCTCTACACAGACACATATAGAGACATGTATATAATCTGGTGCACACAATATATATTATGTAATATGTATAATGTGATATAAGCATTTATATATATATATATATATATATATATATATATATATATATATATATAAAACATCTATTAACTTACCACAAGCAGAAACTAATAATAGCAGAGATCTTAAAAAACAAGTCTAGCTTATTTGCTCTTGCAATCAGCCCTTATAAGCTTAAAGTGGTTAGAATGGACTTTGCTTACTTAAAGATTAATTATCTTGTTAAGTTGTACTTATATTGCCATGTAAATATTAAGTCCTTATTACTGCAAATGGTTTTCGTGCCCTATGTAAAGCTTCAAGAAAACATTTTTTCTGATTTTGTTTAGTTATGAAAGTGAATTTAAGAAGGTAATTAAATATATGTGTACTTGAGAGATTTAAGTTCTACCAGGCTAACCAAAGCATTTATGTAATATTTTGCAAAGTAAGGAACTCTACATAATGAACTAGTCAACATAAAGTTAAAATTCTCTTGTGATGCTTTCATTCTTGTTAAATGTCTTTCATGAGTTATAAAATCTGCCTAGTAGTTATGTAATACATTAACCTTGTTCTCATAGCCATATTATTGATGGTCAAAAATTCAAGAGAGACTAGAAGATGAAGGGATGGAAGAGTAGAAAGATATAAAACAAAATACCTGGGGCCTGTACCTCTTGAGATTTGCATAACAATTGTGATGAATGGGATGACTATACATAAAGTAAAAAGAATCAGAGATTCTATTGAGGGTATTTTCAAACCAAAAAGAAAAAGAAAAAAGGAGAAAGCAAGCAAGCAAGCAAGAAAGAAAGAAAGAAAGAGAGAGAGAGAAAGAAAGGGAGAGAGAGAAAGAAAGAAAGAAGAAAAGAAAGAAAGAAAGAAAGAAAGAAAGAAAGAAAGAAAGAAAGAAAGAAAGAAAGAAAGAAAGAAAGAAAGAAAGGAAGGAAGAAAGAAAGGGAAAGAAGGAAGGAAAGAGAAAGAAAGAAGGAAAGAGGGAAGGAGGGAGGGGGGAAGGAGAAAACAAGGGGTTTTCTTTTTGCTTACTAAAATATAAACAATTACACTTATTTAAAACTTCAAATGAGAAGTGGCCTCTGGAAAAGTTGTTCCTAAAGCAAATAAAGTCCTGATCAGAAAGCAAGGTAATGATTTCCTATCTTAAAAAAAAGGGTACAAATGAACTTATTTACAAAACAGAAGTAGAGTCATGGATGTAGAAAACAAACTTATGGTTACCAGGGGGTAAGGTGGGGAGGGATAAATTGGGAGATTGGGATTGACATATACACACTACTATATATAAAATAGATAACTAATAAGAACCTGCTGGATAGCACAGGGAACGCTACTCAATACTCTGTAATGGCCTATATAGGAAAAGAATCTAAAAAAAAAAAAAGGGGGAAGATATATGTATATGTATAACTGATTCACTTTGCTGTACACCTGAAACTAACACAACATTGTCAGTCAACTATACTCCAATAAAAATTAAAAACAAAAACAAAAACAAACAAAAAAGAAATCAGGGTAGTCACCCCTGCACTGTGTCTAGTTGATGGCTTTGTCAAGTGGGGATTTCCTAGGTAAATAAAATAAACTCCCTCTCAGGAAACATCAAGGAAGGCTTAGAAAACACACACACAAACAAACAGGGAGAGCAGAGATACACTTAAATTTTTTGTATTCTAAGGTATATGCATGTGTATGTGCATGTGTATATGTGGGTGAGTAATACACACATATATAGGGATAGCTGATATCTCCATCTGCAGATATCTATATCATACGTGTATATATACATGTAACTTATATGTCTGTAGCTCAACTAAACATATTTGTAATCACGTTCAGTTTAATAACTAGATCAAATCAGAAAAAATGTATGTATACCAGATAAACATGACACATGAAAGCAGATGTCTGTTTAAATTACAAAAGAGCCGTTTGTGATTTTTATGTACGGTTCAGCATTACATTGTATTCTTTCAGTCAATGGCATATTGGTCTGGCTGTGAGCCCAGGTCTCTCACATAATGATCAACCTGAGACTAGCACAGTACCATCTGGTCATGTCTCAGGTAGGAAATACATTAAAAATATCTACCAATTTACGCATTTCATCCCGAAAGGATAAGAACACACAATGATATGACTTTTTTCAGTATTGGAGCTTCTTGCAAATAAATATAGTAGATAATATTTTATTCAATTTTTGTAGAAGAATGAAAAAATATACAAAATCTAGGAAACTGGTGCAGAAGAATGACTTCTAACATGGTGTGAGAAATTTGAAAGTAATCACACATTTTGGAATACGGGGAGGGCCTGAACTAGTTACACAACTAAGGAGAGTGTAAGGAAAGATAGAAGAGCACTTCTGGGCCAGGACTGTGGTGAATCTAAGAAATGTCATCAGGAAAGAATTCACAATCTCTGACTTTGATTACATAATAAAACAATGGAAATATGACATTTTCCTACTAAATTATTTTGTTTATGAATTTAAACCTCTATATAATCTGCTTGTGCCTTTGTCTTTCTGTTATCTAGCCATATAAATAGGTATTTAATTATTTTTTTACTTCATGTAAGAATAAGCCTGATACTACATGGTGATACTTTCTTCTTGTGTTCCATTCCTATAAATATCTCAGGTATTAAGTATTTGGTATTGGGATTTGCAGGAAGACAAGATTTTTGTTAACTTTACATATTGCTAGGTTAACAGTCTACCTTATACATGTTGAATTCATCCTATTCATTGAAGATTTGAGCATAATTTAGGACATTAAGTCTGTGTTCATAAAAGGTGGCTCATTTTCCTCATTTTATATTTTACCTTATTAATAAAGATGCCTTCATTAAGGATCTTCATTAAGATTTGTTTATGTTCTGCAAATTACATGTAGCTACTAAAAAGGTATGATGTGCCTAGTAATATGGAACAAATAAATCTTGTATGATGATCTTATAAATACTTCTTTTAACTGTAATGTAAAAAATGTCCCCTGATATTATATTTTCTTTTTTCGAAAGGACACTAGGGTTTACAACATGGGCAACACCACATTACTCTGTTATAGGTTAAAAAATGTTACAACTAGATTCTTTTGCTGCTTAACGCTAATGAATTCCCTTAGAATTCATTGGAGAAGTATGAGATAGAAATACCTCAGACAGAAATTCATCTTATAATAGGTCACGGTACAGCAAGATTTCAGGGCATTTAGATATGAATTTCTTTTAGTTTATTGTCTCCTTTATTTTCCACACTGAGGTTTTTTGAAAACGTAAAAATGTTTTTCCAAAATTCATCCTAATACAAGTGTTTTTCAGAGTCTAAGGTTGAGCAAACTTTGACATTGGTGGAAACAATAGTCTATGTACATTTCTCTCTATTCAAACTTTTCTTTAACTCATCATTTTTCTAACTGATTTACAGTTCTTACTGCTGCTCCCATTCATTGGGACATTATATTTTGGATACAGACACCACCTAAAAAAATCTATTTCTCCAATTCTTACTTCAGTGTTTTCCTCAATTTTTCTAATGGACTTCAGAGCTGGTGGATGGTGACTTTAAATGCTAGATCAGAACACTAGATCATGAAAACTCAAACATGACCTTTTATTGTAAATTAGTAATAGGATTCCATCAAAGAATGATGAAATCATAAGATTCAGTAAAAAGATATATCTAGTTTTAGTATATGTTTAAGGCTGTCTCTATTTAGGTAAAAGCCACAATTAAATGGTTTACCTTTCTTTGAAAAAAATATAAAAGCATTTGGTAATTACAAAACACAAAGATGCCAAAATTGAGGATTTACTGTTATTATAATTCCTACAGAGAGAGCACATTATTTTATAGTTGTTATCAATTGATTTGATTGTCAGTGAATGTATTAAAACAGTATTTTTATGTTATTAGGTCATGAAATCTAAATATCATATATGGCTACATTTTCTGCACATATGCAGATATTTCAGGAGAGATACATGTTAAGTATGACAAAAGATCTTAGAAAATTTCAATCCATTTTTAAGTACTTTCTGAGAAAATCTTACTGTCATCCCCAATTACTTCACAAACTGAGAGAACTTAGCATGTTTAACCGTTAAGGGCCCCAGAATTGTGATTAACATTGCAGATAGAAATGGTAAAAAGCAATGCTATGCTAACAACTATATGCTTGTTCAAATGTTTAAATTAGAAATTTTAGCAAACTAGCTTTTTTAGCACTAGATTTAATCCCTTAAGGAAATGGCAGCTACAAAATACTGACAGCTCTTTTTTCTCTTTTTAGCAAGCTATACATGAGTCACTAGTTTAGAATAAAAATAGTTTGGGTGAGAAATATATATTTTGATGTTGTGATTTAAATTGTTTTTTATAATTTATTCTCCACAATTCAGTCCATTGTGATATTTACTTAGAAATCTTTTATGAATTGAATAACATGCCTATTTGATATATTGCACATATTATTCTAACGTAAGAACATAAGACAATTTCTATTCTGAAGCAAGAGCTCTCTCTCTCTCTCAATGTTTAGCAAAACTTACTAAGGCAAGGAATATTTTCCAGTCTCTGTTAATCTAGAAGGCAAATAACCAGAATTGTGCACTGTAGACCTATATTTTATTGCTATAAAAGAGTGCCTACCATCATCCAAACAAATCACAGCATTGAATATCTTACACATTTTATACTGAATATTATTATAGGTACATATCACTGTAAAATAGTGCTTTCATTCTGAGCTTGTATAGCTTGCAGTAAAACATTATATTTAAAGGAAAAATAAATTTAAAAGGAGGTTTAGTACAGTGCAATTACACATACTGTAGCTTCTGTTTAAAGGGATTCACAGCTAAAATTTGTTTTCATTATTGGCTTTCAATAGAGATTTGGATTTGTTGGGCACAGCCTTCTTTTGTATTTCTTTTATTTTACTTTGCTTTGGAGGTTGGAAAATTTTCTTATTTTTTAATTTATTTGTTGGCTAAGGTAATATTCAGTAATATTAGACCACTGAGGGAAAGAGAAGAAAATAGTTTGTGTTTTCTTTTGTTTGTTTTGTTTTGTTTTCTCTTGATTCTTTAATTATTTCTTCTGATTCACAGAAAGAGGATTAAGCAGCCAAAATTAATAGACGTATTCAGTTATTATTAACAAAAGATAAATATTTGTTTCCCAATATATAAGAAAAGTATGCTTGGAAATTACGGTGTCCTTTTGGCTTGTCATTAGTTTCAGTGTGACACTTTGGTGTAATATCTGACAATATTACTCAAGTGGATTCCTTTCATTATAGATATGACACCAGGATATATTTTGAAGTTTGCAGCAGATACTTTTTCTGTAATTATTGGAATAATCATTTCCCCCCTGTGTTGTTATAATGAATTACATCTGTTTATCTTCAAGTGTTGAAATAAACTTCTATTTGTTGGATGATTCTCACATGATCAGGATGTATTTTACTTATATATTCGATAATATTTTGTTAAGGATTTTGTAACTTATTCTATAAAAGATCTTCGTCTGTAGTTTTCTTTTCTTGTCATGACATGGATGCAAATGACTACAGCAGCGTGTCTGCTGTAATGGCGATTGCATGACGCTAAGGCAAAGTTCCTCAGGTATGAGTGCTCCCAGGGACACTTCAGACTTAGTGCAAATTGGAAGAGACAGTAGAGAAGTGGTGATGTGATAGTCCCACTGATATAAGTACACAAGGATGGGAACAATCACAGCTTTTAAGACCAAAATCAGAAATTGTACATTGAGAGCTAAGTTACTTTTACCATAGCCATTTAGTATGGATTCACAGAATATTTCCAGATGGGTTGAAAAACAAATTCCTTGTAAAAGGGTTCAAGTACCAAAGAATCATAGAACACCTATTTTGAATTATTTTTGTTATATTTATTTAATTACTTGCTTAAATATTTATTTTTAATTTACAAATTCATTTATAACTTGTTTGTTTAATCTGAAATTATTTGCCATCAGATTTTTTCTTAGTGACCTCTTAGTAGGGTACCAGTTTTAACAAAATGGCACTTTACCCCCAAAAGGCTTCTTAACCATTTAGTTTAAATTACTTTCTATCTGATCATTATAACATCACTCTGTTTGAGTTTCTTCATTGAATTTATCACTCACCTGCCCAATTTTTTATTTGTTTATCTCTTCTTCACCTCTAGAATGTGAGTGTGTGTGTGTGTGTGTGTGAATATTTGTTTGTATATGTCCAGTAGATGAAATACATGATGACAGAGTGGATTAATTTAACTTAATTTAATTTAATTTTATTTAAAATGTGTAGTCTGTATGCTTCCAAGAAATCTTGAGGCTACTGAAATATGAACCATACTTTACCAAACTAAAAGAGACCCTATTAAAATTATTAAAATTGTTGAGTGAGGGGGACTTCCCCAAATGGAAAGCATAATTTATTAAGCATGAAAATATGTATAAAACAATGTGATAATGATAACTTTGAAATACTGTTACCAGTGAAATGTTATTTATACAAGTGTCATGTCAATTAACAACTCAAGGATCTGTTTTTAGTTGAGATGTTAGGATTTGACTCTACTAACAGGATCAAGTAATAAAACTGCATTTTGTGATTTCAAGATGGAAACAGAGTTGATAAATGCTCTTTGTCAGACTGGAATGCTGATAATAGCACAGAAATAACATATAGACAAAGAACTCCAAAAACATTATGGAAAGAAAGAAGCAATCAGTGCTTTGGTGGTTAATAAAGGAAGTGAACATTTTCACCACTTATTGGATGAGAACATAACTCATAAAAAACAATTTATTAGAAACGATGCCTAAAGTTAACTTGTAACATTTACAGCGTACTCAGAAATAGCAAATGGCATGACTAAGTGATTCTTGCAAATAATGATAATAAATTTTAAAAAGGCATCTCATTTTTGGACTTACTCTGTAGTAAAATACAAGAAAGAGGATCTACTAAACCTAGAAGAAAGGCATTTGGGGAATGGAGAATTTTTCATTAAATACTTTTGTTAGGGTATGCTATCATATTCTATCAACGGATCCTAGGTGAGGAGGAATTGAAATGTGCTTTCAGAACACAAAAGAATACTATTTATAATTGTATACATTTATGATAGTCATTAGTATAACATGTGTATAATCAATTATACCTGGATTATATATATCATGTCAATTATATGTCATGTCAGCATATGTGAATGGGTACTTATAAAATTTTAAGAATTTAATTAATTTATATTTTTTTGTAAGCACATTCATTTGCTGTTCAAGCAGGACACTTAAACAATACAATGTTCACACCCTAGAGACAGCAAAGTGACCAAATACAGGCTTAGGAAAGTATAAATAGAGTCTGCCAAAGTGATTTGTTGATGGCCTGTAGCATATGACACACATTTTTTCTGTCAGATGGAAATGCAAAGTAGGTGTGCTATGACACCAAGATGTAAGTTTATTGCAATAGTCACAGTTCTAACACCATTTTTCTATGTTGTGCCCTTCCACGTGGATTATATCTTCTTGGTTATTCAAATCAAGTATTTCATTAGATTAACCTTATCACGTTTTGCTCTTTATCTCATTTCTAATCTCCTTCCTCATTTTTCATTGCTCTTTGTTCAACTGCATTCATTTTAGGCTTTCATTTCAATAGTAGTCAATTTGATCTTTTCTCTAATGCCCTGTTAGCATTACTTGTATGATTTCTCAGGATTCTTATATTCATTTTAAACATTTTCACTCCTCTTAAAACATTTACAGTTTGATTAAATAAAGGTGCCCAAAGTACTGAAAAGTATATGATTTTATGTAAATTTTAACATGTGTTTTGCTCAAAATTTATGTTTCAAAAATGCGGTGAAATGTCTATAGTTCTTTTTTTATTTTTAACATCTTTATTGGAGTATAATTGCTTTACAATGGTGTATTAGTTTCTGCTTTATAACAAACTGAATCAGCTATACATATACATATATCCCCATATCTCCTCCCTGTTGTGTCTCCCTCCCATCCTCCCTATCCCACCTCTCTAGGTGGTCACAAAGCACCAAGCTGATCTCCCTGTGCTATGCAGCTGTTTCCTACTAGCTATCTATTTTACATTTGGTAGTGTATATATGTACATGTCACTCTCTCACTTCATCCCAGCTTAATTTCCCCCTCCCTGTGTCCTCAAGTACATTCTGTACGTCTGCGTCTTTATTCCTGTCTTGCCCCTAGGTTCTTCAGAACCTCTTTCTTTTTTTTTAGATTCCATATACATGTGTTAGCATATGGTATTTGTTTTTCTCTTTCTGACTTACTTCACTCTGTATGACAGTCTCTAGGTCCTCACTACAAATAACTCAACTTTGTTTCTTTTAATGGCTGAGTAATATTCCATTGTATATATGTGCCACATCTTCTTTATCCATCATCTGTCGATGGACACTTAGCTTGTTTCCATGCCCTGGCTATTGTAAATAGAGTTGCAATGAACATTGTGGTACATGACTCTTTTTGAATTATGGTTTCCTCAGTGCATATGCCCAGTAGTGGGATTGCTGGGTCGTATGGTAGTTCTATTTTTAGTTTGTTGAGGAACTTCCATACTGTTCTCCATAGTGGCTGTATCAATTTACATGCCCACCAACAGTGCAAGAGGGTTCCCTTTTCTCCACACCCTCTCCAGCATTTATTGTTTGTGGAGTTTTTGATGATGGCCATTCTGACTGGTGTGAGATGGTACCTCATTGTAGTTTTGATTTGCATTTCTCTAATTACTGAGCATCCTTTCATGTGTTTGTTGGTAATCTGTATATCTTCTTTGGATAAATGTCTATTTAGGTCTTCTGCCCATTTTTGGATTGGGTTGTTTGTTTTTTTGATACTGAGCTGCATGAGTTGCTTGTAAATTTTGGAGATTAATCCTTTGTCAGATGCTTCCTTTGCAAATATTTTCTCCCATTGTGAGCTGCTGTCTTTTTGTATTGTTTATGGTTTCCTTTGCTGTGCAAAAGCTTTTAAGTTTTATTAGTTCCCATTTGTTTATTTTTGTTTTAATTTCCATTTCTCTAGGAGGTGAGTCAAAGAGGATCTTGCTGTTATTTATGTCATAGAGTGTTCTGCCTGTGTTTACCTCTAAGAGTTTTATAGGGTCTGGCCTTGCATTTAGGTATTTTATCCATTTTGAGTTTATTTTTGTGTATAGTTTTAGGGAGTGTTCTAATTTCATTCTTTTACATGTAGCTGTCCAGTTTAGCAGCAGCACTTATTGAAGAAGCTGTCTTTCCTCCATTGCATATTCTTGCCTCCTTTACCAAAATTAAGGTGACCATATGTGCGTGGGTTTATCCCTGGGTTTTCTATCCTGTTCCATTGATCTATGTTTATGTTTTTGTTCCAGCACCATACTGTCTTTATTACTGTACCTTTGTAGTATAGTCCGAAGTCAGGGAGCCTGATTCCTCCAGCTCCGTTTTTCTTTCTCAAGATTGCTTTGGCTATTAGGGGTCTTCTGTGTTTTCATACACATTGTGAATTTTTTTGCTCTAGTTCTGTGAAAAATGCCATTGGTAGTTTGATAGGGATTGCATTGAATCTGTAGATTGCTTTGTATAGTATAGTCATTTTCAAAATGTTGATTCTTCCAATCCAAGAACATGGTATATCTCTCCACCTATTTGTATCATCTTTAATTTCTTTCATCAGTGTCTTATAGTTTTCTTCATACAGGTCTTTTGTCTCCTTAGGTAGGTTTATTCCTAGGTATTTGATTCTTTTTGTTGCAATGGTAAATGGGTGTGTTTCCTTAATTTCTCTTTCAGATTTTTCATCCTTAGTGTATAGTGATCCAGGAGTTTTCTGAGCATTAATTTTGTCTCCTGCTACTTTACCAAATTCATTGATTAGATCTAGTAGTTTTCTGGTAGCATCCTTAGGATCCTCTATGTATAGTATCATGTCATCTGCAAACAGTGACAGCTTTACATCTTCTTTCCTGATTTGGATTTATTTTATTTGTTTTTCTTCTCTGATTCCTGTGGCTAAAACTTCCAAAACTATGTTGAATAATAATGGTGTGAATGGACAACCTTGTCTTGTTCCTGATCTTAGAGGAAATGGTTTCAGTTTTTCACCATTGAGAACAATTTTGCCTGTGTGTTTGTCATATATGGCTTTTATTATGTTGAGGTAAGTTCCCTCTATGTCTACTTTCTGGAGGATTTTTATAATAAATGGGTGTTGAATTCTGTTGAAAGTTTTTCTGCATCTATTGAGATGATCATACGGTTTTTCTCCTTCAATTTGTTAATATGGTTTATCACATTCATTGATTTGCATATTTTGAAGAATCCTTGCAATCCTGGGATAAACCCCACTTGATCATGGTGTATGATCCTTTAAATGTTCCGTTGGATTCTGTTTGGTAGTATTTTGTTGAGGAAAATTGCATCTATATTCATCAGTGCTATTGGCCTGTAGTTTTCTTTTTTTGTGACATCTTTGTTTGTTTTGGTATGAGGGTGATGGTGGCCTTGTAGAATGAGTTGGGGAGTGGTCCTCCCTCTGCTATATTTTGGAAGAGTTTGAGAAGAATAGGTTTTAGCTCTTCTCTAAATGTTTGGTAGAATTTGTCTGTGAAGCCATCTGGCCCTGGGCTTTTGTTTGTTGGAAGATTTTTAATCACAGTCTCAATTTCAGTGCTTGTGATTGGTCTGCTTATATTTTCTGTTTCTTCCTGGTTCAGTCTCAGAAGATTGTGTTTTTCTTAGAATTTGTCCATTTCTTCCATGTTGTCCAATTTATTGGCATACAGTTGCTTGTAGTAATCTCTCATGGTCCTTTGTATTTCTGCAGTGTCAGTTGTTACTTCTCTTTTTTTGCTTCTAATTCTATTGATTTGAGTCTTCTCCCTTTTTTTCTTAATGAGTGTGGCTAATGGTTTATCTGTTTTTTTTATTTTCTCAAAGAACCAGCCATTAGTTTTATTGATCTTTGCTATTGCCTCCTTCATTTCTTGTTCATATATTTCTGATATGATCTTTATGATTTCTTTCCTTCTGCTAACTTTGGGGTTTTCTTTTTTCTTCTTTCTCTAATTGCTTTAGGTGTAAGGTTAGGTTGTTTATTTGAGATGTTTCTTCTTTCTTGAGGTAGTATTGTGTTGATATAAACTCCCCTCTTAGAACTGCTTTTTCTGCATCCCATAGTTTTGGGTCATCATGTTTTCATTGTCATTTGTGTCTAGGTATTTTTTGATTTCCTCTTTGATTTCTTCAGTGATCTCTTGGTTATTTAGTAGTGTATTCTTTAGCCTCCATGTGTTTGTATTTTTTACAGATTTTTTTCTGTAATTGATACCTTGTTCATAGCGCTGTGGTTGGAGAAGATACTTGATACTATTTCAATTTTCTTAAATTTACCAAGGCTTGATTTGTGACCCAAGATATGATCTATCTTGGAGAATGTTCCATGAGCACTTGAGAGGAAAGTGTATTCTGTTGTTTTTGGATGGAATGTCCTATGAATATCAGTTATGTCCATCTTGTTTAATGTTTCATTTAAAGCTTGTGTTTCCCTATTTATTTTCATTTTGGATGATCTTTCCATTGGTGAAAGTGGCATGTTAAAGTCCCCTACTATGATTTTGATAAAGTCGATTTCCCCTTTTATGGCTGTTAGCATTTGCCTTATGTATTGAGGTGCTCCTATTTTGGGTGCATAAATATTTACAATTGTTATATCTTCTTGCATTGATCCCTTGATCATTATGTAGTGTCTTTCCTTTTCTCTTGTAACAGTCTTTATGTGTCCCTAGGTCTGAAGTGGGTCTCTTGTACACAGCATATATACGGGTCTTGTTTTTGTATCCATTCAGCCAGTCTATGTCTTTTGGTTGGAGCATTTAATCCGTTTACATTTAAGGGAGCTATCGATATGTATATTCCTATTACCATCTTCTTAATTGTGTTGGGTTTGTTCTTGTGGGTGTTTTCCTTCTCTTGTGTTTCCTGCTTAGAGAAGTTCCTTTAGCATTTGTTGTAAAGCTGGTTTGGTGGTGCTGAATTCTTTTAGCTTTTGCTTGTCTGTAAATGTTTAATTTCTCCATCAAATCTGAATGAGATCCTTGCTGGGTAGAGTAATCTTGGATGTCTTTTTTTCCCTTTCATCACTTTAAATATGTCCTGCCACTCCTTTCTGGCTTCCTGAATTTCTGCTGTAAGATCAGCTGTTAACCTTATGGGGATTGTCTTGTATGTTATTTGTTGTTTTCCCTTGCTGCTTTCAATATTTTTTCTTTGTATTTAATTTTTAATAGTTTGATTAATATGTGTCTTGGCTTGTTTCTCCTTGGATTTATCTTGTATGGGACTCTCTGCACATCCTGGACTTGACTGACTACTTCCTTTCCCATATTAGGGAAGTTTTCAACTATAATCTCTTCAAATATTTTCTCATCTCTTTCTTTTTCCCTTCCTCTTCTGGTACCCCTATAATTTGAATGTTGGTACTTTTAATGTTGTCCCAGAGATATCTGAGACTATCCTCAATTCTTTTCATTCTTTTTTGTTTATTCTACTCTGCGGTAGTTATTTCCATTATTTTATCTTCCAGGTCACTTATCCATTTTCCTGCCTCAGTTATTCTGCTGTTGATTCCTTCTAGAGAATTTTTAATATCATTCATTGTGTCACTCAGCATTGATTTTTTGCTCTTTAGTTCTTCTAGGTCCTTGTTAAACGTTTCTTTTATTTTCTCCATTATATTTCCAATATTTTGGATCATCTTTCTTATCATTACTCTGAATTCTTTTTCAGGGAGACTGACTATTTCCTCTTCATTTGTTTGTTCTGGTGGCTTTTTACCTTGCTCTTTCATCAGCTGTGTGTTTCTCTGTCTTCTCATTTTGCTTAACTTACTGTGTTTGGGGTCTCCTTTTCTCAGGCTTCATGTTCATAGTTCCCATTGTTTTTCGTGTCTTCCCCTAGTGGCTAAAGTTGGTTCAGTGGGTTGTGTAGGCTTCCTGGTAGAGCAGACTGGTGCCTGTGTTCTGGTGGATGAGGCTGGATCTTGTCTTTCTGGTGGGCAGGACCGCATCCATTCGTGTGTTTTGGGGTGTCTGTGAACTTATTATGATTTTAGGCAGCCTGTCTGCTAATAGGTGGGGTGGTGTTCCTGTCTTGCTATTTGTTTGGCATAGGGTGTCCAGCACTGTAGCTTGCTGTCATTGAGTGGAGCTGGGTCTTATCATTGAGATGGAGATCTCTGGGAGAGCTCTCGCTGATTGATATTACCTGGGGCTGGGAGGTCTCTGATGGACCAATGTCCTGAACTCAGCTCTCCCACCTCAGAGGCACAGGCCTGACACCCGACCAGAGCATGAAGACCCTGTTAAACCACATGGCTCAGAAGAAAAGGAGAAAGAAAGAAAGAAAGAAAGAAAGAAAGAAAGAAAGAAAGAAAGAAAGAAAGAAAGAAAGAAAGAAAGAAAGAAAAGAAATTAAAATAAAATAAAGTTATTAAAATAAAAATTTTAAAAAAAAAATTTAAAATAAAAAAATTAAAGAGTAATAAAAAAAGAAAAAAAAGAGAAAAGGAAGAAAGAAAGAAGAGGGCAATGAAACCAAAAAAAAGTCCACTAATGATAATGTGTTCAAAACTATCCTAAAAACAAAACAAAACAAAACAAAAAAACAGACAGAACCCTAGGACAAATGGTAAAAGCAAAGTTATACAGAAAAAATCACACAAAGAAGCATACACATGTGCACTCAGAAAAAGAGAAAAATGAAAAAAATATATATATCTATATATAAAAAAAAAGGAAGAGAGCGACCAAATCAATAAACAAATCTACCAATGATAATAAACTCTAAATACTAAACTAAGATAAACATAAAACCATAAACAAATTAGATGGAGAAAGCAAACCCCAAGTCTACAGTTGGTCCCAAAGTCCACTGCCTCAATTTTGGGATGATTCAATGTCTATTCAGGTATTCCACAGATGCAGGTACATCAAGTTGATTGTGTAGGTTTAATCTGCTGCTCCTCAGGCTGCTGGGAGAAATTTCCCTTTTCGTCTTTGTTCACACAGCTCCTGGAGTTCATCTTTGGATTCAACCCCACCTCTGCGTGTAGGTCGCCTGAGGGCGCCTGTTCTTCATTCAGACAGGACGTGTTTAAAGTAGCAGCTGAATAGGGGGCTCTGGCTCACTCAGGCCAGGGGGAGGGAGGGGTACGGAATGTGGGGCGAGCCTGTGGTGTCAGAGGCCAGCAAAACGTTGCAACAACCTGAGATGTGCCTGTGTTCTCCTGGGGAAATTGTCCCTGGATCACGGGACCCTGGCAGTGGCGGGCTGCACAGGCTCCCGGGAGGGGACGTGTGGATAGTGTGACCTGTGCTTGCCCACAGGCTTCTTGGTGGTTGCAGTAGCAGCCTTAGCATTTCATGCCTGTCTCTGGTGTCTGTGCTGATAGCTGCAGCTTGTGCCCATTTCTGGAGCTTGTTTAGCTGGTGCTCTGAATCCTCTCTCCTCATGCACCCCAAAACAGTGGTCTCTTTGCTCTTAGTTACTTCCAGACTTTTTCTCGGATTCCCTCCCAGCTAGCTTTGGTGCACTAGCCCCCTTCAGGTTGTGTTCATGCAGCCAACCCCAGTCCTCTCTCTGGGATCTGACCTCTGAAGCCCCAGCCTCAGCTCCCAACCCTCACCCACCCCGGTGGGTGAGTAGACAAGCCTCTCAGGCTGGTGAGTGCTGGTTGGCACTGATCCTCTGTGCAGGAATCTCTCCGTTTTGCCTTCTACACCACTATTGCTGTGCTCCCTTCCCCCACCCACTCCCACCCCCCCACCCCCCCCACGCGATCTCCACCAGTGAAGGGGCTTCCTAGTGTGTGGAAACTTTTCTTCCTTCACAGCTCCCTCCCAGAGGTACAGGTCCTTTCCCTATTCTTTTGTCCCTGTTTTTTCTTTTTTCTTTTGCCCTACCAAGGTACGTGGGGAGTTTCTTGCCTTTTGGGAAGTCTGAGGTCTTCTGCCAGTGTTCTGTAGGAGTTGTTCCACATGTAGATGTATTTTTGATGTATTTGTGGGGAGGAAGGTGATCTCCATGTCTTAAACTTCCGCCATCTTGAAGGTCTCCCTATAGTTCTTATAAACAATTATACCTATTAATATTTTTTAGTATTTATCAATTACTAGGATATTTTTATATGATCTCTGGATATTTGTTTATTGATTGGTTAAAGTGATTGAAAATCATTCTGAACCGAACATAGAGAAACTCATCTACACATTAGCAGGATAAATTCATCATCTTGTCATTGGTAGCTATTATTATAATCATCATCATTACCAACACAAAATAGTGTGGATTCATTCTTAAAAGGTAATTTTTTCAAGTCAACCAAACCCCTGATAATGATTTCCACCTCTTAGGTGAGACAAATTTTACATACTTCATTGGGTCAAAACGTTTAGATTCTGAAGAAACCAGGCATACTATTTCCTTTAAAGAAAACTCTTGGTAAGGATTACTTATGGCTGATTGTGGTACCCATTTTCAGAAGTGAACAAACCTTGCTTCCTATCTAGAAAAGGGATAATGTTATTGTTACTAAATTACCTCTTTATGTAACTATGGAAATCAACTCCCACATGGATTAAGGAGCAGCTTTAACTTGGTAGATATGAAGAAATAAAATCATGTTTGAAAAGATTCATATAACAATAGCAATCTCTTCTGTGCTTTACAAAGATTCACAGGCAACAGATTCAGATTTAGATGATGAGAAGAATTGAATTTGAAGCTAAATTATATCTGTTATGAATCTTTATTATGAAAAATAAAGTTCCACTAAAGGCTTAAATTATCCTCAGAATGCAGTTTACTGCATCAAAGATGCTTTGCCGTTTAAATAAACCTTTGTGCGAGTTAGTTAGGAGAATTGAGGCAAAATTCTGATTTTGTTACCAGATGATCTGGAATAAGTTAGCTACCTCATTTTGAATGGCAGTATTAAATGAAAATGTCTTTTTACTCTGAAAATCTGTGTACTTCTTTAGTAAATCCTCTCAGATACGTAAGAATTTTTGAATGACAGTTTTAATTTCTCAAAGTGATACAATAAGAAAACTCAAACATTCTCTCACTGATTGCTAAGGGCTTTATCTTGAACTGGTAGTTAAATTGGAGAGTCTAGCCCAAGCAGCGTTCTGTCATGCAACAACCTCTGAGACGCTCATCGTTCTTTCGTTGGGTTTAGTGAGGTGCACAAAGACAATTTATGACTCATGAGATGCTTATGAACCTTAAACATGGACTTAAGTGAATTTTGTGTACCTAGGGAACTTGGGTCAATGAGGAATTTTGTTATGTGCTTAGAAATCTCTACCCTTTCATAAAGCCTTTGCAAAAGTGATGTTGGCAAATGGGGTCAGAAGAAAATTATAGAAAAACGCCTTCTCTGTAGATTATTTAATCCGGCTTTATAAATTATATTTAATAATAAACATCAGTCCTGCAACTTTGTTGACTTGTAACCCAGTAGACAAAATAAAGTATCTATTATTTTAGACGTTGGAGGGAATTATCACCTAAATATAGATGAAGCCCTTCTCATCAATGGCTACAGTCAGTTACTATCGTAAAAGTTATATAATGCAACATCCTTAAAAATGGCGTTGCTCAACTGCTAGTCTAAAATGAGCAGAAGTAAAGAGAATAGATGCAATTAGAGTCTGATGATAACCTGTAGTAGGGGAGTCATGGAGTTGCCACATCTCTGCACTTCCTGTTCAGAATCTTTAGGTTCAGCACCATGGATAGGCTTAGCTCTCTCAGTCCCAAACTTCCAGAGTATGCTTAATAAACATATCATATTCCTTTATTTGGCACCATATTGTATGTCTATAAATTCTTCCAGTATCTAAACAACTTCCTATGAAACAGTCCAATTTTGTTAGCAAGTTTTAAATCACCTAAGTCCCTAAATTATCAATCCAACTTATTATAATGGACTGACTGCTGGTCCTTAAGAGCTTTTTGCTAAGTGTGTGAAAAACTTCTATATATAATCCAAAAGACTTTTTAAGATGCAATTTAATCATGAAACTATTGTAAAATACAAATATTTGGAAATATTCCAAAACACATGTAAAATGGAGTCCAAATGATTATATTGTGTTCAAAAGTCAAATATAAAATTCAAATTCCATCAGAATACTGTGAGCACATAGAATTTACTTTTCAACAGTCCATTAACTATTTGCTTGGGGGTGATTTGCCTTAGGAAAAGGGGAAAACTCAACAACCCATTTTGTGCCAAAATTAATTCTAACAGTAATACATTTTGTGCTCCACTGACTTTCAATTTATTACCAGTGGAGCTTGGTTGGTTGTTTTGATCTTCAGTTTATTGGTAATGAAGTAGGATTTACTGTGCCACCACCTTTCAGTAACATAAATGTTACTTCATTGAGCTGGTGCCTCAGTGCAAAGCATGACAAGAAAATAATTTGTCTGTCTTTGCTTAAAATCATAATACTTTTGAGTGTGGTAGAATGTTTAATGTCAAACTTGTCTCCATGCATATTTATTTTTGCAATTTCAACTCTTAGGAAGTAAAATGTGTTAGTCAAAGGAGCTGCCATTGCAATTTGATTACACTAACACCAGATGGCAGTGGGGATAGGTCCCAAGGTATTAGATATTAGATTATAGGTAAGTTTACACCCAAAACACTATATAGCCTTTAAAAAGAGGTAATATTAAAATTCAAACAATACACTCAAGGACTATTTTAAAAACAACTTGTTAAAATAAAGATAAATCTAACGATACATATATCATTCCTTAATAAGGCTCAATTTTTTTACATGTAATTTATTTTTGGATTTGAAAACCTAGTTTCAGTGTCAAATAAAGGATTATTTTATTAAAGTTTTTTGTTATTTTGTTTGGATTTTTGCTTTATTTCTTATTACCAGTATTTTCAATACCAATTTTCTGGCAATTTCCCAATAAGTACAGATATGTTTTGTTTTTCTTTTGTCTCAAAAAAAAAAAAAAGGAATGTGTGCACTCTTTTTGCTCCATATATATACATCATAATCTAGGCTCTTTTACATTTAGTTTAATGTAGATTCTCTTTCAAAATTACTTTCACCAGATGATATTTTTTAGATTGATTGTCTAGAAAGCACTAATATATTCTTTCACATATTCTAGTATATGACTTTTACCTTTCTTTGAAGAATTTCTAGAAGGACTTTAGGGTTAAGATGGCACAATGTTAGCCATGTCTTATGTAAACATTGAGAGGCCAGACATAACAAGACATAGAGGGGATGTTTGTAAGGGAAAACAAGAATCTATACTCTCCTCTAAAAATCTTGCTTGGGAAAATGCTTGGATGGTGTTTTCATTCATTAGGATAGGTGTATGGACTAGAGGCAGGGCAAGCAGTTTTTAAAGTACAATAATGTATTATTTCTGATATTTTGTATTTGAAGTGCATCTGTGAATTCCAAGTAGTGACATATCATAGTAGTTATGCATATTTGTTTAAAGATCATGCAGGAGATCTGACATAGTTATATGGATCTGAGAATAATCATCAACATATAGGTAATAGTTGATTCTGCATTAAGTCTAATGGTGAATTACAGGGTTCTTCTAACATTTTAGAAACAGACTAAGAAAGTGGAATGGAGATTGATATCCCACTATATGGAAGAGGCAAAAATGCTGGTGTCATGAAAACCAAGGATGAAGAACTTTTCAAGAAGGAGAGGAATTAATGGTGGCCCATTCTACAGAGTACTCCAAAATGAAAAAGGAAAAGAAAAGAACAACCAAAAAAATGTTGCCCATTGTGTTCAGCAATGAGGAAGTTCCTTGTGAGTTCAGTGAGGGCCATTTCTGTGGAGTGTTGTAGGCAGAAGCCAGATCACAGAGGTAGTCTATGTTGAAGTGGACAAGTTGATGAGAGATTACAGTGGTTTGCCTGTGAGTAGACTACAGAGGAGAATACAGAATCATAGTGAGGTATTAAAAGTTGAGCAAGATACTTAAGCACATTATAGCAGGGTTGGTTTATGGTAAGGGTTTAATATACATTAACTATGACTATTTGTATGGTGAAACACTCCACATTCCTGATATTTTCATGTGTAAATGAACAATTAGTGTCTCTTTTGATGTCCATTTGTGGGAGGAGGAACGACTTACTTGATTGGTGAGTTCTGTAAAAGAATTCAGAAAAGAAAAAAAAATAATTTTTAATGTAATATCCCTTTCTCTTCATATCTGTAACATTAATGTAGTGTAGGCCTTCATAATCTCTGTTTGGGATTAATCTGAAAATCTCCTTATCGTTTTACAGCTTTCAGGCTCAATCTTGGTTATTATATCCTGCCTACTATCACAAAGGCCAAGAGATCTTTATAATATGAAAATCTGAACTTGTCACTTTGTTCCTGTTAGATTATTTATTGGTGAATAACAAACTACCCCAAAGCCTAGTGACCTAAAACATAGCCATTTTTATAATGTCTTATGATTGTATTGGTCCAGAATTTCAGGTGCGAATGAGATGAATTATTCCTCTTTTACATTTAACATGGATAGAGTTCATTGTGAGCTATTCAGGGGCAGAAGTTCTCATCTGGAGGATCCATGGCAGCTTCACTCACATGTCTGATGCCTGGGCGGGGATGGTCGAAAGACTGGGCTGAGCTGAGATAATCAACCATAGTACCTATGAGGGGCCTCTTCTGCATAGTCAGACTTCTTACAGGGAGACTCACGGCTCCCAGAGAGAGTGTTCCAAGGACTTTGAAGTGGATTCTGGCAGTCTCTTAGCGCATGTGCCCAGCAACTGACATATCGTTTCTGCCATATTCCTTTCATCAATGTTATTACGAAGACCAAAAGGAGTAAAAGGAGTAAAATTAGACTCAAAAGGAGTAAAATTAATGGACTCCACTTCTCAAAAGGGAGAAGCGACAAATAATTTGAACCATCTTTAATTTACCACATCACTCTTCTGCTCAAAATGTCTTCTCTCTATATATATATATATTAATTAATTTATTTATTATTTATGTTTGGTTGCATTGGGTCTTTGTTGCTGTGTGCAGGCTTTCTCTAGTTGCAGTGAGCGGAGACCACTCTTCGTTGAGGTGCGGGGCTTCTCATTGTGGTGGGTTCTCGTTGTGGAGCACAGGCTCTAGGTGTGCAGGCTTCAGTAGTTGTGGCACAAAGGCTCAGCAGTTGTGGCTCGCGGGCTCTAGAGCGCAGGCTCAATAGTTGTGGCACCAAGGCTTAGTTGTCCCGCGGCATGTGGAATCTTCCCAGACCAGGGCTTGAACCTGTGTTCCCTGCATTGGCAGGCGGACTCCTCAGCACTGCGCCACCAGGGAAGCCCTCTATATATCTTTTTAAAGGCATTTAAGATTATTATCTGACTGCTTTGTTTCATCCATGCATTTATTAAAGTTTATATTTCAGAAAACATGAAGTTGTCTAATTGTATTGAGCAAGCAGGTATTATTCTAAGCACTTCACATATATTGACACACGCTATTCTCCTAATAACCCGTGATATAGTTTCTTTCTAACAAATAAAGAAACTGAAACATAGAGAATTAACTTTTCCTAAGTTCTCAGTTAGGTGTGGAGTTGTATTTGAACCTAGAAAATGTGGTCCCAAAGTCCTTGCTTCTAACAATTAACACTGGCTTCTAGATTGTCTCTTTTCCCTGGGTAAACATCTGTTTTACTTTTTATTGGCTTATCCATGTGGCAAAAGTTGAAGTGTTTTTTTCAATACCAGCTCAGTTAATACCTCCTCTGAGAAGCTTCTTCAGTACTTTTGCACATGCATCCACTTTAGCAATGATTATATTCTTTGATGATTTGTTTTGCATGGTTTGCACACTAGAGGGCAGTACATGCATCCTCTAATTTTACAACCTAAGTCTTAGCACAGTGCCAGGCACATGATTGATGCTCTGTAATTACTTTATGAAAAAAATTTATGACTAGAAGTGTCTCAGTGAACTAGTTTTTCCTTCACATTGTACCTTGTGGGCTTACACTGAAGCCTGAACAAGTTTTATGTCATTATGTTCATACTAGAACATATTTTAAAAATATAAGAAGATGGACAAATATTCTCCTTGGGTCTGAATCCTAATATATACATTTTATAATCTTAAGATTTTTTTCCCATGCTAGTAATACTTAAAGGGTTCAATTTTCAATGGAATGTTTTATTTTAGGAGCTCTCACTTTGTGTGAGGAGATTATAAATGTCGTACTTTTCTAGCTAAGGTTTCACAGTGAGACATTGACTATATAAATATTCAGTGGCATTGGAGAATACTAAGAATATTATTGCAGTTAGTGTAGCTATCTGGAGAATGAGCTAAGAAAATCCATATTTAATTAAAACTAAAATTGCAGGGCATATTATATGTAGGAAAGAAATGATATACATGTATGGTATTCATTTAATGCTTAATGAGAACATCTGGTCATATTCTAGATTTTAAATTTAGACTGCAGAATAGGGACAGGCCTTCTTTCCCACAGGCTACAATAGAAAGTCAAAGCTTAAGTGATATAATGAGTAGATTTATGCTGTTCAATTGTGGTGACTCTAAACCTTAATATAAAATTATACTGCGGAGGATGAGAAGTGCTCACGGAAGACAGGAACCAATATTTATCTGGTAATCAAGGAGCTGTGCAAGAAAGAACAATGAATGCATAATACACACAAACCCTTGCCAGATAAATTATTTGGTTAGTAATCCTTCAGAAGGAAATAGAGCCTTTAAAAGAGTTTGGTACGAACACAAAGAGAGAGAGTGTTCATAGAATTATATTTTCAAAGGAGTGATTTTCAATGACTTGAATGAGGCTAACTGGGTATCAGTGCAACATTATATAAACATATCTTCGTCAGATTGAGCTCAACAGAAATGCTTAGGAAGAGCCAAATTGTACTTTTGAAATAGCATACCACCTAATTAGTGTTGAGCCATGGTTAAAATCAAAATGGCAAACGAAATGTAAAACAATTTTTCAATTATTATGAAATTAAAAAAATTTTAATTATTTGCTAAAGAAGTCCAAAAAAAGGATACAATAGAATTGGATATGAATTAATGGTGGTGATCCTTACATTGGTAAAGGAGGTGATATTACACAAAGAACAAGGTGAATCCAAAGTGTTTCTGTAAATATTTATATTAATGCAGAATAATTTTTCACTGAGCTCTGATTGGAAATGCTGTTATCTTATATTTTGTATAGTATTAGGTCAATGAATAAATCACAGAAGACCTTTCAAATAATCATGAAATAATAATCTTAATAACCAAGAACTAGAATAATCAAGGGAAAGGCATTAATTTTATTCTTCAGTCTTTTAACAGCCATCTTTCTCTTTGAACTTTAGATGCAAAGGTTACAAAGATTAATTTTATAAATATAAAAATTGTCTAGTTAAATAGTGCTTATGGTGTGCTAAACAACTGAAATATATAATTACATCTTTGTTAACCTGAACTCACTTGGACCAATTATTACCCATATCTTTTACTTCTAAATCTAGTGTAGGCTAGGAACTATTTCTATGAAAGAAAAATTCTGTAATGTACACTCTAAATTACATGTTAGTGTTCCTGTGCTTTGCCAATTGTTTATTCCGAACAAAAATAAATGGTTCTTGCATTTTGGAGAGTCCATCAAAATTTAATATTTAAAGCTATTATTTTGGTTTCTTGAATCAAAGTATATTTGGCTAGGTACTATTCAATATAAACAAAATTCATGTACAATAATTATTTCTTTTACCCCCCTTTAGATTGAAAATAATTAAAGCAGACTCTTTAAATAGAATCATACCTTTTCTTTTTTCTTTAACAGGGACAAAAATAAATGGATAAGGAAAGACTCTGTCATGCTCACAGACCATGTATATATATATATATATATATATATTTTTTTTTAATTGATGCTATATCCCCAACACCTATTCACAATAGTAGGTGCTCAATAAATATTTATTGAATGTTTAACTGAATACATGGCACAGGCAAGTGATGCTGGCTAAATCGTATGAAACTGCTTTAAGAAGTTTATGCTTAATGAGAATCTAGCAGTTTGAAACAAGCTCCCAAAATGCCCGGCTTTTGCCTCGAATGGCTGGCTCCCCCTGGTCGCCTGAAGGTGAAATTAACCTTTGTGAATTCTCAACAGAAATAGCTTCTAACTCTAAGTTTAAGAAACTAGAATTGTTCAGAAGACTGATTACTACTTAAGATTAATCACTGGTGAAATTATTTAGTGACCAAGACTTTTTTTGCAATACGAAGTTAGTTTCATGAGTCTAGTGTTTAATTACAGAGCCTAGTCTATGGATTCCGCTCACATCCATTTCTACATTAGCATGTAGGGTATGAAGTTCTTCAGTCCAGGATCTTGGGTGTTCTCTTGGACAGGAAATAGATGAGCACACTCCATATTTGTCCGCTTGACCAAGTCCCTGTCAAAAGACATATTCTTTTTCTACATCTGTAGTAGCTTCAAGTCTGGCATGGGTAATTTTCTATTTCTTTAAGACTACATATTTCCAAGTGTGTAAATTTAATGCTGCTGTTCCGGCTTAACTTTCAATTGCAGATATCATTTCTTTCATGTCTAATGTATGGGGATGGGTGATGTATTGATTCCTCACAATTTCTACAAGAATTATTATAAATTTTGTTGTAGTTTCTGAACCCACTTGAGAATCTGATAATCCTCTTACTAGGAAAAATTACATCTACATAAGAATTATATATACTGTAATTATATATAAATACAATTTTATATATTATACACATAATTATACTAATTATTATTATATAATAATTATACTAATATATATATAAGAATTATATCATTGTGTTATTTTTTTCCTTCCTCTTCCTAGTTTTTGAATTAGTGTTAAATAGGATACTGTCCAGATTCTTGAAATATTTTCATTTCTGTCATGGTTATAACATCAAATTTGATGCATGCCCAAATTGACAACAGCAATCATGAGGGAAAAGGTTTTGAATCTTACTTTGTGTTATGAAGTTTGTCATCTCTACTTTCTTGAGATTTTTGTTATTTTGGGGTTTGGGGTGTGCTTTTTGTTTTGATTTTGCCAACTGTAACATGAAAGCAGATACCACAGCTTTAGTTATGCTGATTTAGTTTTAAAAAAATTTACATATATTAAAAAAAGAATATATATATGACAGAGAGAGAAATATTAATATGTACTAATACACACACAGTTTGGCAGAGGTTTAATGAACATATCTGGAATTTATATTTGTATAATATGCCACAAAAGTTTATGGAGCCACAACATGCAGGAAGAAATTCAATATCTAATGAGGAAGAAAAAAGAGATATGATGGGATGAAGGAGATATATAGAAAGAAAACAACAATAGAGACCTCTCCAGTGATATCATGGGACCAAACTAGTCAAGTATTCTGTGGTCAAGCACCTTCCTTTCCTTCTTCCCCCAAATTTAAAATATCTCTTTTTTTTGCCCGGATCTTAACATTTACTGCTTTCAGGAAACCCTTGGGTATTCAGAAACAAATTGCATAGTAGGTATATTTTGGGGCAAAGGTCAAGAGAGACTATTTGTTCCTTGTCAGATACCAATTTAATCAAAAGCAGTAAATGAATACTTTAAAACAAGAGACAGACATTAATTGAAAGGAATTTTCAGTAAAATCCTTTTATTTTCTTATGCCAGTTTAATTAATAAAAATCAGACCTTAATTTGCAATAGCTTTTAAGTCTCTGGCAGTGGGCTTTTTCTCCTCAAATGGCTTCCAAGGACTAAGCTGAATGGAAAAATACTCCCCATCCTTTGGCTCAGCTGGGGCTTCTGTTGAATCCACATGTAAGACCCCGTCATTATTTTGCCTCCTTCTATTGACTCTGTGCCCATGATTGTTCAATGTTGGTAACACCCAAATATAATGTTTCCTTTCTCATTTCACTGAGAAGTTTGTTGATTCTTTAATAAAGATTTACAAAGCAGCAAGTATGAAAACAGTCTCCTGGATAGACCCAATTATACAAACTAAAGGCTATATCACATAAATTCACTTTCTCTTGGTATAACATAAATTATCTTAGATTTGATGCAACATGTTCTCTTAATGGTGGTTTACAAATTATATACGTTCATAAATGAGCAGGTTTCCTTCTTCAGGCAAATGATCAAGAATTCCCCTTAACCCATTGAGATGGAAGCATTCCAGAGGACCCCTGGTACAGGGACTTGGAGATAAGAGACAATATTACATAGTTTGACTGACTCCTGCATTTAGGTTCAAATAACCTTCTCAGTTATCTCTATCACCCAGGAAATCTTACAGTGCCTGAGTCTTAGCAAGTCACTTACTAGGTAGAAGGTGAGTCCAACTCACTTGTTTGCTGTAGGGTCTGATCCATTATCAGTTCAATGATGAAGAAGAAAGAAGAATTTAAAGATGAAGAGGAAGCATTGTTCATTAGGAATATCATCTGTTACTACCAGGTCAACTATAAGACAAGTAAGCCCACCACAGTTCTAACTAAATGTAGTACCAGGAACTAAGTGAGGAAAGTCTGACCTATAAACAAAACTATTTTTCACACAAAAAGTGTTTCTTTTTCTTTACTGATATTATTAAAATATTATTGGTAATAATAAAAACAAAATGCAACCATTTTTAAAGTTTTTATGAAGCACTCACAAAAGAAGATATCCGTGAATTATTATATGAATGCAAAGATTCATTTCATTCGCTAAAACTTTTTCTCTTCTCCTGAGCCTCTCAACTTAGCAGAGCTCTACTTAGTGAGAAGTTCCCTGTAGGTACATCATTTTATTTTCCATGGTCTTCCTAAATTGGAACATAATTTCATTTCATAGTCTCCTGTGTGCATTTGACCATGTCACCTTTCCCAACAAATATGTCACCCTTAAGAAAACAATTATTATCCAAAGTAACACTAATAACCAGTACCACCACCTACAAAAGACTGATTTTTTTAACTTGGTGCAGGACATATTTAAAATAAATGTTGTGGTCAACAGTATAATTACAACATAAGCCAGTTTGTTTATTCCATCAAGCCTACGCAGTGGACTCTGGGCCAGGAGACCTTAGTATTAAGGCTTGCAGCACTGCCTCAACAAACAGAGCTATCTCTGTTAGGTGGGCAGAAAAGGGAAATCTCTTAGCATAGCAAATCATAGCAATGATGCTTATTTTTTTTTTTTTCACCCTTCAGAAAGTCAATAGTGAGTGTCCCATACTTTTTCTATGACTACTCTATTTATATTATAGAAACAGTATAACCAGTATGATGTTATGGAATACTTCTCCTGAATATGTTTTTAGGTTTTGCCAGTTTGGATGTCTTTTTCATTTAAATTGAAATCATGTTGGAATGATAATTTTTAAAGGAATTTGAAAATTCTAGTGATCCATGTTTTAAAGAAAAAGACACAAACAGTGATCCTAACAATTATTTAATGAAGTTGAATACTTTACACAATTAATATAATGAGCATATATCAATAACACTTGTTGCTAACACTTATTAGCAACAGGAACATCAATAGTTAATCCTCTTTCATTGCCTATTGTTTCATCAGTTTGTCATTTGAAAATTCATTTTTTTAAACTAAGCACTTGTTCACCCATAGGATTTGCTGCATGCAAGGAATTGAGGGCCAATTTCCATTTGGGCAACCGATTTTGAGACCTATCAAAGGGCGAAAGGAAAAAGTTCCATGTCCCAAAAGTGTCTGAGAAATTAAGTTGTGAAAGAAAGTACTAATCTTTATCTTTGCTTCTGGAGCTTGGGTGGTAAATTTCCTTCCATTAGCACCTAGTGAAATCTACCCTAGAGGCTGGGAAATGATTCCACCACACATACTACATGGATGCTGCTGCTAAGTTGGCTGCCCCTAATGCATTTGGAAGAAGAATGTATCTGCCATCTCTGTGACCACTACCACCTTTGCTGCCATGGTGGATCTGACAGCAGAGTCTTCATTCATGTCCTGGACACTCATGAATTGGCTCAAAAAGTAACCCATGGCACTTCCAGCATCTATATTAAAAACAAGGTTCTGTCTGGTAAGGTGAGGGATTTCTTAATATAGGATGGAGATTCAGATGCTGGGCAGAAAAACTAAAACAATAAATGTTCTTATAACTTTTAATCCGCAATAGTCTCGACTGTGTCACTTTTCCTTTACTCTTTATAGTGAGAGTTTGTTGCCAGCATTATCAAATTTCAGTTGATTTTCTTTAAGGTGTGTTTAATTATTAGATAATAATTTTGTGAGCCTGATAAGCTATTGACTATCAGCTCAACAGTCCGATCAAGATTTAAAGAAGTAAAAAAATGAGTGCAGTGTAGAGCACGGCAGAAATGGGCAAAAGGGAATAGCCAAGGCTGGAATTTTAGGTAAAGGTACTAATTACACAATCCTGTTGTTAAACCCCTGATAACAGCTATTTTATATGTGATCAGACTTGTCTGGTTTTAAGAATTACCTTGGGAACTTGTTATAAATAAAGGTTTCTAGGATCAACCCAGATCAAGTGAATTAGTCACTCTTAGTCCTTGACAGGTTTAAAATGTTCACGAAGATTCTTGTGCTCAGATTAGTTTGGGAAATTCGATTTTACTTGTTGACATTAGATTCTAAATTGCAATCAGTTAATTTAAACTGCCCCAGTGAGTCCTCAGTTTCATGGGTTGGCTGTGATAACTAGGTAACTGCTGTTTAAAGAGACTAAGCCCTGCCCTTCGGCTGGCACCTAGGAATTCTTGACCTGAACTTCTTTTATTTACTAGATAACTCTCTAGGATTTCCATTAACTCTTCTGACCTTTAAGATACAGTGAAAAAATAACTTACTATGTCAGAGTTATAGCTTGTAAATTCCCTCCTGGCCTAACAGCTTTTTAAATCCCTCAAACATGAAAACATGGTATATGATATATATCTGTTTAATAAGACTTCTTTTTCAGATTGACTGAATACTTGCCTATATCATTTATTTTAAAGTGTCCTCTTTCTATTGATCCAGATACTTGGGACAGATCCATTTTAAAAGTCACTATAATAAAAGAAGCAGTTAACACTTCAGGTCTTTTCTATATATATACATATATATATAGAAAATAAGATGCATTTCCTATGAAAAAGTGTTAATGTACTTTCTGTTAAAGTTATCTACTCGACTTTCCAAAACTACAGACTTTTTATCTACAATTGGGAGGAAATGTGTATTTTGGACTTAGTTATCTGACCTCTTTAGGACTAAGGGACATGTGTGTGATGTGTGATATTTAATGTAGGCTTCAGGGTATGTGTCTGTGTGTGTGTGGCATGTGGTGTGTATGTATGTGTGTTATCTGTGCTGTTAGGGTAAGTTTGTGGGAATCTGTGTGTATGTGTGTGTGTGTAGTGTATAGATAGAGATAAAGATATGTGGGTATGTTATGTGTGTATGTTTGTGTGTATCTACATATTTTTATTAAAGATTTTAGACCATCTTTACTTTTGGCACTCTCAGGAGGAATACCATGATCTATCCAGTGTCCTTTTTGATATTAATAGATCCCCCAGGTACTTAAAAAACATCCACCTGTTGCTGGCCCAGATAAGTATTTCTGAATTCTTTGTGCTCCTTTATTTTTCAATATCTGGATTCTCTTTGAGAATAAATTGAATCAAGGGAAATAATGTAAAGATATTGGAATAAATCAATTAGCCTTTACAAAACTAAATGCCTGAAAAGGCTTCAAATGTTTATTTTTAGTCTATTTCCATACTTCAAGGAAGGAATGTCTCTAAATTTCTTGTTTGATGCCTTTCTTTTCCCATTGTTTTTCTTGCATTGGGACATTTATTTAGTTAATTCTGGCTGTGGTATTTCTATTTTGTGACACATAGCTATTTTCTCCCTTTATAAACATTTCTCCAGAATAACTACCTAGTTAAACACTTAAATGAATCTCAAATTGTTTTGGTTTATTACTAGCTTTCCTCATTTCTCTCAAATAAAACAACAAATTTCATGAAAGGAGAGAAACTTTCACATATATTTCTTTTTAAGTTTCCTAGGCTTAAAACCTGGGTGCTAGGCACAAAGTGTGTGTTCAATGAATAATTACTGATTTCAATGATAAGATTTGGATCATGAAGTTTTTTGATATATGTGTGAGGTCCACCTTTGACCTGAGCTGATAGAAATGTGAGTGAGTCTCATAAAAGAGCTTGAGAAAGAAACTGCCTTCTTCTCATTCATTGTATATTTTTGTCTTAGGAGAGACATCTCCTAAGGTATATATCTTCTCCCAAAAAAGTCTAAACCAGAGGAAGAAAGGTGTTTCCATGAAGTGGATGGAATATTGGGAATAAAAGGTAACAAGTGGAAGGAAAATCTATAATGAGAAAGGTGAATCCAAAAAGGAAGTAAAAGGAATACAAGTGAGAGAATTATTGAAGATTGAACCAATATATAAGAAGGAGTAGAGAGTATAATAAGGAAGAAAGTGGAAGATCTAGTATTTAAAAACATGGGTTAGTTAAATTCAGTAGAGAGAGCCTAAAAAGTATTATACACTATCATATAAATTCTTCAGTCTGGATAGTATATAAATTGTGAATAGAAAATAAAAATCAGTTTCAACTGGAATCTCTCATTGAGTTCAAGGGTATATAATAAGTTCTATCTTCTTATATAACAGGTGGTGACATGGACCAATCGAAAATTGACCTTGCTGTGACATAGGGGGAGATAGGTGACTCTTTAAAAAAGTTCCAGTTAGAATGCATTCACTCATTGCAGAAGATACTGTGAGACCACAATGACTCTGAGCACCCTCTTCAAGTCCCCTACTCTCCTCTATTCTCCATACATGTGATACAAAGGAGCTGAGGGACCCAGCAGAGCTGAGATTCAATGTCATTATCACTGCATTTAACATATGATAGCATTCCTGAAAGAAGAGTGTACAGAAATAGAAATAGGTTGTCTTAGAAATGGAAGTAGGAGAATGGGAAGATTGGAAATTGTCTAATTGTCTCTCTCCCTACTTTTAATCTGCCTGGTATAAGCATAATCTTAAAAATTTTGTACTTTCTAGTCTAGACACCATTTTTCAGTAACAGGTAAGACCAAATTGGTTTAGAGTAGTAAGCACTGTAAGTTTCAGGAACACTGAAATATTTTAGTAGAATTTATTGTTTTATTTACCATCTTTGAATTTATAATCCATAACACACTTATTAAACTTTAGGCACTTTCTTGTTTTAAACCCCAAATTGGTTACTAATGAAATTTCTCTCCCTAGCCTTCTCTAAAAGATGTCTAAGATTTAGTAAACAGAAAGAAGACATCTGTGGAGAAAGGGGAACAGAACACACCTATTCAGGACCAGAAGAAAAACATAATAATTATGGTAGGCAGAATTCTAAGGTGACTCCCATGATTCTTGAGCTCTCGTGTATACATTCTATATAACCTTCTTTATTTAACTTAGAATATAATGGCATATCACTCTTATGGTTATTTAATGCTATATGGCAAAGAAGAAATTTTTCAAATGTGATTAAAATTCCTAATCAGTTCATCTTAAAGTAATCATAGAAGAATCTCCTAGATGTGCCTGAATTAATCAGGTGACCAGGTGAGGGCACTTTAAAAGAGGATTCAGAAATCAGAAACAGAGAGAGATTTTCTCTTGATGGTCTTGAAGAGGCAAACAACCATGTTGTGAACTAACTGCTTAGGGACAGGGTACATGGAAAGGACCCTAGGACAGCCTCTAGGAGTAAGAAAACTTTGATCAACAGCCAGCATGAAAATCAGAAATTCAGTTCTACAGCTGCAAAGAACCAAATTCTGCCCAAAAATCAGTGAGCTTGGAAGAGGATGCTGAGCATCCTTTTTATGATTACTGTTAGAAATTATGCATCATTTCCCATTATTTTACTTTTAATCTATCTTTTTCTTTATACTTGATTGCTTTATTTGGGTCTTGCTATTTTATTTAGTCTGTCAATATTTGCCTTTAGATCAGAGTGCTTCATATGGTCACCTTACCTTTGATAAAGGAGGCAAGAATACACAATGGAGAAAAGACAGCCTCTTCAATAAGTGGTGCTGGGAAAACTGGACAGCTACATGTAAAAGAATGAAATTAGAACACTCCCTAACACCATACACAAAAATAAACTCAGAATGGATTAAAGACTTAAATGTAAGGTCAGACACTATAAAACTCTTAGAGGAAAACATAGGCAGAACACTCTATGACATAAATCACAGCAAGATCCTTTTTGATCCACCTCCTAAAGAAATGGAAATAAAAACAAAAATAAACAAATGGGACCTAATGAAACTTAAAAGCTTTTGCACAGCAAGGGAAACTATAAACAAGACAAAAAGACAACCCTCAGAATGGGAGAAAATATTTGCAAATGAAGCAACTGACAAAGGATTAATCTCCAAAATATACAAGCAGTTCCTGCAGCTCAATATCAAAAAAACAAACAACCCAATCCAAAAATGGGCAGAAGACCTAAATAGACATTTCTCTAAAGAAGATATACAGATTGCCAACAAACACATGAAAGGATGCTCAACATCACTGATCATTAGAGAAATGCAAATCAAAACTACAGTGAGGCATCACCTTACACCGGTCAGAATGGCCATCATCAAAAATTCCACAAACAATAAATGCTGGTGAGGGTGTGGAGCAAAGGGAACCCTCTTGCACTGTTGGTGGGAATGTAAATTGATACAGCCACTATGGAGAACAGTATGGAGGTTCCTTAAAAAACTAAAAATAGAACTACCGGGCTTCCCTGGTGGCACAGTGGTTGACAATCTGCCTGCCAATGCAGGGCTCACGGGTTTGAGCCCTGGTCTGGGAGGATCCCACATGCCGCGGAGCAACTAGGCCCGTGAGCCACAATTACTGAGTCTGCGCGTCTGGAGCCTGTGCTCCGCAACAAGAGAGGCCACGATAATGAGAGGCCCGCACAGTGCGATGAAGAGTGGCCCCCACTTGCCGCACCTAGAGAAAGCCCTCGCGTAGAAACAAAGACCCAACACAGCCATAAATAAATAAATAAATAAAAATTAAAAAAAAAAAAAATAGAACTACCATTCGACCCAACAATCCCACTACTGGGCATATACCCCAAGAAAACCATAATTCAAAAAGAGTCATGTACCAAAATGTTCATTGCAGCTCTGTTTACAATAGACAGGACATGGAAGCAACCTAAGTGTCCATTGACAGGTGAATGGATAAAGAAGATGTGGCACATATATACAATGGAATATTACTCAGCCATAAAAAGAAATGAAATTGAGTTATTTGTAGTGAGGTGGATGGAGTTAGAGTCTGTCATACAGAGTGAAGTAAGTCAGAAAGAGAAAAACAAATACCGTATGCTAATACCTATATATGGAATCTAAAAAAAAAAAAAAAAAAAAAAAAAAATTGGTTCTGAAGAACCTAGGGGCAGGGCAGGTATAAAGACACAGATGTAGAGAATGGACTTGAGGACACAGGGAGGGGGAAGGGTAAGCTGGGACGAAGTGAGAGAGTGGCATGGACATATATACACTACCAAATGTAAAACAGATAGCTAATGGGAAGCAGCTGCATAGCACATGGAGATCAGCTCAGTGTTTTGTGTCCACCTCGAGGGGTGAGATAGGGAGGGTGGGAGGGAGACACAAGAGGGAGGAGATATGGAGATATATGTATATGTATAGCTGATTCACTTTGTAATACAGCAGAAACTATCACACTATCGTAAAGCAGTTATACTCCAATAAAGATGTTAAAAAAATACATACATACATACATACATTTTAAAAATAGCCACTTTAATAATTGATTTTGTAATGTGTGAAGCTTCATTATGCCCATAATTAAATCACGCAGTTGAATATTTTTTTAAAAAATCAGAGTATTTGTACCATTTATATTCAGTGTCCTTAACCAGTAATGATGGGGTGCAAGACTCTCATCTTATAATATTTTTATTTATTTCATCTGTTAATTTTTTCCCTCTTGTTCTATTTTGTTGTTTTGTTAATTGTGGTAAAATATTTTTATTTCACCATAACATAAAATTTGCTATCTTAATCTTTGTTAAGCATATTCACATTGCTGTGCAACCAATTTCCTGAACTTTTTCATCTTGTAAAACTGTAATCTTATACTCATTAAAAACAACTCCTCAGTTCCCTCTCCCCACAGCCTCTGTTCTGCAAATTCCAGCTATCTAATTCCCTCTGAACTTCGATTTCCTTTTCCTTAAATCAAATTTTCACCTTCTTGTACATTAACCCAAAATTGCTCCCAAGCAGAAACCTAGGGTAACTGGAGTACTTCCTTTTCTTGTTTTCATTCTCTTAGGAATCACAGTCCTGGGTTGTTGTTGGTTTTATTTGTTTGTTTGTTTGGTCTAATATCTGAAAACCTTTCTTTTATATATTTTATCCAGTTTTCCAATTTTCTGTTAAGACAAGCAAATCCATCCCCACTTATTCCATCATGGTCAGATGCAAGAGCTCACCTTGAGTTTGTTTTTAAGGTTTTAACCGGTACCGTGTCTTGGTGCTAATGGCCGCCATAAACAAATAAATTGATAATTTATTTAAATTTTGGCAGTTGCTAAACATATCGTCTCTTACAAAACACTTAGAAGCAGAAAGCAGAATGTGGTTGCTAGAGACTAGGAGGAGAGAGAAATGGGGAACTGCACTTCAACTGCTATAAAGTTTCAGTTGTACGAAATGAATAAGTTCTGGAGATCTATTGTACTACATTATGTCTAGAATTAAATATACTGTATTGTGCACTTGAAACGTTTTTAAGAGGGTAGATCTCATGTTAAGCGTTCTTACCACAATTATAAAAAAATTTTAAATAAATTAAAAAATGGAAAGATGGCTCTTGAGCATTTCGGAGGGTTTCTAAAGGAACAGGATTTGAATTAAGCATGTAAATATGAATGCTAAGTAGGAAGAATAGGAAATATTAAACAAACTTTCCACTTTCTGAGAAGGATGATTAGAATGAGTAAAGTCATAAAGGTATGTGGTAGATTGGGGGCTCTGTATTAATATGATTAGGCTAGAATATGTGGTTATAACAAATCAATCATAAATTTTCAGTGACTTAACCCTATAAAGGGTTATTTATTGACTGTGTCAGTTTGGTTTAGAACTGGGGATCTTCCTCCATGTTGTAGAAATATCTCTAAAGCAAGTAGCCTCTAAGGTCATCAGAGAATGGGGAGAAATAACAGAAATAATACAGAATGTTTTAAGGGTCCTGGAAAAGGTTTGAAAAAAAAGTATATATATATATATATATATATATATATATGAAATTTTAAGCATTTTACACACACACATAGATCACTAGATTTATCTATCATCTACATATCTATGTCTATCTATCTAATACCTATCTATCTAGAGAGATTATTATAATGTTAGGCATTTAGAAACTGAGACGGAAGTGAGATACAACAGTGAACAAATCAGAATAGGATGTTGATTCATGGAACTGACATTGGAGTGTAAAAACTCACAAATGACAGACAAACAACATAGAGAAACAAAATAATTTCAGATTGTGACAAGTTTGATAAAATAGAGATGGAGGAAATAAAAGTGTGCTTCTTTGTGCAGGTAATAATTGGGTATAGCTTGTGAAGACAGTTCCAGAAGGATAATAAGGTTAAATTGCAAAAAGTGTTGTCAGATTAGATGAGGTTTACCCAGAAAAGGGGGAAATAATCTGAGATAAACAGGGTGGTAGATGGAAACCAGATTAAGCAGAGTCTGTGAAACCTGTTAAAGAGCTAAGATTTTATTCTAAGAATAATGAGAACGTGGAAGAATTTTAAGTATTATAGTAGTACACTATGATTGACATCAAATTGCCAAAAACACAAGTGGCTGAGACTAGAGAATCATCAGTGAAGAGCAAGAAAAATATGTGAATTTTAATTATACTTGGAGACTGAACTGAAAGGCTTTACTAATATATTTGGTGCGGTTCCTGAAGAAAAGTAGGAATCAAAAGAATTCATAGGTTTGGGACATGAAGAACTAATTAGGGGATAATATTTTTAATGAGATTAGGGAGATGAGAAAGGCAGAATTTTATAGAGAAAACCCAGAATTTTCTTTATGATAAGTTTAAGTTTAGTGGACATTTCTATCTGATAGGACCCTTTTAGTTGCAAGTGACAGAAACCCATATAAAACTACCTGCATTTTTTTCCTATGATAACATTTTTCTAGTTTGCCCAGGTTAAACTGCTACCACTTATATAGACAGTGTTCCTTCTTACCTTACAGTACTACCCTAGAAGAGGAGATCTAGGTAAAAATTAATGATAAATAGAAACAACAGGAAGTAATTGCTGATGTAAAGGGAGCCAATAAATGGATAAGACCAAAAGGAGAAAAACCAACAATACTTTGTACCTTATTAAATGATATAGTATCTTTGCAGATATTGATAAGGGTGAGGCTGTTGGCCTTCAGAAAGCTCCCTTTATTTGAAGCTGAATGTCCAGTATGGGTCCTAGTGTCTATAAGAAGCACTTAAAAAATTCTGTGTTTGCTTTTAGTTGTCTAAGTCATTTATACAGAGAACTAATTTAAATTGTTCTATTTACAGTCCTTATCAATCTTAATTTCTACTGGCCAAATATATTTCACATAATAATATTTATTTGGATTGATAATGGTTTTAGACCCACCACGATATAGAACTTTTGGTCTACCTCTTCCCTTAAAAAGCAATGATTTTACTATTATTTTAAGAGAGAGAAATTATGTTCTTATTTCCCTCATTTTTATATCACCCATGTAACATTTTGCAGTAAATTATTCACCAGTCTTTTTTTTTCCATCTTATGAATAAATTTACCAAAACTAATCTAACATTGTCAAATTTTCAACACATTTTATTGTTACTCATCAAACCCATTCTTTGCAGTTATTATAAACCAAGTCAAATAAGGTTCACAACTCCTCAATCTGGAATTATTGATGTGATGTATCTCAATGACATTAATATTTCCTTGTGAATGAACACTTGGAGTACTTCCAATGTTGCTTTTTTCCTTTGGTCCTCATTTTACAGGTTTCATCTAGTATAGAGAACCCTTTTGGGATGCAATGTGCAGGAACGGTTGCTTCTCAAATACATGCAAAAGACTTTGTTCATCAATGAAATAACAGGCCACTGTGTGACTATTAATCTGAGTGATGATCTGTCTATTGCAAAACATGCCCAGATATTTGTTGTGAGCCATTGTTATCATAATATCATATTTCCTAACTGCTGTAAACCAAGTTATTGTGGATTCAGGATAACAGTGAAGGGAAAGAATCCTCAGCAAATGTCAATCAATGTCAGTTTAGGTATGACATGATGGGCTAATATAGTTACCATTGATAGTCCTAGGCCCTTATATCCCATTCTTATTTTGACCTTGCCATTTGAATGTTATAACAGCTATGCATTTTTCTATTTTTGTTTTTCTTTTCTTCCCACTTAGCATGCCTTCTCCCTGATTTATAGTAAAAGGATTCCTCTTTTACTCTGGGACACTTCTCAAGACCACATGGGGCAGTAAATACAATGACAGTATTGGCCACCATGAAGAAGAAAACGTGATCTAAACCAGGTCACAATGATCAGTGAGGGTACCTATGGGAAGCTCTTTGGCATGTTCAAATTCAAGTATTGTGGATGTCTACTATCCATATATCACTATCCTGGGAATTCAACATTATCCTAATCATTTTTAGATAGGGTAAGGATATGGAGAAAAAATTGTTTCTTTTTTTCCGAAGTTGCCGTAAAACTTGAAAGATCAAGAGAGATGTTCTAGTTCTTGGTTTAAGCCATGCTTGAAAACAGTCACCTCCAAAGGTTTTACCTCATTTACTCAGTGTACAATAATGGAAAGGGCACATGATTTACTTATTCAAGGCTTTAATACCTGTAAGGGGTATAGCGCCGCAGAGGAAAGAGAGGGGAGGCAATTAGAGAGAAATCAACAAACTGCCCAACACTGCCAACCAGAGTCCTTTCTCAACCCAAAAGGATGCTATTTGTCTTTGGATTGTGATCCACTGAGATCAGTGAGACATATCTCAGTTTCAGGCAAGCAGGCACCCTGGCCCAAATTTACTGGAGTCTCTGATTGCATAACTAGATCCAGCTGTGTAACCAGGAACCAGGAGGAACCACCAATCTATACCTCTGTAAACAATGTAGGAAATCTAGCACAGAGTGCCTCTAAGGGAACTTCAAATTTTCAATGGCAATTTTGTGCTCCAAAATTTATACTCAAGATATAATCAATAAATATTCAATGATAACACCATATTTGTTGAATAAACCAACATTGGTCAAAATGTTTTAATAGCAATTTGGAAAAAATTGGCACAAGCCTAGTTGTCCTATAAAAGCCACATTTGCTTTTAATGACAAGAGACACTGAGGAAAAAAGACTTATTGGCTTATAATGAACAATTAGAAAGGTCTTTCAGGACAAAGAGACAGCATGACAATCATCCCGGGCAAATACTATGGTTTAAAATAATGAATAAACAAACCACAAATAGTTAAACTGCAGCTAAAGAAGGAAGATGGAACAGAGAATGCACATTGACCCAAGAGGAGTTAATAAGTAAGATCTTCCAGAAGTTTGCTAATGTAGCTCATGGACAGTGGTGCAGGATCTTGTGAAAGCACAAGGAATAAACTTATGGGAGAATTACGTTTCACCTCATGAAGTCTATGGAAATTTCTAAATGGAAATTATACTCAGGTGCTCTCTAACTGCCTAAGTCTCATGGATAAAGGCAAAAGAGGTTCATCAAATAGTGTAGTAAGTAAGTTGAGATTAGAAAGCTATTTAACTTACTAGGATTTTACTGATGGGGAAAAGATGGGCATTACTTAAAGACAAAACACAATGGGAACACTGGTAGTCCAACCTTGCAGTATGAAACAAAGCATATTGATATGCCCTCGAGAGTGCTGGAATCTACAATAAACTAAAGCTTGGCCTTTGATTTATACTGCAATTCTATTGATTTATTTTTTGAATTATTTTAATCTAATGTGACCATTCTCTGTAACCACTATTAGGTGTAATACTAGCATAATTGATAAGTCATACTAGAATGATTTTTTTTTAAACCTATGACAATACAGATAGATATTGATGATTACACACAAAAAGAACTATGTATAACCTGGTTTGGATCACCTTTTCTCCTTTGTGGTGGCAAATGCGAGTTATTAAGTTTACTGTACCACCTTATTTAGGGGGTTTCCAAAAGTAAAAGAAGAATAATTTTTCTAGAAATTAGGGGGAAGAGATTTTAGACAGGTGGACACTTTTTATACATTACAACATTCAAAATAAAGGTCTGGCAGAAAATAGGTTAAAGAATCCTAGAACTTAAGGCTGAAAAATGTATAGTTGGACTTCTGTAATCTTGGGTTCTGAATCTGCAGATTCAACTAACCACAGATCAAAATTATTCAGTAAAAAAATTCCTGAATGTTCCTAAAAGCAAAATTTGAATTTGCAATATACCCATCAATGATTCACATAGAATTTACAATGTATTTACAACTATTTACAGAGTAATTACATTGCATTAGGTATTATAAGTAATCTAGAGATGATTTAAAGTATACAAGAGAATGTGTGTTAGGTTTATGCAAATAATGTGCCATTTTATATAAGGACTTGAGCATCCACAGATTTTGGTGGGTATATGGAACCAACCCCCCAGGGATAACAGGGATGGTTGTATATATATTTGTGTGTGTGTGTGTGTTTGTGTGTATAATAAGCCTAAAGTTACAAAAATCTAAGAGACCAGGTGAGATCACACAGGAAAGAAGTACAGCTCAAAAGAAAGAAAGTGTCCTGGATCTAGAAGTTTCTGCTGCACAGGAACTAGCAGAGTAATTTGTACTCAACATCCAACACTTTTATATACCTCAGAAATCTCCAGACGTCTGGCTTCTTGTTAGATTATAAACTCAAATTCATGAAAAATGTTTAAGTGAAAAGAAAGCCAAAGCAAACTGGTAAAATTGTACTAACCTATGACTTTTCATTCCCTGACCCAGACTATAGTCAAAATTTAATAACCAAGGTGTGTTGTGAGGAGATATTTTATTACTATTTTCCTCCAAGAACAAAATTGTGAAAACATATCACCTATGTTCTCCTATGCTCTCTAATAGGGTAAATAATTAAAATATAGCTTTAATAAGGCATACTACTATAGTCCAGACGAAGTTAACAGTTTATTTAAATGGGTCATCAGTGAGAACATAAATGATTATAAAATACTATCTAGTCTACATGACTCAGTTTTTTTTTTTTTTTTTTGCATTTTCAAAAGAGAATTACAGGCTAAATAGACATATGGACAAGGAAATTACAATGAAATATACATTTGTACATCGTCTTTAATATTAACATAATTGAATAAATCACAACTATATATGTCTTTAAGTCTATATTAAGATGTTGATAGTGACCAATTATATTTTAAAAATAATATATGGGTTTCCAGTTCTGATTTTTATAAAATATTTTTTAAAAGATTATTGACTTTTAATACAAAATAAAAAGAAATCAAACAGTAAAAATAAATGGAAAAAAGTGACATTCCTAGAATAGTTTTACAATATGTGGACAAGGACACTAAAAACCTTAGATAAAGAAGTATGTTATATTTTATTTTGGTTTCAATGAGAGAAAAGAGTAAAGCAATATTTCACCACTTTACAGTAATATCTAAGAAATCTTGTCTCTAGTAGTAAATACGTAATTCATCAGGATTTTAGTTTATAAAAAATGGCTCTTACCTAAAACAAATAATTTTACTGTTAATTTAGATTTCCTAAATGCTAGGTAATCTTGAAATTAAAACGGTTGAATGTAGTATCTACATTTGCTTAATAGTTAAAAAGGAGATGAAACATTTAGCTTAATATTATTTTTTATTTCCAAAACCAGAAAGGGACGTAGAGAAATAAAATGAAAAATATTTTGAAAGCTTTACTGTAGAAGTCCAACAATTCTAATAAGCTATCTAAAAAAAAGTCAACCTTTAATGTGATCTAGGTATTGAAAAACACACCTAACATCTGAAGTTAAATCTTCAAGTTTACTGAGATAAATATTGTGATCATTGTTTTCTGTTCATTACCTCTTTTTAAAGTAAGAAAGCATAAATTAATTGAAGTAACAACATAATCCTTTGCAAAAAAAATTTAAAATTACTTCTGAAATTCTGTTTAATAATTCAATTGTCAAAAATTTTTAAAGGTGTGAATCAACCACTTTCTATCTCTCTCCCTCTCTCTCTCTCTCTCTCTCTCTCTCTCTCTCTCTCTATATATATATATATATATATATGTCACAAAGTCTTCCTTTACTTTCAAAGTTATAATCTTCAAATTACCAAATTCTGTTCAGTAGTTTCTGCTAGCTGCATTAAAGAGCAAATCACCAAATTAGGAAAGTGACTGTTCTTAAATCATGGATTCTCTTTGTTCACTTTTGAGTCCCTAGCAGTGTACCTAGGTCTGTGCTTGGACAGTGGATAAACTGGGAGATGCAATTATCTTTTAAAGAAAAAAATAATAAAAAATATGAAATTCTTAGAAAGTCGTGTGACAGTAAGCTATGATGGAGTATGTCATGTGACCCATTCTCAACTTTTTGGATGTGGGCATGAGAGCAAATTCATGAGTCACACTTGAGCTGATCCTGAATGGTGGATAGAATTTGGTTAGGCACAGAGAAGTGGTAGTATAATCGAGGTATTAACACAGATATATATTAGAGAAGAATATATTTATCTTATTACTGTTGAAGCTAAAAAAAGCTAAAGTATGTTGGGCCCCAATTGGGGAAACTGGGACTAGTTAGAGATAGTGCTACGTTTAGAACCTGGAAACATCCACTCAAAGGCCAAGGTCCTGTAAGACTAAAACATTCTCTTGACTTTGAGGTAGTCTTAATTAAAAATCCAGGACATGAGTGCAAGAGTGGTGCCTGTGCACATGTGTGCAGGGCATCTAGCTATGTTTTCATGAATGCGTATGCATGTATGTGTGTGCAGGTGTATATTATTATGTGTGTCTGTGTGCATGTAGGTGTGTGTGTATGGCTTTTACGATGAAGGAAAATCTTATCACTTTTAAACAAGATATTTAATGTTCATAATGCCAAAAGCTAAAATGAAAAATTAAAACATTTGGGAATACCTATTTTATATATGTAACCATGTTATATATTTTATCTTATTTTAAATGGATTTTTCATGGCGCAAGACACCCCGAGTGGAAAATTGTTGTGTATTTCAGCAGGTGGGTAATGGACTTGGCCTTCAGTTAACACATCTTGAAAAGAAAATTCCTGCTTTCTGAATATGGAGACTATGAAAGATATTTCCAGGACTTATCCTTTTAGGATGCTTCATTTCAGAAGGTGGGCCTATGATCTGTCAAATGTGAGACTTGTGTGATTCCAAATATTGCCTTTGTCACTTGGCCAAATAGGGAAAATGCAGTGACTATATCCCTAATATCCTTCTAAAACTGCATAATATCTCATATAGATGTTATAAAATAAAAAAATACAAAACCCACATATGTATGTAATTACCCCTTCAGTAGTCTGTTTAATGCTAAGGAGAACATGTCTCCTATCATCTCGTCTTAGTTGATGGTTATGTTATAGTCCTAAAGAAAGTATGTCCAAAGTATATTATTTAGAAAGAGATGCAAAATCCATCTTGCTTTTCTGGTCTTTGACCTCATCCAGCCACTATTTCAGAACACTTTAAGGCTTTGTGGTAGGTAAACTAATATATAGAAGTATTTTTGTTATTCATTCTTTTCTCTGCCAAGATCCCTACATACTGTACAAAAAAAGTCACTTAAACACAGATGGATAAACAGATTGAAATTAAAAAATTATAATTACCACTGTTAAAATACTCTTCTCATCAAAAAAATAAGAACAGAAGAACAACAATTATAATATAAGTGATAATTTGTTGAAGACAAGATGACCAGGTTGAAACATACATATTTTTATTAAAGTTCTAACCATTTGCAAATGCCATTCTGAGCACACTCTGTATAAATTTTAACTATCTTGTAGAGTACATAGCTAACATGCACAATTAGATCAGCATGCATGCAAACACTTCCCTAGGGGTCTACACATTTAAAAAGTTGTTAAGAAGTACAAGCCAGTCTTATGCTGAACTCTTTGAGGTTTACATGCATTAACTTTGCACTTCAAAGAAAATATATTAAACAGCTATCAAGGCCAAACTCTGAAGAATAGTAAAAGTATATTTAGAAGTATTCATCTCTCAGGTTTTTCATCTCTCTGTCATTACAAATATGTTTTCACCTTATTGTATTTATTATAGATTAGAATCTAAATGTTAAATGTGTTATTTGGTGGTGAGCACAGAGCATGACATTCATAATCACAACAATGTTTGTTGATGGAATAAGTGGTCATGAGATGTCTGATGTTAGTGGATTGCAGGATTTCACCTTGCCTTTGATATCACTGACATTCATTTAATTTTTTATAGCACCCGTATTAAGATATAACTCACATACCATAAAATTCTTCCTTTAAAGTATATAATTAAATGGTTTTTAGTAGATTCATAAAGCTGTGCAACCATCACTATTATCTAGTTTTAGAACATTTTCATCACCCTCAAAAGAAACCCTACATCCATTAGTAGTCAATCCAGCATTTGCCCTTCTCACCTGGCCTTGGAGACAAAGAGTTACCTTCAGACTCTTTAAATTTGCCTGTTCTGGATATTTAATTTACAAGGAATCATATAATAGATGGTCTTTTGTGATTGTATTATTTTACCTAGTATAATGTTTTCAAGGTTCATCCATGTTGAAGCACGTATCAATACTTCACTCCTTTTTAAACTGAATAATATTCCATTGGACGGATATACCACATTATGTTTATCCACTCATCTATTGATGGACATTTATGTTAATCCCAGTTTTTAGCTGAATGTTTCTATGAACATTGATGTGCATGGTTTTTGTGTGGACCTATGTTTTTATTTCTCTTGGGTATATACCCAGGAGTGGAATTGCTGAATCATATGATTAGTGTGTGTTTAACATTTTGAGAAACTGCTAAACTTTTCCAAAGCAGCTGCACTATTTTATGACTCTATCCACAATGTATGAATGTTCCAATTTCTTCACACTCTCTCCAACACTTGTTATAGTCAGCCTTTTTATTTTAGTCATGTTTCTGGGTTAGAGTGGTATCTCATTTTGGTATTGATTTCCATATCTCTAATGACAAATGACATTGGCCATATTTTCATATGCTTATTGTTAGATAAAAAGCTTGTTATATACAAGTAATTTCCAGAAAATTCCAAAGACTAGAGGGATTGATTATATTATGATTATAGATAGATAGATAGATAGATATAAACTTCCATTTATTTATTTTTCCCTTTTGGGTATAATTCAGAATATTAGTTATTACATTTGAAGTCTTGAAGAATGAAACATTTTTCTGAGTAATGTTTCCTACTTTGTTTATTGGTTGAGTTTAAAGAATATACTATTTTTATAATTACTGCCTTTTTCTTGAAGACAAATTTTCATGACAGATAGCTTAGCATTTCAATAAGGTCGCTGAACTTCTGAATTTTTTTTGGAAAATTACAATACTCAAGTTGAATGATTTTAGAAAAAGCGATAGTTATGATGGATTAATTAATATCATTTATCATTTTTATCTATATGTAATCCAAGGTCACAGTTGTTAGTACAGATACTCTAATCCTGTTCTAAGATTACTATTTAATTTCCGGTGTTAACTTTCTCATGGTAATTTTGGCTTCAAAGTTCCTCCTTTCATGATGTATCCTTCTTAATCTGATCACACTCTTCAAAAAAACTGTTACCTTTTCTATACATCTTGTTAATCCAGAGAGATTATGCTATCCTTTGGCCCTTGGTTTTATAAAGTTCCATTCACATCAGGCACTGGGGAGGTAAAGAGAGTTCACATTACAATCATGAAAACTTAAAATTGAAGATTTACCAGGCTGTAAACCATTTAGTTTTACTTCTGCTTTACTTGTACTTTAGTTGTGCTTTATTTCTGTTTACTAAATCTTTTTCTTTTTTCTTTAAAAAAAACTTATTTGTTTTTAATTTAATTTAATTTAATCTTATTTTATTTTTATTATTTTTGTTTGTGTTGGGTCTCCGTTGCTGCGTGCGGACTTTCTCTAATTGCGGCAAGCGGGTGGCTACTCTTTGCTGCGGTGCATGGGCATCTCATTGTGGTGGCTTCTCTGGTTGTGGAGCAGGGACTCTAGGTGCACGGGCTTCAGTAGTTGCAGCATGCGGGCTCAGTAGCTGTGGCTTGCGGTCTTAGTTGCTCCACGGCATGTGGGATCTTCCCGAACCAAGGATTGAACCCATGTCCCCTGCATTAGCAGGTGGATTCCTAACCACTGCACCACCAGGGAAGTACTCTTTTTCTTTTTTTAACTCTCCTTCCTTGTCTATGCCTGCTAGAACTCCAAAGACAAAAGTAGAAAATAAAAATTAAAATATTCTCATCCTGTAGTAGAGAAAAAAAATCAACTCTTTCTATCACCACTTCTCAAGATCTGGGACTCTGCATATTAAAAGCAAAACATATCAAAACAAAATAACACTTATCCTTTGCTCCCTAAGCAATGGGAAATGTGCTCCAGGTCTCACTGTTTCTCCACAATTTCTGCAAAGGAAAGAGGGGATTATAGAGATGGTTGATGGCCTTTCCTTTTAAAAAGCACAGATGGCCACAGTTAATTGTTTTTAAATAAAAATTTATTTTGTCATTATTTACATTCCACTCTTTTGTTTTTATTTTACATTTTTCTTAAACAACAAAAAGCTTATATTCAGATCTATGATCAGTTTTGTAATTATTGATGAGAAATTAAGATAGATTTACATATTAACATCTGGATGATAATTCAATTCTACCTTATTTCTGCCCCACTTTGAATTTTCAAATCTCCACATTAAGAACAAGAGAAAAACTCTCTTGCATGCATAAGTTTATGGCAAAGTGATCTAGAATGGGTAACAATATTGTACTCTCTCAAATGTTCATTTTGATAAAGATCATCACTATCTTGAAAATGTAAATACATAGGAACCAAAGGATGACATAAGGAGAGAAATTATAAATGGCTTAGTAAGCAGGGAGATCAATCTTTCTCTCTAAACTGATCCAGTGGGAAAAATTCAACTCCATGTATATCCAAATCAGGAGTTCTTAACTCCACATTCACAAATGTGTTTGGTTAATTTGCCATCATACTGATAGTATATGTAAATCTTAATCTCATGGCCATTTTCTCTGCGATAAAGGCTCAGAATTTTCAACATTTTTAAATTATGAAATTTACAATGGTTCAAAAACATTACAAAGATTGAGAACCACTGTTCTGGGAGAATAAACCTTGCTGTCAGGAGACAGAATAGAGAAATTCTCTTTAGGAGCAAAATACATCAAGAATGCAAGTAAGAAAACTCTAAATTGTAAGTTTCAATTATTAGTAGAATCTATTGACTTTACTTTTCACTCCTGGGATATATTTTAGTGAATTGGCAGATTGATTTAGTAAAAAAAAATATATATATGAGCTGCTTTTAAATGATACTTATTTATAAAATGAAAGAATAAATCTCATCAATATAATTATGTGACAGTAGGTACTAATTTCAACTGAGTTGATGACACTATTCAAGCAGAGGATGGATGAAGAACACATATGAGGAGTATAGGTGGTGTTCTGATTTTGGAGGACAGTTACACCAACTGACCTTCAAGGCCCACTCTAACTCCAAGATACTCAGTAACCCCAAGAATGTAAAGGAGCATTGTAAGAAACTGTTACAATGGATACATCTTATAGTATGAGCCTCAAAAGTTTTCAGCAAAGCAAATAGTCCCCATTCAAGATAAATGAACAGATAAATAAGTAACTAGCAAAACTGATCTTATGCCATTTTAAATTTATGATCTCTTTATTAAGAAGGCAGGCAATGTTGCTGGCAAAGGTCCAAAAATTGCAAACATCATAAACGTTCACCTTTAGCACATTTCTAAATGTTGAATTCACACTGAAGAATGTGTACGTTCACAATGAGTATTTGAAAAATAAAATGCACAATACTCTGAATTTTTGAAAGGCTTTTGATGTTCCAAACTTTTTATCAGATTCCATGCCCCCAGCTTTGCTTGAGTTCATCCATTATTCAAAAGGGACAGCCTTGCAGCCTCTCCATAGAGGATCTGGTGATTTCTTACAGTTCAAGACTTTTGTTCTCTTCACTCACCTTCTCTGAGGGCTGTTTATCTTTATTTCCCAAAGCTTCCACTCCTTCATCTTCTAATTAATCTACAGTTCTTTTTCTTTAAGTCAACATGCTGTTTTCCCAACACTTTACTTCCTATGTTTTCTCTATTCTACCTCTCCTGCAGTTTAGTATTCCTCTTAGATCTATAATTAAAATAACTTTTGAAATCACATCACCCAAAAAAAGTCTTCTCCATCAAACTGAAAATGCTGATGACTCTCCACTAGTATGTTTCTCTTTTGATTTAACACCCCATTAAACTTTTCTCTTATCATTCCACATAATTAAACTTTGTGCTAAGCAAGCTATATCACACTACCCTATTGCCATACAAAAGAAGTCTCATTCACCTACCACGTGAAAACAGTCTTTTATACACTTACCCAGTGATTTTCTTATACTTTCAGCAAAACTTCTCTAGTTCTTTATGACATTCCTGATATTATCTCTTTTAAAGCCACTTCTTTAATGATACATTTAACCAAACTCTTTTAGTGTTAGGTAGGGATTTTCAAAGCAATACAGACACTTTGGTGTCTTAAATGTAATATATCCTTGAATGTAGTATGTCCCGTATAGTTTACCCCCAAACAGAGTAGAATTAATCTATCCCATCCTTCACCTCTGATATATATTTCTAATGATGCATTGTGTGACACAATTGGCTATTGTGTTGGTCGTAGTGCATTATTGACCTATACTCAGTTTACTATTAACTAAGTCTTTTTTTACTTGGAAATCATAGAACAAGATTTTTTGGAATCTTGTATCCTAGATCATAGATCAAGATTTTTTGGAATCTTGTATCCTTTATCTAAACTATTTATTATTCCTTCCACGCAGGTTTCAGTGATTTACAAGTTTGATGAGCATGTAATTCACATCTTACTGAGTCACTAAAATGTTGAATAAGCAGGGTTAATAGCTAAGTACTGTGGCACACTTCAGGAATGTCATTTGGGTCAGCAATTTTTAGTTTTTTTAAGATCATGAAACACATGATCTTAAAAAAATGTAGTAAGAACTACATTTTTTATTGTAACCCAGGATATTTAAATATCAAATTAAGTTTAATAGTTGAACTTTTCCTACTATGAAGTAACTACTCTGATATTTTCTGTTTTGTTTTATTCTCTTTCATTTTGTGTAAATTACTGATTGTTGCTTACACTATTATTTAGCCAGTGCTATGTGAGAAAACACCTTCAAATTTCATTTTTTCCCTACTCGTATATCCATGGATCACCTAGGATTCTGTTGATGTGCTTGGGCTTAGCTGGGCTTGATTCCAAGCTCTGTGATGGGTCTAATCAGCTCCATGTGCCTCTGTACCTTCTTAGACCAGTGGGCTAAACTGGGCATGTTCTATTCATAACAAAGGAAAAAAACACAAAATACATGCTCAGTAGAAAAGTGGAATAACCTAGGTACATTCTTCTCATAGTAGTGTCAGAAACGTAAATAGCAAAGCCCAACTGCACAAAGCATGCTTCAATGACTTTGCTTGTTTTTTATCTGCTATCATCTCATTGGTCAAAAGTCACGTTGTTGAACCTAAAATCTATAGTGTGGAGATATATTTCACTCACCATGAATCCAAAGCAAACCATGTGGCTAAGCCCAACATCATGGAGGAAGTAGAGTCCTACAATGGAGGTGTCATAGAAGGAATATACCATCTCTATCAAAACACTTTCACAACCCAATTATGGACTGCCACCTGAGGCTCTAAGCTGATATTGATCTATTGATCAAAACTCTTTAAATATATTCATTCCTCATATTACAAATCCACTTGATCATTTTTACATTTAGATCATAGTATTCCATTGACATGAAGCAACAGTTTATGATTTTTTTGAGGTCCAGATTCTCAAAATCGTATTTCCTGGAGCTACTAGCACCACCAATAAATAGAAATTAGGTCAACTTAACATATAATCAGGTGAAATATTTTATAATTTACTAACCAACGTATCCTCATCTAGTTATTTATAAGCTGTCACGTGAATTGTCCATTCTATAATTGTGTTCAGAAATAATATTAGACATTTGAGACTATAGATTGATCTTTACACCAAATGAAATATGTATATTAAATCCCCCCTTTCTACATTTACTGTTTTAGACATAATATTTCACTTCTTTTTGTTTTGTGTATCCCTTAAGTATGTATTGTGGCTATAGATGACTTTACTACTTTGGTCTTTTAACCTTCCTACTAGCCTTATACATGGTCGATTTATACCTTTACTATATATTTGCCTTTACCAATGATATTTTCTTTTTGTAATATTCACATTTCTAGTTGTCACCTTTTTCTTTTTTCCTAGGAAAGTCCCTTTATCATTTTTTGTAAAGCTGGTTTAGTGTGGCTGAACTCTTTTAGCTTTTGCTTGTCTGTAAATGTTTTGATCTCTTCCATCAAATCTGAATGAAAGCTTTGCCTTAGTTGTAGGTTTTTGCCTTTCATCACTTTAAATATATTGTGCCACTGTCTCTGGCCTGTAGGGCTTCTGCTGGAAAGTCAGCTGATAGATTTATGGGAGTCCCTGTATGTTACTTGTTGCTTTTCCCTTGCTGCTTGTTAGGTTTATTAATATGAAAATTTTACTAATTAACTAATATTAAAAGCATCCATACAAGTGTGAAATATACATGGCTATGATGCACCATTCTTGAATGTGCTTCTATATTGTTTACTTATGTTTTGTTTCAGATCACTGAATTGATATTTATAAATTAACATCATTCTATTTGATTTTCTTTAATTACAGATGCTTCATTATTCTTTCTTTCCAATGTTTCACTTACTTTCCTAAAAATCATTTATGAGATTATTTCTTTTTTATATGCTCTGAAACAATTAAGTAACACTAAATTAACTATTTTGGTTGATGGTGTTGCTGAATTCCTTTGTGGGAGTTCCTGAGCTTGTGGCACTGGTTGGGGGCAGGAGGTGTGTCTTTTTAATATATTTCATAGAAGTTGGAATAGTTTTGATCAAATGTATTTTTTTGAAACTTATAATTTCATTGGGTTTTAAAATTATATTTTTATAGAATTGCATAATATGAAGATATATCTATATATCTCCTTTTCCTATATATCTTTCTTTATATTTTGTTAATTTTCATTATTTTTATTTTCTTGACTTGTGTTAAATATGTTTAATTAATTTTAAGAAAAGAATTTTTAAAAATTTTGTTCTTGTGGGGTTTTTTCTAATTAAATCCTATTTTTACCAAGTTCTTTTTCTTGTTTTCTTTTGGTTTAAATTATAATTGTTTTTCTGTCTTTTAGAGTTAGATATCTGCTATATTTTATTTAATTTTTTAATTTAAGGTTATGAATTTTTCTCTGAGTACCCTTTAAGTGGTACAAAGTATTGATTCCATAGGTCTTTAATGTTTCTTTTTAATGATCATTGATAGAAATGTTGCTAAATATTTGTTTTAAAAACTTACCTGTGTTTAGTTATGCATTTGTGTGTAAAGAACTTTAGAAAGTTTTAGTTTTTGCTCTATTATTTATCTAAATATTTTTGATAGAAGCATCCCTTAGAAAATATCATTGAATTTTGACTTCAATTTTTCTAACAAGATTTCGGTTTCTATGGAATTTCTATTTCTTATTTGGGTTGCAAGTTTAACTGAAATATATCTTCTAACATTACCTAATCATGCCTAGACAACTTAATAATATCTCTACATCTCAGTTTCCTAATTTGATAAATGGAAATACTAAAGGTAACCATCATATAGTTAAATGAGAATAAACAATAACTTATACACGAATATATATATGTATTCTGTCTATTAAATATCTTCAAAAAATATCTGTCATTTAGCCATCATTTGATAAATGCCCCAATTATTGTTGCTGTTATTATGATCATCAACAGTGTCATTATTGTATAGTCTGAATGTTGATTAAAATATTTGAGCTAATGATTAATTTTCTGTGCTTTAGAGCATCTCAATTATTAAGAAAATGATCTAATGATTAGAGTTAATTTTTACTATTATGTATTTTTCAAAAAAACTGAGATTCCACATTTTCAAAATTTCTCCAGTTATTTGTGCATTTGAATTGCATATTTTGAATTTTTAAGGAATTTTCAATATCATATTTTTATTCTTACAAAACAGCACTGTAAAGAACACAAGTCAAACTTTCTTTTTCTGAATTTGATGTTTTTAAGATATGAGTAATTAGTTGTTTTAATCTCCTTCTGCCAAAACTGTCACAATGCATAAAACCTAGTGTTATAAAATTAACACCTTTCCCAAATGTAAACTTTTTGTTTCAAAAGAACTATTTACCTTGGATGATCGTTTCATAGCTCTAAGACAATTTCAAATCAGTTATGTTACTCAGATAAATGGCAACATATCAAATATTTCTTCAGATATTCAGCAAGCCTCCTGTTTACAGATACCTCCTTAAGGATTGCTTCTATAAAGCACTGAATAATCCTCAAGAATATGACAAAGTCACATGACAACAAAAATTGAGAAGAAAACTTGGCTCAGAAAAACAACCAACAAATTTTAGAAGGTAAGAATTTCAGAGGAAGAACACATAATCCCAATGCATGACAGAATGTTTAGTTCTGTTTTGGACAGTCTAACTGAGAAATATGTTAAAAGGCAATGAAATTTACCAAAGTCTAGCAAAAGAATGTTTCGTGCTTTGAAATTACCTAGATATTTCAGTTTTAGGAAGTAATTTGGATATTAAAATTAATATCTGAATATTGTAAAGTATGGTGTAAATGAAACTGAATAAGGCTTTTTATTACGAATTTGTTGTGTATGTTGAAAGGGAGTTTTATTGGGCTAAATTGCACACATTGTCAGAAAACTTAGACTCGAAAAACAGAATAACTGAATAGCCTTTGCTATTTTGATGCATAATGTAAAATTTTTAATAAACAGGGAAATACTATTCATGTGTTTTTAAGTTCAACTTGGAAATAAGTGCTGAGAATTCCACACAAAGAAATGTCTAACTTCAAAAAATATCAGCTTAAAAGATAAAGATACCTTTGCACATCCATTTAAATTCCATGGCAAAAATGCTCCAGTTGAGAAAACTACCATTCCCAATGATATAATTATAATGACTTCAACGGTGTATTGTCTGTAGGGCCAAATTTTGTGGAGCTCTGAGACCAAAAGATATGTAATGTGTAATTATGGGACTTTACTCTAGGATCTAGGAAAATAGAGCACCCTAACTGGCTTTTATTTCTATGTTGGCATTATATTTTTTGCGAGATATTGATAATCTGAGGTTTGTCCAGAGAAGAGTGCTATAGAAGGTAATGTTTTACAATATGAGGAAAAACAAAAGAACACAAAAGCTTAAGAAATGTTTTAAATGGTGACATTAAATGTTGTCTTAATAAATCTCATCAAGTAATTTTACATCTGTAAAAGAGAAAGTAGATTTTACATAAAATAATTGAGTTTTCACATAAATGGATGGGAATTAGAGAGTAGCAATTTTTAGTTTTATGTAAGGCCACTAATAAATGTAGGTAAAACAAAATATTGGGTTCTCTGCAAACAAAGGGTTCAACCAGACACAAGAGAATGAGATTCCTAGGTTAGGATGAAAGTTGGAATAGATTATTGCATGTGGGCAGGCATGCATTTATTCATTTGTTTTTCTTTCAACAAATAGCATCTGAATATATCTTCTTTCCCTTCTGCTCTGAAGAGTCTATAATTCTTCTAAATATTTTACCTGTAGAAGACAAAGTAGCAGTCTGAATCATATTAACAGCAAACAAAGTAATGAAGTAATTATCTAGAACATTTGCTCTATGTTACTATTTTTATTTTTGTGTGTTTCATATTATTTTATCTTTTAAAAGACCTTCCCAGAATAAGAACCCTTGTTTTCCTACTCCATGAGATGCTTTTAAAATTCTAGGGGAACTTAGTCATTTTAAATAAGCAATAGGATTAGCAGTATAAGAGTACCTTCAATAGTGTTATTAAACACAGCCTTGGATGCCAGAAGATGGCACAAACTCAATATCTAAAAGTGTGTGACCTAAAAGATGAGCAGGTAGAGCAATGAGAAATACAATTGCCAAGTTGGCAGATGAAAATTATTATTACTATCATTACTAACTGTTAGAACACTTGATGTCTCTGAAGTAGTTTTCAATTCTTTATTAGTTTTTTTTTTTCATTCATGACTTTAAGTGGGTCTTTATTATTATTTCACCAATGAGAAAACCAACACAGAAGAGTCAATAATTTATCACATCCTACAGCAAATGAGCCACAGAAGAAAGATTTAGACACTAATTTTATTCCCTCTGCTTTCTAAAACCTCACCTTAATTTGGTTGGTTAGACCACTGGGTATAACTAGATAGAAGAAGAATTATTATGTAGTGCAAAGAAACTTATTTCAACTAAGGGTGAATCCACAGAGGATAACATATAATGTATAATTCCTGGAGTACATAGGAACTTTGGTCTCACTATTGTACATAAAATTGTCTGACTGTCACAATGTTTTTGAAAAATTCAAAAAAACTTAGAGTTCAACTTCCCACTCTTTCAAACAGAATTTTGAATAAGCATAGACTCAAATTTTGGTTAAAGGTAATACATAAGATACAGAAACTGGCATGGAATGATTACTAAGATATTACAGGGACTTTTAGCAGATCTATTGATTTTGGATGAGTTTTATCTTTCTTATCTTTTTTGTTGAAAGCTTGAACTATCCCCAGCTGTGTGACTTTAGGTTTAAGTTCTTTTTTTTTTTTTTTATTTTTTTTATTTTTTATTTATTTTTTATTTTTGGCTGTGTTGAGTCTTCGTTGCTGTGCACTTGCTTTCTCTAGTTGCAGCGAGTGGGGACTACTCTTCGTTGCGGTGCACGGGCGTCTCATTGCGGTGGCTTCTCTTGTTGTGGAGCACGGGCTCTAGGCACGCGGACTTCAGTAGTTGTGGTTCGCGGGCTCTAGAGTGCAGGCTCAGTAGTTGTGGCACACGGGCTTAGTTGCTCCGCGGCATGTGGGATCTTCCTGGACCAGGGCTCGAACCCGTGTCCCCTGCATTGGCAGGTGGATTGTCAACCACTGCGCCACCAGGGAAGCCCTAAGTTCTTAATATCTCTTTTTCTTGGTTTTCTTACCAAAAACTAGAGAATGATGGCTATTCACCACAGTGTTTTTCCTATGTGAGAATTAAATTAAATAATTTATTTAAATCACTATGCAGGGTAGCAAACTCACTGTAATCGCTTGGTAATGTGTAATGTGTAAACACATTGTAATCACTTAAGGCATTATTTTAATCATTATTTTGTGTCCGTTTTTAAAATAGAACTTCTTGCTATAAAATTTTTAATTGATACTAAATAGTTTTTCAGTATAAATAAAATGCTTTATAACCATGTGTGATAGGCAGAAATACCAAAATGGTCCCTGAAAAGGTACACAGACATTATTTTCAAAATGTGTAAATATGATGAGTTATCACTCCTGTGATCATGTTATGTTATATGAGTTTGTTGACTTTAAGATAAGATAATTATACTGGGTTATATGAGTAGGTCAAATGTAATTACAAGAATCCCTCAAAGCAGAGAGCTTCTTCTGGCAGCTTCTTCTGAAGCAGTAAGAAAAATTTGAAGTGTGAGAAGAGCTCAGTATACCCTTGCTGCTTTGGAGATGGAAGAGCCATGTAAGAAGGAAGATGGGCAGAGTCTAAGGGTAGAAAGTAGATTCTAGCTGACAGCCAGCCAGGAAACAGGAACCTCAGTCCTACAGCTGCATGGAAATGGACTCTACCAACAATCTGCATGAATTTGGAAGCAAATTCATCCCAGGGACTCTAGATACGAACCTCATTCAGTCAATATATTGATTTCAATCTTGTAATACCTGAAACAGATTACCCAGTGGAGCTCACTCAGACTTCCTACTCAAAGAAACTGTGAGTTAATAAATGTAACATTTTAAATTGCTAAGTTTGTGGTGATATGTTACACAGCAATAGAAATTGAATGCAACATCCTATGCTTATTTTGTTAACATACAGCTTTTTTGACACCCCAAAACTGAAGATCAAATAGATTTAATATAAATATTTAATTTGCTAGTTGGATATTAATAATATTCATCTAAGTTTAATAATATTAAAATTTAGAGTGCAAAGAGACTTTAAGAAACATATAATCTAGAATGAAGAATATGTGCCTACAAAGAACAAAGACTTTTCCTTTGCTTGGTGATTTCTACATTATCAGATCTATAACCATAGGCTGCTAAAGGGTCATTCGGAGGGATCTAAAATATATGTACATCAAGTATCATCAATAGCTGAAATAATTATATTATGCGACTGTTTATAGGTGTTTTCTTTCTATTGTTCACATAGAATTTAAATGAATTAATTGTATATTTTTGTCATTAACATCCTTGCTCAACCTCTGCTGAATATACCAAACACTGATATGGAGTAAAAGATCTCAGAGCTACAAACTGAAACCCTACATTATGCCATTTATTGACTGGGCAGTTGGTGGCATAAATAGAATTCTAGATTTTCTACCTCCAAACTCCCATACACTATACTGTAGTCTACTATTCTGTAGTGCCTCCTTTGTCCACATTCTATATTATGGAGCAGGATTGATGTCTGCTTTATTATCTTTGCACTTTGCTTAATGAAACATAATGATTGGTTAGGGACATCCTATCAATCTTCTTAGCCATGCAATCGATTGCTGTCAAAGCAAAAGTTGTACCAGACAAAGTTAAACAGGAAAGGAAGACTTTATTTAAGACTATCGCAATTTAAGAGAGAGATTGAACTCAACTCCACTAAAACAAAAGGCGTAAGAATTTGAAGAGCTAGAATGGGGGAATTGTAGGCCATCTGTATTTGTCTTATGCACTATATACAAAGAAAAAATAAACTTCTAGTAGTTTTATGAAAGGAGGCAGTTTTACAACTTGGAGAAAGGCAAAGTTGTAAGTTAGGCTCCTACCTTCCCACAGAGACTGGGAGATAGGGGTGCTATCTTCCTTGATGATTACATTTTAAAGGATGGTTCCCAGAACCTTGAGAAAGTCATTACTGGGTTGTAGGATGGACAAGAGGCTTTGAAAAATATCTACAAAGGATAGAGAAAAAAATTTCAAGTGTTCTAAATTAAATTATCTGAGGAAAAAAGTTCAGGAGTCTTGAGTCAGTAAGAAGCCTGTCTTCAGTGTGGTCAAGCTAAGGGGAACACTATGAGCATTTTGATCATCGCTATCACTTTTGACCCACTGTGCCTTTTAAAAATACTAATTTCTCAAAGATTTTGTATAAAATATATACAAACAATAGACAAAACTGTGGAGTGCCGTGTTAATTAAGACAAAACAAAACAAAACTCTTCTCTTTTGGAATCAATCAACTTTTCTGCAAATTCTTTACATAAGAATTCTGATAAGTAAACAAAACACAAAAGTTTTGTCCTTATAAAGTTTCTTTCTGCAATAGTGTTTTTTGGTTTTTGTTTTTGCTCAACATTTAAAATAAAAAATCTGGAATATTCCTCTATGGATTCCATAGTAGGACTACAGAAAGGAAATCTTTTTTAATGAACTTCAGTCTTACCATTATAATTCAAATGTTTTAAGAGTTAGTTTCAGATACTTCAGGGACTACCATTTATATTGACCTAATTTTTCTGGAGTTTAGTTAAACACAAGCACATGAAAACCTAGAGAGTCATAATGAACTGATGAGGGAAGAGGAGATGATAAAACACAACATGGAGAGTCTACTTCAGGGGTAATTGTCTCCAGAAAGACTGAGTAACAATTGTCTTGCTCCAATCCAAATTATCCATTTATTTACTACTTTATAATAATGTGCCATAAACTTCTACTTTGAATCACCAGATAAAAAGGCAAACAGACTTGGTTTTGAGCTCCAGTATTTCCTCTTATAAGCTAACATTAAGCCATTAGACCTCTTTAGACCTTAAGTTCTTTGTTTGTAAAATGGGAGTAACAATAATTACATCGTGTTTGTCTTAATGATTGAATGAGATGATGTTTTCAATTCTTAAAATAGTTCCAGCATATATTAAGTGCTATTAATAACAATTATAATTATTTGAAAACCTTAAGAGTGTGGTTTGTAAGGAGTAATTATAGAGTAATCATAGACTCTTATCCAAAGCAGACATCCTCTTTACAACTTTCCCTGATGGTGTCTGCCTCCTGCCATTTCCTCTCAACCTCTGCTAGATCACCTCTAGGACAATGATGTCCACTATTTCACAAGACTGTGCATTTCATTCCAACTCTACTTTCCAAAACTTCTTTCTTAGTTACTGTCATAGTTACTGCCTGCCATAGTTACTAGTTCTACCTCTTGCTCTAAGTCTATATAAAGGAGATAGTGCATAGGTTAACTTAAAATAAACTTGCATTGTTTGACAAAATTGTTTATAAACATAAACTTTATATCTCAGAGTTTTCAAATACTATACAACTTAACAAAATGTTTAAAAACAACCGAACCCCACATCGAAACTTTTCTTGTCACTTCAGTATCTCGGCAGTGATGTTTAGCCACACAATGTCACCCTGGATTTACTAAGGTGGTTGGCGAGTCCTGCAATGATGATTGGATGTTGATGTGTCAGATCCCCAAACACCAGGGATTTTATTTCTGAGATATGACAAAAAGTGATGAATGTCAAAATGTTCTAAAGGCAATGTCATTGTTCCATCCAGCTTAGGAGAGATGCCTTCAGAATCCAGCAGCACCAATCTTGTCACTATTCAGCCACATCTACCAACTTTTAACTTGGGCAGTGGTAATAGCAGAGTAATCTAAAATTTGTGTTTCTAGGATTCGCTGAAAGATAGTAAGAAAATAAGCTAATACTCAGACTGAATCATCATGAGTTTATGTATAGAAAAAAAACGCAAGATTGTTTATTTCACCATACTTTCATTCATTAAAACAAGCATTTGTGATAGGCTTCAAACAGTGAAGAAACCCATACTAAGTGAAGTAAGCCAGACAAAGATAAATATCATATGATACCGCTTATATGTGGAATCTAAAAAAGAAAGATATAAATTAACTTATTTCCAAAACAGAAAGAGATTCACGGACATAGAAAACAAAATTATGGTTACCAAAAGGAAAAGAAGGGTGAGGGAGGGATAAATTAGGAGTTTGGGGTTAGCATACACACATTATTATATATTAAATAGATAACCAACAAGGACGTACTGTAAACCTACAAGGGAAGAGAATCTGAAGAAGAATATATATATATATATATATATATATACACACACATATATATAATATATATTATAAATATACTGTGTTGTACACCTGAAACTAAAACTATATTGTAAATCAACTATACTTCAATTAAAAAAAATTAAAAATAGTGAAGAAGCTCTTCCAGAATGAGAGGTTTAACCTTGGTCTGTATTTTTCACTTCATCCCATCTTTGTGACTTTGATAATTCAGTCTTTTTTTATTAAATTAACTTTGCTAACATTTTCTTAAAAACATAGAGCTTAGTCTACTCAAGATCATCTCGCCATGTTGAACTTTATACATAACATCATCATCCCCTAAGTCTTTATAATCACAAATCTTTCAGGTTCTTTACCCATGTAACTGCACTATCTGGCCCTGCCTTCCTGTCACTTTCCTCTCAAAAAGTCACCTTTGACCTTCTGTGGTCATGTCCCATGCCTCCTTTTAGTTTCTTCCATGCATCTGGCACCCTGTTAGTTATGTATATGCATCCAATAGGCTTCCTTAACAATATTTATAACAAATGTGATAATTTTGTTAATTCCTGTCTTTCCTACTAAACTTCAATCTTTGGACTGAATCTGACGTTTTAATCCATTGTATCTTTAGTTCCTACCATAGTGTGTGTATGTAAATAAATGTATCCAGCTATATCTAGCTTCTGTTCTTCCAAAGGAGAACAATTACTATGTTGTATGATTCTTTAAGTTGCATATTGCATTCATAGCTCACATTTGTTGAGCACTTACTGTATGCCAAATCTGCATTATTACATAATTAATGTTCTGCCCTTCATATCCTAGTAGTTTAGAAATTAAGCTATGGAGTCTGGATTCACTGCTTGCAGACTGTGTATCCTTGGGCAAATTACTGCACCACCAACTACTTCAGCTTCCTCATCTGGAAAACAGAGATCATATTAACTAAATCAAATAATTGTTGTAAAACAAGTAATACACATAAATTACAAGACTGACACATGGTAAGCACACAACATATGTTAGTTTTTAAAATTATTATCATGAATAAACCTAACATGTGGTAGAAACTGTGATAGATCCTGGTGTACAAGAATAGTAATGCATAGTCTCAGACTTAACAATTGTATAATATAGTGAGATAAAAATAAAATATAATAAAAATGATTGCATGCTGAAATAAAAATATATACAAATGACTATGGAGAACAAGAAAGAAAAAAAATTAAGGACCTATTCTTTCATGGGGATTTCTCATTTTTTGTTGCATTTCATATCCCCCTTTTTAAAATAATTTTTAAAATTGAAATCTGGATACATACAGAAAAGTGTGCAAATGATAAGCATGCAGCTCAGGGAATTTTTACAAAAGGAAACATTGTAGGAACTACCACTCACCTCCAGAAACAGAACACCATCAGCATGCAGTCTCCCTCAGAGGAAACCACTAAGATGACTTCTATTTCCTTAGACTGGATTTTACTCTTTCTGAACTCAACATAATGTAATTGCCCAGTTAGGACTCTTCTTTCCCCTGGTTTATTGCATTTAAAATTGCATTTGTGAGATTACTTCATATCAATTCATGTGGCAGTTATTTGTTCATTCTCATTGCTGAATCTTGTTGCATTTTAGATCTATTCTACAATTTATTTGTCCATTCTGCTGTTAATGAAAACTTCATTTTTCCAGTTTGGCTTATTGTATGAATAGTGCTGCTTAGATGTTTCCATATATAAGGACCACATCTGTCAGTATTTCTGGTGCAGTCACAGACACATTTAGATTTAATAGCCAGTACCAAACTCTTCCAAAGTAGTTGTCCCAATTTACATGCTTACCTGCAGTGTATGAGAGTTCTAGATGCTCCAATTCTCACCAGCACTTGATATATTTCATATCACATTTGAATGTCTCTATATAAAATATTTCATGGACTTTGTCTCATCATGACTTGTGATATTGCTGATAGTTTTTAAGATACCTTCTTAAATCAACTCCTTTATATTTAAGCATATTAATCAGTTACATTATGTTTTACTTTCAGATTGAAAAAAAATGGTAATCTCACATAATATGAAACACTGAGAGGGATATAATTTCCAAGCCCCCAGAGATGAGTCAGCTGAACCTGAGGCTAAAATGACAAGCACATCAGTGAATGATAAACCAGCTGCCAGACCTCTTAATATGCAAGCCATTCACTGAGATATCAAAATGTGGAAAATATAATGCTCCTACCAACATTTCTTCCTGAATTAATGCCCAGGTGAGTTCTTCTGAAATAGTGCAGTTGTATCTTAGCAAAAACAAGAAGCAGTAAAGCATCCTACTTATTAGGATCTAATTTGCCACAGCAGCAGTCAAGCGCTTCATTTTCTCCCAGTGGTGATGGGAAGGGAAAGGTAGGGATAGAGAAATTTAAATTAAATTCATCGTGCAGTGAACATTTGGAATTCAATTTTGACAGCTTTAATTATACTACCTTACCATCACAAGTTCATTAAGTGAGTGTAAAGGATTAAAAACTACACATTTATTTTAAAAATTATGCCATTCTTTTTCTGCTGCTGATCTAATCTCTCTTCCTCCAATTTAATGCTTTTGTGATGGAGATGTTCGGGATTTTGGAAGGAGAAGATCTATTATTTCTTGAATAAACACACAAACACACAAATACGTAAACATACAGTTGGAAAGTCATGTTACATTTAGATATACTTTTTGAAGTGCGATCAGCATAAAATGTCAAGTTCAGATATCTACCAATGACTTTTTTAATTGCCATGAGCTATCCAGTATTAAAACAAATAATTTGCCTTTTTTAGGTCCTAAACATGTCTAAATTGTAATTGCTGATAAAATTATTAATTATACAAAGTCACATTTTGTCATCATTTTTTGCAAACTCGAGAACAGTAACTTGGAAACTGAGTTACCTCTCTGCTCATGAATGGAAGAAATATATCACTCCTTTTATATGCCTACAACTTCTTCAGTCTTGAAGTTGGCATATATCTTATGGTAATATTTATCTGTTTACCAACATATTGCAATAAGGTTTATGCCTAATATGAGGTATCCTGGTGAGTTAACTTCTTACTATGACCACAATTGTGGGTTTGAAAACATTAGAAAAATACATATATAGGCCACTTTTGGCATAACAAAAAAGCAGAGGACTTGTTTTCTCCTTAGCATTTACCTCATATCATTTGTCTGGCATAAAATAACAAAGGGATGTGTGAAATTGCACTATGCTTCTGTGAAAGAATTCAGCATTTTAACTTAGGAAAAATATTCAAAATTTTAATTAGCATAGGAAACGTCAAGTTCTGTGGTTTCATTCTTAAAGAAGAAAGTGTATATGGCAAATATCTGTTTTTCTTATGTAATGAATCCAATTAAACATTTTGGTATGTAAATCCTTTAAGGAAACTTTAACGCTTTCAGATAACTTTCATAGATGACAGATAAGAGTGCCTTATAGATCCTCTGTTCCCTCAAAGGTTAAATTCATTGCTTTCAATATTTAACTGAAAGCCAAGGGAATAACTAGGCATTACAGGAAATTGACCATTACTATGTTTACTAGAAAATTATCCAAATCTTACTGTCTCAAATTTTTTCTCTAAATTGAAACAAGCATAGTTGAAAGGTAGAGGGATGTTTACATGTATATGTGTCTGTGCATGTACACGCGTGTTTATGTGGAGTAGATGGAAACAAGAAATTAGATTTTTGAAAGTGTTTTAACATGTGCCAATGACATCAGAACAGAGAAAATCTTCACAAACTTCTAAAATCTAGCAATCTTCTATAAGCGTTTATACAATGGCTTTGTATCCAATATGATTCATTATTCCTGACAGCTAAGGAAATAAGAACGTGTAAATGACATTTGTTTATGATAGGTGTGGTAACCTTTTGGTGGTTACACAATTCAGCTCAACTCTGAAATTAGATCTAACAATACAGTAACCTGGTATGTTGCCAACATTTTTATCCAGAAGTTAGAAGATCTGGGTCTCAGTGTGGTATTTATTAAAATCATCAGCTTTTTGGCCTTTGGTCCTTTGCTTCTGCAACTTATTATTAAGTTGAAGATTTTACATCAGACTGTTTATAAAACACCCTCTAGCTCTAGGATTCTTAGAATGCACTTAATAAGTGTTGAAGACTTCTAATATACTCCAAAATTTTGTGCAATGCCATATGGAGGGTGTAGAGGAAGTAGAATCTGCAATCTATGCTCCTAAGGAGCTTAAACATCCAATTATGTTTATGATGATGTTGTGTTGGAAAATTTATTAAAAGAGTTAGTCTATGAATCTAAAGAGGATTTAGGAATTGCTTAACCAATTACTTTCACTTATATTTCCCTTTTGTGTATGATTCAGAGTGATATAAAATAAAAACTGTGCTTAAATTTAAAAAATCCAATTATGTTTGGTTCAATAAGTGTTAAGAATCATCTCTCTGCCAGACACAGTACAATGGCATATTTGAAACAACGAATAACACAGAGCCAGTCTCTGCCTCCACTGAACTTGTGGAAAGGACAGATGATTAAATTCATACTTATGACCACTTTTGATTAGTATTATGATAGATGAAGTGCATAGAGCTTCAGGAACACATATTTCAGGAGACCTAAGTAGTGTGGAAGGTCAAAGAATACCTTCTGGAAACTATAACCTTTTGACTAAAACGTAAAGACTGAACAGGTGTTAGCTATGCCAACAGGAGGAAAAGACCATTCCAGTTAGAAGTGAACCATGTGAACAAATACCAGTTAGTAAGAGAGAACACTGATCATTAAAAGGAATAAGGTTAGCAGAATTGCGCAGAATGTGAGATGAAAATAGGTAAGATTAACAGTTTCAAAACATCAGTGAAAAATCTAAGCTGGCATGTTCTAGGTGCTAATTTGGTCAGTACAATTCCAAATATGGGAGAAGAGTTGAAAGTACTTGATTTCAAAAGGAAGCATGCCATACTCAACAGAAGAGGCATGGCTTTATATGAGCCTAGGGAAAAAAAAATGTGTTAAAAAGAAAGCAGGAGAACATTTCAGATGAGGAATATTAAGCAAAATACAGAGGGTGAAATATTTTTTTTATTTTCCACACTTTCTACATTATAAAAGAACCAAAGAGTAATTTGCCTGACTTTTTAACAGCAGTTTATTTGAAAAAATAAAAGTGTTAAACCATCAGTCATAGGCTCAGGTTTTAAGAAATTAAGTTATTTGCGGATGCTTCTGGGGGTGAGCTTGAATGAGAAAACAACTTATTTCTTCATCATTCTTTCAAAATTCACAGCAGTTTTCTTTGTGTTCATCTTAAAGATTGCCACATTGCCTACAATTTCCTTTTGTCTTCATACGAGATATCATTTGTTAACATCTCAACAGGTGTGATAGTACTCCAGGGTAGTATAATCAGTTATATTTTTTTTTTTTCCCTCGTGATTTTACTTTTTTATTTTTTAAGCATAAAAATACCAAAGGCACATTGTGGCATTCCCATCACATAAAAGCAGTGAATATAAACCACATCATACAATTAAGAATCACAAACACACAGAGAATGGTAATAAGTTAAGTAAAACAACTGAACTAATTAACATACTTCCAAAACAGAGTTATAATTGATGATAGTAGGATCTGTAATAAATGTTTTATTCATCTTTGAGGAGGCCACGTATCATTTTTCTGCTTTCCTCTCTATTAGCAACTCGGTATAGGAAACATCTTCCCTCTGCTGAGCATGAAAAATGTAAAATTCTGAAATTTTGAAACACAGTATTCCAATAAGTTAAAATCATTTATCATCTTGTAAAAGATGAACATGATAACTTACTAACGTTTTTATAGAAATAATAAAAATTCCAAGTTCTAGTTCAAGTTTATTATATATTGCTTTAAAATCTACATGCTAAAATTCTGTTTATAGAAACAATGTATTATTTGATTGATGTAACACCAAGGAAGATTTGTTTAGTCCCTTCTATGTGCAAGGTTTTACCACTTTTATTATATGCACTAACTCCATGAGTGACCTCACCGTCCTCATCACTTTATAGGTGAAGAAGCTGTCATTCAAAGATAAGAAAATGGGTCAAGGCCATGGTACTCAAATTTGGTGAAGGTGAAGCCCAAAACTAAAACTTCTGACCCCGAATATCATGTTCTCTCCATTATCAAAATAGATACACATTTTCAATCATTAATGGTACCCAGAGATGATGTTCTGGGAACCAGAACATAAAAGAGAAAGCAAGAATAAATGAAAACCAGAAAACTAGCATCAACTGACAACCAGAGAACTAGCATGGCCTAGTTTTCTAAAGAAGTAACTCTCACTTTCATATAGGTTTGTTTCCTGTGTTCGCCTTAGCTAGCTTAGGCTGTGTTATTTTCCTAAAGATGTATGTCCTAAATATTTCTCATATCATTCATTACTGTTGAGGTCTGATCTGGGAGAGGAACTAGAAAATTATGAACCCCTGGAGCATCAAGCCATATAAAGAGTGGTGAGAGATGAAGTGAGTTTACCATTTGCAATGCAATTGTCTAAAATATAAGTTGATATATTAATTTATAAACTAGGTTTTATAGATCTTTAATTACTGTTCAAAGTAACTGTAATCAGATTTCAGAAGAACTCAAGATGAGTGAAGATAGAGCAAAAGATTCAGAGCAGTTGCAATTGGAGAGCAAGAAATAAAGCCAGAATAACCCTTTGTCATGGAAGACATGGCAGTCACCATACAACAGCTGCACAATGGCCACTGACTTCCCCTTATTACTGGCCTTCTTATATTACAGATAGAAAGCTCAGTTGTCCAACATCCCCTGCTGCTAAGGTTGGATATATGATATAGTACTGTCCAACGTCATCTAGATAAAAATCCCTGGGGAAGATATCATTTCCCAAATTAAAAGGAAACTTTACTCAAGTATAAAGGTTTTCATCCATCATTCTTCCCCTGATTAAGAAGGGACCATGATACTGAAGATGCAATATCCACCTTTAAACCAATGAAGCCACAAGAAAGCAGCTGTAGGCCTACACATAAGAGTTATTGAAGGGAAAAGTGGAATGAACATGAGTCCCTGAGTATTTTACTGAATTTCTCTGCCATCTCTTTAGAATCTATCTCAGGATTTCTTTTGGGTGGGATAAATACAGGATTTATTTAGATCAATGTTTATCATGTTTTCTATTACTCTTGCCAAATGCATTTACCACTGATAAAAAACACGAAGAGAGTATAGATTAATAATAAAAACCAATAATATTTATCAAGTGTCTACTATGGGCTAAATATTGTCAAAATTATTTGTATATACTACCTCTTTAAATCCTTTAAGTTTCTTTAAAGTCTGTAATAAAAGAACTATTAACAAACCTATGATGAAGCTCAGAAAATTAAGTAACTTGCCCAAATTGCCAAAATTGTTCAATAATGGAAGTGGATTGTATAACTTGCTGTCTGACATGAAAACCTACTGTCTAATCAACTAAGCATGTGATATATATATATATATATATATATATATATATATATATATATATATATAATGGAATATCACTGAGCCATAAAAAAGAATAAACTCTTGCCATTTGCAACAACATGGATGAACCTTGAGGGCATTATGTTGACTGAAATAAGTCAGGTAGGAAAAGATAAATACCATATGATTTCTCTTATGTGTGGAATCTAAAAACAAAACAAAGCCATAAACAAACAACAGCAACAAAATACAAGTTCATAGATAGAACAGATTGGTGGTTTCCAGAGGCAGAAAGTGGGGAGAGAGGTGGGAGAAATGGGTGAAGGGGGTCAAAACATTAAAAAAAAAATTCAGAAGTGTAAATCGTAACTAAATTCCAAGAAAGAGCAGGATTGTTTGTCATAAAACAACTTCATTTGTAAAACAAGAAGTGTATAGCCTCTGAAATTTTTTCAATGTCAAAGTGAAACATGAACATGGCAGCTATGAATGTGGAGGCCAATTCTGAGAAATAAAAGATTGAAATTAAGAGTAAAGCCAAATACTGTTTCCACAAGATAGAATAAACTGTGCAGCCTAGTTCTGCAGCACGAAGAGAACAGTAATGAGGAAATGAGGGTTCTTTGCTTCTCAAATTTTCATTGTTCAATTCATAAATGTATAAAGATCGAGCACTCCCCAATTTTTTAGAGTTTAAACTTTATAATAATTGTCACTGTTTTGAGTGCCTAATCTACATACATATGTATGCACACGTCTGTTTCTGGGAATTTTTCCTTGTTTAATAATAATTATTTAAAATAAGGAAACTGAAGCGCAGAGACTAAAAATAAACTGCAATTGCCTTTCTTTAATTTAACACATCTTATAATTTCTGAGCTGATTAGAATAATATATTAGAAGAGACGCCTAAGAGCCAAATGTAGATAAAAAGCCTAAGCCATCTTTGGAGAGGAAATAAGAATTGTGCAAAAGATGTCAATTTCTAAATCCACAGGTGGTGGGCTCCATGGAAGTTGAAGAAGACGCATATGAAAATAGAGCTAGAATAAAATTTTTGTCTATAAAAAAATAATAACGGCTAGGATAGGGCTTCTTCCATTTCCTAATACATTGGTACACCTAATACATACAAATTAAAAAAAAAAATAGTTTGTGTTGTATATGTTGGTCCTGGTAGAGTGCAAGTTTAGGAAACTTTTAATAATTTCTGAAATATAGTAACTTACTAATTAGTAATTCAGTTTCAAATGTGTTATTTTACTTCCCTGGAGTTATTTGTTTATACACTATCACTCTAGTACAACATATACATGTACATATCATAGGCAATCATCTATACATTCATCAAATATACATTGACAAAGTCTATTCTGCCATATATTAGAAGATTTACAGGATGATGTGAGTCTATGTCTTAATCTTTACAAAAAATTTTCAATATAGAATGGGAGGCAAGATGCATAAACAGGACACTGCTTGTTCATTATATATAACATTTTAATTTAGTTTATTTCTCAGTATCTGTGACAAACAAGTGTATGCAATATCTAATCAACTCTGTCATCCTTTTAATAAGAATTTTTACATTTTTGGTACTAAGGTAAAATATATATTTTTATAAACAGCAAATATTTAGATTAAGCTTCAGTTACAGTATTACTGATGAAATAGATTACTTTAGGAAGTAATAATGTTACAGTGTCCAAACTCATATGCTCATCACACAACGAAATCAGAAGATGAGGTGTTGGGGCAGAAGATGGTGGACTAGTGTCCCGAAGAACCATCTTAACCAAGTTAGAATTCAGGCTTCTTTTTACACTAAAAGGGAAGGGATTTTGGCTAGATGTTGCAGACTTCTTGGTGCCAACCAGATCTCATAGGGGATGTGGTAATCTTTTGTTCTTGCAGCTGTCCGTGTAGGTCTGGTCAGAATGTTTCTATAAACCTCAACAAGACAAATGTTATTTTCTCTTCTGCAACCTTTTATCTCTATATGAATGAAAAGTGTTATGGCTTTAAAGGTTAAGCCTGGGAGGCAGAGCCTTGAGAAAGGGCTACTATGTATATTTCAGACTATAGGCAACATTCTTTCACTGATTGACTAGACAAAGGTGCAGAGCCAACATGACTAAGCATAGGCAACAGAGCACAAAACCTTAGATCTAAAGGAATATTTCCAATATGGAGTCAGGTTTGTTCTTCTCTGTTACAATAACTTCCCTCTAATGCAGTTTATTCCACATGGTCCCCCTACCAGGATTCTCCATCTTAGTAAGTGTCAGATGCATTTATCCAGTTGCCCAACACAAAAAACCTAGGTATCATTATCGGTTTGTCATTTTTTTTCCTTGTCACCTCGAAAGTCCAAATCACCATCATCTTTTACCTGCATTAGGGCAATAACTTGTCTCCTAACTAGTCTTCAAGTTTTTACACTAGACATTCTAAAATATTCTCAAAAAAATACAAACCAAAACAAAACAAAGAACACCCAAGGTCTTTTATCCTAAAATGTTAATCAGATTATTTGCTTCTTTGTTTAAAATTGTTCATAACTTCTCATTATAGTTAGAGTTAAGTCTGTCATACAATTGTTGTAGAGAAAGAATTTTCCTTTACCCTTCAAAGGTTCTTTCAGCTGTCTACTAATCAAATCAACATGAGACAGATTAACAGGAAAAAAAAAAACACACCCACATTTAATTTTGTACTTTTGGGAGCACCACATACATGAGAGGTTCAAAGACAGAAAGGAAAAATGAGGTGTATATGCCATTTTGAGCTAAGGAATGTGATAGGGGCCTGGGGCTCCCAAGGACAGGAGGTTAATTCACAGGACGATAATAAGAAGAGCAGATTTTGGGTGACTAGATGTTTGCCCTGCCATATAGATGGTTCACTCAGATGAAATTTATCTCTGGTAATAATTCTCATACTGGGAAAGGCTCCCCATTTCAATTCTTCCAAGTAGTTAAAAGAAGGGCAGAACTTTCTCTTGAGGCCACAGGGTCTCATTTGCCTATAGCTCAGAATAATCCATATGGCAAAATGGTAACATTTGGGGTGGCTTGTTCTGAAATCCTTCACAATGCACACCTGACCTGGCCTGATCTGTCTTATGCCAAATTTTATTATTTTATTAGTTTTTTAGTATACAATTTGAGTATATTTTCTTTATACAAGTTGAAACATAGCAGATATGGCTAAATTTGGCTTTATATACCCTTGGGACTACTGTTATTGATTATATGTTATTCATGTTGCAAATATTTTATTACATGCTTTTGTGCACATTTTAAATATAATTATAGCATTATTTTTAAATAGTTTAAAATTTTGTTCAGTCAAATTTACCAGTTTATTTCTTCATGATTTGTTCAATACACTTTTAATACTCCAAATACATAAACAAATTCTTCTATAACTATAATTTTAGTTGTATCTTTTTTCATTTAGGTTTTTCACTAACTTGGATATTTTTTGCACATGTGTGTATGTCAGTGATTTGATATTGGAATTCCAAAACAGTTTATTAAAGACATCACATTTTTCAAATTCAAATTCAAGTATATATATGGCTCTGTTTTAGAAATCTCTGTTCCATTGTTCCATAGGTCTAGTTATGCCAATAGGAACATTATGCTATTTTTAAATTAGGTCTTTATATTGTATTATCTGGTAAGATGAGCCTTTCCCTTCTTTATAATTATATTTCAATATTTTTTTGCTTATTCTTCCTCATGTAAAATTCCGCTTGAATTTTATAAACTTTAGGATGATTTTGTCAAGTTCCAGAATTTGGAGATTACATTAAATTTGTTGGGGGGAAAGAATTGAAAGTTTTACATAATTGACTTGTTTCATTCATACACCTTTGTAGCTTTCCATTTATTCAGATTTCCTTCGTGTACATCAAAAATTTATAGTTTTATTAGTAAGAATACTGCACATTTCTTATTTAGTTTGCACTTTGGTACATATAGATATTTTGCTTTGTACATATAGGCATGTTGCTTTTATGTTTAATATTATAATTAAAATCTTTATGTCTGTTGAATAGGAAAAATGTTGATTGTTTTAATGTGAGAACTAAGGTATATCTTGCTCTTTTGCTAAACTCTATGGAAAACTAGTTCTTAATATTTGACCATAATAATTACTACACAACTTTTTCACAAATGTTTTGCCTTTAGATCAATATTTAAAAAGGAACATTCTTATAGCATTTGACTATATGCTGTAGCACATAAATTGTTTTAATTAAAAAATCAAACTTGTAAGTATGATCATCTCCATTTTATAGAAAATGAGGCAATAAAAAATTTAAAACAATGTCCAAGGTCACAAAGTACAAAGGGGTTCTTTTAGGATTTATATACAAGTTTTCCTAAGTTCATAACCTCCATCTACAACTTCTAAAAGAGTATTAAACAAAATGGGAATCTCTCTTTTATGCAGAGTAAGGTATTAAAACAAAACAAAACAAAACAAAAAGGAGAAGGACACAGGCATACACTCCCTTGTTGTCATTTTTCTTCTCCCAGGCTCCATTCCTGGGGAGTCTAGAATCAAATGACCAGAGAACCAAAGGAGTGCAATTTCAGAGGAGTAAGAATTGATTATTCTACTGAAGCTTTATAAAAAACATTTGACTATGAAAATAATTGGACCACTTGCAGCAATTTTGGGCTTGTTTCTAAGCCATATTTTCATCCCCTCTTCTTGTTTCTTTTATTTCAACTGTTTATTCAATCTTAATCAGCAATGTGGACCATGGTAAATCTCTCTAAACATAATTTACAGCATATGTTGCAAATTAAAATATTTTTGTGAGACTGGAGGTAGTAGAATAGTCCTCATCTATTCAGAGTAAAATATCCCTGTATCGATTTTTGCTGTTGCATTTTTAGGTGGAATCATTGCAGAATATTGACTCTTCATCACATTGCATTCTTAAGGAAGATATAGCTATACAGATTAAAGCTAAAAAAAGTTTTCAAATTCTTACCACATACCGTAAGGCTGAAGCATCACCTTAAGAAATATAGGATTACTTTCAATCTTAGCTGGCACCTCTTTGAGGCACATATTTTCAAAAGATGTAAACTTAATGGAGTATTCCTGCAAAAGTTCATGACCACAAGGAGAAACTCATTCATCATTACTTAGTGTGTGTAGCTCTCATAAAACAAGTTTAGAACAGACTTTGGATTTCAGGAGACATCTTCTGATTTCACTGAAGTCTGAAAGCAGGGATGAAAATTCAGGTGGATCACCTCTCACCTTGTACTGAAGCAATACAGAAGTTACAGCCAAGTAAGAGAGAAGGTGGATTATCCTCTCTAATGCCAAAAAAGTATATTTATAATACTGTAATTGTATTTACAAATGTATTCTGTAGCTGCAAAAATGTGTCCAGTTTACAGATAACTGTATATGTTTATTAGAAAAACAGTATTTTATTTTTAACAATTTTTTTTTTGCTATTTGTTCTGCTATCATTTCCCCTTAATAAACTAATAAATGTAACTTGGATACAATTAGACATGAATAAATTCAATTTATTTGGTTAATTCATCTTATTGTGCTCTTAGGTCAATTTGCTATTTTCAGTGAGGCAACACATTACAAAAGTTTATGTAGTAGAACTTGGCTAATAACAAATACTATATTTCAAAGGCGCTAAATGAAAATTTCTTTAGACTAGACTTCAGATATTTTGCACAAGCTAAAATTGTTGGAATTTAACACAATTGAGAAAAGCCAGGCATACCTGGCATTTTGCTGCTCTAACAAAAAAAGAAAAACATTATTTTCAAAAGCTTAGCCCTTCTGTCAAACAACTAAAAAGCAGTTCTTCAAGGAAAAAAAACTCAACAAGCTAGTATTTTTCCTGATGACATTCTGGGCACAATTTTTACTTTATTATGTCTTTTCTCCAATGTAACTACCCTTTCAACTTTGTCCATCAGAAAATTATATATATACATATATATATACACATTTGTAAATATACCACACTCGCCTCTTACCACAAATATAAACATAAGGTACATATTGATTAGCATCTTACATTTCATATTAATATCTTGTTATTCATTAAATATACCATAAATAAAATGTGTATAAAACATTAATGTAGATGTAATGAATTATTATAACCTGAGCTACAATATAATCACCTCCAAGTTTAATAAATACAACATTGCCAATACACACACACAAACACACACACAGAGTGCTTGCAAATAAATGGTAATTCTCCTCTCTCTATTGGTAAAACAAAGCTGAATTTTAAGATATTTTCTCCTTTATTTTTTCCTTTATCTTATCATCATTATATGATAACTAAAATCTATAGCTTAGTGTTGCCTGTTTTCAAATTTTATTAAAGGTATTCTTTGGTGTCTAACTTTTTTTAGTTCAATATTATGTATTTCAGATTCAAATATATTGTGTGTAGCTATAGCTCATTAATTTTCTTTGATGTATGGTGTTCTATTATATCAACAGAATACAATTTCTTTATCCATTTCTTGGTGGACAGAAATTTGAATTTTTTCTAGGATTGGCACTTGTGTATAGTATATAGTGCTGCTCTTTATGTTCTATTTTAAAATTTACATATCTTGGAGATCTTTTCATATTTGTGTGTGTTGTATATATGTTATCACATGTACAATAAGTATATGTGTATGGTATATATCTGTACTATATACACATAAATAAACATGATACATACATAGATTATATATATATATATATGAGTGTGTGTGCACACACACTTACACACACATATATACACACTGTAATATAAACATATTTCTTTTAAATGGCTGCACGGTTTCCATTTTGTGGATGTAACATGTTTTTAACCTGTCTCTTACTGAAGGACATTTACAATGTGTTTAATCGTTTGGTATGACAAGAAATTCGATTGTGCATCCTACTACATTTGTCTTTGCACACATGTACAAGTGTATCTGGAAAACAAATGTCCAGTAATGGAATTTCTGGGTCAAGTAGATAGTATCTAGACTTCTTAAATAGCTATTGTTACTTTTTTTCAAAAGAAATTACATAAACTCATACTTTTGTGCCACATTTAACATATTCTATTAATTTTTTAATTCAGTCACTGTTTGAATCAATAGTTTTAATAACTACTGGGCGCAGTTTGCTAGGTGAGAATACAGGAAAGGTATTTGTAGGAGTGAAGATATTGTCAGAATACCTTATTTTGACAATTGGAGTAACTTAATATATGTCAAGACTATCTACTAAGTCAAGCAGAGGTCCTTTGTTTACTGCGAAGGCTTAAAATTGATGAACATACAGAGAAATATAAATTACCAGCCACCAGACTACAGATAAATGGAGTCTCTGCTTCTTTGTGGTGGTGATGGTTTAAAATTAATGAGAAGAGGAAAGGGGGTCATTATTTCAAAAGAAAGTTCTAGAAATGTTTGCCCCTTTCCATTTTTCTTTGATCAAAATTTTTGACAATTATGCCTAAGAATATGATCAGCAAACAGGCACTTGCACTGCCTGTCAAACCATACAAATTAAACTTGATCCAGATCAAATTTTTAAGCAGGTGAAGCTTGTCTTCATATTCTATCATTTCTCATGTCATGGTTTCCATATTCAGATTTCTTAATATTCTCAACTCAGATTTTCAGGGATTTATGCTGTCCTCTAGCTGATTAAAAAAAATTTCCCCCTTCTATCCCTATAGAAGTTCATCTGTCACATGGTCCATTTGTTCAGATTCTAAGGGATGGTAATTAGGTAAACTAATCTGAACTAGAGCATCAATTCATGATTATAAATTACTGCATTATATCTCCCAATTATTAGTCCCCAGATTATTAATCTCGTGCAATAGTATGCTTTGTGTGCCACAAAGCTGAGTGTATCATCCTTCTGCATTATTATCTTACCCACATTAAGAAAGCAGGATTTTGCAAACTAACAAGTTAGACTGATTGTCAAAATATACCTCAGATGGACCTGCAAGAAGAATAAGTGATGGTAAACTGTAGCAGAGACAGAGGCGATGAAAGTCAAGCAGGAAAATACATTTTGACAAATGTTTTACATATCTTCATAATGTATGTGCATGTGCTGGATCTGAATAAACTCTTGCATTTATTAGAGTAAAGCTTAACCTTTCCTAGGAATACATTGTCATCAGAAAAGAGCAACAATCGTGCTTTATTACAAAATTGTCTTCTCCTATTTTTCATTTGTTTGAAATTGAGAGTAAAATAAATGAATATGCATATTTTTCTTGGAAGAAAACTTGAGACTGATTATGAAAATAATAACCAGAAAAAATGAAAGAAAACCTTGCAGGACCATAATATATGGTGAAAATAGATCAACCACTACCAATAACGTATTTTAAGTTAAGAGCTAAGCAATGAAAATATAGAAAATAATAATAAAATATTTGGTTGGCCGTGAAGAAACATTGACTCTAGTCAGTGGAAAATGCTACCTGTGGTATGTTTTCCTCTTTCGAAGACTAAATTCATTTCCCTGAAAATAACTAAAATTAAGCAAAATTAATGCACCTCTACTGGTAGATACTGAAAAATAAATCCTAATATTGATTTTGACTTTGATTTTAACAGCTAAAGAAAAACTTAGGAATTAACCACAACTACATATGAATATGAACTTAGGTTTGTTCCCTAATTCTTTATTTCATTTGAGATTTTTAAATTATTCTTAGAATTAAACAGAATGAAAAATGTTTGGCAAAAATAAATATCGTTGCTGGGCTTGCTGCCATTATACTGCTCAAATAAATGTATGTTACCAGTCAATAGACGGATAGCCTAAACAAAATATTGTTTCTTCTTGTGAATACCTTAAATATAAATATGTTGTTAGAAAACTAATAAAATCTTATAGTTTTCAACCACAAGAACAATTATTATCTAAATTCATAAGCAAGGGAACTAACTATATGGTGGTCATGACTTACTTGAATGTAATCTCTATGAAGGCAGACATCATTTAATGTATCTCAAGTGCCTATAACAGTGTCTGAACATAGAATGAACTCAATACATATTTGTTAAATAATAAAACAATTCCTAATCTCCACTCTTACCTTTTATCTGGGGTTTCTAACACATGTTTTACTAATTTATACCTATCTATATAAACTTCATCTGCAAAAACAAATGGGAGTACATCAAACTAAACAGTTTTTGCACGATGAAGGAAACTGTCAACTAAAGGAAAAGGCAGCCTACTGAATGGAAGAACGTATTTGGAAAAGATATACCTGATGATGTGCTAATATCCAAAACATACGAGGAACTCAAACAACTCAATATCAAAAAGACCAAACACCTCAATTAATACATGGGCAGAAGACATGAATAGACATTTTTTTCCAAATAAGACATACACAGAGCCAATAGACACATGAAAAAATGCTCAACTTCACCAACACTCAGGGAAATGCAAATCAAAACCACAGTGAGATATCACCTCATATCTGTCAGAATGACTATTATCACAAAGACAACAAATAAGTGTTGGCAAGGATGTGGAGAAAAGGGGACATTTGTGCATATTTGGTGAGAATGTAAACTGGGGCAGGCACAATGGAAAATAGTATGGAGGTTCCTCAAAAATTTAAAAATAGAACAACCATATGATTCAACAATTCCACTTCTAGGTTTTTTCCCAAAGAAAACAAAAATAGTAATTTGAAAAGACATTTGCACCCCTATCTATATAGGTTCATTGCAGCATTATTTACAATAGCCAAGATATGGAAGCATCCTAAGTGTCCACCAATAGACGAATGGCTAAAGAAGATGTGATGTGTATATATATATATACACATACATATATATACACACACATATCTACATATACATATATATGTGATATATTTATATATGTATATATGTACACACACACACAGGCACACACAATGGAACATTATTGAGCCATGAAAAATGAAATCTTTCCATTTGCAACAACATGTCTGGGCCTAGAGGATATTATGCTAAGTGAAATAAGTCATATAGAGAAAAACAAATACCATATGATTTAACTTATATGTGGAATCTAAAAACCAAAACAAATGAACAAACATAACAAAATTGAAGCAGACTCATAGATGCAGTGGACAAACAGGTGGTTGCCAGAGGAGAGGAGAATGGGGAGATGAGTGAACTAGGTGAGGGAGATTATTTCAGTTATGAAAGAAATAAGTCACAGGGATTTAATGTACTGCATAGAGAATATATTCAATAATATTTTAATATCTTTGTATGGGTGACAAATGACAACTAGACATTGTTGTGGTCATTTTGAAATATACAAAAATATCAAATCTCTGTGTTGTACACCTGAAACTGGTATAACGTTGTAAGTCAATTATACTTCCATTAAAAAAAAGATAAAAAGAAAGTGATTAGCAGATCTAAAGACTGTTCCTGATAGATAAGTGAGTAACCATCAGTGAGTTAGAAAAGCATTACCATGATTAACACAATATTCCTGATTCCCATCAGCATGAGTACTTGTAATCAGTTATACTCAAATGAGGTTATATATTCTACTATAATTATGTGGAATCCCTATTCAAAATGAACCTGTCTAATGGAATTATTTTCTCCTTGGTTCTTTAGACTACATTTTTATCACAGAATGTAAATTTATTATGAAAAACTGCCATGATTTGAAACTTTAATTCTTTCTTGTTTCTCAAACAATTTGTAGGGCTAATTTCCCAGTCGACATATTTACCTTCACATCTGCTAATATTATAAACGTACCTGAGTCAACCCTGAAATATCCTTTATAAAGCAGAAGTTCTGGGACAGTAGCATTAAAGTAAAATGAGAACATTGATACCACGGCCTTCCCTGACAGCTCTTCTCCTATTAGCAGAAGTTTCTTGAAATGGCAGGACAAAGCCCTGGCCAACATATGCTGTGACAGTCATCGTCATGGCCTATCCTGCTATTTCCTTTTTAAGTTGCCTTGCATTGTTAGCAATTTCCTATCTATCTATGAGATATCTAAGGTATTGCTACGGTTATGATTTCATATAGAGAGCACAAAGTAGTGACACTAAGAAAGAAAAAATGAAAAAGAAACAATAAATGAATTATAGAAGCAATGAAATGTATTAAAATGAAACATTTTATTGCATGTATTTAGAAGAAAATTGAATCGCATATTCATTTCTCATTTGTTTTAACGCTGTGACACATCATTTTATTTTATTTTTGAATTTTTGAATTTTATTTTATTTATTTTTTATACAGCAGGTTCTTATTAGTTATTCATTTCATACATATTAGTTTATATAAGTCAATCCCAATCTCCCAATTCATCCCACCACCACCCCCCACTCCCACCACTTTCCCCTCTTGGTGTCCATATGTTTGTTCTCTACATCTGTGTCTCTATTTCTGCCCTGCAAACCAGTTAATCTGTACCATTTTTCTAGGTTCCACATATATGCGTTAATATACAATATTTGTTTTTCTCTTTCTGACTTACTTCACTCTGTATGGCAGTCTCTAGATCCATCCACGTCTCTGCAAATGACCCAATTTCGTTCCTTTTTATGGCTGAGTAATATTCCATTGTATATATGTACCACATCTTCTTTATCCATTTGTCTGCTGATGAGCATTTAGGTTGCTTCCATGACCTGGCTATTGTAAATAGTGCTGCAATGAACATTGGGGTGCATGTGTCTGTTTGAATTATGGTTTTCTCTGGGCATATGCCCAGTAGTGGGATTGCTTGGTCATATGGTATTTCTATTTTTAGTTTTTTAAGGAACCTCCATACTGTTCTCCATAGTGGTTGTATCAATTTACATTCTCACCAACAGTGCAAGAGGGTTCCCTTTTCTCCACACCCTCTCCAGCATTTGTTGTTTGTAGATTTTCTGATGATGCCTATTCTAACTGGTGAAAGGTGATACCTCATTGTAGTTTTGATCTGCATTTCTCTAATAATTACTGATGTTGAGCAGCTTTTCATGTGCTTCGTGGCCTTCTGTATGTCTTCTTTGGAGAAATATCTATTTAGGTCTTCTGCCCATTTTTGTATTGAGTTATTTGTTTTTTTAAATAGTGAGTTGAATGAGCTGTTTATATATTTTAGAGATTAATCCTTTGTCCGTTGATTTGTTTGCAAATATTTTCTCCCATTCTGAGGGTTGTCTTTTCGTCTTGTTTGTAGTTTCCTTTGCTTTGCAAACACTTTTAAGTTTCATTAGGTCCCATTTGTATATTTTTGTTTTTATTTCCATTACTCTAGGAGGTGGATCAAAAAAGATCTTGCTGTGATTTATGTCAGAGTGTTTTTCCTATGTTTCCCCCTAAGAGTTTTATAGTGTCCAGTCTTACATTTAGGTCTCTAATCCATTTTGTGTTTATTTTTGTGTATGGTGTTAGGGAGTGTTCGAATTTCATTCTTTTACATGTAGCTGTCCAGTTTTCCTCATTTGAGTATAACTGATTACCATAGACCATGTTAATCTTCTCCGTATTGGTCCAATTTTAGCATATGTGCTGCCAAAGCAAGCACTCTGACACATCATTTTAGATGTCATCACCTGTCCAGGAATGTCATGCTTTTCTCTGCCCATCCAGACAGCACCACTTATTGAAGACACTGTCTTTTCTCCATTGTATATCCTTGCCTCCTTTGTCATAGATTAGTTGACCACAGGTGCATGGGTTTATCTCTGAGTTTACTATCCTGTTCCATTGATCTATATTTCTGTTTTTGTGCCAGTACCATATTGGCTTGATTACTGTAGCTTTGTAGTATACTCTGAAGTCAGGGAGTCGGATTCCTCCAGCTCTGTTTTTTCCCCTTAACATGGTTTTTGTTATTCAGGGTCTTTAGTGTCTCCATACAAATTTTAAGATTTTTTTGTTCTAGTTCTGTAAAAAAAAATGCCATTGGTAATTTGACAGGGATTGCATTGAATCTGTAGATTGCTTTGGGTAGTATAGTCATTTTCACAATACTGATTCTTCCAATCCAAGAACATGGTATATCTCTCCACCTGTTTGTACCATCTTTAATTTCTTTCATCAGTGTCTTACAGTTTTCTGCATACAGGTCTTTTGTCTCCTTAGGTAGGTTTATTCCTAGGTATTTTATTCTTTTTGTTGCAATGGTAAATGGGAGTGTTTCCTTAATTTCTCTTTCAGATTTTTCATCATTAGTGTATAGGAATGCAAGAGATTTCTGTGCATTAATTTTGTATCCTGCAACTTTACCAAATTCATTGATTAGCTCTAGTAGTTTTCTGGTGGCATCTTTAGGATTCTCTATGTATAGTATCATGTCATCTGCAAACAGTGACAATTTTACTTCTTCTTTTCCAATTTGTATTCCTTTTATTTCTTTTTCTTCTCTGATTGCCGTGGCTAGGACTTCCAAAACTATGTTGAATAATAGTCGTGTGAGTCTTGTCTTGTTCCTGATCTTGGATGAAATGCTTTCAGTTTTTCACCATTGAGAATGATGTTTGCTGTGGGTTTGTCGTATATGGCCTTTATTATGTTGAGGTTGTTTCCCTCTGTGCCCACTTTCTGGAGAGTTTTTATCATTAATGGGTGTTGAATTTTGTCAAAAGCTTTTTCTGCATCTAATGAGATGATCATATGGTTTTTCTTCTTCAGTTTGTTAATATGGTGTGTCACATTGATTGATTTGCATATATTGAAGAATCCTTGCATCCCTGGGATAAGTCCCACTTGATCATGGTGTATGATCCTTTTAATGTGTTGTTGGATTCTGTTTGCTAGTATTTTGTTGAGGATTTTTGCCTCTATGTTCATTAGTGATATTGGTCTGTAATTTTCTTTTTTCTGTAGTATCTTTGTCTGGTTTTGGTATCAGGGTGATCGTGGCCTCATAGAATGAGTTTGGGAGTGTTCCTTCCTCTGCAATTTTTCTGAAGAGTTTGAGAAGGATGGGTGTTAGCTCTTCTCTAAATGTTTGATAGAATTCACCTGTGAATCCCTCTGGTCCTGAACTTTTGTTTGCTGGAAGATTTTTTAATCACAGTTTCAATTTCATTACTTGTGATTGGTCTGTTCATATTTTCTGTTTCTTCCTGGTTCAGTCTTGGAAGGTTATACCTTTCTAAAAATTTCTCTGTTTCTTCCAGGTTGTCCATTTTATTGGCATAGGGTTGCTTGTAGCAGTCTCTTAGGATGCTTTGTATTTCTGCCGTGTCTGTTGTAACTTCTCCGTTTTTTTTTTTTTTTTTTTTTCCTAATTTTATTGATTTGAGTCCTCTCTTTTTCTTGATGAGTCTGGGTAAAGGTTTCTCAATTTTGTTTATCTTCTCAAAGAAGCAACTTTAGTTTTATTGATCTTTGCTATTGTTTTCTTTGTTTCTGTTTCATTTATTTCTGCTCTGATGTTTATGATTTCTTTCCTTCCACTAACTTTGGGTTTTGTTTGTTCTTCTTTCTCTAGTTCCTTTAGGTGTATGGTTAGATTGTTTATTTGAGAGTTTACTTGTTTCTTGAGGTAGAGTTGTATTGCTATAATCTTCCCTCTTTGAACTGCTTTAAAAATATGGAATGCTTCACAAATTTGCAAGTCATCCTGTGCAGGGACCATGTTAATCTTCTCTGTATCAGTCCAATTTTAGTATATGTGCTTCCAAAGTAAGCACTCTGACACATCATTTTAGATGTCATCACCTGTCCAGAAATGTCATGCTTTTCTCTGCCCATCCAGACAGACATTAGGTGAAGAAAACCAATCATTTCTTTCCCCTATGTGTCAGCTATTTTTTTCCCCTTCAATGTAAAATTCTATATATTGTATTTTGAAAAAAAAAAAAAAAGAGAAAAATTGATTTTTAGAGTGGTTTGAATATGACTTCGGCAAGCTCTATGCTCAAATTGATATGGTAACTTGTAAGAAGATATATTTTTGATTCAAGCTACACTACATTATTTTAATTAATTTTTCTGATTATAAAATGTGATAATATGTATATTAATGTTACTTGCATTAGTATGAAATTCAGCTTTCTGCATGTAAAATTTAAATGTCCCGAAAATTTATCTATTTGTTTATCCTTCAGAAATTATTATTTTACACTTCCTATGTGTAAAATAATACACTTAGTACATTGCCTTGTGCAACATTATGCATACCATAAGTAATTGTACAAAATTGGTGTCTGCATTCAAGGAATTCATGCCATAATAGTTCGATTTGGAGAAGATTTCCAATGCAAAATACTCTGTGTTGTTGGCATAGGCTTCTACTCTTTCTAAGTCAAAAGATGGAGATAATGAAGTACAAACAAGTGATTATAATGTGGACACACAATCAAATGATTTATACTTGCAAAGATTCTGACCGATATATACAACATACCCCCAAATTCCTTTTAGTGTATTGGTGATGTTAAATTCTTTTATATAAAAATTCAATATATTTTCCTCAAGGCATTGTTTTCCTTTTTATTTTTTTTTATGTCACAACCTCTCCCAGTTTTCTCCTTGAACCGTTCCTGAATGTGAGGCTATCCAAACCAAATGAGTGCCTCCAGAATGAATGCATTTTTCCATTGCACATTTGTTTTCCCATTACAATGTTATTACCATAAAGGGGGACTTCTTATTAAGGGAATGGACAAGCAGTTTCTACCTTTACTGAGATCATAATTCTGCTTCAATAAACTCTTACTATATTCTTGTGTTAACTCATTCTTTTTAATTCTGAAAAATTTTCAGCATTTTCCATTTCTTTGCAAACCAGGGAAATTCCCTGAAATTACCTTGAATCCACTGAATTTCACATTCTATTTCAACAATATAACATGGATCCCTTTCCCTCTTCAAGAACAAATATTTTCCTTCTGAATATTCTAACAATTTAACATTCTACAAACACATATGTTCTTCCAGATATTACGTTGGAGTATAACGAAAAGCTGACCCATGGTTTATAATTAGATTAACTTCAACATAAGACTCACAAACCTGCACTGATCAATGTATAGCATTATTGATGAAATTTTGGGAAAATTATATATGTTTTACCACCACTTTTTAGCACTCTTTCTATTTGAAGGAGTTTCACTGTCAATGTCAATGGTGTATGATTCTTTTAATTTACTCAACTTGTTTCAACAAAATAGTATAATCACTGTTTTACTAATCACAATTAAGCCAATGAGATTTTCTTTTCCTTTTCAAAGGCTTAACCTAGGCATTTTTTAAAGTGCCCTTGATTTCTTGCAACAAGAGGTTCTAGGCCCATCCCCCTTTTTTTCCAGTTTCATTGAGGTATGACTGATAAATAAAAATTGTATACAGACAGTCCCTGACTTAGAATGGTCCCACTCAAAATTTTTCAAATTTACAATGGTGCAAAAGTAACATGCATTCAGTGCAAAGTGTACTCCAAATTTTGAATATCCCAAGACTAACGAAATGCAGCAGGCACAGAGCCACAGCTGAGCAGTGGCACAGAGCTGCAGCTCCCAATCAGCCAGGTGATCACAAGGGTGAACAACCAATACACTTACAACCACTCTGTATCCATACAATCATCCTGTTTTCACTTTGAGTGCAGAATTCAATAAATTACATGAGATATTTAACAATTTAGTATAAAATAGGTTTTGTATTAGATGATTTTTCCCAACTGTAGGCTAATGTAAGTATTCTGAGCATGTTTAAGGTCAATTAGGCTAAGTTATGATGTTTGGTAGGTTAGGTGTATTAAATGCATTTTGATATTTTCAATTTATGATGGGTTTATTGGGATGTAACCCCATCATAAGTTGATAAGTTGAGGAAGATTCGTATATTTATGATGTACAACATGATCTTTTGATGTATACATATGAAATGATTACCATAATATAGCTAACTGACATATCTATCACCTCATATAGTTACTATTTATTTATTGGTGAGGACACTTAAAATCTACTCTCCTAACTATAGGCCCAACTGAATCATTTTACCACAGAAAAGTTTTCATGTACTTTACAAAGAAGAGATTTTATTAGTTTCTTTGTCTCTAGAGAAGAATATTATTGCAAACTAAACTCACCAGCTAAGTGTTCACATTGCTTTTTTCCACCTGAGTACCAAGGCAAAGCCGTGCGATGCCAGAGTATGCTCTACTTTGTGATGGCAAAGATTTTCCTTTTTTTACAAAAATCTGAAATTTATTTAGTGTCACTGTTTTCTTTTCTCTCCTATTTCCATGCACACTGTGGAGTGCCATCTGTATATAGCCATGTGAACCTTGTGTTATTGTTTGCTACAAAACTTGGCTCCAGCTTACTGAGTGAAGGAAGATTTTAGGCTGCAATGCAGAGGGAAAACAAGGTCACTTTGTAAAATAGTTTGGCAGTTTATCCAAAATTAAACATATGATTCAGCAGTTACCCTCCCAGGCATATATTCAAACTAACTGAAAACTTATATCAACCCAAAAATATGTACATGAAGTTAACAGCAGCATTACTTGTAATAACCAAAAAGTGCAAACCACCCAAATATCCATCAATTGATTAAAGAATAAATAAAATGTGGCATATCCATATAACACAACATTATTTAGCCATAAAAATGTTACCAATTCATCCTATAACATTGATAAGCCTTGAAAATATTCTGCTTATTGAAAGAAGTCAGACGCAAAGGCCACATAGTGCATAATTTTATCTACATGAAATGCCCAGTATAGAAAACTCCATAAAGACAGAAAGTAGATTAGGGGTTGGAAGGGTTTCTTTTTTGAGTTGATAAAATGTTCTGGAATTAGATAATGGTGGTTATTGAATAATTAAGTGAATATTCTAAAAATCATTCAACTGTACACTTTGAAACAGTGGATTTTATGGTATATGAATCATATCTTAATAAAAAAAATGTGAGGACAAGAGGTGGATACTTGTATAGATTGAGACACACTTTACATATTTCTGCTTCTGGCCAGACTGGAATAACAGGGGACAGATTTATCTTCCCTCAAACAACTAAGAAACTGGGCAAAATATATGAAACAACAATTCTGAAGATGACTTTAAATATTATGCAAAAAGGACAGTATTTTCTGAGAGAAGTGAAACAGACAAGAGAATTTTCTGCTGTTCCATGTTACTAAGCAGAGAAATATTTCAGGAACAACACAGTGAGGGAATAGAAGGGCACAGACTGGTGAACTTTCTGAGTTGAGGAGGTGGAGACCGGAGACCGGAGAAGCAAAGGCATTTAGAATTTGCATGATTTTCTAAGTAGAAAAATCTGCTGAATCTAAAAAATAAATAAAAAAAGAAATAACTCAAAACAAAGAAGTTAGGTTCAGCATTTTTGTAGGGTGCCAGTTTATTATAGAAATATCAACTATATTTCTATACACAAAAAATAAAGAAATTAAAATTAAAATACAATACCACCAGAAGTTTGGAATATTAGGAATAAATCCAACTAAAGATATGCAACACTTGTACACTCAAATCAGTGCTGAAAGGCATTAAAGAAGACCTGAATAAGTGGAAAATTTTACTTATTTTAGGGCTTAGAAGGCTCAGTACAGCTAAGATGGCAATTCTCCCTAAATTGATCTATAAATTCCATATGATTTCTATCAAAATCTCAGCAGGTTTTTTGTTATTAGATATTGACAAGATGATTCTAAAACTGATATATAAATCAAAGGACCTAGAGTAGTAATAACAACTTTGGAAAAAGAAGAACAAACTTAAAAGACATATCACCTAACATTAAGACTTATTGTAAAGCTTCAGTAATCACGCCTGAATAATATTTATGTCAAGGATCACTGAAATAGAATAGAAAGTGCCAATAAAGGCCCACTTACATTTATTCAATTGATTTTAAACAAATATGCAAAGACAATTCAGTGGAGAATCTGTAAATCTTTTCAACAAATTTTGTTGGAACAATTGCACAAAATGAACCTAAACCCATGCTTTTTTCCACATACAAAAATTAACTCAAAATGGACTTTAAACATAATGTGTTTCACAAAACTATAAAACTTCTAAATAATACTTAGAAGAACATTTTTTGACCTTGGTAATGCAAAAATTTCATAAATATACTAAAAGCAAAATCCATAAAAGACACAAATCCATTAATTTGATGTTATCGAAATTAAGAAAGATACTGCTAAGACAGAAAAAGACAAACCGTAACAGGGAGAAATTATTTGCAAATCATATATCTGATAAATGATTTATATATAGAATGCATGAAGAGCTCCTATAATGCAACATTAAGAAAGAAAATAACCTAATAAAAAAATGAGCCAAAGTTTGGAAGACACTTTACCAAAGATGATATTCTTTTTCCAAATGAAGATATTAAAAAAACATGCAACATGATGAGTCATTAGAGAAATGCAAATGAAAACCATAGTGTGATAAAGCATACCTATTAGAATGGCTAAAATAAAAATGTTGACCATACCAAGTGTTGATTAGGATATGGTACAACTTGAGCTCTCTAAATTGCATGTGGGAATGCAATATGGCACAGTCACTTCGGCAATCAACTTTATAGTTTCTTAAAAAGGTAAATAGCATGAACATAGGGCCCAGTCATTCTATTCCTAGGTATTTACCTAAGACAAAGGAGAACTTATACCAAAAAATAAAAATAAATTTAAAAAAAGGCACTTTCCTAGCAGTCCAGTGGTTAAGATTCCATGCTTCCACTGCAGGGGGTGTGGGTTCGATCCCTGGCCAGGGAACTAAAATCCCACATACTGTACAGTGGGGCTAAAAACAAAACAAAAAACAAAAAAAGAGAACTTATATCCATATCAAGACATATATGCAACTATTTACAGCTGTTTGATTTGTAATATCACTAAACTGGAAACAACCCAAATGTCCATCAGGAAGTAGAGTGCTAAGAACATTGTGGTATATCCATACAATGGAAAGCTAATCAGCTATAAAAAAGGAATGAACTATTGATGAATTCAACAACATAGATAAACCTCAAAATTATTATGCTGAGTGGAAGAAGCTAGACAAAAAAAAAAAAAAAAAAAACGTACCTTAGAATTTACTTGAAGAATTCAGTATATGTATGTTAATCTACAGTGATCCAAAGCAGATCATTGGTTGCCTGGGGGAGAGAGGAGAGAGTAGGTCAAAAGGGCAGAATAGAGAGATTACGTAAGAGTGTAAGAAAACTTTTGGGGATGAAGAATATGTCCACAATTCTGACTATGTTCATGTTTTTACAAGTGCATAAATATGTCAAAGTTTATCTAATTATATACTTTAAACATGCATAATTATTTGAATGTTAATTGTACTTCAATAAAACTATTAATAGATTTTTTAAATCATAAATAAATCTCCAATTTTTGTACTGTGTGCCAATCGGGATATTACCACAGAGATAAGACACATTTCAAACTTATAAAATTATACCTTGAAAAACATAGTCTGATTTAACCAAAAAAAACAAAAAAGAAAAAGAAAGAAAGAAAAAAGTATTTGTTCAGACAATTTTAGAGCTGATTTTGAAAATCCTCTAAGTAACAATATCAAGAAATCATAAATCCATGTGAGTTGGGTGGTTATTCTTGCCTCAGAAGCTATAGAAAACATACTCGAGCCAAATTTTGAAATGACAATAAATAACAGGAACTTTATTTTCAAAACTTCAGACTTTGACAGATATCTTAGATAACATATTTGGGGTTATATTATTGTAGCTTTAATTCTCTTAATCCCAGTATATAATGGTGGTTGTCCTCAACAAAACTATGTTTGAAACACAGTAATTTATCAAGAAATACCCATGATTAACATAATAATTGAACACAGTATGTTACTTTGATACTATGGAAAATTAGGTTCCACAGTAAAGAAGTGAAACTATATTGGTGATTTGTATAGATAGTTATGAAGTATTAAATAAGAAAATGTAGAAAATCATATACGCTTTCTGTGACTTAGTCAAAAATATGTTACATATGTGTGTACCTGCATACACATGTATGAGTGTATATATGTATGATTCTATGAGCACAGAGAAAAATGGAGGCATGCCTGTTAAGTAGTCAACATACATCTCCTGGGGTAACAGTGTTTAAAAGGAGAGACAGTAGTAAAAAAGGAACATGTTGAAAAAAATCTATAATCTAATTAGATCACATTAATAAATTTATGTAGTTTTAAAAAATTGAAGTATAGTTGATTTACAATGTTGTGATAGTTTCAGGTGTACAGCAAAGTGGTTCAGTTAAGTTCACTCCTAATTTATCCCTCCCTCTGCTCCTTCCTCCCCCCCACCCCTGGCAACCACAAGTTTGTTCTCTACCTCTGTGAGTCTACCTCTGCCTTGTAAATAAGTTTATTTGGATCATTCTTTTAGACCCACACATAAGTGACACCACAGCGTATTCATCTCTCTCTGTCTGACTTTTTAAATACACTACAATGTATAACAGAACAAACAACAGATTTATTATTTTAACACTGTCTAATACAACTGATTGAATGCTATTGCATTTAGTATATATAAAAATATGTATTTAATTAAATGATACAAAATGCTGATATTCAACTTTTTGTGAACTCAAAAATGCCAATTCCATATCATTCAAACTAAATATTATGATAACTCATGCAGATTTTTTAAAGGCCAGAAGTTCTGCACAAACACTGGTCTAGTGAGACCCCACACACAAGATTTCCAGGAGAATGAATATTATTGACTAGATCCTTCCTAATAACTTGTCAGATTATTGTCCAAGCAAAACTTCCCATTATGGGATACATAAAATTTATGATGAAAAGATAAAATAAAAACTAAATGTGCAATTGACTTGGGGAGAAATTAAAGAAAATTATTGGGGGTGAGGGACAAAAATAAAGCACGAATCCAGAAACAAGGCAATCACTGAAGCTCTAGTGTCCTCAGCAGTCTCTGGAGATGTCTGTTATCTTAGATTCCAGGTTTAAATAGATCAAAATGACAACGTGAAGGTTGAGTAACAAGCAGGATAGAAAATCTGATCTGAAGCTCTCTAGATGAAGGAAAAAGAATAAAACATCCCTTAGGGTGATGGGGGGTGGTTACTTCACCGTCTCAAGTTTGGCTATGGATAGAGCAAATAAAAGGAGAAGAAAAAAACTCAGAAAATTTCTAACCATATGCATTCACCTGATGTTGGCAACATTTCACTCCATATTTGCCACATACCCCCATAAGAGAAAACAACGTGGTCCAGATTGGTTATGTCCCCAAATATGTAAGAGAAGGAAAACATGAATCCTCTCTGCCAGAATGCACTTTAGAACCAAACTTCATAAACTTTCTATAGATAAAATTCCAATAAATACAGATTTGTAGTAAACCATTATGAGAAACACATGCAGAAAAAAATCCTCACTCTATGAACTAGAGTCAGCAGAATCAACAAGAATCAGATCCCAGGAGCCCACATCATTAGTAAATATTAAATAACAAGAGGATAAAAACTAACATATTAATAGGTTTAAAATTATGAAAAATGGTAACAAAATATAATAAGGTAACCAGAGAATGAAAGGATTGTATAAATATGAAAAAAATATAACTTCTAGATATAAAAACAGAAGGATGAAAGATGTAGATCCTTGGATATCACAATGAATTTCAATCACTGCTTATGACATTGCAGAGCAGTAACCATAAAGAGAAATTCTTTAGTCAACATAGAATGATGTAACTACCAAAAAATTATAAGTATGTAGAAAAATTTATAAAAATTACAAAAGCCATAAGACAGTGAAATAAAACTTCAAATTACTATTATAACATAATTATCAACCAAAAAGTATTATGCAGGGCAAAGTCTGCATTAAAAAGAGGACAAGGGCTTCCCTGGTGGTGCAGTGGTTGAGAATCCGCCTGCCAATGCAGGGGACACGGGTTCGAGCCCTGGTCTGGGAAGATCCCACATGCCGCGGAGCAACTGGGCCCGTGAGCCACAACTACTGAGCCTGTGCGTCTGGAGCCTGTGCTCCGCAACAAGAGAGGCCGCGATAGTGAGAGGCCCCCGCTCGCTGCAACTAGAGAAAGCCCTCGCACAGAAACGAAGACACAAAACAGCCAAAAATAAATTAATTAATTAAAAAAAAAAAGAGGACAAAGTTTTTTTTTCAAAAGTTAAAAACAGGGAATGTACTACAATTAAAACTTTACTACAGGAACTTCTGAAAAATATTCAAAAACAAGAATGATGCTGACCACACAAAAAAAAAACGAATTCTGAGAAGCATAAAGCAAAGATAAAATGAGTCTAAATATATTAGCAGTCACATTCGTGAAAATGGTAAACCTTCCCAGAGGTAAAGCTTTTTAGACTCAATTAAAACACAATCCAACTTTTAAAAAACTATTTCTAAGTGAAACACAATTACACACACGCACAAAAAGCAAATTTATAAAATTTGTTAGGCAAATACAAACAAAAACAAAAGGTTGTAGTAATAGCAAGAAAAGCAATACACTTTAAGAAATAAGTTAAAACCAGAGAAAAAGAGAATGATCACATATTGATAAAAGGATTCAATAAGAATGTCTATGTCTTACCAATAAGACATAGTAAGTAAAGTTTACAATAAACAGATTATATATGTATATATATTTATTAATATCTTATCTATATATGTAAGAGTAAATTCTAATGGAAAATATCATGTATTTAGACAAGAATAATAAGATACCTTTAAAGGAATAGATAATCTAAAAAACAGCCAAAACAAATGAGAAAGAAAATAATAGACTAACCTTGCTCACAAAATAAATTGAAAAATTACTAAAATAATGTAAGCTATCAATGCAAATCCCCAAAAATGGAGGATATTATGACAAATTCGGGATTATTCCAAGCATGTTATGTAAGTTTTAAATTAAGTAAAAAAAAAAGAAATCTATGAATGTAGACATGTTAGTTTATATTGAAAAATGGGGAAAAAAAGATGATGATCTAATTAGATGCAGAAAATCACTTGATAAAAAAAATCAGTATTATTTTATTATTTAAAATTACCTCTTAGCAAGTTATAAATAGAAAGGGACTTTCATGTATCCACCAAAGACCTATAGCAAGTATCAAATTCAATTAAAAATGCTTAAAATACTCACTTTAAAGTCCAGAACATGACAAGATGCCTATTTTCGTCACTTCTATACTACATTACTTTGGACACCCTGGAGAGTGTTGTAAGATAGTCCCTTGCATAATTTGCAGCATAGGGAAACTGAGAATTTATGCTGCACATAAGAATGAGCAGGGTAGAATTCAGCTTTGCAGTCTAAGTTATTCTTTTCCAAATTTGCTAGTTAAAGTTAACCTACCTCTTCATCAACCACATAAGAAAAAGGATGAAGAGACTGGCCTGAAATGGGTTTAAGGATAAATTCTTCCTCATGGACACCATAATGAGGGAAAAATATATTTCTACTCAAAACACAGTCATTAAAAAGAAAGTAGAGACTAGATTCCTAGTGTCACCTTACATTCTTGAGCTGGCTACCCTTTCCTTCCACTAACTTGGAACAAAATTAAGTATCCATTAAAGAAATTGTTCAGTAAATCTTGAAATCACACATTTTACAGTTATTCTCAAAGCATGCTAAAATGTATTGATATGATGTTTTTTGAACAGTACAGTTCAATAGAAGACATACAGATGGTCACTTGATCTACAAGAATATATTAGCCCACATGGAAAGGCCAATAAGTGAAATGTGAAATCATACCAGTATAGATTATTACTGTATTTCTTATCTACACCCATAGGACCTCAGTCATTTTTATGGTATCTTTTCAGGACTGAGCATTTGTTTTTTTTGTTTTTTTTTTTTTTTTTTTTCTTAACACAAATTGAAATGCTCTATAGCTCTGTGGCCTGTTAGAGCCTGATGTCAGGATCCAAATCTCTGTTACTATGGGGACAAGATACTACACAAGATTCACATAGGAGCCAACTTTTTTTCTCTTTCTGAAAAGCTATTCATTTCAGAAAAAGAGGTAATGGAGTCCAGCAACTTTAGATTTGGCATCCTATGTATTTGTGAGACTAAGAAACATATGAAATGGTACATATATGAAAGTTTATACGTAGTAATGGCATAGAATTTAATTTTCTTTGTTACCATGAATGCATCCAGATTATGAAAATAATCAACCCTCAATCCTCAATTTCATTTAATTGTATATAACTAGATCAGCTCCTTTATTAATAAATTAATATATTTTCTTAATCTGTGGACAGAAACATTGGTTGAGACTTTACTTTCCTAGTCAAGTTGAAGGGATAACTAAGTAGGCAGTTGGAAAAGCCTGGCTAGTTAGTTGAGCCTGGCCATATGCAAAGAAAAAAAAATAATAATAATTTGTTAAGGGCTTCATCCAGACTTAACTGAGAATTCAAACAGTTAAAAATAACATATTCTGGCCACTGCTTTGGCAGGGCCACAACGTTGTCTAACTCCACAGGGACTGATTCCTCTAGTACATACATGCCATGGAGTTATGCAACATGGCAGGCTTAGTTAAGTTTTCTTATAATCTGTGTTTTTTTTTTTTTTATTTCAAGTGTTAGTAATTACTAAAACTAGGTCTCAGCAATAGTTAGGGCCATAAGCTAATGCCATAGCAAATACAGGGTATACAGGGCCTGGGAACATATGACCTAAGTATAAGGACTGAAGAAAAATTGCAGAGTGCCAGTAGAGTTTCTTGGGAGAGAGCTCATGAGGACCAGGGACACTGTTCTACTTAGTGAGGTCAGTGATTGTTAGGGGAGTAATATAGAGCAGAATACCAAAGGGTGTGGTCAATTCAGTCACTCTAGTGGGAGCACATAGGCTCATGTGTCATCATAGAATTGAGACAGGCTGGACTTGGGACCTGGGACCTTTTGCTGCAGTGTTTGCACCTGGACAAATGTCTTCTTGAGCAACAAAATACAAAGAAACTATAAGGGAGGGGATTCTGCCAGCAGCCTTCATTTGGTCTGCAACACTTCTCAGAGTCTCCTGCCTGCTGGCTTACTACATCAGATTTTGGATTCACCAAGCCTCCACAATCATAGAAAATAGAAAGCCTATCCTGGAGGACCTTCAAGAGGCAGAGGAGTAAGATGTGGAGATCACCTTCCTCCCCACAAATACATCAAAAATACATCTACACGTGGAACAGCTCCTGCAGAACACCTACTGAATGCTGGCAGAAGACCTCAGACTTCCCAAAAGGCAAGAAAATCCCCATGTACCTGGGTAGGGCAAAAAAAAAAAAAGAAAAAACAGAGACAAAAGAATAGGTATGGGACCTGCACCTCTGGGAGGGAGCTGTGAAGGAGGAAAAGCTTCCACACACTAGGAAGCCCCTTCACTGGCGGAGACGGGGGGTTGGTGGGGGTGAAGCTTCGGAGCCACAGAGGAGAGCGCAGCAACAAGGGTGCAGAGGGCAAAGCAGAGAGATTCCCTCACAGAGGAATGGTGCCAACCAGCACTCACCATCCTGAGAGGCTTGTCTGCTCACCTGCCAGGGTGGGTGTGGGCTGGGAGCTGAGGCTCAGCTCCGGAGGTCAGATCCCAGGGAGATGAATGGAGTTGGCTGTGTGAAGACAGCCTGAGGGGACTAGTGAGCCACAGTTAGCTGGGAGGGAGTCCGAGAAAAAGTATGGACCTGCCAAAGAGGCAAGAGACCATTGTTTTGGGGTGCAGAAGGAGAGGGGATTCCTTCCCCATCTGCCCGCAGAAGGCAGAGCACCACCTAAGCGAGCTCCAGAGACGGGAGTGAGCAGCGGCTATCAGCTCAGACCACAGAGACAGGCATGAATGCTAACACTGCTGCTGCTGCCACCAAGAATCTTGTGTGTGAGCACAGGTCACTATCCACAGCCCCCACGGGAGCCTGTGCAGCCCGCCACTGCCAGGGTCCCATGATCCAGGGACAACTTCCCTGAGAGAACACACAGTGTGCCTCAGGCTGTTGCAATATCATGAGAGCCTCTGCCACTGCAGGCTCACCCTGCATTCCAATTATGACTACCGTACCCCTCCCTCCCCCCCCCCACCTGAGTGAGCAAGAGCACTCAAATCAGCCGCTGCTTTAACTCCCTCCTGTCTGGGTGGGGAACAGATGCCTGAGGGTGGCCTACACACAGAGGTGGGGCCAAAACCAAAGCTGAACCCAAGGAGCTGTGGGAACAAAGAAAAGAAAGGGAAATACCTCCATGCAGCAGCAGGAGCAGTGGATTAAATCCCCACAATCAACTTGATGTACCCTGCATCTGTGGAATACCTGAATAGACAATGAATCATCCCAAAATTGAGGCTGTGGACTTTGGGACCAACTGTACACTTGGGGTTTGCTGTCTGTGACTGATTTGTCTCTGACTTTTATGTTTATCTTAGTTTAGTGTTTACTCTTTGTTATCATTGATGGCTTTGTTTATTGGTTTGATTGCTCTCTTCTCTTTTTTTAAATTTTTATTAATTTTTTAATTTTTAATTTTTTATTGTAATAACTTTAATTTTTATTTTAATTTTTTATAAATTTTTTTTCTTTTTTTTTTCTCACTTTTCTTCTGAGCCGTGTGGCTGGCAAGGTCTTGGTGCTTCAACCTGGTGTCAGGCCTGAGCCTCAGAGGTGGGAGAGCCAAGTTGAGGACACTGGACCACCAGAGACCTCCCAGCCCCATTTAATATCAATCAGCGAGAGCTCTCCCAGAGATCTCCATATCATCTCTTAGACCCAGATCCACCCAATGGCCAGAAACCTCCACTACTGGAGACCCCATACCAAAAACTAGCAATACAGAAGCACAATTGACCCATTAGCATAGAGGCTGCCTAAAATCATAATAAGGTCACAGACACCACACAAAACACCACCAGATGTGGCCCTGCACACTAGAAAGGCAAGATCCAGTCCCACCCACGAGAACACAGGCACCAGTCACCTCCACCAGGAAGCCTACACAACCCACTGAACCAACCTTAGCCACTGGGGGCACCAAAAACAATGGGAACTAGGAACCTGCAGCCTGCAAAAAGGAGACTCCAAACAGTAAGTTAAGCAAAATGAGAAGACAGAGAAACACACAGTAGATGAAGGAACAAGGTAAAAACTCACCAGACAAAACAAATGAAGAGGAAATAGGCAGTCTACCTGAAAAAGAATTCAGAGTAATGATAGTAAAGATGATCCAAAATCTTGGAAGTAAAATGGAGAAAATGCAAGAAATGCTTAACAAGGACCTAGAAGAACTAAAGAGCAAACAAACAATGATGAACAACACAATAAATGAAATTAAAAGTTCTCTAGACGGAATCAATAGCAGAATAACCGAGGCAGAAGAATGGATAAGTGACGTGGAAGATAAAATAATGGAAATAACTACCACAGAGCAGGATAAAGAAAAAAGAATGAAAAGAATGAGGACAGTCTCAGAGACCTCTGGGATAACCTTAAATGCACCAATATTTGAAATATAGGGGCCCCAGAAGAAGAAGAGAAAAGAAAGGGTCTGAGAAAATATTTGGAAAGATTATAGTTGAAAACTTCCTGAACATGGGAAAAGAAATAGTCAATCAACTCCAGGAAGCACAGAGAGCCCCATACAGAAAAAATCCAAGAAGAAACATGCCAAGACACATATCAATCAAACTATCAGAAATTAAATACAAAGAAAATATATTAAAAGCAGCAAGGGAAAAGCAACAAATAACAGAAAGGGAATCCCCATAAGGTTAATAGCTGATCTTTCAGCAGAAACTCTACAAGCCAGAAGCGAGTGGTAAGACAAATTTAAAGTGATGAAAGGGAAAAACCTACAACCAAGAGTACTCTACCCAACAAGGATCTCATTCAGATTCGACGGAGAAATTAAAACCTTTACAGACAGGCAAAGGTTAAGAGAAATCAGCACCACCAAACCAGCTTTACAACAAATGCTAAAGGAACTTCTCTAGGCAGGAAACACAAAAAAAGGAAAAGACATACAAAAACAAATCCAAAACAATTAAGAAAATGGTAATAGGAACATACATATCAATAATGGATCAATGTAAAGGGATTAAATGCTCCAACCAAAAGACATAGAATGGCTGAATGGATACAAAAGCAAGACCCATGCATATGCTGTCCACAAGAGACCCACTTCAGACCTAAGGACACACATAGACTGAAAGTGAGGGGATGGACAAAGATATTCCATGCAAATGGAAAGCAAAAGAAAGCTGGAGGAGCAATTCTCATATTAGACAAAAGAGACTTTAAGATAAAGATTATTACAAGAGACAAAGAAGGACTATTCATAATGATCGAGGGATCAATCCAAGAAGAAGACATAACAATTGTAAATATTTATGCACCCAACATAGGAGCACCTCGATACATAAGGCAAATGCTAACAGCCATAAAAGGGGAAATCGACAGTAACACAATCATAGCAGGGGACTTTAACACACCACTTTCATCAATGGACAGATCATCCAAAATGAAAATAAGTAAGGAAACACAAGCTTTAAATGACACATTAGACAAGATGGACTTAATTGATGTTTATAAGACATTCCATCCAAAAAAAACAGAATACACTTTCTTCTTAAGTGCTCATGGAACATTCTCTAGGATAGATCATATCTTGGGTCACAAATCAAGCCTTGGTAAATGTAAGAAAATTTAAATCATATCAAGTATCTTTTCCAACCACAATATTATGAGACTAGATATCAATTATAGGAAAAAAGTGTAAAAAATACAAACACATGGAGGCTAAACAATACACTACTAAATAACCAAGAGACCACTAAAGAAATCAAAGGGGAAATCAAAAAATACCTAGAAAAAATGACAATGAAAACACGACGACCCAAAACCTATGGGGTGCAGCAAAAGCAGTTCTAAGAGGGAAGTTTATAGCAATAAAATCCCAGCTCAAAAAACAAGAAAAATCTCAAATAAACAACCTAATCGTACACTTAAAGCAATTAGAGAAAGAAGAACAAAAAAAACTCAAAGTTAGAAGAAGGAAAGAAATCGTAAGGATCAGCTCAGAAATAAGTGAAAAAGAAATGAAGGATACAATAGCAAAGATCAATAACACTAAAAGGTAGTTCTTTGAGAAGATAAACAAATTGATAAATCATTATCCACACTCAACAAGAAAAAAAGGGAGAACACACAAATCACCAGTATTAGAAATGAAAAAGGAGAAGTAACATCTGACACTGCCGAAATACAAAGGACCAAGAGAGATTATTACAAGCAACTCATGCCAATAAAATGGACAACCTGGAAGAAATGGACAAATTGCTAGAAAAGCACAACCTTTGGAGACTGAACCAGGAAAAAATAGAAAATATGCACAGACCAATCACAAGCACTGAAATTGAGACTGTGATTAAAAATCTTCCAACAAATAAAAGCCCAGGACCGGATGGCTTCACAAGTGAATTCTATCAAACATTTAGAGAAGAGCTAACACCTGTCCTCAAACTCTTCCAAAATATAGCAGAGGAAGGAACACTCCTAAAATCATTCTACGAGGTCACCATCTACCTGATACCAAAACCAAAGATGTCAAAAAAAAGAAAACTACAGACCAATATCACTGATGAACATAGATGCAGAAATCCTCAACAAAATACTAGCAAACAGAATCCAACAGCACATTAAAAGCATCATACACTACGATCAATTGGGGTTTATCCCAAGAATGCAAGGATTCTTCAACATATGCAAATCAATCAATGTGATAAACCATATTAACAAACTGAAGGAGAAAAACCATATGATCATCTCAATAGATGCAGAGAAAGCTATTGACAAAATTCAACACCCATTTATGATAAAAACCCTCCAGAAAGTAGGCATAGAAGGAACCTACTTCAATGTAACAGAGGCCATATATGACAAACCCACAGCCAACATCATTCTCAATGGTGAAAAACTGAAACCATTTCCTCTAAGATCAGGAACAAGACAAGTTTGCCCACTATCACCGCTATTATTCAACATAGTTTTGGACGTTTTAGCTACAGCAATCAGAGAAGAAAAAGAAATAAAAGGAATCCAAATTGGAAAAGAAGAAGTAAAGCTGTCACTGTTCGCAGATGACATGATACTATACATAGAAAATCCTAAAGATGCTACTAGAAAACTACTAGAGCTAATCAACGAATTTGGTAAAGTAGCAGGATACAAAATTAATGCACAGAAATTTCTTGCATTCCTATACAATAGCGATGAAATATCTGAAAGAGAAATTCAGTGAATACTCCATTTACCATTACAACAAAAGTAATAAAATACCTAGGAATAAACTAACGTAAGGTGACCAAAGACCTGTATGCAGAAGTCTATCAGACATGGATGAAAGAAATTAAAGACGATAAAAACAGATGGAGAGATATACCATGTCCTTGAATTGGAAGAATCAACATTGTGAAAAGACTATAATACTGAAAGTCATCTACAGATTCAAGGCAATCCCTATCAAACTACCAATGGCATTTTTCACAGAACTAGAACAAAAAATTTCACAATTTGTATGGAAACAGAAAAGACCCCAAAAAGCCAAAGCAATCTTGAGAAACAAAAACCGAGCTGGAGGAATCAGGCTCCCTGACTTCAGACTATACTACAAAGCCACAGTAATCAAGATAAGATAATATGGTACTGGAACAGAAACAGAAATATCAATCAATGGAACAGGATAGAAAGCCCAGAGACAAACCCATGCACGTACTGTCATCCTATCTTTGATAAAGGAGGCAAGAATATACAATGGAGAAAAGACTTGCTCTTCAATAAGTGGTACTGGGAAAAGTGGACAACTACATGTAAAAGAATGAAATTAGAACACTCCCTAACACCATACACAAAAATAAACTCAAAATGGATTAAAGACCTAAATGTAAGGCCAGACACTATAAAACTGTTAGAGGAAAACATATGCAGAACACTCTATGACATAAATCACAGCAAGATCCTTTTTGACCCACCTCCTAGAGAAATGGAAAGAAAAAGAAAAATAAACAAATGGGACCTAATGAAACTTAAAAGCTTTTGCACAGCAAAGGAAACCATAAACAAGATGAAAAGACAAACCTCAGAATGGGAGAAATATTTGCATATGAAGCAACTGACAAAGAATTAATCTCCAAATGATACAAGCAGCTCATGCAACTCAATATCAAAAAAAACCAAACGACCCAATCCAGAAATGGGCAGAAGACCTAAAAAGACATTTCTCCAAAGAAGATATACAGATTGCCAACAAACACATGAAAGGATGCTCAAAATCACTAATCATTAGAGAAATGCAAATCAAAACTACAATGAAGTATCACCTCACACCGGTCAGAATGGCCATCATCAAAAAATCTACAAACAATAAATGCTGGTGAGGGTGTGGAGAAAAGGTAACACTCTTGCACTGTTGGTGGGAATGTAAATTGATACAGCCACTATGGAGAACAGTATGGAGGCTCCTTTAAAAACTAAAAATAGAACTACCATACGACCCAGCAATCCTACTACTGGGCATATACCCTGAGAAAACCATAATTCAAAAAGAGTCATGTACCAAAATGTTCATTGCAGCTCTATTTACAATAGCCAGGACATGGAAGCAACCTAAGTGTCCATCATCGGATGAATGGATAAAGAAAATGTGACACATATATACAATGGAATATTACTGAGCCATAAAAAGAAACGAAATTGAGTTATTTGTAGTGAGGTGGATGGAGTTAGAGTCTGTCATACAGAGTGAAGTAAGTCAGAAAGAGAAAAAGAAATACAGTATGCTAACACATATATATGGAATCTAAGGGGAAAAAAAAGGTCATGAAGAACCTAGTGGCAAGACGGGAATAAAGACACAGACCTACTAGAGAATGGACTTGAAGATATGGGGAGGGGGAAGGGGAAGCTGTGACAAAGTGAGAGAGTGGCATGGACATATATACACTACCAAACGTAAAATAGCTAGTGGGAAGCAACCGCATAGCACAGGGAGATCAGCTCTGTGCTTTATGAACACCTAGAGGGGTGGGATAGGGAGATGCAAGAGGGAAGAGATATGGGAACATATGTATATGTATAACTGATTCACTTTATTATAAAGTAGAAACTAACACACCATTGTAAAGCAATTATACTCCAATAAAGATGTTAAAAAAAAAAGTTACAACAATTCTAAATTTGCATGCAAATAATAATGTAGCCTCCAAATATATAAAACAAAACTCAAGAGAAATAAAGGGAGAAATAGACAAATCCATAATCCCTCTTTCAGTAACTGATAGCACGACCAAATTTTTTTTAAAACAAAAAAATATTAATTTTAATATATAGCCTTTGAAAAGAGGAATCTGCCTACAATTATTTAAAGATATGGGAATTAAATAAAGAGTTTCCACGTAAAGGTGAAACTCATAATGGAAATTTTATAATCATTAGAAAAATTTAATCTGGCTATTATCTTAGAATATCAGAGACAAGAAATGATATAAAAGACTAGACTCAACTTCTAAAATCAAAATAATGCTTTAGATGTATCCAGTAGATGGCTAGAGAACCTGCTCAGGTGGGAAGGGGGGAGAGGAGAACATTAGTGGAGGTGAGTGTGAAGTTAGTAACAAATTGTTGAAGACCCAAAGGGTCATGTTGTGAATAAAGATAGAAAGGAGACTTTTTTTTCTGAGAAGGTAGGATGAATATGTTTTTCAGAATGAAGTGCAGTGTTGCTTGGAAGCATAGAATGTGGTCTGAAGATAGATATCTGGAATAGACTACTAAGCAATTCTTGTTATAAATGATCTTCATAACAACTGAACTAATCCTGATATACTTTTTTTCTAAAAGTCAAAATAATCTTAGTAATCAGAAAAAATTCAGAAAATAATCGTTCTGTATACTTTTAAAGCTATGGTTAACCAAATGAATTTCCTGCCATTTGTGGTTTATTTGGAGAGAAGAGAAAAATATCTTTGAGCAGGACCTCCCTAGATGCCAGGTGCAAAGGCAGGTATAAAATTTTGAACATCAAATTGTTGAGAAAGCTAATTAATTTTAACCATTCAAACGTGTGTGTGGGAGGGGTGGAATCCAGGGGTTTGGAGCAAATTCTTAACAATGAAGCCTTTTTGTGGATAGCTGATCCAAGGATCCAAGTATCTAAGGATGGAATTTCAAAAGCTATTCTCCCCCCAGTTACTAAAGAGAGGAGAAATTCAGCAGTCTAAAGAGATGTGGTTAGCAGAGGTTACACTAAAATGAATGTAAGGGGAAAAAGCAATCTGATCATCATCATTAAGAGACTGATTCAGGCCTAAGGGCTCTGCCTGGGAACTGGACCTCCCAGACTCTTACTTATCTTGATTATACACAGCTGTTGAGAATTTGAAAAACTGATGGTCCTAGTGAAAAAGGCAGGAGACTGGAAGACAATGGAGTATGAAAGTCATCACAGAAAGTTGAGAAGTGAGGAGTGCAGACATGGTTAAAAAAAAAAAAAAAAAAACTCCTTCTAAGCAAAAGTCTTAATTCAGTAGTTGCACTTAAGAATTTACAACAGCCCTCAGTGCCGGAGTGCGTCCCGCCTGGCCCTTGGCGGTGCCCCTGGAGCGCTCCAGGTCGGCGTTCAGGTGCCGGAGACTGAGCGGTGGCATCGCCTCCTGTTCCCTGTGAGCCCCTCGGGTCCCCACTGCGGCGGTGCTTCTGGTGAGCAGCTCTCTTGGGGAGCTGAGACGGTAAACCATTGAAGTGATAAGGAGTAACAGACTCTACCAGCCAGGAAATGCCTCCAAGGGACATTTTCTAACAACAACAGACTGAGCAAAAAGGGAGAGAAGAAAAAAGAAGGACCTGGAATGAAGTGGCCCCTTCGAGCTGACTCCCATCTTCCCCATCACTCCCAGCCCTTGTTGAGGAGCCTCTGGCACCACTGAGCCTCAAAGGCATATCTTTGCATCCCTAATCTGTACCTGAAGCTGACTTCTGTTCCTGAGAGGGAAAGCAAAGCCTGTTCAGTAGCATAGGAGCTATCATTCTTAGCTGAATTAGGACCTCAAAGGGGAACCTCGGAAGAGCCAGCACACATGGTCTGTTTATTCCTCAAGAGTTGATGGAGGAGAGGGGCAAGATGGCAGAAGAGTAAGACGCGGAGATCACCTTCCTTCCCACAGATATATTAGAAATACATCTACACGTGGAACTGCTCCTACAGAACACACACTGAACACTGGCAGAAGATGTCAGACCTCCCAAAAGGCAAGAAAATCCCCATGTACTTGGGTAGGGCAAAAGAAAAAAGAAATAACAGAGACAAAAGAATAGGGATGGGACCTGCACCAGTGGGAGGGAGCTGTGAAGGAGGAAAGGTTTCCACACACTAGGAAGCCCCTTCGCGGGCAGAGACTGCGGGTGGCAGAGGGGGAAAGCTTTGGAGCCACGGAAGAGAGCGCAGCAACAGGGGTGCGGAGGGCAAAGCGGAGAGATTCCCGCACAGAGGATCCTTGCCAAGCAGCACTCACCAGCCCGAGAGGCTTGTCTGCTCACCCGCCGGGGCGGGCGGGGGCTGAGAGCTAAGGCTCGGGCTTGGTCGGATCGCAGGGAGAGGACTGGGGTTGGCGGCGTGAACACAGACTGAAGGGGTTAGCGCACCACAGCTAGCCGGGAGGGAGTCCGGGAAAAAGTCTGCAGCTGCTGAAGAGGCAAGAGACTTTTTCTTGCCTCTGTTTCCTGGTGCGCGAGGAGAGGGGATTCAGAGCGCCGCCTAAATGAGCTCCAGAGACAGGCGCGAGCCGCGGCTATCAGCGCGGACCCCAAAGACAGGCATGAGATGCTAAGGCTGCTGCCGCCACCACCAAGAAACCTGTGTGCAAGCACAGGTCACTATCCACACCGCCCCTCCCAGGAGCCTGTGCAGCCTGCCACTGCCAGGCTCCCGGGATCCAGGGACAACTTCCCCGGGAGAATGCACGGCGCATCTCAGGCTGCTGCAACGTTACGCTGGCCTCTGCCGCCGCAGGCTCACCCCACATCCGTACCCTTCCCTCCCCCGCCCCCCCCGCCCCCCGCCTGAGTGAGCCAGAGCCCCCAAAGCAGTTGCTCCTTTAACCCTGTCCTGTCTGAGTGAAGAGCAGACGTCCTCAGGTGACCTAAACGCACAGGCAGTGCCAAATCCAAAGCTGAACCCCGGGAGCTGTATGAACAAAGAAGAGAAAGGGAAATTTCTCCCAGCAGCCTCAGAAGCAGCGGATTAAAGCTCCACAAACAACTTGACGTACCTGCATCTGTTGAATACCTGAATAGACAACGAATCATCCCAAATTCAGGAGGTGGACTTTGGGAGCAAGATATATTAATTTTTCCCCTTTTCCTTTTTTTGTGAGTGTATATATGTATGCTTCTGGGTGAGATTTTTTCTGTATAGCTTTGCTTTCACCATTTGTCCTAGGGTTCGGTCCGTCCATTTTTTTTGTTTGTTTTTTTACTGAAAAAATATTTTTTCTTAATAAATTCTTTCTTAATAATTTTTCCTTATTTTTTATTTTAAAAATTTAAGAATTTTCTTTCTTAATAATTTTTTTAATTTTTATTTTAAAATTAAAAAAATTTTTTTTCTTAATAAATTTTTTCTTAATAATTTTTTTCTTATTTTTTATTATAAAAACTTTATTTTATTTTATTTTATTTTATCCTCTTTCTTTCTTTCTTTCTATTTTTTCTCCCTTTTATTCTGAGCCGTGTGGATGAAAGGCTCTTGGTGCTCCAGCCAGGCATCAGGGCTGTGCCTCTGAGGTGGGAGAGCCAACTTCAGGACACTGGTCCACAAGAGACCTCCCAGCTCCACGTAATACCAAACGGTGAAAATCTCTCAGACATCTCCATCTCAACATAAAGACCCAGCTTCACTCAATGACCAGCAAGCTACAGTGCTGGACACCCTATGCCAAACAACTAGCAAGACAGGAACACAGCCCCATCCATTAGCAGAGAGGCTGCCTAAAATACTAATAAGGCCACAGACACCCCAAAACACACCACCAGACGTGGACATGCCCACCAGAAAGACAAGATCTAGTCTCATCCACCAGAACACAGGCACTAGTCCCCTCCACCAGGAAGCCTACACAACCCACTGAACCAACCTTAGCCACTGGGGACAGATACTAAAAACAAATGGGAACTACGAACCTGCAGCCTGTGAAAAGGAGATCCCAAACACAGTAAGATAAGTAAAATGAGAAGACAGAAAAACACACAGCAGATGAAGGAGCAGGGTCAAAACACACCAGACCTAACAAATGAAGAGGAAATAGGCAGTCTACCTGAAAAAGAATTCAGAATAATGATAGTAAAGATGATCCAAAATCTTGGAAATAGAATAGACAAAATGCAAGAAACATTTAACACGGACATAGAAGAACTAAAGAGGAACCAAGCAATGATGAAAAACACAATAAATGAAATTAAAAATGCTCTAGAAGGCATCAATAGCAGAATAACTGAGGCAGAAGAACGGGTAAGTGACCTGGAAGATAAAATAGTGGAAATAACTACTGCAGAGCAGAATAAAGAAAAAAGAATGAAAAGAACTGAGGACAGTCTCAGAGACCTCTGGGACAACATTAAACGCACCAACATTCGAATTATAGGGGTCTCAGAAGAAGAAGAGAAAAAGAAAGGGACTGAGAAAATATTAGAAGAGATTATAGTTGAAAACTTCCCTAATATGGGAAAGGAAATAGTAAATCAAGTCCTGGAAGCACAGAGAGTCCCATACAGGATAAATCCAAGGAGAAACATGTCAAGACACATATTAATCAAACTATCAAAAATTAAATATAAAGAAAACATATTAAAAGCAGCAAGGGGAAACCAACAAATAACACACAAGGGAATCCCCATAAGGTTAACAGCTGATCTTTCAGCAGAAACTCTGCAAGCCAGAAGGGATAAGGCAGGATACACTTAAAGTGATGAAGGAGAAAAACCTGCAACCAAGATTACTCTACCCAGAAAGGATCTCATTCAGATTTGATGGAGAAATTAAAACCTTTACAGACAAGCAAAAGCTGAGAGAGTTCAGCACCAACAAACCAGTTTTACAACAAATGCTAAAGGAAATTCTCTAGGCAAGAAACACAAGAGAAGGAAAACACCTACATTAACAAACCTAAAATATTTAAGAAAATGGGAATAGGAACATACATATCGATAATTACCTTAAATGCAAATGGATTAAATGCTCCCACCAAAAGACACAGACTGGCTGGATGGATACAAAAACAAGACCCGTATATATGCTGTCTACAAGAGACCCACTTCAGACCTAGGGACACATACAGACTGAAAGTGAGGGGATGGAAAAAGATATTCCATGCAAATGGAGATCAAAAGAAAGCTGGAGTAGCAATTCTCATATCAGACAAAATGCACTTTAAAATAAAGACTATTACAAGAAACAAAGAAGGACACTATATAATGATCAAGGGATTGACCCAAGAAGAAGGTATAACAATTGTAAATATTTATGTACCCAACATAGGAGCACCTCAATACATAAGGCAAATACTAACAGCCATAAAAAAGGAAAACTACAGTAACACAATCATAGTAGGGGACTTTAACACCCTACTTTCACCAATGAACAGATCATCCAAAATGAAAATAAATAAGGAAACACAATCTTTAAATGATACATTAAACAAGATGGACTTAATTGATATTTATAGGACATTCCACCCAAAAACAACAGAATACACATTTTTCTCAAGTGCTCATGGAACATTCTCCAGGATAGATCATATCTTGGGTTACAAATCAAGCCTTGGTAAATTTAAGAAAATTGAAATCATATCAAGTATCTTTTCCGACCACAATGCTATGAGACTAGATATCAATTACAGGAAAAGATCTGTAAAAAATACAAACACATGGAGGCTACACAATACACTACTTAATAACGAAGTGATCACTGAAGAAATCAAAGGGGAAATCAAAAAATACCTAGAAACAAATGACAATGGAGACACGACGACCCAAAACCTATGGGATGCAGCAAAAGCAGAACTAAGAGGGAAGTTTATAGCAAGCCTACATCAAGAAACAAGCCTACATCAAGAAACAGGAAACTTCTCGAATAAACAACCTAACCTTGCACCTAAAGCAATTAGAGAAAGAAGAACAAAAAAGCCCCAAAGCTAGCAGAAGGAAAGAAATCATAAAGATCAGATCAGAAATAAATGAAAAAGAAATGAAGGAGACAATAACAAAGATCAATAAATCTAAAAGCTGGTTCTTTGAGAAGATAAACAAAATTGATAAACCATTAGCCAGAGTCAACGAGAGAAAAAGGGAGAAGACTCAAATCAATAGAATTAGAAATGAAAAAGGAGAAGTAACAACTGACAATGCAGAAATACAAACGATCATGAGAGATTACTACAAGCAACTCTATGCCAATAAAATGGACAACCTGGAAGAAATGGACAAATTCTTAGAAATGCACAACCTGCCGATACTGAACCAGGAAGAAATAGAAAATATGAACAGACCAATCACAAGCACTGAAATTGAAACTGTGATTAAAAATCTTCCAACAAACCAAAGCCCAGGACCAGATGGCTTCACAGGTGAATTCTATCAAACATTTAGAGAAGAGCTAACACCTATCCTTCTCAAACTCTTCCAAAATATAGGAGGGGGAGGAACACTCCCAAACTCATACTATGAGGCCACCATCACCCTGATACCAAAACCAGACAAAGATGTCACAAAGAAAGAAAACTACAGGCCAATATCACTGATGAACATAGATGCAAAAATCCTCAACAAAAGACTAGCAAACAGAATCCAACAGCACATTAAAAGGATCATACACCATGATAAAGTGGGGTTTATTCCAGGAATGCAAGGATTCTTCAATATATGCAAATCAATCAACGTGATACATCATATTAACAAATTGAAGGAGAAAAACCATATGATCATCTCAATAGATGCAGAGAAAGCTTTTGACAAAATTCAACACCCATTTATGATAAAAGCCCTGCAGAAAGTAGGCATAGAGGGAACTGTCCTCAACATAATAAAGGCCATATACGACAAACCCACAGCCAACATCATCCTCAATGGTGAAAAACTGAAACCATTTCCACTAAGACCAGGAACAAGACAAGGTTGCCCACTCTCACCACGATTATTCAACATAGTTTTGGAAGTGTTAGCCACAGCAATCAGAGAAGAAAAAGAAATAAAAGGAATCCAAATCGGAAAAGAAGAAGTAAAGCTGTCACTGTTTGCAGATGACGTGATACTATACATAGAGAATCCTAAAGATGCTACCAGAAAACTACTAGAGTTAATCAATGAATTTGGTAAAGTAGCAGGATACAAAATTAATGCACAGAAATCTCTTGCATTCCTGTATACTAATGATGAAAAATCTGAAAGTGAAATTAAGAAAACACTCCCATTTACCATTGCAACAAAAAGAATAAAATATCTAGGAATAAACCTATCTATGGAGACAAAAGACCTGTATGCAGAAAATTATAAGACACTGATGAAAGAAATTAAAGATGATACAAATAGATGGAGAGATATACCATGTTCTTGGATTGGAAGAATCAACATTGTGAAAATGACTCTACTACCCAAAGCAATCTACAGATTCAATGCAATCTCTTTCAAACTACCACTGGCATTCTTCATAGAACTAGAACAAAAAATTTCACAATTTGTATGGAAACACAAAGGACCCCGAATAGCCAAAGCAATCTTGAGGACGAAAAATGGAGCTGGAGGAATCAGGCTCCCCGACTTCAGACTATATTACAAAGCTACAGTAATCAAGACAGTTTGCTACTGGCAGAAAAACAGAAACATAGATCAATGGAACAGGATAGAAAGCCCAGAGATAAACTCACGCACATATGGTCACCTTATCTTTGATAAAGGAGGCAAGCATATACAGTGGAGAAAAGACAGCCTCTTCAATAAGTGGTGCTGGGAAAACTGGACAGGTACATGTAAAAGTATGAAATTAGAACACTCCCTGACACCATGCACAAAAATAAACTCAAAATGGATTAAAGGCCTAAATGTAAGGCCAGACACAATCAAACTCTTAGAGGAAAACATAGGCAGAACACTCTATGACATAAATCACAGCAAGATCCTTTTTGACCCAGGTCCTAGAGAAATGGAAATAAAAACACAAGTAAACAAATGGGACCTAATGAAACTTAAAAGCTTTTGCACAGCAAAGGAAACCATAAACAAGACCAAAAGACAACCCTCAGAATGGGAGAAAATATTTGCAAATGAAGCAACTGATAAAGGATTAATCTCCAAGATTTACAAGCAGCTCATGCAGCTCAATAACAAAAAAACAAACAACCAAATCCAAAAATGGGCAGAAGACCTAAATAGATATTTCTCCAAAGAAGATATACAGATTGCCAACAAGCACTTGAAAGAATGCTCAACATCATTAAGCATTAGAGAAATGCAAATCAAAACTACAATGAGATATCATCTCACACTGGTCAGAATGGCCATCATCAAAAAATCTAGAAACAATAAATGCTGAAGAGGGTGTGGAGAAAAGGGAACACTCTTGCACTGCTGGTGGGAATGTAAATTGATACAACCACTATGGAGAACAGTATGGAGGTTCCTTAAAAAACTAAAAATAGAACTCCCATTTGACCTAGCAATCCCAATACTGGGCATTTACCCCGAGAAAACCATAATTCAAAAAGAGTCATGTACCAAAATGTTCATTGCAGCTCTATTTACAATAGCCAGGACATGGAAGCAACCTAAGTGTCCATCATCAGATGAATGGATAAAGAAGAAGTGGCACATATATACAATGGAATATTACTCAGCCATAAAAAGAAACGAAATGGAGGTATTTGTAGTGAGGTGGATGGAGTTAGAGTCTGTCATACAGAGTGAAGTAAGTCAGAAAGAGAAAAACAAATACAGTATGCTAACACATATATATGGAATCTAAGGAAAAAAAAAAAAAAAGGTCATGAAGAACCTAGTGGCAAGACGGGAATAAAGACACAGACTTACTAGAGAATGGACTTGAGGATATGGGGAGGGGGAGGTGTAAGATGTGACATGGTGAGAGAGTGGCATGGACATATATACACTACCAAATGTAAAATAGATAGCTAGTGGGAAGCAGCGGAATAGCACAGGGAGATCAGCTCGATGCTTTGTGACCACCTAGAGGGGTGGGGTAGGGAGGGTGGGAGGGAGGGAGATGCAAGAGGGAAGAGGTATGGGAACATATGTATATGTATAACTGATTCACCTTGTTATAAAGCAGAAACTAACACACCATTGTAAAGCAATTATACTCCAATAAAGATGTTAAAAAAAAAAAAAGAATTTACAACAATACGTTTGCTGGAACAGAGGAAACAAAGCTCCATGATAAACAGGTGAAAAGACTGAACAGTTTCTAAGGCGCCCACCTCCACGACCTCTGCCACCTGGTCTTCATGTCCGTGTATACTCTCCTCCCCTTAAATGAGGGAGGACCTGTGACTTTCCTCTAATACTGTATAATAGAACAAGAGTGATGGAATGTCACTCCTGTGATTATGCTCTGTTATATAAGATTCTGTTTTGCTAGCCCATTTGTCTCAGAGACTCTCCTGGTCAACTTGATGAAGTTCGTGGTCAGGTTGGGGAATCCCACATGGCAAGCAACTGCAAAAACTTTGGACAGCCTCTAGGAGCTGAGGCTGGCCTCTAGCCTCCAGCCAGCAAAACACTAATGCTCTCAGTCCTGCAACTCCAAGGAAATGAATTTTGCCCAAGAACTAGAAGGAGTTTGGAAGCACATCCTTTTGTAGTGGAGCCTCCAGATGAGGACCCTGCCTTGGCTAACTCTGATGACAGCCTATGAGACCCTTAGTATGGGAATCAGCTAAGCAAATTTCCAGAGTCCTGTCTCACAGGGACTGTGTGCTTATAAAAGCCTGTTACCTTAAGTTGCTAAATTTGTGGTGATTTGCAACAAAGAAATTGATGACAAAGTTTCTCTAAAAGTAACTTCTCAGAAAAGCCCAAGAATATAAAAAATTCATACACATACAAGTCCAGTAGTAATCAGGAGGATTGTCTTCACCTTCCATGGAAACTTATTTGCAATTTACCATGAAATAGAGCTGTTTTCACTTGGCTTGAATGGCCACTTCGAATATTTCTAAAGATTTACATTATTAACAATAAAGGTAAGGGCTAACTCTTCTGCAGTGCCCAAGGAAATAATATGCCTTGCCTTTCTCACTTCAAATTTTATACAAGATGGTACAAACTGATTTTTTAAAAATATTTATTTATTTATTTAAACATCTTTCAAACTGATTTTTAAGCCATTCACTGTGGCAGTGGTGAAGACATGGGAACTTTTATTTTCCTTTCTGTCCACAAAGGCTCACCTCCAGGAACTCCTTTGAGTGGTTGTCAGCCTGGTTAATCTGTCCTGTCCACAACCCATTTCTGGGAAGACATTATCTAACTGAGAAGAGATTTCCAAGTTCTTTCTGGATAAAATCTCAAAGTGTGGAGTTAATAGTTGCCATTTGCTATGGCAGAGAAATATCTGACATACACAGATACACTGTCTCTTGAAACTGCATTTTATCTAGCTTTATAAGAAATGCTTTAAGTTTAGCTCTAAAATAATTCTGTGTAACTGGGAATGGGAATTTTTCCAAACTCTATTAATTATTTGATCAATCCCCTCCAAAAAATGAATCAAATACCATTAGAAATTTTAATGATTTGTCATAAATTACCGTGCCTGCTTCACCCAGCCTTCTCACTTTCCTCCAGTGCAGAGAATTGTTGTTAAAATGGACTGTGCTTTGTATGCTTTATTCACAATAGCAATTCCAGGTGCATATGAAGATAAAGGTGACTAATTAGGTTGCTGTTTATTCTCAAGGAAGTAATTAGGTATCATTAGGGTATTATTTTTTAAATTAGGGCTTGCTTTCATGTGGAATTTATATAGTGCTCTGTCTTTGTAGAAACAGTCTTGAAACTCATTCATTTGTTCAAAAAAGAAAAATTAAATGTCATTATTAAGATCTACCTTTTTGAAAACATAGCCAACAGCAATTTAATCTAAAATTTGTCAGTTTTGCACAAAAGGCAATTTGAATGTTAGCAATCAGTCTTTCAAGGTGATTGTTATCTGCATATAGAGATGTTAATTTAAAAAGCCATGAAATCACCCTCCTTATAATTGGCATCAACAACAAATTCCTATTATTTGTAAGTTGCTGGAGAGATAAAGGGTTCTAAGGAACACACCCTAACCTCAAGGAACATGCCGAAGTTTTTCTTTGTTAAATGGTTTCAGACAACGTTTGAAGACTTGGTTTTAGGAGGGATATCTGACCCCAAGGACAACTATGCTTGTTTATAGATATAGAACTATCCTTAAGAGGAGCTTAAATAAATGGTCACTTATAGAGCATTGGGTAGGTCCTCAAATCCTTTTCCAAAACATCATACTCTGACTTACCAAAATGACTGATACTTTAACATTGACTTAATAAGTCTCTCAGTTTTCTTGGAGTCCTTATGAAATGTATTAACACATGAGATAATTTCTTTTTTTATTTCACCAGTTTCTTTCCTTAAATGTGTCACCTTGGGTAAAATGTCATTTTTAATATCTTGATATTTTCATCTGTAAAATGGGATAATATATCATCTAACTCTTAGGTTTTATTTGAAGATTAAATTAGCTAATCCATATATAGCACTTTGTGTAGTGCCTGGTAAATAATAAGAACCCAAGAAATGTAAACTATTATTATTTCAGCATTATTACAGCTATTATTATCATTAGCCTAGCATATCTTAGGTATTTAGATAGGCTGAGTATCCAAAATTAGTTGAAACATCATCCATGATCTAAACATATTGGCAAGAATAAAGTATTCATGTTTCTCTCATATTGTAATTTTACTTATAAGTTCCCATGCACTTGTCAATTTCCTTCCTTACCTTAACTACAGCTAATAAAATTACTTCCTATTTCATTGGCAAATAAAAATGATCAGAAAGGGACATCCACAGACACTAGCTACAATTCCTACCAGCCTGCAGTATCTGCAGACACATTCTGCCTTTTCTCTTTTACCAGTGATAAAATTTCCAAGCTTCTATTTAGAGTCAATCTCCTCTTTGGGGTACAAGATTCCATATCCTCTTACCTGTCTCAAAGACACAACTCCATCAGTTCTCTCCTAGTCATTATTCCTTACACATCATCAAGTTTTTCTCTCTCAAACAAATTGTTACCATCAATACAAAGCTTCCATCTTTTATGTATTTCTTTCTTAAAAAGAATACCTAACTTGCCTTCCCGTAGGAGTTACCACGCCATTTCTTGATTCTTTTTTTTTTTGCATTGAAATTCCACCTCAAAATAGTTGTTTATACTCACTGCCTCCAATTTCTCTCCTCCAATTCTCTCTTATACCCATTTCAATCAAGTCTTAGAGCCCATCAGTTTGCCAGAATTTCTATTCCAGATGCTTTGTAAATTCAAGTTTCAATTCTAAACGAGTATCTTGTGTGACCTACCAGGAGTATTTGAAAAAGTTAGTCTTGTCCTCCTCTTTGATATACTTATTTCACTTGTCTTCCAGGATGCCATCTCTCTTAGTTTTCTCCTTACTTCACTAGTCATTCTTTCTCAGTACTCTTTCCCTTGGTGATTTAATTTGTTTACATAGATTTCAACAAAATCTATATTATAATTAATGCCTTGAAATTTATATATCCAAATGCTGACTTGACAGCTCTATTTTGATGTCTAAGACACATGCTATAGTGTCCTAAACTGATCTTTCTTCCTGAAACTTCTTCCAACACTAGCCTTCTCCATCTCTGTTGAGGGCAACTATACACTCCCATTAATTTTGCTAAAAGTTAAAGTTTATTCTGTAGCAAAGGGCAGCAAGGCACTATCTTTTTTTTTTTTTTTTAAATAAAAGGGAAATAGTATATCAAATCTTTATCTTAGAAATATAATGCCCAGGATAATAAAGGATGGATGGGAGTTGGAAGAGACTGTAAACAGGTAAACCTGTGAAATGCAACTATCATCGTCCAAGTGGAACAGGAGATAAGGGTCTAAACTAGAAAAGGAGATGAACTAAAGGCTACAGGGTGAGTACAGGTTTGTCAGCTCTATGGATAATGGTTAACTTGGTTAACTTGGCCAGAGAATACAGGGAGAGCAGCAGATTTTAGGAAGGAGAATATATTTTCTGATTCCAGTTTTGGAAATGTTAAGGTTGAAGGGTCTGTTAGAGGGTCAAAAAGTATGCATACTTAGATTCTAATTCTGTCTTTGACACTTAGCTGGAACTGAGTGTTGTCATGTGTAAAATGAGAAATAAAAAATACCTAAGGCCATAGTTGTGAGAATTAAATGAATTAATAGTGTTAAAATTATGATCACATACTCTGGAGAGTCACTCTTTATTGAGTGTGTGATGCTGGGCTAGTAATTTAATAATACTGTCCCTCAGTTTTCTTATCTGTAAAATGGGATGAGAGTAGTAGCTATTGTGGCAAAAGTCATAATGCTTGCCAAATATTTCATTTGTGGACATGAAAAGTATGTGCAGTAAGAAGAGAGTCAGGATGATGATGAAACCAAAGAGATCACAAGCATTTCAAGAGTGGACAAAGAAAGGTGCCAGACCAGGAGACTAAAAAAAATAGTGTCTGATTGTTAGAAGATAACAACAGCTGAAACACCATCTATGTTACTATACACGACTGAAATTGCTGTAGAGTATTTCCCAAACAAAAACGTAGACTGTGGTATTGGCTTAGCAGCTGGGAGCAGACAACAAAGAAACTAAGGTTGGATGCTGAAAAATATTGTTATACAGCTCCAAATTATTTAGTTAAACTGTCATTTAAAATTATAGGAGAGATATTTTGTTTTGTTTTGTTTTTTTGTTTTTGTGACTAAGGTAACTTACTACAGGAGAAGAGGTTGGAGAACAAGGCATTATGGTTTGTGTTAGTTCTAATTGCCTGTGTTTGGCAAGGTGTTGTAAGAAAGAGATGAGCTAGTTTGCCAGCTTGATAAAAAGAAAAAGGATAGATTCCAGAAATGTGGACACTTGCAGTGTTAGAGATTCTAACTACTTTGAGAACCTAAACATTAGGTGTTGAAATGGAATATTCCTTTAAATAATGACAAAAATTTAAAACTAACTCATAGCACAGATCAGATTAAGGGTGTGGCTTTAAAATTTCTTGCTAAAAAACAAACAAACAAATAAAAAAACCTCTCTATTGATTAAGGAGTAACAGGGTGAAAATCCAATTATATATTAGTTTCCCATTGTAGTCTTCCACTTGGAAATCTGATCCCGTGCAGAGATCTGCATTCATTCTACTGTCAAAGAGACTACAATCCTGGCTAAAAAAATCCTTTTTCTGTTTACCTCAAGCAGGAAAAGTGATAATAAATGTGCATAGCCCCAAAGAAACACGTGGTTATGGAACATGGAACTAAGTAGAATCAAATAGTTTGCACATCAGAAAGACACACTGGCAAAGAGTGGTGTTTAATCAAATATTCTTTGCTTGCCTTTTATTTTCCTATCCTTTGTTTTGTAGTTCTCTGAGACAAGGTCTGGTCAAAGGGATGTGGGCACAAGTAATGTCTGTCACTCTGGGGTCAATGAATAGCTGGGATCAGCTGTGACAGCTTTGGTTTTGAGTGACTGTGTCGAACACAACCCTTTCCACACACAATCAGCCTCAGACTTACTTTGGATATGGACCCTAAGACAGAAATAAACTCAGTCTATATTAAAAGTCTGAGATTAGTGATTAATTTGATATGGCATAATCTAATACCTAAATAAAAGTACACCTATATCAGAGGATTATTGTGAGAAATGAATGAGTAAATAATTATAAAACAACTGGCTATTTGAAATATGTATATAAGTGTTATGTATGAATGCTCTTATTGTTGTTATTATATAAAATTTCCAGCTTGCAGAGTGCCTGACATATGTGGGACACACAACAAATCTTAGTTTCTTCTTCTCTGTTCTGTATATTTGAATTGCCATCATACTCATACCATTAATGCTTGCCACCAGAAGAGTCTACCAAGATAATGGGAACCTAATTATATTAAGGTCTAAGAATGTGACAGCATTTTATTTTCAGAAGCTCAAATACCTATTTTTCACTTGTTGCTTTGCCCATGGGAAAACATATTCCTTGTTGCAAACTGAAATCTATAGGAATGGGGATGAGAGAATAAGTCAAATTATTAAATGACACAAGGTGTAAATGGGAATAGTGTAAATCTTTAGTATTTTCCTATATGTAACCATTATTTTTTTGTTTTCAACATTTATTTGGAGTATGATGTATCAAAATTAATTCTTCAGTTTAACCACATATGAGCTATTAATTTCCCTATTCAAATGAACACATGACTGTGAGCATATAAGTTTAATATTTTTAATGGAGAACATTCAGTGGTAAGAGCATAAAATAAGGATAGTTTTTTTTTTTTAACATCTTTATTGGAGTATAATTGCTTTATGATGGTGTGTTAGTTTCTGCTTTATAACAAAGTGAATCAGCTATACATATACATATATCCCCATATCTCCTCCTTCTTGCCTCTCCCTCCCACCCTCCCTATCCCACCCCTCTAGGTGGTCACAAAGCACAGAGCTGATCTCCCTGTGCTATGTGGCTGCTTCCCACTAGCTATCCATTTTACATTTGGCAGTGCATATATGTCTATGACATTCTCTTCATCCCAGCTTACCCTTCCCACTCCCCATGTCCTCAAATCCATTCTCTATGTCTGTGTCAATAAGGATAGTTTTAACAGTACTTTTACTCAAACTTTCTTAACAAACAATTTAACATTCTCTGTATAAAAGTTACATATAAAATAAATATTTGAGTAAAAGTAGAGTTAACTAAATATTTTCAGAAGGGAAGCAAACAAAGATGACATTACAAGTGAAGATTAGCAACTGTCATTGACTATAAATTTCAACTTGTACACTGATCTCAAGCCATAAAATTGCTGAAGCTACTACTGTCTTTCTATAAAGGTTATTAAGTATATAAGTTAAATAAAAAACAGCTTGGTTTGGGATGAAGAGCTCTGTGTTTCCTTAAGCACAACTAATAGCATTAAAAATAAAAAGCTGTAGACAATTGCATAATGTATACACTAGAAAATACATATTTAGTTTTATAGATAATAATAGGCAACACTAATTTTTCCTCCCACCATTTGTTTTAGTCACTTATATCACTGCTCTGAGAACACAGCAAACCAATTATAAACCATATACCCTGAGTATTCAAAGGAGAAATACACACATTACAGATACTTTTTGCTAAAATGGACCACTCCCACTAAGGGTGGGACCAAACCCACTAAGGGTTTTTTTTAACCCTTAGTTCTACTAGTTTGGGACCCAAAGCACACAACTTCTGAAACATCCTCTCCAAAGCAGCAATATCTCTGAGAAAACCGTAACTAGTTATGCCCAATTCAGGTAGATGCTTGCTCAGCTGAAGCTTGTATCTTACATTATCACAGGCTCCATTACCTGGATTTGCTCTTCTAGCCATATAGAATACACAGAGATGAATGCAGAGTCAACAGCATTGTTCAGTGAGGAGGATGCTGATAGCCAGTTATAAGTCTTCCTTCCAAATCAGTGAGTTAAAAAAATAATAATAGAATAAAAATCAGCATATACATGTGCATTTTTGGTGTATTAGTGGTGGGTGTTTATATACAAAATCATTGGAATCACCCTTTAGAAAACATTTAATGACTTTATAAAATTTTATTTAGCATATATTATAGGCATTTGAGCATGTTATAAATACCAATTGAGGATGATAAAATGTATGCTCCAGATAATTCAATAAAAGGATTCTGGAAAGCCATATATTAAGTACACCAATTACAAACACACACACCCACACACACCACAATTACCTCACTCTATACATTTGATGAAACATGGATGATTACTCATTGAATGAAATTTTGAAATAAACTTAGAGAATTGTATAATGTCAGCAAGGAAAAAAAAGGAACTTTAAAATTGAAAATAAAGTTCTCTCTGAAAAGGTTACATCAAAATATAAGCTTGAACTCTGTGCAGAAAACCTTATTAAAATAACTAAAGGTAATCAAAGAATGTACATATTAGTGATTCAGTTATACCTAAAGACTTGTCCAAAAGATTACATTACATCCAAGTGGCCATTTGAATTATGTCTCAGTGTGTTCATTCACTTCTATATGTTTGTGACATAAACATAAAGCATTTGGAACCATAAGTCCTGAGAGCACAAGAGCCATGTAAACTGAGAAAAATTACTTTAACCCTTTGAGGGTTTTTTTTTTTTAATATTTGTACAATGATGAAAAAAAAAAACAAATCTGATAGTCATAACTTGCAAGGTATTTTTAAATTGTAAGTAAAAAATGTTGTATACTCTAACTCACAATGTGCATATTACTTACTATCCTTAGAATTATGATTATGTATGTGACTATAGCTTAATGCCCTTTGTATTATAATTATCTTTGTCTAAAAACAGGAAATCAAAGATCCTTGTCTAACATTTTTTTCCTATTGTATATGCAATTGAAGATTGTATTTTTGCATGTTTAGGATCTATTGTGTTCTGAAATTAATCTTGTTTCATTTCATGGTTGCACATATATGTATTGCTACAAAAATGTCTTGTTTCCGCATGAGAAGTTAATTTGTTTGGTACCATAGTTTCTCTGCCTTCTACAATTATAACTCAATAATAGACACCGTTATTTTATATAATTATAACATTTCTTAAAATTTCTTTTAGATCTACTGGCCAGCTGATTCCCAAGTAAGTTTTGTCATCCCATACTCACTTTATAATTATCATACCAAAGTTAAGTTTTAGCAAGTTTTATATCTGAAATGTTTAAGATGGTCTTGCCTTCCTTTTAATATTTGATACACTTTATTAATATAATGGCTATAAATTTTGAGTCATAAGTTCAGGAAGCAATATTATCTCAGTTGTTACATGCTGTATGAGCTTAAGCCAGTAAGAACAAACAAACAAACAAACAAACCAAAAACCCAAGAACAAAAAAACAAACAAAAAGCCTCTCTGAGCCTTATGTCCTTATGTGTAAAGTAATAAATGTCACATTTTTATTAATCTTGTCAATGTTTGTCCTAATTTAACTTTTATAATCTCATATCTATCACCATCAATGATCATCCCCAGTGGCAATTTCCAGTTCTCAGGATCTAGGACTTATACATTGCATTTTTATACTTCTCACCACTGCCTCGTTCTTGAAAATTCTCTCTTATGGTAACTTTTTATATATGCCAATTTGATTTCTATAATTTTATTTAATATACCTCATAATTGTCTTTTGAAAATCTTATCTCCTTTCCTGACCTATGGCTCTAGTCATATTCCTTACTATATAACAAGCACATTTTTGTAATCAACTTCTAATTGATTTTTTAGTGTAGTCTCTACTCCTTCCAATAGAAGAGTTGTCTGATATACTACTCTAAAAAACAAAGGCAATCCATGTATTAGTCAGGGTTTTCCAGAGAAACAGAAAAAATAGTATATATATATTTTGTTGTTGTTGTTTGTTTGCTTTGTTTGTTTGTTTTATTGAGGTCTTAAATGGAGAGGATGATAATCACCCCCACTGAGGAAGGCACTTTGCTTTACTCAGTCAGAAACAGCCTCACAGACACACCCCCAAAGAATGTCTTATCAGGGTACCCACCCTGTGCCCCAGTAAAATTGTCCCATAAGATTAATCATCACAATCCTTTTGCCTCCCTGTTTAAATGCTTCCATTGTTTTAAACATGAAATTGATCATTTTTGCTTGAAAGTAAACTGTTAGCCATTTTTAGAATATCGAGTATGTGGGGACTTTATATTTGAGCTTTGTTTTTCCTAAAGAACTATGAAAATTAAAATTTTAATATTAAGGAGGCAACAATTTTTAATGCATAATGAATAATTTTCACAAACTAGTTTAGATTCTAGAACTCAGATGGTTTCTTTAACATTTATCCTGAACAAGGAAGTGTATAGAATAGGAAAATGGACTAGCTATTTCAAACCATTTATAAATACCCATAATGGTGAAAAAATTAACAAATCTGCTAGTCATACCTTGCATGGTACATCCCTGACTGTCTCTTTATTACAGCGGTTGGTAAAATCTGACTCAATCCCACTGTGGGGTTATTTGTATATCAAGAACTCATTAAATAAAATTTATTGAATATCATGAGGCATCAAAAATCAATCATGCTTACGTTCATGTGTTGAAACCATATACATGATTTTCAAGTCACATAATCAAGAAAAAAAAAAAGATCGGGGCAAACAGTTACATTAAGTATATTAAAATAGGAGAAGTAAACATGTGAAAAAGGGAGCCAATAACATACTTTGTAGCAAGGTGGGTTAATTAGTAAAATATTTTGAAAGGGAGATTGTCACTATTATATTAAGAAGACAATAATATCCTTTGATATCCTGAAATGTGAAAAATGGTGTCATGGACCATTTGGATAAGGTCTATTCTGAAAATATTAAATCAGTTTTGCTGAGTTTTCAAAAGCAAGACTTTTCCTTGAAGGGTGAATGAAAACAACTTTCTAACTTAAGATCTTATATACCATTAGTCCCAATAAATTTGATGATTTCTTCTGGGAGAATTTAATCAGTTTGTTGTGACATGGTACCAGTAACTCAATTCCATAAAACAATTGTGATTGATCGCAGTTGTTCTATGAATTGGTCAGAAGGGAGCCTAAGAAAATCATTTCCACAGCCTGCCTATCAAAGTACAACTTCAAAAAATGATGGTCTTCTGGATTTAAGCCATGGTTTTCTCCTGACCATTCATAAAAATATCATTCATTAATCATTTCTTTATTTTCTAAACAGAAAATATCAACGATGATCACAATCTACGATAGAGGTCACAGCAATTAACTAACTGTAATGGCATGTGATAAGGTTAAGTTTCTTTCTCAAACCCCGAGCTAGTTAAGTATTGACATCTCCTGACCGGAACGCAGCAGGCACACTTAGAAAGCCACTTCCACATCTATTAAAGCTCCGTGTCAATCCAGGGTTTTTCCAAGTCAATAAACAGTGCGCACACCGAGACTAGGGCTGGCCATTTAGAAATGAGACAAAGTTATTCTGAATATAATGTGTATCTTCCAATTTTACTTTGGTCTACCACCATTATCACTTTTATTCATAAGACATGTGACATCTTCCTGCTGCTTCCTGTATCATTACACATAAAAATACATATTCTCAAGAACTTTTTAATGCAAGGCAGCCTACCAGAGGGGGTATTTATTATTACTTAGAAGAAAAAAAAATCACTTGATTACTTCTTAGATAAGGTTGAATCAGCTACGCCATTTATGCCTCGTATGTAGATAGGCACACCTTACTCTACATGTCCATGAGATTAAACAGTTATATGGGATTATTTTGGATAGGGAGGCTCTAGAGATAACCTTGAAATAGCTGCCTTGTGAAAGAAGTAGCTTCAGTTATATTTTCTATTACTGCATCATTTAAAAAGTCAGATATTGTGTACATTGTTTTTGCCCAGTTATAAACATTCAAAGTTCTCAGTGTAGCCTTCCTCTCCTTATTTTCTATAAACTTAGACAATGTGGCATAATTTACTTATTATGATACACAAAATAGGAAATCATAGAACTTCAGAAAAAAATGTTCTCTATGTTAGGGTATTAACTGATTAACTTTGAAAACATAGCTTCCAAATTTTTGACTACATCAGCTTAAGACTCTAATGAGAAAAGCCAGTGTGACTGCAATGCCCTAAAATGTCTTTTTTTCTCTATTTGCCTTACCTGATGTTTTCTATTGAATGGTAGATATCCCAGCATCAAAGTAAAAATCTCAAACCCATATAATTTATTAACAGTTTATATTAGCTTGTTAGATTAGCTCCATTATCTTTGAGGTCTCTGGTGATTTTATAGAGGAATTGGAGGACAGGTAAGATGTGGAACAAGAAAAAGTGTGAAGCCCAGGTAGGAAGCCAGTGGGGAAGAACCTGGAGAATCAGTGGAAGGAGAGAACTGAGACCTGATGGGAAGGACAAGAAAATAAAAGACGAGGCACATACACAAGTTTGGAAGGGTAGCTTTCAGAGACGCTTTTCCTTCAAAGCTCTGATGGGCTGTATTTTATGGAATAACTGATTCTTGAGAGAAGGTATTCAAGGAAAGAAAATGTGATGATGGTTTGATCATTTATGCTTTGCAATATCTTTTTATCTTATTAAATCCACTGGAGTTAATACGTGAAGGAGATAGTATTACCTAAAGCATAATAATTAAGCCATGACAGCTATTCCATTATGAAGTACATTTGACAATTAATGTCATGGATTAGATTAATTACAGACCATTTAAATAATACTGTTTTGAACTTAAGCAAAATCATTTATTGTTATACTTCAGAGCACTTCAAAAGGTTTTCTGAATGCCTAGTTTTTTTCTCTGGATTCTTTCAACAGCAAAACATGTAAAAATTTTTAACTTTGTTGGCTGTCAATGATTATTTGCCTGTTTGTTTTCAAATGCATATGATAAATGTTAAAAGTATAACAGAATAATATTATATTCAAAATTTAGATCACTTGGTAAAAAACTTATATCCTGAAACTTAAAGAAAATCCCAACATATCTGTTTCCAATATACACGTCCATGGCACCATCAAAGCAAATCATAATGTTTCAAACCATAAATACCCAAGAGAAATAGTAGAACAGTTTTTACTGGGATTTATTTAGAAGACAAACCTAGAATTTTCTTCCAAATAAATTTATACCAGAATGCAATGTTTGTTTCAAAACTTTAACCATGTATAAAAGTCTAATGAATTATAGCCAGTCCTTGTAAGATTCAAAATTTTAAGAATTTATTGAGTGACAGCTTCAAGTTAACCAGATTATATTTTTTTATTTTAATTGAAATTTTTGTTTATCTGTGTTTGTTTTGTTTATTTTCAGTAGAACTTAAAGTTTGGATTCTGTATTAATGTGTAGACTTAGTTTCTATCTTCTTTTAGAAATATTTCCTAAATGTATGATGTCATTTAAGATATAAGCTAATATGTCTACAGTATGTCTCAGAGTATTTTAATTGCATTTAATTAATTCAGAATCAAAACACAATTGAATCTGCCTATGTATGAAAAGGTTGAGACCTTAAGTGATTTTATGCATCATTAAATATAACATAAAACTATATAGGTATAGCTCACTAATTCTTTAAGTTTTCACTGGTAATATACACAAAAGGTGCTAGGATGCTTAGGTAAATAGCATTGCTAGATCATGTATTAAAAGGAAACTACACTATAATAAAGAAAATATAAACCTAAAGGGCAATTACTGTTATATACCCAGATCATTTTGAATGATCCATAAGTAGACATGATGATCTTTAAATTATCCTATTTTAGAGAAGCCAGCTTTGGTTAGATTTGAGGAAATAATCATAAAATCACAAAATGAAAGATTTCTTGACTACTTTGGACACTTGCCCATATAATTTTCTAACTGGGGAAAATATCTTTGACCCTTCCTCTTGCTTGGGACTCAGATATGATGGCTAGAGTTCCATAGGATCTTGGACCATGTCACAATCTAAGATAAAAATGCCAGCTAAAAATCATGGAACAAAGATGGAGCTTGGGTAACTGGTGGCTGTGAATCTATTTTACCAGCCATGACCTGTATTTCTTCAGATTTCTTTATTTGTGAAAGAATAAATATCTATGTTGTTGAAGTCACAATATTTTTTTTTTCTACAGGCAGTTAAACTAATTTTTACATGATTTAGATATTTAACATTGTTTGGTCTTGATTTATACTTGTTTTTCTGGCTGACAGTTCTACCAACACATTAGAAAACCTTGATTACAAGTATCATATGTTATTCACATTGACTGTGTAGGCAGCAACATTTCCAGACCTTCCTCACTTCCAACAATCAAACCAATGACTCTTTTTATTCTTACTGCCTATTTGCTAGAAAATGGAACAGAAAGGTATCAAGACCCACAACTGGGCTATGGGTGGGAATGGAGAAGTGTGAGAGTGAGGGATGGATGGTGACAGATTGTGGCAGAAGTGAAATTCTTAAAATCATTATGCTGGAAAAAGTACCACTGCTGTTAATGCAGGTTCTAAGCTGTGTGTGTGTGGTAGAAAATGACTGAGGTGGAGAGGAAAACAAAACTGTTGAAAGTAAGAAGAATACAAAACTAAGAGGTCATGTTGTTGGATGAATCATCTATATGGACACTGAGAGAAATGTAAATGGATAGGAAGAGTAGTAGAAGAAAGGTACAAAGATAGAGACAATAAACAAGACAGATACTAAAGTGAGGGAGGGTGTGATTGGAAGTATGGTTTATTACTGCAGTGTGAAAGCTAGTGGCTTGTAGGATATTAAGATTTCGAAGAAGCTGAGTTGTTTTTATTATTTTTGTTTTAATTTTTCAATTAAGATTGGAGTCATAATAGCATAGAAATAGTATTATATACAGGTAGAAAACCTACCTTACTCTCATGTCTTTGTGCAACAAAGGAGGGAGAGAGAAAAAAAAAAAAGCCATCAACTGATAGAGCTGTATGGGAATCACTATCTCCAGAGCACTGAGAAAAGAAGTTCAGAACATGGGAGAGTTTGCTGATGACAAAGACTAAGTTCTAGAGACACAAAAGATCAAGGAAATTATGAACTAAACCATAAGGGATTATAATATGGGTGATGAAGGATGACATGGGAACTTTGGATTCTTCATATTGACTTATATACCAAACACTACAGCATGATAGAATCAGTTTTACTGTTCTATCAGGGGAAGACGATAACTCAAATTATAGCCTATCTTATAATAATGAGGTAGATATTTTGTATGTATGGGCCAGACGGGGTGGTAAAGATAGATGGTCTACTCAATAACACAAAATTATTTCAGCTTCCCCCTCCCCAAATCCAATGTTGGGAGATATTCATGGTAGGGGATAATTAGTTTGTTTAGTGAAACCTAAATTATTGGACCCCTCACATATTCTGCTGTGGATATTGTTGAGGCCAGGAGAAGACTTTATATAAAGACACAGAGCTCCTTATATATATGCAGAAGATATCCTTCTGTCTTGCCATGGGCAGTACTGAGCTAGGCATACATGAAACTTTGGGCACATTCCTTCAACGCTACCATGGATTGTGTTGAGGAAAAAGGAAGAATGGGTTTAACAGGGGATAAGAAGGATGATCACAAGAGTTAAGGTAAAGATAATTATAATTAAATTCTTAAAAAACATAGCGATGGGGGATAAGTTAGTAACAATAAAAAAATGACAGTAGGACAATGGTAATATTATTAGGTGTAATTAACCTCGAAGGGACAAAGTCTTTTTGCGTGAAGCTAAAAAAATATTTTTCAAGGGACAGTGGATAGAAAAGAAAATTGACAGCACTTCTTTATTTTTCAAGAAAAGCAGAAGATAAGCAGTGCCTATATAAGATAGTCTCAAAGGAAACCAGGATTACTTAATGTAAGAAGATGCAGGGAGCGATCTCTGAAGAGGTTAACTTAAAAAAAAACATTAATTGAAGTAGAAATCCCAGAGATTTGGTTCAACAGAGTTGGGAGGGAGGTCAATAATACAGGATTGATGTGTTTGGAGAACATTTACAAAATATAGAAGCAAAGGTACATATTAAAATAATACATCATAAAATAAAATCATGTCCTTAAACTTACTTGAATATTCACTCCAATTTTAATATTACAGTTACTAAAATGGGTTCTTAATTAGGTCATTAAATATCCTTATAATTGGTGTCCTTTTCCTGAAATAAATGCCTTTAAAGTGTTATTAACTGAAACAGCTGATGCAAAATACTCATCATTTTGGAAAGCTCTATTTCAGCAATAGCTGGAAAGAGGTTAGCATATGGGTATGCATGTGTGTGTGTGTTTATGTGTATATATACAAACATTTATTTAGATACATATTTATTTAGGAATATATGTGAATATTGACACTATTAAGCAGGAATTTATCTAGTATTTATAGGACATATATGTTGTAAGTACCTAGAAAACTGAATAAAGCAAGGATTTCCTCAAGAAGTTTAATGTGGAAATTAGGAATTTATGAACGGATAAATACACAACTTATATTAAACAACATAAAAGAGTGGTTTAGAAACATGGTGTTTGGAAATACAGTTCTATATATCTGCAGATGGAAAAACATGTGTGTATGTCATAAGTATGTGATTATGTACACAGAATCTCATTTTTAGTCTCCCTTTGAGAATAAGTAGTATAAATTTTTATGTAATCAATATATGTTTACAGCCACATTTAACAACTTTCTTAATAAATATTTGCTGTATTTGCGGCATCTCCATCTGTTCTCCTTTCTAATAAAAAAAAAAAAAAACAACAAACCCTCGTTTCTCATTTGTATGAATTGAGTGGGGATTGGTTCTCATCTCTATATCATAGATGTGTACTTTTGTCCCCGGCTAAATAATAAACACTAATCCCAGTAGTTGATTCACAGATGTTCACATAAACAAAACAAAGGCAAATGCAATCTTCAATATGACTAACCTGCCAGATCTATTGGAGAAGAAATTCTCATTTTCTTTAAACTTACTGGCCATTAGGGTGTGAGTCTTAGGACACCATGGCTGTAGTTTCTCACAGCTCTACTCTTCTGAACATGCTAATTTTTTTCCCTTAGATCCACTACTGTTGACTATTCATTTGGCAAATTCCTACTAATACTTCATGCCAAAAATTCTTTCTATTTTTAAGAGAGAAACATAATTAAGGAGTTTATACTAAGTAGATGTAAGCGTTTCATTGTCTATATTTCTACTTGACTTGGCCTTTGCCTCCATTATAATATAAACAGTGAATAATTGTCTTACTGACTTACTGTTATTATAATGTTGATTTTTTAAAATGTAATGCTAAAATGTGTTAAGGGATGCATTATGATCAAGACAGGTTCTGTTTAAATTGTTTGAGGACCACACTCTTTTGTCTTTGTTCAGATGCATACCACTAAGACTACAAAGAGAGAATATTCAAATAATATAATCATGCTTAACACAGTAAATATTTCTAATGACCATATATGAAACAGAAACAAAATAGTGAGCACAGTTGTCATGAACAGTTCACTGATTTCCAAGTTGGAAAAGGCCAAGGCAGCTTGGGAAATTTGCTTTATGCTTTCTACACAAGATGATAAACTAGAGCCTGGCTTTTTGCTGATGTGGGACTTACTATTTATAAAAAAAGTTTGAAATAAGTTGGTGCACACCTTTTCTTGGAACTACAGTTTATCAGCAGCTGTGTGCTTAGTGGGAAGAAAACACAAGGTGCCTTCTAACAAAGTCCTGAGTCAAGCTTCCACTGGGCATTAGTGTCATGGACATGTCTGGAATGTCTCCATTCCAGATGTCTGTGAGTTGGGAGCCCCTGGAAATGAAAACATAACAAGATTCAGGACTGGAGACTCTGGAGAACAATCACAAAACCACTAAACAAGAAAGGGAGAGCACAAAGGGAAAGATGAAAACTTAAAGGTCAAAACCTGATGCTTAAAATGATCTTGCAAAGCAAAATTCCATATATGTGAAAAAAACTAACATATTATAACAGATTGTATGTTTTAATGGAGATAATAAAAACATGATTTGAAAATTACTTTCTTTAAATGAAATGAAAATAATGGTGGCATCTCTAACACTTAAAAATTAATGTATGTAATGCTTCAAAGATATAAATGAAATGCCGATACTCAAAAATAAAAGAAATTAGTAAACATAATCTGAAGACATTAAACAAGAAAGGCAAATATGAAAAAAATAGAAATCTTGGAAATGAAAAATATAGCTATTGAAATTTAAACTCCAGTCTGGACATAATCAAGAACTCACTAAACATAGTATATATATATATATATATATATATATATATATATATATATACACACACATATATATGTATACATGAATATATATATGTATATTTTTAAGTGAATATAAACAAAAAACTATAAATCTTGGAGATAAAAATATAGTGTGAAATTAAAGCTTTAGACTTGATATATTCAAATAATCAATAAGTTAGAAGGTTATAATGAGAAATTCACCTAGATTATGGCATAAATAGAAAAAAAAGAGATTAACAAAATTATGAAAATGTAACTAAGAGAATTGTAAAGTAATGTGAGGAGCCAACATAGATCAAGTAGATATTTAAGGAGAGGAAAACTGATAGGTTATCAGAGGAAAATATTAATAGATGTAATGTCTGATGCTTTTTCAGAATTAAAAGTAGACATAAATTATTATAATAGAAGCTAATTCCAAAAAGAAAGTAGGAGAATAAAGATTTTATTCTAGAGAACAAACAAAAAATCATAGACATATCAAGGACAATACTATAAAACTACCATAATGAAAAGATAGATAATCTACAAAGGAAAAATGATCTGACAGCCAATTTCTTATGAGCATCAATAGATGGTAAGAAAAACAGAGAAATGTTTTCAAAGTGCTAGGGAAAATAAACAGCTGAACTAGAATTGCATGCACAGGTAAAATATAGTCACATTGATGGATGACATGGAAAAATAGTGAAGAAGAGAAGTGTTACCAAGCCCAAGTTCATACCACTCACCACAGGACAGGCCAATAAATTGAGAGATGAGTTGTTGGGTCAAGGAATAATGACTTTATTTGGAAAGCCAGCAGACTGGGAAGAGGTGGACTAGTGTCCCGAAGAAGTTACCTTCAATATGGAGTCAGGTTTGTTCTTCTCTCTTACAGAAGGGCAATATGGAATGTCAGGATATGACAGATAGGATAGTCAGAGAACTTAATAGTCAGAGAAGGCCTCTCACTTAAGCCAAGATGGCTTGATTGACAATATGCTTCTTATTAGAAAAACAAATAATAGGTGACAATGGAGAATTAGGATCAAAGTAGTGAGTAATATACAAATTAGTGCTAAAGGATCAAGTATCTCATCCAAAACTAATCCTAAGTATTGTTTAAGATGATGAATTTACAAGAGGAAAGATCCTTATGAGAATGATGTTTGCTAGACTGCAAATTTCTATGACAGGACACTGTTAAGATGTTTTAAGAAAGTAACAAATTATTTTAAAAAATCAGAACAAGTGAGTCATTAGTAGAGATGGGGAAAATCTAAGATCATCAGAAGGAAAGAACACATTTGAATTAACAAACATACTATCCTACTAATCATGAGACTCTCAAAATCTATGGTTATAACATTAGGAGTCTAGCAATAGGACAAGTTCCAAAGTTTCAATAATCAATTTTAAAAACAAAGAAGGGAAGAAAATAATTAAAAGAAGTGATTTACACACTCATTAGAGAGGGAATCAATGAGAAATACTTAGTTTTTCTTTTTCAGCACAACCTAGAAATTAATTTTGTATATATAGACTTAATGTAGTAAAAAAATACAAGTTTTCCATTAATTAACTTATATAACAACAGAGTGACCACTTGGTGTCTAAAACTATTTTTTTTGAAACAATGGGGATACGAAATTACACAAATCAACAGAAAGTATTTTGTCATAGGTTCTATATCTTAAACAGTAGTAGAGAGGGAGGTAGGCAATAAATAAAATAAATAAGTTAAATATAGTGTAGGTTAGATTACAATAAATGCTACATGAAAATACTGAACAGGAAAGGGGAATAGAAAGTCTTAAAGATGGGAAAACAGAATTTAGATGAAATGGTTAGAAAAGCCGTCATGGAACAGGTGACAATAAATTATGACATAAAGAATGAAAGTGCATCATGAAGCTGTCCTCCTTTATTTTTATCATGCCCGCTCTATGTTCCACAAAATTTCAGATTTCACCCTGTTTCACAACCACATTTCAGAACACGCTAATTTCTTTTTCAATTTAGTACTTCTCCTACCTAGAATGTTCTTCTTCAAAATTCATTGAAATTATATTATCAGCTATATATGATTTTATATTTTACCATGTAATGTTGTTATAAAAATTTAGGAAATACAACCAACTATTTTAAGTACATTTAAATCCTACCTATTATTTAAGATCCAGTTAAAAATGATTTCCACCCAAATTCTTGCTTGTGTCCTTAGAAGGATTTTTTGGCTTCTTTTATTGTTAATTATTTACCTGCCTGTTTCCCACATTACATTGGAAATTGTATCCCTTAGTTATCCTCATATGCAACAGAGTTTTGTAAAGTCCTCTATTGATATTAAGAGCCAAAAACATTGACAGGACAGAAGAACCCAAGGCATGGACAAATTACCAAAATCTCAAGAAGGTAGTGTATGGAGAGGGCCCTTGAAAGATGTTGAGAGGTGTTGTTAAATGTATAGTCAGTTTAGAGAGACCTGGAAGGGAGGCTGCAGAGAAAACAAATACATGACTCTACTTACTCTCTATCCTATCTCTCACTGGTGCCTTTGATATATTTTAGTAGAATCAGGAGTAGGAGGACGAGTCCAGTTCATTTAAATCAGCTTCCCTGGCCACAAAGCAAGGTTGACAATTATGGAGGACAAATCCAGAGGGGGAAACAGAAGATATATAGAACATATGTCCATACTAAACCATGAGAATACTTAATATTCATGAGCCCAACTAATATTCTTGAAGTACTGTTTGGATATATAGAGCAAAATGTGTACAGACACAGATTAATTAATTTTTTTTTCCCATTTTTGAGTATCGATTCCCTGTCAACAGCATGAATCATACTGAGAGGAATAGTTTATCATTATCACATATTTCACATGTATAACTGAAAAACATTATCCTCAACAGTTTTATTCTTAAATCTGGTGATATTATATTGTCCAGAGTTTACTTTTAAAGGTTAGCAATTGAAAATAAAATCTGATTGTACATATACAGATTTATCCATAAAATTCTCATTACAGGGTCTTTAACAATCTCCTTAGACAAGAGATTTATGGGGAAGGCTTTTGTCTAATGGAGTGAACTCCAATACAAGTCATAGGAAACTCAAAATTCTAAGAAAACTTTATTGGCAGAAATGCCACCAACTTGTATTGAAAGAGATAAAGTTTGTGCCTAATGCATAATGTGATGAGACTTTGGGGAGGATTTGGGCAAGTGGGGAATTGCATTTTTCATTTTATAGTAATGGGACATAGGATTGTGGCAGATTGTATTTTCCAAAAGAAGACACTGAACATTTCTGGTTCTTGTATTCTTCCAGAACCTGTCACTCTTTCATCAACATGGGAATTCTATTCCCCCTTCACTGGAAATTGAGCAGCCTTTGTGAGTGCACTGACCAATAGACTACATTGGGAGTGATGCTGCCTGACTTCTGATTCCAGTCATAAAAGCTGATATGGCTTCTGACTGAATCCCTCACTTGGGATATGTGCAACCCAGCCTCTATGTCATGAGAAAACCTACACCATGTGAATGTGTTCCTTCCAATGGTCCCAGCTACAGATCCAGATGACAGGCAGCATCAACCTCCAGGCATATAAGTGAACAAACTTTCAGATGATTCTAGACCCCAGATTTTGAATGCCCCTAGATATTGCTGAATGAAAGAAGGACATGCTGGCCCTGTTGAGCATTGCCCAAATTACAGATCAGTGAATAAAATGAATGTTGTTGCTTCAAGCCATTAAGTTTCAAGATTGTTTATTAGGTAGTAGTAGATAACCAAAATAATTTTCATATTATTGAGGAAGCACTCAATAAATGTTTAGCAGTTATTGTTAAAAAGGTAGAATCAATGTTCTCTTTCAATACTCTGTGACTCCAAAACGTATATTTTTAATCCCTGTCGTGTAACAGTATCACTTCTGGTACTCGGTATTTTCAACACACCTCATTGTTAAGTTTCAGTGTGCTCAGATATGATATAAAGATAACCAACACTATTTGCTTAGTTGCTACTATTTCCTGGGGCAGGAGGAATAAATCAATCTATAAATAATAGTGGATTAAACACAACAAAACAATATATAAATTATCTTATTCTGTAGGGATCAATTTCAATACCAAGAAGAAATGGAAAGAGGGCAAATATGCAACTGTCAGTATGGAGATTAAAAATAGACTTTGAGCTTCATGAGGGCCTGGACTCTTCATTGTCCCCCAAATCAAGCACAATTCCTCACACATAATAGGCATTCAATAAATAAGTAAGGAATCCATGGATCTCAGGGTAAAACAAGGGAGCAACAGGTTTGAACCTTGAGTGCAGAAAGTTTTTGCAGAAGTGAAATTTGGAATTCACCTCATTTGAATGTCTCTTTTTATAGACTACTGCAGTGCATGGGATAAAGTGAATTACCTAAGTTTGAGCCCATGTTTAATTTATTTAGTTCAGGCTTATGATTAAAGAAGTCTCAACTCTCAGGCCACTTGTTAATATTTGTCTTTAAGGTTACTTCTAGCTTCAACAGTCTACGATTCTCAGTCTTGTTACCTGTATTACATTTTCTTCTTGGCCTCTTCCAATTAATTTAAGAGAAAATAGTTGTTATTTGCTTTCTCAACAAAACCATTTGTTGGTACAGATGAACCAGTTTGCAGGGCAGAAATAGAGACACAGATGTACAGAACAAACATATGGACAACAAGGGGGGAAAGCCGTGGGGGGGGGGGGGCGGGTGATGGTGGTGGGGATGAATTGGGAGATTGGGATTGACATATATACACTAATATGTATAAAATAGATAACTAATAAGAACCTGCTGTATAAAAAAATAAATAAAATTCAACAAAACCATTTGATAAGTTTTGAAGTTTCAAATGTGTTGCACTGGCACTGCAATTACTGGGGTAAATTTTAGCAATCAGCATAAGACCCCTTCTGTGATATACCTTTTACTATTTTCACTGCTTTTGTAATTCTCTCAGTTCTCTTCTCCTTCCACGTTTTACAATTGTTTGCACAGTCTATAGATCTGTGATGACTAAATGCTCCTGGGAACCCACATTTCTGATTACTTTGCTACTGCATGAAAAAAGCTCCTGTGCTTTCTGGTGAAACGTTGAATTGATTTTTCATTCTGCTTGGTATGAATAAAGCACAGTCAATCCCTTCTGGTCATTAGTGATATTTGTCCACTCTCTGCTACACTCTCTCTCTCTGTCCTTGGATACAAATTCTTTTCTATCTAATTCAGAAAATTGTTGGGGATTGGCTGAGGATTACACTATTTAAAATGTTTTCCCTTTATAGCTGCAGTTGAGTTATATTTAAACCATTTGCAAAATTTACATAGCTGTTTTTAAAAGCAGGACATTGTTTTAAGTTTTTAAGGTTTTTTTCACCAATTAATGCTTCATATAAATATTGTATTCCTTTAGAGCCTCTAATAATGAAATAAAACATAGTTCCCAAGCATTTGCTCAGGAATCGAAACAACTGTTTTTGCTCTTCACTTTACTTTCCCCTCTCCCAGATCAATACCTTTTTTCTCCTTCTCACTCTGAGTAATAGACCATCACAAGTTCCCCAGTGAAGGCTGGATGAGTAAATGGATCCACTCTCCCACTTTCAGGAAAATGTCATATCAGTGTCTGATTACTCTTCCCATTGTCTTATATTTCAAGCTTTTAGCCTTCCTTTCTTCTGTTTCCTTCCTTCCTTCCTTCCTTCCTTCCTTCCTTCCTTCCTTCCTTCCTTCCTTCCTTCCTTCCTTCCTTCCTTCTTCCTTCTTCCTCTCTCTCATTCTCTTTCTCTTCTTTTTTCTTTCCACCTTTTCCTCTCTGATCAGGATGCAATTCAAAACATGGACAGAGCCACAAGTTGGGAAGTTGAAATGACCTAGACAAAATATCTTCTACCTTTTGAAAAGTAACAACCATGTAAATGACTGTTTGGGATCTATTATCTTTTCAGGAGAAGTATTTGTTGGAGGTGATTTGTTTATTTTGTTTTCTATGAGTGGCTATTTTTTTGGTTTATTTTTAATTGTGGACATATTTTCTATATAAACAGTATAACTGAAACCTACAATCTTTAGTTTCATAAGCATTAAATTGAAGAACCTGAATTCAATTTACCAGTGTGTTACAAATTATGTTGAGAGGACCAGTAGTTCCATGAGTATTAATAAAAGTTAGTTATTTTTAAAATGAGATTTACTGTTTACATATGTTTAGGAAGTGTTAAATTAAAACAAGAAGGGTTTTCTTTTATTGTAAATTTCTGAGACTCCTTAAATTGACAGCGTTTATAGCTGTTCTCTAAGCCCTATTTGAACTTAATAATCACAAAAGTTATTTGACCTTATAAAATATTGTTCATAAACCATATCATGAGACTAGTGTTTCATGGAATTCATATCAGTAATGTATCCAAAATTATATGTCAAATAAAATTCACTTTAATAATTCTAAAAAGCATTTGTTTATACTTGGTCAGAGTGAAAAGAAGTGTAAAATAGATCCCTGAAGTGATATTTGATATCTGAGATAACCAGTATTTTTCTGCATCTGTCATTTTGATCATGAATGTAACAATATAACTGCTCCATATTCAAAGGAATTTATTTCAAGTTAGATTCTTGATATTTTTAGTTACATTTATCACACATTTCTCATTGGCTTTAATTTCCCCTTGTCTATGATAGAGTAATTGCTGGCTACCTACAGTGTGCTGAGACTCATACTATTTGCTTTTTAGTGCACTTTGGTCTTCTGATTGGTGGAAATTTCTCCCAGTACAGTCAGGTTCTCTTCCAATACCTTCACTATAATTCTGGCCCAGTATAGCAGAAAACTCATGGAGAAGGCTGTAATCCCAAGTAGTGTAGTTATTTAGACACAAGTGCTGCTCCCTCTGTCTCTGTAAATGATTTCTTTACCCACTGAGAATATACAATACACTCACTTACCCTCCTTGTACAACGATGTGTCTATGTTTCAGCCACACTCTCATATTTTTGCCTTTTATTAAAACACTTCTCTTTGTCTCTATTTGTTGAAAATATCTTTTCATCCAAGTTACCCTTCAGATGAGACTTCATCTAAGAATGTTCCCCAGTGCTCCAAATGCAAATTGATCAAGTCCATCTCTTTTTTCCTATAGTACTTTGGACTCCTTTTCTATCTCCTTAACTACATCATCTGTTGCTAGACAACAAGAAGCATGCCTTTTTATGTCTGTATCTTTATCACCAGTCTTTCACTTCATCTAACACGTACAGGAATTCAGTAAATACTTCTTGATCTGAACTAATTTTATTCAGTAAAATTTTTATTTGTTGTTTTTTGTTGGAAGACACAGTTTTGTTCTTAAGTATTGGCATCTCTGCTGTTAAGTTCCTTTTTTGGTTTGTTTCTTTCTGTCATAAGAAATTTCAAGCTTTTTTAAACTCAATATGACAACTGAAGAAAAAATAATTTTAATAAATAGTTTTCATTAGCAATGATTGTGAAGTGCTTTTCAGGTTTAAAGTGCTATCATACATATTGTGAAATAATACTCAATATAATTGAAGTGGGACACAATTACCCAGTGCAATGAAAAAACAAAATGGTATTAAGATTTAAGACACCATCTCCTTCAATCTCCACAAACACTTATCATCTAAATATGACATACATATTTAATCATTCTTTCTAAGTTCTAAATAACTTATTCCTACAGTTATTCATTTTATATATACTTGGTTACTAGTTAAGTTAGGCTCTCTTCAATCTGGACTCTCATTTTAGAAACACACATAGTCTTATAACAAAATCCATTCTTCAATACTTAAAATAATTTAACACTTTCATTTTTCCCCAGAAAATAAGATGCCACTCAAATCACTTAACTTGATGATTATGGAACTGGATTTTAAAATTATATGATTTTGATTTTACAACTCTATTTTTTAATTTTATGTAAAATATATCATTGGTTTATGTTTATCTTAGTAAATCAAAGGCTATTTTGAAAAGTAAACAAATAATCCTCAAGAATGGAATTTATGAATATCCTGAAAAAAAATAATTTGAAACATTTCTTAAGGACCTTAGTGTAGAACAGTTTTTCAAATGGGAAATCAAATGTTTAATCATTGTTTTTAAAAGGTTAGGGACAATTTTTAGAAATGAAAGTTTACTAAGTAAATGATACAACATTTGAATTCCACAGTGAACATTATTCCTATTTTCACACAGAATTATTTTACTTACTCTAATAATGGTAAGAGTCATAGGATATCGTGTGTAATTTTTTGAAAATGCTTTGAATAGGAAGTGTGACCACTCCCTAAATAAGGTTAAGAAATAGGGTTAATTATCAAATCTGATACATTCCAAACTTTACTTATAGAATCTTTTAATCACAAGAGCCTCTGGAGTCATCATCTGAGTCAATGTTGCATCTGAAAGAGAATCTTTTCTGTGACGTTACTGACAATCACTGCTTGAACATTTCCAAAGTTGAAATCTCTGTTTTGTTGTTGTTTGCTTGTTTGTTGTGTTTTGTTTGTTTCCCAGTTTTGTGAACCTAGTGTATTTTAGTGATTTTTTAGCCTAATTATACCTCCCTATAATTTCCTGCTGTTATTCTACTTACTGAAAGTTTATCAAATAAATCAAACCCATTTTCCCACATAAAGGTCTTTCAAAATATAGACCAGCTTTAGCAAAATAAATAAGTAAATAAAAGACACCGAACTAAATGTGAATTTCAAATAAACAACAAATAACTTTTTACCACACGTATGCTCCATGCATTTTCCCCATGCAGTGTCAGGCATGTTTATACTTCCAAATTATTTACTGTTTTTCTAAAATTCAAATTGAACTTGGAATTCTATATTTCATCTGACAACCCTATCCAAGACTGTTTTCTATTCTAGACTCTTTCTTGTTTCTTTAGGTTTAGGCTAAAGATACACATTTAAACTATTAGGAAAGAGCAGTATTATGTGCATTCAAGACTCATAATCACCCTGGAAATGTTGCATTTATGACCATGTGAAATTACCACAACCATCAGAATAGTCCAGCGAAAAGGAATGTTGGGACTGTAACTTTCTTTGATTCTCCATCAATGTAGTTTAAGATTCAATGTGTCTTTTTTATTTGTTTGCTTCTTTGAATTTTGCAATGTCATATTGCTGATATGCATTGTTCGTGTGTCAACTGAAACACTTAATACCACCTATACTCCTAAGTCATCATTCCATCACGCTATATATACATACGCCATGGATTTTAAACCTACATGCATCACTATCCACTTAGTCTTCACATTTAACTCAAACCAAATAATTTATGTAGTGATACTTTCCTTTACTAAAAGTGTTCTCTCCTTTTCAAAGCTTTCATAATGACTGACTTTATGCAGAGCACTACCTTATAGCTTTTCAAATATGGTTAATTTAAAAAATGTTCACCTTTTCAAATAAGTCTCAGGAACACATTCATCTTGTAATATTCAAGTTTTATCCATTTAACTAGTAAATCAAGGTAAAATATTCTTTTATTATTATTACATTCCTTTTACATTATTTCTTCATGATTTTTATTTTTAATGAGGAGATTTGTAGAACTTAAGTTTATATTTTCTGAAAACAATTATATATAGGAATAATGCACTTTGCAATGCACAGTTACTGAGAAAACACTACTTTAATGGTGCTCTAATATTCCTTATGACCCACAAATCAGCTACTTTTGGCAATTTATAGGAAAATGTATACTCTAGGCCACAAACTATACGTACATGAAGATATTTTAATATATAAATGACCTACAATTGACATTTAGATAATTATTTACAGAAAATATTGGTAGGACAGTGAAGAAGTAGGAACAAAGCTTGTTTTGCTTTTGTTGGACAAGCTGTCCTCTAAAGTATAGATGGTTAGCTCATATTCTTGTGGCTTAGAAACCATTAAGTCTAGAATTGTGTACAAGCTACTAAAATGGCCCAATACATATTTCCCTACACTATGTTAATTTCTGATGGTAGGTTAAAATTTTATTTTAATTTATTAAAGCCAAATTTTTAAAATTTATTTACTTGGCAGATGGAAATCTAATCAAAGTTTCAACTACATATAAGTTTTCCAGTAACAACCCTGTAGGACTGAAACACAGAAGTGAGCCATTTTGAATACCTCTGTGAATAATTTGTTAGACAGCAATTTCAAAGCTTTCACAGCACTAATATAAATTTAAAATGAATTTTGGTAAACTTATTGAGGTTATGTGAAAGTTAATGCATTTTTAAACAGATAATCCTACCTTCCTGAATAGAACATCAATTGCTTGGAAGCAGGATAAGAAATCAGCTTTAGAATTTACTTCCTGATAGTTCAAATAATACCACAAATGAATATATTTTAAGAGATAGAAAAAGAGACCAAAAGTTATGATTTTCTTTGAACTTAAGCATTTTCTAAGAATTCATAATTTAATACACAATTATTTTGATATATACAAGAATAAATTTTGAAGATTGTTCTATTTAATTCATAACCCAAATGCTTAATGTAGAAAATGAAACTTTAAATAACATATCCCATCTTTTTTTTCTAATACTGACTTTTGTGGAATCATCTTTGAATGTGTCAACAATTTACGATTTTCAGTTGTCAAAGAAAATTTTCAACAGACGGAGTTAAACAGGCAAGGAAGACTTTCAAGACTATTGTAATAAGGGAGAGAGAGATTGAATTCAGCCCCCCTGAAACAAAAGGTAATGAGGGCAGAGGGAGAGGATTTTTTAGCTAGTGGAAAAGTATTGAAGGACTGGGGTGGGAGAGGTTGATAAATATGATTAGGCCATCTGTGTTTGTTGATTGTGGCTTATTAAGTTAGGTGCCTACCCTTCCACAGAGACTTCGAGAGAAGGGTACTTACTCCTACAGTGATTACATTTCAAAGGGTTGTCTCCCAGGTCTTTGAGAAAAACATTCCTGGGTTGTAAATTCGCAAAAAGCTAGGAGAAGATTTACATCTAAAGGGAGAAGAGAAAGAATTTAGTTGCAATTTTCTAAAGTAAATGCTCTAAGAAAAGGGAGATCAGGGGCTTAAGTCAAGAAGAAGCTTGTGTAAAGTTTAATCAAGAAGAGGGGATGTTAAGGTCATCTTCATCTCATTTAAAAAAATGGAATGCAAAACAATCCACTTCTAGAAATCTTCAGTTGGCTTACTACATCACAGATATGTCTTTCACTTGTACTTATGAAACATGAGAAATGTATTAGATATAGGACGAACCAAAGGAGACTGTTTAACAAAAGATCTTCAATATTTGCTAATGAAGCACTAACATTTTGGTTATTATTTTTTCATGGCCAATAGATTTATTTCAACAAATTAGTTCCAAAAGAGAATATGTATGTTTATATAGGTTGTGACATGTTTAATAGTGCTCATCATAAGACTACTATGAAATCCTTGAAATATATAGACTCTTCATATTGTCCTGTGATCTAAGATTGCTACAACTATTTTAGCTACCCAGATACTATATTTCCCATTTCTAACAATTTTTATTTTAGCTATACCTAAAAGATAAATAAGGATCTCTTCCAGGAAAGAGTTTTAGCATATTTTTAAATTTGGTGAAGACCTCATTATAATTTTAGAACTCACTGTGGATCATTTTTCATATCATATTTCATACTTATCGAGATTGGACAATTCATGTAATTGAATAGTAATATCCAAAACTTAATATTAATGATTAATACTGACATCATCTCAGTGACATAGGCTTATCCACATTCTACAGATGAAGAAACTGAGGCAGAGAATAATTAATTAACTTCCCAAGGTCACACACTGGGCCAAGCTGCATAAAAACCTGAAGGAGAATTGGTGCTAAGTTAACTCTCAACTGTCCAGCTTCATCATCTAAAGAGATGGAAGGTCACCATGAGAAATGTTTCACTGCCCTTCCATGAAAAATTTCTCTATAGTCATTCTTGACTATTTTGACCATAACCTTTCTATATCTGGAGTTCCTTTAGAAATGTACCTCTTTTCTATATTATACAATTGGTTGTTCCTATAAAACTGAAAATCCAGCTTTTGCTTCCTGGCCATGTACTTGTGATATTGTTCAAATTTTTACTCCTGGTTGTATTGCATTTTCTGTTTTATTTCTGTTTCTGTTTCTTCTTTTTCTGTCTATCTCTAGACAGAACTTGACCAAGTACCTGTTAAGATATCAGGTTTCTAGAGTTTCACTATCTGTGCTGAACCATTTTCTATTATCTCCATCTTTCTTAAATCAGAAATTGAGTAGCATTACCTGTTAGAGCCTGCACCTGCAGGTGTGGCACCTGACAGGTCTTACCTTACTCTAGCCCCAGTGAAGCCCTACCACAGTCATAGAACCACATGGTACTTTCTCAAGGGCCCATACCCACAGTGGTGAAAACAAAATACATGGTAGATCGGAAAATAATTATTGATATTGTGTTTTAGTACTGTCTGAAAGACTCTTCCTCCTCCCTTTCTTGTTACTTGGATAACTCCCACCTAACAATCATGTCTCAATCTATTGTTGTCTTTCATCCAGAAGTATTCTCATGCCACTTGTCCACTTTTCTCTCCAACCTCAATTCCCAAATATCTCAGCTGCTGATGTTACAGATTGTATAGATCTTGTCTTTGTCATCTTGCGGCACTTTGACATTCTATTGGTATCATTTATTTGTCTGTCTTCCCCACCAGTAGAGGTTTCATTGTACTGCCAGAGCTTAGCATAGCACACATCACTGTAGTGATAAACTAATGCTCACTGAATGAATGAATAATACAATTAATCTAAAAAATCAGGAAAAGGAATAAATAGATCAACTATTAAAAGTGGTAGTGGGATTTAGTAAAACAACTGAAATGTTATGAATGGGACAAAGTTTAGTTCAGTCACAAATTTACTGTCCATCCAACAGATATATAATGGACATTATTTGCCAGGGACTGTACTACTCACTATGGATAGAATAGTAACTAAATCAGTGCCTTTAGGTACAGGCCACTTCTATGTCCCACTGAGAACAACAATAGACAAACATATAATCTCAATAAAGTGTGACAATGTGTTTGTATACAGTGTTTCAGGAAAACATTGAAAATAGGTGGCTCATAAAGACTAAGGGAAGCTTTATAAATATGCATCAGCTAAAAACTGATTGATGAGTGCAGTTAAAGCTGCTGCAAGTCATAAAATACAAGTGTCCCAAGGAGATAAAAGGTAGTGTATGCAAATGTCTAGAAATAGGTTGAAATGATACATTCTAGAAAATTGGAAATAATTCAGAATGGATAAGAAAAACAAGATGGGATTGGGTAATACAGCAGGAGTCAGATTATTAAGAAGCATTTAAGAACATTAAGAAGTTTGTGGTATTTTTTTCCTTAGTGTAACAGGAACCCATAGGTGCTTTAAACAGAGGAACTCCAAGATGAGGTTTTCATTCTAGAAAGAGCATTCTCCCTGCAGTGTGGTAAATACACTGGAGGTATCCATCTCTGGGAGCAGACAAAATATACTGCAGTAATGTTTATTAGAAATGATGACCTTCTGAAATAAGAATGTAGCCATGCAAATGAAATACACAGTTTGAGATTTTGTTGATTGGATATGTGGTATCTGAGTGAGGAAGGAATCAGGGATGACACCCATATTTCTGCCTTGGAAATTGGATAGATATTTGTTTCACCCAGAAAAGACAGGTAACTATTCAGGTTGCGGGAAGTGGATGTGAGAAATGATATGTTCAGTTTCATAAATTCTGAGTGTAAGGTACTTGTGAGATGTCCTGTAGTCCTGTAGGTAAGAATATAGAGGACTCAAGGTGTAAATATGTATCAGTAAGCCACAAAAAATTAGATAAATGTGAAATTGTTGTAATGTTAGAGTGGAACCTAAGGAACACCCACATTTAATTGGTAAGTGAAGAAAGAGAAACAGAGAATATGTCACTATAGACCTGGTTCTCAACCAGGGTCCTTATTGCCAATCTTGCCCTCAAGGGGATATTTGTCAATATCTGGAGTCATTTTTTATTGTCACAACTGAGGGGTGCTGGTTAAGTGTGCCGCTGGCATCCAGTCTGTAGAGGCCCAGGATGGGCCAAGGATGCTGTTCAACATCCTACGGTGCTCAGGACAACACCACACAACAAAGCATGATCTAGTCCAAAGTGTCAATTGTGCTGAAGTTGAAAAATCCTGCCATAGAAGAAGAAAAAAAAATGAATATATAATATCTGAAAGCAAAGAAAAGATACCATTTTGAAGGAGAAAACAGAGGAGATATATATATATATATATATATATATATATATATATCTTGAAAAGAATCCACTGTGGAAATAGTTTTAATGGATTAGTTGGAGTATTAGATGGCAGGACAGTGAGATGTAAAGTGATTGTTAGGAAGTGAAAGAAGTCTTTCCTTGAAGTTTAACTACAAAAGAGTAAGGGGATGGGGAGGTGATGGAGAAAAAAGAAGTTGCAGTAACAGTAGGAAAATAAGGAAGAAGCAAGGCAAGGCATTATATATATATATATACACACACATATATATATATGATTTAAAGAAACAAATATTAATGGAAATAAGCTATGAGATAGGAAAAAATAAAAATAGAATGGATCATCAAAGGAACAGAGAAAAGGAGCCAGGAGGTAGAAAGATATGAATAAAAAATGGATAATGAATGAAGCAATGGAAAGAGGTGGGATCAAACCTATAAGTCAAGAGAAATACAATTTCCTTTGAGGAAAGAAGGATGAAAGAATGATTATAGATTCAGCTGTTGTATAACATTGTGGCATTTAATTAAGACAGTTCATGTCTTTGTGAATTTGTAGATGAAGACATCTACTGAAAATGGGGGAGGGTGGTGAAATAAGAGATTGGATTATAGGGGCATGGATTTACAATATCCATCTTGGGCAACATGGGAGGGATCGACCAGGGAAACAGAAAAGAATTATGCCTAATAACTAAGGTGATAAAGTTGCCAAAGACAAAGTGAAATTCTGAGGGTAGAGGCTGTTCCACATCTTCAACTTGCAACCTCTGCTAAAATCATCTATGCATTATGTCTTTTATCTTTATATATTCTCTTACCCCCTCATACTCCACTTGTTCTATACATTTTTTTCTGAAAGCTAATCTTTTTACCTGACACTGGTGAATATCAGTTTTAAAAGGGAAGGACTAGAACAGTGTAATAAACTATTTCCATGAATATGTGATTAATAAATCATAGTTTAGTGCTGAATCTCTGAAAGCAGTTGAATGTTAGCCCTCTCCATAGATTTTCATTAATATTTCTGCCGAATTTCAATATAATCATCCTATTTCATATGGACAATCCGTATTTTGAATGCCTAAAGATTTGAGGCTTCTGAGCAGAGTTTAACACACATTCCCCTTATCTGAAAATACTGTCAGAAATGTTATTTGGATTATAAGCAGAGCTCTCATTTGTGGAGCCCACGGCTTTCTGTGTCATAAATATGCACCTATATTCGCCTTAGCAAGGTTCTTCTAAGTACATTTCATGGTATTTTTCATATGCACTGGATTTGATTTGTTTTAGAGCATAATATAAATTCTCTGCTGTGATACATGATAAAGGAAATACTTTTTAAGAAATCTGTGTTGGTTAGGAGGCTGTGCGCATCGCCAAGCCTCATGATTTATTAACTGCTTAAATAATCCCTTATCATTATTGTTTGTTTTTATACATAACCACGCATCAGGTACTCAGCACTGTATCTACCTTTCTTTGCAGTGTCTCTTAGTCTGTGCATTTGCCCTCAGTTACTTTTGTGAATTCTTCTGGAAGATAATGATAGCATTTCATATTCCATACCACTAACCATACCACCTGCCACAGAATACAAATGTGTAGAAGGTGGTGGTTTCATTATCTTAGGGTCAGTTGAATTTCAAGAGCTTTAAAATTACCTCTATCAATGATGCAAGTGTCAGCTAAGTTTTCATAAATCTTTAGGAACAGCCACAAGTTACTTCTAGGACATCTTCCTATTTCCAGAAATACGTCATTCAGCTGCCAAATCTACTATCATTGTCTGGTTAAAGAATTTCCACAACTAAACGCAATGCTATACTTGTGGTGTATACAGTTGTTTTTCGATAACTTAAAATATGATTAACCCAAAGCTTCCGCAGAATCAATCCACACTTATGCTATTTATACAAAATCAGACAGAGAGAATATAGTACAAGCAAACAGAAGAAAACATATACAAATGCATCTATTATAAACAACACATACATGAGATGGGAGAATTGCAGTGCTTGTTGTCAGAATTACATTACTAAATGTGGGCACAATGAAAGCCCAGGCATTTGGCAAGGTGACTTGTTCAGAATAAATTAGAGTTGACAAGTAGTGAATTCAGCCAACCAATAAGTATAGTGTAAAATTTCTCATAATATACAGTCAAACTCAGATGTTTCCCTTTTAATTTCCAATAAATTTGACCATATGTTCCTTTTGCTGAAAAGCTAAATTATGAGGGTTTGCTTTTACTTTTCTTTTTTGTAAACTACTGCCATTATTTAAAGTTGATGACATTTTTTAAGAATGAACTGTGACCCATTCTCAAAAGGTAATGTGGTATTTAAAAGACAAAATAGCTTCTTTGTGTATTAGAAAGTAAATAGCTTTTGAAAAAGCCATCAGCACCACAGGATACCCATCTCATCCTATAAATATCTATCATGTGACATCTTTCAATTGCATAGCAGTTTATATGAAGTGTGTCCTGATATTCCTAGTCCAAAAAAGAGGCTCAGCATGGGAGTTGGCAAAATATATTTAAAAGAAAGGTGAAATGAATGAAGTTTGCTTAAACTTGAAGAGTGTTTTTCTAACAGCAAAAATGTGTATACTATAACTAATTTGATAGTAAATATTAAATATTTAAGCTTATTACTAATTTAAATTCCTATTTATCTTATAGGACTTAAAATATGTTAATTGAAACAAAAGAATATCATTGAGATTGGAAACAAAAATATTAAAAGGTAAATAAATATAAAAATATTTATTATCTATAACGCTGAGATTGGTAATATCTCCCAGGTGTTCACTAATAGTGAGCTTCATAATTTGAACCTTAGAGTTGAACCATCAATGCTACCCATCACAGATAGAACCGGACAACTGCAGGCCTTCCTGTGTTAGTTCCCTTGAATTAATTAAACAAGGAGGCAAATTAGTCTAAGGTGGCTTTAGACCTCAGCAGCCTAAGGCAGTAAACCAAAGCACAAGTCTCCAAATGGTTCAGGATTAAGAAACCAAAACCTAAGGATAAGCAATCAAAAACAGTCAACAGCCTTTTCCAAATAAGGCAAATGCTTAAGTCACAGTCAATCAGATAATTTCCTTGCTTTTCTTCTGCCTTTTCTCTATGAAAATCTTTCCCCTCCTCACTCGTGTTGGTGGAGGGCTCCGAATCACTTCCTTTTTGGTGCTGCCTGATTCCAACTGATTTTTGCTCAAATGAACTTTTAAAATGTTTAATATTCTTCTGTTTACCTTTTAATAGTTCATACCTCTATATAACTTCAGCATGGAGCCAACGACCAGAAAACACAAAGCTTAATGTAAGCTGGATCACAAAGTCAAAGAAAGGAAGACAAGGTTGAGCTGTAAACCTCCAGGTCACAGACTCAAAAGCTCCAAGCTGAAAAGAAGAAAGGGGTGGCGTGAACCCAGAAGTGTAACACTAATGGTTGTCCCTTCAAAGAGAAGGAAACATCAGGAGCAAGGAATAAGTGATCTGCCCCCCCCCACCCCGTGCCTTTTTGAGTGGTTTTTAATTGGCATGTTTGAGCCATTTTCTTTTATTTTGACTTCAGTTTGTTTGATGTATTTCTGTCATCATATTTTGTGGCTTTTATTTGCTATAGCTTCTCTTTGCTTCTGGGATTATTTGCTTCCGAGATTATTATTTGGTGCATTAGTTAATTTTTTTTTTTTTTTCATTTCTCTCCTTTTCTATTACTGGATAGATATAATAAAGTTTGCAGTTTTTCTTTTAGTAACACCTTTTAATACATTAACACAGATATTTAAATTTATGTATTCTAACATAGCCTAATTTGAAGATTATCCCTAGTTTCCTCTCAAATTAGGTAAGGACTATATCACACTTCTCAGTAAATGCCCCACAAAATTCCCAATTATGTTTTAGTCTATTTTCATTTTCCTTTTAAAACAAACACCCAAATAATGTTAATGTCATTTGAGGGTGTATTTTATTAAATACACTCCCAAATTACTGTTAATATGACCTAACTCAATAATAAAAGCTTAGTTAGATTTACCATCATCTTTTACCAATTTCCTTTTATTTCTTTTTCTTTATTCTTTTTTTCTACTTTCAATTCTTTCCTGAATGTATGTCTCTTTAGCTGAGGACATACTATAATATTTTCTCACTGAGGTTCTTGGGGCTATAAAATTTATAAATTACTATATTCCAAGTATAATCTTTATTTTATCTTTATAATTTGGTGGTGTATGTTTTTAAAAAATGTTTCTTCTTAGCAGGTGCAAGGTACTTTTCTGTTTTCTTCTATCAACTATAGTAGCTGAGGATATGTCTCCTGATAATTCAACCTTGGTAAATATTCAGATATTTCTGTTACCTTTTAGGATGTTCCCTTATCCTTGATGTCTTTATTTTCCTTATTACTTGACAAGGTATAAAGTTACAGATATTATCATTCCTAGCACTAGGTGGAACTTTTTAATCTGAGAACTCATGCCTTTTCTTTTTTTCTGGAAATTTATCAGCCATTAACGTTTTTAATATTGCCTTTCATCCAATTTCTTTCTGTAATACTTCTGGAACAAATACAAATAGAATATTGGAGCTTCACACTCCATTGTCAATGTCTCTTAACTTCCTTTTATATTGTGATTTTTTAGAAAAATCTGACTACAATATATTGTATTATTTTCCTTTCCCTTCTCTTCTAATTTATAGTTCCCTCTTTCACAGTGCCTAGTCAATATTTAACTAACAATTTAAAAAATTTCCCAGTAATTAAAATTTTAATTTCTATGACTTCTATCTTCTTCTCTTTTAGATCTATCTTTGTATTTTATATATTAATAGTCTTGTTTATGGAGAGTCATTCATTTTATTCTTTTCTGGAATATTTAAACATACATATTTTATAAGCCCTATCAAATTTTTCTATTAACATCAATTTCTTAGACATGAATCTCTGTTGTTGTGTCAAATATTTAATTTATTTAAATGTTAAAATATGCATTTTAAATATCCAAAAGGATATACACTAAACTAATAGCAGTGTTTATTCCTACAGGTATGAATTGAAGAGAGGAAATTTTACATTTTTCTCTAAGTATTTTACTGTTCTTTCCATTTTTCCTACAACCAATATTAACTGATTAGAAATTATTTTTAAGAGAATTTTTCTACATAAATTTATTTGCCTTAAAGTTAAGAAACAACTAAAACTTCAGTTTTTCACTTTCACTCCAGTGTTTTTTCTTATAAATTAATAGTCATGTAGTTTTTTTGATAGGAAATAAAGGTATATATCTCTACACAAAAAAGAAACTAAATAAAGAATATATTGTAGATGTTGAGACCATATCTAAATCTTCTTTAAAAGTCCAATATGTAGTCACAATAATGAATGTGCCAGGGGACCCTGACAAAGTGGGAAGGACATCCAGGAAAAGATAGGAGAAGAAAACATTGAATAGATCTTTAGATTCAACTGCACAATACTTAACGTTTTATATATTCTAATTGTTAGAATATATTCAAGTCAGTAATGTGCATTAGAAAACCCATCTTGTATTATTTTATACAATATATTTTCTTTATTGGAATTAACTTTGTAATGAAATTTCTAGACATATTTTCCCTTCGAAGTGTAACAACCCAGCATTTATTGACTGGACAATTCATCATCAAAACTTATAAAGCATTTTAAAATATGAGAAATTAAATTCTACTACAATTTAATTTAATATTTCTATCAATTTGTAATATTCATATCTACTGGACTTATATTCTCTCTCTTACAACTAAACAGTGTCATTTTCTCTTATATTAAAACAAATGAACTAACAATGTTTGCTACCGAATGACATGTTTGTGAATTTAAAATATCAGTACTGTAGAGTTGAATATTGCAGCGATCCCTATATTCATATATATATATATATATATAACATATATATTCATCTATATATTCATAGAGCCCTATAAGTATAATTATAACATCACTCTTACCATTTCCAAAGCTAAAATTACCCACTTGAAAACATTCCATGGGTCAAAGAAGTCAAATAAGAAAAAGAATCTCAAGTAAAAAGATGTGTTAAATATAAAAGCATCTAGATTAGCAAAGAATCTCTAATTTAAATGGTCAAGTTAAACAAGACACAATTAAGGCTAATTTAGTTTTCTTGTCTGCAGCTGAGACAAAGAAGATTTCAAATTAACCTATATTATGTCTGGTATTATTTTAAAATGTAAATGACATAAGCCTTTCAGCTCATAGCTATGTGGTTAACTTTTTAAAGTAACAAACCCACTTATTCTTTTGCAAGTTCCTATGTTCTAATTTTGTGCATCGAACTTCTTTCCATTTTTGCTAAACGGTTTCAACAAGGTCAAATTTTTAAAGGAAACTTACATTCCCCTTGTCATTTCAGTAAACATAGAGACAATTTAAAACTTTCATAGTCATAATAAATTAGCCCGGTTGCCACTTGACTCATGGTCCTCGAACATGAGCAGGCTCTGTTCCCGAGTTTTAGCAGATGTGGCTACAGAGCAAGCCAAGCTTCCAGAATACTTACCCTAGGGGAAGGAGTCCATTTGGATGAAAAAGAATGACGAGAGACTTGGTAGACTGCTTGGTAAGAACTGCTTACTATTTTTCCCCGATGAGGTATTCCCCATAAATCTGCTGATTTTACCCTCAGCATTTGAGGAACTGGAGACCTCAGTCTAATCCACTTAGCTCCATCCCTTCTCTTTTCAAAATCAGATGGCTTCCTTGATGTGGGAGCACCTCAGCTCAGTTTCTGTGCCAGCTGCCTAAAGTACTTCCTCTGTGGTGTTGGCTGGCTGTTCTCCATCACATCTTCATTGGGTGTCCGGAGGAGTTTGTGTCTCCACATTGTACACACTGTAGAAAAATCAGATTGCTATTTGGGTGTCTTTCTGTGCAAATGTAAATGTCTCTGTTACCTGGGTTTTAGCCAACCATACTGACCAATGTTTCATTGTTCGTTTTGTATTTTTTTCATTGTTTCATTTTGAAGATATTTTGTATGTGAAAATTCATCATTACTTCTTCCAAAATTGAGTGTAAAATATTCTACCTTTTCCAGATAGAAGTGGTTTTGCCCTGCTATAAGGTTCATTTGTATAGATTTCCTACATCAGGTTACTTTTCAGCATATTTATTCTGGCTCTATGTGACAAGTACAGTGCAAGATACAAACCAACTGTGTTACTGAAACTTCAAATGGTATACATAAAATTTTACACCTAGCACAGTTTTTACATCTTAGATCCTGTCAATATATGTATATCAGTAGAAACAAAGTAAACTCCTGCTCTTTTGTTGAGCAGGAAAAGAGCTTTATGTATTTGTTTGTGGGATTTTCAGGCAGCCTGTATTCCAAATTGACACTGGGGTTTAAAGGTTTTAGGATTTCAAAGATATTACTGTAAGGGTAAGTTTATGGGTTGGGTGTGGGGCACTTCCCCATGTGAATTATCGCTGAATAACTAACCTTGTGTTGTGACTGGGGGAACCCTGCTGGAGTGCTCTAATTCTCATGCTCGACAGGAAGCTCGGTGTTATCCAAATCCCAATGGTACTCAACTGAATTGATGAAATGACCGGGCAGGCCTAATTAAAGCTGTTCAGCTCAAATGTATTGATGTATTACATCTATTACGGCTTGGTTCAATAGGTCCACCCTGTGAATGCTGCCACAGCCTGTAAAGCAAACTAAACAGATTGAATAAATAATGCTGCAAGGAAAGGAGACAGCAGTGGAATCAAAGCAACAGAGCGCAAAATGCAACAGGGTGACCTATGAACTTTTTATCATATGATCCACCATAAATTACTTGAATCTTTATTGTTTTTACATGTTGAACACAGAAGAGAGAATATTAAGATCTAGAATAATCTTTTGATCTATCACAAGAGCTGGTAAACCCTTCTCTCTTTTAGTAAACATTGCACGACAATGTGCATAAAATCAATGTGGTTTTGCTTGACTTTTCTTTGTAACTCATTGTTAGACCCTAGCTTTTCCATTTCTTTATTTTGTCTTCTGGCTGTCTTTCATGAAAGATTTTTAAACATACAATCTACCATCTTCCTTTACTTCTTCTGCTCCAAAAGACTTGTTACTCCTTTTTTTTTTTTCTTTTGCTGAATTTGAATCATTTTCAGATTTTCATAATTTGTATATTGTTCTGAGCAATAACTCTGATTATGTTTGGTAATGAGTTTTTCCAGATTCTGTGCCTACTAACACAGGGATATGTTACTCATTCATATATAGCATTTAGTGTTACTTATATCATTCTGTTTGCATTGTCAAGACAGAATAGTAAATTATTGTTGCAGTCACAGCTTGTTGATGCTAAAACAAAGAAAACATAGCTTCTTAAAAATATACAGCCTAAAAAGTTATCAAAGTTTTTTTTTTTTATACAATTAAATTTTTAAAAACTTATGGGACATGATGGCTGTCTTACAAATTTATTTTCTGCAAGTGAACTCACACTGAACTTCAGACATACTTCTGCCTACTTGACATCTCCCCTTAGATATTTAAAAGACATCTCAAACTTAACATTTAAAAGTGAACTCCTAATCTTTCTCCCCATCCAAATCTACTTCTTCAGTTTCCCCATCTCAGCAAATGTCAATTCCAGTTTTCTACTTGCTTAGGCTCAAAATATTAGTTATCATGAACTAGTCTCTTTCTTTCATACTCTTCTTTCAATGCACCAGCATATGCTGTTTGTTTTACCTTTTAAATATATTCCTAACTAAACCACTTCTCATTCCCTCTACTGCTACCATTCTGGTCCAGATCATGATTATCTCTTATTTGGATTTCAACCATAGCCTCTTAGGTATCTCCCATGGTTTCCCTCTTGCCCTTCTGATTCATAAATAAACCCTCAGCACCTAATCCAAAATATGGCCAATTCTAGCTGTGCAACAAGTATTAGTTAGGTGTATGATATATGATATGAACCCCTACAGAATTTAACTGGCTTTAGGCTCTAATTGGACCTCACATGGGTATTTATAAGTCTCCTTCATTTACTGCCACCCACTTTTCTCACATCTTAAATGTGTTATCCACTCTATGAGAAAGAATAATCCATCTACACACAATCTCATTTTGCTAAAACCCATTAATATCTTGACATTGCCTATAAGTTAAATTCTAAACTCTATATATTCTTCATTCAACAAATATCGATTAATTGCATTTCTGTGCAGGACACTGTGCTACATTGCTCAGCATTTCATCAAAGTCCCTTCAGGACCAGACTGCATTGACCAACCTACCTCACTTCCTCTTCTTATACTTGACACTTACCAGTAGAATAGAAACACTGCTTATCCAACACAATGAGGACACATAGTTACTTAGCTATGAAAATCAGTTAAAGACGGATGCATTAAAATTGATAGTTAAGACATATTTTAAGCATCTTAATTGAAACTAATAAATATACATTCATTTACATACCTTTTAATGTAGAGCTATCATCTTTTCTTTAAATGTGAGTCAGCTGGTTTGAATTCTGATTAATATTATTGCATAATGCCTAAAAGCATCTATGATTTCTAGTTTCAATTCTTTAAATTAGAACAAGTTCAAGGCATTTGAGAAGAAACCTGGATTTCCAATTTTTTATTGTTTTCCCAATCATTTCTACTTGTTTTTCCCACATCTTCCAACAAGAGAGTTCTTTAGTGATTCCTGTTATTTTAGTGACTTTTTATATGAATGAACATTTTTATTTATTCAACTTAATTAAACAATTGTATTAATGCATTAATATTTGTTGTAAGTGAGGTTTGAAAGAAAATACAAGTGACTGTTAGCAAGCACATAACAACTGGTGGAAACAACAATGTTCTGAACAAGCCTGCTGGGCAGGAAAGTTAAGGTTGCAAGTGTTTACTGTGCTGTGGACACAGGTTGGTATAGATTACAAAGGAATTGGAGAGAATTAATCTGGTCAAGAAGAAGTTGATTAAAGAAACTTCTCTTGTGCTGAAGTTCTAGTGGTTCCCTCATCCAGTTCCATTTCCTCACCCTTGCTGATTATATCTCTGTATATTTGCTAATTCTGCTTGAAAACCTCATTCTTTCTGACTCTGAATAGTTATTAATCATACTATAAGACTCAATTTAGACTTGACTTGCCCTAGTGAGCTCCCTTATATGCTCCTGTAGCACTTTTTGTATGGCCTCCATCATAACACTTTCCACTGTAGATTGAAATTTTACATCTATTTGTGTATCTCTCCTTTTAGACTTGGGTGTTAGAGGGTAGTTTTCGTTTCTTATAGGCCCTGCTCTCTGCACCTTCCGCAGTTTCTGGCACATAGTCTACAGTCAGTAAGTATCTTCTAATTTTTGTTAATTTGTTAATATTTGTTCCATTACCCACTAAGAATACCTAACAAGTCTTTCTCATCACGTGGCAATTTTCTAAATGCAGATTTAAACTCTGAATTGCCCTCTCTGATGACAATGACCTCTTATCTCACTCCTCTACTGTCTCATCAAATTTGCCTTTTCCCCTCATTATTATAGTTATATCCTTAACTCCTTTTTACATTTCTGGTCCTTTACTCTATTTCTGATTCCACTAAATTCTCTAATCCACTTGAAATCAATTGTTTGTATTTTCCAAAATGTGGATTCACTAAAACATACTCTGTTTCCTTTCTCTTTTCCTTTGCCCATCCTGACAATGTTGGGCTGTGGGATCCCTCTTGCTCTGTGCTTTTTATCTTCCCTCTTAAGTCATGTCAGCTGGAGGTTCCAAAACCCCTCTAGTTGGGACCAATATAAATTCTTGGTAACTCAACCTCATGGGGAACTTTGTTATTCTCCTTCTCCTTTGCTTTTGATCAAGAACCATTGCTTCTTTTTTTTTTTTTTAAACATCTTTATTGAAGTATATTTGCTTTACAATGGTGTGTTAGTTTCTGCTTTATAACAAAGTGAATCAGTTATACATATACATATGTTCCCATATCTCTTCCCTCTTGCATCTCCCTCCCTCCCACCCTCCCTATCCCACCCCTCTAGGTGGTCACAAAGCACCGAGCTGATCTCCCTGTGCTATGCGGCTGCTTCCCACTAGCTATCTATTTTACATTTGGTAGTGTATATATGTCCATGCCACTCTCTCACCATTGTTTCTTATTTTCAAAACTCCTTATCATTCCATGTATTTCTACCTCCTCTTGGAACTTGCACCATTAACTTTTTCATCTCTCATTTGCATGTTCAATTTCTCTTTCGAGTCTTTCTATCCCTTATAGCTCTTCATCTTCCTTCATCATAGTTATACTTCAAAAATTTTTTTTCTGTATCATGATATGTGTTTGTCCTTTTCTCTAATAACAAGTTTGCTGAAAGTCAAGTCTATAAAACATTCTATAAGACTACCTTGTTCTTCCTCACTAGCCATTCTTTTTATTCTTGAAACAATAATAATATAGTTCCTAACACCCACAAATATAACTGAAAACTCACTACTTGGGGACAATGCGATGTTTCATATTTATTACCTATTTAAATCTTTAAAATATTCCTGTAAATTACTCTCATTTCCTCCACTCTACAGAACATGAAACTGAACTTCAAAGATTCGAAGTAATTTGCCAAAGGACTTACAGTTATTCGATTTCTGCTTCCAATTACCTCTAAAACATTTCTCCCAAACGTCACTGGTGACTTCTTTATTGAGGTGAATCATTTTTTTTTCTGGCCGCATGGCTTGCAAGATCTTAGTTCCCCAAACCAGGGGATGAACCCAGGCTCTCGGAAGTGAAACGCAGAGTCCTAACAACTGGACTTACAGGGAATTCCCTGAGGTAAAATGTAAAGAACGTAAATTAACCATTTGAAAGTTCAATTCAGTGACATTAAATATCTTCTCAATGTTGTGCAATCATCATCTCTACTTCCGAAATAGTCTCATCACCCTCAAAGGAGACCCTGTACTCATTAAGCTATGATTCTCCTTTTCTTCCTTCCCCCAGTCCCTGGCAATCACTGATAACACTTTCTGACCTATGAATTTACCTATTCTGGGCATTTCAAATGAATGGAATCATCCAATATGTGCCTTTTCATGTCTGGCTTCACTTAGCATGTTTTCAATATTTATCCACATTATAACTTTTATAAGAAGTACTTCATTTTTATGGTTAAAAAATATTGCATTGTACGGTTATAATACATTTTGTTTATCCATTAAACCATTGATGGACTTTTGGGCTATTTGTGAACAGTATTACTAAGAACATTCATGTACAAGTTTTGTTTGAATACTGTTTTCAATTCTTTTTGATATATCCATAAGAGTGAAGTCACTGAGTGAAATGGTAATGTTTCAAGTTATTGAGGAAGTTCCAAATTGCTTTCCACAGTGGCTGCACAATTTTATATTCCCACCAGCAACGGACAAGTGTTATAATTTCTCCACATCCCTGCCAAGACTTTTTTTTTTTTTTAATTATAGCTGTCCTAGGAAGTATGAAGTGGTATTTCATTGTGGTTTTGATTTGCAATTCACTAATTATTAATGATGCTGATCATCTTTTCATGTGCTTGTTGACCATTTTAATATCTTTACTGGAGAACTGTCTAAGTGCATTGACCAATTTTTAATTGGGTTGTTTGTCTTTTTGTTGTCAAGTTGTAAGTGTTATTCATATATTCTGGACACTAGACACTTATCAGATTTGTGAACATTTTCTCCCATTCTGTATGTTGCCTTTTCACTATCTCATAGTGTCTTTTGATGCATAATGTTTTTAATTTTGATGAAGTTCAGTTTATCTTTTTGTTTTGTTTTGTTACTTTTGCCTTTGGTGTCACATCGATATCTAAATACAAGTTCAAAAATATTTACTCATATTTTCTCCTAAAAGTTTTGTAATTTTAACTCTTAAGTTTTTCACCATTTGAGTTATTTTTTTAATGTGGTATAAGGTAAGGTCCATTTTTATTTTTTTGGATATGGAAATCTAGTTGTCCCAGCATCATTGTTGAAAACATTACTCTTTCTCCATTGAATGGTCTTGGCACCCTTGTCAACCACTTGAACAAAATTTTAAGGTTTATTTCTAGACTCTTAATTTTATTCCATTGTTACATATGTCTATCTTTATACCAGTACCACACATTATTGTAGCTTTGTAGTGAATTTTGAAAGAGGAAGCCTGAGTCTTCCAACTTTGTTTTCCTTTTCAAGATTGTTTTGGCTTTTCAGAGTCCCTTGTAATTCCATAAAAATTTTAGAATAAACTTTTTCCTCTTCTGCTAAAAAGGCCAAAGATTACATGAATATGTAGATTGCTTTGGACATATTTTCTTCTAAACAATATTAAGTCTTCTAGTCTGTGAACTTTGGATGTCTTCCCATTTACTTATGACTTCCTTAATTACTTGCAACAATGTTTTATAGTTCTTGCACATGTCTTGTTCAATTAATTCCTAAGTATTTTATTCTTTTTTTGATGCTATTGGAAATAGAATTGCTTCTATTTCATTATCAGATTTTTCATTGCTAGTTTATAGAATTACAACTGGTTTTCACATGCTGACCTTGTTTTCTGCAACTCTTCAGAATTTGTTTATTAGCTCTAATAGTTTTCCCATGGATTCTTTAAGATTTTCTATAAAAAAGGTAGATCATCTGTGAATAAAGATAGTTTTACTCTTTCTTTCCATTTTGGATGCATTTTATTTCTTTGTCTTTTCTAATTACCCTGGCTAGAATTTTCTGTAAAATGCTAAATAGAAGTGGTGGAAGAAGGTATTCTTGTCTTGTTCCTGATCTAAGCAGGAAAACTCTCAGCATTTCATCACTGAGTATGATATTAGCTGTTAAGCTTTTCATAGATGCCTTTAATCAGGTTGAAGATGTTTCTTTCTAATCTTTGTTTCTTGAGTGTTTTTATCATGAAAAGTTGTTGGATTTTGTAAAATGCTTATTCTGCATCAGTTGGGATAATTGTGTAGTTTTTTTATTCATAATATGGTGCATTTAATTGATTTTTATGTTTAACCACTCTTGCCTCCTTGGATAAATCCCACTTGATCATAATGCATAACCCTTTATAATATGTTGCTGGGTTCAGTTTGCTAGTATTGTGTTGAGTGTTGTAGCATTTATATTCATAGAGAATATTGGTCTGTAGTTTTCTTTACTTGTGATGTCTTTGTCTTGCTTTGGTATGAGGGTAATGTGACCTCACAGAATGATTTAGAAAGGATTCTCTACCTTACTATTTTTTGGAAGAGTTTAAAAAGAAATTGTATTAACTTAACTCTAAATGTTGGTATAATTCCACAGCAAAGCCATCTAGTCTTGAGCTTTCCTTTGTTGGGAAGTTGTTTATTACTGATTCTATTTCTTTACTTCTTATATATTCATTCAGATTTCTATTTCTTCTTTATTTATTTATGATAATGTGTTTCTATGAATGTGTCCATTTCATCTAGGTTATCCAATTTGTTGGCATACAATTCTTTATATTACTCTCTTAAAGTCTCTTTTCTTTATGTAACATCCCCTCTTTGATGTCTATGAGCATGGATTTAGTTTGGCCTTCTTTATCTAGTTTCTTAAAATATAAAATAGGTGTTTGACTTGTGATGTTTTTCCTGCCTTAATATTAGTTTTAATGCTATAAATTTCCCTCTTAGCTTTGCTTTTTACATGACCTATAAATTTTGGTATATTGTGTTTTTATTTTCATTTATTGCAAGGTATTTTATAAATTCTATTATGATTTCTTCTTTGACCCATTGGTTATTTGAGTATGATATTTAATTTCTACATATTTATGAATTTTCTAGTTCTCCTTCTGTTGGTAATTTCTCGTTTCATTCCATTGTGCTTCCAAAATATGCTTTGTCTGATACCTATTTTATTAAATCTATTGAGACTGGTTTTGTGCCTTAACATATGGTTTATCCTGGAGAATGTTCCATGCGCACTTGGGAAGAATGTGTATATTGATGTTTTCATGTGGAGTGTTCTGTGTATGTTAGATCTAGTTGGTTTATACTGTTATTCAAGCCCTCTATATACCTATTAATCTTCTGTGGTTGTTCTGTCCATTATTGAAAGTGGGGTATTCATGTCTCCAACTATTATTATAGAACTGTCTATCTCTCCTTTCAATTTTGTCAATTTTTCCTTCATATAATTTGGGGCTTTGTTGTTAGGTGTGTGTATGTTTTAAATTGTTACATCTTGGGACTTCCCTGGTGGTGCAGTGGTTGGGAATTTGCCTGCCAATGCCAGGGACGTGGATTCGATCCCTGGTCCAGGAGGATCCCACATGCCACAGAGCAGCTGAGCCCATGCACCACAACTGCTGAGCCTGCACTCTAGAGCCTGCGAGCCACAACTCCTGAGCCCACACACTGCAACTGCTGAGGCTTGTGCCCCTAGAGCCCATGTTATGCAATGAGAGAGGCCACCATGATGAGAGGCCTGTGCACCACAATGAGGAGTGACCCCCACTTGCCACAACTGGAGAGAGCCCGTGCGCAGCAATGAAGACCCAATACAGCCAAAAATTAATTAATTAATTAATTAATTTTAAAAAATTGTTACATCTTCTTAATTAATTAACATTTCCATCATTATATAATGTCCTTCTTTGTCTCCTTTAATGCTTTTTAACTTAAAGTCTATTTTTTTCCTATATTAGTAAGCCACCCAACTCACTTTTGTTCACTAGTTGCATGGATTATAGTTTTCATCTTTTCACATTTCCTGAGTCTTTCTTTTTCTTCCTCAGATCTGTTGTGTAACCCCTGTAATGAATTTCATCTCATCTAACCTCTTTTTAGATCCTGAATTTTTTTATTAATTTCCTTTTAAAATTCATATCTTTTTACTAATATTCTCTTTTTTTGAGACATCATTCTCCTGGTTTTCTTTAGTTCATTTTCAAAGATTTCCTTTAGCTTGTTGAACATATTTAAGACAGTTGATTTATTGCCTTTATTTAGTAAATCCAATGTCTGTCCTTTGCTAGGGAAAGTTTCTCTTAATTTTTTTTTTCCTGTGAATTGTCCATACTTCCTTGTTTCTTTGTATGCTTTAATTCTGTATTGAAAACAAGACATTTTGAATATTTTAATGTGGTAACTCTGTAAATTAGGGTTTGTTTTTGTTGCTTGTTCTCATTTGTAGTTATTTGTCTAGCAACTTTTCTAAACTATTTTTTAAAGACTTTATTCTTCATCATATGTGATCTCTGATGCATTTGTTTCTTTAGCTTACAGTCAGCTAGTCACAGATTTCCTTAAATGCTTGGAACAAACAACAAACAAAAAGCAATATTCTCTTTGTCTTTTGCAGATTGACTCTGTGTTGAGGTATTCCTTCAATGCTTAGTCAGGACATTTATAATTCTGCTTTAACGTTTACTTTCTATTTGTGCTGAGCATGATCAGCTGGATTTGAAACCCTAGGGTCGTCTCAGGTCTTGTGTGAGTATGTTTCTTTCCAAAGTCATACATCTAGCTTTCCAGATTCCCTTTAATATGCAGAAGATTTTCAAGCCCTAGGCCCAGAGTAATTATCTCCCCAGCTTTTCTTTTGCTCCAGGTGGTTGAGGCTTGTTCATTTGTCTTTTAACATTTTGAATAGTGTCTTCTACTCAGCTGCTTTTCCAACTTGAAAGAGTTCCAAGTTAGGAGAAACAAAAGCATGTGCATTGCATCTGTCCTTCCTTTAGGGAATACCCAGGCAGTTCTGAACAGACCTTTTGGAGCCAAGGTCTGCTGTGGTCACTCTGGATCTAGGTACTCACACTGAGAACATAGGCTACTATCTTCAAGATCAAAGTCATGGTGGAGACAGGGATGAATGGGGGAAGACTATGTTATAAATGTCAAAAATTTCTCAGGTTTAAGCTCTCTTTTTCTTGATTCAGCATTTGCTTGGTTGTTGTAAAACATCTATTATTTTCTGGAGGTCTGACAAAGTTGATTTTAACATATTTTGATAATTTCTTTGGTATTTCTATTGAAGATTGGGCTTTTAGAATTCCCTAGGCTGTTATTTTCATTGACATCCCACTTGTGACTTCTTAATAACCAAACCAGTCTCATCTCTATAGAAATCTGAATAGTATTTGACTTACTAACCATACTCCTCCCTCAGTCCACTAGCTCCCACAATACTGAAATGTGTGCTTTGAAATAAAAACATTTCTCTCCTTTTCCTCAAATCAATGTACTGTAAATTGCTCTCTAATTTTCTTTTACTGTCCTTTCCTAGACAATTATATCATTTCCATTAGTCCTCTATTGCATCTATTTATATCACCCTATCAATTTTAGGCTCTGCCTTGAGAATTTCCTAATCTGTGTATTCCTGCCTTCCTTTGTTCCTCCTACTATACTTTTCTCATCTGTTCATTTCCCCTTTCTTTTTCCACAAAGATTTATCAAACATCTTAATAAAGTATTGTCAAGTATTAGACTAGCCTCTAGGGATCTGGAGATAAAATCAGCCTCCCACTTAAGTAGTTCAGAGCCTAATGAGAGATTTAGCAAACAGATAATTTGAACACTGTTTAATAATATTAAAATAGCAGTGATTACAGAGTCTCATAAGGAGAACTCATAAGAAATACAAGCCAAGAGAGAGTAAGAAAGACCTCAGTGAGAAAGTACTAATGGGATCAAGTCTGGGAGAATAGAAGGAATTAGTCAGAAGAGATAGAGCTGCAGAGAACAGAATATTTAGAGGAGCCTCATTTTGTCATTATATTATCTTTGCACAGAGTGATACAAAATAGGGAGAGACAATACCTGGGGCTCAAGCAAGTGACACTTGGTGGCCAACTTTATTGTCCACAACTCTATGGTTTGCCATGGCTTCACCCAAGCCACCAAGGCAAATTGAATTGTTTCTTCATATGGATTTCTGTAGTGGATTATAGATACCTCCATACAACTATACATAGTTATGTATATATCGATTTCTTCTTATTAAGACAGAATAATCCCTAAGGAGAGGCTCCCTTTAATTCTATATCTGGACTGCATTTCTCAGAAAATTCTCTGACATCAAATAAGTACTCTATAAGAATTTATTGAACTGAATGCAATCTATACATCTTGACATCTGACCTCTTCCATGAGATTATAAACTGCATTTCCAAATATTTGCCAAGTGGCCCAGTGACAAAACTCCACATGTCAAAATCCAATCTTGTTAAAAACAAAACAAAACAAAAAAACAAATTCATAAATGGTGACCAACTGGTTACTTAGATGTAATAGTTAATTTTCTCAATGGATAATAAAGAATTTTGATCACTTTCATGAGTGCTCAACAAATAAAACTATTATTTAAAAAAAAATTGAATCTTATTTTTTCCCAATTCTGAAGAAACCACATCCCTTAACCTTTTCATTTATGTGTATGTCACCATTACTCTCTCAGTTGCCCATCCTTTAAATTTTAATCATTGCCCTTTTTTTCTAAAAATGCTCCATATTGAATCAACATATAGCTGTTGATTTGACCTTTACAATCAATCCTGAATCTATCCATATTTTTTCCATTCTCTCACTGCTTCTCAAGGTAAAAAAAAAAAATATTTTTAGCCTGAGACATTTAATTTTATTGCTTATTGAAGACAACTAATAATCTTAAATCTTGAGAGTAGCTAATGAGAAAAGAAATAAGGGGTCATTTTAAAGAATATAAATAAAAAATTTAATGGGTAATGATTGTGGTAGAATTTCAGGTCAGATTGAGAAACGGCAATTTTATATGTAAATAGAGGATAAACAAAGGAGACAATGAGGAATATATATGACAATTCTGGGGGAAATACGTAGCATGATTAATGGTTAATATATACTTAAAATTTTTATTTTGTAATAAGAAAAAAATCTTTGGGGGTAAATCATCCTTTAGGCAGAATGTGTATTATATTAAGGATGAATTGGAGGCAGAAAAATACTAGAGATTATTAATTTTTAATTAATTTTTAAAATTCAGAATTCATTTCCCCACCATATAAACAATGTTTAAAATAGGCATTTGATTCTTTGACTAGTTCACAAAAATCTTATTCAAACAGCAATATGTCTAGAAAATGAGATTATGTATATTGGTCTTTAGGAGACAATTTCAAGCAGTTCCAATGTTGACAATGTAGGGTTGTTTTATTATTTAATAGTTGGTCACTATTACTATTTAAAAATTTATTATACTGATCTTGTTTTTCTTTTGTGCCAAATGAGATTGAGAATGATTGCCTAGTATACAAAACAAAATGTGTCCTAATAATAACAACAAAAGAGCAAAAATATTGTTACACAATGTAAATCAACTAAGACTTTGTGGTCTCCAATTGTGTTTGTTTCCTTATAAGCCAAATTTGTTTTCTATCATTGTTTTGCTTTAACATAGAATGAAAATTAGTCATTTAGTGTTTGGGGTTTCTTATTATCTACTAAATTCTGTATCCAGTATTCCAAACTCCAACTGTGTAATATAAAACAAAGATGAAGTCAGTGAAAGAGTTTAAGCATTTATATAGATAACATAAGCCATATATATTAAAATATTTTCAATAACTCAATTTTATAATAGCTAAGGGGAAATATTTTTGTCCAAAAAGACTTGCTTATAACTCTTTTGGCTCTATAATTTGCAAAATTCTTTACTCTTATTTCTCTTTAGTTTTGAAAATCATTTAAAATAGGAAATTGTAGAATGGAAACAGTTCAGAATTTTCTTAAGTATTTGCTTTAGGAATACAAGTGAATAAAGCCAAGACATAAATTGACCATAATGTAGATTTTCACAGTCACTCAAGGCTGGTTTCAACAGAATATCTTGTTGAAATACTGATTGAACGTATAAAAATAACAAGCTTTAAGGTACTCATGGTACAGAACTCTGTACTCTGATCAAATGAGATGTGGTTACAATCAATCTATAACAAATACAGAAAAAAAAGTCATTTATATGTTATTTGAGGCTTTTTCCCAGACAATACTAGGATTGAACGTTTGATGTTTAAGTTGAAAAAAAAAATCATGTCTTTAAGTATATATGTCATATTTTTATATTTTTATGTTACGTATATATTAGATGGTGTGTGTGTGTGTGTTCATAATAGACACATATGCTTCTAATTTGTATCATTTACGCTTTGTTATGTTGATGTCATTGGCATTTTTAAGTGATGCATATCTATGAAGAAATTGATGATCACGATATGCTACAACTCAGAGCTCTGCATCAGCCACCTTAGCCATAAACAGCCTGACAGTATCACTCTGTCACTTGAGATGCACAATGACTTCCAATTACTGTTGTGTACAATCCATTCTCTTCTGCCTGGTTTTCCCACCCACCTCATTCCCCCTCCTTCAGGAATGTATTACTGATTGACTAAAAGTAGTTCCTACAGTGTATATAGTCAATTCTCTAGCCCTGAAGGGACAGTCTTGTTCACTTTCTTCCAAACTAACCCATGAAAAAGGTGGCTCACAGTTTATATAGTTTCCAATCATATGGTGTAAATCAGGGTTAGGGAAAGCTCAACATAGTGAACACTGACCAGAGAATTAGAAGGGTTTGGGCAACAGGGCAGCTATATGATTTTGGGTGAAACAACATTCCTTAGGCAGACCTCCCAAATCTATAAAACATGAAAGTCATACTAAAGAACTCTGAGATTCTTTCCAAAACTCTAACAGATTTCAGGAACATATTAAGGAATTACTAAAATGTATGAGCTTATCAATCAATACAAACTCATGTAATAGGTTCTGTAAGTGAGAAAATTCTAGCATAACTACATTATATTGTTCTCATATTGTTTCATGCTTGAAGGTAGCAATGTGGCAGTGGATACAGCATGTGGATTGAGACAAACCTGAATTCAAATACTAACAATTAAGAGCTTTATTAATTTGGTCAAGTTCCTTACAATTTTGATACTCAGTTTTGTCATCTGTAAGATAGAGAGAAATATGTGAAACTTGCAGAATTGCTTGGCAGGAATAGAAATTATATATATATATGAAAAGCTCCACTCTATTTCTGGGATATAAAAGAAGGATACCATGAGATACACTTTTAGTGATATTATCATATTCACTTGATTGTGAATATAAATACCTTTCATAGCACACAAGGTTTCAATCAATATTTAGTATAAGAGTAAATAGACCTAAGTGAGGGAGGCAACTGAAAACAATTCCACGTACTGCTATCAACAGATAAAACTGACAGATCCATAAATAATGGAATTCAACAGATAGAATCTACAAATATCTAGATGTCCAGATTGCTGCCATAACACTAAGTGAAGCAAGTCAATAATTAAGTAGCCACCTTTGCCAGCATATGATGTTGTTCTGCTCAGTAATTCATTTAATGATTAATTCTTAAGTATCTACTATGTATTGAGTCCTGGGGTTGGAGCAATGACAAAATCTGTGCTCCTGTGATTCTTATTCTAATGGAAGAAGATAAACTAGATGCAAATAAACTAGTTAATATTTAATATACTAGCTTGATGGAGATTTGTGCTATGAAGAAAAATAAAGCTAGGCAATGGAGATAGAGATGGGGGATGCACATAGAGGGATGGGGGAGGAGAGGGATATTTTATCTCTGATGAAGTGATTTGTGAGAGGAGATTCAAAGGAAGTCAGGGGACAGTCTTGCTGCTATCAGAGTGAGAGTGTAAGCAAAGGCCCTGAGGTAGGAGACCACCTAGGTTTTTCAAGATAAAACAGGATGTAGAGACCATAAGAGAGAGTGAGCAATAATAAGAGATAAGTTGTGTGGGGGGATGGAACATGGTTACAAACTAGGATTTTACTCCACATGAGATGGGACACTAAAAATATAGCTTTGGAAATTAGCAGCATAGAGATAATGTTTAGACAGGAGAGCATCTTGGGAGTGAATGAACTCAGAGAAGAGAAATCATCCAAGGACTGAATACCAGAAAGGTCAGTCAGTGTTGTTGTTTCATTGTTGTAGTGCAGTATATTATAAATGATATTAATGCTATACTTTGTCTAAAATGTTGTAACATTTTATGATTTTCAATTATTACAGTATTTCCATCTTCATTTCATACTGTTAGCAGGTAAGTGAAGTAGCCCTGGGAATATTCTCAGTCATGCTCTACAGATGCGGAAACCAACACACAGCTGGATGGAGTGATTGCCTCCAGCTTAAATTGATTTTAAATGAAGAGCAGCCAGAAGCTGCACTTTCCAATCCTCTCTTATCCTAATATACGCTTATTCTAGTGGGCTTCTAAGGACCCTATCCTGAATCCTCCTGCCCACTTTCTCTGAAGACTTCTCACAGACTGCCACAACTTTTCAAGTGATGTGGTCTCAATTGTCTTTTTGCTGCCCTGAGAGGAAGGGAAACAGAAAAGCATGACCAGAAATAGCTATCATTTGTTGAAAGTCCATGATGAAGACTTATCTGTCCCATCCTTCTGATGGAATGGTAAAATTGCCAAGCAGTACTAGAGTACCAAGCTTTGCATTAGCAACCAAAATCTCGAATGAATCCCTCTTCATTCAGTTACTTCCTGGTTTCCCTTGAACAAGTCACTTACCTTTTTCAAGAATTTGTTTACTCCTTACTGAAACAGGCGTAGCAGCATAGTAGTTTCCAGTGTGGAGATGGTGTCAGAGAAAGCACTTTACACACTGTTACATGGCATATAATTATTAATAATTAAAGTTTATACAAATATAGAACTGAAGACTTTAGCTTATAAAAAAATAAGCTATATAAATTAAGTATATTTAAATATATTTGTATGAATCTTATAAGTAGATTTCACTTAGAAAGACAAAGATTTATCTTGTCTCCTATGTGACTATCTAAAATTTATTAATACAGCTTCTATTAACATAGCTCAAGCACACTTAATCTGCAGCTTCAATTGTGCTATCAGTTTTTAATGTATTAAAAGTCATGTTTTTGCCTTTGAGTCTTCTAGGTAGTTGTCTATAACACATGAATTATTTGATACAGATAGCAAGTAAAATGTTCCTTTGGTAAAAGTGTTGATACAGAACATAATATAATATGTGAATAGCACAGCAGAGGATGATAATCAAATAATGAAATTTAGAGAAATCCATGGGTTTTTTAATTAGCAAGATCAAATAATTACCAAATAAATAAATAAACAAACCTCTTTGTGACAAAGACTTTTTGTTCTCAGTCCAAGAAATAAATAAGTAAATTGATAGAATGATTGATAAACAGATATATAAATATTCCTAATAACTTATCACTTTCAAATATAATCTAAATCATTGATTAATTATAGTTATCATCTCACTTCAATAACTCTGAAATGTTCATGTATATTGTAACTAAACATAAAGGACCTGTTTACATAAATAGTATAGTAAAATACATGTAGAAAAATAAGTAGATAGATGGTGGTGTGTGTACTTCGTTTGTTCTTTAGAATCATTAAAATCATCTTGTTTCCCTCAGCTTTTGTCGGATTTGAGGGTGATCAGACATCTCCCTTCAACTTCACTTTTGAGATAATACAAAGATGACCTTAAAAAAATACTTTGTACAATCATCACCATTGATTAAATTATTATATCTTTAGTCTATCAATATGCATCTATACAAGGTTAACATGGGTATTTTAAGAAATATCCATGTTTATAGAAAGCACTAGAGGTTTTTTTTTTTTTTTTCCATCTGAGGGCAAGACTGTGTATGTGTGTGGTGGGGGGTCTATGTATGACTGTGTGTGTGTGCGTGCGTGTGTGTGTTTACACAGAAGTTTATAATTGAGAACTTTCTTCTTCAAGGCCATGGATCTGTGCCTAAAATTCAGCCATCTGTCCTGCTTCATTTCCTTCAGACAATGGCCAGGGCCATAGAAACGTTGGCTTTTAGGCTTTTTGGATTTGTCACTTCATATGGAGGGCAGGATGGTCAGATCCAGAAAATCCCTTGTCGCAGTGGTTGCATCTAAAGGACTTTGCACCTGTGTGCTTCCTGTATTGCCTCGTGAGCGTATCACTTCGTGCAAAATGTCACTCACACACTTCCCATGAGCACTTGGGAGCATTCAGCGCAATGACATAGGTATAGCACCAGCATGCTACCACTGCCTGATTCGTAGAGGGAGTGCCCACTCAGATGTCTATTTCTGAGATTGTATTCGGTAGGTGCAGAGCAAAGTCCAAGTACCTGCATTTTGATAAGGATTCTAAGAGACACAGATGTTAAACACTTTGAAAACACTGGCATTAGATAATAAAATGATGCTTAAAATAAATGTTTTAAGGGAGGATAAAGTAGTATCACAAAAATTAAGATAGAATACCTTAATATACTGTTTGAAATAAAGAAATAAAATTCAAGTAAAATAATGTTTCAGGAAAATATTTGATTATAATTGACAATTCTTTATTAGTAATTTTTTTATTAGTAATTCTGGATTAGTTTGAAATTTAGTTATTTTTACATTAGGAATTTTCCATTGCTTTTTCTGGATCCCATCTTAAAGCTACCTATGACAATACTCATGAAGTAAACAGATTGAAAACCATCTATTTTAGTCTAATACAAATGTCAAAACAAATATATATTCATTCATTCATTTATTCAAAAATATTTATGAGTGTATGCCAGTGCCAGCATTCTGGTAGGTGAAGATGAGGATCTAACAGTGATCAGAACTGCTCCTGAGGCTGGATATTGTCTGAATAAATGTCTCTTGAACTTTAATTTTCTTTAGAATCACATGGAACCCTGATGAAATGCAGATGCTGATTCAGTAGGTCTGAGATCAAGCCTGAGATTTTGTGATTCTAACATATAGCTGCTGCTGGTTCCTTACCACATTTTGAGTATCTAGGGTCAGAGAATTTAAATGTCTACTCTCACAGCTTCTGCTATGGGCCTTAGAACCAATGTAGTCAGCCATATCTTCACTGTGATGTAGACAAATTAGGAAAGAAACGGCTGGGAGATATTTTGCCAGAAATAGTTCCTGATTATACTCTTAAGAGTCAGAAGAAATCATTTCCAAAGTTATCTTTTATATTAGAATCAGTTAATTAAAAGTGTCTTTTAATCTTTCCAAATACACCCAGTCATTGACATAGAACAAGTCTAAACATATTTGGAAACATTGATTGTCACCTAGTCAGCATTTGATTCATTATTTCTAATATTTCATAGAACACTGCCTGCACTGGAGAGGTAAAAGAAGGATGTGATCTTTCTCAAGATGTCTATAGATAAATATGGACAAGTGTGAGTCACACTTGAAACATTTAATCAAGTGTTTTTTTTAATTACACTAAAAATATTTAATACTTTTCTTGTGAGAGAATTTAGGTCCATGTTTGCGATTTTAATAAAATTCAGTTTCGATTGTGTAGAAGGACATGTAAAAATGAATAAACAGAAACCTCAATTAAAATACAGTTGGGGGGCCAGAAGGAGGAGCTCTCACTCCCCAGACAATAACAAAGCCCAGGAGGAAGAAGCAAAAGCTCCTCTTCTTTTCTGGCAAAAGCTCAGCCAGTGAGTATAGAGGCTCAGCAAGCCTCTATACTTTAAACTCTTAGTTCCTTCAATGGACTCTTTGTTTACTATAACCCTTCTAAACCTTCTCTTACCCTCTATAAAAGAGTTCTCTTCTGGTTGGTGGGGATTTGCTCATGGCTTGCCATGGTTGCAGACACCAAAATACAATTCTTTGTTGATTTCTAATAAACTCATTTTTGCTGGAGAAATAACCGGCAGCATATTTGTTTGAGGTTGACAGACCAAACACCGTCTTCTATTTTAGATTGATATGCTTATAATCTTTATATAATTTTTAGTTCAATAAAGATTTTTTTTTTTAAATTTTCGAGTTCTGGGTAACTTGAGAAAAAAATGAGGTAATAATATACCCCCTCCTAGACTTTTCTCACAGTTGTTTATGAAAAGAAAAACAAAAGGTCAGGTAGCACTCAGATGGCAACCTTAGCAGCTATAAAGTTCACTGGGGAACTTGCTGAGAAAGAAGCATAGTGGATTTGCAGGTCTCCAATGCCTACAGTATTTGTTGGTAGCCCTCAAAGTTCTAGCTGATCCAGATACAGTGGTGATTAATACAGTTTCAGGAATTTTTCTCCCTAGTGGTTAAACATTGTCATTATTATGAATTAAATTATATAAACAATTAAATTTCTTTAAAAGCAAAAGTAATAAATACACAAAACTCATCCCTTTCTAATCATCTTACTCTATTTTATTAATATCTGTGTTCTTGAGGTTATTTATGCCTCTTGTATTTGTATGGTGAAAATATTTTGCAGTTTGTTGCTGAGTATCTCTTCCCAATTTACTGTACAGTGACATCAAGTAGGTAGCTTGAACTTACCCTTGGTTGGAATATTTACACCATGGAAATTAGCACACCACCACACCCTGCCCCAGAGCTGGTTAGTCAACATTTACAGGCATACAACTTATTAGATGTCACACTTTGGAAGAAAGAGCTTCAATCCTGGAGTTCTGGGAACGTCAAATTACGTGATTTAAGGTTTCACTGGCTCTGCCCTGGTATGACTGGGGGAGGGGCTGATAGCGCAACATGATCTGACAGAGCCTTGGATACAGGTGTGCCCTTGGAGCTCAGTATTCACCACTGGATTGAGCACCAGCTACTTGCCTGGCAGGATCAGGACTGCCACTAACCTTTGCAGCTGAGTAGGTTCAATTGTATTGAGCACTATCAATAACTAAGGAGCTTTGCATGAACAGAATTCCTTTTGGGATGCTAGCTTTCATGGATCATCCCTCAATAAACTTATCTCTACAATTCAACCATCTTTCAGAAGAATGTCTTTTCATCTAAATAGGTTATATAATATATAATGTAATAAGTGTAGCAGGGAAAGTAAGTCACTTTTCAAAATTGTACGTAACATCATTAACATATTTGAGATCTTTTTGAAAAGTTATGAATTTTAATGAAGCTTATTTACATTTAAAAAAATAATTGTTGCCATTGCCTTTTATATTGGATCTTTTCTTGTGTAGTATCCAGTATAACAGAAATATATACTGATACATACTGCTTTTAAAATTATTCTTTTTTATATTCCTTTTAATGATACATTATAGATGTTTGCCTGTCTGGAATGGTTAAAATGAACTTTTGGGGTATCTTCCCATGTTACCATTCTATGACTATGACTTGTTAAGGATTAATATGCAATCAATCAGTAAAATTAAGTTTGTTACAGTGTAGAAGAAATATATTTTATTCCTCTGAAATCACTGGCCTAAAACAGGTTGCATGCATGAGCATGCATATGGAGTCATCCTGGAAGCCATAGGTAGCCCCCCCCCCTGCACTTCAGAGGAAAATTGATCTCATAACCTTAATTCCCCTTTTTTGTCTTGGAAACCATAAAATATGATACAAATCAAAAATGTAATTGTCATCTCTGTTAAAAGGTAAGGTATTGTAAAGTGACAGCTAATATTTGAGTAGAGCATCATGTCTAAAACGAAAAGCATTGTCTTTAAGGATTCCTTTTATTCAAGAGAAAACACTTTCAGGAAATCAAATTCCAATTCTATTTACATTTCATTTCAGTTTTAAACTGCATTAGCATTAGCTATTCTCCTATTCATTTAGGGAAGTAACAAATCCTATGCAATATGAATGTTAATTTTCTCATAGTGTTGCTAATATATATTTGCAGGAAAATGGTATTGGTATTTTTCTAATCACAAAAAGCAAAACCTGCAAAAGTCCTGGCACCTAATTCCAAAGGAAGTTGAATACTATATGTATTTGTTAGATTCACTGAATAACAATTCTTAAAGAAACAACATATTTAACTATCTATGGGACTGGACAGGTATGAGATAACAATGTGAAAAGCAATGGACAGAATGAAGTGAAAGGAATAGAAGCTGATGCTAAGAAAGGACAAAAGGAAGGAAAGAAGGGAAGAAGAGAAAGATGGAGGGAGGGAGGAAGGAAGGAAGAAAGGAAGGAAGGAAGGAAGGAAGGAAAAGACAAGAGTGATTAGAAAACATTAGAGCAAACTTAAGTAAAAAAATAATCTGGTTAAAATAATTGATTTCTAATTATTCAATAGGTATTTGGTGTCCAGCCTAATTCTCTTCTGGAGGAGTGGATGATTTAAACCGTGGAGTGGGATTTAGAATATTGAGAGAGAGGAGGAATTGGGATATCTCCCTCTACCTGTCTCTTACTGATGATCTTTCTTAATTTATCACTAATAACTCTGTGACCTTGGACACATTTTCTATCTTTATTTTCTTCCAAATATTTTTGTCTATATTTAAGTAAAATTATATCTAAAAATGTTTTGAAGTACAAAAACAAATGCAACTAGCAGGTGGAGTGTGAATATTAATTATCATTAATAAAATAAAATAGATACTAATGGCTTAAGTGAACAAGCTTAGTGCCAGGATTCATATCATCTAGGTTACAGTTTGCACAAATTTTTTCAAGTTGTATGATCCTGGACAAGCTTTTACCACTTTGTATTGTCGACTCTGAAGTGCTAAATTACTAATGGATTTACAGAAACAAATAAATATTATGTTGTGAGTGAGCTCTTAAATCCATGTAATATTGCTAAATAAATATCAAAGACAAAATGTTTCTGTTGTTTTATGGCAATTGTATACTTTAGAAACCAAATTGCCAATTATTCTATGAAAATGCAATCTTAGGAGAATAAAGTAAACAATGTAAAATGTTCACACATACTCAGATAGCAACCAGTGCTTTCTTTGTTTATATTAAAGGAATTTAGAATATCACAAATGTACCTGCAATGAGCATCTGGTTTGTGTAAGGTAATCTGCTTCTGTTTTAATGAGAACAGTGAAATCCAGAATGGAGAAGTTATCTGATCAAGGACTCAGAGAGATGGGGCTAGAACACAGGACTCCTACCTGTGGGTCGCAAATACCCTTCCAACTGCATCACGATGCCTTTATTATTTAGTACATAGATTAGTTGTCAAACAACAAAAAGTTTTTTGTTATATTTGGATTACAGCAACCATGATGTGGCTTGGAAGGAATCAACCGACATAAGGTGGAATCATCTGTGAAAAGAAAGAGGTCATTATTGGCTATTTCTGTGATGTGGCTTGAAAAGAGGAGGGGAAAAGTGTCACACTTTGCATGGATCCTTGAAGTTTTTTCAGGAAAATACTCCATTAACAATGACAAGTTGCCATCTGTTAGTGAACTCTTCCAGAAGAGAGGGAAAGCTACCCAAGAACATTTTGCTACAGTCAAACTGATTCTCTGAATCCAGCCCTTGGTTTCATTACATGTGCCAATAGATATCCATGGTCACTGGTAAACTTTCTCAGTGAAATAGATGTGTCAAGAAATAAATAACAAGTATTTATAAATGATAAGTTGCTACTTGAATGAAGGTGTCAATTATCCTACTAAATAAAAGCCATTTAAATTACATTTTAATTATTTTGCCTGCAAGTGTATTCAGCATTGCAGCTTCTCTACCAAACTGTATATTTGTAAGAAGTGGTATGAGGCTGCACCAGGAAAAACAAAAAAAACTGACCAGTTTATGCATTCACCTTAAATTGCATCCTTAAGTTGCATCTCTTGCAGATTTCCTGATAAAGATGGGGGAAATACTGAGCAGTAAATTATGAGTATCTCTCTATTTCATGCATGCTAAATTTGAGAAAAGTCAGAGAATGAAATATTTTCACCTTAGCATATTGACAATTTAGATGACATATAGATCTTTTAATAAATAATATCTTCACTTATTTGCATGTAGATTTTATGAAAGGCAAATAAATACATAGTATATATGTTTTTCCTATTTCAAAATGACACAAAAGTTTTAGACTGTTCATAGAGGTAGAAATAATAAGGGTTTATCTGTGTTAAGGATACATTTCATATTTAAAATAACAGTAGCTACACAGCAAGAATAGTGATATTACAAAAATGTAACCTTGACACCTCCATAGTACTGAATTTTAACTTAGCCCTCTGCTCCTGGAAAATATCAAAAGTTAAGCAATCTCCCTACCCTTTTGTGATCTGGAAAACATCTTGCTGCTGAGTGCAAGCTTGTACTGCTCACCACACGACAGGCCAATTAGTCAGGGGATGAGTTGTTGGGGCAAGGAATAGCGACTTTATTTGGAAAGCCGGCAGACTGAGAAGATGGTGGACTCGTGTCCCAAAGAACCACTTTACCCAAGTTAGAATTCAGGCTTCTTTCATACTAAAAGGGGAGAGGTTGTGGCTGGTTGTTGCAAACTTCTTGGTGCCGGAATCCTTTGTTCTTGCAGCTGTCCATTTAGGTCTGGTCAGAGTGTTCCTATAAACCTTCGACAAGAAAATTGCTATTCTCTGTTCTGAAACTTCCATCTCTATATGAATGGAAAAGTGTTATACCTTTAAAGGTCGGAGCCTTGAGAATGGGCTATCCTGTATATTTCAGACTATAGGCAACACTGTTTTACAAAAGGTGCAGAGCCAGCATGACTAAGCACAGGCAACAAAGCACAAGAGAACTAAAGGAACAGATCCAATATGGAGTCAGGTTTGTTCTTCTCTGTTACAATCTTACTGAAAAGAACAGGACTAAAGGATGCCCTGCTTGCTTACCTCTAACCAGGGCAGACATAGACACCCCCCCCCCCATATTACCATTCTTTGACTCATAAATGTCTGACTGAATTACTGGTCACCAGTAATCAATTGGAACAAAATGCTTGTTAGCTAAATTTGGTTAAAATTCTCTACTTCTACCAGATTCCTTAATTTCTTCCCACTCATAACCTGAGCAGCAGACAGTTTCTCTTAAACAGACCACCCTCACTTCCCCACACCTGATTCTTTCTGGCTTTATTTACCCCACTCTATAAGCGAAACACTTTTTGCCCACCCCTTGAGATATTTGCAGATTTTACTGTCAGAGCACTCTCCCTAGTGCAATAGTTCCCCACCCCCACCACTGCAATGGTCTTTTCCCCTCCCCCTGCAACAATACTTTTGAATAAAGTCTGTCCTTGAATCACTATGTTGTAGAATCCCCTGAAAATAACATAATATTGTAAGTCAACTATACTTCAATACATACATACTTCAATACATACATACATACATACATAAGGTCTCTCCTTACTAAGTCTGAACATTTTTTTATTTGACAATAAAATGCAATGAATATGAACCACTTCAAATAGCTTTGGATAGTGACACTTTGACAATGTTCTTGACTAGGAAGACTGGAACCACTGCTAGCCAAGGTCACCTCCAAATTTTGACCAACCATTTCATCTTCCCATTATTCCAAAAGTAACACTTTTCATATGACTCTTTTGTCCTTCTTTATGAAGGAATCACCAATGTTTCACTTATCAGGCAGTACATTTTTAACTTTTAACTAACATCCATAAAGAATAGAAAAGAGTTCATTTCCACGGTTTGAATTTATAACAGGTGATAAACCATGAGTGATTTTAAAAAATCATGTATTTTAATACTTCATGTAATTTCTCTGAATTAAAAAAAAGAAAGAACATACCCAAAAAAGCATGCATTCACAGCAATCTGAAGGAACACATGGGGTGAGGTGTTTCTCATCTTGGCTAAACTGAAAATTATGCTTGAAAGAAACATTTTTCCTTCAAATTAGCAAGCAATTCTAGATGAGCCATTTTGAAAGAAAAATATAAAGTTCTATCCTGACATCAGTTTACTGGAAACCAGTGAGAGAGCCTGCTATTTAATCTCCACACTGCATTAATTAAAAAATCAAAGAAAGAATGTGCATAATAATAAACCCTTTTTAAGTAAGTGGATTTCAATAGGAAAGCTACAGCATGCTTCTGTGTTTTCAGACTTTATCTGATTTGTTCGTGCTTGCTTCCACAATTTGTCATGGTCAAATTGAGTTTTAAAACTATTCTCTAAGGTAGCTGCTATGTCACAGTATTGATGTTCTTAGAGAATTTAATGAGAAGGTGCTAAATTTTAATATCAAAATCACTGGTGGAACTAATCATGGTCAGACCAAGGACCAGCCCTCATGGGCTATCAATGCAATTTAATATATATGCTTTAAACACTTACTAGTACCCAACATTGTTCCTCTGTGATTTCACTGTGAGAGAGTGGTTCAAACAAAAAACAATAGTCCATCAGAACCAATGCATTTAATTCCTTGTATCCCTACATGTAGAACTTAGGGGAAGTTTTCTGAAAGATGGGGAGAAAATGGAGGTCTAAAACAGGTGTTTTTTTTCTGCCTGAATTAAAGGTTGCCTAGGTCTGGGAAGGAGGATTCTACTATATTACACACTGATCCAGCTAACTTTGCCTTTCAGATTCTGATTCCTGCCATCTGCCTTGCTCCCTGAAGGTCTGTTTCTTTTCTTCTTGGGTGGACTTCCCAGTTCAGCTCTTGTTCCTGTTCTGCTCAGGGCTTGACCCTTTTCTCCTGCCTAAACAGACACATTTACCTCTCCTCCTGCCTCAGGGCTCCAGAACACAGTCCCATCCTTCCAGCTTCCTGCTCCTGTTATTGCCTAGACTGCTGTCAACTTGATTTCTTTCCTTTGGACCCTGTTGTGAAACTGACCCTATTCCTTTGGAACCACTTTCACAAGCTGATTAGAAAATGATTTGTGCACATATGGCTCTTTCTCAACGATGCTACTTCACTCAGCATCTTGTAGATATTCCAACCACCCTGTTTTAACTAATTCCATGCGCTACTGGAATTCTGGCTGGTCATGACTTCTGTGAATGAAAAATGTTGCTGCCATGTCAGTAAACAAAGGATGTTGCTGACATCAAGCCACTACAGCACACCCCCCATGGTGATCCCTGAGGGAACTCAGGATGGAAACAAATGAGCTACCCCCTGCCAAGCCCTCAGCCACTGCAGCCACCCTCAGTGGTGCACCCTGAGGGGACTCAGGATGGGAAAGAATAGGATACTGGCCCTAGGTAGCTAAGGTGCATATCAAAGTGAAAGCAGCTCTTTTGTCCCTTTCCTGTTTGCCCATTTCTGTTCCTCTTTAACCTTAAAAGAACCTAATTGTAGGAATGAGATCACTAGGCAATTTAACCTAACTCCTGACTTATACTCTCCTGAATGCACACCATGCCTTGTCTAACCTGTTGAGTCTTTTCCTAGATAAAAAGAAGAATGAAAAATTAAGCAGTTAAAAAAATGACTGGCTCTCTACCCTCAACAGCCCCCCTAAACAATCCTGCAGGCAGATCACTTGGGCAAGATAACATCTGAAGAGAGTCAGTCATTCTGTACACAATGGAGAATGATGCAGAACACAATCTCCTGCCTCAATGACTCACTGAGATTCTCCTCCCAATTTTCCCTTTAAAAACTGGCATGGCTGAGCAGAATCTTCGAAGTTGGTCTCTGGACATGAGTCCACCATCTCCCCAGATTGCGGGCTTTTCTGATTAAAGCACCTTTCCTTTCTACTGACACTTGCCTCTCGAATTACTGGCTTTTGAGCTGCAAACAGCCCAACCTGAGCTCAGTAACAAAAGGAATGATTTCAATGAGCTCAGACTCTTGCATCTTCCCATACATATAAAAGTGTTAAATTCATTAGCTTGAGATATCTGGCCTCCTTTAATTAACGGTAATCTTTTGATATTCTGACTAACTGGTCTTTTTTGCAAAAATCCCTATATATCCCTTACCTCTTTGGAGCAGTCCCTTAGAGCTATCTAAGACGCTGTCTCCTGGGCTTGAAGTCCTCAAAAAGTCTGCCAAATAAAACACAATTCTCAACTTTTAGGTTATGCAATTTTTTCAGTCAACATTTCCATTGTTCCTCACCTTCTTAATATTGTTTGATATAGTACTTGATTTTCAAGTTTTAAAATTTAATGTTATTATTTTCCCATAAATATTACATAATTATAACTATTTTTTTCCTGAAGTTCAAAAGTTGATAATCTTGGGAAATTTGTCACATTAAATAATTACAAAAAATAGAAATCTCAGGGATAATACAATAATTTCTGCTCATTTTATTTAAAAAAATTACGTGTGATTTTTATTATTATTAGCAATTTTCCCTTTGACTACGAATATGTAGAAAATAGTTAACTGCAGTCATATTTTTTATTTTGTTTACTTTAGTCATTAAAGAATTGTCTTTGAAACTTAGACCAAGTTAGACCACATATTGCCCAGTTTCTAATTAACTTAAGATGATTAAAATTAGATGCCTTTTATATTCTTACCCAGTTATAAAAATTTTTAATGACATTTTTAAAGGAAAGTTCTCCTAGAGTCAGCAGCATCAAACAGTCATACTGATATACATTGTGTATGTGTATGTGTGTGTGTGTGTGTGTGTGTGTGTGTACACACACAATATATATATATTTAGGATCATGTGTTGAGACTTTTAGTGTGTTTCAGCAATGGCTTTGGCACATTCTGTGTTCAAAGGATTCATATAGGAATTTGAGATCTTACTTTATACTATGCCAACTTTTATGGTGGCCTTTCATTTTGTTTATTTCAAAATGTTTGTCCCTCTCCACCTGCCTTTGTACTGACTCCTGTCTTACCTTAGGCCAGAAAGCACACTGAGCAGCTTCCAACAAAGTGAGACCAAGGATGTTTCACAATGGGCTCTGCAGGACGGACTGTGTGAAGTTCAATTGTTTCCTCCCCCAGAGTCAGATCTAAGCCATCACTCTGCTAATGAGCTCACTTTCACCAGCATGCAAAATGCTCTGCCACTGTTTCAAATGTTGGCTGCTTTATTTAACTTTTAAGTAGCTGTGAATTCTTTTTATTTTTTTTCTCTTGTAAATGCTTTGCAGCCTTCTGTAATGCTGAAGATGTTCCAAAACCAATGAAGAATGCAATTCAACACTCTCCTATTTTTTTTTTAACATCTTTATTGGAGTATAATTGCTTTACAATGTTGTGTTAGTCTCTGCTGCATAACAAAGTGAATCAGCTATATGTATACATATATCCCCATATCCCCTCCCTCTTGCATCTCCCTTCCACCCTCCCTATCCCACCCCTCTAGGTGGTCACAAAGCATGAGCTGAAGCCCCTGTGTTATACAGCTGCATAACCCTCTCCTATTTTAAGTTTTATTTTTATGGGTTTTTCTTCTGTTTAGTAACCATCTCAGATTGAAAGAATTACTTTATATCTATTGCAACCTTCTTGCCAGAAAGTACACATAACAAAGAACTTGAGATTTTATGTGCTTTGCAAATAATGTGTTCTCATAGTTTGCCAAATTTTAGAACCTCTTCGGTCTATAGGTCTGTACCTGCCAAGTGCAGGGTATTCTCACGGATTCTTTTAAATATACATTTATTTTATTATGTCTGAGTTTGATTATTTTTAGATGCTTGTCTTTTTGTTGTTGTTGTTCTATAAACTTCTGTTGATATTCCATCTCCAGTTTTTGCATCACTATTGTTTATATTTTCATTCATTTAATCAGTAGATGCTTATTTGCCTGTGTACTGAATACTAGATCATTCTCTTTGCACAGTGGACACCATGGAGAACAGAAGAGAACTCCACCTCTGGAGCTTACATGAGCTGGTGTGCTGGAGAGATTAGAAATCAGCAAGATAAATAATTGACTGAATATATTGCGAGTTAGATGGTGATAAGTGATGTTGTACATTAGTTTGATATGATTTCAAAGCCGCTTGTTTATGACTTAAGTGAAGTTATTTTAATCCTCTAGTTTATGATCAGGATAAAAAAACTTATTAGAAGTAAAGTTGTTTTGATATAAGAATGCAGTAAGCTGTGTCAGGATGTCATCTCATCTGTTGTGGTTGATAAGCACTCAGAGCTCAGCTACAGAGAGGCTCCTGCTGGGGGCTTATTGATTAAAAAAAAAAAAAATCATATGAAGAAGCAACTATGGTGAGGGGACATTTAGACTATAGATACCCGGAGTTCATAAGGACGCTCTGAGAGTTTCGACTGTGCAAAGGTACCTTTTGCTGATCTAGCTCTCTGAAGACCTTGGGACATTAGCTCCTTCCTGGTAAAGTCAATTCTTACCTCACTGCAGTGGCCCCAGGGAAGAAGGTCACCTTTCCTGACAACACTGGTGCCCTGGTTCCCTAGCAATGTGCTCCAGCCACAGGAGGACGTTTCACCTCCATTCACCTGGCACCTGGGTATCCTGGTTGGTTAAGCCACCTCTCCAAAGAACCAACCTCCTAGAAAAAGTATATATCAACTGAATTTGGATTTTATTTCTGTCATCCCCCCTTGCCTGGAACAACAATGTAATTAATCTATCATTTGTTTGGAGTATGTTATTTCTTTATTGGCTTATTAAGAGACATTATCATGTATGCTATTGGCTTGTGAAATTACTTTAATTACCCCAGTGAAACTTTGTTGAAGAAACTATTGGCAAAGTTAGTCTCTGAGCATAATTTGCTGTCTCCAAAACAAAACAAGTTCAAAGGAGGAAATAAAGTAAAAAGGGGCTTTCAATTTTGGATAGTGGCCAAAGATGTTTTTTGGGGAAACTGATATTTGATTAAAGATCTGAAGAAAAAGAAGGCAGAAAAGACATGCACCAAGGCAGGAGCATACCTGATGTGTCATGGGAATGTCACAGACACCAGTGTGTTTGGAGCTGAGTAGCTGACTAAAATGGAGCAAGGGATGCTGGGAGCAGGGTGTCATTCAGCCATAATCCAGGTGAGCAATGATGGTGGCTCCCATCAGGGTGGTAGCAGAGGCGGTAGTGATCAAAGCAGAATGGTAAATGAACTGAGATGCGGCAGAGAAACACCGCTTTGCAGTGGACAGTAAATTAGAACTTGGGTAGAAAGGAATGAGATTTTGATGTTTCTAAGATTTATTTTCCCTTCTCATTTTGCACTAACTAAACACTTTTGTAGATGATGATCTTTTAATGTCTTCTACAATATGCTGAAATTCCCACCAAAGAAATTCAAAATTCAAAATCTCCTTATGAAACTATGTATTCATCTCCACCATAATAGAGGTTTTCCCTCTATTACTCTCTTTGGTATGAGTTAATAACTGCAATTAAATAGATTTAGGGATAAGGGTCCAAGAATACTATGTTTCAAATTCATGTTTCAGGCTATTTTATTAATTTTTTAAATCTAGGAAATATTGCATGCTTATAAAACACTTCTTTTCATTTTGTTTTGTTTTCTTTTGTGTTTTTCCAACAGGTTGACAGCTAGGAATAGGGCTGATCCCAAGATTTTGGTCAAATAAAATCATCCATAAACAACAACGAAAAATAACAATTGCCCTTATTTCTCAAAGCATTTATTACATCAGAGGAAAGTGCTGTAGCATAAAGAACAAAGTATACTATGTGTTTATGTGTGTGGTGGGGGATCTTTGTGACTTCTAGTCTTTCATTGCGAGAAATGGGCATGTCTTTATACGAACTATCACTTAAATCTGTCTCGACTGTTGCATTGCCATTGGTCTTTAATAAATCACATAGGGTTTTCATAATTCCATTCTGAGAGTTTCAAGGAAAAGAAAAGTCTTTCCCCAAAATGGAAAAATTATTCTGTGTCAGTTTTATGTGATATATGAACAGAAATATGCAGATTCAATAGAAATTTCTTTTTGTTACTTCCTAGGGATTTGCTGTAAAATATTGGAGAATAATACTTCCCATGTACCTAAAGGCTCTTAAACTCTAAATGCTTTGAAGTCACAAATTTTCTACATTGTATTTTCAATTAAAAGTTCATTTTGCGTTAAAAATTAAACATTTAAAAATTTTTTTAAGTCGTGGTCTCCATATTTGATTGTGCATCAGAATCACCTGAAGCGTTTTTTCAAACACAGATTGCTGGGCGCTCTCCCCAGGAGTTTCTGATAAAATATGTTGAGGTGGGGTGCAAAAGTTTGCAGCAAATATTTCTTCCATTGTTCCCTGAACCCCGGTATTAACCAACAAGATTTCATAAGTCAGACTAACCTTGCTCTCCAAAAGGCCTCATTCTTCACTTTTGCCTCTTTTTTCTGAAAATGCATTTTTCTCAACCTACCCTCAATTAATACCTCTCTCTTTTTTGTTGTTATTAAAATTCATTCATTTTTTTCTTTTTTCAAAAAATTTTTATTGGAGTATACTTGATTTACAGTGTTGTGTTAGTTTCAGGTGTACAGCAAAGTGAATCAGTTATACATATATCAACTCTTCTAGATTCTTTTCCCATATACTCAATTATACCTCTCTGTAAATTACTGGAGTTGAGACTCATTATCAAAGAATGCGTTGTGTTTAGTGAGCGTGGACTATTTTTTTCTTTCACATCAACCAGTCTGTTTACTTAATTTTACCAGTTGATACATAAACAGTCTCTTTTCTAGCAGTTCTTTTAGTCTATTTCTGAGCATGTTTACAAGCAAACTCCTGTATACTTGCCACCATATTTTAGCTGGAGACCAGGAAACAGAACTTAGAGAAGTTTTTATAGGGCGCACTTGATTTTCACCAAGCACAAACTGGAGGCACTTGGAGGAAATCTCTCCAAGGCTCTTCAGCCTTTCATTGAGTGCACTGCAGCTGCTCTAGGAAGGCTGGGGTCTGGGAAACAAGGTAGAGCTGCTGAGGGCAGAAAACTAGGGAGTGGGCCTGGAGAGCCAGGAAGATTCCCAATGACACAAAAAGATGCCATATATGCTGTAAATTGAAAAATATTTCTCATTTTTGAGAAAGTAATGAAGAAAGTAATGAAGTTTGAAAAGTAATGAAGAATATCAAAGAAGAAAAATATCTGGTTAAATATAAAACAAGTCTTGATTATCTTTAATTACTTTAAAATACAATTACCCATTTATGGTTAATGGGTTAATCTTTAAGAACTAAAAGGTTCTTATATTGTTTGAAGTATCCTATTATTATGTAAATTTAGGCTGTGATACATTAAAAATGAATATTCTGCTATTGTAGAAAACCAAAGAAATATAGACTAAAAATCAAGAGATGAAATAAAAATATAAGAAGAAGAAAGGAGAAAAGAAGAATTAACCCATTGATTAAGCAGTAGATGAGCATTAAAAGATTTGCTTCAAAACTACCAAATCAGTTAGGAAAAGAAAGTAAGTTATGAAGGTGTTAAAAGGTGGATAAAAAAATGATGAAAGCAAAAAGGTAACCACATGAACAAAAATGCCAACTTTTTAAAACACCAAAACATCTTTTTAAAACAAAGGAAACTAAACAAATTCATCAAATATAAAATTATATGTATAATGATTATAACAGACTGACAAATTAAAGAATAAATGTCAGTGTTATCAACTAATGGAGTCAACAAACTTAGTTATTAGAAGAAAACAAGATTTCAGTTTGACTCAAAATCAAAGGTCAACTAACTATATGTTATACACCAGTAAAAAGAAAAAAACGTTACAGTGATAAGCATTAAATATTTTTAAAAGAGATTTTTTTAAATAAGCAAATTGAGGTAATAAGAAAGTAGCTTTATGAACCGATATCAAAGTACAATTCAAGCCAAAAACCATTACAATCAAGAGTTGTGCCCAATATTTCTTCCACATTTTCTCCCCCAAATTCTCCCCAAAATTCTTGCCTTTTTTTCTTATGACTTTCTTACCTCTCTTTTTTCTCTTCCTTTTTGATCATGCAGTGCCTGTCTGAGTGGTCCTTTAATTTTTTCTTTCTTATATGCTTTGCATTCAGTGTTTTAAAACATAATACATTTTAACTTAGCTTGGCATTATCTGTTTCTCATCAACCAAATTCTGGATAATATCATAAATTCCCAGGAGTCTACAGAGAAAAACAGAAGAAAGAGAAGAAAGGGAGAAGGCTTCCAATAATGATACATTAATAATTTTTTCTTTTTTTTTCTTCCTTTCTTTTTTACTCCCTCTCTCCCTCCATCCCTCCTTCCTTCCTTCCTTCCTTCCTTCCTTCCTTCCTTCCTTCCTTCCTTCCTTCCTTCCTTCCTTCCTTCCTTTCTTTCTTTCTTTCTTTCTTTCTTTCTTTCTTTCTTTCTTTCTTTCTTTCTTTCTTTCTTTCTTTCTTTTCCTTTCAAGCAGAGAGAAATATATACAAAAATAAAAATTACAAAATTCTTGGAAAAGATAGAAGAACAAAAAACCTAAAATGTGCTACTCAGGCAGCAAAAATTTGTCACTGTCCATGGACTGCCCTGGAGTCCGTACTCAGGTCCAGTTGCTGGAAGCACAATTGCTGCCACTTCAGGTCTCTCCCCCACTGCTCCTGCTGGGAAAACCAAATCTGCTGGAGACCACAGTCTCTTTCAGTCACTGACCTCTGCTGCTGCCTCTATCACCACTAGAGCAAGAAGCAGAATGGTTTTTCTCTTCCTGTCTTCTTATATGCCAGAGTCTTCTGTTGGCCAATACTAACTAGAACCTAGATAGCAAGGGAATCTGAGAAATACAACTTTAAGGCTTCCAACCTTCTATGACACAGAAGAGACTTATAGAAGGAAGACTTTGAGGCAACAGACAAGAGATCACTATCAATAGTTTATCTTGCTAGCTAACTAGCTGTCATCTAGCTGGTTAGCTATCTATCTATGGTTACTATCTTCTATCTATACAACATGTGTAAAGAAGACTACTCAACAAAATGCCAGTCCTTTATGATGGAATTATGGTGATTTAAATATATGCTGATTAACTTTTGCCAATTTATATAAATTTTCATATTAATAAAATTACTGAAGTAGACTTGTTTGAAGTAATAACATTTTAACAATTAATATATTTCTTCTTTCAAAGATTCTCTTTTTCATCTTTTCTTCTTTTAATATTTCCAAAATTGAGATGCATTTTAAAGTCAATGAATTCAAAAACACAAGTTAATTTTTTATGGATTTGATGCTATTAAACTAGTAGTATAACTTATAAAAGGCGATATGTATATTCTATGCTGTTCACTAAGTCATCAATCTAAATATACTATTGTCTCTTGTAGTTTTTCTTAATACCTTTTCATGAAGAAATTTCTTTAGTGAGATTAGGCTAATAGTTGAAGTGGAGAAGGAAAAAAAGTTGACTATTAAGTACATTTAACAAGGACATCTTTATGTGAATTTCTCTAGCTAAATATTTCCATGAAATATCACCATCTTAAAATATTTACCTTTTACCTAACTCTTCTAGGAATATCTAAAATGTAGGGCTTATTTGTTAAAAATATCATTAAACAATATAAGACAGTGTTAATTTAGTAATTGACATATGTATCTGATAAGCATATTCCAGGTCCTGTGGTATCTACATCTGACTTTCTTTTCAGATTATATATAAACCTTAACTAGTGACTGTGAAATATGAAATCAGCTTCTAATTTGAATTTTTTGAGTTTAGGTAGGTCATAGCTCTTAAGATATGATTGTTAACATTGTTAAAATTTTGATTCTCTTGGATCCTACCCTATTCACATTCCAGGCATGTGACTGTGCATGCGTCAGGCCGATTCTGAATCCCAAGGTCATAGGGTACCAAAGGTCTTGCTCTTTGTTCCAGAGGAAAGAGAAACACATTTCCTTTCCCTGTGTTCTCCATGCAACAATTTGTCTCTAAGTTTATTCTTTGCCTAGGGTCACACTTTCTGCTTCCTCTCAAGCCATTTTCTGTAGTCATCTTCTCTTTGTGGACCTTTTCTAGATCATTTACCTCTTCCTATATTTCTGTATTTTATTAACACTCAGAATCAGTATTTAGTTCCATGTTTTAATATGTTATATTGCTAAAAGCATGAGGTGTGAATAAAACTGCTTGCATTCCAATCACGGAGCTACCACCTACTAGACTAGTTGTAACACAGGAATTTACATAATGTTCCTTAGCCTAAGGTTTCTCATTTGTAAAATATAACTATCAATGATATACACTGTGTAAAGTAGTTGTCACCTTTAGAATCAAATCAGATCAGCTCATTACCATGTTACTGGCCCCACAAAATTTCTCAATTAGGGTTATCAATTATTCAAATCTGACCTTCCAAATCTTTGTTTTCCATTATAAGAGAACATTGCAAATATCAAAAGACAAAAAGAAAAAAAAGTAAATGAAAACATCATTATAATGATCCATAATTTCAAACATCATACATATTTAATTTTGTATAAAATTATTGTTAATAATTCTGATCATTTTCTCTTTTGCTAAAATGTGGAAATAACCCAGATGTACAGCCATCTTTAAATTGAAAATAATAAGCTAGATGTAAGAGAATATAAAATGTTTAAATAAGTGAACACATAGAAATACAAAAAAATCTAAAATTTCAATTCTCACAAATTTGTGTTTCCTTTTCTCTTTTTGAGAATTGATATTTACACATATTATGGTCTCCTTACCCACAATGGTGATAATGCCTGAAAATATACCTCTTTTAAGGGACACTCATGGATAAGAAGGTAGAGCTACATACCTTACTCTGGTTCATCAGGGAAAACTGTCAGTTTCAACCCTTAAAGAATGAAACCCTGTTGTTTCCTTGTGATTTTCCCTAATGCATTCATACTTTGCCCTGCCAAGAGGGCAGCCATACCCATATTAGACTACTACTGCTTAGTGTCCTAAATAGTGGAGATATACCTGCTACAGATGATGCCATTCATCCGCTATTCTTTTTTTTTTAATTCTAGATACTCTATTCTAGAAGTGTTTTTTGGGGTTGTCCACTACATTTGTGTATTTTGTCCTTGTCTAAATAACTCAGTTATTACAATCTTTTCCTTCCATACTTCCCATCAAGCTATCATTATTGCTTTAAAGGGGAGGTCATTAGTAATTTAATGTGTTTTTAACTGTGGTAGTATCTCTAATTTGTTTCTGTATTGTTTAAAGCTGTTAGTGTTCTAGTTACAAAGTTGCATAGATTTTTTTGCCTGTAAATTCTATTATTATTTTTTGCAATTTTCTATATCACAAGATTTTTAAATGACACACGGTGATATTTTAGCAGACACAGCAGTATTCACCTCCAAAGAAAGAGCACTTTTAATAGATGGCCATGTTATTAACAGTGAAGTGTGAAACAGCGAGGTTACAATTTAATCTCTCTTTACTGACAGAGCATGCACCAATTTTTAAAGCTACAACTACTTGCCAAGACTGGAACCATGGGGGTCCTCCTCCTCATTGGGGAGATCAGTAGACAGCCACCAACATCATGAGACTCTTGGATCAACCTCAGAGAAGAAAATCAATATTTCAAGAGAGAGAGGGTAACCTGGGGAGTGATATTTGGCACTTTGCCTCACGGAGCATGTGTTACTTTGAAAAGGTACACAATTCAGAGAGTGTCCTGCCAGTAGCAAAAAAGATAAGAGAAGCAATAAATGATAAATGAGATCATGCTAGCAAAATGTTTTAGAATGACAAAATGTGCAAAAGCCAGATAATAAACATGGATAAGAATAAAATAGTCATCTCATGGATAAGATATTAAACTCATTCTTAAGACTCTTATAAATAAAAAGAGATTTTCTTTTGAAATTGTTGGGACAGTCTGACAATCTTGCAAAAATGCATCAATTAAAAAACCTTAGAGTAAATGAACTCTTCTAGAGCTGAAGGAGCTTAAGTGTGTAGTTTGATATCTTCAGTATGTTCCCAAGAGATATTTTCTGCATGCAGATCTTGTAAAATAATTTCAGAAGATTCATACTCATCCACTCTTAACAAGATAAAGTGTTCTTTCTTTGTAAAGTTTGAAACACTTTGCTTAACTAAAAAGAGAACAAAATATCATCCATACAATTGTAAAGAAACAATGAATAGTTTCCTCTTGCTTGACCATACATTTTTATCTAATATATAAGATAATTTTTTCTATTTAATTGCTTTCTTAAGTAAATATATACCTGTTTATTTTGGTGGCTGCTCTTAATTTAAGACTGGAGCACCTCAGGGCTGTGACATATTCCTGTGTTTAAACAGGAGATTCAAAGCAGGCAATGAGAACACAATGATTGTAAACATGGAAAATAGAACTTGAGTTACTTCAATCCTGTCATTCTACGTACAAATCATTTTCTAAGCCTTACTGAAGCTTTCCTTCATCTATTTTTTTCCTTTTCTTAGATAATTCACTGGAGTAATTTAAATGTATTAATCTGTTATGTTTTTCCTTTTTTTTTACTCTCATGCACCTTGGTGAAAGACATGAATTCCATCTGAAGCAAGCTCAAATAATTCCAAACACTTATTAATTAATCCTCAAAATGAATACCTTGGTTCTCATGTGTCAGTTGAAGACTATACGTGGGGTTTTAGAAAGTAACTTTCACATAAATGTAAGGTTTGTGAAAGGATAAGTAATGCATATTCCAATTTTAACCACACATACACACATATTATATATAACATCATATAACCATCTCCTAATATTGCCTGCACTCTGCTTCTACTGAAGCCCTAGGTACACCACTGTGGTCAAGAGAAGTCTTTTTAAACTTAAGAATGATCCAGCACGTAGGAGAAAAACTGATGATCTAAGAGAGAGAATGGAGACTTAAAGAATGACTTTTATTAGGTAAGAGTGCTTGAGGTGTGGTGCCCAAGAGGAGGGTTTGTCTTTAGATAATTACTCTGAGAGTCAATCTAGCTACAAGAGAGAAAGCAAAGCACCCGGATAAACAGAGGAATTGTAGATAAACATCTATGATGGGTAGATGTCGTTATCAGGCAGCATTTTTATAGTTGGTTAGGTTTTCCCATCAGTTACTCATCTTATGAATCACCAATTTTAAAAACCAAAATGAGACCCATTGTTACCTATTAGTATGTAAACCCCAACTATCTTAATTCATCAGTGGAAGAGAGATCTAACAATTTTGAGTGCCTACTCTAAGCCAGACAGTGTGGGAAGTGATTTACATATGTTATATCTTTTAATCCTCAGAACAACCCTAGGGTGTGATTATTTTTCATATAAGGAAACTGAGGTTTAAAGAAATTAAGGAGCTTATCAGAGGCCACACTGTTAGTAAATGCAGATCTTGGCCTCCAAACCTGCTCTTTCAGACTCCAAAGCCAGTATTATGCATATTTCATCATAATCGTATTTTCCTATTAATGCATATTCATAATTGAATACTTTCACTTTCCTTGGACTTCTGTGATAACCGAAAGAGAATAAACCACTTGGCTGCTAACTGTGAAAACTTAGTTATATTCTGATACATGTAGCTAAACCTTTGCATGTTTTGGACAATATGAGAGTAAAGCTAAATGAGGATAAAAAGAGAGCAACAAGAGTAGCTTATGCAATTAATAAACTTTAAACAATTCTTCTACTCAGAGTTGGAAATGACTGTGAGCCTTATCAGGCTAAGAAGTCCTGCTGTTCAATCTAATTAAATGTCCAACAGCAAAGGGGGATTTTTGTTTTTTTGTCTAACTTCATTTTTGTTTAGAGTATTGAGGAAAAAGACAGTTATCTTCATTTGTAATTTTAAAAATATACACTTCTTATATGTCTTCAGTTTTAAATAGTCTTTTGTCTTGGAAGTTTAAGAGCACTAAAGAGATTGGAAATGTGCGTAAGATAATATATTGACTGTTTTCCTGGAACCAGAAGTAGACATAAGAGCATGACTTACATCTTATATAATTGCATAATATTTTAAAATAAGCATAATTTATATTTATAAAATGCTTTTCTTCATATAACTCCCAGAATTGTGGTAGAATGAATATTTTTTCTTTGATGAATAGAGCCTTACATTTATTAGAAAAATTATCCCTTTCCTTTTTTCTGTGTTCACAAGTTAATTAAAACTAAAGTTCAGTTTTACATTTTCTGTTTCTTTCTACTACCTAAAGGTATAGACCTTTAAATTTATTCAAAATAAATTAAAAATTTTGTACATAGCTGTGAAAAATTGCTTTACATATCGTAGTGTATGTTATTAAATTAATTATAAAATTTCTTCACCAAATTAGAAGATCACTGTACATTTTGCAGGGTCTCCACTGTTTGCCAATTTTTAGGTAATGATCTGTGCTTTCTTATCTCAAGGTACATTTCAAAGGGTATAAATTTAATTGTAGGTAACAAAATCAAATTATTTTATGACAGTAAGTAAGGTAAATCCCCATTAAATCATTCCATTGAAGGAAAGTTACAGAGGAATAAGTAATATCACTGGGGCCCATGGTGAAAGTTAATAAAATAGACTTTCTCCCCACCCACATATTCCTTCATCACTATCTGTTGGTGCAAGGACAGTAGAAAAACCTCAACTTCTGGACAAATGCAGGAAATAGTTCAACTCAGAAGATAAATTACAATTCAACCTCACCATTTCATTGATGAGTGAGCCTGTGTTATTACGAAAACTGTCCTTATAGGTATGTATTCAAAATCCCTCATTCCCTCTGATGAGTTTGATGGCATCTCCATATTAAGATGCTGTGTGTATTCACACTGACCTATTTTTAGTAGTATGTGCTTTAAATCCTAGGACTTTGGAACGCACCAGACACTTAGTGAATATTTAACTCTATTCATTAATGGCAAGACTCTGAACAAACAACCTTTTTGAGCTTCAAAGTTCTCATCATTTAAAAAGGGAAAATAATATTTGCCATACATGGATATAAAAGGGATTAAGGGAAAGGATGTAGGTAAAAACTGTTAGCATAGATACAAACATATACTGAGTGCAAAAATAAGTCATATTATTTTTAAATTATTCTGGTGTAGTTGTAGATGTTAATAGAAAACTAAATTATTCTTTTTCTTGCATAATTTACATCAATTGAAAAAATGTTAGAGCATGTTAAGATATAAGACCATTTTGTTCCATTTTGTCAAAAAATTATATTTTATTCTACTTTCCATGAGTACATTTCAAATTGAGGCTTTACATTTTGTTTGGAGCAATTATTTTTGTTAAACTATTTAACTTTAATTAGTAAATATAAACAGTTCTATGTTATATAAGATAACAATAACTTTTACTTTGAGCTTACATAATGCTTCACTTTCTAAAAATTACTAGCTACAATATTTCCTATTTTGGTTACATGTACATCACTGATTTGTCCCCTGCTGTTTGTAACCTGTGCATCCCTTTCATTTTATCCTTTAAAAAATATTGACCTCAACCAGCAGTCTCAGTCCTAGGGTGATAGACTAACCTTGTCATCTGACAAGAAGGTCTCACGTACGTATAGCCCAGCTTTAATAAACTCAGCATAAAACCACTCCTGCTACTTTTAGAGCCCATACACCACTCAGTGTCCCCATAACCAGACATATGCCTTGTTCTAAAAATATTTATATCCTTGAAGTAGAGTTTGATAAATGGGTTCTTGCCTCAGTTCACAATGTCTGAGTCCTTGTCTTGGTCACATACTGTGTCTTGGTCCTAAGGCTTGGTGCTCTATTTGGTTCTCAAAAATCTCTTTTGTTCTAGTTCTGTGAAAAATGCCATTGGTAGTTTGATAGGGGTTGCATTGAACCTGTAGATTGCTTTGGGTAGTATAGTCATTTTCACAATGTTGACTCCTCCAATCCAAGAACATGGTATATCTCTCCATCTGTTGGTATCATCTTTAATTTCTTTCCTCAGTGTCTTATAGTTTTCTGCATACAGGTCTTTTGTCTCCTTAGGTAGGTTTATTTCCAGGTATTTTATTCTTTTTGTTGCAATGGTAAATGGGAGTGTTTCCTTAATTTCTCTTTCAGATTTTTCATCATTAGTGTATAGGAATGCAAGAGATTTCTGTGCATTAATTTTGTATCCTGCTACTGTACCAAATTCGTTGATTATCTCTAGTAGTTTTCTGGTAGCATCTTTAAGATTCTCTATGTATAGTATCATGTCATCTGCAAACAGTGACAGCTTTACTTCTTTTCTGAGCTGGATTCCCTTTATTCCTTTTTCTTCTCTGATTGCTGTGGCTAAAACTTCAAAAACTAAGTTGAATACTAGTGGTGAGAGTGGGCAAACTTGTCTTCTTCCTGATCTTAGAGGAAATGTTTTCATTTTTTCACCATTGAGAACGATGCTGGCTGTGGGTTTGTCATATATGGCCTCTGTTACGTTGAAGTAGGTTCCTTCTATGCCTACTTTCTGGTGAGTTTTTATCATAAATCAGTGTTGAATTTTGTCTAAAGCTTTTTCTGCATCTATTGAGGTGATCATATGGTTATTATTCTTCAATTTGTTAATATGGTGTATCACATTGATTGATTTGCGTATATTGAAGAATCCTTGCATTTCTGGGATAAACCCCACTTGATCATGGTGTATGATGCTTTTAATGTGCTGTTGGATTCTGTTTGCTAGTATTTTGTTGAGGATTTTTGCATCTATGTTCATCAGTGTTATTGGCCTGTAGTTTTCTTTCTTTGTGACATCTCTGTCTGGTTTTGGTGTGGAGAAAAGGGAACCCTCTTGCACTGTTGGTGGGAATGTAAATTGATACAGCCACTATGGAGAACAGTATGGGGGTTCCTTAAAAAACTAAAAATAGAAATACCATATGACCCAGCAATCCCACTACTGGGCATATACCCTGAGAAAACCATAATTCAAATAGAGTCATGTACCACAATGCTCATTGCAGCTCTATTTACAATAGCCAGGACATGGAAGCAACCTAAGTGTCCATTGACAGATGAATGGATAAAGAAGATGTGGCACATATATACAATGGAATATTACTCAGCCATAAAAGGAAATGAAATTGAGTTATTTGTAGTGAGGTGGATGGACCTAGAGTCTGTCATACAGAGTGAAGTAAGTCATAAAGAGAAAAAACAAATACCGTATGCTAACACATATATATGGAATCTAAAAAAAAAAAAAAAAAAAAAAAAAAATTGGTTCTGAAGAACCTAGGGGCAGTATAGGAATAAAGATGCAGATGTAGAGAATGGACTTGAGGACATGGGGAGGGGGAAGGGTAAGCTGGGACGAAGTGAGAGAGTAGCATTAATATATATACACTACCAAATGTAAAATAGATAGCTAGTGGGAAGCAGCCACATAGTACAGGGAGATCAGCTCGGTGCTTTGTGACCACCTAGAGGGGTGGGATAGGGAGGATGGGAGGGAGACGCAAGAGAGAGGAGATATGGGGATATATGTATATGTATAGCTGATTCAGTTTGTTATAAAGCAGAAACTAACACACCATTGTAAGGCAATTATACTCCAATAAAGATGTTACAAAAAAAAAATCTCTTTTATAAGAACTAAAATCCTTCTGTATATATCAGCCATGTGCCTGAGGACTTACTCTTGACACATCTCTCTCAGTGTTACTTGCTGCTTGGAAGCTAAATAGAGTTCTCTTTTTGTATCCTAGGACTATTCTCTGCTCTTGGGAACCGTTACCGATGTCAAATCCTAAGAAATCCGATTCGAATCTTTCTTTTTTGAAAGTGTGCTGGGAGTAATGGAGACTCCTAGATCTGGCTCTCTTCTCTCCCTTCCTCCGAAACCACACACAAGTTACTCCTTGCACACGGTAGTCCATGTTTCTCTTTCCTCACTCCTTACTGTCCTATCATGATCATCTAAGTCTACACATATGACCTTCCCTTTTTCTAATTTCCTTTATGCTGTTACATGATCAGACAGGTTAAACTTTTTTCTATCTCACATAATATCTAAAATTAGACATGTCTTTCATTTACTAAAAGCTACGTGCATGCCTAGTATGTAAAATGCCCTGCAAGGAATACAGGGATGGGTGTGTCTCAGACGAGAGATGCCTATAGGAAATTTGAGAACAGAAGATAGAGGGAGCTTCTTCCAATTGGATCTGAGAGTGAGAACCAGACCATATGTTCTGTAAGAACAGGGGCCTTCTGTATTTTATTTGCTTTATATTCCCTTACAACGGTCCAGGCAACATTCTAGACATGTTCAGAACCCTGAGAGAACTCTCATGGGGTTTCTTCTACTCTGTTTCCTGAAGAGTTTCAGAGACACAGCAAGTTGAAGTGTTTCAATGAAGACAGAATATGGCCAAACATTATGCCTGGAGGTATTGATTTAGGAGTTTCCGTAGAGGTGAATTTTGAAGCAGAGATTGATAAGATTTCCTTTTTGTGTAGAAGAGAGGAGAGAAAAGTCAAGGAATAAATCTTGGTAAATACATATGTGTAGAAGGTGATATAAGACAGAAGGTCTTTAAAAGAAATGGAATCATAAACTTGTGGCTCTGGTAAGTATCTTAAAATCCCTTTCTTGCCTGAGGACATTGATATCTGGAGAGAACAAGGATCTTGATGTTTGTGATGCCAGAATTTGATTTCCAAAAGAAGAAGAAAAAGGAAGCAATTGGAAGTTTAGGAAGAGAATCAGAATATGCAGTAACACAGCAGTGAATGATAGTGGAGAAGTGAGCACATACATCTTCAAAGAAGTGTGATAGTAAAACAAGGCAGATATGGGCTTCCCTGGTGGTGCAGTGGTTGAGAATCTGCCTGCCAATGCAGGGGACACGGGTTCGAGCCCTGGTCTGGGAAGATCCCACATGCCGCGGAGCAACTAGGCCCGTGAGCCACAACTACTGAGCCTGCGCGTCTGGAGGCTGTGCTCTGCAACAAGAGAGGCCGCGACAGTGAGAGGCCCGCGCACTGCGATGAAGAGTGGCCCCCGCTTGCCGCAACTAGAGAAAACCCTCACACAGACACGAAGACCCAACACACCCAAAAATAAATAAATAAATTTATAAAAAAAAAGAAGGCAGATAATTTCAAGTTCTTAAAAATATATCCTGTTTAATAGTAAAATATCAATAATTTATATTTTTTGATAACAGCATGAAATATCTTTAGAAGACATTAAAGCAATAAATACTTTTATTATAAAACAATCCATTAAAGTCAAATATTACCTCTGCATATTGCCTCCTACCTTGATCTTCAATATTTTAATTAGTCATACTGTTATAGAGTAAATCAATGAGTAGGCTTCAGGAATTATTGATGATTGAAGCAGGAAATTTAGTTACTAGTAAAGAGGCATCAAGAAATATCTTTACTTAGAAACAACACATTCTACTATAATCTTATGAAATTAAAAATCTTTGCAAGGCAAATCTTTAAAGAAGCTTTTATAAGATAAAAATAACCTCACAAGATGCAATTAAAGCATGTCCTAAACATTTTAATAAGAATAATATTATTTTATAAAATTCATTGGGATCATTCAGATTAGGTATTACATACCCTAAAAAAAAAAAAAAGTCCAACTTGCTTCCTCTACAAGACAAAAGAAAACAAAAAACTCAGCAAACATATCTTGAATTTTCTAATCCACACCAGGAGTGGAATTTGTTATGGTGGCCAGAATCTTCAGAATATGTACCTCATATTCATTATGTACCAAGCATATTACTAGGCGTTTTCACAGGTATATCTTATAAAGGTCCAGAACTATCCAGTGACACAAATATTATTTATATTTTCCATGTGAGGAAATCTGTTCAAGTAATCTGATCTGGGTTATAACCAACAAGTGACAAAAAGGACTCAATACAAGGACAATGTCTCATAATTGACATCTTGTCTCATTCACCTACACAGCAAGTATTTATTTATTTGTATTTATTTAATCACCATTCGGTGAATCATATATCCTTCAATAAATACTTATTAAGCCTCAATTGTGTGCTTGTAGGCACTGTCATGGTAGGTTCATATGAAGATTTTTAAGATACATATTGATAATTCCATAAGCCCATCTATCTACATCTACTGATTTTGCAAATTTATATGATTACTTTTTCTTGGCTAGGAAGTACTGATCTAGAAGATCAAGCATACTACCCAAGGATGAACCTGTTCTGCTCAATTCAACTTGACAAATAATTATGTGACAAGCAGATTGTAGGTGCAGTGCTTCCAGAGGTGAGAAAACTTGATGTTATCTCTGTTGTCTTCTAATTACAATCTAGTGGGAAACGCAAATGATAAGTAAGTAACTACAAGTGTGATGAGTATTACGAAGGAAAAATTAAAATTCACAGTGGGAGGATCTGATCAGCCTCAAACGTCTTCCTACGGGAAACTTGACAATAGGAGGCCAATGAGAAGAATACTGGTGTAGAGGTAACTATGGTTTCATTTTCAGGCATAGTATCTCTTGAATATTCTTTTAGGACATTAAATAAAAAAGCAATATTTTGCCTTAGCTTTCACAACTACTCAAATTTATTCTCTTGGTAATTCTACATGTAACAGAACTCTGAGCACACAGATCAGGTTAAGATATGACCTATGTAGCTCATAGTGCAGCCTCTTTTAAATTATAACACTAAACTATGTTTTAAAAGAATTAGAAAAAGTGAATTTTTATCATCAAACACAAATCAAACAAAGAAAAAGCACAATGATAGAAAATCTAGTGTCATATCTGGGAAAGAATTGAAATTAATGTCTAGACTTATAGAGAGGTATTGATTTTACAGCCATGCCAGGATTGATACTGAGACATGGGTTTACAAAGATAAGAAAAGAGACTTGGTATGTGCCTTATAGAATTTAGAGTTCATGGGTTAGAGAGACATTAATATAACCACTGTAGTAATAATGAAAAATTACAACCCTGAAAAACACAATTATGTGATCAAATTTATGTTAAAATGCACTGTATTTTGTATATATTATCTAAATCTGTACAAAAAGGAATGAAAAGTGCACAAAACTATTATGAAATGTTTTTATGCTTAATTTCTATAATTAGAAAATAAACACACAAAAGTAGGGTACAAAACAATGCATAGTGTAATTTTCCATTTTCTCTCTATGTACATATAGGCATATCAAAAAGACTTAAACAAGAAAACGTGTATTATCTCTGAATGGCAGGATTATGATGACTTCTAGTTTCTTCTTTTTATTTCTGCATGTTCCAAAATATCTGCCATAACTATGTACTACACTTACAGTAAATTTATCAAGAGAACATTAACGACAGTTATTTTAGGGAATTTGAGGAAGATGTTTTGCATGCAACAGTTTGTTACATCATGATAATTTAATTTGTTAAAATAAAGAACTTCTTTTTGTTGACTGCTATTATGCAGGGCTATTACAATGCTGTTGATTTCTTTTTAATATCTAGTGTTGGTAAATTTCCCTTCTCTACCTTCATTTTATGTATTTATTTATTTACTTACTTACTTATTTAAAAATAAGTGTTTTCATTTTGGAATTAACTTTAGATTTATAGAAAAGCTGCAAAAATAATACAGAACTCTCTTCCAGTTTCCCCCACTGTTAACATTGATATTATCTACCTACACTTTACTTATTTAATCAATAAAACCCCGTGTTACTTTCTAAGAAATATAGTCTTACAGATAAATTAAATTCTTATATACATTTTTCAATATGAAAAGTAACCCTATGAACATCTTTCAAAATCTAAAAAAGAATTTTTTTTAAATAGGATGATAAATTTTATATATCATTCAGTAATTACTGAATAATAAATAATTTTATATTGTGATATGTTATATTTAAAAAAAGAAGGGGATAAAATGTTTATAGCTCATTATCAATTACTGGCAATGAGATGCCTATCTTATTTGCCAAATTCCACATACTTAGCCACTCCATATATTAGCCACTGCTTATTCAATGCCTACCAGTAACACTGTTCAACATTAATTGAATGGAAGGTTCTAATAACCCTAGTTTTACCTTTATGTATAATTTATAATTAAATATATATTGTTATAAATTAAAAAAATATATTTGTTACACTTCTAGAGGATGGATACTATGCCATGCAATATATCTGACATTTTTTTAAGCCCAAAAAGATGCTGAATGAAACTAATAGGAAGTTCTCATAAACATGTATAGAGATATTAAATTTTATATTGACTCATCTGTCATCAACAACATTATAGTGTGTAGATTGAAAGTCAATAGTTCAAAATTAGCCAATAAGCTATTTTTGCCTTAGTTGGGAAAATCTATAGGGAAAACGTATGAAAGTTGTATCAGTTGCATATGCTTGTTTTACTTGCAGAACGAGCTAAATTAAGTCGTATTCATTTCAGGTTTTCATTGGGCTTTTTTTTTTTTAAGCAATGTAATCATTCTTTTATGCAGAAAGTAGCCCTGATGGCATCACATTGAGAATCTGACTTGATTATTTGTGTTTGGATATATATTTACAGATACTAATAATATTATGGTCATAGAATTGTATATCTGTAATGGATCTTAGAAACTACCTATTCCAAGTCTTCACTGAGAGAGACATACTGGTAGGAGGGCTAAATGTTTCATAGATCCATGCTGAATACTCACATGTCATGCTCCCATAGTATGCCATAACCTGTCATAATATGATTTTTTACTAAATGACATGTATATTTAAGATACATTGAGCCTATATAATGTCAAATTTATTGGAACAAAAAACTCAAATTCCTTTTCTTTCTTGTTTCTATTTTCACCAGGTCAAAAAACAGCTGTAATCAGATTTTATTCTTTACCATTTTGTCAGATATTCAAAATACAGGATAACATTTAAAAATTTTCATGCTACAAATAGTGGTTTTCCCATAGATATTCTTCCTTCTCAATTCAAGTGATTACTATTTTGTATACGCAATTTTCATTTCTGTCTAAATTCATTTTGAGTTGTGTCTTCATAGGTCTTCTTGTTCCCCCTGCCCTGCTCATTTTAATTAACCAGTATTGCTCCTCATTCATCTAAGGTAATCAGTAGATGGTCATCTACTAAGTAACTTAAAATAATTTGATTATTTTCAATATTTTTGAGGTTTCATCAATTAAAGTTGTGTTCAATAAAAAACAAAACAAACAAACAACAAAAAAACTCATTCTCCAGCTTGCCCAAATTAAAGACAAACTATAATGCTTGGAAAAAGTAACTCAAGTGAAAGCAAAGAATTGGTTAGTTGACTAAGCATGTGTTGCATGACTAAAACTCTGTGCTGCTCTAGCCTGGTGCAAGTTGAGTTCATGGTGGATTGGGTTGAGCTGCCTTAATTCTGGTCCTACTTTTTAAAATTTTATTTAGCATAATACAGAGCAAATGTTTCCTGCTTTTTGCTTCTAAGTTTGTGAGGATTGGAAAATATCAGTGAACTTGCAGGGGAAAGAATCACCAAGCATAGCAGATCCAGGCCTCTAGACAAAGGCTGGAGCCAGGATAATCTGTCTGGAGACTAAACAGAAGGCAAAATATTATCCTTCCGCGCTCAAATAGACCCTCTCTTCTGGTTGAAGGAGCAGCTCATATATGCACATGTATTTAACAGGCCTTGCCCTTCTATCGTCTGTTGCCAGGAATAACAATAAACAGTAGCTCATTACACAAGGTGCCATCTCATTACATGAGGAGCTACCCTGGCATATTAAAAACACAATACTGAAAGCCTAAAAGAAAACATGACAGAAATTAAATGCAAACAACTCTGCCTTTTATTTTAGAAATATTGATCCCCTACAAAAGAGTGGCATGCTTAATGAATATCCTTAATGATTTTACAGTAAGGCAAATCATCTATGAAAGTAACATGGGTAAAAAGAATGTTATGATCCGGTACCCAATGAAATCCAATATGCTTGCAAGCAACACCAGTCACTATGTTATAACTCTCTGGGAGCAAGAAAGCTACAAAATCAGGAAAGAAATAAAGCTAATTTATTTTAGCTATAGTTTCAAAGTCGACGAAAATGCTTATAGGGAGCCATGACAATATTTCCCAAACTAATCTAATCCTGTTCATAGTAATTACTTTCTTCCTTTCAGGCAAAACACAGTTGACAGAAAACAGCAAATGGTTTTTAGGGGATTTAATAGGGATGAGGTATCATATTCAAAGAAAATTTTCATTACTTTAAACCATAACCTCTTGAGACTTTACTTCCATGAACCTTTCTAAATACATAAGGTATGATTGGGCTATAAAGGATTAAATTAGAAGGAATATAAATCAGTCAAAAGTTTTGAGATTGGTGCTATTTGAAATGGTCTTACAGAGGCTCAAAGCATTTGAAAATGGGCAAAAAAAATGTCATGCATATAGAGAAATATTTGACACACATTTAAGGGAAAATACATTGAATCTGAATAATATAACCCAAGAAATGTTCTGAGTATTATAAATAAAAATTAAGGAATTTCTGTTATGTACTACAATAATTTAGTGTATTCTGGACACAGCAGATCATGAACATAGAAGTGATATGTAATCCTTCCGGAGATAACTGGCAAAATAATTTTCTGTACAGAAAAAAAAAATCTAAAAATAAGAAAATATATTAATAATGTCTCAGGATCATGTCAGTTCTACTTGCAAAATGAAAAAAGCCTATCAGATACACTTCTGAAATCCCCAGTCTCTATTTCAGCATTGTCTGGGTTCTGTAAGAGCACAGACTTAGACCATTTGACATGGTCAAAGACTTTCAGCAGACCTCTATAAATCCCAAGGGAGATCCTGGGTGTCAACCTTTATTCTCATAGAATTTTGGAAAATTGCAGCTGAAAGAAAATTTAGTACAAATGCAGTTCAGCTATTTCCATTTACATGCAAAGAAAAAAATACCATCAAAACAAACAAACAAACATTTCAATAGTGGAACTTATTTAGTCCTTAAAGTGACCTTATAAAATTTATATTATTGCCCATTCAGTTAACAAAAATATGAGGTTCAAAGTGTTTAAAGGATTTGCCATAGTTCTCTAGGCCAGATGACAAAGGATTTCAAATTCCAATATTATAATGTAGCATTTCATTTGCAATACTACAGCAATATGAGAAAATGTCGTGGAGACAAGGGTAAAACTCTCCTGATTTAATTTCAGTAATTTTCAGAGCCCTTAAAACATGATGTTATTGCAACAGATTGAGAAATTCAATACAAATATATAATCTATTTAGATATATATATTATAAAATAAAAATAATTTCTTTTGTTTGTTTTAATTTTCCTCCTACCCCTACTTTGTCTCGTACATTTACCTTAGTACAGAGGTAGAAAAAAACAATTTGCAAAATTTTAACTTAGAGTCATAACATAGAGAATCATTTAAGGTATGTTGTGATGGGAGGTGTTTGATAATATCTGAGAGAATTTTCCATTAAAATCCATTGTAATGACTAATGGAACAATAGGAACAAGAGGGATAGTGAGGTCAGGCAGTAATTGAAGGAGATACTGGTGTGGCTTGCAAGAGAACTGTTCTACTATTCAAGTTTTTCCTTTAACTTGCTCTGTGAATTTAAGTAGTTACAGAGGACGAACCCAATGTAAACACCTAAGGATTTTCATCTCTAGGTTTATGCCTTTGGATAAGCCTCTCTCCTTCACTGTGGGGGAAATATGTGACTTTTAACTAATAGTATTTGCTAAAGATGATGGGATGTTAGACAATATATAAGACTTTTTTTTTAGCCGACTGGAGCAAGAAACCCTCCCTGTGGCTTAATAAACTAAGGGGCCACGTTGGGGAATCCTTTGTGGCACAGAATGGTGGACAACTTCTAGGAACAGCAGAAAGCCAGTGTCCTAGGAATATAGCTACAAGACAGTGAATTCCACCAACAACTTGAATGAAACTGCAAGCAGATCCTGCTCCCGTGTAGCTTCAAGTGAGAATGTAGCCTGGCTGACACCTTGATTGATTGTAGCCATGAGACCTCAAGCAGATGACCCAGTTAGGCACTCCCGGACCCACAGAGACAATGATATTAAAAAAAAAAATGTGCGGTTTGAAATCATTATTCGTGGTAATTTGTTATACAGCCACAGAAAACTAACACAATAGATTACCTCCTCAATTTCTTTAGGCCTGAGTTGAAAAATTAAATACCTTTTGGCTAAGGTTTTTTTCTAACAGTTTTTCTTGGGTGTAAGGCCCTGGGATTTGAAGACTGTCACCTGAAAAGGGGAAGTCAATGCTCTAATTTAAGCAAGAAGATTGTGAGTCTGAAATATAAACCCAGAAATGCATATAGGGTGTAAGGACTGTAGAAAAGGGCTGAAGTTGAACCTCGTGTCACCTCCTATATGGGTGTTCTGGTTCAGTGACCTCTTTAAAGGAGTCCAAACAGCTTCCCTTTGAGCCATTAGGCAGATTTCCTTAGTAAAGGCAATTATTCTTTATCCTTGTGCTTTGGGAAAGTGTTCTATAGACTCAGGGAAGATGTCTGATTGCTCTGGCAGATGGCCCTCTTAAAAGTGACAGAATACTAGATCCTTAAACTCACAGTTAAATGCATTTAACCTTCTTGACCTAGTGTGATTCCTCTACCTACATTAAATTCCATCTTCAAGTTCTAGGGTAAGAAGTGGTGCTTGCAGATTCATTCACAGTTTTCCTTCATGCTGTAAATGAGACAACAATGGTTGGATATCCAAAAACATAATAGGAGACTATATTCTGCTTTTACAATGACATCCTCCTACCAGATTCACAAAGCTGAATTACATTTTTTTCCCCCAGATTTAGACCATATACCCAATCCAGAACATGCAGTTTTTCTTTTTTTAATACATCTTTATTGAACTATAATTGCTTCACAATACCATGTTAGTTTCTGTTGCACAACAAAGTGAATCAGCCATGGGCATACACACGTCCCCATATCCCCTCCCTCTTGAGCCTCCCTCCCATCTCCCTATCCCACCCCTCTAGGTCATCACAAAGCACTGAGCCTATCTCCCTGTGCTATGCTGCTGCTTCCCACCAGCCAACTATTTTACAGTCGGTAGTGTATATATGTCGATGCTACTCTCACTTCGCCCCAGCTTCATCCTCCCACCCCATGTCCTCAAGTCCATTCTCTACCTCTTTATTCCTACCCTGCAACTAGGTTCAGCAGTACCATTTTTTTTTTTTTTTTTTTTTTTTTTTAGATTCCATATATATGCGATAGCATACTGTATTTTGTTTTTCTCTTTCTGACTTACTTCACTCTGTATGACAGATTTTAGGTCCATGCACCTCACTATAAATAACTCAATTTCATTTCTTTTTATGGCTGAGTAATATTCCATTATATATATGTGCCACATCTTTATCCATTCATCTGTCAATGGACACTTAGATTGCTTCCATGCCCTTGCTATTGTAAATAGTGCTGCAATGAACATTGTGGTACATGACTCTTTTTGAATTATGGTTTTCTCAGGGTATATATCCAGTAGTGGGATTGCTGGGTCATATGGTAGTTCTATTTTTAGTTTTTTAAGGAACTTCCATGCTGTTTTCCATAGTGTTTTTACCAATTTACATTCCCACCAACAGTGTAGGAGGGTTCCCTTTTCACCACACCCTTTCCAGCATTTATTGTTTCTAGCTTTTTGGATAATGGCCATTCTGACTGGCGTGAGAGGATACCTCATTGTAGTTTTGATTTGCATTTCTCTGATAATTAGTGATGTTGAGCATCTTTTCATGTGCCTCTTGGCCATCTGTATGTCTTCCTTGGTGAAATGTCTATTTAGGTCTTCTGCCCATTTTTTAACTGCATTGTTGTTTTTTTGATATTGAGCTCCATGAGCTGTTTGTATATTTTGGAGATTAATCCCTTGTCTGTTGTTTCATTCGCAAATATTTTCTCCCATTCTGAGGGTTGCCTTTTTGTTTCATTTATGGTTTCCTTTGCTGTGCAAAAGCTTTTAAGTTTAATTAAGTCCCATTTGTTTATTTTTGTTTTTATTTCTGTTACCCTAGAAGTTGGGTCAAAAAAGATCTTGCTGTGGTTTATGTCAAAGACTGTTTTTCCTATGTTTTCCTCTAAAAGTTTTATACTGTCTGGTCTTACATTTAAGTTCTTTAATCCATTTGGTGTTTATTTTTGTGTATGGTGTTAGGTATGTTCTAATTTCATTCTTTTACATGTAGCTGTCCAGTTTTCCCAGCACCACTATTGAAGAGGCTGTCTTTTCTCTATTGTATGTTCTTGCCTCCTTTGTCGTAAATTAAGTGCCTATATGTATGTGGGTTTATCTCTGGGCATTCTATCCTGTACCATTGAGCTATATTTCTGTTTTTGTGCCAGTACTATGCTGTTTTGATTACTGTAGCTTTGTGGTATAGTTTGAAGTTGGGGAGCCTGATTCTTCCAACTCCATTTTTCTTTCTCAAGATTGCTTTGGCTCTTTGGGGTCTTTTATGTATCCATACGAATTGTAAGATTTTTATTTCTAATTCTGTGAAGAAAGCTATTTGTAGCTTGATAAGGATTGCATTGAATCTGTAGATTGCTTTGGGTGGTATAGTCATTTTCACAATGTTGATTCTTCCAATCCAAGAACATGGTATATTTCTCTGTCTGTTTATGTCATCTTTGATCTCTTTCATCAGTGTTTTATAGTTTTCTGAGTACAAGTCTTTTGTCTCCATTGGCAGGCTTATTCCTAGGTATTTTATTCTTTTTGTTGCAATGGTAAGTGGAAGTGTTTCCTTAATTTCTTTTTCTGATTTTTTGTTGTTGGTGTATAGGAATGCCAGAGATTTCTGTGCATTAATTTTGTATCCTGCAACCTTACCAAATTCATTCATTAGTTCTAGTAGTTTTCTGGTGGCATCTTTAGGATTTTCTATGTGTAGTACCATGTCATTGGCAAACAGTGACAGTTTTACTTCTTCTGTTCCAATTTGTATTCCTTTTATTTATTTTTCTTCTCTGATTGCTGTGGCTAGGACTTCCAAAACTATGTTAAGTAAGAGTGGTGAGAGTGGACACCTTTTCTTGCTTCTGATCCTAGTGGAAATGCTTTCAGATTTTCACAATTGAGTATGATGCTTGCTGTGGGTTTGTCATAAATGGCCTTTATTATGTTGAGGTAGGTTCCCTCTATGACCATTTTCTGGAGAGTTTTTATCATAAATAAGTGTTGAATTTTGTCAAAAGCTTTTTCTGCATCTATTGAGATGATCATACGGTTTTTATTCCTTAATTTGTTATTGTGGTGTATCACATTGATTGATTTCCATATATTGAAGAATCCTTGCATCCCTGGGATAAATCCCACTTGATCTGGTGTATGATCCTTTTAATGTGCTATTGGATTCTGTTTGCTAGTATTTTGCTCGGGATTTTTGCATCTATGTTCATCAGTGATATTGGTCTATAATTTTCTTTTTTTGTAGTATCTTTGTCTGGTTTTGGTATCAGGATGATGGTGGCTTCATAGAATGAATTTGGGAGTGTTCCTCCTTCCGCAATTTTTTGGAAGAGTTTGAGAAGGATCTGTGTTAGCTCTTCTCTAAATGTTGGAGAGAATTCACCTGGGAAGCCATCTGGTCCTGGACTTTTGTTTGTTGGAAGATTTTTAATTACCGTTTCAATTTCATTACTTGTGATAGGTCTGTTTATATTTTCTAATTCTTCCTGGTTCAGTCTTGGAAAATTGTACCTTTCCAAGAATTTGTCCATTTTTTCTTGCTTGTCCATTTTATTGCCATATAGTTGTTTGTAGTAGTCTCTTATAATCCCTTGGATTTCTACAGTGTCAGTTGTGATTTCTCCTTTATCATTTCTAATTTTATTGATTTGCATCCTCTCCCTTTTTTTCTTGATGAGTCTGGATAAGGGTTTATCAATTTTGTTTATCTTCTCAAAGAACCAACTTTTAGTTTTATTGATCTTTGCTATTGTTTTCTTCATTTCTATTTCATTTATTTCTGCTCTGATTTTTATGATTTCTTTCCTTCTACTGACTTTGCCTTTTCTTTGTTCTTCTTTCTCTAGTTGTGTTAAGTGTAGGGTTAGATTGTTTATTTGAGATTTTTCTTGTTTCTTGAGGTGAGATTGAATTGCTATAAACTTCCTTCTTAGAACTGCTTTTGCTGTGTCCAATTGGTTTTGGGTCATCGTCTTTTCTTTGTCATTTGTTTCTATGTATTTTTTTATTTGTTCTTTGATTTCTTTGTGATCTTTGATTTCTTTGATTTCTTCAGTGATCTCTTGGTTATTTAGTAGTGCACTGTTTAGCCATGTATTTGTGTTTTTTAAAGTTTTTTTTTTCCAGTAATTGATTTCCAATCTCATAGCATTGTGGTCAGAAAAGATACTTGATACAATTTCAATTTTCTTAAAGTTTCCGAGGCTTGATTCCGAGATGTGATCTCTCCTGGCGAATGTTTCATGTGCTCTTGAGAAGAAAGTGTATTCTGCCACTTTTGGGTGGAATGTTCTATAAATATCAATTAGATCTATTCATTCTATTGTGTCATTTAAAGATTGTGTTTCCTTATCTATTTTCTGTTTGGATGATCTGTCCATTGGTGTAAGTGGGGTTTTAAAGTCACTTACTATTATTGTGTTACTGTTAATTTCATGGTTGTTAGTATTTGCCTTATATATTGAGGTGCTCCTGTGTTGGGTGCATAAACATTTATAATTGTTATATCTTTTTCTTGGATTGATCCTTTGATCATTATGTAGTGTCCCTCCTTATCTCTTGTGACAGTCTTTATTTTAAAGCCATTTTATCTGATACGAGTATTGCTACTCCAGCTTTCTTTTGATTTCCATTTGCATGGAATATCTTTTTCCATCCCTTCACGTTCTGTATGTTTCCCTAGGTCTGAAGTGGGTCTCTTATAGACAGCATATGTATGGATCTTGTTTTTGTATCCATTCGGCCAGTCTGTGTCTTTTGGTTGGGGTATTTAATCCATTTACATTCAAGGTTATTATTGATATGTATGTTCCTATTACCATTTTCTTAATTGTTTTGGGTTTGGTTTTTGGGTCTTTTTCTTCTAGTGTTTCCTGCTTAGAGAATTTTCTTTAGCATTTGTTGTAAAGCTGGTTTGGTGGTGCTGAATTCTCTTAGCTTTTGTTTGTCAAAAAGCTTTTGACTTCTCCATCGAATCTGAATGTGATCCTTGCTGTGTAGAGTGATCTTGGTTGTAGGTTTTTCTCTTTCATCGCTTTAAGTATATCCTGCCACTCCCTTCTGGCCTGCAGATTTTCCACTGAAAAATCAGCTGATAAACTTATGAGGATTCCTTTTTGTGTTATTTTTTGTTTTTCCCTTGTTGCTTTGATTATTTTTTCTTTGAATTTAATTTTTGTTAGTTTGATTAATATGTGTCTTGGTGTGTCTTTCCTAGGGTTTATCCTGTATGGGACTCTGTGCTTCCTGGACTTGGGTGACTATTTCCTTTCCATGTTAGGGAAGTTTTCCACTATAATCTCTTCAAATATTTTCACAGACCTTTTTTTTTCTCTTCTTCTGGGACCCCTATAAATTGAATGTTAGTACATTTAGTGTTGTCCCAGAGGTCTCTGAGATTGTCTTCAATTCTTTCTTCTTTATTTTGCTCCTTGGCAGTTATTTCCACCATTTTGTCTTCCAGCTCATTTATTCATTCTTCTGCCTTCTGTTTTTGATTCCTTCTAGTGTATTTTTCATGTCAGTTATTGTGTTGTTCATCTCTGTTTGTTTGTTCTTTAGTTCTTCTAGATCTTTGTTAAACATTTCTTGTATTTTCTCAATCTGTGCTTCCATTCTATTTCCGAGATTCTGGATCATCTTTACTATCATTACTCCGAATTCTTTTTCAGGTAGATTGCCTATTTCCTCTTCATTTATTTGGTCTTGTAGGTTTTTACCTTGCTCCTTCATCTGTGACATATTTTTTGCTATCTCATTTTTTTTTTTTATGAGTGAGATTGTGTTCCTGTTTTACTGGTTATCTGGCCTGAGGCTTCCAACACTGGAGTTTGTAGGCTATTGGGTAGAGCTGGATCTCAGTGCTGAGATGAAAAACTCCCTGAGACCTCACTCCAATGAATATTTCCTTGGGTCTTAGATTCTCTTTTAGTCCAGTGGTTTGGACTCAGAGCTCCCACTGCAGGAGCTTCGACCCGACCCCAGGCTCCCTAATCAAGATCCCACAAGCAGTGTGGGGCGGGAAAAAAAAAAAAAAAAAGAAGAACAATAGTAAAGTAAAAAATAAAATTAGACTAGGAAACTAACAGATATGTTAGAAAGAATGTAAAAATAAAAATATAGATGAATCAACAACCAGAAGGTATATCAGTACCACAATAGGAAAAAAAGAGGAGGAGGGAAAAGAAAAAAAAAAAAAAAAGTTGCAGGGGAGGCCTTGGCTGTGGAGAGCAGGGCCTAAGCAAGAGTGAGGTTTTGGCAGTGAGCGGGGCCAATACTCAGGACCCACAGGGCTGGAAAAGGCCCTGGGAGCTGTCAGGAGGTGGGAATTAGGCTCAAGGAACAGAAGGGGCCCAGGCATGCCCCCCACTCCTTGTCTCAGAAGACAGGGGACCTTACCTGGGAGCCCAGCAGACTTCCTGGGCTTGAGTGGGCAGGGCAAAAGCCCTCCTCTCCTCTCCTGCTCCTCTGGTCTAGGGTCTGGGAGGGTCCCAACTGCCTGCCTTTCCTTATCTCCCTGGCCTCCCTCTTATGCCATCAAGGACCCACGCACCCTGGAGGGGGCTTGGAGGGCAGGGGAACAGCCTGGGAGCTCAGCAGCCTTCCTGTCCTGAGTGGGCGGGGCAATCACCCTTCCTCTCCTCTCCTGCTCCTCTCTCAGGGCCCCTCCCACCTGCCTCTCCTGTTCTCCCCTCAGCCTCCTTCCTATGCCCCCAAGGACCCACACAGCCTGGAGAGGGCTTTAGAGGGCAGGGGAACGGCCTGGGAGCTCAGCAGGCTCCCTGGGCCCAACTGGGCAGAGCAATCACCCTCCACTCTGCTCCTGCTCTTCCTCTTCCCAGAGAGTCCCTCCCACCTGCCTCTCCTGATCTCCTTGGCCTCAGGGGCACCAATCTTGTCTGGCCTCCACTTCTCCTTCCCCCACAATCCCTCTATGTCCTACCGGTTCACTCTGGGGTTCCTCCCGTCTCCTTGGGTGTCAGAGTCCCCCACCAGCTGCAGGCAGGTGCCCTAGTTGTGGGGAGATGCTAACTCCACGTCTTCCCACACCGCCATCTTGACTCCTTCCCCAGAACATGCAGTTTTTATTTAAAGAATTCTCACTCCATGGTTACTATTTGGTTTATTGTTTTAAAATATGAGAATAGAATGTTTTCCCCTACTATTAAGAATGCTTCCTTTGCAAAAGCAAGCACTCACAAAATACCATTTTGCTGCTTTATGGCTACAGTTTTATGTATTTATATAAAAGATTTTATTTTTTGTATTCTGATAACCTGGTACACTTACCTTGCCTCATCATTTTCCTAGGATAAAAAGCCAAGAAAAAACCAAACATTTTGGACTTGAGAACTGTGAACTAGTGTATAAACATCTCCATTAAACAAAAGTGAGTGAAGCAAAAGCACCTACTCATGTTTTCACTTTATTTGAAATTATGTTATTTAATGAAGGCCTATCCCCAGGTCATTAAAAATTGCATAATTGTCTCTTCTGCATTCTTACCTTTTCTATCACCCCCTCTTTTTTCTTACTATTCTGCCTCCAAATCCATTGGGCCTGAGTTCCCATCAAATGCATGTAATTTAAACCTTGCTTCCCTATAACAGCTCTTCAGGAATGTTGGAGTAAAGCAAAGTTTTATACATATTAAAACTAAAATGCAAACTACCAGTTAGGAATGTAGACAAGAATGAGTAGAGTTATTGGAGGATAGGAAATGGGCTTCCTTCCTGAGATTTTAATTTGATAGTATTTTCTGTAAGGTGCCTGGAGCACTTGTTAACAGTCATATCATGCTAACAAGATTTATTTTTCAGAGAGAATATAAATTGGGCAGGAAAATGCTTTGGGAAAGAACAATGGGCTGGTATGAAGAAATGCAGGAAGTGTGCCCTACTTTTTCAAACACACATGCACACCTTTACTCCTGACCCCTCTTCTACTTTCTCTCTTTGTTTTTTTATTTCTCTGTCTCCCTTCCAGACTCCATTTTAGTTCCTTTCTCCCAAAGCCTTTTAGTACATAGTTCAACGTTTACATCTCAGTTTATCCTAACACTCCTGTTAGAGAATTTTTTTTTTGTTTTTTTCATTTAACATATTTAAAATAATCAACACACATTATAGCTCCTTAAGACTTGTATTCAGAGTGTCTCTATCAAATTGAATTATACTTTAAGCACAGCTATTTAGCCAAAATGTATTTGTCATTTTATTTTCAGATGTTTTATTATATAAGATGTGTGTGTTTGGCTGGTAAGATAAAAAACACAATCAGATTACCATTACTTGTTATTTCAATTATGGATTTCACATCATATGTCTAGCATCTGTGTATACCATGTATTATTTTTATGTCCTTGTATTTTCATGAACATTTCATGAACTTCGTTCTTTGAGTACAGAGTCTTGGCAAGGTACTAGTCACTGATCATCTCTGATCAACTCAACAAATACCCTCATGTCCTGAAATAATCTTAAGAGTAAAGAAGTGAATCAGATCTAAATAAATCTCAGTCATATCACCAGTTTTACATCGTTGTTAGTAGTGCTTAGCTTCATTTTCAGAAATTACATAAAAGAAAGGAAATTTCATAGAGAAGTTACAGAACCATGGACCCAACCATGAATTGTAGTTTTTGTATATTGCTTATGGTCTGAGAAACACATCTACTTGTTCCTGAAATTCCTATTTTACAGTGAGTTTTAGTGGACCTAGTTTATTTTCAGCACCTTAGGAAACTAACACTTGAAAGATCACAGATACTTTGTAATTGAGACACTTCTTGAGATCTGCACTCCAAAACATAGACAAAAAATAAAGTTCATTCCATAATTACTAACCACTTTTGATATTGAGAAGTTATTTTCTGGCACTAACTGTATAAAATTCTTTAAAATCTATCATTTCTTCAAACTCAGGGCAGTTTAGCAAAAGAAATAAGAACAGTTTCACAGTGCCATCTGTTCAATACACGTGTTCAGTTTGAATTGAAATATCTGGATTTCTATAAACTGTTGAGCAAAGTTCTTTTTTATTAATTCCCTGGAAATTTTTTGATTGTACCACTGCTGATTTTTTCCATCAATTTCAAAATAATACATGCTCATCAAAGAAACCATGACTTTCACAGAAGTAAAATGAATAAAATAATGTCTACATTATTACCACTTCATGGAGGCCATATCATGGACCCTGAGTCAGACTCCTGGATTATAATCTCAATTCCAGCTTTTTCACAATATCTAAATTTAGAGAAATTACTGTACTAACCTCAGTTTCTTCATCTGTAAAATGGAGTTGATAATAGTGGATAAATAACGATGTTATTTTGAGATTTAAGTAAGCTTATTCATTTATTGTAACATCCTTACATACTACAAAGGTCCCGTAAGTGTTATTAATATCATTATTATTAAAATCAATTATTTTTTCAAAAATTGATTGCACAACATTTTGTTATTATTTTATAAAGATGCTATTTTCATTTTTTAACGTGAAAAAGAAAAAATACACTAATTTAGGCTTATTTTAAAATATGGTCATGATTAAATATTGACAGATATAAATTTAAATTAAAGCAAAAACTAATAAATAAATATCAGAATTTCCCATTCTCTCCTTACTCATATAATATTTAGAGAGCATCTTAAAGGCCCAGGCTTATGTAACCCATAATGAAGGAAGAGGCATTTCTTTTTTTTTTTTTTTAAGTTTTTAGTTTTCTTATTAGCAAGAGGCATTTCTAACTCTCCCAATAAAGACAGCAAATAGATATACATAAATTTAAATTACCTACACATGTAAGTGTACTTATAAATATTCCTCAATCTGCACTAGATTTTAGTTTTACTTTTCTTCTGCATGCCCTCTTCAGTATTCATCACAAAGAGTATCTATCATAAACCACCCATTAGTTCACTAGTGCTAGCATCACATTTCCAGAGATTCTCAGACTACCATCATAAGGTAAAGGGCAGGTATTCATTGGCTGTATTTATATAGCAACAAACAAATACCATCCATTAAATAATTGAAAAGAAGAAAATAAGAAAAAAAATGTAGAAAAGAAGGCAACTATCATCAAAGTTATTTTAGAAATAAATCTTCTAGAGGATATAGGTTTTTTGTAATTTAAAATACTTAGGGCAATCAATTTAAGAAATCTGTATCTGGAAAACAATCTAAAATCATGTTAATCGTTTACTAGTCTTTCTTAAGAAGTTATTGCAAAGCTCTATATAGTGATCACTATTGAATCACTTAACACTTTACAATTATAAATACACTTGATTTTGGTTTTAAACAGACTAAAGAACATAAAGATAAGGAGAAGTCGCAATACACTGAGTTCTGTGTGAAAACAGTAACCTAGATTTTCAGAGTTCATCAAAAAAAGATCTATTTCCTTTCTTGTGTCACTTCATATCTATGCTTTAGTTTCATCATGTATAACGAACTGGCCAAGATCACATGTAATGCCCTTTCCATTTCCAAATTAATCATTCTAATTGCTATTTTAAAATAAACAAGAGTTATGTTTTTATGATAACTGATATCATAGTCTTTTAAAAATTTAATTAAGAAACCTAGGCTTTTTGTGTTCTCCCAAGAGGGATCCATACAGTGTTGTTCTGGGTTTCTGTCCTAAATTAAAGGGAAACTTTCACACTGTCTGGAGCCCTTGATGTCCTGAAGATGTAGGAGGAAGACATCCTCAAATTCTTCACAGCAGGAACTGACTTGGGGTGAATCAACCTTGACTTCCCAAGGGAACAGCCCAACTACAAAAAGAAAAGTGATGGCATCTACATCATATATCTGAAGAGCACTTGGGTGAAGCTTCTGCTAGCTGCTAGTGTCACTGTTGCCATTGAAAACCTGGCTGATGTCAGTGTCCTGTTGTCCAGGAATAATGGTCGGTGAGCTGAGCTGAAGATTCTGCTGCCACTGGAGCCACTACTGTCGCTGCCGCTTTGTTCCTGGAACCTCACTAACTGGGTCCAGGCTTCCTTCCAGGAGTTGAGACTTCTGGTTGTTACGGATCTCAGGGCTGCACACCAGCCTCTCCCAGAGGCATCCTGTGTCAACCTGCCACCACTGCTCTGTGTCTCCTCTGTGCTGTGTGGACATTTCCATCCAGGCAATAACAGGAGAGCTTGCTCACTAGGTCTGAGGTGGTAGATACCATCCCTGGATGTTCTGTACATGCGTGACACCCTCTCCCATGGATCATCCTAGGAGGTCTGGCCTGATCTCTGCCTCTGCAGAGACCCTGAAGATTGTGAATAGTTTTCCAGGCCACTGCTGGAAAAGTTGTGCCCAAGGAAGAGTGTCAGGGTGAGTGGGCTGTTCCAGCTCCCAAGTTTTCTGCTACTCACCTGAGGTCACAGTCTGGTCTATGGGCATAGGTCCTCCCACAGGACTGGGTTGCGCAGGCACTGCTCAGGCCACTGAATGGGTAGGGACCACCATTGAGTGGTCTTAAACTGTTCTCCCACAGACGCAACAGGAAATGAAAATAAATTGATGGAAAATAAACAGTTTGTTAAAAAAATAAAAAAAGAAATCTGGAATCTTTAATCTGGATATAGGCTCTGTAGGGTATACCATCAAATTTTAAATTCTTATATTAATAATCACCATTGTGAGTAAAGAAAACATGCAATATAGTGTTCATTATTCATTGTAATGTCTTGTAGAATATAATTGCCTAAATTGATCTGTGATAAAACCCTAAAAAATATTTAGTGGTGAAATCAAGTTTATTTCAAAATTAATAAGTCTTTATTGAATGAGAGAGCTTTGGAAAAACATTTTTTAGAATATATTTGGGAAAGACTTCAACAAATTGTCCTGATTAAATTGGATCTGGACTGTTAAAATCATGCTTTTTAATCATGATTTGAAATCATGAGCTCTCTAATGGATTTTAAATAATTTCGTTTAATGTATCTATGAGAAATGGAACAGTCTTGAAGATTCTGGTGGGAAGCAGACTACTTACGAATCTTTCTGCTTTGTTGGAATCCTCAAAATAAATATGGAAAAAGTTCAAAAGATGAGTGGTGGATTTTTGTTAGGATCCAGCAATAAATGTTTTCAGTAGGTCTGAAGTAACAAGAGATCTTCCCTTGCCAGAAAAATAATGACAAGAGCAGTTTAGACCTCTAAATAAACTATATATCTTTGTGAAAAGAGAAAGGGAATTCATATTAACCTGAATATTTATGAGACTGTAAGGAAGCTTCTATAACAAGTTAAACATGAACTTGTGACAGGAAATATGAGAAAAGAGATTTTGTGAAAGAAGGGGAAATAAATTAAAGGGTAAGGGTACAAAAAGAAAGTAAAGGAAGATATTGGGTGAGACAAGCAAATATAGATAGAAGAAACAGTAAATTAATATAGAATTTAAAAGAGAATCTACTGAAGTAGAGAAGAGTGAAAAAATAAACTCCCTGTTATTTATATTAAACACTAGAAAGCAGGCATTAAAGGTATTAAGCTCTTGAGCATACTAGGAGAAAAATTTGCCTTGTTTATTATGGTAGTTTTGAGAATTATTTTCACCAGTTACTCAGTAATTCCAGTCAGTAATTCTTAAAGTGTGGCAGGTGAATTGTTAGCAATCCAGTAAACTCTCTGATATCAGATGGAGTTCTTTAAGAATATAAAGATTTACTGACATAGAGAACAGACTTATGGTTGCCAAGGTAGAGGGGGTTGAGGGAGGGGTGAAGGGGGAGGTTGGGGTTAGCAGTTGTAAGCTATTATATATAGAATGGATAAACAATAAGTCATACTATATAGCACAGAAAATGATAGTCAACATCCTATGATAAATCATAATGGAAAAGAATATAAAAAAATAATTTATATATATATATATATATATATATATATATATATATATATATATGTATAACTGAATCTCTTTGCTGTACAGAAGAAATTAAAACAACATTGAAAATCAACTATACTTCAAAAAATAAAATAAAATAAATATATACTCTCGGTTCTTCTCCAGACCCCAGAAGGGAAAGTACAGGAATCTACAGCAGCCAGTTATACTCCAGGTTGAGGGACAGCTACTTTTCAGCTTTTCTGGAGGAAGGCAAAGTTCTCTTTCCTTAAAACAAATGAACAGGTGTCAGGCCTCATCCTCTGAGGTGTGAGAGCTGAGTTGAGGACATTGGTCCACCTCCTGGCATCACATAATATCAAATGGCAAAAGTTCTCCCAGAGATCTCCGTCTCAAGGCTAAGACCTAACTCCACTTGATGACAAGCAAGCTACAGTGTTGGACACTCTATGCCAAACAACTAGTAAGACAGGAACACAATACCACTCATTAGCAGAGAGGTTGCCAAAAATCATAATAAGTTCACAGACACCCCAAAAAACACCACCGGAAATTGTTGTGCCCACCAGAGAGACAAGATCCACCAGAACACAGGCACCAGTCCCCTCCACCAGGAAGCCTACACAACACGCTGAACCAACCTTACCCACTAAGAGCAGACACCAAAAACAATGGGAACTATGAACCGGCAGCTTGCGAGAAGGAGACCCCAAACAGAGTAAGGTAAGCAAAATGAGAAGACAGAGAAATACACAGCAGATGAAGGAGAAAGGTTAAAAACCACTAGACCAAACAAATGAAGAGGAAATAGAAGGTCTACCTGAAAGAAAATTTAGACTAATAATAGTGAAGATGATACAAAATCTTGGAAATAGAATGGAGAAAATACAAGTAACATTTAACATGGACCTAGAAGAACTAAAGAGTAAACAAACAATGATGAACAACACAATAAATGAAATTAAAAATTCTCCAAAAGGAATCAATAGCAGAAAAACTGAGGCAGAAGAAGTGATAAGTGACCTGGAAGATAAAATAGTGGAAATAACTACCTCAAAGCAGAAGAAAGAAAAAAGATTGAAAAGAATTGAGGACAGTCTCAGAGACCTCGGGGACAACATTAAACACACCAACATACGAATTATAGGGGTCCCAGAAGAAGAAGAAGAAAAAAAAAAGGGACTGAGAAAATATTTGAAGAGATTATAGTTGAAAACTTCCCTAATATGAGAAAGGAAATAGTCAGTCAAGTCCAGGATGAGCAGAGAGTCCCACACAGGATAAATCCAAGGAAAAACACTCCAAGACACATATTAATCAAACTATCAAAAATTACATACAAAGAATAAATATTGAGAGCAGCAAGGGGAAAGCAACAAATACCATACAAGAGAATCCCCATAAGGTTACCAGCTGATCTTACAGCAGATTTTTGGAAAGCCAGAAAGGAGTGGCAGGACATATTTAAAGTGATGAAAGGGAAAAACCTACATCCAATATGACTCTACCCAGCAAGGATCTCATTCAGACTTGACAGAGAAATTAAAAACTTTACAAACAAGCAAAATCTAAGAGAATTCAGCACCACCAAACCAGCTTTACAAGAAATGCTAAAGGAACTTTTCTAGGCAGGAAACAAAAGAGAAGAAAAAGACCTACAACAACAAACACAAAACAATTAAGAGAATGGTAATAGGAACATGCATATCGATAACTACCTTAAATGTAAATGGATTAAATGCTCCAACCAAAAGATATAGACTGGCTGAATGGATACAAAAACAAGACCTGTATATATGGTGTCTACAAGAGATCCACTTCAGACCTAGTGACACATACAGACTGAAAGTGATTTCCATGCAAATGGAAATCAAAAGAAAGCTGGAGTAGCAATTCTCATATCAGACAAAATAGACTTTAAAACAAACACTATTATAAGAGACAAAGAAGGACACTACATAACGATCAAGGGATCAATCCAAGAAGAAGATATAACAATTGTAAATAGTTATGCACCCAACATAGGAGCACCTCAATACATAAGGCAAATACCAACAGCCATAAAAGGGGAAATTGATAGTAACTAAATCATAATAGGGGACTTTAACACCCCACTTTCACCAATGGACAGATCATCCAAAATGAAAATAAACAAGGAAACACAAGCTTTAAATGATACATTAAACAAGATGGACTTAATTGATATTTATAGGACATTCCATCCAAAAACAACAGAATACACTTTCTTCTCAAGTGCTCGTGGAACATTCTCCAGGATAGATCATATCCTGGATCACAAATCAAGCCTTGGTAAATTTAAGAAAATTGAAATTGTATCAAGTATCTTTTCCAACCACAACGCTATGAGACTAGATATCTATTATAGGAAAAGATCTATAAAAAACACAAACACATGGAAGCTAAACAACACAATACTTAATAACGAAGTGATCACTGAAGAAATCAAAGGGGAAGTCAAAAAATACCTAGAAACAAATGACAATGGAGACACGACAAACCAAAACCTATGAGATGCAGCAAAAGCAGTTCTAAGAGGTAAGTTTATAGCAATACAAGCCTACCTCAAGAAACAGGAAACATCTCGAATAAACAACCTAACCTTGCAACTAAACCAATTAGAGAAAGAAGAACAAAAAACCCCAAAGTTAGCAGAAGGAAAGAAATCATAAAGATCAGATCAGAAATAAATGAAAAAGAAATGAAGGAAACAATAGCAAAGATCAATAAAACTAAAAGTTGGTTCTTTGAGAAGATAAACAAAATTGATAAACCATTAGCCAGACTCAACAAGAAAAAAAGGGAGAAGACACAAATCAATGGAATTAGAAATGAAAAAGGAGAAGTAACGACTGACACTGCAGAAATACAAAGGATCATGAGAGCTTACTACAAGAAATTCTATGCCAATAAACCAAATACCCTGGAAGAAATGGACAAATTCTTAGAAAAGTACAGCCTTCCAAGACTAAACCAGGAAGAAATAGAAAATATAAACAGACAAATCACAAGCACTGAAATTGAGACTGTGATTAAAAATCTTCCAAAAAAAAAAAAAAATCCCAGGACCAGATGGCTTCACAAGCAAATTTTATCAAACATTTAGAGAAGAGCTAACACCTATCCTTCTCAAACTCTTCCAAAATATAGCAGGAGGAACATTCCCAAATTCATTCTACAAGGCCATGATCACCCTGATACCAAAACCAGACAAAGATGTCACAAAGAAAGAAAACTACAGGCCAATATCACTGATGACTATAGATGCAAAATCCTCAACAAAATATTAGCAAACAGAATCCAACAGCACATTAAAAGGATCATACACCATGATCTACTGGGGTTTATCCCAGGAATGCAAGGATTCTTCAATATACGGAAATCAATCAATGTGATACACCATATTAACAAATTGAAGGAGAAAAACCTTATGATCATCTCAATAGATGCAGAAAAAGCTTTTGACAAAATTCAACACCCAGTTATGATAAAAAAACTTCCAGAAAGCAGGTATAGAGGGAACTTATCTCAACATAATAAAGACCATATATGACAAACCCACAGCCAACATCGTTCTCAATGGTGAAAAAATGAAAACATTTCCACTAAGATCAGGAAGAAGACAAGGTTGCCCACTCTCACCACTATAATTTAACATAGACATTTCTCCAAAGATGATATACAGATTACCAACAAAAACATGAAAGGATGCTCAACATCACTAATCATTAGAAAAATGCAAATCAAAACTACAATGAGGTAACACCTCACATCGGTCAGAATGGCCATCATTAAAAAATCTAGAAACAATAAATGCTGGAGAGGGTGTGAAGAAAAGGGAACCCTCTTGCACTGTTGGTGGGAATGTAAATTGATACAGCCACTATGGAGAACAGTATGGAGGTTCCTTAAAAAACTAAAAATAGAACTACCATACGACCCAGCAATCCCACTACTGGGCATATACCCTGAGAATACCATAATTCAAAAAGAGTCATGTACCACAATGTTCATTGCAGCACTATTTACAATAGCGAGGACATGGAAGCAACCTAAGTGTCCATTGACAGATGAATGGATAAAGAAAATGTGGCACATATATACAATGGAATATTACTCAGCCATAAAAAGAAATGAAATTGAGTTATTTTTAGTGAGGTGGATGGACCTAGAGTCTGTCATACAGAGTGAAGTAAGTCAGAAAGAGAAAAACAAATACTGTATGCTAACACATATATCTGAAATCTAAAAAAAAAAAAATTGGTTTTGAAGAACCTAGGGGGAGGACAGGAATAGAGATGAAGACATAGAGAATGGACTTGAGGACACAGGGAGGGAGAAGGGTAAGCTGGGACGAAGTGAGAAAATGGAATTGACATATATAAACTATCAAATGTAAAATAGATAGCTTGTGAGAAGCAGCTGCATAGTACAAGGAGATCAGCTCGGTGCTTTGTGACCACTTAGAGGGGTGGGATAGGGAGGATGGGAGGGAAATGCAAGAGGGAGGAGATATGGGGATATATGTATATGTAAAGGTGATTCACTTTGTTATAAAGCAGAAAATTACACACTATTGTAAAGCAATTTTACTCCAATAAAGATGTTAAATATAAATAAAAGAAAATCCAAAATTGTATTTACCAAAAATAATTAATTGAATCAAATGGGAAAAATGTGTGTGTGTGTGTATATATATATATATATATATATATATATTTACCAAATATGTTTATATGTCTTGATATTATATGAAGACTTTCTATTGATTATGAAAAAAATGCCTAGGCCAATATTTTAATGATAATTAAGCATCACAGCATTGAAGGGCAAGTGTATGACTTGGGATAAGACAGAGCTGGATTCAAATGCCAGCTATATTACTTACTTAGTAGGTTCAGTTTGGAAAGTTACGTCCTTCTTTTGAGACATGATACTCTTTTTCTAAAATGTTCATAAAATGCTTAATTATGGGGTGCTTTAAGGATTAAATTAAATTAGTTACTGCATATGACAACCTAGTATTCTACCTAGCATGGGGTAAACATTCAAAACAGAAATTATAGCATTATGATTCCACTGAAAGCATAACACCAACATCACTCCAATTTTATCTTAAAACTTTCTCAGCCCCTCTTTTATATATCCCCACAAGGAGCTATTTTTTCCAATGAGCCTCAGTGTGTCCACTGGCACCCAGACATCACCAAAATCTTTTGATGTCTACCATTGCCTGATGAACCCATGTCATCTGTATCCGAAATTTTAGACAAAATTCGTGTTGGTAGTGTTAATTTACTTAGCCAGTTTTTGCAACTTTTCCTTTCAAGGTTTTAAAACCTACTCATCTTTTGTCTGCCACCTCACTTAATCGTTGTTTTCTGTTTAGTGCTTCTCTTTTCTGAGATAGTATTGTTTCATATGAGGAAAGCTGGCCAGAAAGTCTTTCCAAAAAAGGGGGAAAGGGTAGAGATACAGATTCTTACCCATTGGTCATCACAGTTACCCTTTTTGTATTATCTCATTAAAAGTAGTTTCATCTTCATATCTTTATTGTGGTTTATTTCATGAAAATCTGAGTTGCTGTAATATTGGGGGTTTTTTTGCATGTTAAAATTTGTTCTGACTAATTTAATTATTTATATTGAATTAACCTTGTAAGACTATTGCTCTATAATTCCTTGTCACAAGGATGACTTTATGGAAGGAAATGATACTAAAACAGTGATTTGGAACCTAATAAAAATGGGAGTTTCTGAATTAATTTCTTCCATTCCATAATAATAGAAAATCAACTGAATATATTTACTATCCATATATTCAACTTAATTTATATTATCAAAATTATGTTTGATGTTTTAAGTAGTGCAATATTTTTGAATTGTTTACTTCTTTCATTTCTATTTTCTATATTTTTATTAAATATTATTTCTTAGAGAAAAGCCATTTTCATGACATTAAGAACCTGTATGTGACATTTTAGGGAATAGTTAGTTAAAATCATTAAAGAGCTAATTTTTAGTTTTACAACTTATTTACAGTACAGCTTATTATTGGCTAGTTACCTAGAAGACCTATGATCAGTGAAGCACAATCTCTTAGAAGCATGCTTAGAAAATTATATCTACCATATAGTGAGTTCTAGAAGTCTCATCACTGCCATCTACCTAGGAATGTTCTTCTAACAGTCACATCAATAAAGTTAATGGATTAAGCTATGGATCCCTGAAAATTCCATTAACCAGGCAGAATAATCCCCCAAAGGCTGCTGAGAATTTGCAAAAGGCAGAAATTCGTTGAATTTTAAACACGAAGATGAATAAAAATGGGAAAATAATAAAGAAAATTCTTATTTTACCCATTTTTCTAATTGTGCATTACTTAAATGATGGTGTTGATCTATATAGTTCTTGCTATCATCCTTGTTATAATTCCATTAGAAACCTCTGATGTAACTAGGCTGGATTACAAAAATTATGTTCTAACATCTCTTATTAACACTTTCTTCCACCCAACTTCATTTACTTCACCTCAGAGGAATACCCCATTTTCCTTATTAACTATTCAAACATCTTCACATTAAATTTAAGGCACTGAGAGTCTGACCTCTACTGACCTTTTCCGGCTCCTCTCTCCACCACATCTCAGTTCCCACAAGCCTTGCTAAATGTACATCATTTCTTTGAATGTGCTCTGCCATCTCTCTCCTTCAGGTCTTTCCACACTTCTGCTATGACATTCTTTCCCTCCTAAATTAACCTGGCTGACTCGTACTCACCATTCAAATGTCAGCTTAGACATAATTTCCTGCACTAGATACTAACCCTTGCTTGCTGCCATAATTCCAAGACAGATGTTGTTCTTATGAGCTCCTGTAAAATACTGTTCTACTTCTACTAGTGTGTAATTGCCTGTTTAATTCTGTGTACCCCTTACCAGATGGCAAAATACCTTGTTCATCCTTGAATTCCCAGCCAACAGCACAATGCCTGGCACAGTAGTCAAAAAGTAGTCAGAGAACAGATGAGTAAATTCATGAGGAAACGTTGTTATTTTGTTCGTTTGTTTTGAAAGGAGAGTAAAATTCTTGAATGAAATGTGATTTTTTATTTTTTTAGTTCTACAAGACAGTGTAAGAGTAGATAAATATCACTCTATTGACTATACATTTTACAAATGACTCAACTGTACTTGTTTACATTGAACATCATTCCTAGGCTCAGAAATCATTCACGAGTATTAAAATAAGCTGGAAACATAATTGTAGCCTAACACTCAAATCTGATGAAACTAGAGGATATTTGTAACCTTGACTTATGTGAAGAGTAAAAGTGGATGAATGAGGGTTACAGAGGATAACATGGATAAGAAGCAAATGGTTTCACATGACAGAAGTTAAGAAAATCTCAGAAACTGGAAGAAAAATCTTCCGCAGAAGATGGGGGCAAGGTGGAGGAAGAAATTGTTTAAATGTCTATTAATGGAGTAGAAGGAGGTCAGCTCCCCAAAGACACCCAGTGTGACCTGGATACATCCCCCTTCACTACCAGTCCTAGAAAATGTGTCTGAGAACCTGAACTTGAGAGGGTTCAGAGAAAAGCAGATATAAAGGATAGGGCAAGAGAGAATAAATGAAGATTACCATAATAAACTGTATGGTCCCAGCTGCCTTCTCTCGCTAGGGACCCAGAAGGTATGTGGGGCTCTTTACTGCTCCCCTTATTCCCCTTCTTTTCCATTCACTCCCTCAATCTTGTCACAACAAAGTACAAGATCTCTCTCTATAGAAACAGAATGGCTTTAGAAGATTGGCTTAGAGGAACAACAATGTGGAGAGAGGAGCCCCACTAAAAAAAAAGAGAAGGTAAAACTATCTAACCATGAGACAAACTGGTCCACCCATGAGAAAATTTCATTTGCTTTTTAGATATTTAACCTTAAATATGATTTTTTTTTTTTTTAAAAAAAAGCCTCTAAAATGAAGCAGGGACGAAAAGAAAGAAACCATGAGAGGAATTAAGCACAGAAATTTTTCAAAAAAATTTGATTTATCAGAAAGATATTTCATAGTGAAACAAGAATAAGCCACTATAAAAAGAAACAAAAGAAAACCAGAACTAACAATTGGCAATTAAAGTTATAAAAGCTGAAATGTTACAAAAATTTCCTAGATAGAGAATAGAAGTTAAAGTTGACCTCCCAGAGGGTAAAAGGAAGGCTAAAAGAGTTGAGAAGAAAGGAAAAAAGTTAAAAAATTGAAGGAGCAATTGCAAAATCTCTCTAATTAAGATTTCCAAAGAACACAGTGTGGAGGAAATTTCTAATGAGATAATATTAGAACAAAAAGGCATAAAACTCCACATGGAAATAGCCTACCAGGTCCAAACAGTGAATGAAAAGTAAATGCATCATTTAACACAATTTTGAAATTTCAGATCACCAGAGTTAAGTATTTTGACTTTCACAGGGTAAAAATAAGATCATGGTCTTTCGGGTTCAAGATGGAGGAGTAGAAGTACGTGCTCTCACTCCCTCTTGAGAGAGCACCAGAATCACAATGAACTGCTGAACCATCATCGACAGGAAGACATTGGAACTCATCAAAAAAGATACCCCACATGCAAAGACAAAGGAAAAGACACAATGAGATGGTAGAGGGGCGCAATCACAATAAAATCAAATCCCATAACTGCTGGGTGGGTGACTCATAAACTGGAGAACACTTATACCACAGAAGTCCACCCATTGGAGTGAAGGTTCTGAGCCCCACGTCAGGCTGGGGGTCTGGCAATGGAAGGTGGAATTCCTAGAGAATCAGACTTTGAAGGCTAGCGGGATTTGATTGCAGGACTTTGGCATGACTGGGGGAAACAGAGACTCCACTCTTGGAGGGCACAAACAAAGTAGTGTGCTCATTGGGACCCAGGAGAAGAAGCAGTGACCCCATAGGAGACTGGACCAGACCTACCTGCTAATGTTGGAGGGTCTCCTGCAGAGGCAGGGGGTAGCTGTGTCTCACTGTGAGGACAAGGACACTGGCAGCAGAAGTTCTGGGAAGTACTCCTTGGTGTGAGCCCTCCCAGAGTACGCCATTAGCCCCACCAAAGAGCCTGGGTAGGCTCCAGTGTTGGGTTGCCTCAGGCCAAAAAACCAACACAGAGCAAACCCAGCCCCACCCATCAGCAGAAAAGTGGATAAAAGTTTTGCTGAGCTCTGTCCACCTGAGCAACAGCCAGCTCTACCCACCACCAGTCCCTCCTATTAGGAAGCTTGCAGAAGCCTCTTATATAGCCTAATCCACCAGAGGGCAGACAGCAGAAGCAAGAAAAACTACAATCCTGCAGCCTGTGGAACAAAAACCACATTCACAGAAACATAGGCAAGATGAAAAGGCAGAGGGCTATATACCAGATGAAGGAACAAGATAAAACCCCAGAAAAACAACTAAATGAAGTGGAGATAGGCAACCTTCCAGAAAAAGAATTCAGAATAATGATAGTGAAGATGATCCAGGATCTCGGAAAAAGAATGGAGGCAAAGATCAAGAAGATACAAGAAATGTTTAACAAAGACCTAGAAGAATTAAAGAACAAACAGAGATGAACAATAAAATAACTGATATGAAAAATACACTAGAAGGAATCAATAGCAGAATAACTGAGGCAGAAGAATGGATAAGTGACCTGGAAGACTGAATGGTGGAGTTCACTGCTGCATAACAGAATAAAGAAAAAAGAATGCAAAGAAATGAAGACAGCCTAAGAGACCTCTGGGACAACATTATACACACCAACATTCACATTATAGGGTTCTCAGAAGGAGAAGAGAGAAAGAAAGGACCCGAGATAATATTTGAAGAGATTACTGATGAAAACTTCCCTAACATGGGAAAGGAAATAGCCACCCAAGTCCAGGAAATGCAGAGAGCCCCATACAGGATAAACCCAAGGATAAACACGCTGAGACACATAGTAATAAAATTGGAAAAACTTAAAGACAGAAAAATTATTGAAAGCAGCAATGGAAAAACGACAAATAACATACAAGGGAACTCCCATAAGGTTAAGAGCAGATTTCTCAGCAGAAACCCTACAAGCCAGAAGAGAATGGCATAACATATTTAAAGTGATGAAAGGGAAGAATGTACAACCAAGATTACTCTACCCAGCTAGGATCTCATTCTGATTCGATGGAGAAATCAAAAGCTTTACAGACAAGCAAAAGCTAAGAGAATTCAGCACCACCAGACCAGTTCTACAACAAATGTTAAAGGAACTTCTTTAAATGGGAAACACAAGAGAAGAAAAGGACCTACAAAAACAAACCCAAAACAATTAAGAAAATGGTCATAGGAACATACATATCAATAATTACCTTAAACGTGAATGGATTAAATGCTCCAACCAAAAGACACAGGCTTGTTGAATGGATACAAAAACAAGAACCATATATACGCTTTCTACAGGAGACCCACTTCAGACCTAGGGACACATATAGACTTAAACAGAGAGGATGGAAAAAGATATTCCATGCAAATTGAAATCAAGAGAAAACTGGAATAGCAATACTCATATCAGAAAAAAACAGACTTTAAAATAAAGACTGTTTCAAGTGACAAGGAAGGGCAGTACAAAATGATCAAGGGGTCAATCCAAGAAGAAGATATAACAATTATAAACATATATGCACCCAACATAGGAGCACCTAAATACATAAGGCAACTGCTAACAGCCATAAAAGGGGAAATCAACAGTAATACAACAATAGTGGGGGAATTTAACACCTCACTTACACCAATGGACAATTCATCCAAACAGAAAATTAATAAGGAAACACAAGCTTTAAAAGACACAATTGACCAGATAGATTTAATTGATATTTATAGGACATTCCATCCAAAAACAGCAGATTACACTTTCTTCTCAAGTGTACACGCAACATTCTCCAGCATAGATCACATCTTGGGTCACACAAATCAAGCCTCAGTAAATTTAAGAAAATAGAAACCATATCAAGCATCTTTTCTGACCACAAGGCTATGAGATTAGAAATCAATTACAGGGAAAAAAACATAAAAAACACAAACACATGGAGGCTAAACAATACGTTACTAAATAACCAAGAGATCACTGAAGAAATCAAAGAGGAAATCAAAAAATACCTAAAGACACATGAAAATGAAAACACAACAATCCCAAACCTATGGGATGCAGGAAAAGCAATTCTAAGAGGGAAGTTATAGCAATAAAAGCCTACCTCAAGAAACAAGAAAAATCTCAAATAAACAACCTAACCTTACACCTAAAGGAACTAGAGAAAGAACAAACAAAACCCAAAGTTAGGAGAAGGAAAGAAATCATAAAGATCAGAGTGGAAATAAATGAAATAGAAACAAAGAAAACAAAGGCAAGGATCAATAAAACTAAAAGCTGGTTCTTTGAGAAGATAAACAAAATTGAGAAACATTTACCCAGACTCATCAAGAAAAAGAGGGAGAGCACTCAAATCAATAAAATTAGAAATAAAAAAGGAGAAGTTACAACACACACTGCAGAAATACAAAGCATCCTAAGAGATTACTACAAGCAACTCTATGCCAATAAAATGGACAACCTGGAAGAAATGGACAAATTCTTAGAAAGGTATAACCTTCCAAGACTGAACCAGGAAGAACTAAAAAATATGAACAGACCAATCACAAGTAATGAAATTGAATCTGTGATTAAAAATCTTCCAACGAACAAAAGTCCAGGACCAGATGGCTTCACAGGTGAATTCTATCAAACATTTAGAGAAGAGCTAACACCCATCCTTCTCCAACTCTTCCAAAAAATTGCAGAGGAAGGAACACTCCCAAACTCATTCTATGAGGCCACCATCACCCTGATACCAAAACCAGACAAAGATACTACAAAAAAAGAAAATTACAGACCAGTATCACTCATGAATATAAATGCAAAAATCCTCAACAAAATATTAGCAAACAGAATCCAACAACACATTAAAAGGATCATAAACCATGATCAAGTGGGGTTTATCCCAAAGATGCAAGAATTGTTCAATATAGGCAAATTAATCAATGTGTACACCATATTAACAAATTGAAGAATAAAAACAATATGATCATCTCAATAGATGCAGAAAAAGCTTTTGACAAAATTCAACACCCACTTATGATAAAAAGTCTCCAGAAAGTGGACATAGAGGGAGCCTACCTCAACATAATAAAGGCCATATATGAGAAAACCACAGCAAACATCATTCTCAATGGTGAAAAAATTAAGCATTTCTGCTAAGATCAGGAACAAGACAAGTATGTCCACTCTCACCACTATTATTCAACATAGTTTTGGAAGTCCTAGCCCTGGCCACCAGAGAAGAAAACGAAATAAAGGGAATACAAATTGGAAAAGAAGAAGTAAAAATGTCACTGTTTGCAGATGACATGATACTATACATAAAGAATCCTAAAGATGCCACCAGAAAAATACTAGAGCTAATCAATGAATTTGGTAAAATTCCAGGATACAAAGTTAATGCACAGAAATCTCTTGCATTCCTATACACTAATGATGAAAAATCTGAAAGAGAGATTAAGGAAACATTCCAATTTACCATTGCAACAAAAAGAATAAAATACCTAGGAATAAACCTACCTAGGGAGACAAAAGACCTGTATGTAGAAAACTATAAGACAATGATGAAAGAAATTAAAGATGATACAAACAGATGGGGAGATATACCATGTTCTTGGATTGGAAGAATCAATACTGTGAAAATGACTATACTATACAAAGCAATCTACAGATTTGATGCAATCACTATCAAATTACCAATGGCTTTTTTTTACAGAACTAGAACAAAAAGTCTTAAAATTTGTATGGAGACACAAAAAGACTCTGACCAGCCAAAGCAGTCTTGAGGGGAAAAAAACGGAGCTGGAGGAATCAGACTCCCTGACTTCAGACTATATTACAAAGCTACAGAAATGAAGACAATATGGTACTGGCACAGAAACAGAACTATAGATCAATGGAACAGCATAGAAAGCCCAGACATAAACCCATGCCCCTGTGGTCAACTAATCTATGACAGAGGAGGCAAGGATATACAATGGAGAAAGTACAGTGTCTTCAATAAGTGGTGCTGGGAAAACTTGACAGCTACATGTAAAATAATGAAATTAGAACACTTCCTAACACCATACACAAAAATAAACTCAAAATGGATTAGAGACCTAAATGTAAGACCAGACACTATAAAACTCTTAGAGAAAAACAAAGGAAGAACACTCTTTGACATAAACCACAACAAGATCTTTTTTGACCTACCTCCTATAGTAATGGAAATAAAAACAAAAATAAACAAATGGGACCTAATGAAACTTAAAAGCTTTTACACAGCAAAGGAAACCCTAAACAAGGTGAAAAGACAACCCGCAGAATGGGAGAAAATATTGCAAACGAATCAACGGACAAAGGATTAATCTCTAAAATATATAAACACCTCATGCAGGTCAATATTTAAAGAACAAACAACCCAATCCCTAAATGGGTGGAAGTCCTAAATACACATTTCTCCAAAGAAGACATACAGATGGCCAGGAAGCACATGAAAAGCTGCTCAACATCACTACTTGTTAGAGAAATGCAAATCAAAACTACAATGAGGTATCACCTCACACCAGTTAGAATGGGCATCATCAGAAAATCTACAAACAACAAATGCTGTAGAGGGTGTGGAGAAAAGGGAACCCTCTTGCGCTGTTGGTGGGAATGTAAATTGATACAGCCACTATGGAGAACAATATGGAGGTTCCGTAAAAAACTAAAAGTAGAATACCATATGTCCCAGCTATCCCACTACTGGGCATACATCCAGAGAAAATCATAATTCAAAAAGTCATATGCACCTCAAAGTTCATTGCAGCACTATTTACAATAGCCAGGTCATGGAAGCAAACTAAATACCCATCAACAGATGAATGAGTAAAGAAGATGTGGTACATATATACAATGGAATATTTCTCAGCCATAAAAAGGAATGAAATTGGGTCATTTGTAGAGATGTGGATGAATCTAGAAACTGTCATACAGAGTGAAGTAAGTCAGAAATAGAAAAACAAATGTCGTATATTAACACATATATGTGAAACCGAGAAAAATGGTACAGATGAACCGGTTTGCAGAGCAGAAATTGAGACACAGATGTTGAGAACAAACGTATGGACACCAAGGGGGGAAAGCGGTGGGGGCGGGGGGGATGGTTGTGGTGTGATGAATTGGGAGATTGGAATTGACATGTATACATTAATATGTATACAATTGGTAACCAATAAGAACCTGTTGTATAAAAAAATAAATATATAATCAAATTCAAACAAAAATGTCATGGTAAAATAGTTAAGAATTGCATTAAATTACTCAAAAACATGGAGAAGTTTTAAGGGAGTATGGATTTCAAAAGCCTGAGGTAAATTATTTTTATCTTATAATCTTCAAATTATAAAAACCATAAACCAAGGAAAAGAGGAAAGTGAAGAAAATTTCAAAAATTGTCAAAAATATTTTCCCCACTCACCTTTTTTTAGGAAGCTATTAGAAGATGTGCTTGACCAAAACATGGAGGTAAACCAATAAATAGGAATCCCAGGGCATCCCCAAAATAATGCACAAGAATGTAAAACTGTAATAATGTCAACAAATAATATAAAAATATTATAAATGGGTAATATCAGTGCATTGAAAATATTAACAAATAAGATAATAAAAACCAGCCTCTCTTCAAATAGTTTTTATAAAAAGTTGAAAGCAGCAAATTCAAAGGACAGAATACATTTTTTAAAAAGTTGAACAAGAGAACGGAGTGCCACAATAATATTATGTTCTATTACAAGCTTTTCAACATGAGTTTCTGTTTAAAAATGCACAAGTATTAATATAAAAATGAAAAAAAAATCAATTACAAAGAAAATCATCCTTGTCATTTTCCATTCTCTATTCAAAGAAATCAGATGTGATTGAAGGATAAACTGTTTCTAAAGAATACCTAAAAATCCATGCCAGCAGTTGAAGTCCAAGTACACCATACCTTGAAAACACAGCATATTAACAAATAACAAAGGTTAAATTTGCCAGAATGGTGTTTTCTGTGATGTATATATTTGTTGATTGATAAAGCTTATAAACCTTCTTTTATTGAACTTATTCATAAAATGTTCTTTCAAGAAAATACTGTACTTTTGATACAAGTATTCTCTTTAATTCTGAGAAGATTTAAGTCTGATTCAAAATTAAAACCACATTTTGCTTGGAATTTAAACATAGCAAAAAGAAACCTTGAAATTTCATCTGTTAATTGTGCATAAAAATATAATGTTTCATGCTAATTACAATGACTTAAGACAGACTTATAAAACTTATTTCTTTACAGTTCACCTGGGTTAAAATTCTTAGATATATATGTTGATCTAGAGCAAAGTACAATAGAGAGAATTTTAAAATGTGAACAACACTGTAAATCAGGGACACCAATTACATGTCTTGAATCAAGATAAATTTTGAGCAGCACCCTCTTCAACTCCTCAAGGGGCATTTAACAATATTCTCAACAGGAAGGCAAACAATCCTTTCCGTCACAGAAAAGAGCTTTTCTATAACAGAACTATGTCACAGCTATTTCAGGGTTCTTTGTTTGAAACTGGAATGTAAAACGTCCAATATCTTGAGGCAAGTTCACTTAAACCAAAGGAATTTTAGACTTTGCTCAATGCATCAACTGTATTATTAAAGAATAGGTAGAACCTACTCTCTCCTGCTTCACCCTTGCAATTCAGGACTGTCTGCTCACAGGGTAAAATATTTTGATTATGGGAAGTGACTTCTTACAACTCTACATTACTGAATAAAATAAAGCTACTTTCTGCACATGTGCGACAGAGAAGAAGGATGATTCTGGATGGCAAATTGCTTTAATAAATGACACGGAAAAATAGATTTCATAGAAGTCACCCTACCTAAGACAATTATTTTTGCTATTTTTTCTCCACCATAATTCTCCCACAAACTCAGCTGGAGAAATTTCCATTTAATTAGCAATTATTACTAATCAGAAAACTTTGTATTTAGGCATTGTTTAACGTGGACTTTAGAGAATCTTAAGATGTTATTGAGTTTTTATTGTTATATCAGAAGAAACAGAAAAATTAATGATATAATGAAATATACCACAAACTATATACTTCACCCTCCCAGATTTATTATTTAGAAAGAATGGCCATGGAGACATCAGTATGCCATGCTAAATAGTTTCTATTTTACCCTTGCACCTTGTCAGGAGCTAATGGAATGGAAAGGACTAAGGTTGGAGTTTATATTATGTCTCTCAAATGTCTATTTTCACTTTCTTTCCTTAATTAGTGGAGGAGTGTATTTCTTTGCCTCCCTTCACACAGAGATACCTATGAAATTAGGTTCTGGACAATGGGATATGAGCAAATGTGACATATGCGAGTTCCAAGACATAACCTTAAAATATGGGGAAATAATCTAAAAAAGAGTGGGTATATGTATAAGTATAACTGAATTACTTTGTTGTACAGCTAAAAGTAACACAACAGTGTAAATCAACTGTACTCCAATTTTTTTTTTAATGTAGAACTGGAAAATAAACAAACAAACAAAAAAGCAGTTGCTTACCTTCACCGCTTTTCTCACTTCGTGAGGAGTGGCATGCTATTCTGGTCACATGAGCCAGATATAATCATGTGTATGAGAGCTATACCTGAGAGGAAATCAGACCAAAATGGTAGAGAGAATCTGCATCCCTGGAAGGATTAGGGAGGAGCAGCCTAACTCTTTTTAGACCATTTACCAATCCCAAAACTATTATGTTGAGAAAGATATTAAGATCTATTTTATTTAATCCACTGTATTTGGAGGTCTATTTGTTGTAGAAATTTAGTTTACAGCCTACGCAATTAGAAAAAATGATACTTGGCAATAAGGTATGTTTGTAACAAAAATTCTAAAGCATATGACATTGGCTTAATAATCACAAGCTGAACAGTGAGGATATTGACACAACAGGCTAGAAAGCTTTTCATCCTCTTCAGCTGTGGAAAACATTGTTAAAGTAGCCTCCTTTGACAATTTGGAAGGCAGATTACATAATCTGGAACTCTATAAATGGTTATAAAATGTTAGAATATCCCTGTTTTTTGGTTTTTTTCTTGTAGCTATTAGCAAAATATCATCAGAAATATGAACTTTAACTATAATTGCACTGAAGCAGAAATGTCAAGGGGTATAGTTCTTCTATGCAAGATTCTTTCGGGCCGTGTCCTGCACTATAAAGTGACTGGGAGCTCAGTTATTTGAGGTTTTGCCATGGTGTCAATGACCAACTACTTCTTAACCCCAAACAGCAGGATTTATAATTGTGACTCTAAGTTTGTCTCAGAGCTTCTATTTAAATGTCCTTCACTACCCGGTGGGAATTAGCTCAGTAGCATATATTAGATTCAGGTTGTTCCAGTTTCACAAAACATCTTATGTCAAATGCCTTTAAGGTAATCACACACAGTCTGAAAGAGAAGAGGATATTCTGAACACAGATATGTAAGGCTTAGGAAATATGCATAGATGAACTATTTGGTTATAGGTACTTGTAAATGGAACTAATTGAAATCATATATTTGGAAGCCAACACAGCTGAAATATTTTGCCAAATAAACCACTATCCTGGCCTGCAAAAGTCTATGTCTCTTCAACTTCAAAAAAATATTGGGGACACCAAATCTCTACCAGCATGAAGCTGAGTAGGCCTTAGTAGGGCATACTCTCCAATGCCAACTACAGAGGTGGCCATGGAAAATAATAATGAACAAGCAACAGCAACTGAGGTAGCAGATGGTCTTCCTAGCTGCCAAAGAATGATTTTTCATAATTTTTGCCAAGCAGAATTTGATAACTATCTTGGAATGATGAATGTTACATGTTCCACGTTCTTCCAGTTTTTTCAATGAAGAATTATTGTAATAACTCTGCTCAGACTCCACCATTGTAAATTGAGCATGAGGGGAGTAAAGAAATCCATGTGTTAAACTAGGAGCCACATTTGGACCTGGTGGATGGACTATTCCTTATCCAGAGATCTTGGACAGACCTTGAGCTGGGTGGAGAACCTTGGTAGGATGTTGAGATGTCTTCACAGTGCGTATTTGTGTTTGTGTGGTGTGTGTGTGTGTGTGTGTGTGCGTGTGTGTGTGTGTGTATATACTGGGAATATGTTTCATGCATGAGAAGGAAGTTGCTTTTGTGTTCATAGGGGTTGGCTGTGGAATATTTTTCTTCTTGAAATAGAATGCTTGTCATCTAGAGATTGCATTCAAGCGTGAATAAGTTCTGGTCAATGGCAGATAAAGAAAAGTTATGTGTGCAAATTATAGGTCATGTCTTAAAAGGAAGCTGCTTACTCTCCATTCTGTTTTTCTCCTTCCCTGCTATCAGAAACACAGAAATGGTGGTGTGAAGAGGCATCCTAATGAATGGTGAAGACCACAACAGATGTGGTGGTGTGAAGGGAAATTCTAATGAATGATGAACACCACAATAGAAACGTCCTAAATGGCCAGTTACCTGTGAGTAGAAAAGCCTACCCATCGTATTATTTGAGAGATAATGAGTTTTTATCTTATCTGAATCACTGCATTTTCAGATGTCCTTTTAACCATAGCATCCTTTACTAATCCAGGAGAGAACAAATATGAGATTTACAATTTAAGATGCTACCTCTAACTATAGACTGGGTGACAGGCTGGAAGGAGATAGAGATTCCAATTAAATGCCTAGAAATAGCCCTTGTGAGAAATGAGAACTTAAAGATATAACACAATGACAATAACAATGAAGATGAAGAGACGCTTTGGTAGATACTGGAGAAGTAAAAGTGACCAGACATGTTTAACTAATTAAAGATGGAAGTTGAGAAATGGAGTAAGTTTTAGATGACTCTAAAATTTTTCAGTAAATGCCTACCATATGCCTGGCACTTGATTATTTGCTGTGTATAAAAAATTTCTTTACTGAAGAAATTCATTATTTTTTTTACCAGATAAGAACAAACACACACACATATATATGAAAAAAATTAAGGCAGTATTTGTTTAACCAAAGAATGAAAGTCTATAAGGCTGTGAGATTTCAGCAGAGAAACTCTTATAAGAGGAGACTTCATAAAGAATGCCCAACTTAAGTCAGTCTTAAAATGATGAATCAAATTAAGACAGAAAAGAAAGCAGATGGAAAAGATAAGCTAGCCATCTTACTAATGGATAATATTAGTTAGTCAGAAAGCCCCAGTTTGAAAATTTGTATTTAATTTGTTACAAAGTTTGTCCATTTGTCAATCTGTGAGCTATTTCTTTTGAATAGTTTGGTAAAGTTGAGGAAAATGCTGTTATTCTGATACACACACACACACACACATTCCATCTCTAAGTATTCAGATTCACATATTTTATTAACTTTATATGTTAAAAAAGTAAATTGCATAATAGAAGTGACAGGTTTATGTTTATTTTAAGATTTGGCATTATATTTTCCATGGTGTGAATCATCATCAAAGATTCTAAAGATCAAACTGCTGTTATGTTTCCTTTATTCTGATTTAATTAGGATCATGAAATAATCCTTGTAGTGTATTTTAGGCAATAATAATATATACCATTTATTGAATGCAGATCCTGTTCTAATAACCTAATGTGTATTCACTCATTTAAGGAGGAAAAATGGAAGGAAGGAAGAAAAGAAGGAAGATCAGTAAAGGTGTATTTCATAAGATTATCTCATAGGACTAAGTTTCTTGGATGACTGTGTATTCTTCAGTGTTTGTAGACAAATGCACAATTGACATTGCTGAAATGTATAATCTGAAAATGCTGCTGAAAGAGAAACATATTGTGTTCAGTAATATTTTAACTAAAAATTTTATTGATATGTAATTAACATACAATATTATATTAGTTTCAGGTATACAAAATAGTGATTTGATATTTTTATACATTATGAAATGATTACCAATAAGACCAGCTATCATCCTTACCATGAAAAGCTGTTAAAGTACCATTGACTATATTCCTTATGGGTACATTACATAACCGTGACTTATGTATTTTACAACTGGAAGTTTGTACCTCTGAAACCCCTTCACCTATTTTGTCTGCCCCTCCCTCCGGACTGGCAATCACCAATTTGTTCTCTGTACCTATGAGTCTGTTTCTGTTTTGTTTTGCTTTTTTGTTTGTTTTGTTTTTTTAGATTCCACATATAAGTTAAATCATATGGTATTTGTCTTTCTCTATCTGATTTATTTCACTAAGAATAATATTCTCTACGTGAGCCACAACTAAGGAGTCTGCTGGCCGAAACTAAGGAGCACACATGCCACAACTAAGGAGCCAGCAAGTTACAACTAAGGAGCCTGTGAGTCACAACAAAGGAGCTCGCCAGATGCAACTAAGGAGCACCTGTGCTGCAACTAAGGAGCAGCAAGCCGCAACTAAGGAGCCCTTGAGCCTCCCACAACTAAGACCTGGCATGACCAAATAAATAAATAAATAAATAAATAAATAAATAAAATAAATATGAAAAAAATAAATAAGAATATTCTCTAAGTACATCCATGTTGTCCACATAGGCAAGATTTCACTCTTTTTTTATGGCTGAGTAATATTGCACTATATACATATATATATATAACATCTTCTTTATCTGTATATCTACAGGAGGGCACCCAAGTCACTTCCATATCTTGTCTATGGAAAATAGTGAACATTGGGGTTCATATATTTTTTGAATTAGTGTTTTTATTTTTTTTTCAGATAAATACCCAGAAGTTGAATTGCTGAATTGTAAAGTGATACTATTTTTAGTTTCTTGAGGAACTTCCATAGTGGCTGCACCAATTTACATTTCCACCAACAATGGACAACAGATCTCTTTTTTATACATCCTTGCCAACACTTTGTTTCTTGTCTTTTTTTTTAAAAATTAATTAATTAATTAATTTATTTTTGGCTGTGTTGGGTCTTCGTTTCTGTGCAAGGGCTTTCTCTAGTTGTGGCAAGCAGGGGTCACTCTTCATTGCAGTGTGTGGGCCTCTCACTATCACGGCCTCTCTTGTTGCGGAGCATAGGCTCCAGACGCGCAGGCTCAGTAGCTGTGGCTCACGGGCCTAGTTGCTCTGCGACATGTGGGATCTTCCCAGACCAGGGCTCGAACCCGTGCCCCCTGCATTGGCAGACAGATTCCCAACCACTGTGCCACCAGGGAAGCCTTGTTTCTTGTCTTTTTGACAATAGCCCTCTGACAAGTGTGAGGAGATATCTCAATGTGGTTTTGATTTGTATTTCCCTCATGATTAGTGAAGTTGAGCACCTTTTTATGTTTGCCATCTGTATGTCTTCTTTGGAAAAATGTCTATTCAGGTCCTCTGCCCATTTTTTAATTGGGTTGTTTGTTTGTTTTTGATATTGAGTTGTAAGAGTTCTTTATACATTTTTGATATGAACCTCTTATCAGATATATCATTGACAAATATCTTCCCTCATTCAGTAGGTTGCTTTTTCATTTTGCTTGTGGTTTCCCTCACTGTACAAAGACTTTTTATTTTGATGTAGTCCCATTTGTTTATTTTTGCTTTTCTTACCCTTGCCTGAGGAGATAGATCCTAAAATTTGTGTGGAACTACAGACCCTGGGTAGGCAAAGTAATTTTGAGAAAGAAGAACAAAGCTGGAGAAATCATGTTCCCATGCTTGAAAGTATTCTACAAAGCTATAGTAATCAAAACTGTATGATACTGGCACAAAAACAGACACATAGATCAATGGAACAGAAATAGCCCAGAAATAAAACAGGCTCACATAGTCAATTAATCTGTGACAAAGGTGGCAAGCATATACAGTGGGGGGAAAAGACAGTTTCTTCAATAAATAGTGTTGGGAAAACTGGACAACTACATGCAAAAGAATAAAACTGGATCACTTTCTTACACTGTATACAAAAAAAACTCAAAATGGATTAAAAAGACTAAAATGTAAGACCTGAAAACATACAACTTCTGGAAGAAAACATAAACTGTAAACTCTTTGGCACCAGTCTTAGCAATATATATTTTATTTTTTTTGTATGTCTTTGTAATATTTTTAAATCATCTTTTCCATTGTTGCACTCTCTACCTTTCACCCACAATGTGCAGATGACCAAAGTCTCTTAATAATTCCACTCTTAAACTCTACAACTCCATCTGTATTCTATCTTCATTTACCCTCTACTTCTCCTCTCTCTCTACTTTTCCTTCTATTATTCTCTCTCCTGCCAGTTATGTTCTGCCCATAAAACATAAAATCTTTCTATATGTCCACTTCTCTGACTCAACTATTTCCCCTTAGCATCACCTACCCACAATTTATATCCAAATGTGCCAAAATAAGGATTGGAAGGTAAATCAGACAATGTCAGCATATTCTTCAGAGGATTTGAGGAAAGGCCAAAAAAGACCAGTGAACATTTATAAGTTAAATTTTGTATTATTTCTATCACAATTATAAGAGTACTATGCAGAAACTTCTGGAAATAAAACTCTTTTTATATCTTGAGAATTCAGTGTCCAGGACATTCATAACATTAAAATAGTCTGACTATAGAAAGTTGTTAATAAATCCCTGAAGGTACATTCAGTATTCTGGGAAACTGAGCACATACTATATAGCAAACAGTGTAATTCTATCTAGTTCCAGTAATTGCATCAATTTGTTTGAAAGATAGAAATGTGCCCTTTACTCTAAGAAAAACAAAATTGAACATCCATATCCAGTGCCTGTAGCCAATTGACTTTGTTCTAGGGAAGCTCTTTGCAAATTTGATATTGCCCAAAATTATCAGCACTGTCCACTTTGCTTTTGTAAATGCTCAGTGATTTTTAAAGTTTCTTTTCAATTGAATTTCTCTTCATTTATTAATTTAAAAGACATTTATTGCACCCCAAGAGTGTTCTAGACACTGTACCTCTTTCTACATATACAATATGAATAAAAAAATGACTCTGATCTCAATGTATTTATGGTCTTTGCATATGTAAATGAATAAGCATCACAACCTGCAACAGGAAGCTTGGTAGAAATATCTGGGGTAGGAAGGAGGAGGAAAGAAGAAACACTGAATTCAGTCCAAGAGGTGGAGAAAGACTACACAATTCTAAATAATGGACGTTTAATAGATATTTCACAGGTGGAAAACACTGGAAGGCTTTCTAAGCAAAGACACTATCATCCAAGGGCATGCATGTAAATCAGCATAGTATATGGGAACTACAAATATTTAACTAGAAAATATTTTGTCAACTGCAAGAGGAAGATAGGGAGTCTGTAGGAAATCTTTATTTTGGTTTAATTTTGGTTAAGGCATTTTATTGCTACTGACACTTTAAATTCATCTTACTTTCCGAGTGCCATGTATTAATATATTCTTATTGTGACATCAAAAAAAGTTGTACTCATGTAAATTTCTTAGGGACTTCTATATTTTTGTCATTTTCTTCCTTTATTCTCTAAACAAATATACATTCCTTGTCTACTATAAAAGTCATTATATGTAATTTTCCATCTCGCATTGGATCAGTAATATTCAGAAATATCAAGCCAGACATTATTTATAACTTCTGAGCTGCAACAATATATGGCAAATATGGCAAATTATTGTCTTTACTACAGAAATAAACCTAAAATTCAAGTTTTCAGAGGATTACCCATTTTGTTTTTTTTTTTCCCTACAATACAGTAAAATCATTGCTAATGTATTTATTTCCCATTGAGCTAACAAAAAATAAGAATACCATTTGGATCCTCAAATGTCAATACAGTAAATAGAAACCAATATTTCATTAAAATGTAGTTTCACCTTACATATGAACTTGTACATATTTGCGAAGTATTCCATGACAATTACACAGTCTTAACAAAACTATTTCAAAATTATAGTAGATTATGTACATACACCTTCAAGTTTAGATAGATAAGTAGATAAATAGATGCACATATAAATATAGATGTATAGATATCCAGCTGGTAGAAACTACTAATTATCTGTCAATATCACATTTCTTTTTCATACTTTAGTAAAAAAATCTCCTGAGATTTAAATGGATACATGTCACCCAGCCAGAGACTATATTTTGCAGTCTTCTTCAAGCTGTATACAATCACATGTCCAAGTTCAGGTCAGTGCAAGATGAGCAGTTAGTTCCTTTAAAAAGGCCACTGACTCTCCACTTTCACATTTTTCCTTTTCTTACAGGCTGAGATGTGGGAATGGAAGGGGTCAGCCAGCTTTAACCAAGAACAAGACGACAGCACAAAAGGATAGGGAGGAAAAACACAAAGAAGTGATGGAGACCTGAATGATATCCTGGAGAAGCTGAGTTGCTCCTCTCCGTAGAACAGCTCAGCATTTTTTTTTACAACTTGAAAGAAATATGATTTATAGAAAGGAAATTCATCTTTTTACTTGTACAGTTTGATAAGCTTTGATAAATGCACAGTTGTGCAGCTACCTTCAGAATGAACATTTAGAACACTCCAGATTTCTGGAACACTCCAGAAGGTTCCATTAGGTTCTTTTGCAGTCAATTCTTATCCTCAACCCCAACCCCTGGCAACAATTGATCTGCTTTATCACCATAGTTTGCCTTTTACAGAATTTTATATGAATATAATTATATATTATGTAACACGATATTTTTTAGATTTATCCACATTGTTTTGTGATAGTTTGTCCCCTTTTTCTTGCTGAGTAGATTGCATTTTATGAGTATATCACTTTTTAAAAAAAATCCACTCCCCAGTTGATGGACATATGGATTTTGTCCATTTAAGGGCTATCATGGCCAAATGCTCCATTTCTTATTGATAGATAACTAGGATAAATGCCTCAGTCAAACTGTAAGTATATGTTTACTTGTTAACAAACCATCAACTAGTTTTCCAAAGTGGTTGCATTATTTTGCATTTCCTATAGCCACATATGAAGGCTTCAGTTTCTGCACATCTTTGCCAGTACTTGGTGTGTCAATATTTTCAGCTTTCGAGACTGGTTCAAGATGGTGGAGTAGAAGGACACACACTTACTCCCTCTTGCGAGAGCACTGCAATCACAACTAACTGCTGAACAATTATTGACAGGAAGACACTGGAACTCACCAAAAAGATACCCCATATTCAAAAACAAAGGAGAAGCCACAGTGAGATAGTAGGAGGGGCACAATCATGATAAAATCAAATCCCATAACCGCTGGGTGGGTAACTCACAAACTGGAGAACAATTATACCACAGAAGTCCACCCACTGGAGTGAAGGTTCTGAGTCCCATGTCTTCCCAACCTGGGGGTCCAGCAATGGGAGGAGGAATTCCCAGGGAATCAAACTTTGAAGGCTAACAGGATTTGATTGCAGGACTTCGACAGGACTTGCAGAAACAGAGACTCCACTCTTGAAGGAACACACAAAATAGGGTGCACATCAGGACCAAGGGGGAAGGAGTAGTGACCCCATATAAGACCTACCTACCTGCTAGTGTTGGAGGGTCTCCAGCCGAGGCAGGGGTAGCTGTGGCTCACTGCAGGGACAAAGACACTGGCAGCAAAAGTTCTGGGAAGTACTCCTTGGCATGAGCCCTCCTAGAGTCTGCCATTAGCCCCACCAAAGAGCCTGTAGCCTCCAGTGCTGGGTTGCCTCAGTCCAAACAACCAACAGTGAGGGAACTCAGCCCCAACCATCAGCAGACAAGTGGATTAGAGTTTTATTGAGCTCTGCTCACCAGAGCAACACCCAGCTCTACCTACCACCAGTCCTTCACATCAGGAAGCTTGTGCAAGTCTCTTAGATAGCCTCATTTACCAGAGGGCAGATAGCAGAAGCAAGAAGAACTACAATCCTGCAGCCTGTGGAATGAAAACCACATTCACAGAAAGATAAACAAAATGAAAAGGCAGAGGACTATGTACCAGATGAAGGAACAAGATAAAACCCCAGAAAAAGAATTAAGTGAAGTGGAGATAAGCAAACTTCCAGAAAAAAGAATTCAGAGTAATGATAGTGAAGATGATCCAGGATCTTGGAAAAAGAACAGAGGCAAAGATCGAGAAGATGCAAGAAATGTTTAACAAAGAACTAGAAGAATTAAAGAACAAACACCTAGAAGAATTAAAGAACAAAAAAACAGAGATGAACAATACAATAACTGAAATGAAAAATACAGTAGAAGGAATCAATAGCAGAATAACTGAGGCAGAAGAATGGATAAGTGACCTGGAAGACAGAATGATGGAGTTCACTGCTGCATAATAGAATAAAGAAAAAAGATTGAAAAGAAATGAAGACAGCCTAAGAGACCTCTAGGGCAACATTAAATGCACCAACATTCGCATTACAGGGGTCCCAGAAGGAGAAGAGAGAGAGAAAGGACCTGAGAAAATATTTGAAGAGATTACTGATGAAAACTTCCCTAACATGGGAAAGGAAACAGCCACCCAAGTCCAGGAAGCACAGAGGGTCCCATACATGATAAACCCAAGGAGAAACATGTTGAGACACATAGTAATAAAATTGGAAAAAATTAAAGACAAAGAAAAATTATTGAAAGCAGCAATGGAAAAGCGACAAATAACATACAAGGGAATGCCCATAAGGTTAAGAGCTGATTTCCCAGCAGAAACCCTACAAGCCAGAAGGGAGTGGCATAACATATTTAAAGTGATGAAAGGGAAGAACATACAACCAAGATTACTCTACCCGGCTAGGATCTCATTCTGATTCGATGGAGAAATCAAAAGCTTTACAGACAAGCAAAAGTTAAGAGAATTCAGCACCACCAAACCAGCTCTACAACAAATGCTAAAGGAACTTCTCTAAGTGGGAGACACAAGAGAAGAAAAGGACCTAAAAAAAGAAACACAAAAAAATTAAGAAAATGGTAATAGGAACATACATATCGATAATTACCTTAAACATGAATGGATTAAATGCTCCAACCAAAGACACAGGCTTGTTGAATGGATACAAGAAAAGAACCATATATATGCTGTCTACAAGAGACCCACTTCAGACCTAGGGACATATACAGACTGAAAGTGAAGGGATGGAAAAAGATATCCCATGCAAATGGAAATCAAAAGAAAGCTGGAGTAGCAATACTCATATCAGATAAAATAAAGAATGTTACAAGAGACAAGGAAGTACACCACATAATGATCAAGGGATCAATTCAAGAAGAAGATATAACAATTATAAATATATATGCACCCAACATAGGAGAACCTGGATACGTAAGGCAAATGCTACCAGCTATAAAAGAGGAAACTGACAATAACACAATAATAGTGGGGGAATTTAACAATTCACTTACACCAGTGGACAGATCATCCAGAGAGAAAATTAATAAGGAAACACAACCTTTAAATGACACAATAGACCAGATAGATTTTATTGATATTTTTAGGAAGTTCCATGTGAAAACAGCAGATTACACTTTCTTCTCAAGTGCACACAGAGCATTCTCCAGCATAGTTCACTTCTTGCGTTACAAATCAAGCCTTGGTAAATTTAAGAAACTTTAAATCATATCAAGCATCTTTTCTGACCACGGTGCTATGAGATTAGAAATCAATTACAGGGAAAAAAATAATAAAAACACAAACACATGGAGGCTAAACAATATGTTACTAAATAACCAAGAGATCACTGAATAAATCAAAGAGGAAATCAAAACATACCCAGAGACAAGTGACAAGGAAAACACGATGATCCAAAACCTGTGGGATGCAGCAAAAGCAGTTCTAAGAGGAAAGTTTATAGCAATACAACCCTTCGTCAAGACACAAGAAAAATCTCAAATAAACAATCTAACTTTACACCTAAAGGAAATAGAGAAAGAAGAACAAACAAAACCCAAAGTTAGTAGAAGGAAAGAAATCATAAAGATCAGAGCAGAAATAAATGAAATAAAATCAAAGAAGACAATAGCAAAGATCAATAAAACTAAAAGCTGGTTCTTTGAGAAGATAAACAAAAATTGAGAAACATTTACCCAGACTCATCAAGAAAAAGAGGGAGAGCACTCAAATCAATAAAATTAGAAATGAGAAAGGAGAAGTTACAACAGACCACACAGAAATACAAAACATCATAAGAGACTACTACAAGCAACTCTATGCCAATAAAATGGACAACCTGGAAGAAATGGAAAAATCCTTAGAAAGGTATAACCTTCCAAGACTGAACCAGGAAGAAATAGAAAATATGAACAGACCAACCACAAGAATGAAATTGAAACTGTGATTAAAAATCTTCCAACAAACAAAAAGTTCACGACCATTTGGCATCACATGTGAATTCTATCAAAAATTTAGAGAAGAGCTAACACCCATCCTTCTCAAACTCTTCTGAAAAATTGCGAGGAAGGAACACTCCCAAACATATTCTATGAAGCCATTATCACCGTGATACCAAAACCAGATAAAGATACTACCAAAAAAATATTACAGATCAATATCATTGATGATTATAGATGCAAAAATCCTCAACAAAACACTATCAAACAGAATCCAACAACACATTAAAAAGATGATACACCATGATCAAGTGGGATTTATCCCAGGGATGCAAGAATTCTTCAATATATGGAAATCAATCAATGTGATACACCATACTAACAGTTTGAAGGATAAAAACCATATGATCATCTCATTAGATGCAGAAAAATCTTTTAACAAAATTCAATACCCATTTATGATAAAAACTCTCCAGAAGGTGGGCATAGAGGGAACTTACCTCAACATAATAAAGGCCATATACGACAAGCCCATAGCAAACATCATTCTTTTTTTTTTTTTTAATTTTATTTATTTATTTATGGCTGTGTTAGGTCTTCATTTCTGTGCAAGGGCTTTCTCTAGTTGCGGCAAGCGGGGGCCACTCTTCATCGTGGTGTGCGGGCCTCTCACTATCGCGGCCTCTCTTGTTGAGGAGCACAGGCTCCAGACGCGCAGGCTCAGTAATTCCAGCTCACAGGCACAGCCGCTCCATGGCATGTGGGATCCTCCCAGACCAGGGCTCGAACCCGTGTTCCCTGCATTGGCAGGCAGACTCTCAACCACTGCGCCACCAGGGAAGCCCCAAACATCATTCTTAATGGTGAAAAACTGAAAATATTTCCTCTAAGATCAGGAACAAGGATGTCAACTGTCACCACTATTATTCATCATAGTTTTGGAAGTCTTAGCCACAGCAATCAGAGAAGAAAAAGGAATAAAAGGAATTTAAATTGGAAAAGAAGAAGTAAAACTGTCACTGTTTGAAGATGACATGATAATATGCATAGATCATCCTAAAGATGCCACCAGAAAACTATTAGAGCTAATGAATGAATTTGGTAAAGTTGCAGGATACAAAATTAATGCACAGGAATCTCTTGTATTCCCATACACTGACAACGAAAGATCAGAAAGAGAAATTAAGGAAATGACCCCATTTACCATTGCAACACATAGAATAAAATACCTAGGAATAAAACTACTTAAGGTACCTACCTAAGGTACAGTATGGTACTGGCACAAAAACAGAAATGTAGATCAATGGTACAGGATAGAATGCCCAGAGATAAACCCACGTACATATGGGCACTTAATTTACGACAATGGAGGCAAGAACGTACAGTGGAGAAAAGACAGCCTCTTCAATAAATGGCGCTGGGAAAACTGGACAGCTACATGTAAAAGAATGAAATTAGAACACTCCCTAAAACCATACACAAAAATAAACTGCAAATGGATTAAAGACTTAGACGTAAGATCAGACACTATAAAGCTCTTGGAGGAAAACATAGGAAAAACACTCTTTGACATAAACCACAACAAGATCTTTTTTGACTCACCTCCTAGAGTAATGGAAATAAAAACAAAAATAAACAAATGGGACATAATTAAACTTAAAAGCTTTTGCACAGCGAAGGAAACTATAAACAAGACAAAAAGACAACCCTCAGAATGGGAGAAAATATTTGCAAACAAATCAATGGACAAAGGATTAATCTTCAAAGTATATAAACAACTCATGCAGCTCAATATTTAGAAAAAAAAACAACCCCATCAAAAAATGGGCAGAAGAACTAAATAGACATTTCGCCAAGGAAGACATACAGATGACCAAGAGGCACATAAAAAGCTGCTCAACATCACTAATTATTAGAGATATGTAAATCAAAACTACAATGAGGTATCAACTCACACCAGTTAGAATGGGCATCATCAGAAAATCTACAAACAACAAATGCTGGAGAGGGTTTGAAGAAAAGGGAACCCTCTTGCACTGCTGGGGGTAATATAAATTGATACAGCCACTATGGAGAACAGTATGGAGGTTCCTTAGAAAACTAAAAATAGAATTACCATATGACCCAGCAATCCCACTGCTGGACATATACTCAGAGAGAACCATAATTCAAAAAGACACATGCACTCCAATGTTCACTGCAGCACTATTTACAATAGCCAGGTCATGGAAGCAACCTAAATGCCCATCAACAGATGAATGGATAGAGAAAATGTAGTACATTTATACAATGGAATATTACCAAGCCATAAAAAGGAATGAAATTGGGTCATTTTTAAAGATGTGGTTGGACCTAGAGACTGTCATACAGAGTGAAGTAAGTCAGAAAGAGAAAAATATCATATATTAATGCATATACGTGGAATCTAGAAAAATTGTACAGATGAAGCAGTTTACAAGGCAGGAATAGAGACACAGATTTAGAGAACAAATGTATGGACACCAAGGGGGAAAAGCGGGAGAGGTGAGGTGGTGGTAGTGGGATGAATTGGGAGATTGGGATTGACATATATACACCAATATGAATTAAATAGATAACTAATAAGAACATGCTGTATAAAATAAAATTCCAAAAAAAAAAGAAGTCAATGTCCATGACACCTCATAATTAAACTTCTGAAAACTAAATGCAAAGACAAGAATTGACAAGGGCCAGAGAGAAATAATGCATGGTTGATGGGGAAGACCAGTTAGAATGACATCAGATTTCTTATCTGAAACCATGGAGGCCAAAAGAAAGAGCCACTACATCTTTCAAGTTCTGAGATGAAAGCACTGTGAGATGTGAATTCTCCAGCTGGTGAACATGCCCTTCATGAATGGAAGAGGAACACAGACATTTTCAGATGAGGAAAACTTAGAGAAATATTGCTAACAAACCCACCCTGGAAGAATTGCTAAAGGAATGTCTCTATAGAGAAAGGAAACAAAAGAAGAAAGCTTTTGTTTCTTCTTCTTCCATGGAAAGATTAAGGGACTTAAATGAAAGTAAGGTTTCTACACTTCACATGAATTGCCAAAATGTTGATAACAGTAGGCTGTGTTAGTGAAATACGTGTATGGTAATACCAAGAACACTAAGAAAATTATACAAAGTGAGATACTCGAGAACACTGTAAATAAATCAGGAGGAATCTAAAGCTTTCACATATCTGATCTCTTAAAGATTCATCATTAAAATAAATTATTAAGAAAAAGTGGCTCAATATTATGTAACAACCTAAATGGGAAAAGAATTTGAAAAAGAATAGATACTTGTATATGTATAACTGAATAACTTTGCTGTACATCTGAAACTATCACAAAATTGCTAATCAAGTATACTTCAATATAAAATAAAAATAAATTTTAAAAAATATTTTCAGCTTTCTTTTTTTTTTTTAATTTGTTTACTTTCATTATTTTTGACTGCGTTGGTTCCTCATTGCTGCACACGGGCTCTCTTCTAGTTGCGGCGAGCGAGGGCCGCTCCTTGTTGCAGTGCGTGTGCCTCTTATTGCGGTGGCCTCTCTTTTTGCAGAGCACAGGCTCCAGGCATGCTGGCTTCAGCATTTGTGGCACTAGGGCTCAGTAGTTGTGGCTCGCGGGCTCTAGAGAGCAGGCTCAGTAGTTGTGGCAAATGGGCTCAGCTGCTCCATGGCATGTGGGATCTTTCCAGACCAGGGCTTGAACGCGTGTCCCGTGCATAGGCAGGCAGACTCCCAACCACTGCGCTACCAAGGAAGTCCCTCAGCTTTCTTTTAAGTTATTCTTGTGAGTGTATAGTAATAACTCATTATGGTTTTAATTTACACTTTCCTAATGATTAATGATGCTGAGTGTTTTTAATGTGTTTTTTGTAATTTTAATATATTCGTTTATTAAATGTCCTTCAAATCTTTTGTCAGTTTTTAAATTATATTTGTATTCTTATTGAATTATAAGTGTTCCTTACATAAAGGACAAACCCTTTGTCATGTAAGGATATATATATATATATCAGATAGATCTGACATATGACATAGATGACAGATAAATAGGTAGATATGAATATAGATATAGATTATGATGGCTTCGTGAAGTATTTTTTCCCAATATGAAGCTTGCCTTTTCAATTTTTAAAGTGTCCTTAAATAAGCAAAAGTTTTAATGAAGTCCTCATTAACCAGCTCTGCCTTTTATTAGGTAAAGAAATACAATACTTATCTTGTTAAAAACCTCCATTATTTTAGTCTCTATTAAAGCAGCCAAATCAATAATCTAATTAATGTATAAATATTAGTACACCAGAACACTACCAACTATCTACAATAAGCACGTACTGCTTTTGGAAACAGAAAAGTATAAACATTTTTAAGATAAAGAGTCTTCATGTTCAAGAAGGCAACATAATTAAATATATAAACTCCAGTCCTCTCACAAACTCAAGTGGATACAATAAAAACAACAGAAAGAGGGTGAAATTAATATCTGCTCTAGAAACTGGGAAAATACACTTTTTATACATTCAAAACATTGAGGAATGCAACACTATGTGTTGCGAGACTGCATTGTAAGAACAAATTTAAAAAAATATCCATTTTAGGAATAATTAAAGGACCACTTAAAAATCCCATTACTTTCTCTGTACTAATTCCCAGCTCAAGGGAAGCTGAGACTTGAGGCAGTATATTAAGATTGTATGAAAATAATCTGTACCTATTGTATAGCACAGGGAGCTCTACTCAATACTCTGTAATGGCCTATATGGGAAAAGAATCTAAAAAAGAGTGGATATATGTGTATGTATAACTGATTCACTTTGCTGTACACCTAAAACTAACACAACATTGTAAATCAACTATACTTCAATAAAAATTATTAAAAAAAGAGATACCCAGCAAATTCTGAAAATACTTTATGCTACTGATATTTAGATTCTCATTGTAAACACTCCTTCATTTTCAAATACTGATTTCATAAATATTGAATGTGATTATTTTTCATCTTATTCCCTGAGGAGAGTAATGTAAGAATTATGTTGTATTATACCTATGCTTGAAAACTGGATTAAATATTTATATAATAAAGAAAAAGATTATATGAGCAACTTTGGAAATTTTTGCACATATTGGAACTACATAGACCAAAAATTTCAAAATTGACCTAACCCATTTCCCATTTACCACAGAAAGTGGGCCAAAAATTAACAGATACATGACCGCTGCTGATTCAGTAGAAGATTAATCCTACCACTTAGAGAATGTGATCATTAAATCACCTTATTGTAGTTAATGGGATAAAATGAAAGGAAGAGCTAGACAGTGAAGAAGGGAGGGTGAGAATGAAATAAAATCAAACAGACGAATGTTTTCTTAATGCTGTAGAATTCTTCTTCTGCCCAAAGTGCAAGCAGACCTAATTTGGCAAAGTTGAACCCACAAACATCTTTGATAGAACCTGTCTCAATTGTTTAAGTTGAAGTATATTTGATGTACAATATTATGTTAGTTTCAGGTGTACAACTTAGTGATTCAACATTTAAAATACATTATGAAATGATCACCATGATAAGTCTCATAAACCATCATTACAGTGTTATTGACTCTATTCCTTATGCTGTATATTACCTCCCTGTGACTTAATTATTTTATAACTGTAAGTCTGTACCTCTTAATCCCCTTCACCTATTTCACCTAACCCCTCACCCCATCTCAATTTTTAAAGCTGAAATAAAAATTCGTTTAAAAAAAGAAAAGAGGAATTAAGCTAAAAATGTAGAAGAAAAATACCCTAAAGGAAAGTTTAGAAAATACCCCATATCTTAGTACCAAACAAACAGATGTCCTCAAACTCTGCAGTCTTCTCCAACCCTGCAGAATTTGCTCCTGTTGACTGTTTTACTTTATGAAGCCTTTCCTCCAGACTATAAAGATGCCATCCTTTCCTAGTTAACTCCTCTTAGAACATGCATTCTATCCTTCACTTCATTTGTTAGCTCTTTGCGCTACTACTTTTCCATCCCTCTCATTAGATATAGTGTCATCACTCTCCACTGGTGATAATATCCATACCCATGCTTTAAAATATTACCTTTATGACCATGAAATCTACCAGTAACTTCTGGGAAATTGTTAAACATTTTATGGACATCTCCAACAGGATGGTTATTAGGCATGTCCACAGCAATCTGTGAAAAAAAATATCCAGTGTCTTCTCCTTGCTTCCAGGTGTTTTGAGAAGGATTTACTTAATGAATCTTTGATAACAGTCAAACTTGTTTTTCCCCTCACTGCAATACATTGGGGACATTGACCTTACATTTACCTTAAATATATCCTGTTTTCTATTCCCACTAACACCAGCATCAAGGAATCCAAAATTGCCCTGTCTCTAATTCCTTCCATCTAACATGCACCCTGGTCTTAGCTTATTAATTTGTCCATAACTGCTTCTCCTTCAGTCCATCCCAGATGATATTGTTAGACTGGTCTTATGATACAACAATGAAGATTACATGACACTCATGTTGAAAAACATTTGAAGACTCCTTACAGCCTGTAGAATTAAATTCAGTTTATTCATTGTTTAAACATCTTTTTCATGATGCTTATGGAAACATTTTCCTTTTCTGAGTCCTGTGGTGCCACATATTCTTGTTTATTCTACTACATTAGTATTCATTCTCTATCTTTTTCTCCTTACATGCTCTCTCCAGATCATCTCCATTATTCACATGACATCTAAGTTATCATATGCTGAGTTCCAAATATAGATCTCTAGCCTAATATCTCTAGAAAGCATACATTAAATTCCCTACTTGTCAACTCTATGTCATTGTCTTCTATCTCAGAACTCACTTGTCCAAAAGAGCATTTTTCTTAACCTCTGACATCTGTGCCCCTACACAGGTGTTTCTCTTCATAGTAAATAATGCCATTTTCCCATTTGCTGAAATGAGAAATCCACATTTATTATCTCTTTCATTCTTCTATTGAGCCTCTGAACCCAATTCATCAGCAAATTTATATTCATATAACAATTAGCTTTAGATTATTACCTCTCCTTGCTTGAACTATGGCTTCTTTCTAACTAGTCTCTATGTTTTAATTCTTGCCACCCTCCAAACTATTCTTTGAAATAAAATTCAAATTCCTCAACATAATTTTAGAAGCCCTGCAGTATCTTGGTTCTGCTTACCTCTTCTGCCTCATCTCCTGCTGTTCTTACCAGCTGCTCTAATCCCCTTCGCTATACCATGCTTTCACCAGATCCAGGACTTTGCACATACATTTGCTTCCATTTTACCCATAATCCCAAGATAAGCCCTTCTCTCCTTTCAACTCTCACCAAAAGTATCTCATTATCAGAGAAATCTTCCCTGAAGACCAAAACATGATAGGCAACCTTTTCTTTTACCTGTTTTAAACCCTAATTGATTCTCTTCTCAGGCTTTATCACAATTTATAATTATTTAATGTATTTATGTTCTTACTTGTTCTATTATCCCAACTATGTATAAACTCCCTGAATGCATGCATTTGGTCAGCCTGGAAGTCTAGGCCTGGGAGCTAATACAGTACATGGCATATGGTGGATAGCTGAATACATCTAAAGAATGGATAAATAAACTCTATGCATCATCTCCCTTGTCTACTTGATAATTTTCAGAATAGCTAAACATATTTTACTTCTAGTGTTTTGGTTTTACTCTTTTTTCCTTCGAAATCCCATTTTGCTTTTAAAGCTCCAAAGTAATGAAGCTTTCCTGAAATGTCACAATCCCTTTCCAAAAACAGCTAATTAACCAACCAGTTATGAAAGCAAGATTTTCAATAAATAGACTGTAATTTATTTCTCTATGAAATCTCACGATATTAGGGGAAAGGGGTTTTTTCCTAAGGAATTCTCATGATACATTACTGTGGATATAGAAATTGTGTCTCATAAAAATATCCTTTATTTTAAATATCAGAGTGCTATATTGTTCAACATTGAATGCTGAAGAGGTGTTTTTGATATATCTAGAAACATTTGTATTAAAAATATTCACCTTTTAAATGTTAACTACTAGTTAATAGGTATGTTGGCTGTGAGTGAGGCATGCAGTACATTCCAAAGACTCAAGATTTAATATTATTGTTAAAGCAGCAATAGAAAACATGAATAATTATGCTTTATAAGCAGCAATAGAAAATTATGCTTCTTATGTTTTTCAGGAGTATATATAAAAGCATAATTTAGAGTCATTAGAGAGTCTAAACTAAAAAAACCCTGTTCCTGCATGATTCCTGGAGTTAAATCCATGGTAATTGCAAGTGGGTGGATGGGTGTTATGCTTGTGTGGGTTTTATCTTTTTAAGGGACTGGAGTTAGAAATGATTCCAGAATACATAGCCATCAATAAGTACCTGCTCAATTGTTTCCTGCCTTTACTGCAATCCAGTATAACATAAACCTTGAAAGTGATAGGTATCCTGATTTGAGGTTAACTTAAACCATAAACATTATTATCAATATAAAGAAAAAAATCACTCTTTTCCTGTGATGTAAACATGTTTTTCTTTTATTGTTTTTCTGAAAAAATGGGGCCACTCTATGACCTTTAAATACAGAGAATGGGCGGATTTAATTCATGAAATAGTGTGTTGCTTAATCACACAGACCTCGTGAAAGCCCTTTCTTATAGACACGAAAACTTGTTTTGGAGACAGAGCTCAGAAATCTTTGCCATATAAATTATTATTTTACTGGGATTTTCATGGAGGCTTAGTTGAGGGCAATATATTTTTAGCTCTTCATACACAAAAATATCCTAGCCAGCTGTCATGGTAAACTAAAATTTTTGAGGGATGCCATAAGTCAAAGAAACATCACTACTATTTTATGAAGTAATATTAGGCAATGTCTGCATAAAAAAGCAGGACATACTAAAAAGGCCTTGCCTGTGATCTCAGAATGCAGATTGTTTCTTGTACGTGCACATCTAATAACTACAATCTTTCATTACATGAGGTAAAATAAATCCATGGTTCAATAATTTGGCCCCCAAATCTGGCTTAAGTCTTAACTATCTCTAATTTGCAAGTCCACTATTTGATTTAATTGCATGTTACTTTATCTTATTCTGTTTACTCATTAGGACTTTCTTTCTTGATTGCATGTAGTGACTACTAATTATATGTAACCTGTTGACCTCTAGTCTTAAATTCTTCACTAGTGCTAGTTTTTTTATATCTAGTTTTTTAATAATCATTAATTCTTTTACCCTTTATTTTTTGTGTTTTGTTTATAAGTATCACTAGAAAACATGAAAATTATGATGCTCATGTTTTCCGTGAGTGTATTTAAAAGCATAATCTAGAATTGTTAAAGAGCCTAGGCTGAAAGAAATATAACAAATATGCTGCTTCTATTTTGTTACAGTTGGGCAAGGTAATTATTTCTCTAGCTCTGTTTCTTCTGTAAATGTGTTCTAAATGTCAGAATTCTATATCTGTCTGTCTAGGTCACACCTATGGTTGTAGGCTAAGTGAGAAACCAAATGTGAAAGAAATCCAAATATTCAGCACAAAAGATGAAACTGTAATATTTGAAAGAACCCATAAGAGAAGTAGCTTTTCTGATACTCTTTATTGATTTATATAGTTCTGATGTTATCATTTTTATAATATCCTCATTTTTGTTTAGACCTTCCATACTCTTTGGTAAATTTGTTTTGGTGGATTTATCAATATTACCTTTTATAATCATAGCCAGCTTTGTGTGCCTTGACAATCTTCCCAAACCTCTTCACTTCATTTTGGTCAAGGCTGCTACAACATCAGATATATTGCTTTTCTAGAGCAATCTGTCTTCCATCTCTTTAAGAATTAATTTGTTAATCTAGTGCAAGAAAGAGATGGCTTCCTGAAAGAAGAATGTGCAGAGGTAGAACATCTTCTGGGAGGAGAGGGCAAGGGCCTTGAGTTTCAAGGATGCACAGGGAGGACATAGAGCAGTTGTAGGAGCATCACACAGCCAGGTCACTAGTCAGCTGAACATGGAGCTGGGGGCTCAGGGGATGGCACAGGAAAAAGATGTGAGAACTCATGGTTTTGCCTCCACTTACAGGGGTCTGGAATTTAAAGCCCAGTCATTTAAACAATGTACAGAATACTAAATACTTAGATTTTACACAAGGCAGAATTGAAAGAAATACAAACACAACATTTGAACTTAGACCTAGTTTTAAATTCCATTATAACTTCCTGATTGGCAAAGGACCCTTAGTTTACTAATTTTTAAAACGTAGATAATAGTTCTCCACAAGGCTACTGGTGACACTGAGGTGATAGTATTTAACTGCTTTGTCTCAATAGAGCAGCAAGAAAGCTCTTATGAAAAAGTCTCCATTATCATTTGAATGTAGAAAGAATGCTCCGTTTGGTATTGGATATCTTCCCTGAGCTAAAACTGTGATGTGGATGCTCCCTGTTTTCTGCGCCCACCCCGGCCTGAGGCTATTGTACTAGAAAGAGCCTCATATTGAGGACTATTTAGTAAAAAAAACAGTAAGATATTATTTTTACTTTGCAGCATATCCTTCTGAATATTCCACATGTAAAAATAACAGTAAAATACAGAAGAGAGGGAGTTGGGTCTTTGTCAACTTTGGATTTTCTATCAGTTAGTGTCAAAATAAGAAGCAGAGGGCACACGGGAAAGAAGAGTGTTCCTTACAAAGAAACCACATCGGATAATGCTGTAATCTGAGGCTAGTAGTGGAGAGCTATTAACACATATAGTCCTGAAAGAATTCCAGCTATATGACATTATGGAAAAGTCAAAACTATGGAGATAATAAAAAGATCAGTGGTTGTCAAGGGTTAAGGAGGACAGAGAGATAAGAAGGGATACTTAGAGGATATTTAGGGTGGTGAAACTGTTCTGTATGATACGACAATGGTGGACATATGTCATTCTACACTTGTCCAAGCCCATAGAAGGTACAATGAGTGACCCTAATGTCAACTATGGACTTTGTATGATAATGATGGCCAAAGTAGTTTCATCAATTATAATAAATGTACTACTCAGGTGAAGGACATTGACGGTGAAATCAGTAACTTGTGTGATGGCAGAAGGTATGCTGAAACTCCCTGTTCTTTATGCTCATCTTTGTTGTGAACCTAAACTGCTCTAAAAAATAAAGTCTATTAAAGTAAAATTACAGTAATCTTACTCTCTTCCTTTCCCCCAATCTCTTGCCTGGTTACTTATGGGCTAAAACAACTGGAAACCATTAGTGTACAAGAGCCTTGTTGAAATACACTATGTAGTCCAGCCAATCAGAGGGGAGGTAGAGGAGGGAGAGTAAATCCTTTGAGGCATAAAATGGAGATGTCTAGCAAGGACTTCTTATGAATGTTGCAACTGTTACAAAAATTCCTGACAGTGTTTTCAAAACAGCATTCCTTATTATCAACGAGTTAGAGCACTGCATTAAAACTTGTTGGGAAAACTCAGTATGTGTTGAGTGACCTTGACAACACTGGTTACAGAAAAAACATCCATGGAAAACACCATTGGATCATATGTAGCATAGTCAAATATAGCACATAATTATAAAAAAACTATTAATATATATAATAGCATAATAGGTAGATTTCTAATAAATATTAGGATGATTATTAATGTGTGGATGAAACAGAATATTCTAGAGAAGAGCACAAGTAAAATAAATCTTAGTAACAGTGTCCCAAGATGAACTTATTATTCTCAAAGCAGTATAAGAGAGTGACTAGCAACTTGGATGTGACATACACACCTGGGTATAAAACACATCTGTGATAATTTCTAGCTAGATAATTCAGATAACTTGTTTTTCATCTAAAAAAAAATAATAATAATAATATCTACCTCAGAGATATCATGGTGGAATTTAAAATAGATAATGTATATAAAATATTTAACCCACTGCAATGGTCATAGAAATCATTCAATAAATATTGACCATAATACTACTACCACTGAAATTATTATTAATATTAACATTAGATTATTTTTTTATAAATTGTAGTACTATTGATTTTTTAAAATGTTCATTCATTTCTGCATTATAACGTTTGATATAGTTGTAAAACCGTCCTGTGTTTATCTTCCCGAGTATTTTGTTTAGTAAATAACTTACGAGAAGAGCACATTTTGTGTCTTTTAAAGCTACTATTGGCCAGTCTGTACCTAGGGGAAGCCAATCTTTATTATCTGTTTTATCACATGCAAGGGAAACATTGCTACTAAAACCTTTATATTGCTGCCAGGATATTGGCACTGCAATGAGAATAGCAGAGAAAGTGCTTAATCGAGGGTCATCTACTCAAATCATATTCACAGTGTGGAATTTATTGCTAAAGAGAGAACCAAAGAAAAACAAAGAATTTGACATTTGAGAACCAATATCAAAGCATAAAATATAAAAATTCTGTAGCTTTGGGACTCAAAATTATCTGGAACTTGAGCAGTAGCCATTAAAATACTTTAATTATTTCAATATGATACAAACATTTCAATTAATATTAGTTTTTGACTATGACACCATTTCAAAATAATAACAACCTCAAACATTATACAAATCCTCAGAGTCATTTTATTATCATTAATAACAAACATCAATCATAAAAGATTCATAATACAAGCACCAGGTAATTGATTTAGCACCCTTCTTAAATAACAATCTAGAGATTGTAAACAATTATCATTCATTCCAACTTTCTTGGGGACAATTAAGCCTCATGGATGTCTGTGTTGCAGGGATACATGAACATATTTTTTACTGAAACTGCTTGTAGTGGAAAACGCCAAGTGAGAAAATAGCCATATCTGTAACAGTGTTTTTGAAAGAATAGGAGTTAACCGGCTAGGAAGCAAAGAACTAAATAAGCAATATCTTTTGTGCCATTTTTTTTCTCTAGGACCTAATAGAAGAGGTATTTACCAAACTTGTTAAATTGATGTTAAATGTGGAGTGATATATCCCATTATTTAAACTAGACTATAAGAAATGCTCAGCATTTAGATACGGTGTGTTCCAGATCCTGAACAAAGGGAAAATTCTTAAATGATGTATATATGTACAGAAAAAGTCTAATTAGTGAGCTAAACAACTAGGAAAGACATTCCCATGAAAAAAGAAAAAAAACAAGATATTCAGTCATATATGGATTGAAACTGCAAACCTCGCTCCTTGAAGTTTTGACATGGTGAGATGACAAGGATATTGAGAAGATATGAAATTTTAAATTGTGAAACTGAAAATAGGAAGAAATTTCTCTAAGCTCATGATTCTCTTGTGGAAGTAGGAAAACAAAATGGTGAGAATTACTGGGGTAATTACAAACAAAGATGTATATGATAGTTTCAAACACTTTACATCTGTTCTTCTCTCACATTTTATTACATTTGTGGATTTTATTAAATATTTTATTTGTATAGGGATTTTAGAATTTATCACAAACTTGGAATAATGAACGGATGTGCTGAATTCATAGATCGATGCAGTATAATATTACATGAAGCATTCTAAATTGTAGAGGGGAGAAAGTGTTTCTAGAAATACTTAAAAGTCATATATAATTTCAATGAAGTAATGGAGAAAGGGCATCAATTTGTCTTTAGGGTTAATGATTTGGTTTTGGGGAAATAAATATACCACTGGACACTGATTTTAGTGAATCCTCTAAGTATGTGTCAAGATGCAAGAAAGAGATGGATTCATTTTCAGGTGTAAAGAAATAACCTCACAAGAAAGAAAGGAAATTCTAATAGCAGAATTGGATCTAAGTATTTGCCAGTTATGCTGTTGGATTAAAGGAATATCTCAGAGAAAAAAGCTCCTACTTGTCGATTTCTGTTTTTGTTTTCTCTCTCACGTTTTAGAGATCTGATGAGAAGAGATCTTCTTTACCCTGGGGAACAATTCACTTACTCCAGTGAGATTGAAAGTATGTCCATTTAGCCTAGGTGGGGATACCACAATCTATAGTAAAAAAATGGATTGTGTTGATATTGAAGACCTCTGCTGTATGTAAATAGAAAAACCTTTTCATTGCTGAGAAGTCGACTAGAAATCATAAACCTCTGATTAAAAATATTAGAATGTTTAAATCTATTAAGTAATATGTGTTTGCTTTTCTGAAAGGGGATTTTGACTAATATCACGGTTCAGAGAACATTTGTTTTCAAGGTAAGTGTGTTTCATATAATTTTATATCTTAAAAACACAGTGAAAATGGTTTTCAAGTGGGATCTATTCTTGCTTATGAGTTCTAAAACAAAAGACATTTGTCCAGATTCTTGGTGGATTATGATGGAGTGATAAGTTTGGAATAAAATTTGTGCAGCTGGGAACATCCATGAAACTGGGAATTCCCTGTTTCCCAATAGCGAGATTACCTTAATGCCCTTTAATTTTCTATTAACATGATACTTGTGACACATTTGTTACCTGACCTGTAGAGCTGCTAATCAGGAAAAACACCCAGAAATTAATAACATACAAAACAAAAAGGAATAAGATATTTCTCTGATTGCAAAAATATATCTAAAGATTAGTTCCGAGTTTTGCATGAGCTATCATTCCTATAGCCAGGAAATGCCAGAAAGTGTTAGATGGAATAACATATCAGAAATAAGCTGTTTTTTAAAGGTTTTAAAAATTGGAAAGTTATCTAGCAAATCCTAAAAGTCAAAAGGTTAAAGAACCCTAGGATTGGGCTGAGGTGAAGTTAAATACAGCAGTCAAGTGGAAGGAAAAATCAAGCTTCCCTTATGCTTCTCTTTCCTTCCCTGTAGGTTGTTTCCAGGAAAGGACATAGGGAGAGAATGCTTCTAGTGTTGAATCCTGATGTATAATTTATCAAATCCACAGGGTAACTCAGTCAATGATTTTTATGTTTTTTCCTTTATGCAAGATTGCACTGTGCATTTTGCTTAGTCTGTTAAATGGATAGGAAGAACTGAAGGCAAAAATGTTATATTGAATTTTCACTTAGAGTCACCAGAAGCCTAAAGATTTCAATTAGTCAAGTTTTCATTTTGTAGGGCAACATTCTGTCCTGAAGTTTTATCCTTACCTTATGCTTCCTTTGACATTGTTCTTAAAGTAGGCAACATTATTTTAAATTATTTCCTTTCCTATTATAACTTATACATTCGTAAAATAAATCCAACGAGTAAATTGTTTTCTTTCCATTCTACTTGTAGCAATGCATGAAAAACAAATGAAAGGAAGAATTTTGTAGTTTCTGTGCTTAAAGAACTTTAAATATAATTAGAAAATAAAAGAAAAAAATCACCAGCCAAAAATATTCTGAAGTGGGGAACAACATTTCTTGAAGCAAATAGTAGGTTCTGTAACAAGTGTTGTGATGTTTTCTAAAGAAGAATCTATTACTCATGTTGAGGGAGCACTAGAGAAAAGCTCTCCAAAGCAATACAAGGGAGTTTGAATTTTGCCTCAAGGATTGTCTTTTTTTTTTTTTTTTTTTTGGCCTTCAGCTTGTGGGATCTTAGTTCCCTGATCAGGGATTGATCCCAGGCCATGGCAGTGAGAGCACCAAGTCCTAACCACTGGACCGCCAGGGAGCTCCCAAGGATTGCCTCTTTGGGGAGACTTACCTGCATGTACTATGAAGGAGATCAGAAGACCATATTATATTTTCTTCCTAATAGTTCATGACCAGAATTAAGACATGAAATACAGATTAGCAAATATTACCTTTTTTTGTATTAGTCTGTGTGAGTGGAAATGAAACAGAATTTACTATAGATTATTAATGCAACTAGCTCCATGAGTGTAATACTTAATAAAATTATTACAGTGTGGCAGATGTTGAAATAAAAGCACAAAAAAGGCTTTTTTGTGGGAGGATGGTAGCAGTGGTCTTTCCCTAAGTGTATGTTCAGAGGAGATGAGATTTTGCATAAACTTCATAGTTTATTACCTAAACACATAATTTTAAATTTTCTTTATTTATATTTACCTATATAGTACCTAAAACAAACATTTGTAATGTGTTGTACCATCTGACACAAAAAAGTTAAGACACTGGCAGTACTAGCTGCAACTATTTAGGATAAAATTTTCATAAATCAAATAAAAATAATGTTATTATGTAGGAGTTTAAAGAGGCTAGAATGAAAAATAGTAAAAAAGGAATTACGGTTTCATATGTTTTACAAATAGGAAGTTCGTGAGTTTTGAATAAGTGGGAAGGTGATTGAAAAGAAAGGGAATCCTAGAGAATTAAGGAATAAAAAGGCAATTACAACAATAGATAACCTTTTGCACAATAGGCAAAGCCATATGAGTAAAATGGATTCTTACGAATAGCAATTGGATTTGAGAATTTCTCCATTTCTCACTGAATAGGGGTTTCTACTGAGTAAGGCAGTTAACACAAAGTCATCCACCATTCTCCCTGCTTGTAAGAGAAAGTATAAAGAACAAAACGATTGATAGATTCATTAACACTCCTTAATTTAGTCAAATAAAGTTAATGTACATTGAGGGGACTCTGACCTGTAAATAGATTTTTGTTAGACTTCAGGAACAATTTATCTGAAATAGCCATTTGACTGTTTTACAGAAATGAATCTGGGCCTGCTTCATCTCTAATGTGCATATTGGGTAGATCTGCCATGATTATGGAGTGTAGGAAGGGGTAAAGGTACAGCCATTTATGTGGCTGAATTTTATTTTTTTAGAGAAAGGAAAATCAAATTGTATATAGTGAGAAATAAAATGACATATTCTAGTATTTGCTAATGTGAGATCTATAGGATGGGGATTTTGAGCAAGTTTGTTAGCACATAAGATCCTTTTAAATATCACAGGATTACCTAAGGACCTTTAAAATATGTTAAAGCTGTTAATTTATTGACTTTCCAATGGACTCCATGGTCATACTATATTCATAAAATATTTGAAACAATGGGATTCAGGTTCAACTATTACTATCCTCTAACAATTCATGCCATTTAACATTTTTGAATATCCTCATTGGAATAATTTCCTGTTTACTTTAAGTGGCTACTGTAAGAACTAAATAAAATTATATATATTAGTTTGAAAATGTAAAAATATTAAATAGTAACGATTAATGTTCCTAAAATGTTATCAGTATTTTTTCTTACCAGCCTAACTAGCTCTCACTTTACAAACAAGGGTGTACCAATGAGTATTCAGGAAAAAAAATACATTTTATTGATGTGTGTATGTGGCGTGATATTTTTTTAAGACTAAATATCAGTGAATTTAATTTCTGGATGTATTAGTAGATTACAGATGAGTAGAAAACAAAAGAACTATGTGTATAACTTTCCTCAAAGACACATTTTGTGATTTATCTTTCTTTATATATGCAGCTTTAGTTAATTAATGTTTTTAATAACATTTCATTTTGGAATGATTTTAGTATTATAGAAAAGTTGCAAAGATAGTACGGATAGTTCCTATATATTAGGATTCTCCAGAGAAGCAGAAGCAATAGGAGGTGTGTGTGTGTGTGTGTGTGTGTGGGTGTGTGTGTGTGTGTGGGTGTGTGTGTGTGGGTGTGTGTGTAGCTTCCTAACAGGAATATCTCCTCACTTTCTCATTGTGAGGTAGGAACTGATGCCACTGGGAAGCACATATCCCTGACCATTAACAACTTTTTTGTTTTCTTTGTAAGAGGGGATATGTTGGGGAGGGACATGCACACAATATGAAATATGAAATGCATTACAGCTGCACTGTGGAGCAGCCACTGTGAGTTTCTATGTTTGCTGGAAAGAAGGGAGGACTAGCAGCAGATTCAGTCACAGAATGGGGATTGTGGTGGACACAGGAGGAGCTCATTTCCTCTGCACATCTTGGCTATTAGACCTGTGTGTGTGTGTGTGTGTGTGTGTGTGTGTGTGTATGTGTGTGAAAAAGAAGAAAAAAGAGTCAGTGTTCACTGATTTAAATATTATTATTATTATTATTTTACTTTCCAATGGCGGCTGAGGGGATTGGAGAAACAAGTCAGGGCAGGGCCAGAGTCTTCCCTGGCATCACAGCCCACCAGTGCCACACTACAGCCCCAAGTGAGAACTACAAGCATGGCTGGCCCAAAGGATGGGTCGGGGAAGGGGGATAGGACAGGGGCTGGAAGAGGGGCTCCGGGCTCATCACGGCACAGGCATTACCTCACATAGTGTTAGTGAAGCCTGAACCAAGGTGCCACCCGGTCAGCACAATGACCACATCTCCCTTCTTGAAGAGATATTTATGATATACATATATATATATATATATATATATACATATATGTGTGTATGTATATGAGACTTATTCTAATAAGAAATTGACTCACACAGTAATGGAGATTAAGTCCTATGCTATTCCGTGTGTAAGCCAGAGATCCAAGAAAGCCTATGACACTGTTCCAGTCTGAAGGTCCATTGGCTCTAGACCCAGGATGAGCCTATATTACAGTTTAAATTAAAAGACAGGAAAAAATTGATGTCTCAGCTCAAAGAAGGTCAGGCAGTAGGGATTCCCTCTCACTCATGGGAGTGTTACCCTTTCTGTTCTATTCAGGCCTTCAACTGATCTAATGGGGTCCATCCAGATTAGGGAGGCCAACCTGCTTTACTTAGTCTACTAATTCAAATATTAAGCTCATTTAGAAACATCCTCACAGACACGCCCAGAATAATGTTTGACCACATGTCTGGACACCCTGTAGTTCAGTCATGTTGACCCATAAAATTAACCACCCAGCTCCCCTACCCCGTTATCCATTTTCCCCTAATGTTAACAATTTACTTTACCACAGAATATTTATCAAAACCAAGAAACCTACATAGGAACATTAGCATTAACTAAACTTCATACTTTGTTTGAATTTTGCCATTTTTTCCCATTAATGCTTTTTTATTGTTCCAGGATCCAGTCCAGGACACTGCATTGCATTTAAAGTTAATTCATTTCAATTGTGTAATGTATTTTATTGTAGGATTATGCCACAATTTATTTGTTCATTCTCCTAAAGGTGGTAATTATTTACAAATTTCCACTCTTGAAAATATAACTATCCAATGAAATCAGCTGAACTCATTTAGAGGCATTCATGAAGCATCCCTACTCTTTCTCCTATTGTCTCTTCAATATGTCCTGGGAAAAAAATCTGACTCATTCCACAGCATTTTGTGTTAGTCTTAAAACCAGTCTCCTTTTATTTTTTTCAGCCTTATTGATGTATAATTGACAAAGAAAATTGTAAGATATTTAGAGTGTACACTGTGATGATTTGATGTACATATACATTGTGCAAGAATTCTCCCCCATTGAGTTAATTAACACATCCATCACCTCACTTATTTACCTTTTGTGTTTTGTTTTGGTGAGAACATATAAGTTTCACTCTCTTAGGAAATTTTCAAAATACAATATAGCCTTACCAGTCTCCTGTTAATAACTAAAAAGTATAATGTGATATGATCATAAAAGCCTTGAATATTATTCACATTAAATAGACTCTTTTTTCTCCTTCTGGGGTTGGTTTCTGGTTTGCAAGTGTGCCATGGAGAGTGGAGCTTGGTTAGGAGATGTCATTAGAAGTGGATTTTTAATCCTTGAAGACTGGGCAGGATGAATGGAGTTTAAAATAAAGATACATTAAGAAAAATTATCCTAAACTTGGAAATAAGGTTAAAAATTGGGCAATATGTCACTTTAAGGTCATATGAGGGCACTGTTTAACAGGTCCATCTGAGGATTATCCAGAGAACTGTACTTTATCCAATTCACTTCAAACAAAGTCCCAGATTAGTGAAGTTACATGTTAAATTGTATATTTTTGTCCAAGAGAGATACAGACACTTTCTTTCTGAAAGAAAAGATAACCCTCCAAATTACTGGTTCTTGTTCCATAAGAAATCAACAAGTTTTGTAAGTAACCAGTCTTATTCACTATCTATTTATTATATTGTCTACAAACCTCAAGTCCTCAAATGATCTTTGAACTAGTTATACTGTCTTAATGGTTTCCTTCTAAATTCTTTTTCTTTGACACATGTTCATTTTGTATTTATTTGAGCCATATGTTTAAACTTTTTGAAAATCAGTCTTTAACAGACAAACGGATTCTGCTTTACATATTGAGTGATACTTAATCTGGCCTCTGTTCCCTCTGGGAAATGCAGATGCATAGTTGCTAGCTGCTCTTTTTCAGTATGCTTTTTTGTATTTTCAGAGATTCTCTTGCAGTAACTTCTGACTGAAGCCCCTTGGAAAATGATGCCTGTTTTCTGGAAGGCTGCTTTACACTCCTTTCTTTATTGATGGGTCTACAGACCCATCAAGCTCTTTTATTGGAATTCCACTTCCTCTGTAAATTCAAGTGACCCTCCATGGATCCTTTTACCACCATTAATAAGTATAGCTTGCTCTGAATGCAATCAACTAGAAAGACTGTTTCAACAACAGCCTTTCTTCTTTATCCTTCTCTAAATGATAACCAGGCACCAGGCTCTATGATTGCCAAACCTGAAAGAACGCTTTTTCAGCTCTCTAGGTGGTTGGCCTGAAAACTCCTCACTTAGCTTGAGATATGAGGAAGAAGTATTTTCACTTTCTATTTTTCTTCCCCCAGTGGGAACTCATTATATGAGCACCCTCTCTTTCTCTGAAGAAATCTTCTCCTCTGTCTCTTTAATATCCACTTACTTATAAGTCTTGCCACTTTTATTCCATATTTCTTTGGTTATTCTTGACATGTACAGTTTGTTCCTTTGCATACATATTTTCAGATTAGCTAGTTTCAAATCCAGTACTGTGAAAATTTTGCTAATATTCTGATGATAATTTATAAATTTATGAATTAATTTTTTGATAATTAGAATCTTCATACTTTTGAATAGTATTGTCCATGAACATGGTATGTTTGTCCAGTTTTTTAGATCTTCTGTTATATATTTTATTCTAATTTTATAATTTTCTTTATAAAAGTCTTATACATCATTGAGTAGCTCAATTTATGTGTATCTTGTAGTTTTAGGTTTTTATGTGGTTTTTGAAAAATTTTATTATTTAATTATGATCATAAAATGTTCTGCCTTTTGAATAATATTTTTATGCCAAACAACATTGTTGTTCACTATTTTATTTCTAATGATTTCTAGATTCTCCAAGGTTTCCTTTTCCTATATAATTAATGACATTTTTCATCTAATTTTATATCATGTATTTCATTTTCTAGATTTATTGAAATTAGCCAGGATCTGCTACCCTCCCTGACCACACACAGAGCCTATAAAGTTAAAAGGAAAGAATGATAGTGAGTGTAATTCTATTCTTGATCTTATGGGAAATATGTCTAAAATAACTATATATGTGATGCCAGATTTAAATTTGTTTGTAAGTTTGGGCCATTACCTTAATTAGTTAAAAAAATTAGCCAATTTTGTTGCTACAAATGTTTGATTACAAATGAATTTGGATAAGGTCTATTTTTTTCTGCATTTATTAGTATAATTATATGCTTTTTCTTTAAATCTTTCAATTTACTGCATTAATCACTGTTTTAATATTTTGAAAACCTTGAATTCTTGTGATATAGCTTTATTGATGATCATATGCATAAATACCTTGATAAATAAGCATGAACAAAATGTAATAATAATTGTGTACAAAGAAACAAGTGTAGGAGAGTTGCTTTTAGATCTTGTATTCTATATGAATTATCTGACAACCTTTATCCCTCATTTCATTTTGCATTAAAATGTCTTTAAAAAGTAAACTTTAAGTGAATAAAATATTTTATATAATAATCTACTTTTATTCAAACATTTGTGATTGCCATAGGTTGAGGTTTTTTTGTTTTTTGTTTTTGTTTTTTTATTTAAACTTGGATATTACAGTAGTTTAGGACCTTTTCCTTAATGCTTCCAAGGGGATTAAAATATTCTGTCTATGTAAATATTAGGAAAATTAGAAGAATCAGACAAATCATAAATATGCAATACAGTTATATTGTGGAAGGAAAGTTTTATGATTGTTCTAATTCAGGAAATGTTCTCTCAGTAAGCACTGGCCAGCTTCACTAAATGCAGCTGTGTTTCCTAGGGATAGAAGGACCAATAAAAAGCAGCATAACTACCCACACATCATCTAAAATATAAGGCTTGAATACAATTCATACAATTGTTGGATAGATTCTTTTAAGCTATGTTTATTTATATAAATGTTAACAGAACTGTAATTGCTCTACTCATAATTTTTCTTTGAAACACTCTGAACATGTAACAGAATCTTGTATATTGTGGATATTCAGTAAATACTGTTGAATATTTGACTGTCTTCATTTCATTATTCTCATTAACAGTAATATCCACATTGACCATCTACCTAGAAAAATAGCCTTCAGGCAAAATTTTAAATAAATGGAAATTATTTATATTAGGAAAGAGAAAACTCAAAATTGAGTTAAAACACCACTTTTAAAAGTATAATTTTATCTTTTCAAAGATATATTTTAAACTTCAACATGTATGATTATTATTATAAAAAATTTTGGATAGAAAGAGTTATTAAATAATGGTCATTATGATCATTAGTTTTATTGTCTACTTTGTGGTCTCCCCTTTTTTAATTGCTTGTTTTTGTAGTGGAGAACAAAACTGATATTTTACTCCCAGTCATCAATGACAATGAATTAGGTCATGACCAGGCAAATATCTATTAATGTATTTCAGTATATCCAATATCACTTCACAAGAAAACAAAACAAACAAACAAACAAAAATAAGATGTTAGCCCCAAACTCTGCCAACTAATCAAATTTCTAACTTGTAACAGTGGACTTTACAGCTTTCACAGAAATTCCTTGAACTGGTTCATCAAAAATCACCTGTGTTACTGTAGCCAGAAGATATTTACAATGTTACAAAGAAAATAGCAAACAAAACCTTCTGATAAAAGTCTGAGTGGGGCATAACCTCTTACACTGTCAGAATCTATGCCAGTTCAAAAAGAAAGAAATAAGGAGGATGGGAGGGAGACGCAAGAGGGAGGAGATATGGGGATATATGTATATGTATAGCTGATTCACTTTGTTATAAAGCAGAAACTAACACACCATCGTAAAGCAATTATAGTCCAATGAAGATGTTAAAAAAAAAAAAAGAAAAAGCAGAGAGAGCTACAACCACACGGACACACACACACACACAAACACAAACGCATGCAAACACACACACGCACACTCTGCTCCCTTCCCCAGGCCAAATAACAACAGACATGAACAAAATTCAGAATAGCAGGTAATTCACAGAGATTTTGTTTAAGAATCATAAACATTTTCAGAACACTGGAACCCAGAAAGGAGGTGAGGAACAAAGAAATAAGTATCATGATATAATGCCCATGATGGTATGATTCCATGTTAGAATCATATGGGTGTATGAGTAACATCTTTGGAAATTTGTAGAATTAAAATATTAACAATTAATCATCAAAAGGAATTAATGATTATGAACAAAAGTCACATTAAACCACTATTTCATACCATATATAAAAGTAAATTCCAAAAAGATTAAAGTCCAAATTAAAAAAATTAGAAAGACAATTTGCAAAATAGAAGATACCAAAGAAAAAAACATATGTAATATATTTGAGTACAAGAAATTAATATTTTCCAAATGGAAGAATAAGTCAGAGAAACATAAAAGAACCAGGAGAAAAGATCTGAAACATATAAAAGAAAAAAAGGAGTGGACTGATATTTTAATGTTCCAGTAGCTCCTGCAAATTAAAGAGTAAAAGACCTTTAAACTAAATGGAAACGATGGTAGAGATTATGACAAGAATATACAGAGTAGAAAAGACGATCAATTCAAATTTTCAATAAGTGTTTTAAAAGATGTTCCACCCCTTTTTTAATCAGGAAAAAGCTAATCAATAACTAACAATTTTCATTGATTATACTGGCAAATATGTTAAAGACTAATATCATGCAATGATGGTGAGGGCAATCAAAAGGAGCTCTCTCATGTATTTCCAATGGAAGTGCCAATCACAACAACCTTTTGGGAAACTAAGCTGGCAGAATCTAAAACTGAAATATGCATTCCAATATATTCAACATTCTCACTTCATAATAAAAATATGGAAAGAAAAGTCCCATTGTTTAAAGATTCCCTGCAGAATTCTCTGAAGGGATAACAAATAAAAGGATCCTAAATACCCATTAATAGGAGAATGACTAAAAAAAATCATAGCACGTCCATAAATATCTGATATTACACAGTCATTAAAGAAAAAAATCGATTCTTTATAAGCATAATGCTCGGTAAAAGAAGCAAGTTTCAGAGTAATGTATATAATAGCATTTTTGTAAAAACAGATTTTATGTATGTGTGTGTGTATATATATATTTTATATATGCTTTCATATGTTTACATGGACATAGAAAAATTACTTGAAAAGATGTCCATTATACAGTTAATAATTTTCCTTGTGGAGTGAGAGAAGGGAATGGAGAGAAGGGAGTGAGCACTTAGTTTTACCATGTGCTCTTTTGTGTCATCCATTGCCATGTGTAGTTTGTAAGGACAATCCAATAGAGTATAATTCTTGATTTTTTTTTACTGAAATAAGTGTACAATTCTTACAAATGTTGTAGAACACAAGGCTCAGTTTCTTGTGGAAAAAAAGAAAATTTTCTCTTCTATTTCACAATTAATTTAGTGTCAATCCAATAGCAGATATTGAGCTTTACCAGAGTTTATGAAATCTTTAAAATTGCTAGGGAAACTTCAGAGGCAAGTAACACTTCCTTTAAGGGCATTTTAGCTATTTGGATGAGCGTTAACAGATTGTAGCTGTTGGAACATTGTGATCTAGTCTGAGTGATAAAGTGAGGCACTATAGTTCATGGCAATAAATGCCAGCTGCAGTGACTTTATCAGTCAACTAATATTAAGAATATATTTGAGGGCACAGTATCATTTCTCAGTACTTGACATCCAGGCACAAAATATTTTCTAATGTTTATTAGCACCATATCAGTTGATATAAAAGGTGGCTTTGTTGGTTTCAGAAGTGCTTTTCCCCAGGACCATAATACACTGCTGCTTTTGGCAATGTAGAACGTGAGCTTTTTGTAAAACTATAAAGTTCAATGCATTTACTGTATATTCCATTAAGTACTTTGAGTCATAATATAGTGCGAGGCATGTGCATTCATTAAAACATTAATTTTATTGCATTGTTTCAATAAAAGAAATCAAAATAATCAGAATATTTTTTTAAATAAAAGGAGATAGTAATTGTATAAAATTGAACATTCTGATTTGATGTTAATAGCTTCTATATTACCATTGGTTAATAACATTCTAATTACCATTGGTTAATAACATTCTAAATTGTTCAATAACCAGAGAAAATATGTACAATTCTTATTAAATTAAAATATATTCCATAGGACAAAAGTATCAAATACTTTGAAAAAATGCTTTTCAAAACTATCTATATGTTTAAAAGCTTAATTGAAAATAAATGTTGATAATGATATCTTGAAAGACAGTTTGGATCCTCATTTAGTTTGTATATTGACCTTGGAAAAGTACTTGCATTCAGACTTCCCTGTGCTTAGGTTGACTTTTCACACCACTCTTCTCATATTACTGATTAACTCGTGTGAATGTAAATTTTTGAATGTGTGCCTTGGTAGGTTATGACAGCTTTTCATACAGTATTTCTCTCTGTGCTTCAGATTCCTATTCTTTTTTCATTTTCTTTCTGTTATGCCTCCAACTCCGTATACCAACATTTGCAGCAAAGTAAACTCAAACCTCTATTAGTGGCTGAAAATGTGCCTTCTGATCCACTCTTGTGCCAGAGATAAAGATTTTGCCCTACAATTTTTATTAATTTAAATAATTTTAAATTACTTCTGCTTGTCTCTTCTTCTATTCTCTCAATTGCATGTTGAGTTTTACTTATGTTTCCTTGATTATTTGTATATATCTTATATTTCCTGGAGAAAATATGATCTAACTTACTCATTTTTCTTTGTGTTTGCTTGCTTGCATTTTGTGAAATATGCTTGAGTAATAATAACTAATTATATAGATAGGGTGTATAAACCATGTGCAGGGCACCAAAAAACCCTTAAATAAATATTTATTTTCAGTTTACACACCATATTGTAGAATGACAGTTCAAATGCAGAAGAAGTCCTTAGGGAGCAAAAATGTTAATATTCCTGTTTTAGGTTTGAAGAAAAAAAGTGAGGGGTCTTAAAACATATACATTGATTAACCTCCCTAAAGGCTGTTGCCTGCTTTTGGGATTGGACTATAATTTATTTTATTTTGTTTTTAAGATATCTTAATTGATACACCAATTATTATTTAGATATTAACTGAAACTCTACAAGTAAAAGCCCAAAACTACTCTGGCAAGTCCATAAGGAATCCGTTTTTCCTTTCTAGTTATAAGATATATGCATTTCAGTTTAATCAATTTACAAATGTCGAACTGAGGTTAAAAAAATAAAATACAGCCTCTAGTCATTTTTCCTCAAAGAAAGAACCTCTCAGGGCAATCTGTCAGTTTACATTGCAGTTAAAAAAAAGCTTCAGAAGCATCGGCCTCCAAGTAATAAGCACATAAGAAAGTATAATATAAAACCTGTATCACAGAATTATCTTGATTTATATGAGTAGCACAGATAGAATTATCTAAGGGGATATGCAGTACAATTGAAATAAAACCAAAAAAATGCTAAATTTCACATTGTGTCTCACAATAGTTTGCAGAAAAGAGGTCTTGCTCAAGATGGTCATAAACTGACCTTAATGAAAGTCAGTAATTTATATACTGCATGTTGAACTATCTAATTTTTGTTTATGTTGATGTAATTGCTATGATGAAAGTGGGGAAAAAAGGACCAAACCACATTTTCAGAATACTAGAGTTTTATTTAGAGTGGTATTTTATAAGTTAAAGATGAACAATAAATTGATTTGACTGGCCACTAAATCATTTTTTTTTAATTTTACCTGATAAGATATGCTTTATAATAAGAGACAACAAAGAGAGAGAACAATGGCAAACAATGAATGATGCTGTAAAGAAGGCTGATTATCACTGATAGGTCTCTTCTTTTTTCTTTGATTTTCTTATTCATAATTTCGGTTCATTTAGAAACACTTGATATTATGTTATTGAATCAAAATTATGACTATAAAAAATGAGATTGCATGGATCAGAAGCAAAGTAGGAAATAGAAGAAGAGTACATCCACAAACTCCTTTTCAACATCATAGTCAAAAACTCTCTTTAAATATGAACTTCAGTACAACAAATAGATGAAGGCTACAGCAATGATGGACACCAGGAAAGAATGATATTCACACACAAATTTAATCAGTTTATACAATTGAAATTATATTCTATGATAAAAAATGAAAAGTCCCTCAGAGATAGGCTCAGAACACACAGAACCTGTTGTGATGTTTCAAGATACCTAAAAAATATATGTTTTTAAAAATTCCATGAGATGAAAGGCTTAGTTTATAGTCCCAGTGGTTATATAACAGTCATGAAGCTCTTGGCCTCAACTAACAAAGCATGGAATTAAATAAGACAAAGTATGTACAGGCATACCTTGTTTTATTGCACTTGGCTTTATTGTGCTTTGCAGACGTTGTGTTTTTTACAAATTGAAGGTTCATGGCAACCCTGCATTGAGCAAGTCTGTCAGCACTGTTTTTCCAACAGCATTTGCTCACTTCATGACTCTGTGTCACATTTTATTAATTCTCTCAATATTTCAAACGTTTTCACTATTATCATATCTGTTATGGTGATCTGTGATCAGTGATCTTTGATGTTACTACTGTGAGTCACTGAAGGTTCAGATGATTGTTAGCATTTTTAAGATATTAATTAAAGTATGTACATTGTTAGACATAATGCTATTGCACACAAACTACAGTATGGTATAAACATAACTTTATATGTACTGGGAAACCAAAAAATCTGTGTGACTTGCTCTATTGAGATATTTATTACTGTGGTCTGGAACCACATCCACAATATCTTCATTGTATGCCTGTAATGACTTCAATAAAGATCAACATAAACAACTATTTAGGAAGACTTTAATAAATCACTCTGTCTTTGAAAGAAAAGGTACTCTAAAATACATACGTATATATCTTAGGGTAATATAATTCATTAGACTTTTTGATGCTATAGATATATAAATTAACATATAGATATGTAAAATGACATAGTTATATGAAATGATTTATACAATGTTTGGCATATAAATAAAGGACACACTTTTTTACAATAAAATTTAAAAGTAATTCTGCAATCATATTCCAAATTAATGTGAAAAGAACATTTAAAGGCCACATTCCTTAAACTGCATTGCAATGAAACTAGAATTCAATGATTGCATGATTAATTATAAATCACCCAAAGTTATCAAATAATAAGTGTAGCTGAATACATCGATAGCCCAGAGAAAATGCAAAATAGTTTAATATATTTAGATCAAATAAACTTCAACTTTTTGGCTTAGTTTTTTAGTTAGCTGTAACTTTTACAATATACCCATGTAAAGAGTTCAAGAGCACTGAAAAAATTTAAAAAGTGTTCCAGTTAATTTTATGAAATGATCTAAATCCCAACTTTATTGGAGAGCAAGAGAAAGTAAACTGAACACCAGCCTTGTTTATCTGCAGGGTTTTAAAAGGGAACAGTGGGGAGACTGGTACAGCTTGAATCACTCCTACTCTTAGGAATATGCCCCTGACTACTGTGTGGAGGATAGTGAATACAACGGTTTGGGGGGGGGGGGGAAGCTGTTAAGGTCACGATGTCTGGAAACAAGATGGTAGCAGTAGAAGTCATTGAATGTGGTGGGTACTGGATATATTTTGAAGATAAACCTAATTTGATTCTTTAAGTGACTCAAGGTGGAGTGTCAGAGAAATAAGGGGCCAATGTCTTTCCATGGCTTAAAGTCTAATTTTATTATAAACTATGGGCTGTGCACTTGCTTGGTCATACTCAGTTCCTCTTCTCTTTGCCTGGAGCATTAGACCCCAGCTTCACTCACCTTTCCCTTCCCAGATTGTGCCCTTAAATCTTTGGCATAATATTTCTCAAATGCTTTTCCTCATTTCTTGTCCTGGCTGTTTTTGTCATTGTGGAATCATATTGTAGGTCTCAGCTTAAATGTGCTCTTTCATAATGACTTCCATGAACATCGTGTTAAAGTGTAAGCCCCCTTACTCTCTTCTACATTCCACCAAAATCATTCTGTATTGCAACATATTATTTGTTTTCTTTGCAATAATTTACATTTTGGAATCATTTACTTATAGATTTGATTTCTTACCTAGTTTTGTCGGTCTCACTGAAATTCAGTAAGTTTCATAAAGGCAGGAACTAACTCTGAATTAACTTCTAATGCAAATTGGGCACCTGCTGAGAACTTGGCTTATAACTGGGCCTCAGAAAACATGTAAACAAATGAGTAAATGTAAACAAAATTGGAAAAATAACATCTCTTCCTGATATATTAAAAAATAGTTAATTAGTAATAGGGTAATAAATTACTTTGTGGAAGAGAAATTTTATTTTAGTTAGAACTATCGTGGAACTCATATTTAACTATGAAGAAATAGAAACACACCAAGCCATGTCAGGATGTGACAACACTACCCCTCAACTGGATATCTTTCACTATCCCCCTCATATACACCATCTTCTGTGTCCTGCAAGGTCAACCCAAATAAACAACATTAAGTGTTCCTTTATCCCAAGGCTTCCTTTTAGGTTTATCCAAAGTTGAATACCTGTAGACATTATAGAGGAGGAAGGAGAGTTAAGTTGGTGAGTATATTCCCTTGGTTTGCTCCATTATGGCTATTCCACACTGATTGCATTTCTTAATACACTCAGTCTCCAGTCCTGATAACTGCTTTCTCCCTTGTCTCTGTAGCATAAAGGCAGTATTAGCACCCCTTTCTTATGAGGCCTAGAACTTCACTTTATCACGTTGCTTTCTTAACCCTCACCCATATATTTTTAAATAGTCTCTGTATTACTTTTTTAATTACTCAAATTTAGTGTGCTTTTTTACCCTTTCCAGGACCCCAACCAAAAAACCACTATTAAACCTACTGTGTTGCAAATTATGTAACCTCTAGATATAAATAGTCCAGCATAGAAATCAGAAATAAAAGGTATAAGGGTTGAAAATAGAAATGAGAAAATTATTACATATAAATGACAGAAATATTTATTAAACAAAATTGAATAAAAAGTTTTATAAGAACTTTAAGCAGTTCAGTAAGAAAATACACATATAATAAAAAGTTTTCCCTACATATTTTCCAAGTTTTATTGAGTGCATCACAGAAGATAGGGACCTTACCAAGCTCTTTGCCTCATAAAAACTCATCTAATCCATACCACAACTCAATGAGATTATTATTATTATTGAAATATTATCTTAATTTTATAGAGGAACTAATTTATACTCAGAGATTAGGTGATTTTCCCTACCTGAAAAGCAAGATAATCAAGATCTGAGCCCAGAGAGTCTAGAGATGGATAACTGTACTCCTTACTTCCATCCAGTACACAAGATTAATGAGCTAGAAAACATAAGGGAATATAAGTCTTCTCAAACTAGTATTTTAATACAAAAAATAGATATAAACCTACCAAGAAATGTTGCATATCTTTTCTAAGAAAATTACATAATTTTATCTAGAAAAATAATTAAAGATGAATAAATGAAGAGTCAGTATGTCATTAACTGAGAAAACACGTTTTTATAAAGAGTTCAATTCTCCCTAACTTATTTAATAGATTAAAACAAAATCAATTCAAGCTCACCCTGGGATATTTTCACCCCAAACTTGACCAATGATTTTAAGGTTAATGTGGAAGAATAAGTGGACAAGAATATACATCAAACACTCAAACAAAAAGAGAGTATTATCAAGAGGATTGCCAGAGACTAAGATATAGTATAAGACATAATAATTAAAGTGTAATCCACATGGGAAAAAATAAGAAGAAGAAATAGACCATATTACGTTTAAGTATTTAATGGATAAAGGAAACGTTTAAGTCTCTGGAAAATTTTCAATGAAAAGTCCCTAGCTCAGACAAATGAAAACTAAGGTGGACACCTACTTAACCAAATGCTAAAAGAATTTCTGAATATATCTGAGAGTTAAATATGAAAAAATAAATCAATATATAACTAAAGAAATCAAATAAGATTATTAATATTATTTGTTAGTGGGAAGGAATTTCTATGCTCAAAAAAGAATGTATATACACACATGCACAAACTATATGCATATGTATTATTTCTATCACTTGAGGCATTTATAAGTCAAAGTATTATTATAATATTGTGCAAATAATGCACTTAATAAAGAAATACATATGACAGATAAAGGGCTAATTTTCAAAAGATATGATTTTTTAAAAATTAAATAAGACTCCTCAAAATAAAAATGGACCAATGACATGAAAAACCAACTCAGAAAATTAGATTTAAATGTCAAATGTCTAGATTGAAAATTGCATATTTAACTAGTAAGCAATACATTAAAATTAAAATGAGCTGTATCTTTTATACAAAATTGGCAAAAAATAAAGATAATGACATTACATCATTAACAAAAGGATAATGGATGATGCTTTCTAATATGTAACACTTAACCAAGCTGTCTTCATATCTGAACTATTACTATTTTGAAAGGGAGTCACTGAGAGTTAAGAAACATTTCTTAGACTACTTAGTAAAGAGGAACATAACAAGTGTAGAAACAAAATTTTTTTAAATTTTTTTTAATACCAAGACTCATGTTCTTAACCATTATGTTTTATGCTGTTTAATATTTTCTCAGAAAATTCTATTATAATGCACCAAAATATCAACATGCTTTTATTAGGAGAGGAGGGAAGATAGTAACTGGTGAAATAAAAATATGTATTTCATATTATGTTTATAAAAAATTTAGGATGCAAATTTAAAAACTTATTGTTATCTAAACATTATAAATATAATTGCCCAGAAGTAGATATTATCATATGTTTTCAACTATGATTAACTTGGATGGTAGAAGTATAGGTTTAAATGTTGATACTTTAAAATACTGTTTAGAATATTTTCTATAATAAGCATATAATGCTTTAAAACATTTAAAGAAAACTAATACTTTTAAAATTTTATTTTTAAATTTAAATGTGTAGATTAACGTGGAGGAGTCACTATAAATTTCCAAGTAGAACATGCTTCAGCCTAAGATAATACCTGTATGGGTTTAAATTTTCAAGAGCTGTTTGAATAATTTTGGCTGCACCCCAAGCACAGAAGGGCGAGGAGAAGCAGCAAGATCTTCACGAAAGTATTTATTGACCTTTACAAGAGCAGTGACACCATCAGGTGAACAGAGATCTGGCAGCTTCTAAATAATGTTTGCATCAATGAGAATTACACCAAAATTGTGATGTTTCATTATGATGATTCTGACAGCTGTGTGAACTACAGGAATCTCTTCTACCCCCATCTTTCATGTTCTAGCCTCATTCTTCTCCCTATTCTTCCATAGAGCTTTGGATTAGCATTTAAAACTTTGAACTAGTAAAGTTTATTTTATTTTCCCAATCTTATATCTCATGACTACAGGAAACGAAACTGCTACTAGAGCAACCATCTCATGATTCTCCAAATATTCTACAGAAAACTTTGTAATTTAGCTCTCTTTCCTCCTTTAACTCCTAACATTCTAACAATTTTTCAAAGTCAAGATGTAATGCTACTTGTTTAATATTTCCTTCTGATTTTGATAGCTTTAGTATATCTGCCCTCCTAAAATAAGTAGAGTATAATCCAATATATGAAATATTTAATACAAGACTCAATAAGGTTAAAAACAGTTTTGAAAAATATTTTTTAAAATATGCTGGAGAATCTCACATTAAATAGGAACAACAGCAAAAATAAGCTAATGAAGTAAAAAAAGTACTAATTATTGTTACACTCTTTATTATACCTCCCTGATTTATCTTTAGGTCTTTTCAACTATATTTCTCAAAAATAGTATTGAGTTGGCCAAAAAGGTCATTTGGGTTTTTCCGTAGGCTGTTACAGAATGAATTTTTGGCTAACCCAATATTTAATTGCTGCCTCCATTTCTTACGTACACAATCTGTAGGCAACTCCAAACAAGATCAATTCATTTTCCTCACTTTAATTAAAACAGTACTTGAAAAAGTTAACCAAAGAAAGCTTTTCTAAACTTTCTATGTTATGTTCTGTCTCAGTAGAATTTGATACAATTGATGACTCCTTCCTTCTTTAAACTCATTTTTTCCTTGATTTTGGTGACACTTCCACTTTCATTATGGTTAATCACCATCACATTCAAAGAATAATTGTTCTCTCCACAACCTCCAGGTGCTATACCCTTAACTTTACCTACCCTGACTCTCTCCCAAGGCAGTCTCTTCCAAGCACAGAACTATAGTTTCCACATATAAGTCAAAGATTACAATTTTATCTTCAGCTAAGATTTCTCCACTGAGCTTCAGATTTATATCCACTGTTCTCGTGATGTCACCACTTGAATGCTTCAAAATATCTCCAAACTAACAGGTGAAGAACTGAAATAATGGTCTCCCCTCTTTTTTCCCCAGAACCAATTCTCTTCTATTGTTTCTTGTCACAGTGAATGGTACTTGCTCTTATATGAGCCAGAAACCAACATGTCAAATGACTTTCCTTCTCTTCCCCATATCTGATATATAACATTGTTCTGTTAGTTTTATCTTCTAATTATATGTTAAATCCATTTTCATCCCTAATATTAAATCCAAATTTCAGTTAATTTTGCTTATGCAAATTGTTTTTTATGCACTCTCTTTGCTTCTGCTCTAGGTTCAGCTACCTTCACACTTTAGTATAATGCTGTTTTTACAAGGTCTTCTCCAGTCATGCACAACTTCTGATTAAAGCAGTGCAGGTTATGTTTTGAACATCTTTAGGGGGCATTCTTCACTCCATAATCTTATTAGTTTAAATAGGTATTTGGCAATTTCCTAGCAGATGGCAGTAAAGTGTCATGAAGAAAGAAACCCTTTTGCTGATTTACACAGTCATTCTATGGTCTGGTAACAGAACACTTACCCTTCACTCTCTTGCTTAAAGTCATTCAACTCCTCTTCATTTATTTGAGGATTAGATATACTAAATATGCACTAGATGTTCTCACACATGGGCTGACTCTGTCTTTCTGTCCTCCTTTATTCTATACCACACTGTCTTTATTATCTTTGACTCAGTCATCCTGACTTTTTTCAACTCCATGAAGCATTACAGGCTCTCCTACCACACAACTTTTTCACCTTTTATTTCTGTTCATGGAGTGCTCTTCCCTCTGCATTTCCTCTGTTAACTCCTAATCTTTCTTCACATCTCAGGTCTGCTTTCATTTTCCCAGGAAAATATTCTCAAATCTTCTATCTAGGTCAAATTCCTCTATTATGTTCTCTGATTGATCCATGAACCTCCTTACTCATAATATTTAGCATAGTTATAATTTCAAATTTTTCTGTAATGATTTGATTAACATATGGTTGGAGGAGTTAATCAAGAGGACATGACCACTGGTTGATCACAAGCTGGACCCAGGCAATCAGAGGCTCCTCACTCCCTCACCTGTCCTTGGAACATACATTCAGCCTACAATTCCCACAATGGGAGCTGTTCCAAGGATACAGCCTTGAGAGAGTAAGGTGTTGTTGTGATCATCAGGACTGAATATGTGACCAAACGGGTTAAGACCTCTATGGAAAATTTTTAATTGAAGTATAGTTGATATACAATATTATATAAGTTACAGGTGTACAATACAGTGATTCACAGTTTTTAAAGGTTATACTCCATGTATAGTTATTATAAAATATTGGCTATACTCCCCATGTTGTACAATATATCCTTTATATATAACATTTTGTACCTCTTAATCCCCTACCCCTATAGTACCCATCCCTGCTTCATTTTCCCCACTGATAACCACTAGTTTGTTCTCTATATGTGTGAGTTTACTTCTTTTTCCTTATATTCACTAGTTTGTTGTATTTTTTAGATTCCACATATAACTGATATATATAGGATTTGCCTTTCTCTGACTTATTTCACTTAGCATAATACCCCCCAAGTCCATTCATGTTGCTGCAAATGGCAAAATTTCATTCAAGTATCTGGTAGTTGTGTGTGGAAATCTACTCATCCTGCTGCCGCCCAAGACAAGCCTCATTGCTTATGAAATTTGCCACCTACCAATCTGGAATGGTCTTCCTCTTTCTTCAGTCTCTTCCTGTCCTCCTTGTAGGGAAGCCAGTTTCAAATTACACCAAGGAAGCTCCCTAGAAGGTTTTGAAACAACACATATGTATTCTCTACTAAACTGGAACTTGATAAGTGATAGTGTCCACATTAGTTTTGCACAATTTGGATCCTTAATTCTACCTCAAATCCATGACCCTAGTAGGTTGGAAGGAAGAAAGAAAGGATGGAAGGTAAAAAAGTTTGTACCTACAAACTGTTGATGGCATGACCAATGGAGATGAATAATTGAATTGTGTGGAAGGTTTTATTAGATGTTTTCTAAAAATGATGACATTGTTTGCAGGATGGATATTTCTGCTAAAATTTAGAGTATAGAGAACACAAATAAGTAAAGATTTAAATTTAATGGGGTTTATAAAATAATTTTATGTTAAAAGCATGATAAACAATTTAGAAAGAATTCCTAAAACATAAAAATTGAAACTTTTTCAATTGTATAATGTATTTTGAAATTTTGTAAAAAAGCATGTTATTGATAATAGACTGGCTTTAACTGCTTAACACATTAAATATGTTTCACACATTTTCCATTCAGTATAACTAATTTTTTATATAAAGTTTCCTAAGAAGTCTTTTCATTAAAATTTTACACTTCAGTAACTGAAACTTTAATAACAGGTGAATATAGCTTATCTATTTTGGTTTCAGAAAATTAGTAAAAATGTTATATTTGAATAGTACTCAATTTTGATTAATGATATAAGCATTTAACATGTCTGTGACTTCATTTTTCTTTATTGTGAGTAAATAATTTGTTAAAAATAAATGTTATTCAAATTTATTTTATAAAGTAGGTTTCCTTTGGGTTTAAATCTTGCAAATTAGAAAGATGGGAAATATTCATTAAAGGAATTAATAGGATTTCTGTTGGCCAACAAAATAGATGGTACATTCATACCATCTTCCAACTGTTCAATAAATATATATAAAAGGTATATATACGTATGTATGCGTATATATATATGTATATATATATATACACACACTATGTGCTGTGTCTCAGAGTAGCAGTGGTAGTTAAGACACAGTCCTTGCTCTCACAGAGCATACAGTTTCATGAAAGAGACAGATTTTAAAACTTACAACACAGTAGCTAGTTACGAGTGTGAAGATAAAATGCTACAAGTGTATATGAAAGAGATTTCAATTTTTGGATTTCAAATAAGGATTCATTAAAGGAGAGATAAGAAGAAGGAAAAGGAACTGATAGAAAGAAACTATACTGGAGGTAGATGTAATGAAATCAATCAAATCTTGTTTTAGAGAAGACTAAGGAAAATATATTTAAATGAATGTTATGTATGAGAAACAAATGGTGGTTTCTTTGATAATAATGTATGGTTTAAGGAGAAAGCTAGTGAGAGATGAAGCTGGAAATTTGAAATATGAACCAGATATTGGCTTTGATTTACAAATAGAAATGTTTTGTTTAATTTGTTAATGATTCATAAACAGATTTTGGAAGGGAATTATAACAAAATACATCTTTTTTTAAAAATGATAATGATGAAGGCCCTATAAAACATGGACAAAATGAGAAGAAATAAAAATAAAAGTATAGTAAGAGTCTCAAATTTAATCAGAAACATACTGACCAATACCAGAATTGTAAGAAGGAATCTCATAGCATTTCTAGACATCATAACCTGAGAATTAATAGGTCTCTTTGGGAAAAAAATAATCATAATCTTGAAATTTTGAGCCAAGATGATGGAATAAATGCTTGTTAATTTTTATTCAACAAATATTTATTATGCAAAGAAAACATTCCAAGCAATATTTTGGGTCCTGGAGATACTATAGTAAACCAAAAAATACAAAAAGTCCTGCCAGGGAGACAAATAGATTTCCATTCTATCCAGGGAGACAAAAAGACTAACAATACATGCAAAATATATTAAATGTTGGCTCGTGATAAACACTAAGAAAAAAATAGTAAGGCAGGGAAGTAGACTAGGAAGGGGAAAGGGTGAAACATTTGATACCAAGAGAAGCCTCAATATATAAGTAAAAGTCAGATAAGGGCTGAAGGAGGAGAGAGAATAACACATGAGGCTGACTGGGAAAAGTTTATTCCAGAAAGTAGGGAGAACTTATGCCAAGACTCTGAGGATGGAGGCAACCTGGTGGATACATTGCAGGTGTCTTTGGGAAAGCATTAGGAGACCAGTGGTCTGTAGAGAAGTGATTGGGAAGGATAGTGGTGAAGTCAGAGAGAGAACAGGACATAGACCATACAGAGACTCATGGGTTTTTTGTCTGAGTGTGATGGGAGCCATTGGAAACTTTCAAGCATAGCAGTGACATGATCTGAATTATATTTTAAAATGATCACTCTGGCAGATAGATGGGGAAAATAGTAAAAGCAGGCAAGTCAAGGCAGGAGGTTTTGCACAATTTACAAGAGAAACAATGATGGCTTAGACCCCTACATCCAGTTTGAAGTAGTAGAAGCAATGAGAAATAGTAAAATCTGATTAACTGTGGTGGCGTAGCACAGCGGTCAGATGACCAGCTTCTAGAGTTCATTTGCACAGATTTGAAATCCAGTTAGTTACTTAAAACATAAAAGACAGTGTTTTATTTTTTTGTTTAACACTTCTCCCTTTTGTAAAAACAGGAATAATAATAATAGTAACTAATTGAGAGGTAATCTCTGAAGAGCACTTAGAACCATGCTAGGCAGGTAGGAAGCACTAAGGGTTGGCAAAACAGGGAAAGAGGAGGCACAAGGATTTGCTAATAAACCAAATGTTAAGAGTGAGCAGAAGACAGGAGTCAGATGACTAAAAAACTGGAAGGTCTCAAGTTTTTCTTTACTAAAAAGGGGAATATTAACTTAGTAAGAGCAGGCTTGAGTGAAGATATAAGGAGCTCAGTTTGAGATGTTTAATGTCTTGGATACCATTTAGATATCCCTGTGGAGTAGACCACTGTAGGTCTGAGATCGAAATATGAACTTAGGAAGCTTTAGGATGTAAAGGGAGTACATGATGATAGAAAAGAGAAGAGTTCTAAGGACTCTTCTATTAATACTCTATTAATACCAATAGATAGACTCTATTAATACTAATATTAAAACATACAACTGTAGGGAATTGGGAAATGAGGAAGAACCAAAAAATGAGACTAAGAAAGAGAAGTAAAACTAGAAGAAGAAAAAGAGAAAACAAAAGCAAGCCAAAACAAAATCCCCAAAAGCCTATGATATTTTGGAAGCCAAGAGAAAAGGTGTTTAAAGGTCAAGGGAGTCATCAACTCTTCAAGTAGAAAGAACACTGAGAAATGACCATTAGATTTAGCAGTTCTATAGTCCAGTCGCCCTAGTCAAGGGTTTCACTGGAGCAGTGGGAAAAAACATCTTATTGGAGTGGGGGGTTCAAGATGGAATGAAAAGAACAGAAGACTTTCTGTAAAGAAAATAAGAGAAATGAGATCTCAACTGAGGGGAAAGTATGGTCAAAAGGTTTATTAGTTTGTTGTTTCTTTTAGTTTTTTGAAATACAGGATGTTTGCAAGTTTACATAAATGGTTCAGGAGAAAGGGATAATTTGATGAATTCAAGAAAGGGTAAACTTGCTGGAATATTATCCTTGAGTAGATCAGAAAAGATTGGCCCAATGTGAACTGCAGAAGTTGTCCTTAGCTAGGAGCATGGGCAGTTTAATCCATATAAGTAGGAGAAGGTATAGTGTATGGACACAAACACATGAAGTTAAGTGGAAAATTGTGGAAGTTTTCTCCTGATTACTTCAGTGTTCTCAGTTTTAAAAGATACCATTCCTGTTATGCAAGATGAATAAATTCTGGAGATCTAATGTACAGTATGATGACTATAGTTAATAATACTGTATTAATACTGTACTTGAAAGTTGCTAAGATAGTAAATCTTAAATGTTATCAACACACACACACACACACACACACACAAATGATACCTACTTGAGTTGATGGATATGTTAATTAATTTTATTGTATTAGTCATTTTGCAATGTATATGTATATCAAACATCACGTTGTGCACTGTAAATATATGTAGTATTTATTTTGTCAATTATAGTTCAATAAAGCTGAAAAAAAAATACATGACATTCTCAGCAAAGAACATTAATTAAAAAGTAGTGTGGTGTGATGGTATGAATGGTCACATAAGAGGGGAAATGGCACATACATACATGATACACACTTATGAATATACACATGCATTAAACGTATATTTGTATGCACATATATTCATAAACATATGTAGATAATAAAGAAAATAAATATTTAATTATATATGCATGCATATACATGCATGTATGTATACACATGTGAGTACATACACACAAATATACATTCTTGTGGCAATGGGTGTCTATGTGTGTATAAATCTAAGTTACCCACTTGAGCCTAGAAGATCTTCACTGTTCTGAAATGATATGTTTGTTTTGAGGAGGTCATGCAATTGTTGAGTAGAAGGACATTCATAGATAAAGGTGATGAATAAGAACAGGAGATAACAAAACCTTAGTTCAAGGTGAGGCTTAAAAATGTAAACACTGGATTTAAATTTAAATCCAGAAAGCAAGAGTAATAATTTTATGCTAAATTTTCTTAAATGTACATTTTCTTGAATGAAGTAGAAATTAACAGGTAGAAACTAAAGGCTGAGATTCTCAGTAGTCCAGAATATTTGTAAGAATATTTAAAAATAAAAGTGCCATCCCCTGGCTACTTCTTCATAGTGATCAGAATATATACTAACAGGACTTAATAGTAGCTTAGTAATAGGTTTTCTTTAGAGCCAGCAAGAAAAATTGGGCCGGTCTTGAAAAAAAAGTGTCCTCAAAGAATATAGAAAGTAATGGTTACTTTAAAAGAGGGAAAAGGCAGATTTGGCAACAAAATAAAGAGAGAGTGTGTGTAGCCACCTTAGGGATGAGAAGTAGCCCTTGGGCTTACTAGTATATAAATCACAAGATTAGGAAATGCGAAGACAAATAGCTCCCTGAAGGCTATAAAGTTATAGTGAGTTGAAGGCTGTAACCAAGCTAAGAACTATTCATGAACTGATCAGCAATATTCTTGCAAAAGATACACTGTAGACAGAGTGGTAGAGAAGTTGTTAATGCTCTTTTTTTGACAGCACAGCATCTGATGAGCCAGTGAGCACAAAAACAAGATAAAGGTCAATAAAATTTCATTACAATACACCAATCACACAAACATCAGATTTGGAAGACCAATGTTCTAACTTTAAATTAACTGCCAGGGAAAAACTGTAAAATCAAAGCACTTGAGGGTGATCTGTAAGCTGGCATAAATGAAGGACATGGATCTTATATTATTACAAGAATCAATATATTTTGAGGGTGTGTTATGTACATTATAAGCCATAAAAATAATCTTAAGACGCTGAAAGATTTTATTTAAAAAGCTAATCAAATGAAAGTCTTAGAAATCCTACTGAAGACCACATATTAGAACAAATTAACATTTATATGCATGCTGATATATTTTAATTTGATAATACCCACTTCATTGGTTAACAAATGAAATGAGGTTCAATGAAGGAGGTGAGTTTTATACGGAGTTTTGAAGGATTATGGCTAGAAATGTATTTGAGGATAGTTAGATGTATGGACCTCAGTTTTGCAGTATTCTATTAACACGACTGCTAGCTAAAAATGAGATAGTCCACAAAAACAAAATATTGTCTCCATTTGCAAATAGTCATAAAAAAAAAATAGCCCAAACGACCTGCCAGGCTTTTATTCTGAGAAAATACAAAAACAAGTTTTATTTTGTTTCCAAAAAATCACTCTTATACATGTTCGTTTCAGAGGAGTCTCTTTGATAAGTGATTCTTGTATACTGTCAATCTGTTGAAAAACTGAAAGACTATATTAACTTTATGTTCTTCGATTGCATTGTTCATTGGTTCTACTATGGTTTGAACATTTTTGAAATGTGGACTATAGTAGAGCATTCACTAAACACCTTTCTCAGAAATGTTTATTGATGCTCTTTGCTTTGTGTTAATAACATCTGAATTGACAGCTTTACTCTTCATACTGAAGCCAACCTCAACACCAGCTTTGGCTACAGTGAGTGGGCCTTACAACCTCAGTCTGTTACACTCAGAACCTCTGTGTGCTTCTTCCCCATTGTGGAGGGATTTCTTGAATTCTAACTTGTACCATGTAGCTCAATCATGCTGGGTCCTTACACCCAGCTTTGCCTTTTCGATCTCTCTCACTCAAGGGCATGGGATTTTCCAAAGAGCTTTAGAAACTGGTTGGGTGTCACTTCTACCTAAATACACTTACTAAAACTTTCCAACAGGTGACTGCTTTTATTACGTTTAAGGTATAGCAAATGATATCTTTGGACACCATGATCTGGAAGGAAGACCGTTCCTAAAGAGGCCAGTCAATTGCACAACCAGGTTGGTTTATCTCAGATTTAGCCTTAATCATTCTCAGATTATTATTATTTTTTTTAATATGGAACACTTCAAGAATCCTTACACAGGATCCAGGCTAATCTTCTCTGTATGATTCTAATTTTAGTATATGTGCTGCCAAAGCAAGCATCATTCTCAGATTATTCTCTCAGATTATTCTATTTCCATATTATTTTGCCTCATAAGTAAGGACACATAGGACATAATAATACATCTCCAGGATTCAGAAACACTTACACCATGTTTCTTTGTTGAGTCTTTGTCTTTTAGTACTAATTTATCTATTTACAAATACATGTCTCTACCATGGGTTTCTCTAAGGTAGAAATACCTTTTTTCCCTTGTATCGACATTACATAACAATATGGTAAGTATTTAATAAGCCACTGAAAAGTTACATGTCTGAAGTTCACAGTAATAATAATAATAATATGGAAGTAATAAAGTTCAATAATTGTTATAAAAGTACAGATATCGTAGCTACTTATATCTTAAATAATTACTAGTTTTTGATGAAAGATATATATCAGAGTTGTATTTTTTAATTGAATAATTGTCTTTTTTATTGAGTCATTAATGCATGTTTGTTTAGTTTTCATAATTAAGATAAAACAACTATCAGAATTTTGTTTCTACATATTCGGTCACTCCTTATGTATATTACATAAATTTGTATATATTCTGTATATTCTAGTTTGTAATCAGTTTTTTAACATAAAAATAAAATCCATGTTTATTTTGCTCAGTATCTCCACAATCTGTAAGTTTTGCTTTCATTAAGTCTTTTATATTTTATTTAACCACTCCTGTAATTAACTAATCCCATATTAGTGTATGTTTTAGGTTTCTTATCTTTTCACTTTTCTGGATAAATGTCGTATAACACAACTTTGGCCACAGCCTAATTCTCTTATAATAAATAGCTGTAAATATGTTGTTGAGTAAATGGTATGCATTTAAAATGTTAATATACATTGTTAAACATATAAATATACTATTAATTTTAAAATTCCTAATAGTAGTTTGTATCTCTTGCTTTCTCTCTCTCTCATTTAAATGACTATTAGACATTTAAGTTGGTCAATTCTTCAGATTGTTGCACACTACTATCAGTTATTAATTATCATTAGTTTTATTTTAATTATTCTTATTTCCTTCTCATCCATATTCCCCAATCGTATTCCTATTCCTCTCCCTCACACAAACACCCTTTTGAATGTGTTTGATATATACCTTTAGATACATACATTATTCTAAAATATAACATGTTCCTTTGTCTCTGTATGTATTTTTGATGTACAGAAATGATGTCCTGCTTGAGAGCTCATTATTTTTCTTATCTATTACTCTCAGCAGTATACTCTATAAGATCTATTGGTACTTCTGAGAGTACATTGAGTTCGTGTTCTTAACACTGCATATTTCACATTTGCTTTAGTTCTCTAGTGATGAGAACTTAGGTTGTCTCCAACTCCCTCTACCAGAAAAAAATGATGCAATAAATGTGCAAATATATATTTTTTCAGACTGATACTAGTGATAGGGGTGTTAGAGGTTCTAGGTATACTTAATTTTAATAATTACTTTCAAAATTCTCTCTGTGATGGCTAATCATCTAAGTTACACTCTTTACTGCACACTATGCATTTTTTCCATATATTTGTCAAAACTTGATGTTATCTGACTTTCTATCTTTTGCCAATCTGGTGTTCATAAATTCTTAACTTATTCCTTTTCTATTTACACTACTTTAATCCTTAGTGAAAATGAGCATTTCCTTATAAACATGTTAGTAATTTGAATTTCGGTATCTCCTGAATCTTATGGCCCACGTGGCAGAGCACCTGGCTTGACAGCCTGGACCTGTTGTACAGTCTTCTCTTGTTCTGGGCCGCAATCAAAACTAGCATTCCTCAGGTCACTGGGTAAATGGCCCACTGTAACACACCCAAGTGAGGGATATGTTGCCTCCAAAATCCAAAGATGCCCACTAGACATGGAGCCTCTTTTTTTGGTTATAGAAAGGGACAGATGTGACAACTTATCCTTCACTTTAGAAGAGGTGTCTTGAAATGCCCTCCACTGCAGGACCCCTGGACATTTTACTGAAGTGGAAGTCTACTGAGTTTTTGTGGAATTGATTTCTCAGTTTTTGAGGAATTGATTTCTCAGTTTTTGACGTGCAAATATCTTAACATTAAGTCTAGAGTAGTTGCTACTTCTTGCTCATTAGATCTAATCAGCACAATCTCACCAATATGATAAACTAATGTCATGTCTTGGGAAATGGAAATTTGATCAAGGTCCCTAAAGACTAAATTATAATGTTAAGGCTGGAGATAACCCTTGAGGTAGAACAGTGAGAGCAAACTGCTTCTTGTATTTTTTACTACTGGGTATCAAGAAAGAAACACTGGCTGCATACCAGGTACCAGGGGATGTGTTAATTTGCTGAAGTGATGAAATCACATCTGGAAGACCAGCTGCAATTGGAGCCACCATTTGGTTAATTTTACAAAAATCCACTGTCACTCTTCAAAATCCATCTGTTTTCTGCACAGGATAAATAAGGCAAGTTGAATAGGGATGCAGTGGGAAGCAATACCTCTGCACCTCTCAAGTCCCTGATAGTGGCAGTAATCTCAGAAATACTTTCATAAATGTGACATGGCTTTTGGTTAACTATTTATCCTAATTAGAGGCAGTCCTAGTGGTTTCCATTTGGCCTTTCCTACCTCACTCCACAGGTAAAGGAACCAGTGTGTGGATTCTTCCAATTAAACAATCTAGAACTGGAGAAATAACCACAGGGTGGACTCAGGGACCCACTAGACCCAACATAAGATGGACCTGAGCTAAAACACCATTGATCACCTGACCTTAATAAACCCCTACTCTGAGTAATAGACCACAATGACTTATAGATCTCCTGGAATTAGTGTCATTTCAGAGCCAATATTCAGTAATCCTCAAAAAATCTGAACATTTCCTTTTCCCCAATCCTTAGTAAATCTGGTAAAAGGGCATATGTCCCTTTCAAGAAACCTGGGAGAAAGATAGACAGTATGAATTTTGGTGATGTAGCTGGATTCTTTCTCAAGAGGAGTTAGCCTTTTCATTCAAGAAATTCTGGGTTTATAAATGGGTTCACATCTGAGAATTGATCGAGGGGACATAGTTCTCTGTTTTGGTGATTAAAGTTAGACTTTTGTCTAACTCAATCTAAAGCTCTGATTACATTTCATAAAGTCAGAATTTCATAGACTCCCTATCTCTTTCTCAACTATTCTGGTTACTGCTTTGACTCCATTGTCCATTATGGCAACCAGACTCACCTTGTCTCTGGTGACTGAGTTCTGCCCATTGTTTCCTGCCACTCCGGGATCCAGTTACCCCCATTGTATGTAAGGATCTCTGTGCACTAGCAGCACTTTCCACTGTAATTTCTGGCCTACAGAGAAGAGATACCAAGGATCTCTTCAAAGATGCTGAGGCTCACCTCACAAATGATTTCTCAAAGTAATGTGAAAGGTGTGTTTTCTGGACCCTCTTGAAGTGGGTGAGCAACTCTTCCATGATTAATGTACTTTAACATTCCAATATTCCTAAGCCTTTCAACACCTTCCTCTACAGTATATCAGAGAAGTTCTTGCATTTTAGCTTCATGTAGTATAAGCTATTTTTTTTTTTTAATTCCTCAACTTTTTTTTTTTTTAATTTATTTATTTATTATTTATGGCTGTGTTGGGTCTTCGTTTCTGTGCGAGGGCTTTCTCTAGTTGCGGCAAGTGGGGGCCACTCTTCATCGTGGTGCGCGGGCCTCTCATTATCGCAGCCTCACTTGTTGCGGAGCACAGGCTCCAGACGCGCAGGCTCAGTAACTGTGGCCCACGGGCCCAGCCGCTCCGCGGCATGTGGGATCTTCCCAGACCAGGGCTCGAACCCGTGTCCCCTGCATTGGCAGGCAGATTCTCAACCACTGCACCACCAGGGAAGCCCTATAAGCTATTTTTTGATCCATGTTTCAGGCAACCAACTAAACACACTGTTAAAGCTCTTTCTAACCCATCAACCTGAAAAATTGAATCCAGAACCTTTGCTTACTTGGCCCATATTAATAAATCCAGAGTGAACCAACTATATATTCTTTTCACCATTTTCCTTCACTCTTTTTATCCTTTCCTACACGTATTCCCTAGATTTCTGTCTATATCCATTGGCATGCAGTATACCTCCTTGTAGGACACATGTTTTACTTCACCCTTTATGACCTGCTGGGACTTGAGTGTAGTTATAGGTCTAGAAGCTAAGAGAGATGTTGTGGATGGGTCCTGAGAAGAATCAGCAATGTCTTCAAAGGCAACCACTTCAAAATAGGCCATTAGTTTCTTCAGGCAAATCACGGTTAACCTCCTCAGTCTGTAGTGAAAGAAAGACTGCTTTTATTATCAAAGAAGACTCAACAGAATTTAGGAGTTCAATGTTCACAGATTTACCAGGATCTTGCCTTTCCAATTTTCAAGATCCCATTCCTTCCTAATGAATGCCCTCTCTTTAACAGAAGATATCCTATTGAGATGGTCGAGAATTCAGTTTGTGTTATGATCTACCATTCACAGGATGTGACACTGTAATTGTTTTTAGAATATCAGTCCTATAGCCACAGGAAACAGGGTTTGTTTCAGGGCAGAATAGAAGCTTTCAGGTAATGTACTCAGGGCTTGAACTAGGAATTTGATGTGCTCATCCCTTCTTTCTCCCAGTTTCTCCACTGCAGTTAGGAACAACCAGCCACTCTCAGTATACTCCTTATTTTAAGCCAAATGTTCTAAAGTATGAAATACATAGTTACCTAGAGTCTTACCTTATATATATATATGTATTTGTTAACAGATCCCAATGGTGATATTTTGTGCATCTCTAAGGCTACACCCCACCATGGGCTACCAATGTTCTCTTTGTTAGTGGAAATAGAGTAATATGTACCTCTAATCAGATTATAGAACCAATTCCAGAAAACCGAGAATCCGCTAAGAAAACACATCCTTTAGAACCACTTGTAACAAATTATCACAGAGTAGTTTAAAATAAGAGAAATGTACTCCCTCCCAGTTCTGGGGGCCGGAATTGAAATCAAGGTGTCAGTAGGACTGCAGTCTTTCACAGTTTATTGTTGCTTTTGTCTTTCCTTGACTCATGGCTGCATCTCTCTCTGCTCCATCTTCATATCACTTTCTCCTTTGTGTAACTGTGTATAAAATTTTCCTCTGCCTCTGTTTTACTTGTGATGGCATTTAGGGCTCACTTTCATAATCCAGGATAATCTCTTCCTTTCCAGATTCTTAACAACTATTTTTGCCACATAAGCTAATAGTCACTATTTTACCATATAAGGTAATACTTACGGGTCCAGAAATTAGGACATGACCTATATTTTGGGGGGAGGGGTCACCATGCAGCCCACTACACTCATGATTTATAAGATCTTGTACCAGTCAATTTCACTCTGTCTTGCTTAAACCATGGCATTATGGTTTGCCTATGATAAGAAAAACTATCTATTTTTACTATTTTTTTCCTGATGTTATGAATAATATCTCATTTTCTATTATATTTTAATTAACTATTGATGGTGCAGAAAAATACAGATGGTTTTATAAGTTGACCTTTCATACAAAACATTTGCTAAATTTTTTCAGAGTTCTAGAAATGTCTCTTGATCCAATTGAGGTTTCTATATAGATAATCATAACCTCTACAAATAATAGTACTTTGACTTTTGCCTACCAATTTTTGTAGCTGTTATATCTTATTTTTAAAAATAATTTTTCTGCCTGTAAATTCTAATCTTATGTTTATTAGTAGTGGCAATAAGAATCTTTATCTTGTTTCAGACCCTATGGGAAATATTTCCAATAATTTTTCATTAAGAATCATGTTTGTTAATCAAACATAAAAGTAGAGAGTACAATGGTACTTTCCAAGGGCTAGGAAGAAGGGAAGATGAGGCAATGTCAATGAAGGGATACAAAGTTTCATTTATACAAGGTAAAAAATCTGGAGATCTACTGAACAACAAACATAGGGCCTCTGGTTAAAAATACAATATTGTATACTTAAAAAATTGCTAAAGGGGTAGGTATAATGTTAAGTACCCTTACCACAAATGGAAAAAAAAAACCAAGAAATAACATTTGTTATTAATTTTTTTATTTACACACTGGGACAAGTTAAGAAAGTTTCTCTCTATTCCATATTTTCTTGTCTCAAGCATATTAATAACATTGTAGTAATTTTGTATATACCTTTCCTTTTTATTATGTGATTAGTACATCTCTTTTTGAGAGGTAAATTTAAAACTACAATAGTTTATTTGCTCTTTCCATCTTCAATTTTTTAGTTTTTTTTTTAATACTATCGGAAGCTATGTATATAAGGTGTATATATATTTAAAGCTGTTATAACTTTTAAATCTTTTTCATTTACAAGTATTTAAAGTATTACTACTTATGATAATTTAGCTTAAATTATATATAATTTAATATTAGAATTACTGTATTGAGTTATTTTGAGGTTTATGTTTGCCTGTTGTATTTGGCTTTAACAATGTAGTTTCAGAATTATGTATCCTTTTTAGTTCGGTGAATTTCTTACAGACAATATATTGGATTTTTTCCCTTATGTAATATCTCTTCTGATTGATGGGGCTTCCTTATGTAATGGACTAAATGATGGTCCTCAAAATGATATGTCTACATCCAAATCCCCAGGACCTGTGAATATTACTGAAAAAAAAAATGTGATTAAGTTAGGGCTCTTGAAAAGAGAAATATATCTTGAATTATCCAGGTGAACCACAAGTGTGATCATATATATCTTAAGGGAAAGCCTGAGGAAGGTTTAGGGCAGACACACAGAGTACAAGACATAAGACAAAGAGGAGGCAATGTGACCATGGAGGTAGAGATTGGATTGATGCAACCACAATTCAAGGAATGCCTGGATCCACCAGAAGCTGGGAAAGGAAAGGAACAGAGCCTTTGGAAGGGGCACAGCCCTTCTGACACATTGATATCAGACTTCAGGACTACAGAACTGTGAGAGAATACATTTCTGTTGTTTTAAGCCCAAGTTGTAGTAATTTGTTACAGCAGTCCTAGGAAACTAATATACCCCATTTACACTTATTGTAAATACTCTTGTGTTAGCATTAATTTCTGCCATCTTATTGGATGATTTCTGATATAAAAATGTCTTTTGATTCTTAGTGTTCAATTGAATATGTCCATTTTCTTCCATGGGATTCAAATTTTAAAATCATTAAAGTGTGTCGTGTCTGCTTTCTCACATTCTAAATAGGAAAATTAGCACCTGGCTTGTCTTCCTCATAGATTCTTTGTTGTGAGGATTAAATGGTTTACCAGGCCTCAAGTCATTTGGCTCTACTTTGACATGGTCGCATCTCCTAGTAAGTTTAAAAACTTAGATTGACACCTTGGATAACACACACTTATGTATTAGATATAAAGATATTGAATATAGAAAGAAAGAAAGGACTTTTATTCTGAGGTTATTTTATACGAAAATTCAGTCATGAAATGTATAACTGAGATAAGTATGAATGCATATATATGTACAGTACTTGATTTGGTAAAGTAGGTATAGTAAAGACAGGTAAAGCATCAAACAGTATAAACATAGTAACCTAAGTAAACCAAAATGAAATAAATGAAAATGATGAAGTATCCATTACAATTATTTATGGTATTTCACTGAAGAAAACGATTTGTTACAAACACAACAAGGAGCCATAAAGCTCAGTAACCAACATTGGATGGCAGCTTCATAAAATATTATTAAAATTATACTCTACCTACTACCACCAATATTAGAAATGGCTTTGCCGTAATTGCAGATCATGATGCAAGTAAATTATTAGGATATCTTTTCTAAATAAAATCATTTTATGACATTTGAATGAAGAATGAAGAAAAAAATAAGGCCTATGTGGTTTAATGGTTGGGAAGTGATGGAAAATTATTTTATTCTTGTTAGTTTTATTTCTTCTTAATTATATAGAACATAATTAAATAATAAAAACTATGACAAGTACATTTTATGTCACTATAAAATTTATGTGTTTCTTGGAATTTGAAATAATTAAACATATGTACAGTACATGTTTTATCTCTAAGTAGATGAAAGCTGCATGAAAATATGAGCTAAATAAATTGAAAACTGTTAAGTTTAAATTAAAAATGTTTAATATGTCATAAAGGGATGGGAACATATGCTCACATTTATACTAGTCTGTGGAGTTAAGATGCTTAGAAAGATCTTAAAATGGCATACACTTAAACACAACTTGGTAAGCATTCATTGATTTTTTTGGTGTATGTGTAGAAGTCTCAAATTCATATATAAACATAAGTAAAACTAGCCAGAAACAATATTACTGGGAATCCATTTGCAGAAAATACTATCATTAATATATATCTATAAATTTATATAAATGTATAATGAAATAAATAAATAAATATATATATGCTATATGTTCTTGGCAGATTTCAGTCTAAGCAATATGTAGCTCAATAGCCATGTATGTATTATTAATATTCACTATTTTTTGAAAGTTGCTAACATTTATGTCTTAATTAAAATGAGCCATGCACTGTTACATTTTTTACTTGTTAATATATTTAATATTTACAATAACCCTGTAAGAAATGCATTATCATCATCCACATTTTACAAATGAGGAAACAGTGGCAGAAAGAAGTTAAATAACGGCCAAATTCACACAACTAGAAATTGTTCTAGCTAAAATTCAAACCTTGGTAATTTGGTTCTAGAATGATACTCTTCATCATTTTGTGACATTGACTCTGCAGTTATAACAATTAGAGTCAGTTCTCCAGGAAAATCGTGATAGAAACTGTCAACAAAAAATTAACAAGTTGATCTAAGAAAAAAATGGAAATTTTTATTCAAGCCAAATTTGAGGATTATAACAAGGGCAGAGCATCTCAGAAAGTTCTGAGAATGAGAACTGTCTCGTCCATTAGAAGTCAAGGCAGAGTTATATAAGTTTTTTGAGACAGGGGGCTATACGTCAAATGATGTATTATTGACAGTTTACATAATCCAGATCTAAGCATCATTGCAGTGGGTTATGTGACCCCTTACAAGATCAAGAAGGGATATTATCTTTTAAGGAGTTGTCTTGTTGATGCTAGGAAAATGTTGCTCTTTATGGTTGAGCAGATACTCCTGATGATGTGGGAGGTCTGGTTGATACATAATGCAGATACACAATGCACAATGTGGGGGGAAGAGGAGGGCAAAGGGCAGAGCAAAATTTTTATGTTTAGATTTTTCTCGTCTTGCCATAAAATATTAATTTTATTTCACAAGACAAAATTTGCCTTCTACACTCTCTGTGTTTCTATCATACTCCTCTGTTCCCATAACTCTAAGTAGCACTGAGGTTGTTACCCTTTCTAATTACTCTCAGGATGACAAATAATAAGATGATATATCACATATTGCTACCTTTATATTTTAACAATCATACTAGAGATGTACCCACAGATTCAAAGAAATAGATCTGAAATTGTTAAATTTTGAAATAACAACAAGGCCCTAAGTGATGAAGAAGGTGAGGCTTTGGCAGGTGCATAATTGTCAGCAGGAGATCCTATTTAGTTCTCCTTAAACTGCACCAGAGATATTTAAATTTTTCATCTACTTATATTATTTAGCTAGCATGAAAAGTATAATATTCTTGCATACTTGTATTAATCAGCGTTCTCCAGAGAAATAAAACCAATAGTCTGGTTCAAGGACAGGAGGAGATGGAGGTCACAGCTCAGCAGGCAGGCAGACAGGGGTAAATCCTCCCTTCCTCTTTTTTTTTGTTCTATTCAGGCCCTCAATGCTTTGGATGATGTTACCCATATTGGGGAGGGCAATCTACTTTACTGAGTCTACCAATTTAAATGGTAATCCAATCTAGAAATACTTAGATATAACGTTTAATCTGGGTACCCTGTTACCCAGTCACACTGACACATAAATTTAACTATCACAACATTTCATAGGTCATTTAAATGTATAATTGAATTAGACTTCCCAGCGTTTGGGGAAAAAATAAATTGTATTTAACCATTATCTAAAATGACACCACCCTTGAAGTGGAACTGTACTGGGATATTACTTGAAATGGCCAAATGCCATTTTGCAATTGTCCATAAAATGGTATTTCTTAAGATTTCTGTCCAAATTCAGCATTGGGATGTGCCACCCTCACCCTTGAGATATGTTGTGTTCTAAGGAAGACAGAGTAGCCATCACACAGAAAGACTTTTCAAATGAGGCTCATGTACCCTGAAAGCAAAACAGCTGCCGTGTGGACAACTGAAGGCTTGTGACCTTTGCTACTGGAGAAAAATGTCTGTTGACACTTGGGCTCATTATTTCACACACACAGCCAGTTGGATTAAAGTTTCCTAGAATAGAAATATCAATTTCCAACAGATTTTCTTTCTGTTGCAAGGATGTGCTATTTCTCTTTCTCTGAGAGCCATTTTTGAAATTTTGTATAATAAATTTCAGAGCCACAATGTACCTTGTGGAATAGGAATGAAAATCCACTTTCCATTCCTATCACATTTTTATTACATCAAATCACATTTTTTCCATAAGTTCCAAATCAGGCCTTAATGAGGAAAATCAGCACTCCCATAAAAATGATTTGCTTTCACTTATTCTAAAATCAAAAATCTGTATAAAAATACTGTGGCTCTCTTTTTTTTCAAATGTATATGTATATATGTATGTTTTACATGTACACTTTATCTATTTTCTATTAACTCTCATTGTTTTTGAGGTATGTTTGAATCTCTTCTCCAAAATATTTTACTCCTTCTCATTTATTTACAAACTACATACTTGAATTGCTGCCCAAATGAATATTATAAATTCATCCATGTATGAATGTTAGGGCTTCTTTTCACTGTAGATCTCAAAACACTTTCTGAACTATTTAAAGGAATACATTTTATCCTGGATTATACAAAGGGAAACTGTAAGTCACATTTAAGAACTGATGATAAAGAATCACACAGCTTGATAGTAGAGATCCCTCTAATTTTCTTTGGCATGCACATTGAAAAAAATTGGCAAAAGTCATATATCAAAAAAAAAAAAAAAGTTCTAGTGTGTGGTGGTGTTTCCAAAATAGCAGCAGCTTGAACAGAGATATCCAACTCTTTTGTTCCAAGATTGGTGTTGAAATACCAAAAGAAAATTTCCCAGCCAACAGAAAAATCTCATTACAGCCACAGAAATAGAAGAAAAGTTTCACCTCACAGCCCAAAATTTGTAGGCTAGAAATGGAAACAATTATAAAAAACAAATGGATTAAAAAAAACAAACCAAACCAAAAAACACCCAGAGAGAACCCATGTCTCCTCTCACAAGTGCGAGGGAGGAATCATGGAAAATGAGGCGAGAAAACAGACTGTTGGACAACTCTGCTATCACCATTTTTCTTAGTAGAATTCTACACACACTGTTGACTTATAAGAAAGCCCAGGGAAATGATCTAGGTACAAAGGAAATAGAACTCTTGTAATCTCAGTATTCAGAAACAGCTATTTTGGAAGCCTAAATTTTGTGTGATGACTATATTGTTCAGGAAGCTGGCAGAGTTTGTTCAGAGCTATTCTTTGATGTAGTGGACCTGGCTGTATTAGCTAAATCAGGAAGGAGCCTGGATGTAGCCAGAAGTGAAGAAGCTCGGACAAAGGGTGGCAGAATATCTATTTTGTTGTTCTGTCACTTTATCAAGCAGAAATAAAAATTTTTGTACTGTCTGGAAAGCTGATGACCCTTAGCCATTCCACTCAATGTTTAATTTACAACAAATAAACCATTCAGATTAAAGCCTGTGTCTACATTTCTGAGAACAACCAGGTAGAAAGGGGGAAGACAAGAGGAAAATACAGTCACCATGTTTATGAGTACGAATCAGTTCTGGAAAGTGTGTTCTTTGTTTGAATATGGTTAAGTAAGAAACATAAGTAAAGGGAAAGTGGAACCAGTGAATCCATGAGAGTATAGTGTCAAGGAAGCTAAGGAAAGAGAATGTTTCAAGGAGAAAACTTCTCTTGGAAAAAAGTTGTCAACTGATTCAGTTGCCAGGAAGAATATGAGAACTGAAAACAGTTTCTGCATTTAAGATATTCAGATCCTTGGTGAATTTATTTATTCATGGAGTGATGGGAGCAGAAGCTAGGTTAGGGAAAGCTGAATAGTTACTGGGCGGTGTGTGGTAGGTTCAGTAATGCCTCCCACCAAAGATGTCCAGAGATGAGAGATTCCTACCAGGTGGAAATTTACTATCTTATTAAAGGGGAATATCTCACAATGTATATGTAAGTTGAATCATCACATTGTACAATTTAAATATCTTACAATTTTATGTGTCAATTACACTTCAAAAAGCTGATAAAAAGAGGAATATCCATTGGGCAAGCAGAAATATGTATGTGTATAAATGCCTGAGTGTGTAAATGCATGTTTATATATATGAAAATATATACCTATATAAAAAGCTACATATTTTTTAAGTGGAACAATTATTTCCTTAAGTGTGCTTTAGTAAAAAAAAATTTTCACCTCCACTTTAGAATAACAACCAAATAAGAATATAAGTAATTTGTTCAGTTACATAGTCATAAAAATGAAACTACAGCTACCAAACCCTTCTTCTACTTACTTCTCATAGCATGTCTCTCAATTAGTAGAAAGTCCACCATATGCTTATATCCTTCATTTGAGCTTAATTCCTATTGTGTCAACTTTATACAAATAAATTTAATTTTAAATTTACAGACCATATGTTGAGTTAAACTTGAAATCTCCTAGGAGGTCTACAATAAGATAAATATTCAAATCAGTGAAGTAAATTTTCACATCATAACCCCTGCTTCTCCTCATTGCATATCCAACCATTTTAAACCCAGCTGCAGTGCATAAAACAGACATTATATCATCCTAGCCCTGCCAATCATATTGCTCTAATTAATACAGAAAACCTAACGTGAATTGTACCACTGCTAGAAGCGTTACTCCACCAAAAGTTTCTCAAAGTACTTGATTAAGATTCTGTGGTACAGACCACAATTTAAAATGAAATGCTAAAATAAAGTCACATCCTGAAGAGGTTGAGCTTTCACCGTCATTTGAGCTATCATCATTCTTTGAGACAGTAAAGCAAAAGAAGTAATTATCTTGCATGAATGAGCAGACTTCTCCCCTTTCAGAAACTATATTGGTGACCTCAGTTTGCCTACCTTTGGCACTAAAATGAGCTGAGTACTTTCTTGTGGGAAGCAGTTGGGAAAATAATAAGGAAAAAGCAAGAGAGAGTTGGGGTAGAAAGGAGCAGGGGTGGAAGTAAAGAAAAAAAACCCTTTTTAGGGTTTGTTCCAGGAAATCTTAAAATGATCTGATACCTGTTTCTGATGAAAATAACGTATTTCCTTGAATATAGAAGCCATGGCAGTTGTCAAGAGAACACACTTATATGTTATATTGTTTTTGAAAGAGTATAAAAAGTATCTGCATGAGGACTTCCACAGCAAGTCCAAGCTGCAGGTAAACTGACCTGCTACTTGAGTTGTGTAGCACTGGAAGTTCCTGGGAGATGTGGAGATTGTAGGAGCCTCTGACAAGCCTCAATACAGTAATCATAACACAGATGCCTGGGCTTAGGAATAAGGCTATTTCTTCTTCAGGAAACACTATTGCACATTTGAAAAGCAGCTCCATGCTGGATCTTGGACCCCAACAGAGACCAAACCCTTGACCATGAGCCATTTCGTGATGATGGGATCCTAACAGCCTATCATGATCCAGGTATTATCTGATCTTACAAACTAGAAAATATATAAACAAAAACAAGGATAAGACCCCCACTTATTTTTTTTTTTTTTTTTGGCTAAAAGGATAATCTATGTTTTTAATTACTTGTTTCCCTTCACGATGGCTGTTTCCTCCATTTCTGTCATATAAAAATGTATCCTGATGGTGGCTAGTGTTTTATTTTAAATTTTCTGTAGGACTGTGGTTACATTGACACCATGCAGTGACAATATGGTAACTGATAGACAAAGAAAAGTGTATTCTGAAGGGCACAAGGGGAGAACTGTGCTAGATATTCTTATTTTCCATCCCAGATCCACTCCTCTCTGCTGTCCACTACTTCTTTTGCTCCTAGATATTAGCCTCTATCAGATTCAAATGAATCCCCTTGTCTTCTAACTGAATGGGTTCAGAACTCAGCTGTAACTACACTCTCTGAGTTCAGAGCTGTGTTGGTCACAGCTTTGCTTCTGGAGTGTTCCGGCAATCCATGTCATTTCCCTTAACCCTGATGACACATGTGTGAAAGCCCCTTCCCTAAACTTTCTTTAATTACCTTTTAAGAGTACCATCTGTTTTCTGATGGTCTCTAACAGAAACAGCTGTTTTGATGAAGCTGTAACAAAATGGCTGGTTAAAAAAATTGTAAAGAAACTGTTCTTACGAATTATATCTGATATAAACTGCACATTCTTAAACTTCATGGTATCTCCAAGCCTTGTCCTATTCCTTATACTCTGCTTTCTCTCAAACCCTTGACCAGCAAATATCCACACTACATGCAATCAAAGATTCCCATCACATCCTTGGTCTCAGTGGTGCTGAGAGTCAGGGATGTGATAAACTTGTACTTAAAGGAGTCTCGGGAATGGTGTAATGATGTTTATTAGATGCATGACAAGGCAACTTGAAAAAAAGAAAGTAGGCCTCTCATCTTCTGATGTGACCCACACTCTGTCTGTGGAGTGTATTTCTCTCTAAATAAATTCACTACTTACCTAAAAAAAAAAAAAAAAAAGAAAAGCAAAGAAAAGAAGGTAAGAACATTTTTTTTTACTTCTAAACAGAATAATTCCAAGGCCAGTTGTGCCTGTGCCAAAACAGCAAATTTCAAATGACTGTATATAGAAGTATTTCAGTATATTAATATTCAGGAGCATGAACTGATAGGCTGCTATAATGTATACTATACAATCAACAAAAGGAAGTTTCCAGCCCTTAATTACCCAAGATAAGTTTCTCAAGAAGAGTAGAATTATGAGAAGGTCTAGTTTAATGAGCATACATTTCCTTCACAGATTCTCTGCTGGGGCACAAATCCACCATAGTATTGTAAGTGCCTTTATTTACTTTTCAATGTTTATTTGATCCTGACCACTTGAAAATTCATAAGCATTCGATCAAGTATATGCAAGGAAAAAAGAAGTTTAGAATAAGTGAGTAAACACTGAGCGTGTGAACTTTTATAAAGCTGAAGATATATGTTGAATTTAGATCAACTCTATTTTTGTAATAAAAGTTTATAACTATTTGCTAGCATCTTTAAAAGCAAATGCAAGCAAACACCAATTTTTTGTATTTATTATTCAATTTCCCCACCTGTACCTTTCACGTGAATTTATCACTTTTGTTTCTGAGGAGTGTGAGCTACAGAAACATGGCATAATTTTGTACTTTTAAAACTGACCACTGACTGCTTGGATGAATTTTAGGGCTTCATGATATAGGGGAACTTTTGCACCAGAGCTCCAAGTCCCAACCTGACTCTTCTTGCTTCAAATACTTTCTCTTTTACTAAACAATTCCAGTTTTGAGGCATAGAACAATAACACCATAATAAGCATAACTACTTTCTTGGAATCTTTGAGTATCCAGTATTTGAGGCAATTTTTTTTCCATACATGCCATTAAAATCAATTCATGTTTCTGTGTATAGTTGAAATTTGACCTTGAATTTCACGCTAAATAAGATTGAAATGAAGAGTTGATCTCCTTCCACCATTTTAAACTTAATCTTTTTAATGCTGTCTTTGATCTCCTTTTGATCTTATTTTTTTAGAGTTCTGCATTTGTAAACCATTTTCCTCAGTGTTTGATTTGACATTTTTATAAACCTAAAAAATAAGTAAATAAATGCTACAATAGAGAAAAAATTGCCAGTAACTTAACTTGTTCTCCTCAATGTTGTCATGTTGTTCCTCCATCAATCCAAACTCACCCTCTTGTGATCTCTCTGTCTCTCTCTCTTTCTCTCTCTCTTTGACTTGCTTATTCATACCTCCTCTGTCACTTCAGTAAATTTTCACATGTATAAGGATCGAATAAAAATGTTATAGTGATTGAATCTGTTGGAAAAAATAAGAAATATATTTCAGATATCTAGATTACACTCCCTCCCCCCCCAACAATGTTCTATTTGAGTAAAATTTAGAGTGAATTACTAAATATTCCCCAAACATGCATAAAATAGGTTGAATAAGAACTATTCCAAACTGATTCTTTTCCTTTTTTCACAGTGATTTGAATTTGAAGACTAGTTCTATAGAATTAATTGGTAACTTTTCTTAGGATTCATGCCCACATTTTGAGAAATTTTTACCTGTGATTAATGTTTTTGTAAATGTTGACTAATCTGATAGATGTTCTTTAATACAATTACAAGTTTATACACACAATTATATCCATAGCTATGTTAATTATAACAAAAATGTATGCATAATAATGTATGAATTTAATACAAATAATTAATTGAATTACTAATTAAACACATCACTTTATCTCTTGGAATTTCACAAATAAAATTTATTTTTATGATTGAATTTTTATTCACGTATAAGTTAACAAGCAGTGTGGCTTTTAACAACTGATAATTCTCTTAACTCATAAGAACCTTGTTTTCCTTATTTGTCAAAAGGAAATAAAGATTCTCACCCCATGGATTTCTTGTTGAATTTAAATACAGGATTTATGTAGTCAATTTTTGCAAAACGCCTTGTACAAGTTAACCACACTTTAAGCAGTGGTGGTAGACATGGTGGAAGCTGCAGGGAGCAGCATTTGTTGTACTTTCTTCCTTTTGACTTTCCAGAAGTTCCCGAAGTTCATTTAGAACTGAAGAGATGGACATTTCCCATTGCTGCCCTAACAAATTACCACAAACTTAGTGGCTTAAGACCACTCAACTCTGTTATTTTAGAGCTCTGGATATTAGAAGTCTAAACTGGGTCTTACTGGACTAAAATCAAGGTGTTGTCAGGATGGTGGTCCTTTTGGATGCTGTAAGGGAGAATCTGTTTCCTTGCCTTTTCCAGCTACTAGAGGCTGCCTATATTCCTTGGCTCATTGTCCCTTTTCTGTCATCAAAGTCAACAGACCTGTATCTCTCTGTGCCTTTCTCACACACTCATATGTTCCTCTGACTCACTTTTCTGCTTCCCTCTTCCACTTTTAATGACCCTGCGACTACATGGAGTCCACTTAATTCAAAATAATTTTCTGATCTCCAGATCTTTAACTCACTCACATCTGCAATTGCTTAGCCACGTAGAACAGTACCAGTATGTTTGAAGTCAAGTATGTAGTTCTAAAACAACCAGTTTTCCTCTCACACAGCCCTAGTACTAGTTATAATGTTAAACTTAGTAGTGCAAACATTCTTTTGATTTTCTTTCTAGTATACACATGCATATCCAAAAAGCTTTATTTTATATGTTTTTTCTTATTTATTAAATTTCTAGGTAACTTTGTTTTTGAATAGCATGATTTTCAAGATTACTCATATTGGTGAATAGAGTTCTATTTCCTTCATTTCATGTTTGCATTATATTCTTTGAATGAACACATTGCAATTTATCTCTTCTAATATTGAAGATCGTTTAGGATTTTCTTATTCCCTTGCTATTAACAGTATAATTTAAAGCACGCTTATACAGATTTGCTGGTGTTCATGAGTGAGTTTCTCTAGAGAAGATGCCTGGTATCAGAATTTGTCTAATGCTAGGGTGAGAGTCCCATTGCTTAACATTCTTGCCAAAATTTGGTGTTGTCAGACATTTTAACTTCTGAAAATGTATTGTATATTAATTTAAATCTCACTGGGGTTTTAATTTGCATTTCAGTTTTATGTAATGACAGTGCATACTTTTTTGCATGTTGAGACAATTTGGATTTTTTTTTCTGTGAAATGTCAGTCTCTTATTTTGCCTGTTATGCCTATTTTGCTTATTTATTCTAAGATTTTATTAATAAACTCTGGATACTAGACTTTTCTTGGTTACATGTATTGTAAAAAGGTGTTACTAGTTTGAAATGTGTCTTTTTATATTCTTCCCTTACACAAGGTCATGAAGTCATTCAAATGTATTTTCTTGTATGTTAAACTTTGGCTTTTAATATTTAAACTTTTGCTTATCACTCAAACCTTACAAAGACAGGATAGACACTACAAAATATCTCTCTAACCATACTGCCAGAGGAACCTTAGTGCTTGCCTATTTGTGTGTTCAGTTCGGCTCTGGGCATGGGTCTCTGGGAAAGATGGGCTTGCTCTATTGGGAGGCATGGAGCTCTGCCTTGGACTAAATGATGCTTGCAGTGTGACTCTTTTCTACTTCTGTGATCATTTTTTTTTTTAATAATTATTTATTTATTTTTGGCTGCATTGGGTCTTCATTGCTGCACTCAGGCTTTCTCTAGTTGCAGCGAGAGGGGGTTACTCTTTGTTGCAGTGTGCGGGCTTCTCATTGTGGTGGTTTCTCTTGTTGTGGAGCACGGGCTCTAGGCGAGCGGGCTTCAGTAGTTGTGGCACGCAGGTTCAGTGTTGTGGCTCCTGGGTTCTAGAGCGCAGGCTCAGTAGTTGTGGTGAACGGGCTTTGTTGCTCCACGGCATGTGGCATATTCCCAGACCCGGGCTCGAACCTGTGTCCCCTGCATTGGCAGGTGGATTCTTAACTACTGTGCCACCAGGGAAGTCCTCCTATGCTCCATTGAAGTGATGGGTACTCGGCTGGGTTGCAAATAAATCAGTTTTTGTTGTTAAAAATTTTTTTTGGTGGGACATGATAAAATGATGATCCCTGATTGGTAGCGAATCTAAATATTTTATGTCCTTTTTTATACGTTAGTGTGCAGGACATCTTGCAATAAGTGTGTTGAGTGAGTGAGGTGACCTGGATGAGTAACAGGTACTTCAGAGAATCTGTCAAAGAGCCATCAGCACACAAGTTAGAATGCCCTGTGAATAATTGAGTTTACTAAGGCAAATCTGAAAGGAGGCTGAGAAGAGGCAATCAAGGAGGGGGTAAGAGAAGAACCGAAAGAGCTTAACATTGAGAAAGCTCAGGGAATTTTGGTTTCAAGGAGGAGGTTATGGTTTACAATATAAAATACTCCCTGGAGAATAGATAAATGAGTACTAAGTATTTATTAGATATAGCAACAAAAATTTAGCAACAGTCTTGCTGAGAGCTTTGTTCACTGGATGAGTAAAGGATGAAATTGGATATTGCCATGGTGTGAACAATAAATGGGAAAAGATGAAACAGATAAAGGGAAAGGATTTTTATTTTTATTTTTTCATGAAGCTTGGCAATGCTAGGTAATAGAGAGGGAAATAAAACTGGAGAAGGCTTGACGTATAAGAACAAATGGGAGAGACATGAGGATTTTTCAAAAATTCAAGAAGAAAAAGAAAGTATAGGAAAGAATGGGATAAGTTTTAATAATTGGAGTGAAATTCCTGTTGTAGCATTCATGGGATCCAGAGAACAAGGGGAAGAGTTAGCCTTAGTCACAAGGAGAAATTTACTATCATAATGAGAAAAGGAAGTTAGTTACAATATAACATCACTTTTATAAATGGGGTGTCAGGAATTTGAAAAAGTTCTTAACTGAGTGTGTCTATATTTCTGAGAAGTAGGAGACAAGATTTTCTGCTGAGAATGAGTAAGAAGGTAATAGAGTAGGACAGGTAAGGAGATAAGAAATGGTTTGATTAGATATTATGGAAAATGGAGGAAAACCTTAGAACAGAGAATTGGTGAGCAAGGTAAATGGCCCTATTGAGTTCAGAGAACCTTAACTTATAGAGGCAATTTTCTGAGGATTTTGCAATTTTCTCCAGTTGGATTCAACTGCCCAGGTAAAGGAACAAAGAAATCAGTCTGCTGGGTTGCTTCAGCTTTGGGTTTGCTAAGTAGGTTCAAAAATAGAAATTGAAAATGTTCACAAAGACGTGGTTGAAGAAACTGATCAAGGGTTATAGGCTTAAAAGGAAGAGAGTGAACCTGAGGCAGAAATATGACCTTATATACAATTGATTGTATGTCACAGGACTGAATACAAGTTAGCCTGATGAAATAAAAATATTAATTTTTTTTGCATGCACTCACCCATTCTGGTCTACTTCTAGGAAGCACAAGAAGATTGGGAAGTACTAAAGATACAGATATAACTTTTCTGTCAATCTGTTGGCTTTGCTTAAGCATGCTCTTTCTAACATCCTTCTAATGGTAGAGTATTTTGTCCATATTTAGAAAAAGTGTCATAAGATATTTTCTAAACTATTAGTGCCTTTTTCTTGGACCACTAATCAATGCTATATTGTCCTTAGGTCTTCCATCTGCACGTTTCTTTTGTGACATTTTTAATTTGGGGTTTTCAAGTTCATATAACCAAGGATACATATTAGAGGATAATGCAATTTTAGGAAATCATTTACCCCTTTGATTCACAGAATCGTATAACTGTAAATCAGATTAATGTCACTTTGGACATTTCTTTGTGAGATCGAATATATTTTAGCTATTTATTCTTGTTCAGTGTATATTCTCTCTTTTCTCTAAACCCCTTCCCTTGCCGAATTTTAGCTGTTCAAGGAAATGATTCAGAACTCACTGAGAGACACAGGTGAGTGTTGAAGGCTTCACATAAGATCATTAAGTTGGTTTGCAGGGCGCTAAGACAGGACTTAGCTCATGGCACTGCTGAGAAACTTTGAATGCAGGAGCAAAAGATTTTACCAGCACTGGCCTTCAAGTTCATTAATGTTTCCTAGGACCATGTCCTTGCTGTTGTACATCAAACATCTTCAGGTTGTGATCCATCCTTTCTACTATTGCCATCTTATTGTGTATGAGCTGAAATGATTCTGATTTTATGTTCATGCTCTTGCACAGATTCCACTTCACTAGTATAAACAGAGAAGCCTAATGAAAACTATATAATTCTCTGAGGTTGAAAATTTCCTCCTGTTCTCATTTTGTATCTCCATCTTTCCAACAGATTATGACATATTCAGTATTTTTATCCGAAGACACATTGCTCTTAACATATTTGGCACAGAAGGTTGTCTTTAAAATCCCCTCTAAATCTCCCAAATTAATCTTCTGTGTATTGAGCGCTTGCCAGCTTGGATAGTTATAGGATTAGACATTTTTAAATGATTTTTGACTCTGAAGGTTGTTTGCATGCTGTTACCAAATCTGGCTTTGTTTCAGCTTCAGCATCTTCCGTTTCATAAAGGATTTGCTGTAAACCTACTAAATGTTTTCATCTAATTTTATAATTATCATACCTAGGAAGTACCTTTATTAGAGCTTGGCACTTTCCTGCATATAAAGCCACGGGCCCTGTAATTGACTTTAACCAAGTGAGTACTAATCCACAATATTTCTTTGGGGCTGGGCTTGCCAGCAGGGGAGGCTCTTTACTATACCTCTTTTTCTCTGATAAAACAAATAAAAGTTTATTTATTCTACATATCAAATTAGATGTCATAATAAGACAAAGTTAATTCAACACTCATATGTTGTAACTGGTTATAATAATATTAGTAAATGGGGAATTAAAACCGATCAGAGAGAAAATGTTAAGAAATAAACACTAAGCCTAATGACAGTAACACACTGCAAAATTTGCACATCATCCTTCAAAGACACTCAGGATGATGGATGCATGTGCCTCATTCATCTTGCTTTATTTCCTAAACTAAATAAAATGATGTATTTCACTTTTTGAGATAAATTTTCTCAGGTAATTTGGGTATCTTTATTTCATCGTTTCTAACAAACAAGGTCTGGATCCTCTTGTAACATAAAAGAATTAGTCATCAGAAGGCAAGTACTCTCAGAATCTATCTGTATAGCATTTTCTCAATAAACATTGAATAAATTTAAATGAACATATATATGTATTATGGTAAACCAAGAAAAACCATTTAGCTACTCAAAAAAGAACTAAAATTAAATTAAAACTAAGTAGAAATTGAGAATGCACATTAAAATGTTGTTATTTGAGTATTTTATTTCTTGTATACCTAAAAGAGATATTTAATAATATTCCCAACTCCTTTACCAGAGCAGATGCTACATCAGAGAAAAGATGTCTCTTTCACATTTCCATTCAACTTAGAGGGACTAATTTCCCCCAATTTCCCTTCAGCAAGTTTTCCATTACCCTTAGTTTTTAAGCTTGATTTTTAAACTATGGCTACTTAGCTCTCCTTCTTAAAAGAAGTACCTGCAATTGAAACTACTATGCATTGAGCAGTGAAATAAAAGTTTCAAATATAATAAAAAAAATAATGTCTTACCTTCAAGTAGGGTATCCCCAAATGGCTGAGACAGATAAGAAAACTGGCAATTGCAACACAATATATGATTTGTGTAGTGGGGTAAATAATGTGATGCTATGAAAGCATAAGACACAGATTTTTAAGCCAAGGTTGTAGGGATCAGGGAAAGGTTACTGAAGAGATGAAGTCTTTGCTGAATTCTGCAGAAGGAGCCCAGGTGAGTGGGGGCCAATTCTGACAGATAAAACATGTAAAAAATCTAAAGGCAAAAATGATTAGGAAAATGTTGTGTCCAACTGGGTAGTTAGCAGAGAGATGTGCCTCTTATTGAGATAGGAATCAATCCACTGCAGCATAAAAAAATGTGAACATTTATTAAAAATATTTCAGCTTGAAAGCATTTAGAATGTGAGAATCATGGAGTCTCAAATCCCATGATGTTATACCTGAAGTAGAAAAAAGAATAGTGGAAAAGGTATGCTTGTTTCCAACTTATCTGTTTAAATGAATAACATACATATGTGTTACTACTCTCCAGCACACCAATTTCCTCTCTCTCCTTTATGGGATAGGCATCTCCATCTTACATGCATTTTGCTCACGCTATGTCTTTCCAATGTCTACCTAGAAAACTAGAATTACTTCTCTCAGAAAATGCATGTTCAATGTTCTTCTTAGACTTAGGTCTACTTCTAACTCATCCATTAATGAACTTTTCACTCTCACAGACAAGAACTTTGTTTTCTTTCTCTCTCTTTCTGTTTCTTTCCTGCCAAGTGGGAAAGGACATGAATTATAGATGTACTGCAGCTACATAGGCATTAAGCTAGACACTGTTAATATAGAGTAGAAAATTATGAAAAACCTTAGTCTTAGATGGTCACTTTCAGCCATGAAGTAAGAAGTGAGGCGTATATCCAGATTACTGAAGAGGTTTAAAAATTTTTCCTGCTTGGAGCTCTAGGACTGGGAACATCTGTTAAGGAAATGGGGCTGGCATTTGAAAAATATTCTCAAGCTATGTTAATTTATACTTTTTAAATTAAACCCCTTCCACACTTTGAGATCCACTGCTTCTGAGCTGCAGAGTTTTGTAGAGCTATGTTCAAAGGGTCATAAACTTAGATGGTAAATAATAGGGAGAAATGACAATTCAGAGTAAACATTTAATGGTAATAATCTAACATTTATTTTTGGATCAAAGCAAAGTAGGATGTGGTTAGAGGTCTGTGAAGAAAGAGGTAACATAGATAGCTGTTTTAGGTGTGATGTAAAATGCAGTAAGAAAATGGGGATACTGAAATTTTGAAAAGTTATTTGACAAAGATGGACCTCACCCATGGAAAAAGCTGTCAATTCAAGAACTGTATACTATCATAACAGGTATATGAAAACAAAGTGAAACGAATTTCAGAAAAAAATTAATTTGAATGTCAGTTCTTTATTTATATGCTGTGTGACCATCGGCAAATCATATTACTACTCTGAGTCTGCTTTCAAATATTTTAAATATATTAGATATAAATGTACTTCACTTCAGAAATAAACCCATGAACCTATGATCAATTAATCTATGACAAAGGAGGCAAGAATACACGATGGAGAAAAGTCAGTCTCTTCAATAAGTGGTGCTGGGAAAACTGGACCGCTACATGTAAAAAAATGAAATTAGAACATTTTCTCACACCATATACAAAAATAAACTCTCAAAATGGATTAAAGACATAAATGTAAGACTGGATATTATAAAACTCTTTGAGAAAAACATAGGCAGAACAGTCTTTTACATAAATCGCAGCAATATCTTTTTGGGTCCATCTCCTAGAGTAATGGAAATAAAAACAAAAATTAACACATGGGACCTAATTAAACTTAAAAGGTTTTGCAAAGTAAAGGAAACCATAAATAAAATGAAAAGACAGTCTACAGAATGGGAGAAAATATTTGCAAATGATATGACCAACAATGGATTAATTTCCAAAATATACAAAGAGCTCAATCTGGATATACACCTCAATGTTAAAAGAAAACTAAAAAAACAAACAACCCAATCAAAAAGTGGGCAGAAGATCTAAATAGACATTTCTCAAAAGAAGACATACAGATGGCCCAAAGGAACATGAAAAAATGCTCAACATCGCTAACTATTAGAGAAATGCAAATTAAAACTACAATGAGGTATCACCTTACTTGCCATCATCAAAAAGTCTACAAATAATAGATGCTGGAGAGGCTGTGGAGAAGAAGGAACCCTCCTACACTGTTGGTGGGAATATAAATTGGTGCAATCACTATGGAGAACAATATGGACATTCCTTAAAGAACTAAAAATAGAGTTACCATGTGATCCTGCAATCCCACTCCTGGGCATATATCTGGATAAAATCATAATTCAAAAAATACATGCACTCTGTGTTCATTGCAGCCTTATTTATAATAGCCAAGACATGGAAGCAACCTAAATTCCACTGACAAATGAATGGATAAAGAAGTTGTGGTACATATATACAATGGAATATTACTCACCCATAAAAAGAACAAAATAATGCCATTTGCAGCAACATGGATGGACCTGGAGATTATCATACTAAGTGATGTAAGTCAGACAGAGAAAGAAAAATATCATATGATATTGTTTATATGCAGAATCTAAAAAAAAAAAAAAAAATGATAAAAATGAACTTATTTACAAAACAGAAACAGACTCACAGACTTAGAGAATGAAGTTATGGTTACCAAAGGGGAAGGTGGGGGAGAGGGTTAAATTAGGAGGATATGATTAACATACACATAGTACTATATATAAAATAGATAACCAACAAGCACAGGGAACTATACTCAATATTTTATAATAATCTATAAAGGAAAAGAATCTGAAAGAGAATATATATATATATACATATTATCTATATAATATATAAAATATAATTGAATCACTGTGCTGTACACCTGAAACTAATGACATTGTAAATCAACTATACTTCAATAAAAAATGTACCACATTTTATTTGATTAATACTAAAATCAGTTCATGGATGTTCAAGAAATGGGACTTTTTATTATTATTTTATTTTCAGTATCATATAAAAATAGGACCATGCTAAGAACTATGGACATTACAAAAGATATAAAGGTTATGAATTGTTTTGTACAACTTAAAATCTCCTTGTGGAGACTCAATGTAGATAAAACTTCTAATCCTATTTAAAAAATATGTTCAAGTATGTGACACTATAAAGATGCCTGTAGTAGTACCTAGGTCTTACCTTGAACATTTGTTTTCTCTATAACCTACAGGAATCTGAAAAGGGGACATTTTCCCTTTTCCAAACAGGAGAAAATTGGAGTTTAGAGACATGAGGTATTTTGCATTTGGTCACATAACTATGAACTTGGGACTCTAGGATTTGAACTAGAGACCATCTGCTTTCACAGCCTACCCCTTTCTACTATAACATATGCCCCAAATAATTGTTTATGGTTGTTTTGGTTTTTTTGTTAACATCTTTATTGGAGTATAATTGCTTTACAATGGTGTGTTAATTTCTGCTTTATAGCAAAGTGAATCAGCTATACATATACATATATCCCCATATCTCCTCCCTCTTGCGTCTCCCTCCCACCCTCCCTATCCCACCCCTCTAGGTGGTCACAAAACACCGAGATGATCTCCCTGTGCTATGTGGCTGCTTCTCACTAGCTATCTATTTTACATTTGGTATTGTATATATATCAATGCTACAATCTCACTTCGTCCCAGCTTACCCCTCCCCCTCCCCCCTCCCCATGTCCTCAAGTTCATTCTTTACATCTGCGTCATTATTCCTATCCTGTTCCTAGGTTCTTCAAACCATTTTTTCTTAGATTCCATATATATGTGTTAGCATACAATATTTGTATTTCTCTTTCTGACTTACTTCACTCTGTATGACAGACTCTAGGTCCATCCACCTCACTACAAATAACTCAATTTCGTTTCTTTTTATGGCTGAGTAATATTCCATTGTATATATGTGCCACATCTTCTTTATCCATTCATCTGTCGATGGACACTTAGGTTGCTTCCATGTCCTGGCTATTGTAAGTAGAGATGCAATGAATATTGTGGTACATGACTCTTTTTGAATTATGGTTTTCTCAGGGTATTTGCCCAGTAGTGGGATTGCTGGGTCGTATGGTAGTTCTATTTTTAGTTTTTTCAGGAACCTGCATACTGTTCTCCATAGTGGCTGTATCAATTTACATTCCCACCAACAGTGCAAGAGCGTTCCCTTTTCTCCACACCCTCTCCAGCATTTATTGTTTGTAGATATTTTGATGATAGCCATTCTGACTGGTGTGAGGTGATACCTCATTGTAGATTTGATTTGCATTTCTCTAATGATTAGTGATGTTGAGCATCCTTCCATGTGTTTCTTGGCAATCTGTATATTGTCTTTGAAGAAATGTCTATTTCGGTCTTCTGTACACTTTTGGATTGGGTTATTTGTTTTTTTTTGAAATTGAGCTGCATGAGCTGCTTGTGAATTTTGGAGATTAATCCATTGTCAGTTGCTTCATTTGCAAATAGTTCCTCCCCTTCTGAGGCTTGTCTTTTTGTCTTTTTTATGGTTTCCTTTGCTGTACAAAGATTTTAAGTTTCATTAGGTCCCACTTGTTTATTTTTGTTTTTATTTCCATTTCTCTAGGAGGTGGGTCAAAAAGGATCTTGCTGTGATTTATGTCACAGAGTGTTCTGCCTATGTTTTCCTCTAAGAGTTTTATAGTGTCTGGCCTTATATTTAGGTCTTTAATCCATTTTGAGTTTATTTTTTGTGTATGGTGTTAGGGAGGGTTCTAATTTCATTCTTTTACATGTAGCTGTCCAGTTTTCCCAGCACCACTTATTAAAGAGTCTGTCTTTTCTCTATTGTATATTCTTGCCTCATTTAACAAAAATAAGGTGACCATATATGCGTGGGTTTATCTCTGTGCTTTCTATCCAGTTCCATTGATCTATATTTCTGTTTTTGTGCCAGTACCATGCTGTCTTGATTACTGTAGGTTTGTAATATAATCTGAAGTCAAAGAGCCTGATTCCTCCAGCTCCTTTTTCTTTCTCAAGATTGCTTTGGCTATTTGGGGTCTTTTTTGTTTCCATACAAATTTTGAAATTTTTTGTTCTAGTCTGTGAAAAATGCCATTGGTAGTTTGATAGGGATTGTATTGAATCTGTAGATTGCTTTGGGTAGTGTAATCATTTTCATAATGTTGATTCTTCCAATTCAAGAACATGGTATATCTTCCTCTTTAATTTCTTTCATCAATTTCTTATAGTTTTCTGCATACAGATCTTTGGTCGCCTTAGGTAGGTTTATTCCTAGGTATTTTATTCTTTTTGTTGCAATGGTAAATGGAGTATTTCCTTAATTTCTCTTTCAGATATTTCATCACTATTGTATAGGAATGCAAGAGATTTCTGTGCATTAATTTTGTATCCTGCTACTTTACCAAATTCGTTGATTAGCTCTAGTAGTTTTCTGGTGGCATCTTTAGGATTCTCTATGTATAGTATCATGTCATCTGTAAACAGCGACAGCTTTAGTTCTTCTTTTTGGATTTGGATTCCTTTTATTTCTTTTTCTTCTCTGATTGCTGTAGTTAAAACTTCCAAAACTATGTTAAAAAATAGTGGTAGAGTGGGCAACCTTGTCTTGTTCCTGATCTTACTGGAAAAGATTTCAGTTTTTCACAATTGCAAACGATGTTGGCTGTGGCTTTGTTATATACGGTCTTTATTATGTTGAGGTAAGTTCCCTCTGTGACTTCTTTCTGGAGGCTTTTTATCATAAATGGGTGTTGAATTTTGTTGAAAGCTTTTTCTGCATCTATTGAGATGTTCATATGGTTTTTATCCTTCAATATGTAATATGGTGTATCCCATTGATTGATTTGTGTATATTGAAGAATCCTTGCATTCCTGGGATAAACCCCACTTGATCATGGTGTATTATCTTTTTAATGTGCTGTTGGATTCTGTTTGCTAGTGTTTTGTTGAGGATTTTTGCATTTATATTCATCAGTGATATTGGCCTGTAGTTTTCTTTCTTTGTGACATCTTTGTCTGGTTTTGGTATCAGGGTGATGGTGGTCTCGTAAAATGAGTTTGGGAGTGTTCCTCATTCTGCTATATTTTAAAAGAGTTTGAAAAGGATAGGTATTATCTCTTCTCTAAATGTTTGATAGAATTCACCTGTGAAACCATCTGGCTTTTGTTTGTTGGAAAAGTTTTAATCACATTCTCGATTTCAGTGCTTGTGACTGGTCTCTTTATATTTTCTGTTTCTTCCTGGTTCGGTCTCAGGAGGCTGTGCTTTTCTAAGAATTTGTCCATTTCTCCAGGTTGTCCATTTTATTGGCATAGAGTTGCTTGTAGTAATCTTTCATGATCCTTTGTTTTTCTGCATTGTCAGTTGTAACTTCTCCTTTTTCATTTCTAATTCTATTGATTTGAGTCTTCTCCCTTTTTTTCTTGATGAGTCTGGCTGATGGTTTCTCAATTTTGTCTATCTTCTCAAAGAACCAGCTTTTAGTTTTATTGATCTTTGCTACTCTTTCCATCATTTCTTTTTCATTTATTTCTTACCTGATCTTTATGATTTCTTTCCTTCTGCTAATTTTGGAGGTTTTTTGTTATTCTTTTTCTACTTGCTTTAGGTGTAATTTTAGGTTGTTTATTTGAGATGTTTCTTCCTTCTTGAGGTAGGATTGTTTTGCTATAAACTTCCCTCTTACAACTGCTTTTGCTGCATCCCATAGGTTTTGGGTCATCATGTTTTCATTGTCATTTTTTTCTAGGTATTTTTTAATTTACTCTTTGATTTCTTCAGTGATCTCTTGGTTATTAAGTAGTGTATTGTTTAACCTCCATGTGTTTGTAATTTTTACAGATTTTTTCCTGTAATTGTTATCTAGTCTCATAGCATTGTGATTGGAAAAGATACTTGATATGATTTCAATTTTCTTAAATTCACCAGTGCTTGATTTGTGACCCAAGATATGATCTATCCTGGAGAATATTGCATGAGCATTGGAGAAGAAAGTGTATTCTGTTGTTTTGGGGTGGAATGTCTGATAAATATCAATTAAGTCCATCTTGTTTAATGTATCATTTAAAGCTTGTGCTTCCTTATTTATTTTCATTTTGGACGATCTGTCCATTTGTGAAAGTGGGGTGTTAAAGTCCCTACTATGATTGTGTTACCATCGATTGCCCCTTTTATGGCTGTTAGCATTTGCCTTATATATTGAGGTGTTCCTATGTTGGGCACATATATATTTACAATTGTTATATCTTCTTCTGGGATTGATCCCTTGATCATTATATAGTGTCCTTCTTTGTCTCTTGTAATAGTCTTTATTTTAAAGTCTATTTTGTTTGATATAGGAATTGCTACTCCAGCTTTCTTTTGATTTCCATTTGCATGGAATATCTTTTTCCATCCCCTCATTTTCAGCCTGTAGGTGTCTCTAGGTCTGAAGTCCGTCTCTTGTAGATAGCATATATATGGGTCTTGTTTTTGTATCCATTCAGAGGGAGTATGTCTTTTGGTTGGAGCATTTAATCCATTTACATTTAAGGTAATTATTGATATGTATGTTCCTTTTACCATTTTCTTAATTGTTTTGGGTTTTTTATTGTAGGTCTTTTCCCGCTCTTGTGTTTCCTGCATAGAGACGTTCCTTTACATGTGTTGTAAAGCTGGTTTGGTGGTGCTGTATTCTCTTAGCCTTTGCTTGTCTCCAAAGGTTTTAATGTCTCCATAAAATCTGAATGAGATCCTTGCTGGGTGGAGTAATCTTGGTTGTAGGCTTTTCCCTTTCATCACTTTAAATATGTCCTGCCACTCCTTTCTGGCTTGCAGAGTTTTTCCTGAAAAATCAGCTGTTAACCTTATGGGGATTCCCTTGTATGTTATTTTTTGTTTTTCTCTTGCTGCTTTTAATATTTTTTCTTTGTATTTAATTTTTGATAGTTTGATTAATATGTATCTTGGCATGTTTCTCCTTGGATTTATCCTGTATGGAACTCTCTGTGCTTCCTGGACTTGATTGACTATTTCCTTTCCCATATAAGGAAGTTTTTAACTCTAATCTCTTCAAATATATTGTCTGTCCCTTTCTTTTTCTCTTCTTCTTCTGGGACCCCCATAATTCAAATGTTGGCTCATTTAATGCTGTCCTAGAGGTCTCTGAGACTGTCGTCAATTTTTTTCATTCTTTTTTCTTTATTCTGCTCTGCAGTAGTTATTTGCACTGTTTTATCTTCCAGGTCACTTATCAGTTCTTCTGCCTCAGTTATTCTGCTATTGATTCTGTCTAGGGAATTTTTAATTTCAATTATTTTGTTGTTCATCATTGTTTGTTTGCTCTTTAGTTTTTCTAGGTCCTTGTTAAACATTTGTATTTTCTCCATCCTATTTCCAGGATTTTGGATCATCTTTACTATTATTACTCTGAATTCTTTTTCAGGTAGTTGCCTATTTCCTCTTCATTTGTTTTGTCTGGTGAGTTTTTACCTTGTTCCTTCATCTACTGTGTGTTTCTCTGTCTTCTCATTTTGCTTAACTTACTGTTTGGAGTCTCCTTTTTGCAGGCTGCAGGTTCCTAGTTCCCATTGTTTTTGGTGCCCCCAGTGGCTAAGGTTGGTTCAGTGGGTTGTGTAGGCTTCCTGGTGGAGGGAACTAGTGCCTGTGTTCTGGTGGATGAGGCTGGATCTTGTCTTTCTGGTGGGCAGGACTGTGTCTGGTGGTGTGTTTTGGGATGTCTGTGACCTTATGATTTTAGGCAGCCTCTCTGCTAATGGGTTGAGATGTGTTCCTGTCTTGCTAATTGTTTGGCATTGGGCGTCCAGCACTGTAGCTGCTGGTTGTTGAGTGGAGCTGGGTCTTAGTGTTGAGATGGAGATCTCTGGGAGAGCTTTTTCCGTTTGATATTACATGGAGCTTGGAAGTCTCTGGTGGACCAATGTCCTGAACTTGGCTCCCTCACCTCTGAGGCACAGGCCTGACACCCGTCCAGAGTATCAATACCCCATCAGCCACACAGCTCAGAAGAAAAGGGAGAAAAAAAAAAAAAGAAAAAAATAATAATAAAATAAAGTTATTAAAATAAAAAATTATTAAGAAATTAAAAAGCAATAAAAAAAAGAAAGAAAGAAGGGAGCAACCAAGCCAAAAAAAAAAAAAAAAAAAAAAGAAACCCACCAATGATAACAAGCAGAAAAAACTATCCAAAAAAAAAAAAAAAAAGGAACAGACACACAGAACCCTAGGACAAATGGTAAAAGCAAAGTTATACAGACAAAATCACACAAAAAAGTATACACATACACACTCATGATAAGAGAAAAAGGAAAAATATATATACATCCTTGCTCCCAAAGTCCACTGCTTCAATTTTGGGATGATTCGTTGTCTATTCCGGTATTCCACAGATGCATGGTACATCAAGTTGATTGTGGAGATTTAATCCGCTCCTCCTGAAGCTGCTGGGGGAAATTTCCCTTTCTCTTCTTTGTTCGCACAGCTCCTGGGGTTCAGCTTTGGATTGCCCCCGCCTCTCTGTGTAGGTCGCCTGAGGGCATCTGTTCCTGCTCAGACAAGACGGGGTTAAAGTAGCAGTTGATTAGGGAGCTCTGGTTCACTCAAGCTGGGGGGAAGGAGGGGAACAGAATTCGGGGCAAGCCTGTTCTGTGGCGGCAGAGGCCGGCTTGACGTTGCACCAGCCTGAGGCACACCGTGTGTTCTCCTGGGGAAGTTGTCCTTGCATCACAGGACACTGGCAGTGGCGGGCTGCACAGGCTTCCATGAGGGGAGGTGTGGATAGTGACCTGTGCTTGCACACAGGCTTTTTGGTGGCTGCAGCAGCAGTGTTAGCATCTCATGCCCGTCTCTGGAGTCTGTGTTGATAGCCACGACTCACGCCCATCTCTGGAGCTGGTTTAGGCGGTGCTCTGAATCCCCTCTCCTCGCACACCTCAAAACAATGGTCTCTTGCCTCTTAGGCAGCTCCAAGATTTTTCCTGGACTCCCTTCCAGCTAGCTGTGGCGCACTAACCCCTTCAGACTGTGTTCACGCAGCCAACCCCAGTCCTCTCCCTGGGATCTGACCTCCGAAGCTGGAGCCTCAGCTCCCAGCCCCCATCCGACCCGGCAGGTGAGCAGACAAGCCTCTCAGGTTGGTGAGTGCTGGTCAGCACCTATCCCCTGTGTGGGAATCTCTCTGCTTTGCCCTCTGCACCCCTGTTGCTGTGCTGTCCTCCGTGGCTCCGAAGCTTCCCCCCACCATCCCCCGTCTCATCCAGTGAAGGAGCTTCCTAGTGTGTGGAAACCTTTCCTCCTTCACAGCTCCCTCCCAGTGGTTCAGGTCCTGTTCCCCTTCTTTTGTCTCTTTTTTTCTTTTTTCTTTTGCCTTACCCAGGTATGTGGAGATTTTCTTTCCTTTTGGGAGGTCTGAGGTCTTCTGACAGCGTTCAGTAGGTGTTCTGTAGGAGCTGTTCCACATGTAGATGTATTTCTGATGTATTTGTGGGGAGGAAGGTGATCTCCACGTCTTACTCTTCTGCCATCTTGAAGGCCTCTCCCTGTAGTTAAGTATTAATCTTTTCTGTCTAATATATTTGCACCTAAGTTTAAGCCCTTGTTTCCTCTCACATTCAGTTTTACAAAACACTTTCTAATTAGTCTCCACAACCTTAGTTTTCTCTCCATTTCCTCAATTTCTATTTATTGAGTAGCTAGAACACACCTGGCATGGTTCTATGTATTGTGGGTACAGAAGTTTCTCTGTCCCTGCTCTACTGCAGTTGTCACAGCTATGGGAGACACACAACAAAGAAATAAACAGACGTATATCCTATGGTAGGATAAGAGTGATAAATATGAGTTGAGCAGGGCAAAAGCACTGAAAGTTAGAGGAAAGTTACAATGGAATGGTTATTTATAATAAAGTTAAAGTGAATTAGAACAGACACTTGAAGGAGGCAGGGAAATGAGTTGGGTGTAAAACTGGGAAACAATATTCCCTGGAACAGGAATAGGAAGGCAGAGTGTAAGGATGCTCTGTGTGGTAAAAGAGCAGTGTGTGTGGAACAGAATTAGAGAGAGAGAGACAGAGAGAGAGCAGAGAGAGAGAAGAGGGGATAAAAATAAAGACATAGTAGAGACTACACCAAGGCTCTCAAAGGTCAACATAAGGATTTTAGCTTTTCCTCTAAGTGAGTTGAGAAGCCACTGCAAAGTATTAATAATTAGAGAAGTGGGGCTTCCCTGGTGGCGCAGTGGTTGAGAATCTGCCTGCCAATGCAGGGGACACGGGTTCGAGTCCTGGTCTGGGAAGATCCCACATGCCGCGGAGCAACTAGGCCCGTGAGCCACATTACTGAGCCTGCGCGTCTGGAGCCTGTGCTCCGCAACAAGAGAAGCCGCGATAGTGAGAGGCCCACGCACCGCGATGAAGAGTGGCCCCCGCTTGCCACAACTAGAGAAAACCCTCGCACAGAAACGAAGACCCAACACAGCCATAAATAAATAAATAAATAAATTTAATAATTATAGAAGTGACATCAGGCCTCTATTTTAGAAAAATCACTCTGTCTACTGTGTTTTCATCTAGAACACTGCTGGTTATCTTTTCAAGATACAACATCAATCAGACTACTTACTTAGTCATAAACCCACAGCACCTCATCCTCATGCCTCATTGGTTTCGGCTTCTATTTAGCAGCAGCAGTGGGACAGGGGTTGCAGTGGTAGTAATAGTCATAGTAATAGTCTCTACTCTATGACCACCTGCTCTAGATATCTCTAGATCTATGGAGTATTTGATTTTTAATTTAATTCTTCCAGAGAACCCTATACTTATTTCTAATGCAATATCCATTTATGTCTCAATGGACATTAATGTTTTATACAATGTTGAAAATCCCTTTCTGTAGAATTAAAAATGAAACTCTTTGACATTCAAGGCTTTGATATTGCTGCCACATTTGATTTTTCTCTTTGTGGATGGTCTTTTCTTTACCCACTTCCCATAAGTAAGTTTTACCAATTCTTCAAGCTTTGCTCCAGTCTTACTCTCCCTAGGAAGTCTTACTTGATTTTTTTCATGAAAGTAACCTCCTTCTCTTATGATTTTCCATGATGTTGCTTCATAGTTTTTTATGTTACTTAGCACTGACTATATTCTATCCTATACATGGTTAATTATTCTTTATCCTTAATATGCAAGGATCCATGAGGGCAGGATAATCTACCTATGAGTCTAATATAATGACATAAACCTACTAGGAAATAAATGCTTAAGCCAACAATCAGTTTATTCTTATAAGAGTTATATCTATTCTGATTATATGTATCATTTATTTCCATGATTCAGTTGTAATCTCTTTTAAATAAAAACTTATGTTTGTCCCTTTAATATGTCCCCCATGTGTCCCACGTGGACATCTGTAAATTTCCCTTCAAGTCTTCAAAAGTTTATCGACTGAATGGTCAATTAATCCTCCAGGATGGAGAAATTTGCCAGTGGGTCAAAAGATTTAAATTATCCCTAGGGCTCCATTCTGAAAGAGAGATTTCTTAGCTTCAAAATGTTTGTGAAACGCCCCATGCACTGAGGAAAGATAGTGAGGCCAGACTCTCTAAAAAGCTGAGATGCCACAATTGGGGTCAAAAAGCTTAATCTTTCCTATCATAGTTTTTATTGCTCTGGCGTGTTTTGATACACTCCAGAGGGAACTGTCATTTTATCTTGCTTATTCCACAGGTCGGAAAACAGGCTGGTAGAGAGTATATTGAAGAAAGAGGAAGAGGTGAAATAAAACCTCCATTTTACTCAGTCTTAGAATATTACATGAAGGTGTAGTATTTTGATTATTCAATTGTAGAGATGTAGGTAAATTGCAGGAAAAATCAATTAATTATAACATACAAATTTATTTTTAACTTTGATATTTTTATAATGTTACTTCACTTATACAAATTAATACTGTACATCAAATAAGTTAGATATAAATCTAAACATAAAGTAATGTTTTCATAAATCTTTGTATCGAGTAATTAAGAAAAAAAGTATAATCCAATAACGAAGCTTTTTCCGATTTGCAAATAAACACAGGCGAATGATATGGAAAAATGTCAATTCATGGTTTATGCAGACCAAAGCCAGATCATTTCATGTTCAAATATTATCTTACTATTTAAATTGTACATTATTATAATCTTACTATTTGCCCATCTATTGCTATACATCTCTATCTTAAGATTTGTTTGAGATTCAGAAAAATGGATGCTCAATAATTCATGGTTGGGCTTCCTAAATCCTGGAGGGAGTCAAAAGGTAGGAGATGAGACAGACCTAAATTTAGGAAAGAATGAAAGATTCAAGATTTCAGTCTAAAGCACAGATATAAGAGCCCAGATTAGACAGGAAAATGTATTCAAAGCTACATAGAGCAGGTGAGATTGACAAACAGTTTGGTCCAAGTAGTAAAATTATAATAATATGTCCTAGTAATGTTGGTCTGTCAAAATATTATGAATAACATTATTTTTCTTCTCCTTAAAATCATCGAGTTTACAATTCCAATAAGAGGAAAATAAGAGTTTGGCAAAAATTTGAGCAGCATAACTTAGTTTTTTTAAAATCTAATGCAGATGCCTTAATGGTCTTTGAAGCAGGAAGGAAGGATAGGCGGTTTTTAATTTGATGGAAGTAACATTAGCAATGAGTAATTTTATTAGAGTTACACAAGAGAAGAGATTGGCTGGAACTTAGTTCAGAAAATAATTGCAGTATAAAAAAAAATTTTGTTAAGGGAATGAAGAAAAATCTTTAAACATTTGGGTTTATTTATCTGATCTATGATGAGGCTTCATCTAGAACTTGTTCCTCTTGAGCTGATAAAGTCTTTTTCATTTAGTTTGCAAGTATCTTGTTATCTATAATTCATTAAACTACTGCTTTGTAAATACAGTTGGCCCTCCATAACCTCAGGTTCCACATCCATGGATTCAATCCACCTTGGATCAAAAATTTTTTTTAAAAATTCTAGAAAGTTCCAAAAAGCAAAACTTGAATTTGTTGCATGCTGGCAACATTTACATAGCATTTACATTGTATTAGGCATTATAAGTAATCTAAAGATAATTTAAGTATATGGGAGGTTACGAATAGCTTATATGAGATTACTCCATTTTATATGAGACTTGAACATACATGGATTTTGATTTCTATGGGGGGTCCTGAGTCAATCTCCCATGGATGCCAAAGGATGTCTCTTAAATAACTTTTCTTGAAAGCACTAGACAACAGAAATAATTCTTCTTTACAATAAAATTTATTGACTGCTGTTTTTTTCTTTTAATTTTTATTCATACTATCTCTCTGTTCTGAAAAAACTAAAATACTAACTAACTAAATAAATAAAGTACCAGCCTTTCTCAGGGTAAAGTGGGAAGAATAAAAAACAACTGAAGGTCCTGCATTTTCTTGTCATTTTTATGAAGTGAAAATTTGTCACATTTATCCTTACAATTTTAGAAGACTAAATGTTACTTTGGTATGTCCAAAGAAACTTTTTATAAAATAACTTTCTTTTTAATATTATTGTTTAGAGATTTGCATTGAGTTCTAGAATGACAGCATGATATTCATCTTGCAGACCTCCCTTTAAAGCCTATAGTAATCCTAACTTAAAAGTAGTTTAAGGTTGATTTTAAATTTTGATAAGATTTAGTTGACTTTTGGCACTCTCCTGCTTCTAAGGCTCAGACTTTCACAGCTTGAAATTGCTAACTTTGCAGTTCCTTAGTACTCATGCACTCTACCCTCCTTTTAACAGGTTGTTAGCTTAGCTCCAGCACTCTTCCCAAAACCACTATGATATTTGCCAAACGTCTTGAGGATCATACTGGCTATATGTTCATGTAGCTACCTAAAGCACTGCTGATTTTTTCTGATCCAGTTTTGCCTTCTGTCTGGGACCCACTCAGATATTCTGCTTCCTACCTACACATAGAATTGGCATAGAATTGGTAAATTTCCCTTATTAAAAGGCAAGTATACATATAGCTGATTCACTTTGTTATACAGCAGAAACTAACACAAAATTGTAAAGCAATTATACTCTAATAAAGATGTTAAAAAAAAAAACTATGTGAGAAGAAAGGAAATAATAAAGATCAGTGTGTATATCAATGACTCAATACATTAGAAACAGAAAAAACCGTATAGAAAATCAAAGAAACCAAAAAATGCTTCCTCAAGAAGATCAACCTGTAACCAGACTTACTAGGGAAAAAAAAAAAAAAAGAACAGATTACTGATACCAAGAATGAGGGAAATGACATCACTAGAAATTCCATGATGTAAAAAGAATAAGTAAAGAATATGAATAAATTTGATGTTAGATAAAATGGACAAATTCCTTCAAAGACAGAAAGTATCAAAGCTCACTTAAAAAGTAATATTTAATGTGAAAAACAATATATCTACTAAAGGAACTGAACTTGTTGTTTACAAACTTCCCACGTAAAAGACTCTACGCCCAGATAGTTTGACTTGTGAATTCTACCAATTATTTAGGAAGAAGTAATTCTGATTCTACACAAATTCATCTAGAAAACTGAAGTTAAGGATATCCAATATTATGACCAAAAACATTAGTGGAAAAGAAAATAACACATACCAGTCAGAATGGTCATCATCAAAAAATCTACAGATAATAAATGCTAGAAAGGGTGTGGAGAAAAGGGAGACCTCCTACACTGTTGGAATGTAAATTGGTGCAGCCACTATGGAGAACAGTATGGAGGTTCCTTAAAAAACTAAAAGTAGAGTTACCATATGATCCTGCAATCCCACTCCTGGGCACATATCTGGAAAAAATACATGCATCCCAGTAGGACATAGCAGCACTATTTACAATAGCTGCTAAGACATGGAAGCAACCTAACTGTCCATCAATAGATGAATAGATAAAGAAGGTGTGGTATATATATATACACAATGGAATACTACTCAGCCATAAAAAAGAATGAAATAATGCCATTTGCAGCAACATAGATGGACCTAGAGATTATCATACTAAGCGAAGTAAGTCAGACAGAGAAAGACAAACATCATATGAGATCACTGACATGTGGCATCTAAAAAAATAATACAAAGGAACTTATTTACAAAACAGAAATAGACTCACAGACATAGAAAACAAACTTATGGCTACAAAAGGGGAAAGGTAGGGGGAAGGATAAATTAGGAATTTGGGATTAACAGATACACACTACTGTATGTAAAATAGACAACCAACGAGGACCTACTGTAGAGCATAGGGAACTATATTCAATGTCTTGTAATGAATTATAATGGAAAATAATGTGGAAAAGAAAAAAATATGTATTAAAAAAAAGTGGAAATTTTCAGTTCAATTCTAAATGATTCTGTCCTTGTTGGAATTTTAATTCCTTGTCTTCCATTTTTTCATAGTTTTCTGATGTCTTCAAAAATATAATTTCTGTGATTATCTAGCCTTTCTGGCTATTCTCTGTGGGACCGTTAGCTAGCAATGGACTACTCTGTCCAACTTAGAAATAAAATTCTTCCTTAAAAATATAGATAGATGATAGATAGATAGATAGATAGATAGACAGACAGACATATCTTCCTGAGGAATAACAAAGTTGAGTACAGGTTTATAGATCATTTGGGTACACACTTTAGTGAAATACTTGTTTGTCTTTTCTATTGTGCTGCATCTTTTTCATTGATTTGTATTAATTTGTTGTAGGATCTTTTCCCACTCTGCCATTTTATGAGTAGTGTTCTAATTTTAACATCATCCAATTATTTGACTTCTAAGAGTAGAATTTTTGTCCTGTTCAAGATTCTTTATATACTACAAGGTTACTAGATATTCTCTTGTTTTCTTCTAAAAGGTTTATTCTATTTATGTTTCATATGTTTATCCGAAATCCATCTGGAATTTATTTTGGTGTACAATGTGAAGTGTCAATAGTCATTTTGTTGCATGTATGTATGAAATATTTCACATTGGATGATTTATAAATTAAAATAAAAACTAACCAGAAATATCTGAATAAGGACAAAGTAGAGCTTCTACGTTTTAAAACATAATTATTGAACTTAAAACTCAGTGAATATTTTAAAAACTCTATAGGAAATTCATAAAATGAAAGTTAGATCTTAAGAAGCTATACAAATGCAGAACAGGAGGCAAAAAAAATAAAAATAGAAGATATGGAATAGTAATTAAAAGACATAAATAATAGAATGAAAAGGCAAATGTCTGCCTTCTTCAAAGGGATCAAAGAGAGCTAGTGAAAGAATTGAGGTAGGTAATATTTCAGGAGATAGTGGCTAAGAATTTTTCAGACTTGATGCAAGTCTCAGGTTAAGAAAACAAATTAGTTCAAGCAGGATTACTGAACAAGAATAACTTCATGCAAAAATATTCTAGTGAAACTATAGTGGATAAAAACAACCAAAACAAAAAAAAATAGACCTTAAGGTAAGCCAGGGGGGGAAATAAAAAGATTGGTAACCTACAGAATAATGAAAACAAACTGCTACTTTACAGCAACGTTAAAAATTAAATACAATAGAACAGTATCTTCAAAATCTTGAGAGAAATATCAATTTAAATACCCTATCTATCTATCTATCTATCTATCTATCATCTATCTATCTATCTACCTATCTTCATCTATCTATCTTTTAGATAATGTTGTGAATAAAGCAGAGATGTGCCTCTACAAGGACACAGCTTAACCAACCTGGAACAAGAAGTTTGAGATTGAGCTGGAAAGCTCCCAGGCCCTGAGGGTAGTGTGCTACAAAAAGTGTTACAACAAAACAAAAATCACCAAGGAGGACAGTGAGAGTTCAGACAGGATCATGGGGAAGGGTTAGCTCCAGCTGCATTCCCCAGGGCTTGAAGGACAGAAAGTGGCAGCTGACCATCATCACCATGAGTGGGATTAAAGTGAAATTCTCCCTCAAGTTCACCAGCGAGGAGTTGAGCTCCAAGAGAATTCATTCCTGAAACAGAAGTGCGTGCTCAGAGTCAAGATTGCCATGGTCACTGTGGTCACCAAGAGGTAGAGGCCCAGGGTGCCCTACCTCATGAGCCAGTGCATGGTGGAGATTGAAAACCAGGGCATGAAGGAAGTGGTCATATATTGCATGTCCAGAGTGGTCATCCACATTCAGGCCCTGAAGGTGTCCTTTGATGGCAATAACAAGGATGTGTCAATGAAGATGAAGGAGAAGGAAGTCAACACCATCCCTGGGATGCTGAAGTTCTACTTCCACTAGCTGCCTGAGCCAGTCTTCACCAACAAGTTCTACCCCAACTTAGCCAAAGGCATCCCTCTTTCCAGCCCAGCTGCAAAGGAGAGCTACATGCTTAACTTGCTACTGTCATTCCCAAAGCCAGAGATCACTTCCTTCTGGACCACCTGAAAAGGGTGGCAGAAAATGAAATGGTGAACAAGATGTCCCTGCACAACCTTGCCATGGTCTCTAGCCCCACACTACTCTGGGCCCTCAGAAAAGAGAGCAAGCTCCCTGCCAAACCAGCCAGCCCATCTCTATTACAGAACAGTTGGTCTCTGGAAGTCATGTCCCTGGTCCAGGTGTTGCTGTATTTCCTGCATCTGGAGGTCATTCCTTGCTCCAAACAGCAAGAGACAGAGTATCTTATTCTTCACCAAAGTCTAAAGGCTTTGGTGAAGGCTCCAAATCCATCTCTAAGATTCAGGCAGAACAGCCTAGAAACCTGGCAAAATGGGCCAACTGCAGAGCAGGAACTGAACCTTCCTGAGGATTAACTGAGCCACCCCCCTAAAGTCTGGACCTTCTACCAAGAGACAATTACCCAAGGCAAAAAGCCAAGTGACCTAGGCAACTCTGGATACCCTGTGGGCCTGCAAGCTCTGTGCTGGCTTTAGACTGTAATTTTCCATGCTTCCATCAGAGAACACCCCAAGCCAACAGGTCTCAGACTGCACTCGGCTAGGACAAGGCAAAGGGAGTGGTTTTTCTGAATTTACCAGAGTTTAAAAGATTTCTACTGGATTACTCATCAATATGAACTGTCCCAGGGGAGAAGGGAACAAGGCCAAATTCCCTCACTATCTATCCTGTGTTGAGTAAACATTGCTGCTGCTTCATGAAAAAAAAAAAAAAGGTAAAATGTAGGGGTTTTTAGATAACCAAAAATTCCTTCACCACCAACTGAGATTATCACCAACAAATCTTCTTAAAGATATTCTAAGAAATGTACTTAAAAATTTTGTTTTCAAAATTTATATTCTTATTTTATTTTGTGTGTTAATACTCCCCTATTGTGTCACTGATGTTTTTACTCTTATCTATCTAAACACCCTTGAAAACTTCATTTTTTTCTATCAAAATATGTTATTAGTCATGGCCTGTATCCTCCCCACAAAAGGACAAGAATGTTCTGTTCTCCCCCCTTGTTGCAAGCATCTTGACTTTTATACCTAGATTGTCATCAATTACTTTGCATTATGAGTCAATATTGATTTAGAATTAACTCAATATATTGTTGCTATCTGTCGGTAATATTATTTCTTATAGTTCACAATTTTTATCTTGATTTTTTTTTTTAATTTTGCTGTAGGGAAAATTGGAGTAAGTCTCCTAGGGAAAGTCATTAGGTTAATTTTGTTTTTACTCTTAAACACTGACCCTAGTTTGGCTGAGTACAGAAAACTGTGTTCAGTATCTTTTTTACTTTATACCTTCAGTGACACTGCTGCATTGTTTTCTAGAATCAAGCATTGCATATGAGAATCTCCACATTTTCACTTTTTTTTCCTTTCAAAAAAAAAAAAATGAGCTTCATTCTTGATTTGCTTTGGGATCTATTTTGTATTGCAATCTGGGTATGTCTTTTACATTCATCTACTTAACATTCAGAGTAGCTGTTCCATAATGAAGCCTCATGAACCATGTCAAATATAGGAAACTTTCTTCTATAATTTCCTTGTCATTAGTTGCTTCTCAATTTTATCTCCTCTGCATTATTTTTATGCTTCTATAAGTCCTATCAATCTATGAATTGACTCTGCTTTAAACATTATTTCCATATTTTTTACTCTTTTTTGCATCATATCCTGCATGATTAATTAATTTTTTGTTTTAGATTGTTAAAATTGTCTTAACTATGTTCATTATGTTGCCATTAAATTATTATTACTCATATTTTTATTTAGCAATTTTTAAATTTTGCTTCATTTACTTCAGTAAAATTCCTCTTCAATACAGCTTTCTTACCAAGTCTAAGTGTACAGTTTTAACACCTTCAAATATTTAAAATAAATGAGTAAATAAAGAGAAAACTAAATAACAAGTAGAAATATTAAAAGAGATGACCCCCCCATGAAATAAACTTAATATAGTATACAGGCAAGATCTTAAAATAAATTTCTCCATGGTTTGAAAATGCTTAATGTGAATACAATGAAAGCTTGTATAAAAGTACCTAATACAGTGTTTAAGCAGGAAGTGGGTATTCAAAACATGTTATTTATTACATGAGTTAGAGCTGTTTAATAATCTACTTTCTCATATAGATAAGAAATTTATCTCTAGTAAAGTTTTGAAGACACTGACCAAATAAACAGAGATTTTTATAGAAACTAACCTACATGGCCCCTGAGTTCCCTAAAAATTATATCAGTCATATAAGTGGCTAGTTTTATATGTGATTAAAAGCTAGTTGCAAAAAACTTTAAATGATTGCATGTAATATTAGATTGATGTTAATTGATACTATTCTTTAGTGTACATGCAATTATGACAGTAGTTATTTATTATCTAATTTACCTAAAGTGTCAATATTATATTGATCTTTAAGAAGTTTTTTAAGAAATTTTTACTGAAATCACAATTATTGTCATCAACTTCACCATTATCAATTTTTATCTGAGTCACATGTTTGCTCTGTACTTTTGGAATCAAACCAAACAGGGAGATATATTTCTGCCTCTAAAGGGATAACAACCAGAGTTCTAGTAGTGACACAAATGCATTCATGAAACTGTAGGGCACAGGACTGAAGAAATGCAATACAAAGGCTCAGGAAAAGGAGTATTTTCTTTCTTTCAGGAAGGATAAAACAGAAATTCCAGTGAAATGCAATGGACTTTAGTTCTATGATGATTCAATGGTAATTATGTTTATAAAAAATGATCCTAAAATACTAAGAAGTTCTCAAGTGTCTTCTGAATATTAGAGGACATTTTTAAAAAATTTAACTCAGTTTTAGTATTCAGTACATTTAAAATACTTTAAAAATTTCTTTGAGATTTTGCTATTCAAAATATTTGACTCAGGACGTACTCCATTCTCTCACCATGGTCAACAACCAAGTGTTTGGAGAAAAGAAAGGAAAAAAAAGAGAAAATAGGAGAAGATTTTCAATTTGGCTATATTTTATCAAGTAGTCTCTCTATGATTTTGGATGATTTGTTGTATTTTTTCTTCTAGCCTCAAACCATATTTGTGGTAAAACCACATAAAGTCAAATTCATTTAAGTTACTTGGGTTATCCAAATTTTGTTTTCCTTTACTTATTTGTTCACCTAGTGAAATAATTGTTTTTGATACATTCTTAATATTTCTTCCTATGTGTTTTTTATTATGCCTTTTATCTCCGCCCTCCCCGCCACACACACACACATTAGGATGAAGAGTAAGTACTCTGCTCTGTGGATACATTTTCTTTTCTTTTCTTTCTTTTTTTTTTTTAAACTAACACAACATTGTGGATACATTTTCTAAGACTTGTATTTTCTTTAGAGAAATCCAACAGACTTCACAATGTTCCCCTCCCTCTTTGATAACAAAATGAACAAAACGACAGACTAATTAAAAGTACAGGATAAAAAAGGCCTTCACTCCTTGTGTTGCTCCTTTCTACTGAGACAGGAAAGATGTGGTTTCCTCAGTGCACTATTCTCAGTAGCATTTGGGGTGTCTTTGCAATCAGTTGTCTTTGTTTTGTATATTTTGACAGCAGTGCATTATATGGAGAGATAGACTTAGTTCTAATTCCTTACCCTTTCTCCAAGTTTTATAACTAAATAACCTTTTAAATAAAATATTGCAACAGTCCTGCCTTTTGAGGATGAAAGTGCTGTTTTCTAAAAGGTCAATTCAATCTGGGAAATGTTTTCAGTTTAGACAATACATTAGAAACTGTAGAAACCTGTGGCAATTTTCAGCACCACTAACGGGAAATAAATTTCAGTCATTCACAGTAAGATGGCAATGTGGTGACATTTGAAGCCTGGACATGGGCTCTCACATTCATTGTATGTGACTGACTGCTGTGCAGCAGGGGCCTTTTTCCAACTGCTGGATGAATTTCAGATATAAATGAAAAAGATGGTCTGAACACTTTACAAAATGAGTGAGACCCCGTCATCTGAGTGACAATATTCTTCTTTTATAGCAGACAAGGATTAAAATACATCAAATTAATAAATCCCTAGGAAACCAATAATCTCACGTTTGCTGAACAGTTGTATATTCTAGTAGTTATTATCTTTGAATTACAGTGAGCCACTATCTGTTTCATTTTCTAGATATATGTCCTTGTCCATCAAAAACTATGGCAGTTGCACTACACAGTCAAGCAATAAATTTATGAAACATTTCTCTGAAGTGCATGCTTGTTTCATAATCCCGATTCCATATCTTTATTTACTTCAAAATATATGTAACTGTCAGCATGAGTGTCAGAAGATTACAACACTTTCTTTGTTTCTTTGCTAGTGTTTTTATTTAACGTGAAAAATAAGCTGCAGCACCAAGGGAGTGATGAAATAAAGGATATATAGAGTCACAATGGCATAAAAATGGTAAACACAGATACACAGTAAGAAAGATCATCGTATCAAATCATTAAAAAAAAATGTTTACTTCAGTAACTCACTCACCAACTTTATTAAAAATTCTAGGAAATCCAAAATGATAAACAAGAGCTTTAACATAAACAGAAAAAGCTCCTCTTCTCTCTGAAATTTCTCATGGTATCATCTGGCTTTTGACCGTAAGACCTCGTGTACTGTGAATGCAATTCTCTATTGTAGTCCATGATGGATTTGCTTAGCATTTTTAATCTACATGCACTTAAAAACAGCAAACCTCATAGGACATCATATTTTGTAAAAGTCTGTGATTCACCTGAAAAAGTTATAAATAAATAAGTTGGCAATTTTTATTCAAGAGAAACACCTCACAAAAGCCAACAAAAGGCATATACAAGTGGGTATCAACAACATATTCTTATTATAGAGCACTCTGACTTGGAATTACTTACAGTTTTAGAGTTCAAAATATCCTTTAGCTTAATTCTATCAATTAAGATAGCATGTCTCTTTTTATTTCCTTGCTATATAAGCTATTGTATGAATTAAATATGTTGAAATCAATTTTAATTACATGATACATTTCCAGAGATGATGGAAACGTATCAATTCTACATTTCTATGATTAATCTCTATAAATATTTTTGGAGGCTATTAGAGGATATTTCTGGTTGGTTTTTATTATTTGATTTTTAAAATATCACTGTTGGGACTTCCCTGGCAGTCCAGTGGTTAAGACTCCATGCTTCCACAGCAGGGCGCACAGGTTTGGTTCTTGGTTGGGGAACTAAGATCCTGCATGCCATACAGCACGGCCAAAAAAAAAAAAAAGTTTCCAAAAAAAAAAAGTAAATAAATTACAAAAATAAAATACTACTATTATCCATATTCTACAAATGTGGAATTATGGCTTCTGATCTTCCATTTCAAATATAAATCTGTATAATATTTTATTCATCTTTTATTCATCTCTACAATTATTTCAGGATGTTGGCTTGGGAAATTCACCAAGGTTTTCTATAACAATAGTGAATACACTAAATATCCTTCAAACTCCTCTAATAATTTATCAGCATTTCTCTAGGACCAAGGGGAGTTATTCAATTTCTTGGAGCATTGGTTTGTATAGAGCCTGGTTCATAACCTTATTATCTGGTTTCTCCACTTATATTATGTTCCATGTCTTTGGGACTTTCAGGTCAGAGTTTCACTGATAATATTTTCTGAGCAAAATGCAATTGGTTTAGGGACAGCTCTCTCTGCTCCAAATTAATCATGACTTTTTTTTTTCTTTTTACTAATTTATTCCATTTTTACTAATCAGTTATATTATTCCCCATAGCTTAGTCTTATCATTTTAACATTTCTGGTTTCCTATGGTTTGAATTTTTGTATCACCCCAAAATTCATATTAACATTAAACATTAATCTTAATCATATTAACATTAAACCTAATGCCCAAGGTCATGGCATTAGGAGGTGAGGCCTTTTGGAGATGATTGGGTCATGAGGGTAGAGACCTCATGAATGGGAGTAGAGCTCCCTTCTATAAGAAGAGGCCTAAGATAGGTTCCTTGCCCCCTTCTGCTATGCGAGAACACAAGGAAAAATCTGTGACCTGGAAGAGAGCCCTCGTTTGACTGTGCTGGCCCCCTGATCTCTGACTTCCAGCCTCTAGAACTGTGAGAAATAAATTTCTGTTGTAGTTAAGTCACCCAGTCTGCAGTTTTTGTCACAGCATCCTTAATGGACTAAGACACAGTTGTTTTGGCTATGCATTTAAGACTTAATAAGATGTACGGAGAACTAATGACTCTTATTTCCCCTCTACCATGTCCCATCTTCTATCACCTGACCTTTCAAATCTCAATAAATGGCATCACCCTTTGCCCATCAGACCATCTTTTATTTTGCCCTTCCCTCATACCTCATATCTAATTCAACATAAGTTCTTTAGAATTTGCTTCCAAACTATGTATTAAATTTTATTCCTACCACTCCGTGGTGCAAGACACCACCATCTCTCTTCCAAATGTCTGCAATAGCAATTAGAAGAACTAAAAATGCTAAATTGTTAATTCCACTCTCAACATTTTATTAGTGTTCTTGCCACTATTCAGGTCTCTGTAATTTCAAGATCCTCTAAGCTTTCATATTTAAAACTCTCTTCTCTTCCAATAATATATTAAAAAGTAGCATATTCCTCCTTATATATCATTTTAATTTTATCGCTACTAAGAACGTTGCTCCTGCTTCTTTACTACATTGTCTGCATATTTGTTTGGGTTTTAAGAAATTGAATCTCACCTCCAGCTACCTGGACAATCTGGTTTTCCATTACTCTCCAATATAAATTATACGATCTAGTCTTTAAAATAATATTTTTCACAATCCTTGAATATTCTGTATAAATTCTATATTCAGTTCTTTTTTCATGGTTATATTAATTAAGGTATAGGCTTCACTGCAGTGATAGAGAACTAAAATATATAAAATATAAACATTTATTTTCTTCTCTTGCTATGTTGGTTTGGTGGCTTCATGGATTAAGGTGTTTCACCACCACACTTGCATTCCTGCCAATGTTAAAGAAAAGGGGAAGTGGAGGTCATGCACATTATCTTTAATGGCATAACCCCGCAGCCATACATGCCCTTTGCTTGTAAATCTCACTGGCCAAAGCATAGTAAGATTATAAACATATACTTAATTGTGTTTTCTCAAACATTCAAATATTATTTCCCAGCTTTTGGGTCCACCCTTTCATCCCATCTCTCCAGTGCTCTGTGATGTGAAACAGCCTGATCAGTATTAAATTTTCTGCCCCACCTCATACCCCAAGTTTAGGGCTCAAACTTTCCCTCTGCTAGTTATCACTTAACCATCTGCTTTCCTTAGCTTCTGGTATTTTGTAGATACCTTTAAATCATTTATGTTATTTCTCATTCTTATAATTCTTGAAGGTTTGAAATCTTTCAAATCATTTTTTATTTATTTTGTGGCATTTTGTGAGGGAAAATAATTCATAAAAATTGAATTATTAACCATATAAGAAACCAACTATTCAATTATTTATTCATTCACCGAGCAGTTATTACAGGCAAACTACCGTGATAGATGCTCGTAGTACTTACAGTAAATATAATTGTTTCCCACCATAAACTCACTATTTTAGCGACTAGGACTTACCAGAGCAAATTTTCCCCTGAGGAAATACTACACCTTGAGACAATCTCAGAGGTCAAGTGGTTTCTGTATAAGCAATTTATATACAGTGAATTTCGTATTTGCAAGCTTTAACGTTTTAAAATACAGGAAGATCCTGCCATTTGGGGAAATAAATCTTTTTTCATATTTGTAAAGTCATCTTAGTCAAAAGAGTGAAAGGATTATCAAAACACTGGCACAAAAAGTGACATAAACAGAAAAAAAGATCCATTAAATGTGTATGTTTTTCTCTGTTTCTAGAGTCCTTGTCGTAAGTGACTCTGAGTGATTACTATATTTACTTATTTATTTACTTAGCCTCTATCAAAAAAAAAAGAAAAAAGGCAAGGAGCAAGGAACATAAAGATGGAAGCTAAATACACGTTGATTTCTTATGCCCTACTGCTTCTTCATTGCCACATGAGCCAGTTTGATGTTACCTTTACCAAATGTGTGCTTCATGTATTCCTAAAAAAGAAACCTTTCTAAATGTTGCTGTTAAAGGAAAAGGAATATTGTAAAAATTTAAGGTCATCTTTTGAATTGAGTGATTTTGTAGTCGAAGTAGAAAACAAGTCTCACAGAGAGGCCATTTTAAACAAGGGAATAGGAAACACACACTTTTAATTGCATTTTAGAATGGCATTGTTTTCGACCTTTAAGTGATTTCCTTAAGCACTTAACACTTATGAAGACATCAAATTGGTAGTTGATTGACAATATAAAGGGGATTAACTGTACTCTAGCCCCTTGGAGTCTGACTCACAGGAAGCTAATCAACTAAAAAAAAAAAAAATAGAGTAGGAGGTCATAAATGCATAAATGTGCTCAGACTGATAAAAACAGTAGAGAATCTCTGTCAAGTTCTGTGCTGTGTCCCTGGAAACCAAGATAATGACAACCGTGCTTTTTACGTAGGTAATCTTAAAACTTCATAACAATTATAGAAGTTTCTCACGTAATTATTATAACACTTTACATTTGAAATTTTATCAGTCTATATCACCTGGATTTACCTGGTATTAATAAAATATGAATCATTTTATGCCCTGTATGGAACAAAGTTTGCTTGATGCTTGTGCTTTTACTTATACTATAGAATACAACTTATTTCATTGTGATACATGTAATACTGTATTAAATTGGGCAATTTTTATATAAGTGGGTTACCCTTCAGATACCTCTTATGAGCTCAAATTAACTGGTAGTTATGGCTTCTATAGTTTAGTACTTTATATGTAATATTAAAATTTTGAAGTGATAAGGGACAAGTTACAGTTGTGTATATGTATTAAATGTAAACAGATATTTTACCAAGTACCAAGGCAACTTTAAAAGATAAATTGGCTGTTTTTTGATTTTTAGCTAGATTTTCTGGAAAATGCATACTCCAATGTGTCACAAATGTGCCTAGCATACTCTACGATTATGGTTGCAAAAGTCCAAAAGTCTCTGATTTTAAGGCCAATTAAAACTGTGGGCACGCCGCGGAGCAACTAAGCCCATGCACCACAACTACTGAACCTGCGCTCTAGAGCCCGCAAACCACAACTACTGAAGCCCGCATGCTCTGCAGCAAGAGAAGCCACCGCAATGAGAAGCCTGTGCACCGCAACGAAGAGTAGTCCCTGCTCACCGCAACTAGAGAAAGCCGGCGTGCCGCAACAAAGACCCAACACAGCCAAAAATAAATAAATAAAATTTAAAAATATATATATAAAAAAAATTTTTTTTTTAATAAAATTAGGGCCATCCATCGTCTGTGGCGTTTGTAAAGTTAAAAATAATAAAATATACCTGAAAAAAACAAACAAACAAAAAAAACTGTGGGAACTTAATTTGCCTCACCTAACTAAGCAGCATTCCCAGAAGCAAGTTTCTGCAAACATAGATCTCAACAATTCACTTCTCCCTGCATTTTTATCACTATGTCTTTCCTACCTTTCTTCTATTTTATACATAACTTCTTCCTTTTTACATTTCAGTTGACCACTTCCTTCACCATGATTATAGCTATCACCAGAATTGATCTGATTCCATAGACCTCACCCTACATTTTTGTTTTCACCCTATTTCTTCTGTGAATTGGAACCATTAGTAGTCCAGAATGCTGTTGTCCCAACAGTCTCATTGTTGAGCATGTAATGGGTTTAAGATTAGCAAATTGTTTTAGAGGAAACTTAGTAAGCAGATTTGTGTAGGGATCAGTAAATATAAATATTCCCCCCTCCCAACTTAAAGTCTGTTCAAGGAATTAAAGAATAAATGATGAATCAGGAAATAGTTCACCTCAATAGAAAAAAAAGAAATTCTAAAGTTTGAATGTACAGTTACTGAAATGAAAAATTCAATAGATGGGTTCAGCAGAGGTTGAAATAAGTAATTTTTCAAATGGAAAAAAAAAGTGTATTCCACAGAAAACACAAACTTATTCTAGAACTCTAGATGGGTCTGCACTGCACCTCCCTTGTTAGGACTTGCTAGGAAGAAAATGCACATTGCGCATTTATTAACTACTGATACCTTAAACATCTTTGGGTGTTAGAAGGTCATAAACTGAATCATAAGACCTATGTGATAGGAGCTTGTCTTGCATCCTGAACTTATTATAAAACTCTCATTTGCTGTCATTTGAAATGACCAGTCTTCTAAGCCAGGCTTTCCCAACCCCTGGGCCATGGATCAGTACCCGTCCATGGCCTGTTAGGAACCAGGTCGCACAGCAGGCGGTGAGTGACAAGCGACCGAGTGAAGCTTCATCTACATTTGCAGCCACTCCCCGTTGCTCACATAACCTCCTGAGCTCCACCTCCTGTCAAATCAGCAGCGGCATTAGATTCTCATAGGAGTGTGAACCCTGCTGTGAACTGCACATGCGAGGGACCTAGGTTGCTCACTCCTTATGAGAATCTAATGACTGATGATCTGAGGTGGAGCTGAGGTGGTGATGCTAGAGCTGGGGAGTGGCTGCAAATACAGATTATCATTAGCAGAGAGGTTTGACTGCACAGAGACCATAATAAATCAATTGCTTGCAGACTCATATCAAAACCCTATCAGTGAGTGGCAAATGACAAGCTGCATCTGGTGGTGGAATTTATAGTGGCAAGTGAGTGGATGTACTTCAATTGTACAGCTGCATCTGGTGGCAAGTTTTAAGTCAGAGTCTGACATTTATTTTAGTCCATGTGTGGCCTGCCCATTATTTTATTTACCACTTCCATCCGTGCCTCTTTCCCACACTACACACTTGTCTCAGTAGCAGTTTTGGTAAGCCCACAAGCTAACCCTAGCCATAAGGAGTAAAAAACAAATGTCATTGGAGAGCTTCTTTGAAAATGGGGAAAGACCCAATGATGAGACAGCAGAAGACTCTAAGATTGCCAACAAAAAGAAAGCTGCATTTAAAGGGAAAAACCAAGAGTCCTACTTAAATTATGGGTTCATTGCAACAGGTGATTCACATTCTCCAAGGCTGCTTTGTATGATATGTGGCAACTGGCTACCCAACGAAGCCATGAAACCGTCAAAACTGCTTTGCCACGTGGAGACGAAACACCTTGCATTAAAAGACAAGCCTTTGGAGTCTTTCAAAAGAAAAAAAACGTGAACATGAAGAACAGATGCAATTATTGAAGGCCACCACTTCATCAAATGTGTCTGCACTGAGAGCATCATTCTTAGTGGCTAACCACATTGCTAAAGCTAAGAAGCCCTTTACTATTGGTGAAGAGTTGATACTGCCTGCTGCTAAGGACATTTGTAGTGAAATTTTAGGAGAGGCTGCAGTTCAAAAGGTAGCACATGTTCTTCTTTCTGCTAGCACCATAATTAGATGAATTGATGAAATAGCAGAGGATATTAAGGTACAAGTGTTAGAGAGGATTAAAGAGTCACCATGGTACACAATCCAGGTTGACGGGGGGTCTACCAATGTTGACAACAAGGCAACAATGCTTGTTTTTGTGCATTATATTTTTCAGGAGGATGTGCACCAGGATATGTTATGTGGACTTTTTTTAAAATTTAATTTAATTAATTTATTTATTATACACAGGTTCTTATTAGTTATCTAATATACATATTACTGTATATATGTCAATTCCAATCTCCCAATTCATCCCACCACCACCACCACAACCACCCCCAAATTTCCCACCTTGGTGTCCATACATTTGTTCTCTACATCTGTGTCTCTATTTCTGCCTTACAAACTGGTCATCTGTACCATTTTTCTAGGTTCCACATATATGCGTTAATATACGATATTTGTTTTTCTCTTTCTGACTTACTTCACTGTGTATGACAGACTCTAGGTTCATCCATGTCTCTGCAAATGACTCAATTTTGTTCCTCTTTATGGCTGAGTAATATTCCACTGTATATATGTACAACCTCTTCTTTATCCATTCATCTGTCGATGGGCATTTAGGTTGCTTCCATGACATGTCTAATGTAAATAGTGCTTCAGTGAACCCTGGGGTGCATGTGTCTTTTTGAATTATGGTTTTCTCTGGGTATATGCCCAGTAGTGGGATTGCTGGGTCATATGGTAATTCTATTTTTAGTTTTTAAGGGAACGTCCATACTGTTCTCCATAGTGGTTGTATCAATTTACATTCCCACCAACAGTGTAAGAGGGTTCCTTTTGCTCCACACCCTCTCCAGCATTTGTTGTTTGTAGATTTTCTGATGATGCCCATTCTAACCAGTGTGATATGATACCTCATTGTAGTTTTGATTTGCATTTCTCTAATAATTAGTGATGCTGAGCAGCTTTTTCTGTGCCCCTTGGCCATCTGTATGTCTTCTTTGGAGAAAGAAGTCTATTTAGGTCTTCTGCCCATTTTTTGATTGGGTTGTTTTTTTTTTTTAATATTGAGCTGCATGAGCTCTTTATATATTTTGGAGATTAATCCTTAGAAGGTTATACCTTTCTAAGAATTTGTCCATTTCTTCCAGGTTGTCCATTTTATTGGCATAGAGTTGCTTGTAATAGTCTCTTATGATGCTTTGTATTTCTGTGGTGTCTGTTGTAACTTCCTTTTCATTTTTAATTTTATTGATTTCAGTCCTCTCCCTCTTTTTCTTGATGAGTCTGGCTAAAGGTTTCTCAACTTTATCTTCTCAAAGAACTAGCTTTTAGTTTTATTGATCTTTGCTATTGTTTTCTTTGTTTCTATTTCATTTATTTCTGTTCTGATTTTTATGATTTCTTTCCTTCTATTAACTTTAGGTTTTGTTTGTTCTTCTTTCTCTAGTTACTTTAGGTGTAATATTACATTGTTTATTTGAGATTTTTCTTATTCCTTGAGGAAAGATTGTATTGCTATCAACTTCCCTCTTAGAACTTCTTTTGCTGTATCCCATAGGTTTGGGGTCATCGTGTTTTCATTGGCATTTTTCTCTACGTATTTTTTGATTTCCTCTTTGATTTCTTCAGTGATCTCTGGGTTATTTAGTAATGTATTGTTTAGCATCCATGTGTTTGTGTTCTTTTTTTTTTTTTCCCCTTGTAATTGATTTCTAACCTTATAGCATTGTGGTCAGAAAAGATGCTTGATATGATTTAAATTTTCTTAAATTTACCAAGGCTTGATTTGTGACCCAAGATGTGATCTATCCTGGAGAATGTTCCATGTGCACTTGAGAAGAAAGTGTAATCTGCTGGTTTCGGATGGAATGTCCTATAAATATCAATTAAATCTATCTGGTCTATTGTGTCATTTAAAGTTTTGGTTTCCTTATTAATTTTCTGTCTGGATGATCTGTCCATTGGTGGAAGTGGGGTGTTAAGCTCCCCCACTATTATTGTGTTACTGTCAATTTCCTCTTTTATAGCTGTTAGCATTTGCCTTACGTATTGAGGTGCTCCTATGTTGGGTGCATATATATTTATAATTGTTATATCTTCTTCTTGAATTGATCCCTTGATCATTATGTAGTGTCCTTCCTTGTCTCTTGTAACATTCTTTATTTTAAAGTATATTTTACCTGCTATGAGTACTGCTACTCCAGCTTTCTTTTGATTTCCATTTGCATCTAATATCTTTTTCCATCCCCTCACTTACAGACTGTATGTGTCGCTAGGTCTGAAGTGCGTCTCTTGTAGACAGCATATATATGCCTCTTGTTTTTGTATCCATTCAGTGAGCCTGTGTCTTTTGGCTGGAGCATTTAAACTATCCACATTTAAGGTAATAATAGATATGTATGTTCCTATTACCATTTTCTTAATTGTTTTGGGTTTGTTTTTGTAGGTCCTTTTCTTGTCATGTGTTTCCTACTTAGAGAAGTTCTTTTAGCAATTGTTGTAGAGCTGGCTTGGTGCTGCTGAATTCTCTTAGCTTTTGCTTGTCTGTAAAGCTTTTGATTTCTCCATCAAATCTGAATGAGATCCTTGCTTGGTAGAGTAATCTTGGTTATAATTTCTTCCCTTTTATTACTTTAAATATATCATGCCACTCACTTCTGGCTTGTAGAATTTCTGCTGAGAAATCAGCTTTTAACCCTATGGGAGTTCCCTTTTATATTATTTGTTGTTTTTCCCTTGTTGCTTTTAATAATTTTTCTTTGTCTTTAATTTTTGTCAATTTTATTACTATGTGCCTCGGCATGTTTCTCCTTGGGTTTATCCTGCCTCGGAATCTCTGCACTTCTTGGACTTGATTGACTATTTCCTTTCCCATGTTAGAGAAGTTTTTGACTATAATCTTTTCAAGTATTTTCTCAGGTCCTTTCTCTCTCTCTTCTCCTTCTGCCACCCCTATAATGTGAATGTTGGTACGTTTAATATTGTCCCAGAGGTCTCTTAGGCTGTCTTCCTTTCTTTTCATTCTTTTTTCTTTATTCTTTCTCTGGCAGTGAGTTCCACCATTCTGTCTTCCAGGTCACTTATCCATTTTTCTGCCTCAGTTATTCTGCTATTGATACCTTCTAGTGTATTTTTCATTTCAGTTACTGTATTGTTCACCTCTGTTTGTTTGTTCTTGAATTCTTCTAGGTGTTTGTTCTTGAATTCTTCTAGGTCTTTGCTCAACATTTCTTGCATCTTCTCGATCTTTGCCTCCATTCTTTTTCCAAGGTCCTGGATCATCTTCACTATCATTATTCTGAATTCTTTTTCTGGAAGGTTGCCTATCTCCATTTCATTTAATTGTTTTTCTGGGGTTTTATCTTGTTCCTCCATCTGGTACATAGTCCTCTATCTTTTCATTTTGTCTATCTTTCTGTGAATGTGGTTTTCCTTCCACAGGCTGCAGAATTGTAGTTCTCCTTGCTTCTGCTGTCTGTGTGTTATTTGCACTTTTTTTCTACAACACCACAGCTGCAGAACTATTCAAGCCTTTTAATGATTATATATCAGGAAAAATGAATTGGTCATTTTGTATCAGTTTGTCAACAGATGGAGTGGCTGCCATGAATGGACAGTTTTCTGGTTTCACTACTAGGGTCAAAGAGGTTGCTTCTGAATATGAGTCTGCACGCTGAGTCATCCATAGAGAAATGCTGGCTAGCCAAAAAGTGTCACCTGAAGTTAACAACATTTTGCAAGATGTGATTAAAATTATCAACCATATTAAAGTATATGCCCTTAACTCACGTCTATTCGCACAGCTCTGTGAGGAGATGGATGCAGAGCACACAATTCTTCTCTTATACACAGTAGTGCGATGGCTTTCTAAACGTGGATTGCTGGCCAGAGTTTTTGAGTTACGAGAGCCACTCCAGAGATTTCTTTTAGAAAAACAGTCACCACTGGCAGCACATTTCAGTGACACAGAATGAGTCACAAAGCTTGCTTACTTGTGTGACATATTCAACCTGCTCAGCGAACTCTGTCACTTCAGGGGAGAATGACACTGTGTTCAAGTTGGCAGATAAAGTGGCTACATTGAAAGCCAAACTGGAATTATGGGGGTAATGAGTAAACATTGGGATTTTTGACATATTTCAAACATTAGCAGGGATTTTGAAAGAGACTGAGCTAGGGCCTTCTTTCTCCCAGCTGCTGCATCATCACTTATCTCAGCTTTCAAAAGAGTTTGAGCATTACTTCACAACCACAAAAATCCACCGAACTGAGAAGGAATGGATCCTCGACCCATTTGTGAATAAGTCAGGTGAATCGACTTTGTCTGTGCTAGAAGAGGATCAACTGCTTGAGACTGCAAATGATGGTGGACTTAAAAGTATATTTGAGACAACTACAAATCTCCATACGTTCTGGAGTAAAGTCAAGGTGGAATATCCTGAGATTGCCACAAAAGCACTGAAAAGCCTGCTTCCATTTCCAACATCTTATCTTTGTGAAACAGGGTTTTCTGCAGTGACAGCAACCAAAAGGAGATTATGGAGTACACCCGACATAAACAACACACTTCAGGTGTCACTGTCTCCCATCACCCCCAGATGGGGCCATCTAGTTGCATGAAAACAAGCTCAGGGCTCTCACTGATTCTGCATTATGGTGAGTTGTATAATTATTTCGTTATATATTACAAGGTAATGATAATAGAAATAAAGTGCACAATAAATGTAATGCACTTGAATCATCCCAAAACCATTCCCTCTGCCCCTGGTCCATAGAAAAATTGTCTTCCATGAAACCGGTCTCTGGGACAGCTGTTCTAAGCCACTGATCAATTGTTTGGAGCAATATCCCCAAGTATATTATATCCTCCCAAATCTTGAGGCTTCTTTTTAATGTTGGGAGGCACAAAGTGTAATGACTTTTCATTTACTTTAAACAGAATGTCCCAGTATATCTCAGACTCTTTGACCGAATAGAACCTTCACCCAGGTCACAGACCCCTAACTCATGGGGCTTGTTTCCAGCTCTCTGGCAGGCATGTGTCCTACCAGGCCATCTAGTATATTTGACATTTCATGCTTACCAGATTAAATTAGCACATTACAATTAGTATAATAGAACAGCTTGACATTGGTGGAATGTCGAGACAGTCAAGGTTTCAGCTGACTAGATTATATCTGATAGAAGAGATGACATAGCTCTGGAAGCAAATATTGAAGGTGTACTTCTGTTCCTGCTTTGTGAAGGTGAACTTTTTTTTTCTTTTACCCTCCCACTGTTAGGGATTGAAAAGAACATCTTTACCAGTTCAATAGATATATTCCAATATGTTGTTTAACCAGTAAATATACTTAATACATAAGGACAGCTATTATTGGTGTTGCCACCTGGTTCAGCTCACAGTAGTTCATCACCATCCACTAATATCCAACTAGTTTTTACAGGTGTAAAACAGAAAAAATTAACAGGGGTATACTTAGTACCACTCCTTAAATCTTTAAGAGTGGTATTAATCCCTGTAATTCCTCCAAATATATGGTGTTTATTCTAAATGAATATCTTGGTAAGATTTTGCAATTTCAAGGGCATACACTTGGCTCTTCCTATGATCACAACCTTGCTCTTTAGGGCAGGGAAATAATGTGAAGGTTTAACTAGGCCATGTCTGGCCTAATTATATAATTAGGGAGTAAGGAAATAACTGTAGAGTATTTAAATTTAGGGTAATACTCAGAGTATTGCCTGACCTACTAAGCCCCTCAATCTAAATGAAGGAACATGATGGTATGTCGGCTGCCTGGTTCCAGTGTCAGATCAGACCTGTTTCTGTTATGAAATAAACTGGACATTTTCTTTTACCTGATGAAACCTTACCCTGACCATACTCTAAGCCTCAGATTACTTACTGAATTACAGCTTTTTTATTCAAGGACACTGGGACAGTATACTAACTTAGATTTGAGAACTGAATCAGGGGTTTCAATTGTCCATTGCAGATGCTGAGATCAGTCTCTACTCACCAAATTTCAGTTGTTTTTTTATTAGACAAGTTGAGTACCAGCTTATTTGGCTGTTCTTCTTGACCCTAGTAATAACATAATTTATTAGCTACTGACACAGATCCCTGTGAATAAAAATACTAATTGCCATTTGGCCTTAACGCCTATTATAGAAATTATATCCACATCGTTTCTGATGATTAAGTGATAAGGATGATAGGGAGTTTTTTTTTTTTTTTTTTTTTCAGCATCTACTGTAGGCAAATCTAGTTTACAAAGGTCAGTAACCACTGAGCATCTTAAAAATGCCAGTTCCACCACTCCCTCCTTTAGAGTGCTCCACGTTAATTTCTCAAGAAATTATAGTTTGAAACCTCACAGAGAACATACTTCTGTGGTGCACTTTTGGTTCTTTCATAAGACATCAATTCTAGTACTCTCATCTTTTTGAGACTTCTTATACATCCTATAGTTTGTCAAAAATATTTGGATCTCTCTCTTAATTCTCTGTAGGTTGTTTCCTCTCAGGTTTCAGAGAGCCATCCAACGAAATATTGAGGCCAATTTACTACCCTATGCTGGAACTTTAAATGGTGGATCATGTTTGTGTGCTCACACATTTGTAAAATTTCTCCCATTGAGCAGTAAATTCTTTGTCTCTTGCTATAACACTCTCAGGATCCATTCCCATATATATTCAGTGTTTCTGACAACACATATTGTCTAGGTCCTGAAACTCCTTCAGCATGGAAGCTATTTTCTCTCAGAGTTCTGGTTCTGCAAAGACCTTACCTTATCCTGGTTACCAGGTAAGGTGTAGAAAGGCAGAGTCTGAGAACAAAAACTTCCCATGAGGTCAAGTCTTTGGGAGGAGGGTGGCTACTCTGCTCACTCAAGGTGAAGAGTACTGCTTCCGCTGCTCTGGAAGATTCAGATGACTTGAGGAGCTCCTGACTCTCAGGCTCAACTTTCAAATATTTCTATCCTAGATCTTAGGGATCTATTTTTTTTTCCTGTTAGATCCCTGACTCAGACACTGGAGACTTATGCTTTCATTGAATTAAAAGCATTCGATGACTCAAAAGATAATGTAAAATAACCCTTAAGGACATAGCAAGGTCACAATTTTTGAAAACTGAAGTTTTTGAATGCTACCATGAGTATTTTGAAAACGAAAATGGTTAACATTTGGAGGAAGCCAAATGCAAATTTTATGCAATCAACAATAACTATTGAAAAAACTCATGTTCCTCGTTTCAGGCTTGATCAATGTTTTCTGATCGGGGGAGAAGGAGCGCTGGAGTGGCAGAAGGAAGCAAAGATATGCTGGCTATTCAGTACAGAACACTAGGGGGCAGTGTACCTGAGGATACTGTCTATATGTAGCATGTTCCATGGGGAGTTGCCCTGGTCCTGGTCAATGCTGTTGTGACTTACTTGAAGCCTCAACTGGTCACATTTTGGCACTATGCCAAGTTTGAGCTGGTTCTTCCCCCCCCCCCCCCCCGCTGAGATCCCTACAGCTATTCAGAGATTGAAAAAAATTGTCAATAGTGCTCAAACTGTCCATAGTACTTCAAACACCTCACAGTTAAGGAAGCTCTACTGAATGGTTTGTGACCACTGAGGTGTGGATATGGTTTTATGTTGGGAGATCATCGGCAAGTGTGGTATCATTGGCTATGATGTCTGAAGACCAATCTTTAACATGTGATTATTTGCTGTATTATTTGGGTGTTCTTGGGCCATGTGTGGGCAGACTGGTATTTGATTAAAATAAGACAATGTGTCAAAAAAAAAAAAAAAAAAAGAGGGCATCGATTACTAGCAACATCTCCATATTACCATAACAGGCAGAATATTGTAGACCGGGTTTACTAGAGTACCACCTTGTATGTATCTGGGACCGTCTCATGGAAAGTTGCTTAAATTAGAACTGAGAAGCATGAGATTTTTTCCTCATTCTGTTTAAAACGACATGGGTGTGACTCTGAGATATTGCAAACTTAAAAGCTTTCTCTTCTCTGGTGAAACTTGACCTAAGATAGAATGGGTTATGTCTTAACAATTTTCAAGGGAGATCATGGACATGCTCACACATTCCCACCAATGTCTGAATAGTCTGGAGGGCCAAAGGAACTTAGATGCTAACCTACCAAGAAAGCAAAAACTTAAAAGAGACCAAGTATAAACCTGAAATAACTACATCAAATTTTCTATCATCAGGCAGAATAGAGGCTAGAGTTAGAGTGAAAGTCTATTAAAAGAAATACAATCATATAGAAGTGTTTCACATGAGTTTGTAATGTAAAATTCATATTTGCTACATTTAGTAAGATGCCAACTATGGAAAAACATACATGGTGAGATATATGAGAAACTACAATTAAAATCAAGGTGTTGTATTTATTTTTCAAATTTCCAAAAACTAATGTAAATACATCGGTTTTATCATCAAAAAAAGGCTTTGTAAGGAACTTTGAATACGATTTTATTTTATTTTCTCTATAAAATGTTTAAATGCCTGAGGAATTCAATATGGTTATAGACTTTTTCCTAGTTGTTTTGGTGCTCCATAAATTATCTAACACGTGAGGACACAAATAATTTTAACTTTATACACAATTTCAGAACATGAAAGTCATGTAAAATTTACTAAGCAAGGCCATAGAAGTCCCCGTTGTCATGATGGAGTTTTATAATGATATAATCCTTAATGAATTATACTTCCATTTATTATTCTATTATTAATTCTCTCATCTGAATTGCCTTGGGCATGTCTGCCATAAAATTGTTCAACATAATATTTCTTTCTGTGTCAATCATATAGCACATGCAAATCTCCCAACCATGAATAAGACAAACTTCATTTTCTTTAAAACACATACTCAGCTTTCAGAAAACATTTATGTTGAAAATTAAGATATGCTGAAAGAAAACTATGACTCACATTTAATGGACTAAGAGAGTTCTGACCTTAGATGTGTTGTCATATAGTACTTTCTTCTACTTTTTACAAATGAAAATAGATGGATTCTACTTTATACTTTTCACATCATTTCTCCCTTTCAATCATGCATTTGTTAATTTTAATTTAGCTCACAGCTCTATGAAAGTAGTTGTATAGTTCCAGTCACACAGATGACTAAAATAGATCACAGAAGACTGTAAAAAAACCTGCTGATAACAAAAAATGATAATAGGAGAATTGTTCATAATTGTCTATTTTCTTAGTTCTCTCTAACACTTTAATTTGACTGCCAACCTCAACCCAATATTCAGTGCTGCTCCACCATTGCTTTCCTTTTGTTTCTTGTTAGTTCCCTGTTCTATTTTCTTCCTTGGCTATTCCAGACCTTTATCATTCTCATTATGTTTTCCCTCCTTACTTTCAGCAGACAACAATGTTTTCTTCATAAAGATATACATTTTCTCAAAAACACATGTTCTGTTTCTTTATTTCCAACCAATCAATAGAAATAAGAAAATCCTTAATTTCCCTTCAGTTTCATGAAAAAAGATTTCCTTCTTTTATTTCTGTCCCAGGAGTCCTAGCCAGGCTCTAGTTTCCATCTTTTCCTCCCACTGTTGTGATCCTCTTCATGAAGTAAATCCTCCTCTTCTTGTGTTTAACTTATAGCTCTCTGCTTGATATTTCCCATCAAATTAAATATCTCTCAAAATTTTGAGGAAAAAATTAAACAAACGTACCACTCCTTATTTTCAGATAACTTGTAGCTACTACCCCAGTTTCCTCTTTTTAACTGATGTACTTTATAAGCATGTGATGTGTTTGCTCTATGCACTTCTTTATCTACCGAAGACCCCATACTACTCTCATATTTATCCACATAGTCACTTCTTCATCTTCAATTATGTGTATGTTTGTGATTCACTAACACTGCTATCTCTACCTTAAATGCTTTCATTTCCCTTCTTGGCTTGGCTAACTTTTGGTAACCCAAATATCCATCCTGCAAATACTTCTTTGGCATGTATTATGGTTAAAGTATTCTTCTAGTTTCTGTGACCTTTCCTCATTTGGTTGCTATTCTTATGACAGTTATTAAAAAAAGCAACACCACCTAGAACATAGGTGACAGTTAATAAATATTTTTAAATGAATGGATAGAAATGCAATCACAATACAAGTTATGAGTATCACTGAAGACCTTCTTGGGGGAAGTGACATCTAAATTGAAACCTGGGCATTGAATAGAAATTTGAAAATGAAAGGAGTGGGATGGAAAAAAAAAAAGTTTCAGAGGAAAAGCATGTTTGAGGAGTCTGTAAAAGAAAATAATTTAAAAACCATGTGTTAAAGAACTTGAAAGAAGACCAATGAAACTGGGGGTGGGGAGGGGGTGGGGAGCAGAATGGACGGTGAGACAAGATAAAGCCAAAGATGATATAGAAATGTATCCACAAAAGTTGTGGTTCATTTTATATATACATTTACTTTAACCTAAAAACAATGAGAAGTCAATAAAGTTGTTTAAGCAGGGAAATTTACTTGGTCAAGTTTCATTTTTCCAATGAGTTTTCTTTAACTATGGGAAAAATGAGAACCATTAGCAAACTGTTATTGATAGGACTAGTGCTCTAGACAAAGGTGTGGGACATGGAGAAGGGGTGAAGTAGACAGAATCAATAGCTGTGTCAACCTAAATAAACCTAGTAGGTAATAATCAAATAAAAGTTTTTATTTGGGATTAAAGAATTATAATTTAGGACACACAAATTTGGGTAGCAATCCAAACAGGGTCTGCAAGGAAGTAAAATCCAGGGCCTTTTAAAGGCAAAGAAGGAGGTTTGCATTACAAAGAATTTTAATTAGAGTAGAAGGCAGAAGACAGTCTTGGTTAAACAAGCTAAGGCTATCACTAGAGGGATGGAAAAGTGCATTACTGTGACAAGTTGCAGGTATTCTTGTAGAATCCTTGGAAATTTTTTGTTTTGCCCTTAGTTCCAAAGTTCATGGTCCCACCCAATGAGGATGCACATAATGTTCACCTTTTTAATGGCATCCCAGCTCCCTTTTAAAGCACCTGGATCTGAGTGACAATTTTATTTCGTGTTTCTCCCTTTTGATCAAGATTTTTCTTGGAAAGCATTGCTGATGAACTTACAGATTTGCTTTGTCTCATGTTGCTGGAAATGACCTGTCCTAGAAAGTTATGTCCCACATCAGGGGCATTTTTTAATCTCTGATGGTAATTTCAAGGAGTCAGTGTCATAAGGGTTTGGCCACATTTAAGGCAACGGAGGCATTCAGGAAATGACTCTTGGGCAGTTTTCTCATTCAGGATTTCATCAAATTACCTGAATGTTCAGGTCAATAAGACTTATCTATCATTTCAATCCACTGAGCAAACATAACCTTGGTGTTCGTAAAAGTTTTGGAGTAGAACTGAGTGAGGAGTAACATAAGAGTTTAAATATGAGGACATATAGCAAAATTCAATAAAAATTGTAAACAATATTTGAAGGCCTGATCTTATCCAAACACCTACACCAGAAGGAAGGCAATGGAAAATATCGATAGGGAACCAGAGGGTGCCATTAAAAGACATTGGACCAGAGAGGTTTGTGCTAGTGTTCTAATTTTTTGAGCTCTAATTCAACTTCATCAGAAGTACGGATCCACGTACAGCAGGCCATGTTGGCTACAGCACAGATGCCACCCTGTTCTACAAGGATATAATCCAGAACTATTTGATTACCTAATACAATCCTTGCTAGGGCATCCAGGGATAGTTTTTGTTGAGCCAAGGCTCGAGTAGTAGATCTGCTTACTTAGTTATGGTTAGGAATATATACTTTATCAACAGGTCATTATGGACTGAACCAATCCAAGGAACAAATACTTTGGCAATGATAATCAATGGAGAGTAGATAAGGTATAAAAAGGAGGCTGCCAAGTCTCAGCTAGGGCTATAAGATACTGGCTGGATTTTTTTCCTTTAACAAGAACTTCAGATGATATGCTATGGTATCCCAAAAGGCACTGCCCTGTCATGTGCCTGCTGTCTAGCCCATGGTTCCCCTTTGCAACCACATACAAATGTACATCTGGAAGGGCACATACTACATGGTGAAGCATGTTGTTATTTATGTTTTCATTGACAGGTATGAACTTCAGAATACGTTCTAACCAAAGATCAGTGTGGCCATTACAGCTCATTAAGGGGCCAGCTGACAACCCTTTGTCCCTAGTATGACAAAAGGTTTGACATAGATGGATGAAATCACATTTCTTACAAATTTTGGTCAGCCATTTGCTTGATGCTAGAAGCAAAAGAAAAAGCGGGAGGGTTGGAATGTTGGAGGAGTAGGGTTTTGGAGAAATATTTTGTGGCAGTGTCAACCCCATAAACAAGGTGGAGATACCAGATCAAACAGTTTTACTCTACAGGCAGTTTTAAGGGCTGAATGCTTAAAGTTTCCCATAGCATTGGGAACCAAGGAAAAATTTGTGATGGGTATAACTAGGAGGTCCTTATATTTGGATGATTGTGGTCTTTGGAGACATACTCAGCACTTGGAGGGATTTTCCCCAGTTGTTATAGTTTGGGAATAGTTCACTGGAATATTATCTCCCATTTGCCAAAAGTAGTACCCTCAAGGAAGGTAAAAACTTCAGCTAATATTAAACAGATTCCAACAAAATGCTGACTAGTCACCATCTTGGACTTAATAAAGGAAGTCATTAAATGATATTCTGAAACCACCAGCCAACTCAATGGGCCTTTCTTAACAAGAATGTTGAATTAGTATCAATAAACTCAGTAAATCCATCAGTGTGATAGAGCAGATTTATTATGAAATGGATCAGTAATGAGGTTAGAATAGTGTGTATGTGTACACTGGCCTCGGCCTGAATTTTGCGAAAACTGTCAGAATCAAGATGTGATCTGCTTCACTTCCTAGTTAATTTTAATTTTAATTTTAATTTTAATCCTCCAATTGTTTCAGAAGTCCAGTCAGGTGTTGGAGCCTTCTTTAAATGAGAAACATGAATCCAAGAATCAGCACCTTTAACCTTTGCAGCACAAGGATTAGTTAAGAGTACCTGATATGATCCTTTCCATCCACAGTGTACAAAATCTTTTAAAAGACAGAATCACCTGGTTATAGATTGTGATATTTGTTGTCTTCATCTCTCAGGAGCGCACTGTGGAAAGATAGTTCTACCAAGGTATATTTTTTAAGTAAGGCTCTGATTAGTCCTTTGCAATATTGAAGCATGTCTTTTTCAATTAGTTGAAGAACAGAGAGATCCAACTGCATAGGTCAGCCAGTAATAATTTCAAATTGTGACAGCTTGTGTCTCCCAAAGAAGATAGCTCTCAGATTCAAAAGGACCAGAGGAAGTGTCTAAGGCCAAGCCAATTTCAAGGTCTCTGTAAATTTTGCCAGTTGAGTCTTAATAATGCCATTTGTTCTTTCCACCAGTCCAGAGGACTGGGGGTGAAAGCACAATGAAAATGTTATAGAATATACCAAACCCCACTGATCTGTCTCATGAGACGGCTAGTAAAATGTGTTCCTCAGTCATGATGCAGTTCTGAGGGCACACCCAGGTGAATATAATCTTTTCTAAGAATATTTTTACAATAGCCAAATTTGTAGCCCATTGGCAAGGGAATGCTCCAATCCAATGAGAAAACATGCAAATCATAACAAAACCAAATTTATAGCCTTGGGAAGGAGACAACTGGATAAAATCCATTTGACATACCTCAAAAGCCCTTTTAGGCAAGTCAGAATGTCCAAGGGCAGTTTGGATAGTTTTCCCCAGGTTGTATTTAGGACACAGAGCACTAGTTAATTGTGCCTTCTTGGTAGCCTTAGAAATATTTCCGCACCACTACTGTTTCATGAAATTTCCAAGTTTATCTGCTGTTCAGTGGGTCATCCAACAAGTCATTTTCATCAGGAGTCTTTTCATGGATTCTGGCAAGACAAGTCTTTTATTTGGGCCATACCATAAATTAGTTTTACAGGCTAAAAATACAATTCTTATCTGTCCAATAAAGTCTTTTTTTTTTAATGTGATGCCTTAGATTGGGCATCTTTGGTCATTTTCATTAGCTCCTCTTTCGAAATGTAGTCAAAATTTGCCATACATTTTCAGTTTCATGTTGGGTGGCTTATAAGGCAGTTGTCCTTGCAGCCTGATCAGCCAAATTATTTCCTTTGATTTCATCTAAATTTAATGCCCAGGCACCTGAATGATGGCTAGGAGAGATGGAGGTTGGTTTGATTCCAACAACTTGTTTACCCAATTTCCACTCCTAATCTAGTTTTTTCCCAAGGTCAAAAATCCTCTTTGTTTCCAAAGCATGCTAAAGTCATGAACTGCCCCGAAAGCATCGTGACTGTTTGTATGGATATTCACAGTTTTGCCTTCCACTAGGGTACAAGCCTAAGTTAAAGAATGGAGTTCTCTGCCTGCTATACTGAAGTAGAGGTAAGCAGTGGATCTGCCTCAATTACTACAAAGGAGGAAGTGATAGTATGCCCAACACAATACTATTCTTTGCCATTTTTCAAATAAGAGACATCATAGTAAGCTATGAAATCTCAGCATTAGCAATAGGGGTTCTTGTAAATCAGCTCTAAGTATTAATAACTGATCAGTCAGGGTCAGATAATCATAAGGAATTTTGTCAGTAGGTAAAGTGAGAAGGCTTGCAGGGTGGAGGTTGTTGCAGTGGGATAGGGTCGTATGAAGAAAAGTTAGTAACAATATTTCACATGAGGCAAGATGGCTTACAGAAAGGTGTTGAGTGTGATGAGAATTGAGCAAGGCTTCTACTGCATGGGAAACAGATGATGAATGGAGAGGCCATAACTATTTCCTCAGTTAATTTTGTAAGGACTGATGCTGTTGAAATAGTTCTCATGCATGGGGGATACCTCTGGCTACAGGTCTGATTGTTGACTGCAATAGCTAGGGCATCAGTGTTTACCTCCGTGACTTTGAATAAGCACTCCTAAGGCATTCCTCCCCATTCGTACACAAAGAGGAAAAAGGGTAGTGTGCACTTCTTAAGTTTAGGGACTTCAAAAGAGCCCCATTGTGGCCTCTGAAATTTTAAATTATCTTTGGTGCTATTGGTCCTTTGAGACAGAAATATAAAAAGAACACAAGATGCTGGGAATATTTGTGGTCTGACCCCATTCAAAAGTTTATGGTTCCACCTGGTGAGGTTGAGTATTGTCACCTTTTTAATCATTTCCCAGCTCCATTTTAAAACCCCTTGACATAAATGACTCCATTTTATTTCAAATTGCACAGCTGTTTAAAAGAAACAAATAATAGCTGTCTTTAACTGGTTGTTGGGACTGAAAAGAGGGACAAGTCAAATAAATTTGAGGATAAAGAAATAATTAACTCACTTTTGAACATCTTAGTTTGTGGGAGAGATATAATCTAGATGTAGAAGAAGCAAGTGGAATTACAGACTTGCAGCTCTGAAAAAATGGCTGAGCTACTGTTATAAATTTGGAAACCATAGGCTTATCCTATGGGGGAAAGAAGTTTCCAGTAATGATGAGATCAAGAGTGTGGCAAGCAGTGTCATGCATAATATGGAGAGAGAAATTCTTCCAGATTTTCAGAACCTCTTTTCCTAATGAAAGGATAAGCAGCCTTAGAGTTAGCATGAGATTTCTTCGTTTTGTACAGATAGAGCTCTAGAGTCGCTTTTATTTATTGAGTCATGCAGAAAGATAATACCGGGTTAAAGTTGAAACTTTCAGAACTTTTTGTTTTTTTTTATTACTGATAATCCCTATAATGATTTCTTATTCTAACTTCTACATATCACAAATCGAGAGTTTTTTGGGCTTTGTATTTTTATCATCAGTCATAAGGATGTCAAACCATTAAGAGATCAGTGTGCTAGGTGGATCAGCTATATGGTTATTGAAGTTGTTCATCAAAGGACTTGACTCAAACATCATTTACCAAAGAAATTCTCCTCTGTAATTCCTGGGATTAAATAGATACTACTCCCATAGTCACCATTATTATTTCCTGCTGGCAATACTTGTTACATGTATTCTAATTATTCCTCACTGATGTTGGATCCTCCTAGACTCTGTGAGGGCAGGGGCTTTTGTTTTCTTCCCAGCATCTAGCCAAATGGCTGGTACATCATAAGCATTTATTAAACTGATTAATCTTAGCTTGTATTCATTTGCCTTGCATATTTTTTCCTTTGGATCTTATATTTTTATTTATACATTTATAGTTATCTTATATTTAATTATATTTAAATTTTATCCAGTGCTTGACTTCCCCCAGATTTAAGAAGAATTTGTTTTTCCATGTAATCCTTGGATTCTTTCACTTTTTAGGCCTATAATTTTTCTCAGTTAATACAAATCATTCTAGGAAGAAAGAAAATATACTGTAGCATTTTTATATCAGGTGAAATAGCATCAAGACAAAGGAGAACAAGTAAGAAGGAGGGAAACCTCAGAGGCAGAAAACTCTTCTCAGTTCTGAGGGGAGGATAAAAATGTTCAACCAAAGGAGGGTAGACACAACTCTCTTCAGGTGTTCCAGTCAGAGGACATCACTGATGGAAAGCAGAATGTACTGGAGGGAGAACTGGGTTGGCGCGTAGAAGGCACTGGAGAGGAATCACTTGGGAACACTAGAAAGCCCCAAGGTCCAAAAGATCCCAACTGAAGAAGGTCAGATAACTTGAATCCCTCTGCCACAGAAATAATGTATTTGAGAAGCTGCCGGAGAAGCCAGTAACAGGAGGAGAGGTTTATAATGTAGACGCTGCAGCCAAAGCACACCTGTGCTGAATCCTGACTCTAATGCCTACCAGATCATCATGACATTAGTATTTAATTTCTTTAAAACTTCAGGTAAGGTTTATGAAGGTGGTCATTTTACCTTTGTAAAATAGTGCGGACATCATGAAGTATTGTTATGGAGTATAAGTAAGCTAACTGCAGAAAAGACAACAGGACCTAGAAAGCACTCAATAAATATTTAGCTACTATTAGAATTGTTAATAAGATTATTATCACTTATATGATGACAAAGGAGAGCTTTCTGTTTCCCTGCTTTTATTTCAACCATCAAGGTTAGAATCGTGGAAGAAGAATTTCAAATTCCACTTTGCTAATATGGAGAGAAGTTATGATATTCCACTGCATCGTGTTCCCACAGGATTTTGCATAGTATAGTGAGCAGTCCTGTGTTGGTGCCAGTACGGTCACTGCCAGGAGCTGGGTAGAGGTCAGCACAGACAAAGTAACAGATTGCAAGGACACTACCTTCACCCCCACCCCAAACGCCCTGGTGAATATGCAAAAGTCTGCACATGTGTTTAAAGCAGACAGATTATATTAGCAGCACCTTGAGTTTTCTTTGTTTTTTTGTTTTTTTTTCTACTTGAAAGACACAAGTAATCATATACAATTTTGAGTTTGTTTTCTTGTTTTTACTTCTTTATCAGTAGACACCATTTTATCCTGTTTGTTAACAGCTACTCTTCCAAATATTTTGAGGTTATTTTGATTTCTAAAGTGGTCTGTCTTCCAAGGTGTTACCCATTTAACCCAACTTGATCCAATCAACACTTTGCAACCACATGCTTGTTATGGAATCTTGTTACACAGAAGAAGAAAGTGAGAAAATTGAAAAAGGTTCCTGAATATCAGACAGATCTATGATCATAAAGTGTACCCATATTTTGTAACACTGTCACCAAAAGGATCAGTTTCTTTGAGACCAGTGAAACATTAAACACTCTTGTAGAAACTGTGAGAAATCTACTTTTGTCCAAGCAAAACAGTGTATCACCAAGTAAACACCTGGACTCAGCTATAAATAGTTTAATTTTTATTTCAAAGTATTTGTCAACTTTTAAAAACTTAACATTTAATGATATATACATATACATGCACACATACACATAGACACACATATACATCGAAAATATATACATATATTTTAAATTCAACATTTAAAGAATATTTGTGATGTGTGTGTGTGTGTATGTTTTACTCTAGCCTCTAAGTATCACCCAAAGCTAAAATACTCTTCTTCATATCTCCTTCCGCTCTCTCTTAAACCACCAGACAGAGGCAGAATAATATAATGAAAGAACACACCAACTTTGGACTCAACCATGCCTGCCTTCAAATATTGGCTTTGACTCTTATTAGCTGAATGACCTTTATCAAATTACTTAACCTCTCTTATCTTTGGTTTTCTTATCCACATGTGGGGATGGTAATGCTTTTCTCATGGGGTGGTCTGAAAAATTGACTAGATAGTCTATCCACAGTACCAGGAACATAAAATGTACTTAAGGCATGGAAACTATAATTATCATTAGGAAAAAAAAAATCTGGAGAATTTGCATAAGCACACCATTTGGCAACAATACAAATTCATGGTCTTATAAAACTAATCACAACATTTCTCAGTTAAGACATAAACAAAGTCAAACCTAGTCAGTCAATTTCCTGACATAACACTTTATTCAAAATGAAGGAAATAGAGAATAAGTCTATAATTGGAATACAATACTTTTCTGTTTTGCTTTTTTCCCATAAATAATGATTATTATTTTGATTACATTTACATAAAGTAGGTGATTATTATTATGATCAAAATATAAATTATATTTTGATTTCAGGTACAAAATCCTTCCTGCCAAAAAGATTTTCTTCTTCTACCTAAGATTTTCATCCATAGTATCATAGTTTGGGATTAAGCATTACTTCAGATGATATTTTTCATATAAAATACATGAAACAGCAACTGGCTAGGATCCACAATAACACCGGCATAGAAATAAATTTAACAGATCATTTGTAAATGTTTCTTAGGATGGAAATCATGGAGACGGGGTAATAACTTTTGTTTTTGGGAGAGGGCATAGTGGAGGAGGTAGCATTGTTATTGACACTCATTAATCACCCTGGGAGAGGATGGTTAACTGCTATGTCCCAAAATGATGAATTAGGGCTTCCCTGGTGGCGCAGTGGTTAAGAATCTGTCTGCCAATGCAGGGGACATGGGTTTGAGCCCTGGTCTGGGAAGATCCCACATGCTACAGAGCAACAAAGCCCTTGCGCCACAACTACTGATCCTGCGCTCTAGAGCCCGCAAACCACAACTACTGAGCCCGCGAGCCACAACTACTGAAGCCCATATGCCTAGAGCCTGTGCTCTGCAACAAGAGAAGCCACTGCAATGAGAAGCCTGCGTACCACAATGAAGAGTAGCCCCCACTCGCCGCAACTAGAGAAAGCCTGTGCACAGCAACAAAGACCCAATGCAGCCAAAAATAAATAAATATGTTTTTAAAAAATGATGAATTAACCAAGTGGCCTAATGAAAAGTACTAACAATGCAGACTGTATCCTTCATCTCCATGAAACCTCCAGATGACCCTGCTAATTATAATGATATACCGATGAGAAATAGATAGATTTCCAATTACATCAACAAACTAGGCCCATATACCATATTGGCAGAACCACAGATCAGGTATTTTTGTCCAGGTAAGACTTGAAAACCAAACATAATGATATAAAACATCAAATTTCAAAATATGAAAATGAAATTTATATACAAGGCAGCAAATCCCATGTAAGAAGTAAAACTATTTACCTTATGGCCAAGGAACTCAGCCAGAGTAGTTTATGAATAAATGCAGTTGGAATGACCTATATCCTGATAAAGAATACATTGGTAGGGGCTTCCCTGGTGGGGCAGTGGTTGAGAGTCTGCCTGCCAATGCAGGGGACACAGATTTGAGACCTGGTCTGGGAAGATCCCACATGCCGTGGAGCAACTAGGCCCGTGAGCCAAGCTACTGAGCCTGCGTGTCTGGAGCTTGTGCTCCCCCACAAGAGAGGCTGCGACAGTGAGAGGCCCGTGCACCGCGATGAAGAGTGGCCCCCGCTCGCCGCAACTAGAGGAAGCCCTCGCATAGAAAATGAAGACCCAACACAGCCAAAAATAAATAATTAATTAAAAAAAAAAACAACTACATTTACCAGGTCCCCTCATGCTGTAAACCCCTTCCCTTGAAGAATCAATCCCTAAAAAAAAGTGTGAAAAAAAAAAAAAGAATACATTGGTAGATAACTTAGATCCTACAACCTTGACTGATATGAGATGGTTATGTTTTTAATTGAACCCTAGGATGAGGATAAATTAGTAAAATTATTGTTGCATTGTTAAGACAAATCTATGAAGACTTGTCAAAATCAACATTATACTAATAATTATAATTAGCATAAGAATGAAATGCTAAAATATCTCATTTAAATGTAGGCTGTTAGCGCCTTTAAAAACTAATTTCAATATAAAAACAAAAATCAGGGAGGAGAAGATGGCGGAAGAGTAAGACGCGGAGATTACCTTCCTCCCCACAGATACATCAGAAATACATCTACACGTGGAACTGCTCCTATAGAACACCCACTGAACGCTGGCAGAAGACGTCAGATCTCCCAAAAGGCAAGAAACTCCCCACATACCTGGGTAGGGCAAAAGAAAAAGGAAACAACAGAGACAAAAGAATAGGGACGGGACCTGCATCAGTGGGAGGGAGCTGTGAAGGAGGAAAGGTTTCCACACACTAGTAAGCCCCTTCGCAGGCGGAGACTGTGGGTGGCGGAGGGGGGAAGCTTCGGAGCCACGGAGGAGAGCGCAGCCACAGGGGTGCAGAGGGCAAAACGGAGAGATTTCCGCACAGAGGATCGGTGCCGACCAGCACTCACGAGCCCGAAAAGCTTGTCTGCTCAGCTGCTGGGGCGGGCGGGGCTGGGAGCTGAGGCTCGGGCTTCGGTCGGATCGCAGGGAGAGGACTGGGGTTGGAGGCATGAACACAGCCTGAAGGGGTTAGCGCACCACAGCTAGCTGGGAGGGAGTCCAGGAAAAAGTCTGCAGCTGCTGAAGAGGCAAGAGACTTTTTCTTGCCTCTTTGTTTCCTGGTGCGCTAAGAGAGGGGATTCAGAACGCTGCCCAAACGAGCTCCAGAGATGGGCGCGAGCCGCGGCTATCAGCGCGGACCCCAGAGACGGACATGAGATGCTAAGGCTGCTGCTGCCGCCACCAAGAAGCCTGTGTGTGAGCACAGGTCACTATCCACACCTCCCCTCCCGGGAGCCTGTGCAGCCCGCCACTGACAGGGTCCCGTGATCCAGGGACAACTTCCCCGGGAGAATGCATGGCGCTCCTCAGGCTGCTGCAACATCACGCCGGCCTCTGCTGCCGCAGGCTCGCCCCACATCCGTACCCCTCCCTCCCCGCGGCCTGAGTGAGCCAGAGCCCCCGAAGCAGCTGCTCCTTTAACCCCATCCTGTGTGAACTAAGAACAGACGCCCTCAGGTGACCTACACGCAGAGGCGGGTCCAAATCCAAAGTTGAACCCCGGGAGCTGTGGGAACAAAGAAGAGAAAGGGAAATTTCTCCCAGCAGCCTTAGGAGCAGCGGATTAAAGCTCCACAAACAACTTGATGTACCTGCATCTGTGCAATATCTGAATAGACAATGAATCATCCCAAATTGAGAGGTGGACTTTGGGAGCAAGATATATTATTTTTTCCCCTTTGTCTCGTTTTGTGAGTGTGTATGTGTATGCTTCTGTGTGAGATTTTGTCTGTATAGCTTTGCTTTCACCATTTGTCCTAGGGTTCTGTCCATCTGTTTTTTGTTTTTTTTTACTTTAAATTTTTTTTTCTTTTTTTCTTAATAATTTTTTATTTTAATAACTTTATTTTATTTTATCTTACTTTATTTTATTTTATCCTCTTTCTTTTTTTTTTCTTTCTATTTTTTCTCCCTTTTATTCTGAGCCATGTGGATGAAAGGCTCTTGGTGCTCCAGCCAGGCATCAGGGCTGTGCCTCTGAGGTGGGAGAGCCAACTTCAGGACACTGGTCCACAAGAGACCTCCCAGCTCCACATAATACCAAACGATGAAAATCTCCCAGAGATCTCCATCTCAACACCAAGACCCAGCTTCACTCAACGACCAGCAAGCTACAGTGCTGGACACCCTATGCCACACAACTAGCAAGACAGGAACACAGCCCCATCCATTAACAGAGAGGCTGCCTAAAATCATAATAAGGCCACAGACACCCCAAAACACACCACCAGACGTGGACCTGCCCACCAGAAAGACAAGATCCAGCCTCATACACCAGAATACATACACTAGTCCCCTCCACCAGAAAGCCTACACAACCCACTGAACCAACCTTAGCCACTGGGGACAGATACCAAAAACAACAGGAACTACGAAACTGCAGCCTGTGAAAAGGAGACCCCAAACACAGTAAGATAAGCAAAATGAGAAGACAGAAAAACACACAGCAGATGAAGGAGCAGGGTCAAAACACACCAGACCTAACAAATGAAGAGGAAATAGGTAGTCTACCTGAAAAAGAATTCAGAATAATGATAGTAAGGATGATCCAAAGTCTTGGAAATAGAATAGACAAAATGCAAGAAACATTTAACAAGGACATAGAAGAACTAAAGAGGAACCAAGCAACGATGAAAAACACAATAAATGAAATTAAAAATACTCTAGAAGGGATCAATAACAGAATAACTGAGGCAGAAGAACGGATAAGTGACCTGGAAGATAAAATAGTGGAAATAACTACTGCAGAGCAGAATAAAGAAAAAAGAATGAAAAGAACTGAGGACAGACTCAGAGACTTCTGGGACAACATTAAATGCACCAACATTCGAATTATAGGGGTCCCAGAAGAATAGAAAAAGAAAGGGACTGAGAAAATATTAGAAGAGATTATAGTTGAAAACTTCCCTAACATGGGAAAGGAAATAGTTAATCAAGTCCTGGAAGCACAGAGACTCCCATACAGGATAAATCCAAGGAGAAACACGCCAAGACACATATTCATCAAACTATCAAAAATTAAATATAAAGAAAACATATTAAAAGCAGCAAGGGAAAAATAACAAATAACACACAAGGGAATCCTCATAAGGTTAACAGCTGATCTTTCAGCAGAAACTCTGCAAGCCAGAAGGGAGTGGCAGGACATATTTAAAGTGACGAAGGAGAAAAACCTACAACCAAGATTACTCTACCCAGCAAGGATCTCATTCAGATTTGATGGAGAAATTAAAACCGTACAGACAAGCAAAAGCTGAGAGAGTTGAGCACCACCAAACCAGCTTTACAACAAATGCTAAAGGAACTTCTCTAGGCAAGAAACACAAGAGAAGGAAAACACCTACAATAACAAACCCAAAACATTTAAGAAAATGGGAATAGGAACATATATATCAATAATTACCTTAAATGTAAATGGATTAAATGCTCCCACCAAAAGACACAGACTGGCTGAATGGATACAAAAACAAGACCCGTATATATGCTGTCTACAAGAGACCCACTTCAGACCTAGGGACACATACAGACTGAAAGTGGGGGGATGGAAAAAGATATTCCATGCAAATGGAAATCAAAAGAAAGCTGGAGTAGCAATTCTCATATCAGACAAAATAGACTTTAAAATAAAGACTATTACAAGAGACAAAGAAGGACACTATATAATGATCAAGGGATCGATTCAAGAAGAAGATATAACAATTGTAAATATTTATGCACCCAACATAGGAGCACCTCAATACATAAGGCAAATACTAACAGCCATAAAAGGGGAAATCGACAGTAATACAATCATAGTAGGGGACTTTAACACGCCACTTTCACCAATGGACAGATCATCCAAAATGAAAATAAATAAGGAAACACAAGCTTTAAATGATACATTAAACAAGATGGACTTAACTGATATTTATAGGACATTCCACCCAATAAAAACAGAATACACATTTTTCTCAAGTGCTCATGGAACACTCTCCAGAATAGATCATATCTTGGGTCACAAATCAAGCCTTGGTAAATTTAAGAAAATTGAAATCATATCAAGTATCTTTTCTGACCACCACGCTATGAGACTAGATATCAATTACAGGAAAAGATCTGTAAAAAATATAAACACATGGAGGCTACACAATACACTACTTAATAACGAAGTGATCACTGAAGAAATCAAAGGGGAAATCAAAAAATACCTAGAAACAAATGACAATGGAGACACGATGACCCAAAACCTATGGGATGCAGCAAAAGCAGTTCTAAGAGGGAAGCTTATAGCAATACAAGCCTACCTCAAGAAAAAGGAAACATCTCGAATAAAGAACCTAACATTGCACCTAAAGCAATTAGAGGAAGAAGAAGAAAAAAACCCCAAAGCTAGCAGAAGGAAGGAAATCAAAAAGATCAGATCAGAAATAAATGAAAAAGAAATGAAGGAAACAATAGCAAAGATCAATAAAACTAAAAGCTGGTTCTTTGTGAAGATAAACAAAATTGGTAAACCATTAGCCAGATTCATCAAGAAAAAAAGGGAGAACACTCAAATCAATAGAATTAGAAATGAAAAAGGAGAAGTAACCACTGACACTGCAGAAATACAAAGGATCATGAAAGATTACCACAAGCAACTCTATGCAAATAAAATGGACAACCGGAAAGAAATGGACAAATTCTTAGAAATGCACAACGTGCCGAGGCTGAACCAGGAAGAAATAGAAAATATGAACAGACCAATCACAAGCACTGAAATTGAAACTGTGATTAAAAATCTTCCAACAAACAAAAGCCCAGGACCAGATGGCTTCACAGGCGAATTCTATCAAACATTTAGAGAAGAGCTAACACCTATCCTTCTCAAACTCTTCCAAAATATTGCAGAGGGAGGAACACTTCCCAACTCATTCTACAAGGCCACCATCATCCTGATACCAAAACCAGACAAAGATGTCACAAAGAAAGAAAACTACAGGCCAATATCACTGATGAACATAGATGCAAAAATCCTCAACAAAATACTAGCAAACAGAATCCAACAGCACATTAAAAGGATCATACACCATGATCAAGTGGGGTTTATTCCAGGAATGCAAGGATTCTTCAATATACGCAAATCTATCAACGTGATACGCCATATTAACAAATTGAAGGAGAAAAACCATTTGATCATCTCAATAGATGCAGAGAAAGCTTTCGACAAAATTCAACACCCATTTATGATAAAATCCCTGCAGAACGTAGACATAGAGGGAACTTTCCTCAACATAATAAAGGCCATATATGACAAACCCACAGCCTACATCGTCCTCAATGGTGAAAAACTGAAACCATTTCCAGTAAGATCAGGAACAAGACAAGGTTGCCCACTCTCACCAGTATTATTCAACATAGTTTTGGAAGTGTTAGCCACAGCAATCAGAGAAGAAAAAGAAATAAAAGGAATCCAAATCAGAAAAGAAGAAGTAAAGCTGTCACTGTTTGCAGATGACATGATACTATACATAGAGAATCCTAAAGATGCTACCAGAAAAATACTAGAGGTAATCATTGAATTTGGTAAAGTAGCAGGATACAAAATTAAAGCCCAGAAATCTCTTGCATTCCTATACACTAATGATGAAAAATCTGAAAGTGAAATTAAGAAAACGCTCCCATTTACCACTGCAACAAAAAGAATAAAATATCTAGGAATAAACCTACCTAAGGAGACAAAAGACCTGTATGCAGAAAATTATAAGACACTGATGAAAGAAATTAAAGATGATACAAATAGATGGAGAGATATACCATGTTCTTGGATTGGAAGAATCAACATTGTGAAAATGACTCTACTACCCAAAGCAATCTACAGATTCAATGCCATCCCTATCAAAGTACCACTGGCATTTTTCACAGAACTAGAACAAAAAATTTCACAATATGTATGGAAACACAAAAGACCCTGAACAGCCAAAGTAATCTTGAGAACGAAAAATGGAGCTTGAGGAATCAGGCGCCCTGACTTCAGACTATACTACAAAGCTACAGTAATCAAGACAGTATGGTACTGGCACAAAAACAGAAACATAGATCAATGGAACAGTATAGAAAGCCCAGAGATAAACCCACGCACATATGGTCAACTTATCTTTGATAAAGGAGGCAAGCATATACCGTGGAGAAAAGACAGCCTCTTCAATAAGTGGTTCTGGGAAAACTGGAGAGGTACATGTAAAAGTATGAAATTAGAACACTCCCTAACACCATACACAAAAATAAATTCAAAATGGATTAAAAACCTAAGTGTAAGGCCAGACACTATCAAACTCTTAGAGGAAAACATAGGCAGAACACTCTATGACATAAATCACAGCAAGATCCTTTTTGACCCACCTCCTAGAGAAATGGAAATAAAAACAAAAATAAACAAATGAGACCTAATGAAACTTAAAAGCTTTTGCAAAACAAAGGAAACCATAAACAGGACCAAAAGACAACCCTCAGAATGGGAGAAAATATTTGCAAATGAAGCAACTGACAAAGGATTAATCTCCAAAATTTAGAAGCAGCTCATGCAACTCAATAATAAAAAAACAAACAACCCAATCCAAAAATGGGCAGAAAACCTAAATAGACATTTTTACAAAGAAGATATACAGATTGCCAACAAGCACTTGAAAGAATGCTCAACATCATTAATCATTAGAGAAATGCAAATCTAAACTACAATGAGATATCATCTCACACTGGTCAGAATGGCCATCATCAAAAAATCTAGAAACAATAAATGCTGGAGAGGGTGTGGAGAAAAGGGAACACTCTTGCACTGTTGGTGGGAATGCAAATTGATACAGCCACTATGGAGAACAGTATGGAGGTTCCTTAAAAAACTAAAAATAGAACTACCATACGACCCAGCAATCCCACTACTGGGCATATACCCCGAGAAAACCATAATTCAAAAAGAGTCATGTACCAAAATGTTCATTGCAGCTCTATTTACAATAGCCAGGACATGGAAGCAACCTAAATGTCCATCATCAGATGAATGGATAAAGAAGATGTGGCACATATATACAATGGAATATTACTCAGCCATAAAATGAAACAAAATGGAGTTATTTGTAGTGAGGTGGATGGAGTTAGAGTCTGTCATACAGAGTGAAGTAAGTCAGAAAGAGAAAAACAAATACAGTATGCTAACACATATATATGGAATCTAAGGGGAAAAAAAAAAAAAAAGTCATGAAGAAACTAGTGGCAAGACGGGAATAAAGACACAGACCTACTAGAGAATGGACTTGAGGATATGGGGAGGGGGAAGAGTAAGATGTGACAAAGTGAGAGAGTGGTATGGACATACATACACTACCAAACATAAAATAGATAGCTAGTGGGAAGCAACTGCATAGCACAGGGAAATCAGCTCTGTGGTTTGTGACCACCTAGATGGGTGTGATAGGGAGGCTGGGAGAGAGGGAGATGCAAGAGGGAAGAGATATGGGAACATATGTATATGTATAACTGATTCACTTTGTTATAAAGCCAAAACTAACACACTATTGTAAAACAATCATACTCCAATAAAGATGTTAAAAAAAAATCAGTTTTAAGTAAAATATAATTATATTTCTATTTAGAGCACAATTGATTATTTAAAGTATCTAAATGTTGATTATTCAGTATTCATATTAATAAGTTGCACATTAACAAAGTACAAAGAAGAATTGAGTATTCTACTACTTATCAAAAAGACACTTGGAAATCAAAGAATATATGTTCCATTATTATAAACAACAATGTAGCATAGTTATTTGTATAAATATCTCTGTCCTTTGAATTATTTACTTAGGATAAATTATCAAATCGTGTTGTGGGTCAGAGGTATGGTTAACACTGAGTTTCTTTTTTTATATTGCTAAATAGTTCTCCAAAAATAATGTGTTGATGTATAATCTCCCAGCCATGTATGGCTTCACCTGAAGTTTACATTCAACTCATTCTTAGCCTTACTAGAGCTTGGTTTTCGGTGTGTATGTGTCTTCTACAACTTTGATCTTTGTGTCTTTCCTGAACACCTTTTCTCTGTTAACAGCCAACTTTAAATCTTTCCATCGTAAAAAGAGAAGCCTCCTTGGGCTAGCCCAATTTTCCTTTTCCAAACATGGAACAGGTATCATCTTCCCTTCCTGTCTCTGATTTCTCACTTCTCTAAAACCTCAATTCAAATTATTGTCATGCCATTGAAATATCTTAAATGCTCTAGAACATTCTCATTCTTGTTTTGACTTCTTAGTGACGGTTGGCTCTCTGAATCACTTCTTTCTACTTGAAATGTTACCTCACTTGTTGTCTTTGATGTCTTTTTTCTTGTGGTTTAAGAAGTGATGACTGGGGAATGTTTGTCAAAAGTTTGAAAAGTTGTACTTCTTAAAATTAGTATTTTGAGCTTCACCTACAAGAAATTAATACCAATTATCTTGTCAATTGGAATATTAAGTATCCAACTGTTTATATATAGGTGATTTATAAATAGCATATGCTGAAATGTTGTAGCATCAATGTTCCTCAAACTGTGTGTTGCAGAAAAATACTCATCCATGTTATACTAAATGATGTCTTATAAAGGACTTTTATCAAATAAGTTTATGGAATGCTGAGTTCAACAAGTATAAGGAGATTTCTTTTTCTTGGGGAGTGAACTCGGTCTTTAATCTGCAAACCCCCAATTTACTATTCAGCTTTTTCTTTTCCTAAACTAATTTGAAATTGTAACCCTTATTGCATGAAACTCATTGTAATTATCTACTTAGTAATGACTCAAGGAACCAAGTTTTGCAAACACTGCTCTAGAAGAAAAAAGAAATTACATACATGTAGATTCATATCCTAACCTAGTTTATTTTTCTGACTTTGTAATCTTTGGAAAATACATTTAACTGTTTAAAATTTCAAGTTATCTCTGAAAGAAGACTAATAAGGGATAGATTAAAAGAGAGTTGTGAAGGCTTAATTTGTTAATATAATAAGTATTTGATATAATTACAGTATAAAAATAGTCCCTACAGTTAATAAAATGAAAAAATATTTTAAAATAGGATTAACATATTAACATCAGGAATAACTGAGCCCTCCCAAATCTTAGGAATAATAATCAAATACATAAATTAAAAGATCAATTCCCTTTAGAAGTATAATAAATAGTGTTTTAGGGTCACAGAGGACATGGAATTCATTTTTTTTGGCTGTTTTACTGAAGGATTATAGAGTAAGTAGAAGAAGAAAAAGAGAAATGGAGAAATGAATTGACACTACTATTCTCACATTCAGGCAATATTGGCTATGCTCACCTCCATTAACAAGGTAATAATTTTCAAAACTGCTTTTGTAACTGCAGAAGTTCTTATTGAAAACAATCTTATTGCTCCGTGCATAAGGCAATGCTGATCCAAATAAAACAACATATAGCGTGCCTACAGCCATGCCCACTTACCTTCCCAGTTTCAAAAACATGGCCCAAAGAACAAAGTTAAAATTCTATAGTATTCAAGGCTCATTCATGATTGTTCTGCAATCTATACGTTTAGGTTAATCCCCACTACCTTCCTTCATAATAGCTTTTTAAAAGCAGCTGTATTGAGGTATAAATGACATACAATAAACTCTACACAATTTAAGAATACCATTTGATAATTTTTTGATTTATATATGCACCTGTGAAACCATTGTTACAATCAAAATAACAAACAGATCCATCACCACTCTCCCCCTCTTTAACCTCCACCTTTCCATCCCCAGGCAACCACTGACCTAATTTCAGTCACTGTAAATTGACTTTTTCTAGAATTTTATATAGAGGATTCCCTTGCAGTCCAGTGGTTAGGACTCTGCACTTTCATTGCTGAGGGCGTGGGCTCTGTCCCTTGTGGGAGAACTAAGTTCCCATGAGCCGAGTTGTGTGGCCAAAAAAAAAAGTTAGAATTTTATATAAATTACACTATGTACTCAATTTTGCCTATGATTTTTAGCAAACAATTTTAAGCTTCATCCATGTACCAAAACTTTATTATTTTATTGCTGAATATATTCCATTGTACAGAATAACATATAATGGAATTGTGTTTTCTATTTTTTATAACTGTTCTTTGTTCATTTTGTTCTCTTTTTCTGTCTTCTTTTGGATACATTTTTATCCATTTTATTGCCTTTGTTGGCCTATTAGTTATAGCTCTTTGCTATATTATTTTAGTGGTTACTTTAGGGTTTATAGTACATATCACTACTTTATCACAGTGTAACTTCAAGTGACATTATGCCACTTTGTGTATGGGATAAGAACTCTATCTACATCAGTATACTTCGATTTTTCCCCTTCAGCCATTGTGACCTTGTTGTCACACGTTTTATTCCAATGTGTATTATAAAGTACACAATACATTTTAATCATTTTTACTTTAAGCAGTTGACTATCTCTTAAATATATTTCAGTAATAAGAAAAAAATGTTATTTGTGAATGCTGTTGCAATTTCCAGTGCTCTCTATCACTCTGTGTAGATCTAGAACTACATCTGCTATAATTTTTCTCCTGTTTGAAGGACTTTGTTTTACATTGCTTGTTGTGCAAGCATGCTGGTGATGAGTTCTTTCAGCTTTTGAATGTCTGAAAAAGTCTATTTTTCTTTTTTCTTCTGAGCAAAAAAAAAAAAAAATCTTTAGATTGATAGATTTTTAAATTTTTGTTTGTTAGTTTGTTTTTTTAACCTTTCCATACTTTAAAGATGTTGCTCCACTGCCTTCCAGCTCACACTGGTTTGAATGAGAAATATGAAATATGTTCTCATCCTCATCTTTGTCCTTTTGTACATAATGTGTCCTTTTTTTTTTTTCCTTCTGGCTGTTTTTAAGGTTTTTTTTTTTTATATATATATATATATATTTGCTGGTTTAAGACCATCTGATTGTGATGTAACTATGTAATTTTCTTCAAGTATCTTGTCATTGAGATTCATGGAGTTTCTTGTATTGGTGATTTTACAGGTTCTTTAATTAATTTGGAAACTTTTCAGCTATTATTTATTCAAATATATTTTCTATTTCCCCCTACTCCTTTGAAGTTGTCCCATAGCTCACTAAAAGCTCTATTGATTTATTAATTTGTTTTTATCCCTCTGTGTATTTTATTTTGGATAGCTCTATTGATATGTTTTCAAGTTCACTCATCTTTCATTTTGCCATGTCTATTTGATTGTAAATTTCATCCAGGATATTTTTCATCCCAGATATTATATTCAGATTTAGAAAGTTTTCTCTCTTATTTTTAAATTTTTATTTATTTTTTTTACATATGTTGAATAGATATATCTATTCTTTTTCAAATTCTTTTCCAAATTAGGTTGTTACAGAATATTGAGCAGAGTTCCCTGTGCTATACAGTAGGTCCTTGCTGGTTATCCACTTTAAATATAGCAGTGTGTACATGTCAGTCCCCAACTCCCTAACTATCCCTCTCCCCCACCTTCCCCTCCTGGTAACCATAAATTCGTTCTCTAAGTCTGTGATGTGGAACTTTTTTATCTTCTATGTTGCAATTTAACATGTCTAATCTTTCCTCTAACTTCTAGAACAAGTGAAATAGTTAAAATAACAGAGTTAATGTCCTTGTCTTCTAATCCTATCATCTATGTCAATTCTGGGTCAGTATCAATTGATTTTTTTTCTCTTCATTATAAATGATAGTTTTTTTCTTTGCATCCCTTCTAATTTCTTATTGGATGCTAGTAATTTTGATTTTATTTTATTGTGCAGTGGACATTTTTGTATCCCTAATATACAGGAATATATGTATTCCTTTGTCCTGGGATGCAATCAGATTACTTGGAAACAGTTTGATCTTTTTGAGTCTTGCTTTTAACCTTTGTTAGCTTTGGTCTAGGACTACTTTTCCCTGCTCCTTACACAATATCATTTTGATTACACATTGCCCTGACAATTATGAGACTTTCCACTCTGGTTAGAGAAATAGGCACTATTCCCCAGTCCTGTGTGAGTGCCAGAGATTGTGACCTCTAATCTTTGAAGGTATTTTTTTTCCCCCAGCCTCAGACAGTTTCCTCACATGCGTGTGTTGATCAGTGCTGTGTTGACTCCTCAAAGGGAACTCTGAAAATCTCAGGATTTCTCTATGTTTGAAGCTCTTTATTCTATAGTGTTCTGCTCTGATTATCCCAGCTTCTTTGGTCTCACCAGACCCTCTATTCATGGAGTCAGTGGGGCTCTGCTTGGGTTGTTATTTCCTGAACCTCAACCTGAGATTACATATTGCAAACTGGGGCAATCATGGGTCTCAATGCATTTGTTTTAAGTCTCTCAGGCATCAGTGTACTTTGTTGCTTTATGTTTAGTGCCTTAAGAACTATTTTTTTCCCATATATTTTGTCTTTTAGATTTTTTGGGTCTGGCTGATAATTTCTATCCTTGTAAATCCACCCAGAAGTATAGGTCTCCCTTATAGCTTAGAGTCTAGTCAAAACAAACTCCTAACCCATTTTTTAAGTATGCCATGTTCATATATATATAAATATATACCCACATATACCCATGCCCCCTGTCATTCCCTCTTATATATCCTTGCTCTCTTTGCTATCTGAGCAACACCAACTGAATTTCCAAAGCACACTCCAGTTCTCTGATTAGTTTTTCTAAATGCTCTCAGGCACGTTTAATCTTTTTTTTTTTTTTTTTCTCCTGCCCACACAGCACTTTACTTATTACTTAATTATAGCCCCAGGAATAGTTTTATGATTATATATTTAGTTATTTTTTTCTTTTTATTCAACTAAACCATGTCCAGATATATTGGGCATTTCAAATATAAAACAATGCCAGCTCATTAAAGGAACTCAGTGAAATTTGTTGACTGAGTTGATGAATTTGTTGATGAATAATATGTCCAAAGCTCTGTGCCTCTCCTCTGTGATCAGGAGCATGAATAGCTCAGATAAAAAGGGGCAACTGAAGTTAGATGAGTACTTTTTAAAAAAACTCCTTTAAGTTTCAATTTTTTATAAAGTATCCATTTATTGGTAAAGAGTAGTCAAATATATGTCCCTTTTTCTATTAAAAAAATTATAATTTGTCACTTAAATTTTCTTTTAAAAATTTTTCTCTTATTTCCATATTTTGTTTTTATTTCTGATATAGAGAAACTTTCCATAATTTATACAACTACCAACAAAATATATTCTTATGATTTATTAAAGCTGTTTCCAGCTCAAATACAAATGTACTATAATGTTGTATCATACTATACACCATAAAATATTAGATTAACAATCAAGGAGGAATTGTAGAAATATGTTGGTTGAAAGATAAATAAAAGCAGTTTTTGAGGGTTTTTAAGGGCATGATATACCAGCACCATGACAAAATAAACGGGGAGGGAATATCTGATGAAATGTTCACCAAAAAAAAAAAGTAAGAAATATGCCCTGGCCAATTATTCTAGTCTCTCTACTCACTGCTGCAACATTAAGGAAATCATATCAAATCACTCAGCTTACCATTTGTATTTAGCTGTATTCTGAACCATAGGCTATATCTAGATATTTGCTAGTTACATTCTTTTGTTCTTTGCGTTATATTTTTCTCCCAATATTTTCCGATTAAAAAATAGAAGCACCTGATCCTCAATCTCCTACCACCTATTTGTGTTTAGTAGGTCTGTTTTGGGATCTAAGAATCTGTTTTCAAAAGCACCACCAATGAAGATGGTGCTGTAGAAGGACGTGCTCTCACCCCCTCTTGTGAGAACACCAGAATGACAACTAACTGCTGAACAACTGTTGACAGGAAGACACTGGAACTCACCAAAAAAGATACCCTGCATCCAAAGACAAAGGAGAAACCACAATGAGATGGTAGGAGGGGCTCAATCACAATAAAATCAAATCCCATAACTGCTGGGTGGGTGACTCACAAACTGGAGAACACTTATACCAGAGAAGTGCACTCACTGGAGTGAAGGTTCTGAGCCCCACGTCAGGCTTCTGAACCTGTGTGTCCGGCAACAGGAGGAGGAATTCCTAGAGAATCAGACTTTGAACGGCTAGCAGGATTTGATTGTAGGATTCTGACAGGATTGGGGGAAAGAGAGACTCCACTCTTGGAAGGCACACACAAAGTAGTGTGCACATTGGGACCCAGGGGAAAGAGCAGTGACCCCAGGGGAGACTGAACCAGACCTACTTGCTAGTGTTGGAGAGTCTCCTGCAAAGGCGAGGTGTGGCTGTGGCTCACCGTGAGGACAAAGACACTGGCAGCAGGAGTTCTGGGAAGTACTCCTTGGCGTGAGCCATCCCAGAGTCCACCATTAGCCCCACCAAAGAGCCTGCAGGCTTCAGTGTTGGGTCGCCTCAGGCCAAACAAATAACAGAGAGGGAAGCCAGCCCCACCTATCAGCAGTCAAGCAGATTAAAGTTTTAATGAGCTCTACCCACCACCAGTCCCTCCCATCAGGAAACTTGCACAAGCCTCTTAGATAGCTTCATCCACCAGAGGGCAGACAGCAGAAGCAAGAAGAACTACAATCCTGCAGCCTGTGGAACAAAAACCACATTCACAGAAAGATAGACAAAATGAAAAGGCAGAGGGCTATGTACCAGATGAAGGAACAAGATAAAACCCCAGAAAAACAACTAAATGAAGTGGAGATAGGCAACCTTCCAGAAAAACAATTCAGAATAATGATAGTGAAGATGATCCAGGACCTCGGAAACAGAATGGAAGGAAAGATCTAGGAGATGCAAGAAATGTTTAACAAAGACCTAGAAGAATTGAAGAACAAACAAACAGAGATGAACAATACAATAACTAAATGAAAAATACACTAGAAGGAATCAATAGCAGAATAACTGAGGCAGAAGAATGGATAAGTGACCTGGAAGACAGAATGGTGGAATTCACTGCCTCAGAACAAAATAAAGAAAAAAGAATGCAAAGAAATGAAGACAGCCTAAGAGACCTCTGGGACAACATTATACACACCAACATTCACATTATAGGGGTCCCAGAAGGAGAAGAGAGAGAGAAAGGACCAGAGAAAATATTTGAAGAGATTATAGGTGAAAACTTCCCTAACATGAGAAAGTAAATAGCCACTCAAGTCCAGGAAGTGCAGAGAGTCCCATACAGGATAAACCCAAGGAGAAACATGCCTAGACACATAATAATCAAATTGGCAAAAAATAAGACAAAGAAAAATTATTGAAAGCAGCAAGGGAAAAATGACAAATAACATACAAGGAAACTCCCATAAGGTTAACAGCTGATTTCTCAGCAGAAACTCTACCAGCCAGAAGGGAGTGGCATGATATACTTAAAGTGATGAACGGGAAGAACCTACAACCAAGATTACTCTGCACGGCAAGGATCTCATTCAGATTCAATGGAGAAATCAAAAGTTTTACAGACAAGCAAAAGCTAAGAGAATTCAGCACCACCAAACTAGCTCTACAACAAATGCTAAAAGAAATTCTCTAAGTGGGAAACACAAGAGAAGAAAAGGACCTACAAAAACAAACCCAACACAATTAAGAAAATGGTCATAGGAACATACATATCAATAATTACCTTAAATATGAATATATTAAATGCTCCAACTGAAAGAGACAGGCTTGCTGAATGGATACAAAAACAAGACCCATATATATGCTGTCGACAAGAGACCCACTTCAGACCTAGGGACACATACAGACTGAAAGTGAGGGGATGGAAAAAGATATTCCATGCAAATGGAAATCAAAAGAAATCTGGAGTAGCAATACTCATATCAGATAAAATAGACTTTAAAATAAAGAATGTTACAAGAGACAAGGAAGGACACTACATAATGATCAAGGGATAAATCCAAGAAGAAGATAAAACAATTATAAATATATATGCACCCAACATAGGAGCACCTCACTACATAAGGCAACTGCTAACAGCTATAAAAGAGGAAATTGACAGTAACACAATAATAGTGGGGGACTTTAACAACTCACTTACAGCAATGGACAGACCATCCAAAATGAAAATAAATAAGGAAACAGAAGCTGTAAATGACACAATAGACCAGATGGATTTAATTGATATTTATAGGACATTCCATCCAAAACCGCATACTACACTTTCTTCTCAAGTGTGCAAGGAACATTCTCCAAGATAGATCACACCTTGGGTCACAAATCAAGCCTCAGTAAATTTCAGAAAATTGGAATCATATCAAGCATCTTTTCTGACCACAGTGCTATGAGATTAGAAATGAATTACAGGGAAAAAAAAACGTAAAAAAACACAAATACATGGAGGCTAAACAGTACGTTACTAAATAACCAAGAGATCACTGAAGAAATCAAAGAGGAAATCAAAAAATACCTAGAGACAAATGACAATGAAAACACGACGATCCAAAACCTATGGGATGCAGCAAGAGCAGTTCTAAGAGGGAAGGTTATAGCTATACAAGCCTACCTCAAGAAATAAGAAAAATCTCAAATAAACAATCCAACCTTACACCTAAAGGAACTAGAGAAAGAAGAACAAAGAAAACCCAAAGTTAGCAGAAGGAAAGAAATCATAAAGATCAGAGCAAAAATAAATGAATTAGAAACAAAGAAAACAATAGCAAAGATCAATAAAACTAAAAGTTGCTTCTTTGAGAAAATAAACAAAATTGATAAACCATTAGCCAGACTCATCAAGAAAAAGAGGGGGAGGACTCAAATCAATAAAATTAAAAATGAAAAAGGAGAAATTACAACAGACACTGCAAAAACACAAAGCATCCTAAGAGACTACTACAAGCAGTTCTATGCCAATAAAATGGACGACCTGGAAGAAACAGAGAAATTTTTAGAAAGGTATAACCTGCCAAGACTGAACCAGGAAGAAATAGAAAATATGAACATACCAATCACAACTAATGAAATTGAAACTGTGATTAAAAATCTTCCAACAACCAAAATTCCATGACCAGATGGCTTCACAGGTGAATTCTATCAAACATTTAGAGAAGAGCTAACACCCATCCTTCTCAAACTCTTCCAAAAAATTGAGGAGGAAGGAACACTCCCAAACTCATTGTATGAGGCCACCATCACCCTGATACCAAAACCAGACCAAGATACTACAAAAAAAGCAAATTACAGACCAATATCACTGATGAATATAAATGCAAAAATCATCAACAAAATACTATCAAACAGAATCCAACAACACATTAAAAGGATCACACACCATGATCAAGTGGGATGTATACCACAGATGCAAGGATTCTTCAATATAGGCAAATCAATCAATATGATACACCTTATTAACAATTTGAAGAATAAACACCATATGATCATCTCAATAGATGCAGAAAAAGCTTTCGACAAAATTCAACACCCATTTATGAAAACTCTCCAGAAAGTGGGCGTAGAGGGAACTTACCTCAACATAATAAAGGCCATATACAACAAATGCACAGCAAACATCATTCTCAATGGTGAAAAACTGCATTTCCTCTAAGATCAGGAACAACACAAGGATGTCCACTCTCACCACTATTATTCAACATTGTTTTGGAAGTCCTAGCTGCAGCAATCAGAGAAGAAAAAGAAATAAAAGGAATACAAATTGGAAAGAAGAAGTAAAACTGTCACTGTTTGCAGATGACATGATACTATACATAGAGAATCCTAAAGATGCCACCAGAAAACTATTAGAGCTAATCAATGAATTTGGTAAAGTTGCAGGATACAAAATAAATGCACAGAAATCTCTTGCAGTCCTATATACTAATGAGGAAAAATCTGAAAGAGAAATTAAGGAAACACTCCCATTTACCATTGCAACAAAAAGAATAAAATACCTAGGAATAAACCTACCTAGGGAGACAAAAGACCTGTATGCAGAAAACTATAAGACACTGATGAAAGAAATTAAAGATGATACCAACAGATGGAGAGATATACCATGTTCTTGGATTGGAAGAATCAATATTGTGAAAATAAATATAGTACCCAAAGCAAGCTACAGATTCAGTGCAATCCCTCTCAAATTACCAATGGCATTTTTTGCAGAAGTAGAACAAAAAATCTTAAAATATGTATGGAGACACAAAGGACCCCGAATAGCCAAAGCAGTCTTGAGGGAAAAAAGCAGAGCTGGAGGTATCAGATTCCCTGACTTCAGACGATACTACAAAGCTACAGTAATCAAGACAATATGGTACTGGCACAAAAACAGAAACATAGATCAATGGAACAAGACAGAAAGCCCAGAGATAAACCCTCGCACCTATGGTCAGCTAATCTATGACAAAAGAGGCAAGGATATACGATGGAGAAAAGACAGTCTCTTCAATAAGTGGTGCTGGGAAAACTGGACAGCTACATGTAAAAAGTGAAATTAGAACACTCCCTAACACCATACACAAAAATAAACTCAAAATGGATTAGAGACGTAAATGTAAAACCAGACACTATAAAACTCTTAGAGGAAAACATAGGAAGAACACCCTTTGACACAAATCACAGCAAGATATTTTTGATCCACCTCCTAGAGTAATGGAAATAAAAACAAAAATAAACAAATGGGACCTAATGAAACTTCAAAGCTTTTGCAGAGCAAAGGAAACCATAAACAAGATGAAAAGACAACCCTCAGAATAGGAGAAAATATTTGCAAACGAATCAAGAGACAAAGGATTAATCTCCAAAATATATAAACAGCTCATGCAGCTCAATATTAAAAAAACAAACAGCCCAATCTAAAAATGTGCAGAAGACCTAAATAGACATTTCTCCAAAGAAGACATACAGATAGCCAAGATGCACATGAAAAGATGCTCAACATCACTAATTATTAGAGAAATGCAAATCAAAACTACAATGAGGCGTCACCTCACACCAGTTAGAATGTGCATCACCAGAAAATCTACAAACAACAAATGCTGGAGAGGGTGTTGAGAAAAGGGAACCCTCTTGCACTGTTGGTGGGAATGTAAGTTGATACAGCCACTATGGAGAACAGTATGGAAGTTTCTTAAAAAACTAAAAATAGAATTACCATATGATCCAGCATTCCCAGTACTTGGCATATACCCAGAGAAAACCATAATTCAAAAAGACACATGCACCCCAATGTTCATTGCAGCACTATTTACAATAGCCAGGTCATGGAATGCCCATCAACAGGTGAATGGATAAAGAAGTTGTGGTACATATATACAATGGAATATTACTCTGCCATAAAAAGGAACGAAATTGGGTCATTTGTTGAGACGTGGATGGATCTAGAGACTGTCATACAGAGTGATTTTAGTCAGAAAGAGAAAAACAAATATTGTATATTAACACATTTATGTGGAACCTAGAAAAATGGTACAGATGAACCGGTTTGCAGGGCAGAAATTGAGACACAGATGTAGAGAACAAACTTATGGACACCAAGGGGGGAAAGCGGCAGGGGGGTGCAGGGGGTGCTGTGATGAATTGGGGGATTGGGATTGGTATGTATACACTTATTTGTATAAAATTGATGACTAATAAGAACCTGCTGTATAAAAAAAAAATAAAATAAAATTCAAATATTCAAAAAAAAAAAAAAAAAACACCACCAGCATTTCTGATGCAGCCAGGCTGGACGTGTTTGGAAACACTGCCTAAGATCATAATGTGGTGAGTGAGTAAGTAGTACAAAAGGGCCTACAACATTATTCTGGGAACTTACCCCTCAAGAAAAGTGAGAATGGGTCTTGGTTTCCTTGTTAAGTCAAAATTAAGCTGTTGCTCTTTTCTGCATGCCTCTTACCTCTGTCTCCGTCCCTGCATACTTTGTTCTATGTGGGGCTGACTGATGTCTGTAGTGATGGAGTATTACTACGTTTGAACACTTCCTTGCTGTGAGGGAAACAACATAAGTATGTGAGGAAGGACATTTCACGTTTAGAGATTATACCCTCCATGAGCTTTGTGTCTCAACCATGAATATACATCCAAGACTGGCAAAGGAGAATCCTTGTAAATGAAACTTACGCATGTAATTATTTACTGATTTCAAATTTCTATAATTACTCATTGAAATTTAACTACTTCTTGCCTGCATGATTCAAGGGCAAACTCCTTCAATAAAGCAATAGAGTCGACAGCTTTTATGCTGGCGGGTCTCTGCCTTTACGATAGATTTTTTTTCCCTTCAGAGAAGAGTTTACACCTCTCTTTGCTGAAACCTCCATAGTCTGGCCTTGTGATGCTTCCTGTCTGTCTGTCATCAGAAAAGTTTTAGATAGTAGGGCAGATTCTGCTACTATAATCCTATTAAATCCCTCAACTATTAGTCAATTATATGGCAGTTTGAATTCTCAATAGACTTTTTTTTTTCATTAAAAAAACCTGTACTGTCATTTCCTGTGGGTTGGAAATCACAGAAATTAAGCAGAAAATACCGAGGAAGACCAATACAAAAGAATGGCAAAGCATCTCCCCAACATAGCAGAGAGCATCCTGGGCAGCGAGTCCATGAACAGGCCTCCAGGCTGCCTGGGACTCAGCTCTCCCAGTCCTCTAGGGACTCTGTGTCCATTGTCACCCTTTCTGGTTCCTGAAGGTCGTTCCCAGGCCCTCCCACACTATTGTTAACAGGGTGTAAATAGGAGTCACACCTTTGCGCCTCTTCTGACTTCTGTTCTTTCTCCTACTCTTTGTCCCCTGTGCTCTCACAGAGATTTTAGCCACAAAACTAATTTCTAGGAAAGTGGAAATATTGTGTATCATTCTCTGTCCTTCATTCTTCCTCTTGTCTAGAATGTGGATGTAGTGGCTGGAGCCCCAGCAGCTATTTTGTACCTTCCAGAAAATGACTGTGTCAGGATTGGTGAAAAGATGTAATGAGCTGGGTTTCTTACAGCTTTAAGAAACTCATATAAGCCCTGGATTGCTGACATCTGACCATATAATGTGAGATAATAAAATCTTATGTGTTTAGGCCATTGCTAACTTGAGTTTACTCTAGCTTGTAGCTGAACCTAATCCTAACTGGTACCTTAGGTTACCATATCACTTTGCCTTTTGTTAATCCTTAGCTCTTTATAAGGAATATGATAGTTTAGATACAGACTTTCCAACTGTCAAAAATCGGTGATTATTGTGCTGATCTTTGATGATTACTATTAACAATTACTGTTACTATTACCGTTCTTTGGGTTGACTTCAGCTGCCTTCACTAATGTAATCATTCATACATATTCATATACAGATTACTCTGCATTGCATTTCCAGGCAGAGATATCCTGGGTCAGGAGTCCCAGGTAAGCGACAGGAGAAGGCTATGAGCTCAGCAAAAGTATACTTAGAACACAAGGGCAGGGCTAGGTTTGGAGTGGGGAGTCATTCTCATTTGCTAAGAGAAAATAATGAGGCCCCCAAAGGGAACTGGAATAGTTATTGGCCACAGACTTGTCTGATGCCTCACTGTATTCCTGATAGCCCATGTGTCCTCCCATATCCAAAACTGATTCTATGCATGGGTGCTAGTTAAGGGATTCCAAGCTCTTTGGTGACAAAGAGGCTAAATGGGAAGTGATAGTTATGGTGTCAGGTTTTACAGGAGCTTTTTCTAGAATCCCAAAATCCCAGATGTAGTAAACTGACTAGCTGGTCTTTCACTTGTATCTGGAGCACTAATTGTTGCTATAGATATGGCCAAGGAGATAGCATTCAGCCCCACAGCAAGTATTGGATTCATTGTGTGGCCAGGATGCAGGTGTTACAGGTCAGTGCAAAGAGGAAAGACACTTGGAGGCCCAGAAAGCTTTTGTGCACTGGCTGAGCCTTCAGTAACCTGTGACCAGATGGAGATGCCTTGACAATAGGTGTGGTCTATATAACAATACATGATTAATCAGAAGAACTTTATGCTGGAAAACGGGAGACCTGTTCTAGTACTTAGGCTGTTATTACCTCATGATAGAACTTTAAAATTACTTACCACCTCCAGGTCTTGCTTACCTCATCTGCAAGTGGAAGGTATCACACTAGATTATAACTGAGGTCCATTTCCTCTCTAAACTACATTTCTAGTAGAGTGAATTTAGATAAGGATTTAGTTCCTGCCTGTGTTCACATCGGAAAACAAAAGTTACTCAGTACAAACAGCCAAATCTTGTATACACAGCCGGAATGGGATGTCCATTCCAGGAACATGTTTTGATAGGCTTAGTATGACTATCATATAAAATGAGATAGTTCAAGGCTTCACATTTTAAGCACTCAGATGGGAAGATGCCAGTGTCATAAATCATATACATTTTGACCTTATAAGAGATGGAGGTTGAAAAACAAACTAAAGTGAGCCTACAGGTCAGGAGGAATTACTGCTTCATTTTCTGCACAAGCCATCGGAAATTACTAGGCAGAGCTCCTCTTGTACTTGAACAAAGTTTCTAGCATAATGTCCAGAGATTTAAAATGGAAATTACTAGTCATTATAAATGAGAAGCAGCTATGCCAAAATCACTAACGACACATTTTTCTTGAGCTGTCAGTAAGAACAGTCAACATTGACTTTATTTGTCTTCAAATGATTTCTACCTTTCTAACTTCTTGTTATTAACCAGTAGAGTTCTAACAATATGGGCTAGATGCCATAGGCAACTGGAATTCATTTGTATCCGCTGTATATCTCAACGACAGGAATGGCAACATCCTCGATTTCTTCCCGACCCTATAGAGCAACAATCTCTTTGATTCAGTTAAAAGCACTTGCAGATTTGTTCTTTCTTCAGCAACCTACAAGTGGCAGGTAGGTCTCATCATCTATTCATAACCTTCTTTTACATTTCATCTGCAATCTCAGTGAAGACCATAGAGAATATATTCATAGAATATACTAGAAGTTTGATAAATATTCTTAAAGTGTAAGTCTTGGTCACCAGCAGACGGAAAGTAAATGGTGGGCATAGGCAGGATGTTGGTGACAAGATGCAAGCCATGAGTTTTCACATGTACGTTTTGAGATTTACTGTATGATTGTATCTCTATAGGTAAAAGTCAACTGTTTTAGCAATATTTATTTGTTTACTCACTTATTTGTTTATTTATTTTAGTTCTCCTCCAAAAAGTGCAATGACGTGTGATCTCCCACTTGTGATTTAATAATATCACAAATATACTGGCCAAAAGAGACGTTCAGGCATACCTCGTTTTATTGTTTTGCTTTATTGCCCTTCACAGATATTGCACTTTTTACAAATTGAAATTTTGTGGCAACCCTACATGGAGCAAGTCTATTACCACCATTTTTTTCTAACAGTATTTGCTCACTTCAGGTCTCTGTGTCACATTTTGGTAATTCTTGCAATACTTCAAACTTTTTCATTATTATTAAATTTGTTATAGTGATCTTTGAGTAGTGATCTTTAATGTTACTATTGCAAAAAGATTATGACTCTCTGAAGGCTCAGATGATGGTTAGGATTTTTTAGCTATAAAGTATTTTTAATTAAGGTATGTACATTTTTTAGACACAATGCTATTGCACACTTGATAGAATACAGTATAGTGTAAACATAACTTTTATATGCACTGGGAAAGAAAAAATTCATATGACTAGCTTTATTGCACTATTCATTTTATTGCAGTGGTCTGGAACCAAACCCACAATATCTCCAAGGTATGCTTCTATTAGGAAAAACATATTTCAGTCTTACTTCCACTACTTTCTAGCTGTATGAACATGAGACCATTACCCTATTGCTAAATTTTCCCCTCTGTAAAATAAGGATTCTGTCAGTATCTATTTCATAGAATGACTAGGAGGAATAAATAAAATAGGATATGAAGCATCTAGTATAGTATTTGAATATAATAACTCTTCTCTGTCAATTATAATTATTATACATAGTCTACATTTAAGATGAGAGGAATCTGGGTTAAAAGATAACACAAATTTACTTGGATTAGTCCTGGGAAGATTCATGGAGGATGCATATTCAAATTTTGACTCACAAACACTAGAGACTAGGACAGATCCTACTTTTTAGTGCGAGTGACAAGAATGAAGAAAGGAAAATAAACAAAAGGCCAAGGAGGCATTGTGTAAATCACTATGTCTGCATTGTGACTATCTACCTAAGTCATGTGATATAGGCCCTGGGGTGACCACTAAAAAGAACCCATGGGGCAATAAGGAAAGTCCAAACTCTAATCACATTTTAAGGATCTCATAGCTCCTCCAAGGTCAATAGGGCTCAAACACTAATTTCCTTCCTACTGTATAGCACAGTGAACTATATCCAATATACTGTGATAAACCATAATGGAAAAGAATATGAAAAAGAATATATATATATTTATAACTGAGTCACTTTGCTGTACAGCAGAAATTAACACAACATTGTAAATCAATCAATTTTATACTTCAATAAAATTAAAAAAAACACTGAGTTCTTCAGGAATCACATCTCTGCCAGGTTAATAGACATGAGTTCATACAAATACACGTATCTACTAACTCTTACCTTTTAAGATAATCTATCCATGAGAAAGCTTATCCAGTCCTTTTCCATCCCTCCCTGGCTTGAGTCAGCTGCCTTTTTTTTCTTTCTTTCTTTCTTTTTCTTTTACTTTTTTAATACAATTTTTAAACTCCCTTTATTAAGTGTTTATTATGTGCTTCTGTAGCAACCTGGACTTCCCTATGTAACAGCACTTATTACCGTGCACTATGTTGTTGCTAAACTTACATTTTTTTTCTCCAGTAAAGTGTAATCTCCTTGAAGTCAAGGACAATATTTTGCCACCATAAGGGAATACCCAGCACATAGTTAATTCTTAATATTTGCATAAAAAAATGATACCTCCACGTTCTCATCCTTTAAATCAGGATTACATTACTTCATAAACATCAATTTCCCTTAGTTTTAACATTCTAATAAGATACTAGTCACAGTCATAATATCTTGAATTAATGTAGACATTCTTTTGGTTTCACTTTTCAAAACTGTAACCACAGCAAAAATCTGTGTTCTTGCAACAAGGCTGATTATAATAAAAAGTATGAAAAAGATCACTAAAAGATTTAAGAAGACCAGGGCACAATTAGAAACTTTTAAATTGCTTTCTGTCTCAGATTCTAAGAACATGTTTTCTTACTTTAACACTGCTGATATTTGAAGCTAATTCCACAGATATGGATGATATACATGTCATCGTTTTTTGTATTATCAACTGAAAACACAAAATGTCCCGTAGTATCCAGAAGCAGACTAGGGAAATTACACTAATTATTCTAAAGGGTAAGTGCTTGCTTTTCATTTATTGGGTTAGTTTTATGTTTCATGTGTTACATTTGGCATAAAGGCAGGAATCTTAACTTGGATGCATGTCTGTGATTGATATGAAAATAGAAGTTCACATTAACCTTCAGAAAGTATTTAAACCTTATTGTGTACAGAAAATTCTTCCCAGATAAAATAGGAAGTAATTCTACTCAAAGATATTATATAAAATGTTTACAAATAATATCATTGTGCTTTTTAAACAATGTGCTCTTTAAAGTATTTAGGTATATTACATACATGTCCACCTATATATGTAATAAGTACGGTCTAATATTTTGGAAGTAGGATGTGCTCAATAAATTTTAAAGGGTATTTTAACACTCTAGAGCAAGACGGTCCAATAGAAATATAAAGTGAGCCATAAATAATTTTAACTTTTCTAGTAGCTTCATTTTTATAAGTAAAAATAATTAGGTGAAATAATATGTTATCAATGAAGTGTGCAATCAATAAAAATTATTAATGAGATGTCATACGACTTTTTAATATTATCTCATTGAAATCCAATATATTTTTTATCCTTTACTACATTTGTAATTCAGATGTGCTTGATACTACATGTGGTTAGATACTTGATACTACATGTGGTTAGTGGCTTGATACATGTGGTTAGTGGCTACCATATTGGATCAGGTAACTCTAGAGCAGTGGTCCCCAACCTTTTCAGCACCAGGGACTGGTTTCGTGGAAGACAATTTTTCCACAGACTGGGGCGGGGGGGATGGTTTTGGGATGATTCAAGCACATTATATTTATTGTATACTTTATTTCTATTATTATTACATTGTAATATATAATGAAATAATTATACCGCCATAAGGCAGAATCAATGGGAGCCCTGAGCTTGTTTTCCAATTGATTTATTATGGTCTCTGTGCAGTCAAACCTCTCTGCTATTGATAATCTGTATTTGTAGCCACTCCCCAGCCCTAGGATCACCGCCTCAGCTCCACCTCAGATCATCAGCATTAGATTCTCATAAGGAGTGAGCAACCTGGATCCCTCACATGCGCAGTTCACAGTAGGGTTCATGCTCCTATGAGAATCTAATGCCCCCATTGATCTGACAGGAGGCGGAGTTCAGGCGGTTATGTGAGGGATGGGGAGCAGCTGTAAATACAGATGAAGCTTCGCTCGCTCGCTGGCCCGCTGCTCACCTCCTGCCGTGCAGCCCGTTTCCTAACAGGCCAGGACTGGTACTGGTCCGTGGCCCAGGGGTTGGGGATCCCTGCTCTAGAAAACACTACTGTGTATATCTATATAGTAGCAATACACAACCAATTTATCCAAATACCTATCATCTACTATCTATCTATCTATTTATCTATCTATCTGTCTACTGTAGTATATACAATGGAAGCAATAAAAGTAACACTAAGAAACTATATTTCAGAAAGAAGTGTTATCAATGACACTGCAAATTCTAAGTTTTCTAAGTGTAAGTGGTTCTCTACAGAACCATCCAAGCTAAACGACAACACATTAATGTATTAATGTATTTAGTGTATTAAACATTAGGATAATAATACATAATTAAGGTCATAAGATAATAAGATTCATAATCTTAGCCCCTTACTACACTACCACTTCTACAAAACCATCAGACACTTCTAAAATTTATGAAATTTGTGCTGGATGGACATGTAGAAAATATGATATCCAGATCCAACTATCATCTGTCTACCTCATTGACTGGTTTGGTTGATTTAATTTTGTCCCTGGAAAAGTTGCTCTTCTCTTCCTCTCCCACTGGTTCAAGAAAAAAAATGCACTTGCTTAAAGGAGAAAAATACTTTCCAGGTAAAATAGGAAATATTTTTATTCAAAGACATTATGTAAATGTTTACAAATAATAACAATGTGTTTTGTTTAATAGTGTGTATTTTAAAATATTTAAATAGGTTACAAAATTAGGAAGAGTTTCTATCTTCATGCCAATGGCAGTATTTGAGTCAAATGCCATTAAATACACTGATAAATCTATAAACACTAAAATGATCACTTTTAAGTTGTGGTATTGAGGTGAGTAGCCATTAGCCACATGTAGTTAATTTAAATGTGGCTAATGAAACTGAGAAATGATTTTTTAATTTTAATGTAAGTAACTTGAATATAAGTTTTTTCCTAGCTTTATCAAGATATAGTTGGCAGTTATTGTGTACAATGTGATGATTTAATACATGTACGTGTTAGGAAATGATTGCCATAAGAAAGCTTATTCCTCTATCACTCTCATAATTACCACTGTGTGTGTGGTGTGTGTATGTGTGTGTGTGTGTGTGTGGTGAGAACATGTAAGATTTACTGTATTAACAACTTCCAAGTATGTAATACAATATTGTGAACTATAGTCACCACGATGTACATTAGGCTCCCAGATCTTATTCATCTTATAACTGGAAGTTTGTACCCTCTGACAATATCTGTCCATTTCTCCCACCCCCTTCCACTTCTGGTAACCATCATTCTACTCTCCATTTCTCTAACAAAGCAGGACCCTATGGGGCTTTCCTGAGGCAGACCCCTTCTCCATATCCTTTGCTTTAGCTCCTCTCTGAAGTACCTAGATAATAGTATCTGATGCACAATTCCTGAGTTGCTTTACAGATGCTAAAACTCCCACCAAATTGAAGAAATTAACTACTTGATGACCATGAGCATGTTGCCTCACACCTACTGGAGCCTAAGGATAGATAATGTTAACCCCTGTGACATGGCCCTGTTACCTCACCATCAACCAATCAGAGAATTGTGCATGAGCTGATCACACACCCTTGGACTCCCCTCCCTCACCTGGCCTTTAAAAATGCTTTGCTGAAACCCATCAGGGAGTGTGGGCTTTTTGAGCACTAGCTGTTACAGACTGCTATTATGGTTCCTTACAATAAATGCTGCACCCTTCACCACAACCCCAAACTGGTATCAGTTGATTGGCTTTACTGCATGTGGGCTGGCACACCCAAGTTTTTGTTCGGTAACATTTCTATGAGTTTGGCTTTTTAGATTCCATATATAAGTGACATCATACAGTATTTGTCTCTTTCTGTCAATTTTTTTTTTTTTTTTCTATTCAGTTGTAAGAGTACACTATACACTTTGGATATTAACCTCTTCTCAGAGAGATGGTTTGCAAACATTTTTATTTAAATTTTAAAATTGATTCTCTGTTCAGTTTGTTTGCTGGAAAACTTTTAAATATCTCAGGAACAGCTTCAGCATATGAATCCACTTTTTCAACTGTAAATTTTATTAAATCTAAGTATAGATCAAATCTTTTCAACAAAATGTTCATGTTCAAATTGAGATGTGTTATACAATACACACTCAGAATGATAAAAATGATTTGACAGATTGCTAATAATTTTTATATTACTTATACATTAAAATGATAATATTTTAGATACATTGGGTTAGATACAATGTGTTATTAAAATTAATTTCCTCTGTTTCCTTTATTTGTGTAATATGGCTTCTAGGATATTTAAAATTATATATGTGGTTCACATTCTAACTCTAATGGACAGCACTGGCAAAAGGGCTTATTGTCCTTTCCATATATACTTGTTATCTCAACAAACTATGATAGACCTTATGGAGGGAAGGGCAGTTTTCCCAAGACAGAATTATCTTCAAAGGACACTAACTCAGGGCATTACCTTGTGTTAAATTATTTAGTAAAATGAAAATATCAATACAACCAATGCATGTAATGCCATGTATATAAAGCAGTGTCATATAATTAACATAAAGAAAATCAGATTACTATTAATGGCTGATAATTACAACACAGTTAAGCAATAAAATCATAAATCATTGCTTACCATGGAAGCTTTGTTAGAAAAGAAGGCATAATGTATCATTGATCAGAGCACCTTTTATCCACAGTTATTGTTAAAATGCTTCATGCTTATTTATTTCACTTTCAAGGGGAAGAAAAAACCTACAAAAATCATACTATGATAACATATAGCTTGCAGTATGTAACCATGAAGTTTGATAATAATAATTTGATGCCAAATATAATGTAAGAGATATCAATATTCAATCTTATTTAAAATTACCAAAATCCCATTATGTGCATGGCATTGTGGTTAGCTACTGGGAAAAAAAAAAGGGGGGAAGGAAGGCAGGACTTCTGAAAGATAGACAATTAAAGCCAAAATAATTTTACCAGTTGTGTTGAAAGTGTTGTATCTTGGGAAATATTTTTAGCTAGAAGATTTAGGAAAGAATTTATTTTTTAATGGGGTCTTACTCTTAGCATAAACATAGTCCATATCTGCAAGGTAACTTTCATAAATTAAACATATTGCCATATTTAATGTGTGAGGTGTATTTAATTCTTTAATCAGTGTTTGTCAAAGTGTGCATGGAGGTCCCCTAAAGACTCTTTCATATGGTCCCTGAAGTCCTTCTTTTTCTAATTTACGTATCTGTGTGAGCCCTGACTTCTTCAATTACAAATCCTGAAATGGCATTTCACAACAGATTATATGCAGAAACGTATCCAGCTGTGTACAATCAAAGGAGACATTAGAAACATCTTTTTTGTGTGTGTGTGTGTGTGGTTTGGAAAATATTTTTCATGAATGTTTCATTTTATTTTATTTTAGTTTCTTGGAATGTATCTTAATGAAACTCTAAGAAAAAATGGTTCAAATACACAAATACAAAAATATTCACATGGCAGGTATTTGATAGGAGAACACTCAATCCAACGTAGAGTTCAAAGAAAAGGGTCAGAATATGGAGCATTGAATTTGTTTTCCTTTTGGCATATGCCTTCTTTCTAAATGTCCTGATTCTCATGTATTACTTCTGCAATTGCTTTCTTTCCCCTCCCATTCACCATTCAACACACTCTAATATGACTTCTGGTTTCACAGCTTCTCCAAAACAGCCTTAGTAAAGTCTCCACTGATAAATACTTATTGTCATTTAAAATATTATGGCAACCTGGCTTACATATTCTTACCTCTACTTTTTTCTCCAGCTTCATTTCAGCATCTCCAACAGCCTCACCTCAGCCTGGCTCTTGTTCCCACTTGCCACTGTGGCTAAAGTCAGCAAGCAGTCTCTCTTACACCCAGGCCTGTTTGTGTCTAAGTTTGACTACATGCTCTAACACTCTTGCATGGCCCTCAGCTTTTCACTGGATTGTAGATAAAAAGCAAGATCATTAAACTGATTGGCAAGACCCTCCACAGTATGGTCCTTCCAGCTTCTCCAGTATATTCTAGGCTTCCCTTCAGTTTCCGGGACACGTCCCTGTCTTTATCACCATGGAGTTTTGCACACACTAAATCCTTCCTTGAGTGGGTTTACTTCACTACACTCACTTGGTTAGTTACGGCCTTCGTTTGCTTTGGATAGCAGCTGAAGTCTGATTTGTTTTGGACACCTTCCCCAAACCTCCAAACTGGGTTATTTTTCTCAGTTAAACTCTCCAATAGAATCATGTTTCCTGCTCCCCTTTGCCCTCCCCTTTGTAGAAAGTTGCTCACTTCATCATTTTATAGTAAGTCATGCAATCATTTGATTAACATCTACTTAAATTATATATGTAAATGTTTGTCTAAATTTAATTTGTATCCATATGATTATTTGATTTATAGCTAACAAAATTGTAATTCCTGTGAGAATCGATAGTTTGTTCAGCTTTTTATTGCTAGTGTAAAACACATAGTAGGGGCACAAAAAGCATTTTTGAGTATCTCTTCATTACTCATAAGGTATGAACTTTGTCCCACAAGCAAATGAAAATGAATTACTCAAAATGATTTCTTTTGGGAAATTGGAAATATTCTCAGTTGTGGATATAGGGATCATTGTAATTTATTGTCATGATTTTAGCTGGGGGCATTAGAAGAGGAAACATAGAAATTGATCTGAGGATTAATACTTTTGTGGTTTTCCTCCAATTTTCTAAGTACTAAGTAAACCTAGTTAAGTTATGTGCAAACTTAGTTTTAACATAAAGTCATTTCTTGACTAAGATAAAAACTTTACCAAACACTTAGAGTGTTATGCCATACAAATATTATCAAGATTTCCTAAAGGAACAAGAAAGGAGTAATTTTAAATACATACTTCAAATGCTCCTTACTTCTAGTGTGTGCAAGAATATTTGTGTGTGCATGTTTTACTTCATCTGATTGCTCTTTGCTTTAATATTGCCTTCTAAATAGGACTTTTTGTGAAAGTCAACCCTCTCCTTTTTTTTTTTTTTTTTTAATTGCCGTTGCTTATCTTTCACTCCCATGGCACAAATTAAAAGGCCAACTATATAAGGAGGGGAAACCCTTTAGGACTATGGAGACGTCCTCAAAAGAGACAGAGACACACGAAAAACTGATTCATTTTCATAAGGTTCCAATGGTTGGGGAATATAATAAAAGTACAGACTTTATAGAATATACATTTAAAAGTATGTTCACATTAACAACATTAGCTTTATCAGAGTCAATCCTTAGGGCTCCCTTTGATTTTCTGAATTTTAACAAGCATAAATTAAATTTCCATTTGATCACTACAATGGCTGCAAAATTGTTAAAACAAATCTTCATGGACATCATCACGCTCAGAAACTTTGAATCCGTTCTTGGGTAAAAATGACTATCCTACAATCCCCACATGCAAGTCGTTATTGTTGCCTCAATGTGTCAAAAATATTTAACGAAACCTTTTAGAAATAGCTAACCGCATACATATGTAAGGAGAACCGGAAACTGTTTAGCACTTGTAACATTTGAATGTTTGTGGAGATAAAAAATATACATATGTATCTCCTAGGAAATATGTTGCCTACATAGCGAGGTTTTAACTGAAGCAGTTAGACTTTACCAGCAGATGGGATCACAATCCCTTCTGTTTCAGGACACGGTGTCATTCTGAATGTGTCACAGCGCTACTGCAGTTTCTTCCCAGGAGCCCACTCACGTCAGTCATTCACCTTCTGGTACATCAGGGTTTCCTTAGCTCATAACTACCCGACCTTTTGTCGGGTGCGAGTCAACAGGTAGTTCATACCCTTTGCTGTCAGAATTAGCATTCATGATACTACTTAAACTGTGGTGCAAATTTAAAGTTCATTATTAAATGAGGCATATGTTACTACACTTATAACTGATTCAGTCTAGTTATTTTTAGTTTGACCTTTTCTGTATTCATCAGATTGGTTTTGAAATAGACATTGAGATACACTTTACAGTTCATTATAAAAATTTCTATGACTGATATTTTATGTGGAGTTTTCCAGATTCTCAGTAGTTCCATAATAAATGTTAGACTTCAGTGTTAGTTTAAATAAAAGTGAAGTAAGCATGGATCCCCAGGATATTAATGATCTTTTTCTCAACTCTGCAATAGCTTCACTCTGCAAGTATAACTGGATTTGAAAGAATACACCTTCCCTTAGGTATGAAAAGTGACAAAAGTAGAACTAAGAAGAACAATTTATGTTGTGGATTATTGTAAATTATTAATTCCTTTCTGACCCTCTCTACCCTTCCCCCATTAATCTAACATTGAAACATATCAACCCTGAAAAGCTAGATAATACTCAGCAGAAGAGACTACAAACTTTTCTCATTAAACACAGCTCAAACACATCTTAATAATTAGGAATTTCAAAAGCATGATTTCTAGAAATTACTACTGGAGCAAGAAAATAGCTCCAAAGAACTTTGTTTCTCAAGAATGGAGTCTAAGGACCATAAGAATAAAAACCATTTAAAGTGTAGAAGGGGCACACAAGTACACAGGAGAGGAGAAAGATATATATTTAATAAAGGTTAAAGCAGGAGATACAAATCTTAAGGGGTGCTTTTGGTCTTCCCTTATCCTTGGTGAAATTCACTGCTGATGCTATTGGAAATGAGTGAAATTTTGCACTCATTCCTCTACAAATTTTATGGATTTATGCATGCTTAAGTGAAGATGATATGTAATAAAAGTTTTTGCACTTAATTATCTCACTATTTTTTCCTTTTTTTACTGTCATCCTGCAGCAATTTTAATATTATTATGTAGATTTTATGCCTATTAGCAAATGAACCAAAGAGTGATGTTTGTAGCCTACGGAGACTCAGTTAGCCCTGGGAAGTTTTTTTTAGATGCTGTAGGTGAATTCTTTAAAAAATAGCACATAGAATATTCCAAAAGCCTGCTTCTCCTGTAATATCATAACGACTCCATGTCAGTGTTTGGTTACTGAAGTAGGATTACAAGAGAGATGTTACTAAGAGGTCAGTATTGTGCCTTTGCTGTGTCTTCATTTGCGCAGTTACCGGTCAGTGACATATTCTCTGATTTTAAATTTGCAAGCTTTTCTTGCAGTTCAGATAATGCATTGTCCATTAAGTCGGACGCATACACAGAAGGACTTAATTCCTTATCAATTCAGATGCTTTCAAAGACACTGACTTTGGAAAAAGAGTAGCAGTAAAACAATAAAACATCAGGAACTGAGCTTCTCCTGTGAACTGATTTGGGAGGGTTAAAGGTTAATCACAGAAGTGACTTCAATCCTTCTGCTTTTAAAACATATTTATTTTTCACCACTCAATTCTCCATTTTTATTTCTCTTTGCAATGTTCACTGTCTAATATTTCTTTTTGTGTTATCCTTCTTATTTATCCATGATGCAAACTTCCAGAGACCCACAACCACCTAAATCTAACTGGCAAAGGTCCACTCTTCAGAATGCTGCACACTTGCAATCGTGGTATTTACTCACCCTTTGGGGGAGGTTACCTTCACTTCAAGCTCTTAGTTCTTTTATCATTCCTTTGAGCAAAAAAATAGGTTTGGGCATAACCCAAGAATTTAAAGGGTACACTGAGAATCAGCTTAGGTTTATCATAAGCCTTAAACTTGAACTTTACAAGAGATTCAAAAGCAACTTCTTCAGTCTCAGATACGATGCTGGCAAAAGAGTAATTCAAGTACCGAAAGGACGAGGCACATCATGTATTTAAGAAACTAAAAACTAATAAGTTCTGAGATCGTTATTTAGGGAACTAATGTTTTCATAATTTCACTAGAGACAAATATTTTTAAACTGATGTTAAACTTCTCTATGCCTGTTTGCACTTCTAGCCTGTGATGACGTTAAGGAAATATGCTTGCTTTTTGGATATGTGTGAATGAAGTAAAAATGAAGAATAATAAATGATTTATTTTATATAGCTGTCTTATAGTTTCTCTTCCCCTCCTACTTATATTACTTATATATTACATGTATAATGATAGTTAATATTCTCTTTCATGTTGAAATATATAATTTTATAGTAAAATACATTATATTGAAATGTATTTTGATATTAGATTGACATTTTTATATTGGAAGACAGGCTGTTAAATACTCTAGCACTCTCTTTTTACATAAAGGTTAAAAAGATGTTCAATGCTTTTATTTCAAAAGTGGTGGCTGAGAGAAGTTTGTCAGAATTTTTAGCAATTTCCAAATTTATTACTCATTTGATATGTGAGAAATATTTTGCACTTTGAAAATATATTCTTCCTTGCACACCCATGTTCATTGCAGCATTATCACAATAGCCAAAATATGGAGATAACCTAAATATCTGTCAATGGATGTATAAAGAAAATGTGGTATATAAATACAATGGAATATTATTCAGCCTTAAAAGAGAAGGAAAGCATGTCAAATACTACAACATGGATGAAAGTTGAGGACATCATGCTAAGTGAAATAAGCTAACACGAAATTATATACTTGCTTTTTAAATAAATTGTTATTTTCATAGATTAAATTAATCTAGTCCATTTACTTCACTCAGTTTCTATGAGAAATAATTTAATTGAAATACCAAATTGCAAAAGTATGGCATAATATCAAAATGTGACACACTGGCCTAGAAATTCAGATCTTTGCCAAACTTTACCAAATGTCAGTGTCAACACACACACACACTTTTTTTTTGTTTTTTTAACTTCTAAAACCTGTTTATTTCCATCATCTAACTAGAAATTTTATATGGAGCACCATGATTTTGATTCCCTCTCTTCAATTAATCTGATTTTCATCACAAAAATGTTAAATGCAGAAGAAGAAATTACCTAAATGTGTTTTAATATTTTTAATTATAAAATAATATAAATTTAGGTGAATTATAAATTTAAAAAAAGGATAAATGGTTAAGTTCATACATGTTCAATAATTATTTTAGCTTGTATGACTGAAGAGACAATAATGATAATATTAATAAGGCTGCTTATGTTTATTTTTAATATCTTTCGAATTCCTTTTTCTCAGTTTGCCTTTTTATGGGTTGGGTAGAGCAAGTTGATGACTTTGCAGAAGTTGTATCATAATTAGTTTGTATATTTGATGTATGTAGAAAATAAACTTTAAATAAAAAATATGTAGTGGGTTTTGATTCAGAGACCAATCTTGAAAAATGTGCATCCTTAATTAGATGTATAAACGTGGCTAAGATATAACCATAATGATTGTCCCCATATCTCAAATTACAAATGAAGTAATGCTAAACTTAAGGGATTTAATGAGGTTTAAATGAGATAATATTACATATCTAACATGAAATTTATTTCATTCTTTCCTTTCCAAAAGTGAATATTTGATTCAATGATTTGGAAGTCAGAATACAATTGCTCATATTACATGCAGAATAAGTATTGCCACTTTTCATTTCAGATTTTCCCATAGGTAAAACATGATAAAAAGTTTAGTATTACAACTATAAAAATCATATATAAAAACTACTGCTGTGGAAAATCATTTCTGATCCATACATAGGACACAAGACACATTTGTTTGTTTATATATTATTTGTTTGTAGGGGTTCTATGTGGATCACTGTTTATATGCTGTGATAGTGGATAAATATTTATGAATAATAATAAACCATTAATTCTATACATTTGTAACAGAAAAGACTTCTTAATCAAATTCTTTATGTTCAAGTTTAGTAATTATTTCACTCAAAAAAAAAAAAAAACTTAAAGAAGATTCTAGACTCTGATTCTTAAGATATTCCTTTCCTTACACAGATTGCTGCTAATTCAAGGATTTTGTGAGTCAAAAGAAAGCTGTACATGAATTGTAATTATGTCCATGATACAATTTACCAGGTCATTAAGTCTAATAATCACAGCTTCACTTTTTATTATTGGGGGATAATTATTAATAGGATTTTTAAATAATGTTAGATATTATTATTAATAATTCTAAGTTAAAAATCTAATATAATGCAAGTTGTGAGGTAGCCTTTTGCCCATTTGAAACAATTTGTAGAATGCTAAGAACGGTGGACGAGAAAGAGCCTGGTTTCCTGAATGCATATCGGGGCCACTACACACTTCCTAGAATGTCTACTCCCAGGCTGCTTGTCATATGTGAAAATGTACATACACTCTGCATTGCCATGGCAAACTAACCTTCTCTTTGGTATTCCATATTCCCGAAATATCTATCTCTACTTCTTCAGCCAAAATATTCCTTTTCTGTATTCAATCAGTATATCAGAAAGCTATTAAAAAAAACAAAACACCAAACACCAATAAAGAAAACTCTCTAAATTCAATGGCTTAAAAAACCCAATCATTTCATTCTTACTTACTTGCAGAATTGTTAACCTGGGTGACCCCGTTTATCTCAGCTAAACCCACTTTTGCCTCTGGGGGTTGTCCCATCCAGGCTGTATTCAGCTGGCTCCCCTATATTCTTCCCATGGAGATGGTAGAGGCTGTAAAAGAGAAAGACCAACTACAAGTACATTTCAAATATCTACTTGTGTTAGATCTATTAACATCCCATTCTTGTTACTGAAAATCATAAGTTTAGTTCATCATCAAAGGAGTGAGGAAGTTTCATCTACCATGGAATTGAGGGGAAGAAAGTGAACATTTGTGAGCAGCGGTCCAATCTTCTTCAGAGTCTTTACATTAATCTGAGAAGTGGTTAAATTTCTAACTTGTATGCAATGAGGAGAGCCACAGAGCTCCAGGTATTTCCAATAAGACCTCTGCTCTGGCATCCATACGTCGAGGAGAAAAGAGGGTGCCCCCAATTGTTTTGTGATCTTAGCCAGAACTCCTCACCACTCCCTGTACCTCTGTGATGGTCATCTCTCTTACTATAACAATCTGATTGAGGCCACAAAGATTAGTATCATTTTACCCTTAGTTGGAAGATTATCCACAGGTCTCTTTCATTAAGAAACATTTTGTGATTAGATGTTCTGATAACGTTTGTTATAGATTATCTTTTCAAGGATGTTGTATGGCAAACAGATACAAGATATTCCAAGATACCTATCTTGGAAGATAGATATTATGTTACTTTCTGGAGCAGAGAGGGGTTCTATTTATTGTTCAGTACAGAGTAACCAGTATAATGACTTTTCCAGGGCAAAAATCAGGCAGGTTAACTTGTAGCCAAATTTAAAAGATTTGGTTTCTTTAAGCTGGGTGTTCCTTATCCGTGATACAAACACACTACATGCACAGCTACCACATGGAACACTCTAGATCACTCTCAGGGAACTTGTAGGACAAGAGAAACCAGCATGAACAGGAAGGGCATGCTGCTTGCTGGACTGTGGAGTTCTTTGCTTCTGATGCAGGAATCTAATGTCTTCTGCCAGCATCTATGAAACAGTGGCAGGATAACTTGTTAGCTTGCAAGTGGGGAAAATCTCAGAGTTTTCACACTTCATAATGCCCTTTATCTTGGTTTATACCAATTACTAAGGAAAACCAGGACTCCCAGGTTATTCCTGATTCTCACTTCCTTAAAATTGAGTATATACCATTTTATAATCCATTTCTCATTCCTTTTGGGCTCTCAAAACACTTCTCCTGTGCTCTTAGAAATGCTCCTAGTCCATAGCAAAATTTGTTATATTCTGAACCCCTTCTCTGAATGTTCTTTACTTTCTTGCTCTGACTCCTGTCTCTACCTTGAGGGTGCTGATTCTCTCTAGTGGAAAGCGATTTTTTTCTCCCACAGTGTGGAGCTAGAAGTAGGGTGAATATGTCCCATTCTGATTGCTGTTTCCATACAAATCTCCCTCTTCTTCTCCCCTTTCCCAGCCCCCCCATCAAAGTCAGCCTTGAATCTCATGTCACCAAATAAAACCAACTGCTACCCCTCCTTTTCTAAAACCACTTTAGCTCTCTTCTTAAAACAAATTAATTAAGGGATAATATTCATATTACAAAAACACATCCATTTTAAGTGTACATTTCAATGATTTCTAGTGATCATTTAGTAAAATTTCTGTGTTGTGCAACCATTATCATAATCCAGTTTCAGAACATTTTATTACCCTCATAAGTTGCTAGTTAATAGTTAATGTCCTTTCCTATCCCAGCCTCTGTCAGCCACTAATCTATTTTCTGTCTCTATAGATTTGCATTTTCTAGGTATTTCCTACAAATGGAATTATAGAATACATGATCTTTTCTGTATTCTTACAACTAGCATAATGTTCTTCAGGTTTACGCATGTGGTAGCATGTCAGTATTTCATTCCTTTTTATTGAGGAATAGTATTCCATTGTATAGATGTACACACTTTCTTGGTCAAATTACCAGTTTATGGGCATTTGAATTATTTCCATATATTGGCTATTATGAGTCATTCTCTGTCTACATTTGCTTACGTGTCTTTATGTGGACATATGTTTTCATTTCTCTTGCTTAGAAACGTAGGAGTGGAATTGCTTGATAATATGGTAAATATATATTTAATATTTTAAGAAACTGCCAAACTCTTTTTCGAAGTATCTGTATAATTTTCCATTCGCATAAGCAATGCATGATAGTTCCATTTTTTCACATCAGTATGTGTTATTATCTCTCTTTTTTATGGCAGCTATTCTGATGGGTGTGAAATGGTATCTCATTGTGGTTTTAGTTACCTCTCCTTTTAGGAGTCATTTTCTAATCCAGTTTATTTCCCTCAGTCTCTGTAAATTTTAGATTCTTACTCATTATAATTTTACTGAAAATTCTTACTGTCATAATTCTTAGTGTTTATAAAAAACACATATATGCTTTTTTCAATAATGTGATCTCTCAGTAACTAGACCTTCTTTCCTCTAACTTCATAAAGTCAGTTTCATGAATCTGACATTTTTATGCCTCTTCTCTATGCCAGCTTACCTAGTCTCTGGTGACCCACACATTACTAAATCCAATAATCATGTCTTAGTCAGTGGTGTTAAAATTTAATAGTGCCTTTTAGGAAGAGAAAAAAAGGTTCAGTTTTAACAGTCTGCTGATTTCCGTGGTATAAATATTCCAGCCATGGCCAGTTTCAAACTTCCACCTTAATGCCAATGAACACAGAGTGTGAAGGAGTGCATGCAACTGGCTTTTATTTTCTAGTAGAGGAGGTGTCAACACCCAATGAGTTGGTCTTAATGATGTTGCCATATTTGTAATATTTGATGCAACTAATCACTCAGTACTTCTCAACTCAGCACTACTTTTCTGGAAAACTACTCTTTCCTGGTATTACTCCTATTTAATGTGGTTTACTCCTTCTCAGCCTCTTTTGTGGAACATGCTCAGACCTTTGATTTCTGGATGTTGGAGTTCCCTGTTTTTTTTCCCTGATACCTCTTTTCCATCTGTATTCTAACTTGAAGATCTCATCCAAGCCCTTGAAATTAAATACCCTCTATAATCTGAATATCCTGTCAGGATTTCCCTCAAAATGTGTGAATGCATACATCCAATTACGAACTCAATATCTTCACCTGGATAGTTAAAACTAAACATGTCCAATGTTAAACTCCAGGCATTCCTTTCCCCAACCTGCTCTAACCACAATATTTTCCATTCTTCCAGTTTCTTAGTCCAAATGCCCGAGTATCATTCTTAACTGTTCTCTCTTTCTCACATCTACATTCTGTTACTCTTGTGCACACATCAGTAGTCCTGTCATCTTTGCTTTCGAACTACTATGTGTGAAACTACTACGCGTTGCTATGTTCAGAATCTACTGCATTTCACCATCTCCATTACAACCATCCTGTTCCAAGTCATCATTATATTCTACATTCATTATTTCAATTTGCCCTTCAGTTTTACTGCTTTCGCCCTTTCCTTTATACTCAAAACAGAAACTATTCTAAAAACAGAAAAAGACCAAAGTGTCCTTTTGAATAGTATATCCTATTATATCACTGTTCTATTGGCATCTTTAAAAATGGCTTTGCAGCTCATTCAAAGTTAAGTCTTTACATTGCCTTACAAATTTCTACTTGGGCTGACCCTCTCAATTTTGGTAACCTCCCTCCCTATCACTCTTTCCTCCACTTACTCAGCCCCTGTCAAACGGGCTCCTTATTGCTCAAAGCATACTCTCATTTCAGGGCTTGAAATGTCTTTCCCTATATATCCCCATGGTTCACTCACTTACTTCCATAAGATTTTTGCTCAAATGTCAAATTCTCAGTGACACATTCCCTTACCACAATTTAAAATTTCCACACATTCCTACTATAACACCTGACACTTTCTAGTATAGCATACACATACACACACACACACATTTTTTAAATAATTTTTTATTTGTTTGATCCTGCCAGAATATAAATTCTATGGCATCAGATACTTTTTGCTTTTATTCTTTTGTTTACTGACATATCCTGAGCATCTAGAAAAATACCTGTACTTTATAACATAAAATAGGAACTCATAAAAACTTGGTTGAAGCAATAAAGAAATAATAATTTACCACTTATTGATCATTAGCTATGTTTCAAACACTGTGATAAATGCTATGGTTATTATCTTACATGACTCTCACAAATAATGAACCTAGGGTACAGTATTGGGGTTTAATTTTAGTTCTGTCTACCTATTCACAAGCATATAATAAAAATGTGGTCCTTGAACTTCCATGATTCTACATTAGCTTATTCACCAGTCCCATATAATCATTTCTGTATGTGTTTATAACTGTTTTCTTTTATTGCATATTCTGCAATTTTGACCAATTTTTTTTTTTTTTTTTTAATTCTGGGCTTAATAGGCCAAGCTACTAGAATTTGATTGTCATGCAGTCTGGTTGATTTTCATCAAATTCAATATATTTTCTCCCTAAAAATCCCCCTGCATAGGCAAGAATAGCTCTATTTTGGATTCAATATCTCAGCAATTTAATATTTCAACACCAAAACACTGATTAGAATTTACAGGCCCATATATCATGAAAAGGTGGATATTTGCCTAAACTTTAAATCTTCTAATTCAGAAACCCATCCCAGACATCCTTCAAAGTAAAGATCGAAAAGCTCTGCAATTGCCCTAGTCCACCTTACCATGATTTCTTTCTGAAAAGATTGTAAATCCAGGATACTTTCAATTTTTGTTTCTTATTTATTTGGCAGATATCTGCAAACTTGATCTTGTTTTCGTTAGCTTCTCTGTATGTATGTTGGGGGAGGAGCATGCTTAGAGAAGATAAAGTTCAAGTTTACAAATCTGTATGGCTATACAGAAATATCAGACCGTATGATCTAGCATTATTTAAAAGCTATAGTTCCTTGAAGCCAAAGTTAAACAAAGTTTAATGGGAAAAATAGGTTACTGTTATTTTCATGTCTCAAAAGTTATGTTTTTTAATTATAATTATACATTTATAATATTGGAGAAAATATGGTTTAATAAAAATAATAAAGTTTTTGTTTTGTTTGTGTGTTTTTAATCACACATCTTCCAGCAGCCTTTGTTACTTCCTGAAAGCAAAATAGGTCCTTAGAGAAGTGAATTGATTCTTTCAGGCTGTAAGATACAAGTCTGTAATACTGTTAAACATTCTATTAACAGGCCAGAGGGGGAAACTGATATATAAATACAGGGAAAGTAAATTAACATGGAAGAGAATATAGAGACAGGAGGAGAAAATCTGAATGTAAGAAGGGAAAATGTGAATGAGATATAGGACAAAGGGAATGCAATCTTTGTAACATGTTTCTCTTTAATGCTCTCCCCTTCGAATCTATGCTTTTTTCTTTTCCCTATGCACAGCTTTTGGCCATAAGAGGATGGTACAAAATATATTTCTAGAGAAACTGGTATTAAACAAACCATACTCTGTAAAACACAAGCTAAAGATAAGCACAATAACACACGGACTTTTACAACAAAGGAGCCTACATGGTTATTGTTTTTTATTCTCTTGCTGTGAGTGGACAAAATGCACAGAAAAAAATTCATGGGCAATGGTGATATAAACAGAGGTAATGCAAAGTGGAATAGATAATAAAGGATATAGCTGGAAGAAAATGCAGTAAATAGAAGATGAGTCCACAGATTGTGGCATGGAAATGGAGAGGAAGAATAATTTATTAAAATGCTGTAATTTGGCAAATGTTATTAAAGTCACAAGCCAACATTTTGTAAGACTATGTTGAAAGTTAAACTAGCTCTGACTTCCTAATTCCTATAATATGCATTCATTTTAATTAAATTCATTGGTTCATTCATTGGCTCATTCTTCATATGTCCATTTATTCATTAGTTATTAATTAATTCAAAGTATGAACAAACACAACATGTAAATCAACTATACTCCAATAAAAATTTAAAAAAAACAAAAACAAAACAAAAAAATTCTATAAGCCAGGTACTTTGCTAGGTATGGGAGACACAAATGGAAAAGCAGAAGAAGTTCTGGCCCTCATGTAAGTAAGTAAGTAAGTAAATAAATAAATTCAGATAACCATAAAAGTTATGGAAAAATGAATTATGTGTTGAGATTGAGAGAAACGAGAGATTGATGCCACTTTAAATAGGATATTCTGGGAAGCCATAACTGCTGATTTTTTTTTTTTTTTTCCATTAACTGCTGATTTTTTCCATTTTTTTCCATTAACCATTAGCCAGGACTTATGATAAATGGTAACTACAAACCTGCTAAAAAAGATAAAAATGAAAAAAACCTGACTTGGATCAATGTTAATTCAAATGTAACAATTTTTACCACCCACCACTTGGAGTTGGATGGAGAGAATTGGCCGCCTGTATTCAAACCCCCTGTGACAACTGTAAAAAATTGTTCAGAACTAAAGTGGCTAAAATGATGTAAAATTAGCTTGAGTATGCTACTTAATAAATTGTATACAGTTTAAACTCATGTTTTTATATTGTAGCATGTCTGTTAATTTCACTTAGAGCACTCATTATGAAAGAAAATGTTGGTAATTTTTATTGCTGCTTGGGTTTTAATATGTTCATAATACTATGTTTTTAAATCCTAGAAATTTTATGATGAGGAATTTTATAAAAATAAGTATAATTTCTAAAGTGTGAAGACATTCAAAGTGACATTGGGAAATTATGCTGAGGAAGGGAAAAAGAGAGGAGGAATCTTTAGATTCACATATTTTAGGTTAATAAGAAAAATCAATTATGAAGAAAGGTGGAATTTTGAATCAAGCTTTGGTATATGTTTATCATGCAACTCAGGCAACTCAGACAAAAACATGAGTCTACCTATTAAAATGCATAGTTTTAAGTTTTCCAAGCTTAAAATGTATTTATTATTATTATTAATTACTACTTTAACCTTCTCTTTCCTTAAACACCTAGATTTAAAATCACTTTGCCTAAATATGTTCTTTAAATTCAGTCTACCAGGGCATTGCCATCCCTTTCATAACTATGTTTCCCATTTTAAGTCACATAAGTGTTATCTATTTGCTCTCTGACTTTTAAGCTTATTGGATTACTTATAATACATCTATAGTAAACACCCACGTTTTCACTGTTAGCTGTGACAAAAATTCAGGTAATATTGTTGATAGTTTTGAAGATGAAGATGACATCTCACAGGTGTGTGTTAACTCTTGACCAGATAGGAAATAGGAAGGGTAGTACTTAGTGATTCTAGACTGTCTACTGTTCAGATATGCAATGAGTGTTCCTGTCACTCATGGATTAGAATTTATTTTTTAGGATGAGTAAGCCTTTTGTTGCTTTTCTTAGAAGTTAAAAGAATGAGAGAAGGAACAGGTGGTGGAAAGTTACAAGTTTGACTTACTAGAGTCGGTTATCAGCTGATTTGGAAAAGTTTTGGTAAAGAAGATACAGGCAGAGATGCAGGAATGTATTTTTTCCCTCTTTTACACATTTTTAAATTAAAAAAAATTGAAAAACTATTTGGAACATTTGTGTGCATTTTGAGTGATAGCTATTGCTGTGGATTGGGCAACAGATGGTCAAAATACGATGAGGCAGCTATATGCCAGGGGAGCTGGTTTGTGGTGAAATCAAATTTCCAGTTAAAAAGAAAGAAATGAAAAAGTTTCCAATGTTAAATTTGGAGAAGGGTGGTATTCTCCTAAAACTAATAGGCTATCTGCAGCCTAATAGGCCAAATCTTGAATACTAGTTTTAATAGTGAGAGCTTCCAAAATAAAACTTTTTACATAAATGAGATATGGATTCTTTAGATTTTTCAAAAATACCCAGATACTTAGACAAATCTCTAGAGGTTGCTGAGTAATCTCATGTGTATTTTCTTTTCTTTATCCCTTCTTTCCTCAATCCCTTTCTTCCTGAGGTTGGTAATTCAGAGCCAAAATGGATTAAATAAATTTCTTGCTATTGTCCAGATTCCAGTAGGAACACTGGCTTCTCTTAGAGGTGGATTTGTTTGCTGTTGAAGGAGGAAAAAGCAAACAAGACACTGAGGCTATGTTTCATGGAAGAATTCAATTTAAATCAATATTGATAATTTGTGTAGTGGCTCTGGGTGCTTTAGATTCTACTTTCCATATCCTGTCTTTGTAAGTCTACTTCTACTTTTAAGAAATGATTAGATCTAAGGCAGTCTTGTATCCATTTGGAGATAGATCTATATGTATCCCTGAGGGCTGAACTGAGGTCTGTAGAAATCACGCCTTCAACCCAAGGTATGATGTCTTTTGTGACAGGTGCTTTGAAGTCTTCCCTCAATCTTTCTTTAAAGAGAAAAAAAAATTTCAAACACACTTTTTTTTATTTTTTCTATTCAGAGTTGAGTTTAAAAGTTTACCTGATCATAAGATGGGGGGAAGAAGGAAAATTATTATTTTTTTCCTGATGACATTCATTTCTCTTTGAAGTCCAGCTTCTAGACAAGTCACATCAATATCAAAGAATCCATAAGCAGATTCAGAAAAGCTCAGATTGGAAATACTGGGATAAGTCAGTTTTCTGTCTCTGAGCCCGTAAAACTTTACACAATCCTGAAGGTGATTAATTAACAATATATTAAACATATTTTTGATAATAACATTATTAAATAAATATTTTATAGATCAAAATATTTAGCTGAAAATAAAACCAGATTATCACATAAATTAAAGTTGATCCTTGGTTTCTCCTATTCCTGCTAAAGCCTGCTGATGATGTGAGTCAAACTGTTTACTTCCAGGAAACATGGAATCTAGAGGCAGAAATCAGCATTTCTTAAATATTCTAATGCCAAATTGTTCTAACATCTTTTAGTATTGATCAGTTTACGTATACTTGAAAAATCCAAAACAAAATTTCAGCTTATTAAAATTCCAATATATATTATTTAAGATTTGCTACAAACTTTTAGAAGATATTACTAACCCTATTATAGTGGGAAAACATACGTGCACCAATGATTAGAAAGAGAATTTCAACGTCTTGGAAGTGTCAATAACCAGAATTTAAATCAAATATAGCTTAACTCAAAGGTTGATGTTTTTTCCACAACACAATGACTTTCTCAAGCATCTTTGGTTTTGTCTCCATGTGTTTTCTTCCAGTTTTTCCAGCCTATCTTAGTGGTATTCTCTCCATATTAATGTGATATAACAAAAAGCTTTAAAGTTGGATTCAAAAAATAAAAGTTAAAATATTGGCACAAAGCACCTTAAAAATGGTGAAAAAAAAATATGTGAATGTCTGTACCTCAATAAAAGTAATGACAGCACTGGTAAAAGTTATCAAAACGTTTTCAGAACTCAAGTTATTTAACCAAAAGCTTGCAACAATTCTTTCACAATCTATTCAAGAAAAGGAGGTAAATCTGGGTAAGAAGTCAAGCTTTGTGTCATTTATGTTTGCCCTATTCCCATCCCTCTTCCCCGCCCAAGCTCTGTGGCTGTCTTAAAAACCAGCAGCCTAGGGAACATGTTAGCTGTTAAAACCAGCATCCTAGCAGCCCCCAGATGGGGCAGAATGTTTTTGGATTTCCCTCAAAAACCTAATCCCCTGAAATCTGTCACTATTTGATCTGTCTAGCAGGTCCTTGGAAAAGCCCCTTTCAATGGGACTTTTCTTTCTTTGAGGTGACTTGAAGATCACTAAGTGAGGAAAACCCTATCCCCAGGGAATTTGTCAAAAAACTAATCAGTGGAGGTTGTTTATCATTGCAGTGTGTGTCTGAGGCAGCACTACCAGTTGGGACAAACGTAATCTTGTCAAAATCATAAAAGGAAAATCTTGAGAATGAGATATCCATGGAAGGTTTGAAAGGCTCCAACACACTCCAAAGATATATAAAGCCATTCATATGTGCAGGACTGTGCACATTCTCAGGAAAGATTGAAAATGTTCAAACTGCTAACCTCTGACTGATCTTCAGGCTGTGTGCAAGCAGAAAGTCATGGCTAAGGCAAAGTGGTAAACTGCCTGCCTGGGTGTTGAAGGCATGACCCAACACACACCCAGAACCCCTCAGAAAACAGTGGGAGACTTACTGGCTCTAGGAATTTTTTAAAAAGGATTTATCTAATCATTAGTGACCAAGTAAGCTAACGGGACAGGGATTTCATTGGTGACCTTCAAACAAAAATACAAGTTTTACAGAATTAGTTTAGGAATGACAATAAACAAACAAACTAATAACAACAACAGATAGGAAAAACAACTGACCCTGGGTGTGGTCAAATGTGATTTCCAGAATTGTCAGACTATATTGTTTAAAATGTGCAGTTTTCAACAGAAAAAATAAAAATGAGAACTTCAAAGAAATAGGGAAGTGTGGCACATGCCCAGAGAAAAATGAAGGCAATAGAAATTGACACTGAGGAAACTCAGGTATTGGTTTTGCTAGACAGATACTTTAAATCAGCTACTATAAATGTGTTCAAAAATTAAACTTTGTCTAAATAATAAAATTAAGTAGAAACCAATATCACGCCAAATAGCGAATATTTATAGAGAGATAAAAATTATATGGAAAATAGATATTTTGGAGTTGAAATGTATATTTGAACTGACAGACAAAAATATTTAGAATATTTGAAGATAGGTCACTTTAGGATACTCAGTTTGAAAAACTGCATTAAAAAAACCATAAGAATCTGCATAAGATAAATAGAAAGAAAAAAGGAAGAAATGAACATACCTTCAAAAAAAATGTGGAATATAATTAAGTGTATGTACAATCATAATGGAAGTCTCAGAAGGAAAAGAGAAAGAGAAATAAGTGGAGAGAATATTTAAAGAAACAATGGCCTGAAACTTCTAAAATTTGTTGAAAAACATTAATCTACACATCGAGGAACCTCAACAAATTCCAAGTAGAAAAACTCAGAGATCCATGTCTAGCCACACCATAAACTGTCAAAGGCCAAAAAACAAAGAGAGAATCGTGAAATTAGCAAGTGAAAAATAACTTATCAAAAGGGGTCTCCAGTAAGAATATAAGCTGACTTATCATTACAAACTGTAGATGGCAAAGACAGTGGATAACATATTTGAAGTGCTAAAAGCAAAAGACTGTCAACTAAAACTTTTGTATAGAGCAAAACTATCTTTCAAAAAGAGAAAGTAAAGTAAGACATTTCCAGATAAATTTAAACAAACAAACAAAAAAAATGAGAAAAAAATTTGTTGCTAGCAGACCTGCTCTACAGGAAATAATAACTGAAAAGACATATGTCAGTAGTAATTCAAATCCACATAAAGAAAGGAAGAGCATGAATAAAGGTAATCACATAGGTAAATATAAAAGATTTTATAAACATATTTTTTGTAGTTCTTTTCGTCTTCTATCTGGTTTGAAAGAGATCTGCATAAAGGAATAATTATAAAAATTTTATGAGCTTATAATGTATCAAGATGTAATTTGTATGTTGATCACAGTACAAAGGCAAAGGAGGAAATGGAGCTATGTTGGAAGAGAGTTTTTTTATACAATTAAAATTCACTTAATGTTAATCCAACTAGATTATTTTAAGGCACAATGTTGTTTCTAATGCCAAGGACAACTACTAAAAAAGTAATTCCAAAGAATATATTAAAAGAAAGAACAAAACCCTAAAATGCAACATTAAAAAATGTTTATTCAACACAAAAAAAGACAGAAATAGGTGAGGAATAGGTGAATAAAAACCAACAGAAAAGTCATATAACAAACAGCAAAATGGCAGACTTCAACCATACCTTATCAACAAATACATTAAAAATAAGAGGATTGAAATTCCAATAGAAAAGCAGAGATTGGTAGAATGATAAAAAAATAAATGCTCCAAGCATATGATATCTATGCTTGGATATATATTATGTTCAAAGACATCAATAGATTGACAGTGAAAGGACAGAGAAAAGATTGACCATGTAAACAGAAATGAGAAGAGAGCATGAGTTACTGTGTCAACATTAGACAAAATGGACTTTAAGACAAAAATTCTTACTAAAGGTAAAGAAGGACATTTTTTGATAATGAAACATCAATCTTTCATGAAGATATAATGATTATAAATATATATTCACCTATCCACACAACTGTTAAATATGTGAATCAAAATCTGACAGAATTGAAAAGAGAAATAGACAATTCGTGAATAATAGCTGGATAATTCAACATACCTCTTCCAACAATGGGTAAAATAACTAGACAAAAATAAATAAAGAAATACAAGACTTTAATGACACTATCAACCAACTTGGCAAAATAGATATCTCTAACACATCAACTAACAATAGAATACAGATTCATCTTGAGAGTACATGAAATAGTCTCCAGGATAAACCATATGTTAGGCCAACAAGCCCAAGTAATTGTACAAAGATTGAAATTCTACAAAGTATGTTTTCTGGCAAAAGCAATAATTAAATGAGAAATCTCTAACAAAAAGAAATTCAGGAGACTCATCAATATGTGGAAATAAAACAACACACTCCTTAACCAGTTAATGTTTTCCAGGGGTTATGGTAATAGGGTAGGAAGTGACTAGTAATGGGCATGAGATTCTTTTTTCAGTTGATGAAAGTATTCTAAAATAAGATAGTGGTGATGATTGCACAACTTTGTGAATGTTCTAAAAACCACTGAGTTGTACAAATCAAAAGGTAAATTTTATGTGATATAAACTATTTCTTAATAACATACATATAGATAGATAGATAGATAGAAACAGATGATAGATAAGCTGACATTTATGAACTATGTAATCCTGAAATGCAACCTGTCTAAAATTCATTTTCCTTGGCTATAAACTGGAAACATTAATGTGTCCTATTAACTCAGAGATTTATGTGTCGTGATAGTTAAAAATCTGTACAAACATCCTTTGCAAATAGTGACTCCCACCTACAAAAATTTTAAGCTGTTATTCTGTTTGACCAACCTACCAAATACATACTATCATATTCTCACTTGCATGCTTAATTTTCTCATGGGGCTAGTTAAATTCAGGCATCTTTTATTTGTCTTGGGAAAATTTAAATATGTTTTCTTTGAATTTGTCATGAAATTGAAAGTAATATTTGTGTCTGGTCTGCTCAACTTGATATCTTAATTAATGGATATTTATTGAGTTTCTGTCAGAGAATATGTAAGAAATGGACTCTTTGGGGGTTATAAATAAGCATAAAATATTCTTTCTGAGTTCAAATATAAAATGCTGCATGTATATATATTCCTTTATACATATATTTATACTCACACATATAAATATAGATATAGATATATGAAGACCACAAAATAAGTACCATGCCATTCAAAAAGCTTATATAGTTTATCTATGTAAAAAATCTTACAAATATTTTAGAGTTCTTTTGGGGAAACTATACACAGAGTCACATTATGACTTCTTAAAATTCCTAATTTTCCATGCACGTGATTGGCAAAACAATAAAAAGTTCAGTGATACTAAGGACTGATAATTATATGGAACATTGGGGAATCATAAACTCTATTGGTGAGCTATGGTTTTGCACAACTAATTTGAAAAAACAATTTTGTTTTATCTATTAAGCTTGCTGATACATTCCCTCAGATGCTGCAAGTACATTTCTTGGTGTATAGCCTAAAGAAACTCTTCATATTATCATACATTTACATGTGCAAGAATTTTTATAGCAACATTATTTATAATAACAGAATATTAATAAGCTACTTAAGTGAGTATCAAATATTGGGCTCAAATTGGTGGTATGAGAAATAGACACAACTGAACACTCATATTGCTCAAACTCCTAAAAGAGGAAACCTTTCTAGGGGTGGTGGTGGTATAATAGAGTATAAGAGAGCAGCACCTTAGTGAGCATCTCTCACAATTTAGGTGTCTCCCAAGAAGTGGCTGGATGTGTGAGGCTGATAGTAATGGTTCCTTCTATAGTCAGGCTCTGCTGTGTTGACTACCTTCTATCCTCTTAATCTCTTGTCAAGAATTAGTAAGGAGTTGAATGATGATGGACAGGTTGAATGATTGATGTATGGAATTGGATCTTAGGAGCTTCCACAGAAGCTTGAGGATCAGGAATTGCTATAATCCAGACTGTGTCCAGACCTCTGTATATTTATACTCCTCGTCTTTTTATACTATCTTCAGAGGGTCCCAATTACTAACAGCTTTCTTCATCTCAAAGTTAATTCAGTGAGACATGTTGAATTAAGTCTTATGTAAGTAAGATTCATTTATTCCTAAATTCCATTCATCAAAATAATGGGCTCTTTCTTTATTACTTCAACTAATTTACTGTGATGACAAAAGCACATCAGTATTCTTGAAAATATAATTGTAAGTAGTGTAAATTTCCCCAATGGAGTAACTCAAAATTATACTTCTTGAATATGTTTTGTTTAATCTTGACAGTAATCTTTCAAAGACAGCTCTCCCATACACTGCTGCAGACTCATTTGCAGGTGCATTATTTATGCTAATTAATCTGTGATTTTGTTAATTGTTTATTTGAACTATATATAATACAGAGGCTCTGAACAATGTTCCTGCTTTTGAGGTATATATCACTTACAGTATCTGAACATAAGTCAGACTATGCTATTGGAAATTCTTTAAATTATTCTATAAAATATGAAAATGCAAGATAAACTATTTTCTTGCCAAAGAATATATATTTATTTATTTATTTCCTTAAAAATCAAATATTTAAATAAATGGATTTCAAAGATCAGATTTTTGTTTTTTGTATTGTCTGACTTCTTAGGCTTTTTATGTGACTTTATTTTGAAATAATACAATCTTTAACCTCATTTACTCTTCCCACCTTGTCTTATAAATACACCTAAATATATGACTCTACTTGTCCCATAACCTGTCTGCACAAATGTGACATTCCTTAATCTCTTTGTCGCACAGTGAATTTTGGAGATTAAAGAAATAAATGGGATGCAGTTTAGAGATTACTCTATTGTGACTGTATGCACATCCTAGTACACTCTATGAAAGCAGAAGTGTTTTTTTAAGCATTCTTTGAGCTACCTGTCAAACTTAATTTGTGTCAATTATACTGCTGTTGATATGTGCTTTTAAGGTGGAGAATCATACAACACATTTTAGTTTTTGGACTTACTTTTCTTTGAGGAAAAGTGTTTTTCTAGCTTTTTTTTTTTTTTAACTACTGAAAGTTGTCATACTTTGGCCCATACACTACATGAATACAAATACAGCTTTTTAACATATTATTACTTCCCAGTACCTTGTCTTTGTAGCCTCTTTCTATCTTGAGGATATAGTGCTCAAAAGGGTTTTTCTCAGAATAAAATCACTAATTCTGAAAAGAAGCAGGATTTCTGAGAAGCATGAAATATTACTCTCCATGAAGAATGCTTGATAGGAGCTCCTTACATTTGAGATTGGAAAAAGTAAATCGATTATTTTTGGTCTGAAGTATCACCCATTCACAACATGTCAAAAGAGACCACTGCTGTCTGCATTAGTCAATTTTTTGGAGCCATCTGCCCACACTGTGGGATATAGTACAGCCAGAATGAGCACGGCAGGTACCTGAGAAAATGCCAGAAGTGGCCTTAGTCAAGATGATTCATTAGCTGGTAGAGAGAATTCCCTGGCTTAAAGGAGATAGAGATTGAAAACTAAGAAAAGTCATCCTTTAAGAGTGCAGCATTTCCCAGAATTCTTGTACATGTCTTTTGGTCCATAGGATTTGCATCTCTCTCTTCATAGTGTCGTTAACACTGTTCTATTTTGCTACTACCTCCCTTGAGTAGCAAAATCATTCTATCTGATGGAAAGAACTAAATATCCTGCTGCAAATGAACACCCTATGTATCTCTGACTAAACTGACTACATAATAAGAGAAAGCAAACGGTGAGGAAAAGCACATTATATCTCCTTTAGGCTTGTTGCCTGATTTTACTAAGTGCAATATGTTTCCTTTTAGTCTTTTAATATATGTATTTATTTTCATACCTGGTCTAAGAAACTAATTAAAAATAATATTAGCAGGAAAACTTCTCTATATTGGTTATCTTGACAATTAATTAGCCTCAATTTAGTCCTAGATTTTAATTATACAACATTTCTGAAAGGAAATATATGTTAACGTGTTTAAACAGTTTTCCCCCATAATTAATTATTCCGTATAATTTAATAGCTTAGAAGGGTATGTCAACAAAAAATTAATCTATAGTCAATTTAAGAAAGAAATGGAAAATTTTACTGCAGCCAACCTGAGCATTATAACCTGGAAGACAATCTTTCAGAAAGCTCTGAAGACTGTTCCACCTGTTAGAGGTCAAGGCACAATTATACAAGTTTTTGAGACAAAGGGTTATATATCAAAGTAACATACTGACAGTTCACAACGTTCAACAAGGCAAGTACTGGGTTATTGTGACCCCTTACAGGATTGAGAAGGGAATGTTACCTCCTATGGAGTTACCTTGCTGGTGCCAGGAGGAAATTGCTTTTTGTTTTGTTTTTTTGGTGAGTAGGCCTTCCCGTGTCTTCTAAGGGGATCTAGTTAATGTATAATGCAGATGCACAATGGGTACTAAAAGGGAGGGGGTAGTGCTTCAAAAGAAAAGAGAGAGAATCTTATGTTTACATTTTTTCTTGTCCTGCCTCAAAAATAATTTTATTTCATGAGTATCTTAGTTTCATTAATTTCCATTAAATTAGTTCAACAAATAGTATCATGTCAATCTGATCCTTATACATTATCATTACCTTGGAATTATACAAGTAGATAGACTACTTCTGAGCTCTTTGGACTCTAGTACATTATATGGTATTGGGTACCCATCTGTTAAGTGATTTACTCCCTTCTTTACACTTTTAAGAATAAAAGTTTTCTTGTTATTGTTTACTTTGTTTTTGTTTTCCTTTGTATTTGCTATATCTCTGTAGTGCTTTGGGAACTAAAAGAGATGCATGTATATAAAATATAGCACATTATTCTCTAGATCTTGTTATTTACAGTTATTTGCAGTTGAATAGTGTAGAATAATACATTGAAAATATTGTATTATAGAAGTTTTCAAGAAATAAACATAGCTGTATATTTAATATATATTTACATAATAGGTTATCATTTCTGTATAAGGAGAAGGATATCACTCCTAGCAAATAAAACATAGGATTATTTTCTTGGTTAATGGACAATTGCTCTGAATGAAGTTTCCAATAAAATAGTGTATGTTTAATGTTAAGTATTTAGTTTGCCATAGTTTTTGGGGGATGAGTTACTCAAGGTGTTTGGTATTAGTTAAAGGGTTATATAAAATTAGTGGATATTTGATTTTTCAAATCTCTGTATAAATGGATTTAATTTACATATAAATATATTCTATATTATACATCATACAGTATATAATAAAATATATAGTTTGTGTATCAACTAGCATTTAGAAACATAATCTGCAAAGAATTCTGATGATTTTATTTATCCTAGTTGATAGAATTTGGCGGGAAAAATATGCCGTTTAAACAGACTATTTCAATGTGCCTCCCTACTGAAAAGATTGTGCTAGATCCTGAACCAAGAGTAAGCAAGGTCTGAATGATTTATTCAATTGTATCAGGCTCATCTCTTTCAGAAAACATTGCTCCCTTTCTATTGTTAGCAATTGTTATCTACTCTTAAACTCACAAAAATTAAAGAGATGATCTTTCTCACACAATTGCTATAATTAATAAAACTGCTACGATATTGGCTCCAAGGAATGAATACTATTTCCTTGTATACATCCTACTTGGGCTCTGACAGAGGGTATAATATCTCAATTTTGATAATTAAGACATAATATCTACAATTCTGAGATCATTCTTTGTATCAAATTTGATATGGGAAAAATATTTTCTATCAAAACAATGGTAAAGATGATAGTTGGGTATAAGTGCCTTTAGGTTGAATAATATTTCTCTAAAATTCATGTCTATCCAGAACTTCATAATGTGAACTTACTTGGAAATAGGGTCTTTGCAGATGTAATTAAGGAAAGGATTAGTGCAGGTCCTAAATCTAAGGTAAGTGCTTACAACAGAAAGTAAAGGACATACCAAGACACAGAGAAGAAGATCACGTGAAGATGGGGGCAGAGATTAAAGTGATGCAGCTACAAACCAAGGCACATCAAGGATTACAGGGGGCCACCAGAAGCTGGGAAAAGGCAAGGAAGTATTCTTCTAGGAAAAATTTTTCCCTAGAGACTTCATAGGGAGTATGGCCCTGCCAATACCTTGATTTCAGACTTCTAGCCTCCAGAACTACATAAACTTCCATTGTTTTAAGCCACCAAATAACGGCAATTTGTTACGGTGGCCCCAAGAAATTACGACGGTGACATGGCCTAATTTTAGGCATATTTAGCATTACTGAGGTTTTGATGTCCTTGTGTCTGAAGCAAATCATCTTTTCTGGATGAACTACATATTTCCATCTACTGCTTCAGCTATGTACCATCTCCACCAGTCTTCACGATAACGTGGTTCCAGCAATTTTTTCTTCCTGTTTATGGGATCAATTTCCATAATTATAATATATCCTAAGAAGAAAAAGAAAGCCCGAAATCCACCTTTTGACTCTACAATGGCTTCAAGCTAATCCACCTTTTTTTCCTGTAGGAAAACGTATTCCAGAAGTTTTTTGTTTTTTGTTTTTTAATTTATTTTATTGAACTATAGTTGATTTGCAATGTTGTGCAGAAGTTCTCTTATAATTACATATTCATTTTCTATTTTTTCAGGTTGTTATTTTCATATTCTGCTAACATTTTTCAATTACATGGCTGTTGCAGATTTTCTTAGTTAACATTCAGCATTTTTTTCCTTGCTTATTTCCACAATAAGCAAGAATCTGGAAATGCTACTCATTTGTCTAGGTTTACTTATCATTAGGAACTGCTGTGTGACAAAATTCTGAACACTAAGACCCCAAATGGAAGCGCATGTTAGGCTTGAGAAGATATTTGTTTCCTTATATGGGAGAAGTGCTGATTTTTCTTTTTCCTTCTGCCCTGAAAGTGGATGTGATTCCTAGACCTTTAGAAGTCATATGCTGACCAGTTTCAAAACATTTAAGGACAAAAGTCCAATGTATTAGGGATAGTAGAGGAGAAAAATAGAAATGACTTAGATCCTTGATGGTAATGTTGAGCTGCTGAACAAGCCTGAGATTACCTTCATCAAGTTTATCAAGAATCCTTCTTAAGCCACTCTATAGCTTAAGGAAAAATTGTGAGGGTTCTCTGTTATTCCAACTATAGAATTTACTTTAAATGATGTATAGTTGATTTACAATGTTTCAGGTGTACAGCAAAGTAGTTATACATACATATATATATATATATATATATATATATATATATATACACACACACACATATTCTTTTATTTTTTAGATTCTTTTCCATTATAAGTTATTACAAAATATTGAATATAGTTTCCTGTGCTATACAGTAGGTCCTTGTTGTTCATCTATTTTATATATAGTAGTGTGTATCTGTTAATGCCAAATTCTAATTTATCCCTTCCCCCTCTTTTCCTCTTTGGTCACCATAAGTTTGTTTTCTATGTCTCTGAGTCTGTTTCTGTTTTGTAAATAAGTTTATTTGTATCATTGTTTTAGATTCCACATATAAGTGATAGCATATGATATTTGTCTTTCTCTGTCTGACTTACTTCACTTAGTATGATAATCTCTCGGTCCATCCATGTTGCTGCATTCTTTTTCTATGGCTGAGTATTATTCCATTGTATATATATACCACATCTTCTTTATCCATTCATCTGTCTGTGGACATTTAGGTTGCTTCCATGTCTTGGCTATTGTAAATACTGCTGCTGTGAACACTGGGCTGTGTGTATCTTTTCCGGATATATGAGGAAAAGAAAGAAAAGAGTCTTCCCCAAGCTTCCACCCTCCCTTGGGTTGGGATGCGGGTGTAGGGGGCCTCACTATATATCATACACTTTAATTATCTCAAGTTCAGAGAGGTGAATCATTTGCTTAACACCACACAGCAAGTGGCCTTAGGATGCGATCTTAGGTTTGTCCAACTACAGAGCTCAGGATCTTACATGATGGCCTTACTGCATGTTGAGAACTGACCTCACTTTCCTCCGGCCTGACTGCAGCTCATTCTCCCTCCCACCCCCACTGCTTTCCAGTGGGAACAGTAGGAACAGAAGGAATATTGGTAGTGGAGCCCCAGAAGTGGGATTGCTGGATCATATGATAACTCTATTTTCAGCTTTTTAAGGAACCTCCATACTATTCTCCATAGTGGCTGCACCAATTTACATTCCCACCAACAGTGCAAGAGGGTTCCCTTTTCTCCACACCCTCTCCAGCATTTATTATTTCTAGACTTTTTGATAATGGCTATTCTGACCAGTGTGAGGTAATAGCTCAGTGTAGTTTTGATTGACATTTCTCTAATAATTAATGATGTCAAGCATCTTTTCATGTGCCTGTTGGCCATCTGTAGGTCTTTGGAGATGATTGACCAACTATAACATTTCTAACAGAACGATAATTATAGATTGTTGTGGTTTGAAAAAAAAAAAAAAAAGGATGGTAAATACAAGCCTAAAAAAAAGCCTTATTATCCCAGTTTCCCTTTTCCTCAACCCTCTACATTCTTTACCTTCCTTCAAGGCCAAATTTTGGGAAAGAGTGGTTTACGTCCTCTCTACCTTTCTACCTCCCACTGCTTCTACTCACTCCAATCTGGCTTCTGGCTCTATATCCTCTGGAAATTTACCAAGTTAATTGGAATTTTTTATGCCCTCATCTTCTCTCATTTCACTGAAGTGCTCAAATATTTGACTATGTACTGCTTTTTGAAACAGTTTTTTCTTTTACATAACACCCTATCACACTGTTGGCTTTTTGTCACTTTTTAAAAATTGATCCTGCATGAAAACTGAAATCTTAAAATTGGTGTCCCTCAAAGTTTGGCCCTGATACTTTGTTCTTTGCTCTTTATACTCTTTCCCTAAGTGATATCACACTTCTATTGGCTACAAAATAATCAATACACCAATGACTCATAAATTTGTATCTTGAGCCCAGACATTTTCTCTGAGCTTCAGTCATATGTAACCAAGGGCCCATCTGACATTTCTTCTTGACTAGCTTATACTTTCTCAAATTTGTTTTCATAAGTTGTCTCACAACTGCACCATGTATTCCTCACAAATTCTTCTCTATTTCATAAAAGGTACTCTTATCCAATATCCAATTATTTGTTCAAGCTTGAACCTGGGGATCCCTGATTCCTCCCTTTATTATGAACATCATATCAAATCTGTCATGATTTCTGTTGATTCCACCATCACTATTCTCCATCTGCATGTCTGACATCTGCTATATTACTGCACTGACCTCTTAACATGTTCCCCTCTGTCAATCATTGCTAGACTCCAGTTGATCTTCTATTATACAGAAATCAGAAAGATTTTTAAATGAATATAAAAACTAAAAATCAAATCAGTTTCTCCCCAGATTCCACTCTCTAATATCTTCACATTGCAGCTGGGATAAAATCCAAACATTACTTCATGGCTTACAAGGCCCTGATAATTTACATTATTTTGTTGAAGCAAATCTCCTCCACCTTGCATGAATCATTTTCCTCAATGTGCCCTAGGCTCTTAACTGACCAGAGAATTAGCTCATGCTGTTCCCTGTCCTTATAATATTTTCTTTGGGTGACTGACCACTTCTTGTTCTGCAGATATTAATTTAAATCTTTCAGAAATTTCTTCCCTGTTTAAAATTTACTTCCCTTCCATCCTCTATTCCATTATTATTATTCCATCTATTTATTTTATTATATTTTTACAATCTGATATATACGTATAATCTGATATATATGTTTGTATATATGTGTGTGTGTATATATATATATACATATATATATGTTTTATTCAACTACAAGCTTTACTTCTAAGTTTTTTGCCAATATATTTTCAGTGTTACCAAAGGCCTGGCAGAAAATAGTCATTTATTTAATAAAGAGTCATTGAATAACTAATATATATATATATATATATATATATATATATATATATATGCCAGGCACAGTTAGAGGTGCTGGTTATATGATAGAGGATAAGATAAATTACCTACTTTCATTAATTTTGTGTTCTGATTTTACGAACTTGTCTCTAGTGAACAGCCACATGAGGCCTTTGCATTAATTATATCTCAATAAAGCTGGGGAAAAAAAAATAAGGCCTCTGTGAGAAGGTAAACTTTAAATTGATTCCTAAGTTATAAAAAGTTCTCAACCAAACAAAATTCTGGGGGAAGATTATTCAAGGCAGACAATACATAATACAAAATCTCTAATTTATATGTGTTCAAGAGATAAACAAAAAGTCATATGGCTAGAAATCATGATGCAGTAGAAAGCTGTTTATAGATAATACTGTGAAATTAGGTAGAGAACATCTTGCACAGAGGTTATTGAAGAGTTATAAGCAAGGAGCTTCACTGATAGGAAGGAAGGAAGGAAGGAAGGAAGGAAGGAAGGAAGGAAGGAAGGAAGGAAGGAAGGGAGGGAGGGACGGAGGGAGGGAGGAGGCAAGGAATTTATTGGGAGTGCTCTGATGATATTACCTGCTGATTGAGCATATGGCTAAAAGATAGTGAAGGGTCTCCTGCTGCTGCCGCGCATAGAGTGATTTCAGGCATTCTGCAAGTTCATTGAACCTGCTACTTCATGTTAAGTGACATCTGACCAACTGAAAATTTCCAAACCCTGGCAGTCACTTCTAATATCCTCATATGATCCTGGATCTTCATTTTAGTAACTTAATGCTTCAGCTAAATGAATTCTCCATGAATATTCTTTTGACATAGTGATTATCACCTCATTTCTCATTGTGAAGAGGTCAATGTCAGACAGGTCTAAATGGAGGGATGCTGAGGCTCTGCTTGTGAGAGAAGCCATGTAGGAGTCCCCATCATGTCCAGAAGCAAAGCCTGTAGGGATACATGCAGGACCATGGACACCAGAGGCTAGGTGGACTCACAAAGCCCATCTCTTTGCCAGAAACTCCATGACTCCCTCCACACCATGTCATTTCAGCCTAAGTAAAACACAACATCCTTTAATAAAGATTTTTGATGAACTGCGCTCTCCTATTCCCCAACATGTTGGTTACTACTTACTCTCTCATTAAAGTTGTTATCTCATTAAAGACTAGTAATTTGAGAACGAATTTTCATTTTAGGCTACTTACATACCAGTCATTAATTTGCAAATAGGCAATTTGTTTGCTAATTCTTCAAAATATATGTATACAAATATACACATTTTGCAATCTGGACTATACATGTTTCATTTTAAATGTTTTGCTGGTGAAAAAGAAAGATTTTTAAAGTAGATTTATGTATATATATATTTGGATTTGAGTAAGCTCTTGGGTAAATATTGACTAATTTTTTAAAAGATAATATGTCTTCTACAATTTATTCTAACAATTTTTTTTTACTTTTTAATCTTTATGATTTTTTAATTCTCTTGTGGAATATATTTATAGGCATACATATTTTAGTATGTTTGTGCTCATAATATAATTATTTTATTATAATAATACCTTGCATTTATTTGGTATTTACTATGTGCCAAGCAAGGGTTCAGCACAGTTTATAAGGTTAATCTCACTTAATCCTCAAAACAGCTCTATGAGTTTCTTATTGTCAAACAAACCATTAAATACATGAGGAAACTACGATAGAAAGACATTGAATAATATTCTCAAAATTTAGAGATAATATGATTAAGACTGGAATCTTCTAAGCCTGGAATATGACCCCAAAGTGTCTGATCCCATCTTCAGTTATTGATTTGCGAAAATTTGGCATTTGTGCTTAAAAGAATCTTATTTCTAACTCTGTTTTAATAAATATTCTGACACTTGTTAAATAATAAGGAAAAAATTTCATTCAAGACTATTGAGATAGGTGTCAAGACTATTACATCAGGGGAGAAGATCAGACTCAACTCCAAATACAACAATAACAAGTGAGGATTTATAGCCAAGGAGTACGTTGGGAAAGGGGGAAGTGTTGGATGGAAAATTCTAACAGGAGACATCAGAGGTAGGGAGAATTCATGCTAACTTGACTTAACAGGATTCTTGCTTTGGGCAGGAGGGGGGTGATCGGACAGCAATGGTAGGGGATGAGAAATTTGATCAGATATTGAAAGTGATCAGATATCAAGGGTGGAATAATTCTCTCTAAACAGACCTAGCAGGATTATTGCTAAAACTGGGCTATGCAGGTCTGGCAAGGATATGGGCCAAGGTCAAGTCCTTGTAAAGAAAATGGCTTAGCAGAAACTGACTAAGGTTTGATTATGTAAAGCAGCAGTCCCCAATCTTTTTGGCACCAGGGACCAGTTTCGTGGAAGACAATTTTTCCACCGGGTGTAGAGGGATGGTTCAGGTGGTAATGCAAGCGATGGTTCAGGTGGTAAGGTGTGCGATGGTTCAGAGAGTAATGAGTGATGGGGAGCGACAGATGAAGCTTCCCTCACTCGCCCACCGCTCACCTCCTGCTGTGTGACCTGGTTCCTAACAGGCCATGGACTGCTATCAGTCCGCAGCCTGGGAGTTGGGGACCCCCGATGTAGAGTGTCTTATCAATTTACCACAAAAAATACAAAATTTTAAAGATGGAGAGGACCTGACAAGTAGCCTGAGTCAACCTATGCTCTTTCTAGAGGAAAGCGCTAAATATTATGTACGTTTGCTTATTCAAAGTCACTTGGTTGATGGCAGACATGAGACAATGAATTAGCCCTATGCTCTTGCCTTTACATTATTATTGTCCCTTATTGGATATTTTACATATTATTCGAATATCTAAGACATTGAATACTATGTAAATGCAGAATGACACAAGATATAATAGGTAAAATTTGTTTTAGAACTCCCAATAAAAATCGACACTAATTGCTTTAGATTGCTCTTCTCTCATCCATTTATCTTTAGTTAAAAAAAAATATTTGTAGGTTTACTAACAAATAGCATATTTATTGCTTAAATTGGTGTTGACTAGATAGTTTTGCAGGATCTTTTAATGTCAAATGGAGTCTATGGAAATAGATTGGAATTCCAAGCTCTGTGCTAAAGGTCTTCTGTGGAGCTGTAAATGAAAAACAGTATGTGAGAATATTGTTTTAGCACCTGTTTTATTGCCTGCACTTGATGTAATTAGTGTATTTAAAGACAGCCCTATTGGTTACACCATATGGTTTGTAATCATTAGTATAATAATAGATGTACCATTTAAAATAGAGCTCAACAATGGAATGCTATTGTTCCATTATGTTAGCATAATAGAGGGTTTTCAGAGTGTTGACTGAATCCCAATTTTGAATCTCTGACACATTTAGGTTCCCTAGGATAAAAAATTTTATGTGATAAAAAAGCAAACTTGCTGTTATTTGATTTAAATATTAGTAAATATTTTTATGCTTCCTTTGACATGGTTGACCCTAAAATAATGATATTTTAAATAAACTATTATTAATGATGACAATGAATCTCATTAACATTTTCAAATGTGGAGATGTGTTGTGTTCTGGTTTGCGAAAACTGGTTTTCCATTGTGAACATTTAATTAGCTTTTTATTCACACTAATTTCAGTTGTTATTAGAATGGGAAACATTTTTCTGACATAAAAAGTTTAGCAGGAAATAAGAAAGTGACACAAGTTCTTATAAACTATAGAAAAAGTACCTTTAAAAACCTTGAAAACATCCTTTATGTTTACAGTTGGCTCCTAAGTGACAACACCTAGAAGTTAATCAGTGATTCTATCTTCTCACTTAGTACAAACTACAAGAAGTGACAAGCAAAACAGGAATCCCACTGGAGATAAGATTACAAGCAAAATAAGAAGACACTGATTTCCAGTGCTGTTAACCAACACTTACATATGCATATACACGCATTTTTAGACATATGCATGTAAAGAACCTATACTTGTGACTATATATGATATACATATTTTTAAATATAAATTTAAATTTGAATGCATATTTTCTCCATAAAAAAAACTAACTTCAAATGAATTAGTTGAAAACTGAATTTCAAATTTGAATGAAGAAGTTAAAAATATATATAGCCTCAAAAACAAACCTAAATGCTTGTTTTCCTCCAACATACAAAATGGGGTTTTATTTTTATAATTTCTAAATTAAATACACCAATTTAAGTGTTCTCTGACTTTTTTGCATGAGAAACTCTTTGAATTAATAAAGAAAACAAAACACAATACTTCATTGTCTCATGGTGCAAGGTACATATTCAGCTTTTTCTAATTCAATAATACCCCATCAAAAGAACTAGATGACCTTAATGCTGCTACCCCTTGCCTGCCACCACCCCCCCCACCTGTGCTGCTTTGTGTTTTCTTTATCTATTTCATGTCTGTGGAGGCCAATACTGCCACATTATATTTGCCAATTAAGGCAGCTTGATTTATTACCCATGATACATCAGTCCCTTGCTCTTAGGCGTTCCCTACACAACTTGCATGCGCTGCTGCTCTTGGCATGCTTATTTTTCCATATGCCATTGTCATTTTTCTTTAGTGACATTGAGCTTTACCACTATTAGCTCATTTATGGAGGCATATAGTGGAAGTCTTCGTCTGTAAGATGTTAATAGTAACCTACCTTTTTTCTTTTACATGTTCATCATAATTGTAATTTTAATATCTATATAATATTCTGTTTAATTGAAATGTCCACATTTACTTAATCATTCCCCAATTAGTTGGACATTTACACTGCTTCTCAGACAGAATATCCTAGCTGATTCTTAGTAGAAGCTAACTTTATTAAGCTAAAAAGTACTCTTGGGTATGCCCTTGTCATTTGCCTTTGTCAACACTTCAACCACTAATGGGGTTAGTCACACATGTTAAAAAGAGATCTATACCACCCAAGAAGTCCTCTGCTTAGGCTGACACCTCCAGTTGCTCCAATTGTTCCCTTTCCACTAGTTTCTTATTTCTCACTCTGAACAGGTAGGGTGGTACTGATCTTTACCACTGTTCTGTATTTACATCAGCTGAGGTACACAGAAAATTCCTAGCAGCCATTGGTGTTATGAAATGCAGTGCCCCTGTATAGATACACATAATGAAATGGGGTGGAGATTAAGGGGCAGGATTGAAACAAAAGTAAAGAAGGGAATTGTGGGTAGGGAAGTGGAATTGGGAGCTGTAATAAGGCATACAGGAAACTATGGAAGTGCTTTGTGTAATAGATGACTTTTGTTTTAGCTCAATCTACCAAAGCTGTGTGAAGCTTATGGGAATATTAACATCTTATGGACCAAGGCCATTTGTTGAAAAGACTATCTTTCTCGGTAGAATTATCTTGTACTTTTGTCAAAAATCATTGGCTGTATAGGTGTTTACGTATTTCTGAACTCTTCTGTTGCAGTGTTCCTTTGTCTTATATATCTGTTGACCTACTTGATACTTATGCAAATTTCACACAGTATTATTTATTTTAGCTGAATAGTATTTCTTTTTTTAATCAGGAAGTATAAGTCTTCTAATTTTGTTGTTCTTTTTCAAGATTATTTTGGCTATTCTATTACTTTTGTTCTATTTTATAACTTTTAGAATATGCACGTCAAAATTTTATGCTTGGTAAAATTTAAGTCAGCACATAGTTGGGCCTTGCCTGTTTATCCAATGTAAGATTTCATTTTAATTGGAGTGTTTAGTCTAGTTTGTTGGTGTATAATTGTTCCTAACAGTCTCTTGTGAAATTTTGTATTTCTGTGGTATCAGTTTTGTGTCCTTTTTCATTTCTAATTTTATTTATTTGGGTGTTCTCTTTTTCTCAGTTCAGCTAAGTATCTGTCAATTTTGTTTACCCTTTCAAAAATCAACTCATTTTTATTGATCTTTCTACTGCCTTTTTATTCTCTATTTCATTTATTATCAGTTATCATTTGTCAGTCCTATACTTACTCTTTTCCCCAAATATTTTAGCTACCCTGAACTAGTTAAAGGTCCTGAAATATTTTAGTTTATCTTATTTTTTAAGCCCTTGGTCTTTCCTTCTACCATATCTTCATGCTAATCACCTTTTCTTTGTCTCATTAATAAAGAAGAGAAAAAGAAGTGTTTACCCCTTCCTATAAAGTAGCCTTCATAAAGCTACACAAGAACTTCTGTCTATAACTTATTGATGGTACTTTACATATATATGTGCTTATCTTCAAAGAAAGCTGGAAAACATAAACATAATCCTAGCCCTGCCCCAAACACAATCAGTTTTCTTTTAATAAAAAGGAAACAAGTAACTAGCACTATTTTCATAATGACTCGTTTGGCTGCATAAATACTGTTAAATTTGTACTGATCTACATAATAGCAGACAATCCTCTTCCCGGAGAGAAAAAAATAACCATTACTTTATATAGCTCAAATTCTAGAATCTCTGAGCCTAGTAAGGTTCTACCCATCAGGTCTCTGTGTGGCTATTTGTGGTACAGCAAACTGTAAAATAAATACTAATCTGCACTTAACACAATGGAGAATAAAGATAATGGCCATAGTAAAAACACCCATGTGGAGAGAAAAATGGAAAACACAGCAGACCCTACAAATTAAGTTCCTGGGCAGGGGTAGTAGAGATTCCATGTACAAGACATGGAATGAGATAATATGTTCACTCATTTTGCAGATTTTCCTCCTATTTATGGGGAAGGACTTGCTTGCTCTTTATTCTTTGGCCCATAGCTGAGTTGGACATTGGAGAGGATGTACTACATAGGGGCTTCACAGTTTTCGCAGGAAACTTCTTATTAAATGGAATTAGAAGATCCTGTGGTCTGTTAAACATTTAATAGTCTTGGTCTGTTTCAATTCAGGCTAGGATTTTTTTCATTATAATTTCTTTAAAAACCCAACCCGTTTCTAGTTTGTTTGCTGTTTTTAAATTCCACAGACAGATTTGACAGTCAAACCTTTTGAAACATATTGGTTTCTGGTATGGAGTAGATTATTTTTTACTCACTACAACTAATAATTATGTGGTTTCTCTGTGCCCAAATTCTTACCCTGAGGCAATAAAAGTCAGCTGTTACTCTCCATATATGGGTTCTGTATCGTAGGCAAGGAACCCCAATAAAATTAATCTAATTGTAGGAGAAAATGTCAGTTGTCCCCTCTCCTTATCTGTAAGTGTCTCCTTGGAAACATAATGGAAAGAATCTTGAGTTGTTATTGTAATTCTTTAGATTGTAAGTAAATTTCTCCTAAAGAAAGAAACAACCAGTGTTTCCAGTTTTGTAATCCATAGTATCTCATAGTCCCAAGCCTTACCCTCTCTTGAAATATTCCTCTAAGAAAGTAAATCTCTCTGGAGTCCCCATTAGCTAATCAGTCATAAATTAACTTCTAGGGAGCCTAGGTCCTAAGTTTCAGTAAAATTTTCTACAAAAGTCCTAAGGCTGTAGAAGCATAAAGCATATTTTCTCTACAGTCTAACAGGTTTTAAGCTTGAACATCATCATTTTGTTACTTGCCTGTATATTCTGCTTTTCAATCTAGCCCTCAGAAAAAGTATAGCTATCTTTAGACCTTTAAAACAATAAGTTTCAATGAAAACCCAGCACATCTGCCACTTTCTTTCTCAAAAGACTTATGACCTTTATATTATTGTCACTCATATTTTCTTAAGGTTGTGATTTCAATTCCACCAGTTACAAAACTTTTAATTTAAGAAACAGAAGAAGGCAAAAATTTTCTCAGCCTTCAGAATTACAAATTACAGAATATTCAGTCAACTTAGTTTGCACGTTATAAGTAGGATTATCTTAATTTATCCATTTCTGTTTGAAGATCTTCTGGCTTCAGTCTGACTTTATCTGCCTCATAGGTCCTTACTATAGACCAATATATATCAAAGAAGTGCAAACATACACAAAATTTCATTATTTCAATTATTGCTCTTAGTGATAGATATACAGCAAGACTTACAAGGTATAGGAAATTACCTATAAAATATTTTATCACAAATTGGTAATGCTTTCCAGCTTTTTAGTCTATAAAATCTGCCATCACTTCCCTCAATGCCTCAAATCCTTTATTTAGCCAAATTCTATTTTTAGGTTATTTTACTTTAAGCATTTTACTTTCAAATGCAAAGTAAAATACCGATTAAGATTAGGTTTGGGGGCTTCCCTGGTGGCGCAGTGGTTGAGGGTCTGCCTGCCAATGCAGGGGACACGGGTTCGAGCCCTGGTCTGGGAAGATCCCACGTGCCGCGGAGCGGCTGGGCCCGTGGGCCACAACTGCTGAGCCTGCGCGTCTGGAGCCTGTGCTCCGCAACAAGAGAGGCCGCGATGGTGAGAGGCCTGCGCACCGTGATGAAGAGTGGCCCCCACTTGCCACAACTAGAGAAAGCCCTCCCAAAAAAAAAAAAAAAAAAAAAAAAAGATTAGGTTTGGATTAGAATAATGGAGACATAAAGACAGTAACATAAACATATCAGGCAGAAAAATAGTTGGAGGCTGGTATGGTGACTCCATGAGTTTATTGGAGACACAGTTTTCTTCTTTCTTTTTGGTGAGTCATCCATGGCTTTCATCCTCAAACCCACCTCTTGGGTTAAAATGGATGCTAATCTTCAAGGCATTGCATCTACACTCAAGGCAGCAGAAATGAGGAAGAAAGGAGAAAGGATTTTTTGCCTTATACACAGAATTTAGCTGTATTTCATTGGCCCTCTTAGTCATCATTCATGCCTACACTCCAGAAGATTGGGAAATGTGTTCCTATAACAATTTGCATTGTAAATCTGAGAAAGAAAATTCAGATTTCCTTTCTGAGTAGAAAGAAAATGATTCAGCAATCAGCCACAATTAAATAGATTCTGTAACACATATGGAATCCCAAACCTACCCTTTATTTCTTTTCTTCATGTCAATCTCCATGAATAAGTGCAAGAATTTAACAAATTATGGCCAGGCATCTGTTTATGTACTTACTAGTTAGGAAGCTGAATTTGTAACCTCAATGTTAATTATAATGTTTTAAATGGGTATACCTCAATAACTCATTTTTTACTCATTTATTTGTTTATTCATTTATAATCAGTTCTAGTTTAGGTTAGATATTTAAATTTCAGAGATTATTTTAAAACCTTGAGACAGAATGGCATTACCATGAGCAAAGACACTATGATATGAAGATTGAGGCTTGAAGCACTCCACAATTTAGAGGTCAGGAAAATGAGAGTTTGGGATAATGAGAAGAAGATAGGTAAAAGGAAATGGAGAGTGCAGTTAAAACAAAGTTAGGGGTGTATTTAAGGTGACATTCGAATTTGTTAAATGGCTTTGACAGGGCAAGAGATAAGTACCAAAAATTTATCAGTGGATTTGACAATGTGAGAGTTATCCTGACAAAAAATTGTTTTGCTGGAATGGGTGGGGGAAAATTGTATCCACTTTAGCCACTGAAAGAAATGGGAAGAAGCAAACTACAGACAGTGGGTATAGATAACATTTTAAATAAAAGGAACAGAGAGAACAAATCATACATGTATACAGAAAGTTTATTACAAATTTAGTGAATATATTTTAAAATATTTTGCTGAGTACATTTTTCCAATGTGTGACATGGAGAAAATAGAGATAAACAAATCTTTAAAAGAAAACTTGTTAAAGTTATAATGTGTTATGCAGTATGATAGATTACCATAGACATTAAATTTTATTTTATATGAGTATGTATTTGAAATTATAAATCCTTGCAATATATTAAAAAATAAAAATTATGTTTCAAAATATAGAAATAAATTATATAACTTTGTGATACATATTTGTTTGCATATATATTGGTTTGTATAATTATATCAATAGATATTAGAGCCAAGTACACAGAAAAGTGGAATAATATATATCAAAATGTCAACACTTCAGTGATTATAATAGGGACTATGAATTATAGAAAATATTTATTCCTTTTGTTTTTCTAACATTTTCCAAATGTTTTACAGTAGGTATATATTACTTTAGCAATTAAAAAAATCATATATAAATAAATCACATATATGTGTGCATATATATATATATATATATATATATATATATATATATATATATATATGTAGTATTGGGTAATGCACGCCCTCAAAAAAAAATCAAAACTCCATTCAGGATTAAGCCACATGTAATTTTAGTTTTTGTCCTTTAACTCATCAGCAAATATTTATGTGGAATCTATTATATTTTGATAGAATGTAACACTAAGGCTCCTTTTCTTGTTATTTGTTATTTTGAGATTTTAATGTGTTTCAGCTTAATTTTATTTTTCATTGACAACATAATCTTCCCACAAAGCATTAACCTACTTATTAAATATCTTTCTTCAATAGGCATTTTTCTAGATGCAAATATTCTGCATAGGCATCTATGCATTTTTCTTAACTCTCCTTTCTAATCTTGTTGAATAATTTACACTCATTCTTTGGGTTACTGTTTAAATATCTCCTCCTCAGCACCCTTTTTGATAAATCCTCCCTTATCATATAAATCAGATTCTCTTCATTATAGTTTCTTTAACTTTCTTATAAAACATTTGTAATATTAAGTAATTATAAATCTATTCAAGTGCCTAAATATATTAAAGCAAATATTAACAGACATAAAGGGAGAAATTGATAATAATACAGTAATAGTAAGGGGACTTTGAAACCCCACTTACTTCAATGGACTGATCATTCAGACAGACAATCAGTAAGGAAACAGTAGTCTTAAATCACACATTAGACCAATTGGACTTAATAGGTTTCTACAGGAAACTCCATCCAAAAATAGCAGGTTACACATTCTTTTCAAGTGCACATAGGATGTTCTCCAGGATAGATCACATGGTAGCCTACAGAAAAAGTCTCAACAAGTTTAGGAGGATAAAATAATATCAAACATTTTTTCTTACTTCAGTGATACAAAACTAGAAATTAATTACAGGAAGAAAAATGGGAAAAGCACAAACATGTGGAGACTAAATCATGCTACTATAAAAACAATGGGTCAATAACAAAACCAAAATGGAAATCAGAAAATACCTCAAGGCAATTGAAAATAAAAACACTACTTTCCAAAATATATGGGACATGGCCAAAGAAATTCTAAGAAACAAACAAACAAAAAAATCTCAAACAACCTAACCTACCATGCAAAGGAAATAGAAAAAGAAGAACAAATAAAGCCAAAAGTCAACAAAAAGAAGGAAATAATAAAGATCACTTTATTCCATTAATCAAGTGGAATTTATTCCAGGGATGCAAAGATGTTTCAATACCCACAAATCAATCAGTGTGATATATCACATTAACAAAAGAATGGATAAAGGTCACATGATCATCTCAACTGACCCCAAAATAGCATTTGACAAAATTCAGCATTGATTCATGATGAAAACTCTCATCAAAGTTGGTATATTTTAACATAACAAAGGCCATTTATGACAAACCCACAGCTAACATCATACTCAATGGTGGAAAGCTGAAAGCTTTTCTGCTAAAATTAGGAACAAGACAATGATGCTCATTCTCACCAGTTCTGCCTAACATGGTATTGGAAGTCCTAGTCACAGAAATCAGGCAAGAAAAAGAAATAAAACATCCAAATGAAGGGAGTAACTAAAAACATTCAGTATTTGCAAAATACATGATACTATACATAAAAAAAATCCTAAAGTCTCCACACACACACACATACACACAAACATAAACACAACTATTAGAACTAATATATGACTTCAGTAAAATTCCAGAATATAAGGTTAATATACAAAAATCTGTTGCTTTTCTATACACTAGTAAAGAACTATCAGAAAAAAAAATTCAAGAAAACTATCCCATTTACAATTGTATCAAAAATAATAAAATACCTAGGAATATATTTAACCAAGGAGGTGAAAGCCCTGTACTTTGAAAACTATAAGATATTGATAAAGGAAATTGAAGATGATACAAATAAATGGAAAGATATCCATGTTCATGGATTGGAAGAATTAATATTGTTAATATCCATACTACCCAAAGCAATCTACAGATTTAATGCAATCCCTATCAAACTATCCATGGCATTTTCCACAGAACTAGAACAAATAATCCTAAAATTTATATGGAACCACAAAAGACCAAATAGCCAAAGTGATCTTAAGACAAAAAATAAAGCTAGGGGCTTCCCTGGTGGCGCAGGGGTTGAGAATCTGCCTGCCAATGCAGGGGACACGGGTTTGAGCCCTGGTCTGGGAAGATCCCACATGCCGCGGAGCAACTAAGCCCGTGTGCCACAACTACTGAGCCTGCGCGTCTGGAGCCTGTGCTCTGCAACAAGAGAGGCCGCGATAGTGAGAGGCCCGCGCACCGCGATGAAGAGTGGCCCCCGCTTGCCACAACTAGAAGAAAGCCCTCGCACAGAAACGAAGACCCAACACAGCCAATAAATAAATAAATAAATAAAATTTAAAAAAAAAAAAAAGAGGAGTCTCTTTAAAAAATAAATAACATTGCATTTAAAAAAAATAAATAAATAAATAAAATAAAGCTAAATGTATGCTGTTGGTGGGAATACATATTGGTGCTTTCACTATGGAAAACAGTAAAAAAGTTCCAAAAACACTAAAAGTGAAACTACCTTGTGATTCAGCAATTCCATTCCTGGGTATATTTTAAGAAAACAGAAACACTAACTTGAAAAGATACATGCACCAAATGTTCACGGCAGCATTATTTACAATAACCAAGATACTGAAGCCACCTAAGTGTTCATCAACAGATGGATGGATAAAGAAGATGTGGTAGATATATATACAATGGGATATTACTCAGCCATAAAAAGAATGAAATTTGCAACAATATAGTTGGACAAGAGAGTATTATACTTAGTGAAATAAGCCAGAGAGAGAAAGACAAATAATTGTATGTTATCAATTATATGCGGAATATAAAAAATAAAACAAAGGAATGAATATAACAAAACAGAAACAGACTCACAGAAATAGAGAACAAACTAGTGGCTACCAGTGGGAGAAGAAAGGGGGGAAGGGCAAGAAAAGTGTAGGGGTTATAAACTTCTATGTATAAAATAAAAAGGCTTCAATAATATATTGTACAGCAAAGGGAAATATATCCATTATTTTATAATGACTTTAAATGGAGTATAATCTATGAAAATATTGAATCGCTATGCTGTACAACTGAAACTAAAATAATATTTTAAATCAATTATACTTTCATTTTAAAAAAGAATATCAAAAACTTTAAAAAATAAAAATTATTCTGTCTATTAATATGATTACTTATTTAATTTCTACTCACCACTATTAGACATTTCATTTAGTATTTTCATTTATTCATTCACTCAGTCATTCAACATTAACAAAGGAGCGTCCACTAAGTTTTAGGCAGGGTTGTAGGAATTACAGATCTTTCAGTAAACATAGCTGATAAAGTTTCTGTCCTCGTGGAGTGTAAATTCTTTAGAAGAGCCAATAAAAAGAAAAGAAATATATATGTATATAACTTCCATTAGTGATAAGCTCTGGGTGGAAAAATGAAACAGGGTATGGGGATGAAGACTAACTAGACCATTTTAGAGAATGGCCAGGGAATGATCACCGGACCCATGACACCAGAGAAAATCAGAACGAAGTGAGGGAAAGGACCATGCAAGTGTATGTAGGAAGAGACTTCCAGGCAAAGGGAGCTGTGTTTGCTAAGGCATTGACAAGAGGATATATTTGGAAAGTGTTAAGAATTGCAAGAAGGTAAGTGTCACTAGAGCAGACTGAGTCAGTAAGAGTGGTCTGAGATGAAGGTGGAAAAATAGAATGGGGGCAGACCATGTAGGTCTAGGCTGGCCATAAATAGGAGTTTGGATTTTAGTCTGATTATGATGGAAAAGCTTTAGAAGGTTTTGTGAATGGAAATGACATAATCTGGTTTACTTTAAAAAAAATCATTCCAGCTTTCATGTGGAAAACAAACATTGCCCCACATCCCTAATTATTAGAAAATGCAAATCAAAACCACAATGAGATATCACCTCACACCTGTCAGAATGGCTATCATCAAAAAGAACACAAATAATAAATGTTGGCGAGGATGTGGAGAAAGGGGAACCCCCATACACTGTTGGTGGGAATGTAAATTGGTGCAGCCACTGTGAAAAACAGCGTGGAGATTTCTCAGAAAACTAAAAATAGAACTAGCATATGACCCAGCAATTCCACTCCTGGGTATATATCTGAAAAAACAAAAACACTAAATCAAGAAGATACATGTGCCCAAATGTTCATTGCAGTGTTATTTACAATCGCCAAGACATGGAAGCGACCTAAGTGTCCATCAATAAATGAATGGATAAAGAAGATGTGGTATATATAAACAATGGAATAGTACTCAGCCATAAAAAACAATGAAATTTTGCCATTTGCAGTAACACGGATGGACTTAGAGGGCACTATGCTAAGCAAAATAAGTCAGACAGAGAAAGACAATACTGTATGATATCAATTATATGTGGAATCTAAAAAATACAACAAGCTAGTGAATATAACAAAAAATACACAGACTCACAGATATAGAGAACAAACTAGTGGTTACCCGTGGGGAGAGGGAAGGGGCAACATGGAGGTAGGCAAGTGGGAGGTACAAGATATTGTCTGTAAGATAGGCTACAGAGATTTATTGTACAACATGGGGGATATAGCCAATATTTTGTAATAACTGTAAATGGAGTGTAACTTTTAAAATTTGTATAAAAATAAATAAATAAATAAATAATAAGTTTAAAGTAGGGAAAAAAAAAAACAACACCCATACATTTAGAGAGTAGAAGCAGAGGGTGGTTACATGGCTACTTTCATTGTCTAAGTAAGAGATGATTCTACACTACTACACCCCAGGTCCTATCTCAGTGCACAGACACTGTTGGGACTCGACTCAATAATATTTTTGTTGAACATGTACCAATACATGAACAGAATGAGTTAATATATATGTATTTAAGGTATGCCTGGCTCTTTATTGATAATTTGCAAGGACTTTTTAGGCCAGCATTCTAATGTCAGATTACATAGAATTTCAAAACCGTTATCAGTTATTGAGCATTTTTATGATCCAAGTCACCTACTGGAGAAATCTATCAGGAATAGCACAAGGCCATTGACAGTTCTTATTGACCTTTTCATGCCCTGTGACTCAAAGCACAAGAATCATTAATATGCTAATCTCTAAGAACTTAATACGGGTGTTGACAATCTTACTGAACTGCACGTAAACTCTCAGGATAGTCAGAATAAGGATAAAGAGTCTCAGGATGAATCAAGTAATGATTCCCCAAATGCAAATCAGAGATTCCATTCCCACTTGTCCCCAAGGCTTTACAATTTTCTTCTACCCAGTGGCTTGCCACAGTTTTGCTTATTGCCTCACTTTTCTGTTTAATGTGGTAAAACATATATACATCATCTTGTATAACAATGATATGGGGTTGTTTTTTCACCTTCTACCAATAACCTAATAAGCAATGCACTCTGAGATGTAATTATAGACAATCATAGACTGAATAGACAATGATATCACTTTGAAATATGTTCTCTAGTATTTGACTGATAAAATGAAAACACTTTGGAGAAAATCAAGCTCCTTAAGTTATCTAGAACTATATTTTTTTCAAACAATTCCTTTAATTGTTTCTCCAAGTTTAAAAGGTGGTTTATTTGGACTGTGAGGGAGCTTATGGCTAAGTGCATGGATATTTCAAAACTCTAGCATTTTCAAATATTTTCATTTCCATGACTCAATGCATTAGAAAAATCAATGGAATAAAACTGTAGGAAGTCAGTATCCATAATAGTGTTCTATAGGTCCTTGATAACACATTTTGAGAATTTTTTTCAGCCTAATAACTTTACAGCCAGGAACCTTGGAAGGCACATTGGGCCCTCATTTATCTATTCTGTGGGTAGAGGACAGTAGCAAATTTTGGAAAATCTTCCATTTAACAATGGCATTTCTTTGACTCAACTTCATGCAAAAGTGGAAAGATTTTCTATTCGAATAGTGTCTGCTTTAGAATCTCAACCTTCAAAAGAAAAGGGTAATCCTTTCTCTACCCAGGTGGCTTTTAAACCATATGTATCAGAACTTAAGAGTAGGGAGGCTATCTGTAATTTGGTTCTTTCTCAGGGTGATCCCCTCAAATGTACTGCTACTAATAACATTCAATTCAAAAACTAAAATGGATGGAGGACTCCTGAAAGATCTACATTTCAACACTAGGTGGTTGAAAATTTTCCACTGAAAAAAGCCAGGCAATATATCTTTTTCTTTCTTAAAAAATTTTTAAAATTTATTTATTTTTGGCTTAGTTGGGTCTTCGTTGCTGTGCGAGGGCTTCCTCTAGTTGCAGAGAGCGGGGGCTGCTCTTTGTTGTGGTGCACGTGCTTCTCACTGCAGTGGCTTCTCTTGTTGCGGAGCACAGGCTCTAGGTGCGCGGGCTTCATTGGTTGTGGCTTGCGGGCTCTGGTGTGCAGGCTCAGTAGTTGTGGCGCACGGGCTAAGTTGCTCATGTGGGATTTTCATGGAACAGGGATTGAACCCATGCCCCTGCATTGGCAGGTGGGTTCTTCTGTGTTTTAATTTGTTTTTAAATTTATTTTTGGCTGTGTTGGGTCTTCGTTGCTGCAAACGGGCTTTCTCTAGTTGTGGCAAGTGGGGAGTACTCTTCATTGTGCTCTGCGAGCTTCTCATTGAGGTGACTCCTCTTGTTGCAGAGCATGAGCTCTAGGCACATGGACTTCAGTAGTTGCGGCTCACGGACTCTAGAGCACAGGCTCAGTAGTTGTGGCACACGGGCTTAGTTACTCTGCTGCATGTGTGATTTTCCGGGAACAGGGATCAAACCTATGTCCCCAGCATTAGCAGGCGGATTCTTAACCACTGTGCCACCAGGGAAGTCCAGCATGAAACATTTCTATTACAGCATTTTTCAATCATTTTTATTATTTTTTTTACAGTAGGCCCACACTGAGGGACACTATAAAAATTAGAGTGAAGGTCCTAGTCACTGTAGAAGCATTCTGTCTAAAGTCTTATGATAAAATTTCATCCTGAACTCAGATTTAGAAAGAATTGTACTTCTAAAGAATGCCTTTTTTTTTTTTAAATCTTATATGCTACGTGACTCATTATGTCCTTTATATTCCCCTTGCTTTATGACATAGAAAGCTTTGAGACAACTGTGTCTTGCCATTTGTCAGGCCCACCAACAGAGCAAGACCACACAGCATTCACTTCAAGCACTTAGCTTCCCTTAGTTTCATCTTATTTAACTAATTAGGAATTATCAAGGTATTTTTGGCTGATATCAGTAACCACTGGCAGTAAGAGATGAGCAGGGGCTTGGAGAAAAATATACGACCATAGAACATAGATTTGTGCTCCCCTTCCATGGTGGAGAGTTGTATTGTTCTAAATTTCCTGTCTCCTTCTATCTTCTGGGGCCATATGAGTGAATTTGGTACACTAAACTGTGGACAGAAATGAAGTATACTACTCCAAGCCTGAACCCAAATGTGATTCCTCATCTTCTCTCTTCTTCTTAGTGCCAGTGATATATTGAAACTCAGGATGACTTTGAGAGCTACACATTGAAGATGACATATTTTATGAATGACTGTATTGAGCATAGAACTTCTTCCTTACCTTCACTACCACCAGTTGATATTTACATGAACATATATAAACTATTGTGGCAAACCACTGAAATTTTAGGGCATGTTTGTTTCATCAGCTATAGTTACTTTAACTATATGGAATTGAGTAATGCTATTTCCAAAAACTGTCCCATGTTATCTAATGGCACAATATTTGGTAAAGCTGACCAAAATTACATGGGAAGCAGACTGTCTATGGAGCCTACAGCGCTATCGGGATCATTAGAAAAACAGAAAGTTAATGTTTGTTGATTGTTACTGGTAGTATATAGCAAAATGTCTGAAAAAAGGAGATGCACTTAAGAAAAGATTAGGTGGTTTGCAAGCCAAAATAAATCAAAATAGACATTTTCCAGAAATTTTTCAAGGTGATTCTTAACTTCCAGTTTTGGGATTCACATATAGAAGCTTGGAAGTCATCATCCCATTTTAACAACAAGTAAAAAGCTGAACAGGATGAAAAATCAAAACCTTTCTTGGATCAGTAAGAGAGAGGAAGACACAGGGAAAGACACTGCCCCTAATATTGGAGAGACAGACAGGTGAATATGGGAGTCACATCTTACTGGAGCAGAGACTCACAAAGGTGAAAACCTGAACTATAATTGACCAACTGCTGGAGGCTCAGAGTGGACAACTCTGAGAGTGAAAATCTCCATGAGGACCCAGTCATAGTGGGACTCCCACAGTCTTGTGAAATTCACCTCCAGGAGCAGGACTAGATTCCCTAGATATTGGAGAAAAATCCCCTTCTGCATCTGGCAGGGGAAAGTGAAAAGGAACCTTTTTGAAATATGCCAGATTACTCTGTTCTTAACAAGACCTACACTTTGGAGAAACTAGTTAACCAGAAAGTAACCTGCTGGGGTATTTTCAGAGCCTAACCGACTTGGAGGAAGGAAAACATCCAACTCAGCTCATTCTAGCAATACTTTTCCACCAAAGTGGGGAGGAGAAGAAATTGAGAAACAGTTGTGAAGTTCACAGTCTAGAGGCATAAGGTCACAAAAAGACAGCCCTAATCATAGGACTATAGCACACTGATCTTCCCCACATACTTTGTCACTACATCACTGCACAACTATATACAGTAGTTCCTTTGGCCTGGCACATCATGTCTGGTTATCAAGAAAAAGTTACAAAGCATAGTAAAAGGCAAAAAACACAATTTGAAGCAGTTATGATTAACATGCTAAGGGCTCTTATGGGTAAGTAGACAGTGTACGGGAACAGATGGGTAATATGAATAGAGAGATGAAAATCCTAGAAAAGAACAAAAAAGAGATGCTAGAGATCAGAAACACTGTTACAGAAATGAAGAATTCCTTTGATGGTACTACTGGTAGATTGGATATGGCTAAGAATCTCTGAAAGTGAGTACATATCAATAGAAACTTTGAAAACTGAAGAGTGAACAGAACAGACTGAAAAAAAAAAAAGCAGAATATCCAAGGACTGTGGGACAACATAGGTGTAACATACATGTAATGGGAATATCAGAAGAAGAAGAAAAAAATAAAAGAACAAAAGAAATATTTGAAAAAATAATGACTGAGAGTTTCCCAAAATTAATGTCAGAAACTAAACTATAGATCCTGGAGGCTCAGAGAACACCAAGCAGGATAAATGCCAACACAAAACAAAACAAAACAAAAAAACAAGCAAAAAACCTGAAACAAAAAACCCCCAAACTATAACTAAGCATATCATTTTCAAACTACAGAAAATCAAAGAAAAAGGAAAATTTTTGCAAAAGAGCTAGAGGAAAACAACACCTTACCTATAGAGGAACAAAGATAAGAATTAAATCCAACTTCCACTCATAAATCATGCAAGCAAAAAGAGAGTAGAGTGAAATATTTAAAGTACTGAGAGAAAAAAAAACCCACTAACCTAGAATTTCTGCACCCTGTGAATCATCCTTAAAAATGAAAGAGAAATAGCCTTTCTCAGACAAAGAAAAAAGAAGTGTTTTGTCCACCCATTATTTTAGACAGTCACAAAATAACCACTGTTCTCTCATTAGAGAGATATTAAGGTTGAGAAAACAATGGGATATATAAAACTTGACAGTTATGTCTCAGAGAGAACTTTCAGCACCATACGTGAATTTAATATGAAGAAAATTGAAAACAATCCTACTAAATTTTTTTAGGAAGTTGTATTACAAAAGAAACCACGAAACTACATGTAAAAGACTTTGATAAACAATTGTTAAGACAAATTTTGTCCACCTGTACTTGCACAAGTGGAAACAGACTAGATGGATTTCGGGATATTTTTTCCTCTTGAGGAAGAGGGAGTGTGAAATAGATGCTGCAAAAAAGTACTACAAGGATATCTGGTGATCAGAGAAGTGGACCAATGCAGAGAGATATATCTTTCTGCCAAGGATTTTGCAGTCCTTTATGGTTTATAGTGTTGTCCAGCATAGGACAATATTTTCTATTCTCCTTGATTCTCCTTGACTATGTTTGATCAATGGAATATGGACCAAATTGGTCTATTCTAATTCTAAGTCTACCTCCTCTTCTTTGATGTTAGTATACATGGAGATCTCAGAAGCCATATATCAAAGAGGGTAGAAAATCCACTGCTCTTGGTTACAAATAAAGCTCTGTTGTGTTTACCCACTGAAATTTGGAAGTTTACTTTTGATTGCAGCTATCATTACCTTTGATGTTCCTTAATCCATAAACTCATTACAGGGAATATGTTACAATGAAAGTTAATCACAGACTGAATTCTGTGAAATGTGCAAAATTCATTAGCAAGAAAGTACACAAGCAGACACACCACCTGTTCTTATAAGGCGTTCTTAGGCCTTTTGACAAATACCTTGGATAAAAGGTTGGCTAGAGGCAGACAAAACTGTATTCTCAGGGCAGAATCAGCCAATACTCTACTTGAGGCTCCTCAAGTCTTCAAGTTTGTCACTCCAGATTTGCTGGTTTCTTTATCCCCAAGCAGTTATTCATTCTCATAACATCTGAATTCTTAGCCTTTTGGCTAGGCAAGCAATCCACACAGAGCCCATAAAGTTGATTGTAGATCATCTTCTCACCTCTCCAATATTCTTCTGAAATGGAATTTTAAACTCTCAAGTCTTTGCTGTTTCCTACTCTTTCTGTTCTCATTAAATAGATGATGTATGTGTATTCAATTATATGTTATGGTTTCTCTCTTAATATTTAGTGAGAAAATAATTCTGCAGTAGTTTGTTCCATCTGTGCCTCAAACCTTCACCATTGGTCATGGCTTTTCAATGAGACCCAGCACCTACAACTGGCCATAAGACTTCACTGAGGTTTTGTCTGCACAGAAAAAGTGAAACACCTTGTCTGCTTATTCTTTATTCCAAATTTGTTCACATGTGTGTTTAATCTAGCTACATGCTATGTCATATTTTATGAACCACATTGAGAAAAGGTACCATAGGTACAAAACTGCATACATATGAACTATGTCTTTCTAAAATGTGTTTCCTATGCCCCTAACTTAGAAAATAGACACTTAAAAAATTATCCTTTTCCTAATAATTCCCAAGTATGTAGCATCTGATGCCCCTTCTCCCCTTTACCATCAAATATATGGATAGTGTGATATTGTAGTTGTGGGTCAGTGCTAACACTGTGCACCTAAGAATAACTTGACCTGGATTCTAGATGTGTTTTTTAATAGCTCAGTGAAATTAAGAAAATGCCTCAGCTCATAGGGTGTCAGTTTCCCTATTGCTAGAATGAGGTAGGCGAAGTATTCAAAATTAAATTGTAAATCTTGTTCAGCTACAAAATTTACTATCTGGTGTTACGATTAATCTGTGCTGATTTCACCATATACTCATTAATGAAAACCAGAGCCAGACAAAAATTAAAGGAGAGAACATAGATTTTATTCCAAAAAAATACTACCATAGGGGAAGAGAGGCTCCAGAATAAAACTGGGCTAAATTCCGAATATTGGGCTTATTCTGACTAGAACTTGTGGGGATTTATAGTCAAATGGCAAGTGTGTGGGTGGGGGCAGTTAGTGAATGGACAATTACTAATAGGAAACATCAAGTCTGGGAGGATTCTGGCTGAACTGACCAAACAGAATTCTTGCTGAAGGCAGGCTAGGGTGATCACATATCATCTGGAGGATAGTGGGTATTAGGAGTGTGATCAGGTATTAATAGTGGGGATTTATCTCTAAACTAACTTAGCAGGATTCTTGCTAAAACTGGATTCTGCAAGGAAGTAGATGGGTGAGTCTTGCTGGGGAGAGGGTTCAGGGGATCTGACTAAAGTTTGGTCAAGCAAAGAATCATTTGTCACACCCTAGAATTCACTATTTTTTTGTTTGTTTGTTTTAACAGGTTTCTGTAATGTGGACAATACCTTTTTATTTTAGGGCACCTCCTTCTCTTGAAATATCAGAAGAGGAAATATTCTGATTATTGAAATTCCTCATTGTGAATAAATTTATTATAATCACCATGCACCAGCAGTATACTAAGTGTACTTATGTCTTTCAGGATAACTCATCTTATGGCAAAATAACAATCCTAAAATCTTACTGTCTTACAAAACCAAAAGCTTATTCCTTGTTCATGCCACATGTTCACTGCTGGTTGGCTACAACTCTACTCTGCATCACCTTCACTCTGGTACCCAGCTAATGGAACACCTCTATCTGAAGTATTACCAATCTGTGGAAGAGAAAAAAAGAGATATATTGGGAAATCACATGATGCTTCTCAAAATGAATCACATGATGCTTCTCTGCCCATAAGTGATACACATCAGGTCTGCAAAATTACTGCAAGCAAAAACAAGTCTATGTCATTGGCCTGGTATCACTGGGAAGGGGAAGTAAATCTTCCATACCATAGAAGCGTTCAATATCTGTGAAAAGTAATACAGTCTACCAATGTGTGTTTGAATATATCCTCTACATAAACTTTAATTGAAGACTGATAGTAGGGATTTTTCTCTTTTAAATATGGGAAGATGAAGCTCATAGATGCAAAGCTATCACATTTATAAGCCTGGATTTCAAGAAAAATGCAGATCGATGGTTTTCAAAGCCCATGTTCTTAACTTGTAATCATTTGGTCACATTTTTATTAATTGATCATATTCATCTACAAAATTCTCCTAAAAATGAGTAAGAATGATCTGAATAATGATGATGATGATGATATTGAAAACACAATATTGGCAATTAATTTTTTTCTCCTTCAGTTGGGAAGGCTGTTGTTTCTTTAACACCTGTGCTCTATATGGCTTCTAAACATTTAAAATATTGGTGTTCTGTAAGGGAAAACTTTTATAGTGATTCAGTTTTAAACTTCTGATTTTGCTCTTTTATTTTCTTAGCCAGGGACTGAGGCAAAGTCAAAGAAGCAGAGCAAAGAGAAAGGGAGGGGGTAAGCATAGCACTTTTCCTCATTCAGAAATTGAGAATTTAACAGTTGATCAGCTATGAGAGTGTTTTGGTGGTTCCCTTGTGTTTTAGATTCCTCTCTGCTTAATTAATGACTCACTCTGCATATTAATCTGGCTTCTTTGATTATTAACACAGTAGCATTTTTATTTAAGAAGAATTGCAGGGAGGTGGATGTGAGAGAGTATTGGTCCATATCTCACCCATGTCTGAATGCCTAATAATGTCTTGCTGATTCACATGGAGATCTCATTCTGTATTTAACATGGATCATGGTTGGTACACAGTATGGATGCTAAACTTTATTACTCTAGACTTTCTTTAGAAACTTGAAATTGTTTTAAAAAAATCATTTTTTAAGTTCCACAGATAAAGCATAAAAATTGAATATATTTCATACTCCTTGAGCCAGGGCTTCCACACAGAGATATATAATCATTGATATAGAATAAGTGAGGTTCATATTAATCACCCTCAAATACCCAGGTAAAATGGTCCAGTGTTTATTTAACAAAGCACAGTTGGAACTGGTTGTTGCTGCTCTATTATTGAATTTTATTTACTACTTTTTCTTACCCTTTTATTTCCACAATTTCACTGTTATTAATCCAGGAAAACAAGAATTGAAAACTATCTCTGTTTCTCTCCCTCTCTCTCCCTCTGGCTTTGGAGGCTATAATAAACTCCACTGAATTTATTTATTTATTTTTTTAATTATATTTTTACAAGACACTATACTCACATATTCAGAGGTTCTACTTTAGATTTACTTTGTCCTTCAAAACTGGATTAGCGAGAGATGCCAACACATATGGTAACTCCTGGAACAGTTTACAGTTTGAACAACCTACAGGAAACCATGAGAGCCACATTTCCTGTCAGTATTGTGAAGCCAAAATCTGTGTTTGGAAATTAACTTGAGCATGTACCTAAGATCTGTGCAGAAACCCATTTAGTGATCTTATACAGTTTTAGAGGTGACATATCCTGAGTGACATTCCAATAAAAGCTACCAAAATCTTGATTGAATTTTAATGAGTGAAAGTAATTTTGAGTTCTACTTTGTGTTTTTTTAAATACTATTTTTACAATTTTTAAATTCCACTCCAAATCAAAATTAAGCTCAATTTCTTGTCTCTGATAGTCTTGTCTATGTGTTCCCTTTGTTTCATTTTTCTTCAAAAGACAAGAATACTTGAAATGTCTCTCCTTGATATAGTGTCCAATTTTTCATGTGCACTCTCTGTATTTATGTAAATAAATTTACAGCCTTTCTCATTATTAGATATTAGTTGTGAAATAAACCAGTAACATGCTAAATAAATTTTTAAAAATCTACAATATATGAGCTATCTATGTGAATAGGTCCTTTGATCTATCAGAAGGAACACAGCTGATAAGAAACTATAGCAAATTTCCCAATTCTGAAAGTTTCTGGCTGTTAACAATTGGCACTTCAAAGAATCTATGTCAACAAAGATGGTGACAGCTAAGAGTGTATCATGAGGAGAGTTTATAGTAAACAAATGTGTCCTTTGATGCCAATTTGGTTTTCTAAAGACATTTGTTATTACTGGATGGAATTTCAAAGGCTGCTTTACAAAGCCTACTTGAAAAATTGCTCTGTGGCATTACTCCAAGGCCTGTTTTTATGTATGAAAAAATGGTTCTTTTTTATACTTTTAAATAGATTATTATAGCTATAGGTATCTTCCATTTCTATAATGTGCAGGGAGGATAATGTGTCAATTTGGCCCAGAGTATGATCCCTGATGCTTTCAGTCATTGAGACAATATGCTTAAGAGAAGATTCTCCACACTTCGGATAAGCTACTCACTTCATTGCCTTTACTTTCCCAGGGCTCAGCTATTCAGCAGAAATGTGGCTTTTCTCTCTCTACAGCTTCCACTCCTCAGTCTACAGCTTCACGTCAGAAACCTGGGTAGTTGCATAGCTTACTGCGTCTCTTGCCATCATTAGTTTTCTCCAATAGAGAACTGGTTACCTCATGTTTCTTCTTATCCAGTAAAGTTTGAGACTTACTGGGATTCTTTTTTCAAACTTGGTCTCCTCTTCCCTTTAATACTCAGAGCAAGCAGTGATGGGCAGTACTAGACGTGAAAATTAAATGTGCAGGTGTCTACCTGCCATGAAGCTAAATTGAATAGAAGCCAAAAAGTCGAAGAGCAACAATAATTCAGGAATAAAATGAGAATTTTCTTCAATTTTGAGGAAAAAGAAAATACCTTTTGTTTACCAGCCTCCTTAATTATACAGTAGATATTCCACAGGTCTAAAAGATGCAAGGGAAAACACTAAATTGCGTGTGTAGATGTCACAAGGTAGTTGTCAAGTCCTCATACCTCTTGCTATTGGATAATTGTTTATAGGATTTCATGTCTGAATTGGCAAGAAGATAACAACCATAGGTCGATTATCTACCTAGTCAGTGTTAAAATGCCCCTAACATAGATAACACTGTCAAATTTAAAATTATTAGTGGACAGTTGAGAGAGAGGTTTTAATGGCTAAAGACACAATGAAGATATTTGAAAAGGCTTATGAAAGAAATGTCAGCCCAATCACAACCCCACACTCTAATAAGGATGAAGTTTTCAGAAATGATATATCTGTATTAAATTGACATCTTGTCCTTCACTTTGGCCAAAATACAAATGAGACTATTTAAAAATAGATGAAAAGAGGAGATAATTTACCTCTATCATCCTGAAACATTGGATTCTTCTTATCTATGATATCATTAGTTATATTTATGATAAACCAAACCATCTTTTTTTTTTTAGTGTGTAACAAAATTCACATCACTTGCTGAAATTTTTACACATGCATGTGCACATGTTTGTTTGATGCAAAAATATCAGTATGCTTCTTATAGTGGCATACCAAGACACGAAGATGAATTGGATGTGAATCCAACTATCAGAAGATATATGTTTTATGTTTAAACCAAAAAATTAAACAAAATGATATATTTAAAAGGCAACAAAGTAAAATGGAGTCATATTTATCATAAATACGTTAGAAAGTAGATTAGTATATATATGTTACTCAGTGTGGATATAAATTGGTAAGATCAGCATTAATATCCTAATATATACTTTAGGTGAAATAACAATACATATTTAATGGAGGAGGAAATCCAAATGTATAATCAATATATCTATAAATGTTTGCTGTCATTAGTAATCAAATAAATAAATTGAAACTAGTTAAAGTATCTTTTGCCTCTCGATTTTGCAAAGATTTGAAACAAATGATAATATAAATAATTAAGGAATAAGAAAAAGGCATTTTCACATGCTACTGGTGGGAGTGAAAATTAGTCCATCTTTTGGGAAACCAATTTGTCAATATTAATGAAAGAACCCTTAACATTTTTATGAATTTTATCCCACTTTTATCCTAATTTATGTATTTTATTCATAATTTATCCCAAGGAAATTGATAGAGTTGGACATTAAGACATATATGTGAAAGTGACAAAAATATGAAAGTATATGAAAGTGACAAAATAATGTCATTTCTAGCAATAAAAACTCTAAAAATGAAAAGTTCTTAAATAATACATTTATGAGACAAGATTTGGGCAGGAAAACACTTATATTTAGAACTAGTTAGCTAACATAGACAAGATGTCATAATTAATCCTTAGGCACATCATAATGTTCCTTTTAATGTGTTATTGCTCATGGAGGTGTAAAATACGATGTTTATTTTACTAGTTCTGCTTTGACCTTTTACAAGCATTATCACACGAAGGTGTTCATGCTAGTGAGTCAAAAACTTACTGGGTTTGGGGAAGCAAAGCAGTGCACATACATGAAAAATTGGGGTCAGGAAAGTGATGGGGCCGGAACTTAGGTAGACAGCCAGGAACCAAGAAGATACATATCACACAGAAATCAGAGCAAAATAGGTACGAAGAGCATGCAGGGCATTGACAGGAAATGAGAAATAAGTGAAGTCAAGGAGAAGAATGAGCTCTGGGACCCATAAAAAAGGACAGGCATCACAACTAAGGCAATTTTCTATTGCAGCCTTGCTGAACTTTAAGCTTCTTGAAAGCAAGGACCATCTTTTATCCCAATGGTTAGTAGAATGGCTGGAAATAATGGGTGTTCAAAAGTAGAACTGAAGTAATGTACTTTTTACCCTTTAACCCTGAGACAGCCTACTCTGGAGTTTTTCAGCCACTTAATATAAAAAACAATTCCCAAACCAAAATAAGTGATAATTGTATAGTTACATTTTGTTTGAATAAAGGGCAGGAACAAGTATTTTATTTTACACATGAAGGTAGATACTCTGGATTAAAAAGCATCTAAGTGAATATTTTCGTGTTGTAACTTCACTTTGAATTATGCCTTTACTATTGCACTTGGTATCAATGTTGTGTGCATTTGTTCGTCTCCCCATCCACACAGTGGGAGCTTCTAGGCTTGGAACATTTATTTATCTTTGCATTCTTGGCTCAAGGTTGTATTGATACCTCCCACTGTTTTTAAACTAATCTGAATGCTTTTCCCTTTTGGACCACTACTCCTTTCCCTTCTCTGCACCATGGTTTAAGCTGACTTAACTTCACATTCTAAGAGCTGACATGTGTCCCAGGCTTGAACAACATTATCATTTCAGGAGTAGCCCCTGACAAAAAATTAGATGTGACCAGTGAAAATAAATCCTTGAGATGGTTGCTGGAGTTCTTAGATGAAAAGCATTCTTTTCTTTTGAACTCCGAACTGTAAGTGATGTAAGCTATATTTGCACAACATAGAGAAATCCTACCCGAGAATAAATAATAGAGAAGAGAGTAAAATGGAAAGATGAAGGGAGAGGAGAGAGAGAGAAGAGAGAGAGAAAGAAGAGGTTTGATGATGATATTGAGCACTTAGAGCTCTGCCTAAAATCAGTCCAGATCTTCTCAATCTTATGAGCCAATACATTTCTTTTTTATACTTTAGTTAATTTGAACTAGGTATCTGTAGCCTACAAGTGAGAAAATCCTCAAAAATTCACTAGTGGAAACTAAGAGCAGCTATAAAGATATTATTGGGAAATTGGGAACATTTGGATATAGCCTCTATATTAGGTAATATAATTGTATAAATGTTAATTTCCTTGGGTATAGTAATCATAGCGGGGCTCTATAAATCAATGGCTTTAGGAAATACATGCTGAAATATTTAGGGGTAAAGCATCATAAAATCTGCAACTTTTATTTTTAAATGGATCAGTAAAATGTATATTTATAAAGCGAGATAAAACAGACATGGAAAAATGTTAACAATTAATGAATCCAGGTGAATGATGTATGTGTGTTGAGAAAATGAACAAGGGAAACCTAAGACAAAATGGAGTTGGGAAGCCATGCAGGGAGGGCTCTCATGAACATATCACTAACTGCAGTTTACTGACCCCAGCAGGTAGAAAGATTTCCTTCTTCTGACCCAGCAGCAACAAGCCGCCCACTGCTTGCAGCTTAAACAAACAAACAAAAAAGTCACAGCCCTCCCCAGTTTCCTCTTAAAACCCAGTAAAATCTGGCCTTCCATTGGTCTCTTTAAACTTGCCTACGTTTTGCCATAGTTTGCTTGTCTGAAATTACAGTTCCTCTGTTATTCCCAAATAAACTCATTTTGGCTAGCTACAGACCTTGTTATTTCATTTTTAAGGTCAACAATGTTCATCGACTGTTCTATTGACTTTCAGTAAGTTTGACACTTCTTGAAATAAAGTCTGAGGGGAAAACCCACAAAGCAATAATTGCTGAGTAGTGCAATTGCTTTATAATAGATGCTCAGCAAAACACGTTCCTTTTCAATTTTTGCAAAATTTTATAAACTGCTTTATTCATTAGACGTAATCAAATCTTAACCAAATTTACACTATAACTTGTTTTTAATCTTGCTATCTGTGCAAAGATCAATCTGTGTAATAGCTTCTATATTTGGGAAGTGAAAGTGAGTTATGTATAACAGAAGGAATTAAATTGTCAAGTCAGATTTGCATTAATCAGACATCTTACCCGGTACCAACCTTTACTAATCATTTAAAGGGTATAAGTAACTACTAGATACATGTGAAGGTTTGAGACCATCAATACTTTTCAGTAGGTCTTTTCTTGCCACATTAGGATGTGCTCTGTCCAGATTGATATGTTACATTTCTAAGTAATATACATGGCTGGATTATGTACATAAAGTGGAGGCAACATTTCACTCCTGAAACATCTTCATTTTATACTCAGATAGTTACGTAGCTTACATGACTTCTTCCAGGGAGCTATGCCTATAAATCTTCATATTCTAGATTTGTTTACCATAGGCAATGCTAGACAAACCAGGCACATCTAGCTAACAGCATTACATAGATAAAGGGTCTTTGATAGTAAGTATCGTTAATGTGTTAGCCAAGAAGCCTGTCTTTAGCATGTTTACAAGGAGGTTTGTCCAGCTTACCTTCCTTCTTCCTTTCCCCTGGGCACACAACTCCTCACATTGAGAGAATGGACTGCAGAGCAGTTGCTGATCATGTTTTCCCCAGAATCTCACCTTCCTCTCCCATCCTGAAGACTCTCATATCAATTACCCATATAGGTGTCAGTTGATCTATATGCCGGTACCAGCATTTGGTTTCCATTGTAAGATAGCACTGGCAGCTGGGCAGGGGGCTGGAGAGAACGGCCCTTGCAAATCCCCACTCCTTGTGGTCCTGGCATGAAGAGGAAAGAACTTAAAGGATTCTTATGTCTCCCAGAGTGAAGGGAGTGAAACAGTGAACTCACAGTCCGGAAAGGGACTTGCAGTGCTAGAGAGAAGAATACCAAATGTTCAGAGCTGGTTGCTGGAGGGAAATTAGTTCACATGGATACTTCAGCAGTAGATACAGAGGCATGACAAGCACAAAGATGAAAGGAGGTAAGCTGGATTTCATCAAAAGTCAGCCAGAAAAAACCCACCCTCCTCTCAATTCCTGGAAACTGAAATCAGCCCAAGGGCTAAGGCAGAAAAAGAAGAGAGAATTGTGAAATGACTATTTACCTTTAAAAGACTGAATTGTATATCGTGAATTACCTGAAACAATACTCTTTTGGGAGAATAAAACACATTAAATTGACTAGAATATGTTGTCCACCGTTTGGAGAGTTAAGGCTAAATTAGAGATAAGATTTGCCCAATAAAACAATAGTTCTTTCACTACACATGAGTCTAATGAACTACTGTAAGTTTTATGTCCTCTGATTGTATATATGTCTACATTTTTGTTGTTGAAAGCACAAATGGTTTGTATACTGTAATGGTGCATTGAGAAACCAGAACTTGTGGATATAATCAGAAACCATCTTTATTTTTCTCTCTGGTTGTCTATTAAAAATGTGTTCAGCGATAAATTTCTTCATTTGCCCTTGGTTGAAAACTCAGGCAGTGTCCCGCTTTTTGGCTTACTTACTCCTATAATAAAATGTCATACAGTCGCACTAAAAAACAACAGCTCAGATGTTACATACACCTGGTTCTTAATGGTAATGAAACTCACATCTGATTGAAAATGCAATCTACCTGATCTTTTGGGGACATGTCACTTGCTGGCCTCTTGTGGGAGGCTAGGATGGTGTTGTTCTTCCCCTCATGCTTTTCCACCTCCTCATCCACTTAGCTAAAATTTGTGGCCAGTTGAGGGAGGAGAGTTAAGGCAACAGTTATGGCAGTCACCTTATGCTGCCATAAACAAGCTTTGTACTTTCCGGCCCTGCTAGGTGTCTAAAACATACTCTGATTCATGACAGTTATTCATTTTATTTTTGCATACTCTAGGAGTGCATGCCATTTTCAATAGCAGCATTTCTTCTCCACTTGCCTGCCAAATCAACTAGCCACTCCACTTCTCTTGTTTCCTGTCTCTAGATTTCTCAGATGGGAGGCACACATAAATTTATGCAATGGAGCAGAGATGAATCAAGCTCTTCCTTTCTCTTCACTGAGTGACATTTTACTTACCCCACTTTGTACCACTGGAGGATAGGGCCTCACGATGCTGCCCTCTCCAAAAAAAAATACTCAAAGAATAGCCTCTCTCTTTTTAACCACCTTTTCTTTTTTAATCCATCATGTGGATAAGGGGGCTGAGAGTCAATCATCAATTTTGGCTAATCTTCTTCTTCAAGGAAACAAGAATAGTCAAAGTTATATTTTTATATTCAATATTGATTGTATTTATGCCTCATCCAAAACTGAGACTGAACAAGTTTAATATTTATATGCTGGGTGTCTATCTATCATCTACCTACCTACCTATCTATCTACCTATCTATCATCTATCTATCCATCCACTTATCTTTTTTATTATTGTGTATGTTGGCGATTTAGAACAAATTCACTCATATTAAAAAAGAACTTCTCATTTGCAATGTCCATGCTTAAGACTTCAGAAAAGAACCTATTTCTTCATGTATAAAATGATTAAATTTTTATTTGTCATCATTAAATTCTCTTCCAAATCTGACATTTTAAGTCCTTTGCCCATTGCTTCTACCGTGGATTCTTTTTGAAGCAAGTTGGTAGGTATATAAATTGTGTTCTAGGAATAAAATTCTATCTTTCACAATGTGGCAAGGCATACAAATAAGTCTCAGTAATGAGTGTGGATAAGCTACACTGGGTTTTCCTCAATTTTCATATTGTATATACCAGCCCACTGCAGGTGCCAAGTTGCATACACCTTACTACATGAAAAGCAATATAGGTGCAAATGTGAGTAGTTGGGAATTAAGATGAAGAGAAGTGGCTTAGGATACAAAACGAGAATTAACAAAATAAATAAATAAGACTGCAGGACAGTTATACTCTCCAGATCTCAAAATTATACTCTGCAACAGGGAATTACACACGTACAAAAGTCACTTCCTAATACTGTCTGAGTAAAGGAAGTAAATTAAGAAAACAGAAGGAAAGTGAGAAAGCAGTCTCACAAGACTGATAACAATAAGATAAACAAGCTCCCTTGGTGCTTAGAAAACAAAGATGGTTCATATCCCTGAATAGCACTAATCACTTGGACATAAAGCAGAGACACGATTTTTTCATCCGCTCCCCTTATTGAATTGTATGCTTGTATGTTTTGGAGGAGCTTTTTAAATGAACTGTTTTTCCACCTATTTATTTCAAATTGTAATCATCCAAATAGAAATTTCAAGAATTCTAACCTTTAAAAAAATCACAAAATATACACATTTTTTGTTTCCTCATTTGTCTTTTAAACATGAGTATAACTTTAAGGTCATATTTTTTAAAAAGTGAATTTGTCTTTTTAATGTTTCCTTGGAATCCTCAATTCTGAAAGTGATTAGATCCTTTTGTTTTACTATCTCAACTTTCCTTAGACTATTAATGTCAACAAGGCTATTTCATGATTTTTGCCACTTGGACCTACATATCTTCATCCTGTAGTGGTTTGCACTCTATATTTATTAAAGGTATATTCTTTTTGATTTTCTGTTTTTAGTCACTGCCCTCATTACCTTTCATTGCTCTAGAGAGACTATCACAGTCAACCACAGTCATTAGCTAATGATCCATTGTCTCTTAAAGGCAAGTTTAGAAATGCAGAGATGATCATGCTGAGCAAGTGAGAACTGAATACCTAACACATTATGAAAATGAAATAAAGGGAAAAATCAAATTAGATCCTCTTAGTAGGGGTCAAAAGAAGTAAGGCTTTTCATTTGTTCTAACATATTTACCATGTCAATGTACCATAGAAGAAAAGTATAATGAGCGGTGGAGAACCACATATTTATGAAGTGAGTCACTGAACAATTTCTGCAAGTTGCCACCAAACAAAATGTAAATTACAGGCAATGGCTTAATTTCAAGTCAGCCTTTACTCTTTAGTCGAACTATCTCTGTATTGCTCAACACACTCATTTCAGTATCAAAAATGCTCAAAAACAGTAACAATCTTTGCAGTTTTTGCCAGAATGTTCTGTTGGCAAAGAGTCACCGATCCTTATATTTAATGTTCAGTTTCTAGAATTAATTTAATGAGGTAAGAAGTCAAGAGCACAATAAACTCTTTTAATTCGGGTTCTAGCTGAATAGTTGATATTGAATACTTTTTGTGTTATTGAATAGTTGTACTTTTTCTCATTATACATTTATAACCTTATTCACAACCTTATCTCAGACCATGGTGTAATTATTCTTTACAACTTCATACTGAACATAACACTATATAATGCTGACGTGGGATCTTTAACTTTAGATCTGTGACTTATGCACATAGCTTCCAGAATTAATAATATAAATTTTACCCTACCCCCAATTATTGTAGTAGATGTGATAATTTAAAACAGCAGAAAGGAGACTGTCTGATGACAACTTTTTATTATATAATGTGGCATCTCTCATATTCTTTGTTTTCAAAGTTAGACTCGTGTTACGTCTTTTAACAGCTTTTTAACTATAATTTAAATATTTTAAATTTCTTCTTTTTAATTTTTTTCTACTGATCTCACCCCTTTGCAATACAAAAGCCTAATTAAATGCTAATGTAGTTTTCTTGCATATACCTCCCAGAGTATTGTCAATCATACCATATGTCTTGTCACATTTTGTAGCTCTAAAAAGCATGTTGCATGTGGTTTATGTGTTACAAGTAGTGTTTTTATATAGAGTCATCTGATACTTTAGTAAGATGTATTTAATTTCTAATTTTAGAAAACTTAAAAATTCAAAAGGTAGGAAAATGACTATGAAATAGAAGAGTGACTAGAGAAAAAGGCTGAAATCCAGAGGGAGCAACGCCATAGAAGACAGGACAGACTGAGATAGAGATAATTAAGATAGAGAGGAAAGAAGTGTCCACTCTGGGTCCCACAGGAGGAAAGACAGAGAGATGGACTAGTTTTAGAGATTCTGCTTGGATGGAGGAGGAACACTGGGAGGGTTAATCTTATGTGTCAAATTGAGTACACCACAGAGTACCCAGAATTTTGGTTAAACATTATTCTGTGTGTTGCTGTGAAGATATTTCTGGATGCGACTAACATCTGAAGTGGTAGATTGAGTAAAGCAGTTTGTCCTCCCCAGTACTGATGGGTTTCATCCAAACCCATAGAAGATTGAATAGAACAAAAGATGAAGTAAGAGAGAATTTGTTCTCTCTGCATGTTTTAGAGCTGGGACAGAAGTCTTCTCCTGCACTTGGATTGGACCTTACATCATCAGTTCTCCTCATTCTCAGGTTCTTGGAATTGGGCTGGAACTATACCACTGACTCTACTGTGTTTTATGGCACATTTCATATATATGAGTGTATATCTGTTTCTTCAGAGAACCCTGACTAATAGAGATGATTTTGGTACCAAAACTGGTTCTAGAAGACCAGAATTTTAAAGATGAGTTTTCTGAGTTTGTTCTGAAGTTTTTGACCTTGTCTCTCCAATGTTATTAGATTTATAGACACAAATAACTCTTTTTCTAGTAGTAAAGAGAACTGAGAGTTCATGGCATTAACTATTTATAAAGATTCCCAGAATATCTTCATTGAATACTCCTAATCAATCACTTATAAGAATCAAGATGCTGAATATATACAATACTTTTAAACATTTTTGGAAAACAATCAATATAATAAAGTTGACTGGTTGTTCCTAATGTTCCTGGACAAAGTGGAGAAAAATAGGATGAGCTCAGTGATTTGAATAACCAGCTCAACCATGCATAAGTGACCTGGAAGCTCCTATGTGGGATATGAAGGAAACCCTTATCTCCTGTAGACCCAGGACTGAGACTGCCAAAAATCAAATACAGAATCTCATCCTGCAACTGATTGAATTAAAACTCAAGTTGAATTTCCAGTCTCATAGGGTGTCTACTCTTAAAGTGAGGGCATTAAGAACAAATGGGGTCCTGTAAATTAGGATGGGTGTTCCCACACTCTGATGAAGATAGGTACATTGAGCTCCTCAATTCAGATTAGTCTTCTTTCCAGTGGAAGAAGCCTCCCCACCCCCAAGTGGGAGTGGACCCTCTTCTGAGGGGATTAGCTCTGCACTACCCGAGGAGACTTAAATGTCTTTCACTGAGGCAGTTGCCATGTAAGAAAATGATGATTGCCCTCAGAACCCACCCCCACTACCCCTCTTTGCTTCTAGACCCATATCTAGATTTAGTTCCAGCAGGCCCATAAAGGCAAGGAAGAAAATGTGACCCATAAGGAGATGTGCTTCACTACAAAAGAACTACTTGAGTTTTCTAATTTATACAAGCAAAATTCAGAGAACATGTGTGGGGATGGATACTAATGATGTGAGATAATGGTGGAAGAAATATAAAGTTGGATCAGATTAAATTTATTGATATTGGCTCACTAAGAAGAGATTCTGCATTTAATATTGTAACTCAGGAACTAAGAAGATTCTAATTATTTGAGTGGTTACTGAAACATGGAACAAAAAGTGCCCCACAGTGAGTCTACTCCTAACGCCAGACCTGCCCTGGTTTAAGGTAGAAGAAGAGATTCAATGACTTAAGTAGATTAGAAAGAATGGGTTTGTCATTTAAGACATACACACTCACACTGAGAGGATCCAGAAGACATATGTTTCACCAATACTGAGAGAAATAAATTTGTGAGGGGACCATTGGAATTTTGAAAATCCCTTGATCGTTCTTCTCTGTAGGTAGGAAAGACCTTAGAATGGGAACTGTGGTTACTGAATTGGGAAACTTAAATGCAATGGGAATAATCAAATCCTGGGATGTCAGGAACCATGTGGTGGCACTCAACCATCAAAAGCAAAATGGGTTTGGACAGAAGAGTAAAAGTAGCAATCAGAATAGTCTGACTTGCACAGACTTATGAAGTTAGATAGTTGATCATGGTGTTCCTAGAAGTGAAATAGATAGGAAACCTGCTATGTTCTCACTTGATCTGTATAGTGTACTAAATTCTTATTTTATCTGTATAAGCAGAAAAGTTCTAGGTCAAGTGAACAAAAGTCAGCCTGAATCATAAAAACAGAGAGCCACAGCCTCTTAATCAATTCCCAGACTTGAACCAGTTTACAGACCTAGAACTCCTTGAATGAAAGGGAGGCTGGGTCCCCTTGAGGAATGACCTCAGTACTCTACCAAAAATCTATACTGTTAATGTTTTCCCAGCTTCTCCAAAGGGATCTAGGATAACTGGGATCTAGGGGAAAAACATCATACCTTTCAGCAATTATTGGACACTGACTATGAACTGACACTAATTCCAGGAGATCCAAAATATCCCTGTGGGGCTTCCCTGGTGGCACAGTGGTTGAGAATCTGCCTGCCAATGCAGGGGACACGGGTTCGAGCCCTGGTCTGGGAAGATCCCACATGCCGCGGAGCAACTAGGCCCATGAGCCACAATTACTGAGCCTGCGCATCTGGAGCCTGTGCTCCGCAACAAGAGAGGCCACGATAGTGAGAGGCCCGCGCACCGCGATGAAGAGTGGCCCCCACTTGCTGCAACTAGAGAAAGCCCTCGCACAGAAACGAAGACCTAACACAGCCATAAATTAAAAAAAAAAAAAAAAAAAAAGGTCCCTGTGGCCCATCAGTTAGAGTAGGGATTTATGCAGGTCAAGTGATCAGTGAAGTTGTTGCTCAGGTTCACCTCACAGTGAGTAAAGTGGGTCCTTGAACCTTCCTTTGGTTATTCCCCAAGTTCCAGAATGCATAATTGGAATAGATGTACTCAGCAGCTGATAGAATCTCCACATTGGTTTCTTGACCTGCAGAGTGAAGATTATCATGGTAGGAAAGGCTAACTGGAAACCACTAGAATTTCCTTTATCTAGGGAAATAGTAAGCCAAAAGAAATACCACATTATTCCTGGCATTGCAGAGATTAGTGCCACCATCAAGAACCTGAAGGATTTAGGGGTGGTGATTCTCCCTGCATCCCTAATCAACCTGTTTATTTGACCTGTGCAGAAGACAGATGAATCTTGGAGAAAGACAGTGAATTATTGAAAACTTAATCAAAATGGTGATTCCAAATGCAGCTGTTGTACAGATTCATTACTTGAGCAAATTAATATAACCCCTGATACCTGGCATGAAGCTATTGATATGACAAGTGATTTTTTCCTATCTCTCTCCATAAGGATCAACAGAAGCATTTTGCTTTCAGGAAACATGGCCAGCAACACACTTTCACTGTCCTATCTCAGGGGATATCAACCCTCTAGGCCTATGCCATAATTTAGTTTTCAGGGATCTTGATAGCCTTTCCTTCCATGAGATATCTCACTGATCCATTACATTTATGATATTATGCTGATTGGCTGTAGGGAGCAAGAAGTAGCAACTTCTCTAATTTATTGGTATGGCATTTATGTGCCAGAAGGTAGGAAATAAACCCAACAAAAATTCAGGGTCCCTCTACCTCAGTGAAATTTGGGGGTGTGTGTGGTTGTGTGGGTCATGCTAAGATATCTCTTCTAAGCTGAAGGATAAGTTGTTGCATCTGGCCCTCTTACAATCAAAAAAAGAGACACAATACTTAGCAGGCCTTTTTGGATTTTAGAGGCAACATATTCTTCATTTGGTTGTGTTACTCTGACCTATTTACTGAGTGACCTGAAAAGCTGCTATATTTGAGTAGGACCAGAATAAGAGAAGGTTCTACAATAGACCCAGGTTGCTGTGTAACCCACTCTGCTATTTTTGCTGTATGATCAAGCAGCTCCTATGGCACTTGAAGTGTCAGTGGCAGATAGGGATGCTGTTTGGAGCCTTTGGCAAGCCCTTGTAGATAAATCACAGTGCAAGCTTTTTTGAATTTTGAAGCAAAGCCCTGCCATTCTCTGTGTATACCAATTCTCCTTTTAAGAAATAACTATTGGACATTTACTGGGCTTTAGTAAAGACTGAACACTTGACCATGGGCTACCAAGTTTCTGTGAGCTCTGAGCTGCCCATCATGAATTGGGTGTTATCTGACCCACCAAACCATATGACTGGGCAGGCACAGCTGTACTCCATCATCAAATGGAAGTGGCATATACATGATTGGGCTTCAGCATGTCTTGAAGGCATATGAAGTTATATAAAGATGCAGCCTGCATGCTCATTATCTCCACTTCTGCCCTACAGCCCTCTTCTCTCAGCCTACATCTATGACCATATTGGGAATTCTCCACACTCAGTTGACAGAGGAAGAGAAGACTTGAGCCAGGTAGACAGATGGTTCTGCAGAATATGCAGATGCCACTCAAAAGTAGACAGCTGTAGCACTATAACCTCTTTCTGGGACAACCTTGAAGGACAATGGTGAAGGAATATTCTTGAAATGGACAGAACTTTGAGCAGTGCACCTGATTGGAAGAAGAGATGACCAGATGTGTGATTATACAACAATGAGTGGGTGTGTAGCCAATGGTTTGGCTGGTGGTCGGGGATTTGGATGGAAAATGATTGGAAACTTTGTGACCCAAAAATTTGGGGAAGACGTGTGGATGGACCCTTCAGAATAGGTAAAAATTGTAAATATATTTGTGTCCCATATGAATGCTCACCAAAGGGTGATATTAGCAGAGGATTTTAATAATCAAGTGGGTAGGATGACCCATTCTGTGGATACCATTCAGCCTCTCTTCCCAGCTATGCCTGTCATCACATAATGGGTGCATGCTCATTGAATTTACTGGGCTTATGATTTTCTCCACCATCCTGAAGCAGCTGGTTTGATAGAATGGTGAAATGGTCTTTTGAAGAGTCATTTATATCTGCCAGCTAGGTGAGAACACATTGCAGGGTGGGGGCAACATTATCCAAATGTTTTATATGATCTTAATCAACATCCAACATTTGGTGCTATTTCTCCCATAGCCAAGATTCATAGCTCCAGGAATCAAGGAGTAGAAACAATAACCCTAGTGACCCAATATGAAAATTTTTGCTTCCTGTTCTAGTAAACTTGTGCTCTGCTGAGACAGCCACAAGCCAAATTGGTAGTGGTGGGTAATGAAATAACAGGAAAACTGATTCAGATATAAAAGTTCTTCATGACCAAAACACAGTGGTGAAGAAGCAAATGACAGATAAGAAGTGAAAAACAAACACATTTCATTTAAAACTTTTGTATTTATTATTACCATTTTTATTTTTTAAGTCATGGTCATTTCTTAGTCTCTGAATAATTTTGAACATATTTTTTCATCTTCATTGTAATTACATTATATTTAATATATCTGTTAGCAGACTTAAGAGAATGTTGGAACACTACAAAATTAGTAGTTATGAAAAATCCTCATAAAATAAATGTCTACTTGCAGCTGAGAGTCATGAGTGTCTCATTCCATGGGTTGGAAGGACTGTATTTCACCATTCAGGTGAATAACTTCCACTTAACGTTTTATTTGTTTTAATCTAGGAAAGAATGATTATAATGCCTAAAATTTATATTCATTGTTCTATTTTCAATTATTTCTTCTCTTTAATCAGTAAAGTTATAAATAACTATTTCAGGGGAGACCTTCAAGATGGTGGAGGAGTAAGACATGGAGATCACCTTCCTCTGCACAAATACATCTGAAATACATCTATATGTGGGACAATTCCTAAAGAACCCCTACTGAATGCTGGCAGAAGACCTCAGACTTCCAAAAAGGCAAGAAAATCTCCACGTACCTGGGTAGGGCAAAAGAAAAAAGAAAAAACAGAGACAAAAGAATAGGGAAGGGACCTGCACCTCTGGGAGGGAGCTGTGAAGGATGAAAAGTTTCCACATACTAGGAAGCCCCTTCACTGGCAGAGACGGGGGGTAGCAGGGGGAGGAGCTTCAGAGCCATGGAGGAGAGCACAGCAACAGGGGTGCAGAACGCAAAGCGGAGAGATTCCCACAAAGAGGATCGTGCCGACCAGCAGTCACCAGCCCGAGAGGCTTGTCTGCTCACCGGCTAGGGAGGGTGGGGCCTGGGAGCAGAGGTTCCAGCTTCGGAGGTCAGAACCCACGGAGAGGACTGCGGTTGGCTGTGTGAAACAGCCTGAAGGGGGCAAGTGCACCACAGCTAGGCAGGAGGGAGTCCAGGAAAAAGTCTGGAATTGCCTAAGAGGCAAGAGACCATTGTTTCAGGGTGCGTGAGGAGAGGGGATTCAGAGCACCGCCTAAACGAGCTCCAGAGATGGGCATGAGCTGCGGCTCTCAATGTGGACAACAGAGACGGGCATGAAATGCTAAGGTTGCTGCTGCAGCCACCAAGAAGCCTGTGTGCAAGCACGGGTCACTATCCACACCTCCCCTCCTGGGAGCCTGGGGAGCCCGCCACTGCCAGGGTCACATGATCCAGGGACAACTTCCCTGGGAGAACACATGGAGCACCTAAGGCTGCTGCAACATCATGCTGGCCTCTGCTCACCCCACATTCCATATGCTTCCCTCCCCCCGGCCTGAGTGAGCCAGAGGACCCTAATCAGCTGCTACTTTAACCCGTCCTGTCTGGATAAAGAACAGACGCCCTCAGGTGACCTACACATAGAGGCAGGGCCAAATCCAAAGCTGAACCACAGGAGCTGTGTGAACAAAGAAGAGAAAGGGAAATTTCTCCCAGCAGCCTCAACAGCAGTGGATTAAATCTCCACAATCAACTTGATGAACCCTGCATCTGTGGAGTACCAGAATAGACAATGAATCATCCCAAAATTGAGGCGGTGGATTTTGGAGCAACTGTAGACTTGGGGTTTGCTGTATGTGACTGACTGGTTTCTGGTTTTATGTTTATCTTAGTTTAGTATTTAGAGTTTATTATCACTGGCAGATTTGTTTATTGATTTGGATGCTGTCTTCCTTTTTTTTTAAATATATAGATATATATATATTTTTCCTTTTTCTCTTTTTGTGAGTGTGTATGTTTATGCTTCTTTGTGTGATTGTGTCTGTACAGCTTTGCTTTTACTCTTTGTCCTGGGGTTCTGTTTGTCCATTTCTTTTTGTTTTTTAATATAGTTTTTAGTGCTTGTTATCATTGGTGGATTTGTTTTTTGGACTGCTTGCTCTCTTCTTTCTTTGTTTTTTCTTTTTTTTTATTACTTTTTTATTTTTTTAATCTTAAATAATCTTTTTCTTTTTTATTTTAATAACTTTATTTCTTTTTATTTATTTTCTTTCTTTCTTTCTTTCTTTCTTTCTTTCTTTCTTTCTTTCTTTCTTTCTTTCTTTCTTTTTTTCTTTCTTTCTTTCTTTTCTTTCTCCCTTTTCTTCTGAGCCATGTGGCTAACAGAGTCTTGGTGTTCTGGCTGGGTGCCAGGCCTGTGCCTCTGAGATGGGAGAAACGATTTCAGGACATTGGTCCGTCAGAGACCTCCCAGCTCCATGTAATATCAAATGGTGAAAGATCTCCCAGAGATTTCCATCTCAATGCTAAGACCCAGCTCCACTCAACAACCAGTAAGCTACAGTGCTGGACACCCTATGCCAAACAACTAGCAAGACAGGAACACACACACACCCATTAGAAAAGAGGCTGCCTAAAAACATAATAAGGTCACAGACACCCCAAAACACACCACTGGATGTGGTCCTGCCCACCAGAAAGACAAGATCCAGCCTCATACACCAGAACACAGGCACTAGTCTCCTCCACCAGGAAGCCTACACAACCTATTGAACCAAGCTTAGCCACTGGGGCAGGCACCAAAAACAATGTGAACTACAAACTTGCAGCCTGCGAAAAGGAAAACCCAAACAGAGTAAGTTAAGCAAAATGAGAAGACAGACAAACACACAGCAGATGAAGGAGCAAGGTAAAAACCCACCAGACCAAACAAATGAAGAGGAAATAGGCAGTCTACCTGAAAAAGAATTCAGAATAGTGATAGTAAAGATGATCCAAAATCTTGGAAATAGAATAAATACAAGAAACTTTTAACAGGGACCTAGAAGAACTAAAGAGCAAACAAACAATGAGGAACAACACAATAAATGAAATTAAAAATTCTCTAGAAGGAATCAATAGCAGAATAACTGAGGCAGAAGAAAGGATAAGTGACCTGGAAGTTAAAATAGTGGAAATAACTACTGCAGAGCAGAATAAAGAAAAAAGAATGAAAACAATTGAGGACAGTCTTAGAGGCCTCTGGGATGACATTAAATGCACAAACATTCGAATTATAGGGGTCCCAGAAGAAGAAGAGAAAAAGGAAGGGTCTGAGAAAATATTTGAAGAGATTATAGTTGAAAAGTTCCCTAATATGGGAAAGGAAATAGTCAATCAAGTCCAGGAAGCACAGACAGCCCCATATAGGATAAATCCAAGAAGAAACATGCCAAGAAACATATTAATCAAACTATCAAAAATTGAATACAAAGAAAAAATATTAAAAACAGCAAGGGAAAAACAACAACGAACATACAAGGGCATCCCCATAAGGTTAACAGCTGATCTTTCAGCAGAAACTATACAAGGCAGATGGGAATGGCAAGACATATTTAAAGTGATGAAAGGGAAAAGCCTACAACAAAGATTACTCTACTCAGCAAGGATCTCATTCAAATTCGACAGAGATATTAAAACCTTTAGAGAAAAGCAAAAGCTAAGAGAATTCAGCACCACCAAGCTAACTTTACAACAAATACTAAAGGAACTTCTCTAGGCAGGCAACACAAGAGAAGGAAAAGACCTAAAATAACAAAACCAAAACAATTAAGAAAATGGTAATAGGAACATACATATTGATAATTACATTAAATGTAAATGGATTAAATACTCCAGCCAAAAGACATAGAATGGCTGAATGGATGCAAAAACAATACCTGTATATATGCTATCTACAAGAGACCTACTTCAGATCTAGGGGCACATACAGATTGAAAGTGAGGGGATGGAAAATGATATTCCATGCAAATGGAAATCCAAAGAAAGCTGGAGTAGCAATTCTCATATCAGACAAAATAGACTTTAAAATAAAGACTATTACAAGAGACAAAGAAGGACACTACATAATGATAAAGGGATCAATCCAAGAAGAAGTTATAACAATTGTAAATATTTATGCACCCAACATAGGAGTACCTCAATACAAAGGCAAATGCTAACAACTGTAAAAGGGGAAATCGACAGTAACACATTCATAGTAGGGGACTTACCACTCCATTTTCACCAATGCACAGATCATCCAAACTGAAAATAATTAAAGAAACACAAGCTTTAAATGATACATTATACAAGATGGACTTAATTGATATTTATAGGACATTACATCCAAAAACAACAGAATACACTTTCTTCGCAATGGCTCATGGAACATTCTCCAGGATAGATCATATCTTTGGTCACAAATCAAGCCTTGGTAAATTTAAGAAAATTGAAAGCATATCAAGTATCTTTTCCGACCACAATGCTATGAGACTAGATAGCAATTACAGGAAAAAAAAAAATCTTTAAAAAACGCAAACACATGAAGGTTAAACAATACATTACTTAATAACCAAGAGATTCCTGAAGAAATCAAAGAGGAAATCAAAAAATACCTGGGAACAAATGAAAATGAAAACACGAGGAACCAAAACCTATGGGATGCAGTGGAAGCAGTTCTAAGAGGGAAGTTTATAACAATACAATCCTACCTCAAGAAAAAAGAAACATCTCAAATAAACAACCTAACCTTACACCTAAAGCAATTAGAGAAAGAAGAACAAAAATCTCCAAAGTTAGCAGAAGGAAATAAATCATAAAGAGCAGATCAGAAATAAATGAAAAAGAAATGAAGGAAACAATAGCAAAGATCAATAAAACTAAAAGCTGGTTCTTTGAGAAGATAAACAAAATTAATAAATCATTAGCCAGACTCATCAAGAAAAGAGGGAGAATACTCAAATCAACAGAATTAAAAATGAAAAAGGAGAAGTAACAACTGACACTGCAGAAATACAAATGATCATGAGAGATTGTTACAAGCAACTATATGCCAATAAAATGGACAACCTGGAAGAAATGGAGAAATTCTAAGAGAAACACAACCTTCTGACACTGAACCAGGAAGAAATAGAAAATATAAAGAGACTTATCACAAGCACTGAATTTGAGGCTGTGATTAAAAATGTTTCAGCAAGCTGAAGCCCAGGACCAGATGGCTTCACAAGCGAATTCTTTCAAACATTTAGAGAAGAGCTAACACCTATCCTTCTCAAACTCTTCCAAAATATAGTAGAGGGAGGAACACTCCCAAACTCATTCTATGAGGCCACCATCATGGTGCTACCAAAACCAGACAAAGATGTGACAAAGAAAGAAAACTACAGGCCAATATCACTGATGAACTTAGATGCAAAATCCTCAACAAAATACTAGCAAACAGAATCCAAGAGCACATTAAAAGGATCATACACCATGATCAAGTGCAGTTTATCCCAGGAATGCAAGGGTTCTTCAATATACGTAAATCAATCAATATGATACACCATATTAACCAATTGAAGGAAAAAAACCATATGATCATCTCAAAGATGCAGAAAAAGCTTTCAACAAAATTCAACACCCATTTATGATAAAAACCCTCCCCAAAGGAGGCATAGAGGGAACTATGTTTAGTTTATACCATGTTTTTGGATTGGGATAATCAATATTGTGAAAATGATTCTACTACCCAAAGCAATCTACAGATTCAATGCAATCCCTATGAAACTGCCAATGACATTTTTCACAAAACTAGAAGAAAAAATTTCACAGTTCGTATGGATACACAAAAGACCTCAAATTGCCAATGCAATCTTGAAAAAGAAAATCAGAGCTGGAAGAATCCTGACTTCAGACTATACTACAAAGTTACAGTAATCAAGACTGACTTCAGACTATACTACAAAGCTATGGTAATCAAGACAGTATGGTACTGGCACAAAAACAGAAATATAGATCAATGGAACATGATAGAAAGCCCAGAGATAAACCCAAGCACATATGGTCACCTTATTTTTGATAATAGAGGCAAGAATTTACAATGGAGAAAAGACAACCTCTTCAATAAGTTGTGTTGGAAAACTGGACAGCTACATGTAAAAGAATGAAATTAGAACACTCCCTAACAACATACACAGAAATAAACTCAAAATGGATTAAAGACCTAAGTGTAAGGCCAGACACTATAAAATGCTTAGAGAAAAACATAGGAAGAACACTCTATGACATAAATAACAGCAAGATCCTTTTTGACCCACCTCCTAGAAAAATGGAAATAAAAACAAAAATAAACAAATGGGACCTAATGAAACTTAAAAGCTTTTGCACAGCAAAGGAAACCATGAACCAGACGAAAAGATAGCCCTCAGAATGGGAGAAAATATTTACAAATGAAGCAACTGACATAGGATTAATCTCCAAAATATACAAGCAGCTCATGCAGTTCAACATCAGAAAAACAAACAACCCAATCCAAAAATGGGCAGAAGATCTAAGTAGACATTTCTCCAAAGAAGATATGCAGATTGCTAACAAACACATGAAAGGATGCTCAACAACACTAATCATTAGAGAAATGCAAATCAAAACTACAATGAGATGTCACCTGCCACCAGTCAGAATGGCCATCATCAAAATATCTACAGACAATAAATGCTGGAGAGGATTTGGAGAAAAGGGAACCCTCTTGCACTGTTGGTGGCAATGTAAATTGATACAGCCACTATGGAGAACAGTATGGAGGTTCCTTAAAAAACTAAACATAGAACTACCATATGACCCAGCAATCCCACTACTGGGCATATACCCTGAGAAAACCATAATTCAAAAAGAGTCATGTACCAAAATGTTCATTGCAGCTCTATTTACAATAGCCAGGACATGGAAGCAACCTAAGTGTCCATCGACAGATGAATGGATAAAGATGTGGCACATATATACAGTGGAATATTACTCAGCCATAAATAGAAACAAAATTGAGTTATTTGTAGTGAGGTGGATGGACCTAGATTCTGTCATACAGAGTGAAGTAAGTCAGAAAGAGAAAAAGAAATACCGTATGCTAACACATACATATGGAATTTAAAAGAACAAAAAAAATTGTTCTGAAGAACCTAGGAACAGGACAGGAATAAAAACGCAGACATAGAGAATGTACTTGAGGACACGGGAAGGAAGAAGGGTAAGCTGGGACGAAGTGAGAGAGTAGCATGGACATATATATACTACCAAATGTAAAATAGATAGCTAGTGAGAAACAGCCACATAACACAGGGACATCAACTCAGTGCTTTTTGACCACCTAGAAGGGTGGATAGGAAGGGTGGGAGGGAGACGCAAGAGGCAGGAGATGCGGGGATATATGTATACGTATAGCTGATTCACTTAGGTATAAAGCAGAAACTAACACACCATTGTAAAGCCATTATACTCCAATAAAGATGTTAAAAAAAAAAATCTCTTTCAGTTTAGACTGGTTCTATTGCTCATAACTTACCAAAGAGATAAATGTGTGCTGAGAGATTTGAATTGTGTTTACATGAGGAAAAGATGAGTACAAGGAGGTACACATTAGTTGTTACTGAATCATATTACTTCCCCACTACACAAATAAACACTTTCTTACTGCTTGGCTGAGTGAGTTATTGCCTTTATGTCTTTTGCTAAAAATAAGGACAAGGAAGCTGATACATTTCTAATTATGTCTCTGTTAAACATGCTTTAATTTGGCTTTGTTAAACAGAAAAAAAACTTACTTACACTAGCTGAATTGGAAATGTCTTTTGAAGGCAAATTTTTTTCCAGTATGTTTTATTGCATTTGCTTATTGTTTCTTTGAATTTGGTGGTGTGCATCCATGGGTCACTGTGTGCCTGTGTGCCTGTGTTTGTGTTTTGAGTTTTCCTTTTATGAAAGTTAGTAGAGAGACATGGCATAGATCCTGATGATATTCATAATATAATTTTTAAGATTATGATGTTAATTTGGAGTGGCTGAAATTGTCATTTGGAAACATTCATGCTCATCCCAAAGTACTGCTGTGGTAATATTTCAGAAGGGCTTACATTTTCAGAAAGTGAAATTCTATTTGCTCAATGCAACTACACTGTTGGGAAAACAGACAACACTGTCAAACCTTAGGTCTCAAATCATTAGATAGAAATGTCCATGAAAAATTTTCAAACTATAAATAATTAACATTCTGTTAAACATTAGTTCATTAATATTGGGTGAAATTATTAATTATTTGTATGTTTTATTGCTTTATATTAATAGAATGGAAAATTAAGTAACATATATTGAAAAATTATAGTATGTCAAGAACTTTACATACTCTATCTGAGAACCACATTTTACAGATGTATAAATTGATCAGAAATCTTAGGTGAGAGGTTCAAATTTAATAAGTCTTTTTCTCCAGTGATAAAGAAATTTAAACCAACTTTTCCATTATATCATGATGCCTTCTGATATTTGCAGTATGTCTAACTCCCAGGACTATAGAAATGGCAGGAAGCCAATTCTGAAGCTCAACTATTACAATCAAATATATGGAATAGCTTTCTGGTTTGTGCATTTCACAATTGCCAAATCCAGCATAATGTATTGTTCTCTTAAATTGCATAAGTTCCATCATTCAACTTGCTAGAAACCTTAAGGATTCAATATGTATCTCTTCTTCTAGTGATAGTCTAAGTCACTAAAGTGATCAGTCATAGGTGAGTCCTGATTTTTCTTTTTTCAATCTATTAATGTACTAATGAGCATCACTTGTTACAGAGAAAATATCTAGCAAGGAGAAATGACCACTTCTCTCTTCTGAACATTATGTTAGAATGTGAAATTAACTCAGGACCAAAACTCCCTTTAAAAATTTCAGATGAGTTTTTAAACAATTTTCAAGCAATGTTTCTTTATGGATATTTCAAACATATGAAGTTGACAATTTTACAATGAATGCTCATACACCCAGCACCACAATTCTCCCTACAACGTTTCATTATACTTGTTCTATCACAGAACTTCCCTTTATCCATTCCTCTATCCCTCCACAATCCATCTATTTTTTGGATGAATTTTAAAGAAAATTGCAGATGTTAGTACACCTCCTCCTGAATGTTTTATTATGAATATCATTAACAAGAGTTCATTCTTCTGTTTTATATACAATAAAATGGACAAATTTTATAAACATATGCTGTTTTGACAAATATATAACTGGACTGTGCACAAAACATATATAACCCAAACTCCCATGTAGAACATAGACCATTACTCTCATCCTGGAAGGATTGCCCATCGCGCTATCTAGTAAGTTTTTGTCCCTAATCCACTCTATGAAATCTCTGTGCTCATTTTTTTCCTGCCATATATTAGTTTTCTTTGTTTTAAAGCTTCATAGATGGAATCATTATAACATGTACTCTTGTGTAAGGCTTCTTTCAAACAGCATATTCTTTTTTCTTTTTTTTAATGAGTATAGCATTTGTTTTTTTACCCCACCACTCAGAAAATGTTACTTTTATTGCTCTAAGTTATTGAGAATTAGGTTATTTTCTCTTAGATAAACTGATAGTATTTAGTTTAATTTCAAGCAATGAAGAGATGTTACTATTGCCACTTCCGATTCTGAAAGTTCTTCAATATTCTTTTATTTTTTCATAATCATAAACTTCATTCTTCTTCATTCACTTTTAGTCAATGATGTCACAATGACATGAATTGCTTTTGTTTTTCAATCCACTTATTTTTTTCCCCCACTTCCATGGCCTCTCTCTCTTTAAAGCTCAGACTACATCCTTCTTCATTTAATCCCTTATGACTCTAAAGTAAAGCACGCTTGAGATTAAACAGTGAAAATATATTCTTCTTAATGACATTCTCTTGTTAAATTTTGAAATTCAGGAAAACTTTTTCTAATCATCCTGATACTTTAAAATAGAAGCTAAATAAACGTTAACAATGTCTCTTCTACAACAGGCCAGTAATAGATGCTGTTGGTTGTCCGCTATGATCCCCTGTGCTGGGGAGGTTGATACATTCCTCTGCTGCTCTGAGTATAGGCTGCTGAGAGTTCACAGTCGTTGTCATCACTGGAGAATTTTTCAGGACCAAGGGGTACAGTCTCACCTGGAAATTCCTGGGAGGTTACAACTTCTCTAGAGGGTGTATCATAGCCAATGTGTGACATGAAAAAGGGTGGCCCTCTTGTACCACATGGGACTCTCTCAAAGGTGCCACTCATTCCCGAAGTTCACCACAGGATCCAGCAGAGGCTAGACTTCAGCTAAAACCATGTTTTGTTTAGCTTTTCCTCGCATCCTGTCCTGCTTACAGGAATCTCCTGAGGGCACACTCTCAATAAATCATTTCAGTGAATCTCATTCAAAGGCCTAACTCTCTGGGAACCCAAACTAAGTTATCTCCCCTGCTTTTCTTATTTCCTGGTAACCTATTATGATTCAGAAGTTAACAGAAATGGATTAGTTAAAATTTGTATTCTTTTTGGAACATTTGTAAAATATTTTCATCATAGATAATTTTTCATGTAATTCGTATTTTAAAAATTACAAATGTGAAGATATATATATCAGTTTTTTATAATTTTCATTTTCTTTGTTATGTTGCTTTTCCCCTTTAAAAATGTTGATATTTGTCTTCTTTCTTCTTTTTGATTGTACTTGCCAAGTTTTCCTCTTCTTTTTGATGGCACTTGCCAATGTTTTAGAATTTTGTTAATTAGAAAGGTATTTTTAAATTTTAAATGTATTTATTTATTTATTTAATACTCTTCTTTTTTTCCTTTCTTTTATCATGCATATTTTCAGTTTACTTTAAATATTTTTTAAATTTTATTTGTGATGTGTTGAGGCTAATGCTTACATTATTTCTTTCTAGTTTATTATTGAAAACATTTTGTCTATGATTTCACTTTTCATTAGAGTTTTGCTCACTTCTATATGTTTAATAAATATTGTTTTCCCTAATTTTAAGTGTTAGAGTTTTTTGTTGTGTTTGCTTTCTTTTCTTTCTTTCTTTTTTTTCCTCAAGAAACAGTTAGGAAACTTTGTTTCTTAATATTTTAATTTGGGAAAGTATTGTGCAATTTTTTAAAATTTCTTTATGTTTGATCACTTTTATAGTTGGTCTAAGGGCATTTGGAAAGAGTATATGTATATAAATGATATATAAAATATAATATAATTTTAAGCTATGGAATTTTAACTTTATTTTTTCATTTATATCATTGGTCAGAAATCAAGAATATACTGCTGAGGTATTCACAAACTTCTTTTCATATTTATAAATTTTTTTTCTTTTTGGGTCACACTGTGTGGCTTGCAGTATCTTAGTTCCCTGACCAGGGATTTAACGTGGGACCCAGAGCCATAGCAGTGAAAACACCAAGTTCTAATCACTGGACCACCAGGGAAGTCCCTAAAGTAAATTATTTTTTATGCATTATGAAACTATAATACATAACAGCAATATAATATGGTTCATAGACTGTTATATATTGCTCTGACATACTCTGAAAAATTCTTTCAATATGTTATTTTGGTGAGGAGATGTATAACCTTAGCTTAAATTTTAAAGGGATCCATGACCTAAAATAGCTTAAGAACAACTTTTTTGTATCTTCTTATATTTATGACTCTTTAAAAAAAAAAAAATCTGTGAGGAATTTCTTAACACATCTCTCTCTAAAATTATTTCTGAAAATCCTTCATTGTATATTTAGTATTTTGTTTATATATTTTTATATCATTTGATTATTAAATCTTTATTTTGTTTGTATCTATTAATGTTGAGAGACATTTTTTCTGTCAGAGTTGTCAAAGAAAAGTTGTACTGAACAGAGTTAAACAGGCAAGGAAGACTTGATTCAAGACTGTTGCAATAGGGGAGAGAGACTGAACTCAAGTTTCTTGAAATAAAGGGCAGGGGAGATTTTAGGTGTTGTGGTGAGCTAGTGGGGAAGTGTTGTAGAACATTAAGGAAGGAGGGTGTTCTGTGTGATTAGGCCATTTGCATTTGCTAATTGTCCCTATTGACATTATACCTCTACCTTCCCACAGAGACTGGAAGATAGTAAGTTGATCTCCTCTATGATTACTATGATTACGTTTCAAAAGGATGGATCCTAGGTCCTTGAGAAAGACATTCCTGGGCTGCAGAAGAGGCTGGGAGAAGATTGACATCTCAAAGGGATAGAGAAATAATTAATAATTGAAAGTTTTCTAAAGTAAATGCTCTAAGAAAAAGGAGTCAAGGGCCTAGAATCTAAGAACGAAACATGTCTGAAGTTTAATCAGGCTTAGGGGAACTTAAGGCCCGTTTGGTCAGAGTATCTTCTTATCCACCAGGAAACCAGGTTCTGTTTAAGAGTCAGAGGCATACCCTGTGAGTTCACTGTCAGGTATTATTTTCAATCTGGTAGCAATGGCCCTATCACTGGCAGAAACTCCAATTTATGCAGACCACCCTGCTTTTGGTTGCCAGAGTGGTTGCAGGCTTTTCCCCTGTTTTATGTTCTGCTTCTCCTTGAAGGGAGATAGCCAATTGTGCTGTCATTTTAGTTTGTATAATCACAATGTTTTAAGTGATGGTTGGAAATCAGCTAAGACAACCCTCTTATAAGAGGGAAATTTATAAATTTCCTCATTTTATAAATGAGGAAATTGAAACGTAGAGAATGAAAGTAGCTTGCCTGAGATTTCAAAACTAGTTAGGAAATGAGGGAGGATGTTAATTTTTGTCTTCTAATGCTTTTAATTATATTAGCTTACTTCCATTGCTGCTTTTAGCTAACACTCAACATTCACTCTTCAACTGACTTCTTCATTTTCTCTTCTCTTTCTGAAATGTATTGTGATATTTAATTGATTACTTCCTACAAATTGAAATACACAGCTATGAGAAATCGTTCCTATCTAATTTTGCCTCTTTTACGTAGAGTGCATATTTTTAACTACTTGTTTTGCTATGGACATGTACTTGATCTTTCTACCTGGGAACCAGTAGTTATGAGAAGTTTGACATGGTTTGGAAAATGAGTGGCTTAACAAGAGTGTTATATTTTTATGTACTGCAATAATTTTAGCATAATGTTATTAGTAGCAAAATTCTAGTATTTTTTGGGAAATGTATTTTAGAGGAGCAATTTAATAAAGTGTCAGGATTTCTAATAACTTCAAATTGTATGTGCATATTATACCTCTTAGTTACATAAGAATTAGTAAATTATGCTATTATAACAGATACTTTTAACTGTATAAAATTATGTATATAAAAGATGACATTAGGTATCTTACAAAATATAGCAAATTGATTTCTAGAACAAGAAAGACTTTGAAAATACATCTAGACTTTATAAAATGCCAACAATTATCAAAAATTACACTTAGAATTTCTTTTAAAATAAAAAGTCTTTATAAAAAAATGTTTCAAAGTATATATTTTTTAAATATTTATTTATTTGGTTGCAGCAGGTCTTAGTTGTGGTAGGCAGGCTCCTTAGTTGCAGCTCCCTGGCTCCTTAGTTGTGGCTCCATGGCTCCTTAGTTTCGGCACATGGGCTCCTTAGTTGTGGCATGCATGTGGGATCTAGTTCCCTAACCAGGGATCGAACCTGGGCCCCCTGCATTGAGAGTGCAGAGTCTTATCCACTGCGCCACCAGGGAAATCCCAAGAGTATATGTTTATGTAAAGAAACTTGTTAATATACTTGTTGATTCTTTACTAGATTGTAGTAAACAAGGAGCTTGGAAGGAACTGCAAGCTCCCTGAACTGCTGGGGCTACAAACATTTTTATTCCTGCTTCTCCAGTCTTGCCTTCAATTTGTGATGAAATGGCAGTTAAATAAGGTTGAATGGACTATTCATTTCTGTCTAAAAAAACCCTACCATGAATTAGCTCTTAGTATGGACATGCTTTTAAATTTTAGACAGTATATTGTGCAAAATTGGATTTGATATGTGAGCTTTACATCACCAAGAAACTGTGTAAAGGATTACAGTCAACGAGAATGTGACATTTTATATCAAAGAAAATGTTGAATTTATTTTTAAACTTTACCTGGATTAGAAGAAAAAAGAGAGCTTTTTCTGTGAGGAAAACCACACCAGCAAAATTAAGTAAATTAAACTTATTTTGCTATTTAAGAAAAACAGTGTACATGTGTCACACTAATAAAATGATCTTAAATGTCACATAAACTTGGTAACTTACAAGTATATGCATGTCTTTCTGCAAGTATGCACGTATCTTATATACGTACATATTTATCTATTTTCTTAAATTTTGAGATGCTGTAACATGTTCCTAAGGATCTCTAGTGACTTTATTACAATTAGCTATGGTTAAAATTTCTTTTACTAACAATTCAAAATCAGGAATGAGTTGAAAATTAATCTTTACTTAGGTCATTGATGACTTCTTAGACCTTTATCCTGATCAAATAATTTTAATGAAATTAGTTATCTTTTCTTAGAAACTTGTTTTCATCCTGTAATTTCAGAAAGAATACAGTCAATTTACATTATAGACAAAAATTCTTAAGATTCTAGCAAAGGATGACTAAAACATGAATAGCTAATTTTATTAAATGTATTTTATACTGAAAATCCACAATTTCTGGGATTTTTTTCTCATTTTTTCATTAAACCATAGTTCCATATTTAATTAAATCTGTCCTATAATCTATGTATAGCCTAACTACTTGGAAACTTTATATTAATAAATAAATTTGTCCATAATGTAATAAATTGAGGAATATTTCTGAGAAAATTAGAGAAATGTAAATATAAATTTTCATTAAAGTGATAAAATATATTCAACATATTTCATCCTTTAAATATATCTGAATTTTAACACATACTCATTTTGTCCCAAAGAATAAAACATTCTAAGACTTTAAAATGTTTTCTCATATTTACAGACATCAAATTCTTTGTTATAGCAATAATAAAATGCTTGTTTCTTCACCCATGAAGGTGCGTTCATCTTAACAAGACTTCACAACCCCCCATTCTGAAATGTTTCAAATCAAATGGTGGTTCTTTTAATTGGTAGTTCTGAAAAGTGTGTATCTGGCAAAATATTGTTTATAATAAATGGTGTGGATCATGCTTTTTTTGTCTACTAAAATACTTCTAATAACTTTATGATGGTAGGGGTAACCTTGTAGTTAAAAGTGACAGTTTGAGGATTACACAAACTTCTTTTAAAAAAGGATGCATTAAATGAAAAAAAATCTATTGTTTATTTATTTATTAAAAATTTCCCAAGCAAAAATAAGGATTTACAAAATAAATTGTATCATTTATTTTAACATCAGTTATATTTAGAATTTAAATATCATTTACACTCACATCTATTGCCTAATAACTAGTGATTTCTATTTAAAAACCAATTAATCTAAAAAAAATAACATATTAAAGTTCAAGCACTTATATGTTTTTTTCACTATTAGCTAACCATCAGTCATTGGATAGTTTCATTTGAAATCATTTATTATAGATTTAGTTTATATTATCAAAACTGTCTGAAAGTATTATCTTTAACATCTTTCATTTTCTTTATGTCTTCTTTAATTCTATCTATCCCATCTGCAAAATTTTTATTGATTGTTATTACATGGTATGATTTTTTTCATACTGTCCATTCATTCTACTAACATTCATTTCTTATTAAAATTACTTAGCTAAATAATACTGAATATTTCCTTTAGGGAAAATAGGGAAAACTTGGACATTCTTTTCAAAATTTGTTTTATTGAGATATAATTGACATAACATTGTATTACTTTTTGGTGTATAACATAATGATTTGATATATGTATATAGCGAAATAATCACCACATTAAGTCTAGTTAGCATGTGTCATATTACATACTTACAAAATTTTCTTTTTTCTTGTGATGGGAACTCTTGATTTTTACTCTTTTAGCAGCTTTAAAATATACAACACAGTATTATTAACTGGAGTTACAGCCCCAGGATTTATTTATTTTATACCTGGGAATCTGTATGTTTTGACCACCTTCACCCATTGGCAAATCACCTCCCTCCCCCTACCTCTGGCTAGCATAATTTTTTTCTGTCTCTGAATTTGTTTGCTTGTTTGTTTATTTTTCAGATTCCATATATAAATGAGATTATATGGCATTTGTATTTCTGTGTCTGACTTTTTCACTTATCATAATGCCTTCAAGGTTCATCCATGTTGTCACAAATGGCAGGATTTCCTTCTTTGTTATGGCTGAATAATATTCTATTGTATGTATATATCACATTTTCTTTATCTATTCATCCATTAACGGGCACTTAGGTTGTTTCCTTGTCTTGGCTGTTGTAAATAATGCTGCAATAAACATGAGATTACCTTTTTGAGTTAGTGTTTTGGGCATTCTTTTATCTTAGATTGTTAGACAGTTTAACAAACTGAATAGTAAAAAAATTACTTAATTGAAGGACATTTATATAAGGTAACACAAATCCACTTACTTGCTTAATAAAATATCATGTTATTTAATATCCAGGTCTAAAGTTACTATCAAGGTTACCCATTCTTCATATTCTCATTCTTTCCACAGACATAACTCTATGTTGATATTTTTGATTTTTATTTTTCTTGAAATCACTCTCTTCTGGAATGGAGGCTGTCTTTATTCCTATTACTGGAATGAAAAATGAACATAACCATGCTCTAAATAAAATGCTTAGAAACTATTATTGACTGATTTTATTAAACAATTCCCTCATTTCCTCTTTATTCTTCCAAAATTTATTCTGTTTGTTTAAAAAATCTACTCAACTTTTCCCTTATAAGCAACTCCAACCTCAACATCTTTTTTTATCCAAAATTCCTGACCTCTTTTTTTACAATTTTTTTTCTTCTCACAGTCTATTTTTTAACGTTTTATTTTGAAGAACAAAATAGTATAGACTCATGGGTGTTTGCAAAGAAATGTACAGAAAAACAGCATTTCCCCACCCTCCCACAATGTTAACTTCTTACACATTATAATACAATATGAAAATCAAGAAGTTTACGTTGGTGCAATCTATAGAATTTAATAGATTTCACCTGTTATATATGTACTCATTTGGTGTGTGTGTGTAGTTCTATGTGACTTTAGCTCATATCTAGCCTTGCATTACCTCTACATCAATCAAAATACTCAATCATACAACCACAAGACTCCTTTTGTTACCCCTTTATAACCTCCCCATCAAATGCTGGCACCCATTAATCTGTTATCCATCTCTATAATTATGTTATTTCATAAATGTTACATACATGGACTCGAGATTGGCTTTTTTCACTTAAGGGTCATCCAATTTGTTACATGTACCAATAGTTCATTCCTTTTAATTGTTGAATATATTCCACGGTAATACAACAGTTTGTTTAACCATTTATCTACTGATGCTGCTATGAATTAAACTAGCTGTTAAACCAGCTGCTTGAATAATTGTACTATTCTACATTTCCATCAGTACTGTATGAATGATCTGGTTTCTCCACATCATTGCCCACATTTAGAATTATTATTTTTCATTTTAGAGTAAGTTCCCTACATATGAACGAGTTCCATTCCAAGAGCACATTTGTAAGTCCAATTTGTTCATAAGTCCAACAAAGTTAGCCTAGGTACCCAACTAACACAATTGGCTATACAGTACTGTACTGTAATAGGTTTATAATACTTTTCACACAAATAATACATAAAAAAACAAATAGAAAAAATAAAGAAAACATTTTTAATCTTACAGTACAGTACCTTGAAAAATACAGCAGTACAGTACAACAACTGGCATACAGGGGTTGGCATTGAGTGAACAGGCAAGAAGAGTTACTGACTGGAGGTGGGATATGGTAGAGCTGAAGGATCATCAGCAATAGGAGACAGAGGGCAAGCTGCAATTTCACTCACACCTGATGTTGATGACACAGGTTCTGGTTCCTTGCTGGATTCAATTCTATCTACCCTCTTGAAAAAACGATCCAGTGATGTCTGGGTAGTAGCTCTTTTTTTTCATAGATGACACGGTAGCCCTGGATTGCATTCTGAATGGCTGCTGCAACCTTCGTGTACCATTCTATGCTCAGGTCCAGTGCCTCAAAAACTAATAGTGCCTCCTCAAATAAAGAAAATCTCCTTGCCATTACTTGTGTCATGAATCTCTTCGGTTCTTCAGTTACTTCTTCCTCCTCTTGTCTCTCGTCATCCTTTCTCTGGCCCTGCTTCTATCAGGTCTTCATTAGTAAGCTCCTTGTGTTGCATGGCAAGGAGTCCAATGAAGTCATCCTCTTGCAGATCTAGCTTAAGATACTGTACTACTGTACTCTATACTGTACTGTAAAGTACACAAAAGCACAACCACTTGTAGAGGATGCACACACTTGAAATTGTACACCAGACACGTGACCTAACTTACTTGACTGGACACGGGACCACATGTTTGAATCTTTGAAAGTTCACTACTTGAAGATTCGTATATAGGGGACTTACTGTATCCATTCTGATAGTGTATAGTTATACCTCATGATGGTTTTAATTTGTATTTCTCTAATGGCTAATGATGTTGAGCATATTTTTGCATTCATATTTTCCATCTGTATACCCTCTTCAGTGAAAGCTCCATACATGTTTTTTGTTGTCATTTTGTTGTTTTTTTCCCAATTCTAATTGATTTGTTTTTTGAGTTTTGAGAGTTATTCATATATTCTATATATACAAGGTCTTTGTCAGATATGTGATTTGTAAATATTTCCTCTCAATCTGCCATTTGTCTTTTCACCCTTTTAACAGGATCTTTCATAGAGTAAAAGTATTTCATTTTGATGAGTTCCAGTTTATCAACATTATCTTTAAAAATTGGGATTTAGTGTCAAGTATAAAAACTTTTTGCCTAGTCTTAGGTTCCAAGGATGTGCTCTTGTGTTCTAGAAGTTTATAGTTTTATGTTTTACATTTAATTCCATGATCCATTTTGACTTAATTTTTATAAAATGTTGAGTTTTAGGACAGGGTTCATTTTTTGGCTGATGGCTCCTCAGTGTTCCAACACTAACTGTAGAAAAGGTTTTCCCTCTTCTGTTGAATTATATTTGCTCCTTTTTCAAAAGTTAATTGCACAAATTTGTTGAGATCAATTTTCTGGGTTCTGTTTTCTGTTTTATTCATTCACATGTCTACCCCCCACAAACACCACTCTGTCTTGGTTTCTATAACTATATGTCAGGCCTTAACCTCAGGAAGAATGATTCTTCCCACTTTATAATTCTTTTTCAAAATAGTGTAGGGTATTTTAGAACCTTTCTCTTTCTCTTTTCAAAATCATTATTCTCTAAAACTTCACCTGCCACATTGTTAATATTTCTAACACATATTTCTAATACTCATTGTTTCCCCATATTTTGGGCCTTTGACTTTCTTATTCATTATACTTTGACTAAGAACTGTTGTGGAGGCAATATTATGATTTAAAAATGTGTTTTCCTTCCTAATACAGAGTCGAATTTCTTCTATATTCTCATATAACTCTTTGCCTTTTAAACTATTTCTTTCCTTCTTTCCTATCAATTTACTTTTTCATCCTCATCCTATTGCTAAAGTAGCAAACACTGAACATTTACTCAGTCCATCATTTCCTGTTTTGATTTTCACTTGCCTCCATGCACATTTCAACTTATGTGTTAGCCGCTTCAACAGTATACTCCTGGACAGGATGTATCACCAAAACAGAACTTCTGTCTTTCTTGCCTGGTTGAGTCCTGGTCTACAGTAATATCCATTTCTCATTTTACTCTCCTTTACTACAGCTACTGAGTAGCCCAAAAAAGAATCATAAAATAATTTACATCCCCTGATCCTCTATACTTCTTCTATTCATCTTGTATTGATTTATTGGGAACTTACCCATTCCAGAGCTTTCAAACTGTCTCCTCCACTTTTATCAAAACTCCCATCTCTACTCTGTAGGTGGTTTCACCTCCTAATTTTCCTGGGACCTAAGTTGCCCTTATCCTTTCCCTTAACTCCCTTCTTTCCATCTTAAAATAAATTCTCTCTTTTCTTTTTTCACCCTGCTGTTTCTGCTTTCCCCACCCCTGTATTTAAAAGAGAAGTATTCACTTTATTCCTTCTCAAACTAAACTTTTCTACTTTGGATTTTGGATCCCAAGAATATCAAATATAAGTAATGTATTTTTTTCCCATTAAGATGTGCATACATTTTAAAAAATGTTTCAGCTTAAAAATACTAATTCCTGTGCACTCCAAATTAAGAAAAAGTGATTAATTACACATTTTATTTCATTGATTCATGACTCTTTACCTAATATATATATATATATATATATATATATATATATATATAATGACTATGTCTCTACTAAAGTCTCTGAATAACTCATTAAAGCATTGACATCAGATGATCAATCTCCCTGAGCTCTCTCTAATTTGGCATTGTGCCTTCTCTTCTCTCTTAAGCTCTTCTCTTTGTCTTCCAGGAATTTTGTATATTTCCATTTTTTTTCTTATGTGTAACATTCTTTCTTTGTACCTTTTAGTAACTCTTCTTTATTTCCTCGGCATAGCTCAATAGCTCCTATAAATAATGATTTTTACCTAAAGTTCTGTTCTCAGGTTTACTCTTTTTATTGAAAAAAAGTTTTGTTTGTGTGTTTGTTTTATCTGTTTCTATGACCTCGCATTATCCTTATTTAGATAAAATTAATTTTAAATCTTACTGACCTCTCTCACACCATTCCAGTTACATATTTTCATCAGCCATTTTTGAAGATCTCTCATTTGGATGACTGCCCAATATCAATTGCTAACCCTTCCAAAATCAACTCTCATAATTCTTGTTCAATTTGTTTCTATAACTTTTCTATCATCAGCATCTTTATTTAATTTTTGTTGTATGTAAGATTATTAAAATAGCTTTCTTATTCATTCATCTTTCTAATCTAAATCTCCCTTTAATACATCCTAATTCATAAATCATCTTTTATTTCTTCTCACATTATTTATCCAAAATCATCAACCATTTCTCACTGCCTACTAAACTAATTTAGAATTTTTCATTTTGTGACTCAAGAATATTGAGGGTTTTTCCCTCCCTTAACTATCCCTCTATGAAAACTGAAGGATTCAGAAGAAAAAAAAAATCAAGATTAATCTCACTGATCCCTGGAATCAGACTGTTTAAGGTTTCAATATCTGCTCTACCATTAACTTGAAATAAATTGTGTCTCAGTTTTCTCATGTGGAGAATGAGGGAAATAATAGTATTTGTCACATAAAGTACTAAAAGGTTTAATGGGAATATGTGGGAAAAGATTTTTGCACAGTCTCTGGCACACAGTAGGCAATCAGTAATGTGAACCATTATTTCTTATTTTAAGGCCACTATATCACTGGAAGAGCTTGAGGGTATTTATTCTTGCATATATCCAGACATTTTCAGAAGAATTTAAGGATATGTACAAAGAGAAAGCATTATTACATTTTACTTCACTGCAATTTTAAAGAAGAATTGTGAACAGAAGGAACAAAATGCAATGTAATATTTGTTATTGCTAATTGTATTTTTTTATTTCACCAAAGTTCATGAAATTTGGATTTTTCTTTAAGTTTCCATTTAACTTTTATTACTACAGTATAAAATGTTTATGAGTGAGATTTATTTTATTATTTTTTAATCTATTCATTTCTTATATATTGAACATGTATGGCAGACCATTGATGCCAGGTCATTAATTTATGAACCTTTTCTTGAGCTCTTATTTTTTATCCAAAATATCAGCAAAGTTCAAATGTTCTTTCTGTACATTATCTACCACTGAATTAATGTAAGCTTGAATTAATACCCAGATGATTGGTGATTCCATCATATACACTGTCATATAAAGATCTATTTGATGGTCTTTCTCCCTGAGTCATCTTTTTCCATACAATTTATGCTTTATTAAACATTTCATCAGTATTTTCTGGGGATATTGGTATTTTAAACTGCACATACTCTGAGAGTATTTTCACAGTTTTGAAGAATACCTTGAACATTTCTCCACTAAACTGGAAGAACAAACACTACTGGATTTTCTAATTGATTTATTTACTTTGACACATTTATTCTCTCTCTCTCTCACACACACATTGTGACAATATATATAAACCAGAACTTCAGAACTGTCTCAGGCAAACTCCTCATCAGATAGCTGCAAGGATTAAATAAGCATAGTATTTAACACAGAAAATGCCACACAATAAGCACAAAAAGTCATTACTGTTATAGGAGAATAATGTGATCATTAAAATATTGTTCAATGTCAAGTGTCTTTACTACATTATTTTTTCCATGACCCTTTTTGAGCAATCTTTTAAGAAAAAAAATTAAATTATAACTTCCTTAATTTAGGCAACTATTTCACTAGAGAATTGTTAACATTACTTCCAGAGTACTCATAACAATCACAAATGTAAATGAATAAGATTAGCAGCAATTTTTTCCTAGAATTTTTTATGACAAATGATGGAAGCCAAGTATGTAATAATGGCATGGGAGGTAAATTATGCCATGAACACAGTTCTAGCCACTTATTATAGAAATTCACATCCTGAATTATTCATGTAATAAAAGGTTAAAATAAGAATAAACAAACTTACCTTAAGCTTCATTAGATACCTGAAAAGTTGAAAATGACTCTGTACAACATTATCACCTCATTGGTCATTGTCTTATTGTATTAAAAGACTTTCAACCAAGTTTTTCTATTTAAAGTACAGAGACTATAAAACTAAAAAATAATAATAATACATACCAAAATTTAAGGACATAAGAGTCCCAAGACAGTGGTATAAAACATATTTTCTTATAAAATATTGACCAGCTAATTATTTAAGTGAATAAAATTCAATAATATGAGCAAATTTGTAACTTCAGATGTGAATATATTAAATAGACATTCAGATTCCACATATCTATGTTCATGTATGCACACACACACACTTTCTGTCTTTTTACTCATTGTCCAGGGTATTATGAAGTTCAGTTTTGTAGAATTTCACATAAAGTAACTTTACATGAATGTCTGATTAAAAAATATATTTATTTATCATAAAAGCAAAATAATTATTTAGCTTGGATAACCTTCTTTCACAATGTAAGCGAAAGTAGTAACTTTGGTTAAATAATTATTCCCTTTATCTTCCATTAAAATAAATGGCTGTGACATTGGAAAAATATAACACAGTAATGTTGTTGCTAATTACAAAATAATGGAAGTTACCTAAATACCAGACATGTGAGATTGGTTGACATCTATGCTAAGGTAAACATATGTGATGCTGTGCTATGCAGATAGATATAAGAAAGAATGAGGAAGATCTATATGAGCCACTATAAGGATGTTTCCCAGCATATTTTGTTAAATGAAAAAAACAAAAGTAAACAACAAACCAAGTTCAAAAAAGCAAATGCAGTATGATTCCCTTTTGTAAAACAGAATGGAAAAAAAAAATGTGTGTTTGTTTTGTGTATCACTATGTGATTGCAAAAAGATACAATGGGGATATAAACCAAGCAAAGGTACCCAGAAGCAATAAACATACCTAGATCATTATTTCTAAATACTGTTGTTTGGATAGGTGGTATTCTCCAAGACGGTTGAAGAAAGAATGTTACAAGATGAGCCTGAAACATCTTTTTATGCAGAAAATATAAGAAAGGGCTTAAAGTATAATGGGGGGCATGAAAGAAGACTTGTAGGCCAGCTTTAAGGAGTTCCAATTAGCCACATCTGAGAATATGGGAGTATTACAATAAACAATGGTACTCTTATATTGTAAACAGTTGAATAAAATAGGCATGCATATGTTTATAGTAATGATAGATGATAGGTAGATAGAAAAGTAAAACAAGTGGAAGCTCTTTTATAGTAGAATGCTATAATAAGAGAAGACTTTGGAAGATTAAAAAGTCTCTTAATAATAGATACAATTTAAAATAGAGATTTAATAATCAAATGACATTGAAATATATAAACAAAAATACTAAATGGAGTCACAAAATCACCATTTCACATCATACTAAACATAATTCAAAGATGTCAAGTAAGCATATGAAAAGACGCTCCACATCATATGTCATCAGGAAAACGCAAATTAAAGCAACAATGAAATACCATTACATACCTATTAGAAGGCCAAAATCTGGAACACTGACAACACCAAAAGCTGGATAAGATGTGGAATGACAAGAGTTCTCATTCGTTGCTGGTGGGACTGCAAAGTGGTGCAGATACATTGGAAGACAGCTGGAGAATGTGGTCTCTTAGAAAACTAAACATATTTTTTTACCACATGATCCAGCAATTGTGCTCCTTGGTATTTAACCAAAGGAATTGAAAATTATGTTCACACAAAAACCTGCACATGAATGTTTATAGCAGGTTTATTCATAATTACCAAAACATGGAAGCAACCAAGATGTTTTTCAGTAGGTGAATGGATAAATAAACTGTAGTACATCCAGACAATGGAACATTATTCAATGCTAAGAAGGAATGAGCTATCTCACCATGAAAAGACATGGCAGAACCTTAAATGCTTATTACTAAGTAGAAAAGCCAATCTGAAAATGTTACATACTGTATGATTCCAAATATATGACATTCTGGAAAAGGCAAAAATATGGAGGTAGTAAAAAGATCAGCAGTTGCCAGGGGTTGTGAGGGAGGAAGGAATAAACAGGCAGAGCACAGCGGATTTTTAGGACGGTGAAACTATTTTGTGGTACTATTCTGATTAATACGTGTCATTATTCATTTCTCCAAACCCACAGAATGTAGCACACCAAGAGTGAACCTTAATGTAAACTATGAACTTTGGATGATTATGATGTGTCAGTGTAGGCTTATCAATTGTGACAAATGTCTCACTCTGGTGGGGATATTGAAAGTGAGGGAGCTTATGCATGTCTGGAGGAAAGGGATATATATTCAAGGTATGTCTCTACCTTCCTCGCAATATTGTTGTGTACCTAAAACTGCTCAAAAAACAAAGTCTATTCATACAAATGGGGGGGGGATCAGGCAAAATACTCAATGGTTATAAAATCTAGAGAGGGAAAGTTTGATGAGCCTCACCAAAAAGGTCTTAATGATTCCCTGGGCTGGGTGGCTACTTCCTACCTCTGAGCCCCTGATTTCCCTTTTCTTTGTGTCTTTTTGTAACAAAACTTTAATGCAAATTCTTTCTTTGTTTCTTTAAGATATAAATCTTCTTAAAAGCCTTTTGATAGTTTAAAACCCAGAACCATTTTTCTCAAGGACCTGACAGCCATCCTTTGAAATGTAATCATCAGGGAAGCCAACACCCCTATCTCCCAATGTCTGGGGGAATGTCACAGCCTCGCTTCTGCGGGCACCTTCTTCCAAGTTGTAAAATGGCCTCCTGTCATGAAGATACAAGACAGTTTACTTTCCTTTGGGTAAGACAAATTAAGACATACAGGTGGCGTATGATTCCCCAACACCACCAAAGCCCTTAAACACTTTCCAAACATCTTTTCAGCAGAGTGGAGTCCAGTCTCAGTTCTGACATCTCTACTCTTTACAATAACCTTAAATAAAGTTTTCCTACCCATCTAACTTTATCCAGTACAAATTTTGCTTTGACAAGACAGAAGAAACAGGTTCGATGTATCTTCCCCCAAATTACTTTTCAATAAAGAATGGAAATTAGTAACTATGAAAAAGAGAAACTGAACAAGTACAATGCATGCCATGTATATATATATATATATATATTTTTATGAGCCTTTTTTTTAAACATCTTTATTGGAGTATAATTGTTTTACAATGTTGTGTTAGTTTCTGATGTATAACAAAGTGAATCAGCTATATGCATAAATATATCCACAAATCCTCTCCCTCCTGTGTCTCCCTCCCACCCTTCCTATCCCACACCTCTAGGTGGTCACAAAGCACCGAGGTGATCTCCCTGTGCTATGCAGCTGCTTCCCAATAGCTATCTATTTTACATTTGGTAGTATATATAAGTCCATGCCACTCTCTCACTTCATCCCAGCTTACCCTTTCCCCTCCCTGTGTCCTCAAGTCCATTCTTTACGTCTGCGTTTTTATTCCTGTCCTGCCCCTAGGTTCTTCAGAACCACTTTTTTTTTTGGGGGGGGGGGTTCCATATATATGTGTTAGCATACGATATTTATTTTTCTCATTCTGACTTACTTCACTCTGTATGACAGACTCTAAGTCCAACCACCTCACTACAAATAACTCAATTTTGTTTCTTTTTATGGCTGAGTAATATTCCATTGTATATATGTGCCACATCCTCTTTATCCATTCATCTGTCGATGGACACTTAAGTTGCTTCCATGTCCTGGCTATTATAAATAGAGCTGCAATGAACATTGTGGTATATAACTCTTTTTGAATTATGGTTTTCTTAGGGTATATGCCCAGTAGTAGGATTGCTGTGTCATATGGTAGTTCTATTTTTAGTTTTTGAGGAACCTGCATACTGTTCTCCATAGTGGCTGTATCAATTTACATTCCCACCAACAGTGCAAGAGGGTTCCCTTTTCTCCACACCCTCTCCAGCATTTATTGTTTCTAGATTTTTTGATGACGGCCATTCTGACTGGTGTGAGGTGATACCTCATTGTAGTTTTGTTTTGTTTTAATTTTAATAATGATTTGAATATGATATATCAAAATATTACCATTTCAACAGTTAATCAATATAAAAATTATTAATGAGCTTTTTACATTATTTTAGTACTAAGTATTCAAAATCAAATGTATATTTTGTGCTTACAGGACATCTCAATTTGGACACAATTTTCATTGGATAAACTTGATCCATATTTAAATTTCATAAAATTTACAGTTGAAAAAGAAAATTCATATAACCAAATTGTTCCAGATATACTTAAAAGATTTCAAATAAACTTAATTGAGAACCCCAATCATATTCCTTTAACATTCACATTTGTGAAACTCATCTGTTTTAGAGGAATTGATATGAACACATATCAGTTTCAAACCTGTGTTTAAGTTAAGTAAGTTCACTAATTGTTGTGTTAACTCAGTATCAATATTGAACTCAAAAAGGTATTACAGAATTGAAAATTAACAAAATTTACCACTATCAACAAAGTTTTCTTCAAATTTTTAATAGGTTTGCAGCCAATTTACATAATGCTGTCAAAAACAATTAGAATCTGCATATAGAAAAATGTATAAAAGCATTATTAGTGATTGTATTATGCAGTTTCAATTTTAAAACATAAATTCTCATACCTGTCTACTTACGTCATAAATAAGCTTTTCCTTTACTTGGTGATTCAACTCTCATTCATTCATATGCAATGTGATATGGATTATAATTTAATAAGCAAGAAACCCACTAGGCTTTTTTTTTTTTTTAACATCTTTTTTGGAGTATAATTGCTTTACAATGGTGTGTCAGCCTCTGCTTTATAACAAAGTGAATCAGTCACACATATACATATGTCCCCATATCTCTTCACTCTTGCATCTCCCTCCCTCCCACCGTCCCTATCCCACCCCTCTAAGTAGTCACAAAGCACCGAGCTGATATCCCTGTGCTATGTGGCTGCCTCCCACTAGCTACCTATTTTACGTTTGGTAGTGTATATATGTCCATGCCACTCTCTCACTTTGTCCCAGCTTCCCCTTCCCCTTCCCCGTATCCTCAAGTCCATTCTCTAGTAGGTCTGCATCTTTATTCCCATCTTGCCACTAGGTTCTTCTGACCTTTTTTTTTTTTTATTAGATTCCATATATATGTGTTAGCATAAGGTATTTGTTCTTCTCTTTCTGACTTACTTCACTCTGTATGACAGTCTCAAGGTCTATCCACCTCACTACAAATAACTCAGTTTCATTTCTTTTTATGGCTGAGTAATATTCCATTGTATATATATGCACATCCTCTTTATCCATGCATCTGTTGATGGACACTTAGGTTGCTTCCATGTCCTGGCTATTGTAAACAGAGCTGCAATGAACATTTTGGTACATGGCAATTTTTGAATTATGGTTTTCTCAGGGTATATGCCCAGTAGTGGGATTGCTGGGTCATATGTTAGTCCTATTTTTAGTTTTTTAAGGAACCTCCATACTGTTCTCCATAGTGGCTGTATCAATTTACATTCCCACCAACAGTGCAAGAGGGTTTCCCTTTCTCCACACCCTCTCCAGCATTTATTGTTTGTAGATTTTTTGATGATGGCCATTCTGGCTGGTGTGAGGTGATATCTCACTGTAGTTTTGATTTGCATTTCTCTAATGATTAATGATATTGAGCATCCTATCATGTGTTTGTTGGAAATCTGTATACTTCTTTGGATAAATGTCTATTTAGGTCTTCTGCCCATTTTTGGATTGTGTTGTTTCCTTTATTGATACAGAGCTGCAGGAACTGCTTGTATAATTTGGGGATTAATCCTTTGTCAGTTGCTTCATTTGCAAATATTTTCTCCCATTCTGAGTGTTGTCTTCTGGTCTTGTTTATGGTTTCCTTTGCTGTGCAAAAGCTTTTAAGTTTCATTACGTCCCATTTGTTTATTTTTGTTTTTATTTCCATTTCTCTAGGAGCTGGGTCAAAAATGATCTTTCTGTGATTTATGTCATAGAGTGTTCTGCCTATGTTTTCCTCTAAGAGTTTGATGGTGTCTAGCCTTACATTTAGGTCTTTAATCCATTTTGAGTTTATTTTTGTGTATGGTGTCAGGGAGTGTTCTAATTTCATTCTTTTACAGGTAGCTGTCCAGTTTTCCCAGCACCACTTATTGAAGGGGCTGTCTTTTCTCCACTGTATATGCTTGCCTCCTTTATCAAAGATAAGGTGACCATATGTTTGTGGGTTTATCTCTGGGTTTTCTATCCTGTTCCATTGATCCATATTTCTGTTTTTGTGCCAGTACCATACTGTCTTGATTACTGTAGCTTTGTAGTATAGTCTGAAGACAGGGACCCTGATTCCTCCAGCTCCGTTTTTCTTTCTCAAGATTGCTTTGTCTATTCGGGGTCTTTTGTGTTTGAATACAAATTGTGAAATTTTTTGTTCTAGTTCTGTGAAAATTGCCAGTGATAGTTTGATAGGGATTGCATTGAATCTGTAGATTACTTTGGGTAGTAGAGTCATTTTCACAATGTTGATTCTTCCAATCCAAGAACATGGTATATCTCTCCATCTATTTCTTTCATCTTTAATTTCATTCATCAGTGTCTTATAATTTTCTGCATACAGGTCTTTTGTCTCCTTAGGTAGGTTTATTCCTAGATATTTTATTCTTTTTGTTGCAATGGTAAATGGGAGTGTTTTCTTAATTTCACTTTCTGATTTTTCATCATTAGTGTATAGGAATGCAAGAGATTTCTGTGCATTAATTTTGTATCCTGCTACTTTACCAAATTCATTGATTAGCTCTAGTAGTTTTCTGGTAGCATCTTTAGGATTCTCTATGTATAGTATCATGTCATCTGCAAACAGTGACGGCTTTACTTCTTCTTTTCTGATTTGGATTCCTTTTATTTCTTTTTCTTCTCTGATTGCTGTGGCTAAAGCTTCCAAAACTATGTTGACTAATAGTGGTGAGAGTGGGCAACCTTGTCTTGTTCCTGATCTTAGTGGAAATGGTTTCAGTTTTTCACCATTGAGGGCGATGTTGGCTGTGGGTTTGTCATATATGACCTTTATTATGTTGAGAAAAGTTCCCTCTATGCTTACTTTCTGGAGGGTTTTTATCATAAACGGTGTTGAGTTTTGTCGAAAGTTTTCTCTGCATCTATTGAGATGATCATATGGTTTTTGTCTTTCAATTTGTTAATATGGTGTATCACGTTGATTGTTTTGCATATATTGAAGAATCCTTGCATTCTTGAGATAAACCCCATTTGATCATACTGCATGATCCTTTTAATGTGCTGTTGGATTCTGTTTGCTAGTATTATGTTGAGGATTTTTACATCTATGTTCATCAGTGATATTTGCCTCTAGTTCTCTTTCTTTGTGACATCTTTGTCTGGTTTTGGTATCAGCGTGATGGTGGCCTCGTAAAATGAGTTTGGGAGTGTCCCTCCCCCTGCTATATTTTGGAAGAGATTGAGAAGGATAGGTGTTAGCGCTTCACTAAATGTTTGATAGAATTTGCCTGTGAAACCATCTGGTCCTGGGCTTTTGTTTGTTGGAAGATTTTTAATCACAGTTTCAATTTCAGTGCTAGTGATTGGTCTGTTCATATTTTCTATTTCTTCCTGGTTCAGTCTTGGCAGGTTGTGCATTTCTAAGAATCTGTCCATTTCTTCCAGGTTGTCCATTATATTGGCATATATTTGCTTGCAGTAATCTCTCATCATCCTTTGTATTTCTGCAGTGTCAGTTGTAACTTCTCCTTTTTCATTTCTAATTCTATTGATTTGAGTCTTCTCCCTTTTTTTCTTAATACGTCCGGCTAATGGTTTATCAATTTTTTTCTGTCTTCTCAAAGAACCAGATTTTAGTTTTATTGATCTTTGCAATCATTTTCTTCTTTTCTTTTTCATTTATTTCTGATCTGATCTTTATGATTTCTTTCCTTCTGCTAACTTGGGTTTTTTTTTGTTGTTGTTGTTGTTCTTCTTTCTCTAATTGCTTTACATGTAAGGTTAGGTAGTGTATTTGAGTTGTTTCTTGTTTCTTAAGGTAGAATTGTATTGCTATAAACTTCCCTCTTAAAAGTAGCATGTTGCTTAGCCTCCATGTGTTTGTATTTCTTACAGATTTTTTCCTGTAATTGATATGTAGTCACATAGCGCTGTGATTGGAAAAGATACTTGATACGATTTCAATTTTCTTAAATTTACCAAGGCTTGATTTGTGACCCAGATATGATCTATCCTGGAGAATGTTCCATGAGCACTTGAGAAGAATGTGTATTCTGTTTTTTTTGGATGGAATGTCTTATAAATATCAATTAAGTCCATCTTGTTTAATGTATCATTTAAAGCTTGTGTTTCCTTATTTATTTTCATTTTGGATGATCTGTCCATTGGTGAAAGTGGGGTGTTAAAGTCCCCTACTATGATTGTGTTACTGTCGATTTCCCCTTTTATGGTTGTTAGTATTTGCCCTCTGTATTGAGGTGTTCCTATGTTGGGTGCATAAATATTTACAATTGTCATATCTTGTTCTTAGATTGATCCCTTGATCATTAGGTAGTATCATTCTTTGTCTCTTGTAATAGTCTTTATTTTAAAGTCTATTCTGTCTGATATGAGAATTGCTACTACAGCTTTCTTTGGATTTCCATTTGCATTGAATATGTTTTTCCATCCCCTCACTTTCAGTGTGTATGTGTCCCTAGGTCTGAAGTGGGTGTCTTGTAGACAGCATACATCCAGGTCTTGTTTTTGTATCCATTCAGCCAGTCTATGTCTTTTGGTGGGAGCATTTAATCCACTTTCATTTAAGGTAATTATCAATATGTATGCTTCTAATACTATTTTCTTAATTGTTTTGTGTTTGTTATTGTAGGTCTTTTCTTTCTCGGGTGTTTCTTGCCTAGAGAAACTCCTTTAGCATTTGTTGTAAAGCTGGTTTGGTGGTGCTGAATTCTCTTAACTTTTGCTTGTCTGTATAGGTTTTAATTTTTTCATTGAATCTGAATGAGATCCTTGCTGGGTGGAGTAATCTTGACTGCAGGTTTTTCCCTTTCCTCACTTTAAATATGTCCTGCCACTCCCTTCTGCCTTGCTGAGTTTCTGCTGAAAGATCAGCTTTAACCTAATGTGGATTCCCTTGTATGTTCTTTGTTGTTTTTCCCTTGCTGCTTTTAATATTTTTTCTTTGTGTTTAATTTTTGATAGCTTGATTAATATGCCTTTTAGCATGTTTCTCCTTGGATTTACCCTGTATGAGAGTCTCTGTGCTTCCTGGACTTGATTGACTATTTCCTTTCCCACGTTAAGGAAGTTTTCAACTATAATCTCTTCAAATATTTTCTCAGACTCTTTCTTTCTCTCTTCTTCTGCTGGGACCCCTATAATTCGAATGCTGGTCCATTTAATGTTGTCCCAGTGGTCTCTTAGACTGTCCTCAATTGTTTTCACTCTTTTTTCTTTATTCTGCTCTGTGGTAGTTATTTCCACTATCTTATCTTCCAGGTCACTTATCCGTTCTTCTACCTCAGTTATTCTGCTATTGATTCCTTCTAGAGAAATTTTAACTTCATTTTTGTGTTGTTCATCATTGTTTGTTTGCTCTTTTGTTCTTCTAGGTCCTTGTTAAACATTTATTGTATTTTCTCCATTCTATTTCCAAGATTTTGGATCATCTTTACTATCTTACTCTGAATTCTTTTTCAGTAGACTGCTTATTTCCTATTCATTTGTTTGGTCTGGTGGGTTTTTACCTTACTCCTTCATCTGCTCCATATTTCTCTGTCTTCTCATTTTGCTTAACATACTGTGTTTGGGGTCTCCTTTTTGCAGGCTGCAGATTCATAGTTCCCACTGTTTTTGGTGTCTTCCCCCAGTGAGTAAAGTTTGTTCAGTGTGTTGTGTCAGCCTCCTGCTGGAAGGGGCTGGTGCCTGTTTTCTGGTGGGTGGGGCAGATCTTGTCTTTCTGGTGGGCAGGACCATGTCCGGTTGTGTGTTTTGGGTGGCTGTGAACTTAGTATGATTTTAGGCAGCCTCTCTGCTAATGGGTGGTGTTGTGTTCCTGTCTTGCCAATTGTTTGTCATGGTGTGTCCAGCACTGGAGCTTGCTGGCTGTTGGGTGGTGCTGGGTCTTTGTGTTGAGACAGAGTTCTTTAGGAGAGCTCTCACTGATTGATATTACATGGGGCTGGGAGATCTGTGGTGGTCCAATGTCCTGAACTCGTCTCTCCCACCTCAGAGGCTCAGGCCTGACACAAGTTTGGAGCACCATGACCCTGACAGCCACACTGCTGGGTACGTGACGATTTTCCTGTGTTTTGGGAAGTTGAGGTCTTCTGCCAGTATTCAGTAGGTGTTCTGTAGGAGTTGTTCCACATGTAGATGTATTTTTGATGTATTTGTGTGGTGGAAGGTGATCTCCACGTCTTACTCCTCCTCCACATTGAAGGTCCCCTCCCTGCCATATATTTTATAATACAGATGTATGCAGAGAGAGAGAGAGAGACCAAGAGACTGTGAACTAAGAATGTCACCTGCCATATCAGTAAGCAAAGGATGTTGTGGCAATCAAGCCATCAGCCACTACAGCCGCCCCCAGCAGTGCACCCTGAGGGGACTCAGAATGGGAAAGCAAAGGATACTGGCCCTAGATACCTGAGGCGCATATCAAAGGGTTGAGTTCAATGAGCCCAGACTCTTGCATCTTCCCATACATAGAAAAACGCTAGATTCATTAACTTGTGATATCTGATTTTCTTTAATTAATGGTAATATTTTGCTATTCTGACTACCTGATCTTTGTTGCAAAATTCCTATATATCCTGGTTCCTTTCTTACCTCTTCCAAGCAGTCCCTCAGCACTATTCTGAGAGGCTGCTTCCCTGGCTTGAAATCTTCAAAAAGTACCCAAAATAAAACATAATTCTCAACATTTACATTGTGCATTTTTTTCAGTCAACAAGACCAAGAAGATAACAACACAAATGTGGCAAAATCTTAACCTTGGTGAAGTGAATGAATGGATCTGGGAATTAGTTATTTTATTAATAAAAATCTTATAAAAATTTAAATTTAGTTTGAAATAAAAATTTAATAAGTTTAATAAAAATACCAACAAAGATAATGTTGTAACTTGAATACTTCCTTTACTGCCTTTTCAATCAGAGGCCCTTTCCAACAAACTGAGAAATAAAGAAAGGAGTACCTCATATTTGAGTCAAATATCACCTTTATTACTAATAAAGATAATATTGGCACATGTGGCTCCCAACTACAAATTGGCTCTTGCCTTCTGCCTCTGAAAGGATTAGGTCACAAACCCCTGCAGTCGCTGACCTTCAACACACCTTGAAAGGAGTTCAGGGTGGAAATCAGGAATGAGGCACTCTGTGCTCTAGGAAACACTGGCAAGAACAGGTCTTCAGACAGATGTTTTCAAGAGATTTTGTAAACCCAGTTCTTGCATCTCATATCTAGAAAAGCACTAAATCATTAATGGAGACATCTGTTCCTCATGACTAGCAGCAACCTTCTGCAAAAATGTGTTCTTGATTGCATGTACCCTCCTTCACCAAACTGACATATATACTGACCTTCCCCCCCACCTCTTCAGAGCAGTTTCTCAGAGCTATCTGAAATTCTTTCTCCTGGACTATAGTCCTCATGAAACTTAACTCACAACTCTCACATTGTGTATATTTTTTCAGTCAAAATGTCTTGTGTCATTAGTCAAATTGAATTTTTTAATACATCAGGCTTAAATGTTGAGGTTGTGGTCAATCAAAGCTATCACTCATCCTTTTGGAGGTCAAAATTCTATCAAGACAGGCCTCATTCCACCTTCACAAGTCAGTTTCCAATATCAACCCCTTTTCGCTTGGTTGTTCCTGGAAACCCTGGGCATTAGTAGATATATTTTGATGCCAGAAGATGCTGAAAAGAACAATGTATTAGTAAATTTGTTACTGAATCCAAGCTCAGTTTGCCCACCACAAGACAGGCCAATAATTGGGAGACGAGGTATTGAGGCAAGGAATAACGCCTTTATTCAGAAAGCTGGGTGTCCAAGAAGATGGCGGAATAATGTCCCAGACTACCATCTTATAGGGATCTGGATGCCAGTTTCTTTTATAGAACAGAGAAGAGGCAAAGGCGATGAAGTAAAGTAAAAAGGCCATTAGTCTTACAAAATATCTCCTGGTTTGGCCAGCATCGGGGAGGGGATGTGTTAATATCATCTTTTCTGCGGCCATTCACTGGTGGGCAGGGTCAGCTTGTCTTCCTTTGAGCTGAACAAAGGCACTTTATTTTAACATTCAGACAGAGTGGCAGAGTTCTCTGAGGCAGGCTATTATGTATGATTATTATTATTTTTTGGATTTTAAATTATTTAAGAGGTTGTTTTCTTTCTTTCTTTTTTTTTTTTAATTGGGGTATAGTTGTTTTACAATGTTGTGTTAGTTTCTACTGTACAGTGAAGTGGAGTTCCCTGTGCTATACAGCAGGTTCTTATTAGTTATGTATTTTATACATATTAGTGTATATATGTCAATCCCAATCTCCCAATTAATCCCATTATGTATGATTATAATAACAAGAACAAAGATTAAAGTAAAAGAAACAGATCCAACATGGAGTCAGATTTTGCTCTTCCCTGCTACAAATTCTCAGGTTGTTTTGCATGCAAATTTGAAATTAATTTCCTATTTTTTTCTCCAAACTAAATTATGTCTAGTATATAATCATTGAAATGTAAGAAATAAGATTCAATGGCAACATGTAGACATAACACAAAACATTCCAAATATCTAATATAATTTTTATCCCATTAATAATTTCTCCAGGAAAAGTAAGGTTAAAAAAGTAAAATATTTGTTTGGATTTAAAATCTGTAATGAAGCAGAGTTCAAGATCCATTTTCCCCAATTTGTTATTCTGCTCATAACAAGTGGAGGGGTACTTAATGCCTGGGTAGGGCTAGCATTTGGAATGGGTGTAGTTTGTTAGTTTCTTTGGGGGCATAAGGAGTTTTATTCAATCAATTAGATATTTTGGGTTTGCCTCATTTTTTATGAGTAAAAAGAGTTAAAAAGGACATGCAAAATTACCACAACACTAGACTGAACACCCAAAACATTTAGAAAACAATCCAATTCCAAACCTCTATTGCAAATATTTGAAGAAAAATTACGTTTCTAGAACTCAGTATTTGGTGTTGCCTAGAACGTCAGTAATTCAGTGGTATGTGAGTGTGTAGGATCTAAATTGTGAAAATATTCTTGGCTTCTGTCTTGTCAGGATGCTATTGAACATATGCCAGTTGTTCAGAATCGATAACCTGTACACTAAAGCCCCCTAAGGCTTTGGAAAAAACTCAGCAAGATGCTAATTTTGGCATTTTGCATTTACCATATCTGAGGAGACATGCACCTATACCTACTGCTTTCTCTCTGAGAGTGCATTTGAGACACTGACAATTGCAACACCCTGTTAAAACAAATTTATTTGAGGTGACAGTTTAAAAATTTTTTTTTTCTTATTCAGTCTTTCTGTCTTAGTTTGGCTGCTTAAAAAAAATAGTGCCATTGGGTGGCTTATAAATAGAAATTCATTTTGTACAGTTTTGGAGGCTGGAAGATTAAGACCAGGGTGCCAGCATGGTCAGTTCTGCTGAGTCTTTTTGGGGTTTCTCTGTTGCAAGTCTTCTTGTATCTTCATATGATGAAAAAAGATGGTGAGAGGGCTCTCTGGGGTCCGTGTTATAAGGGCACTAATCCCATTCATGAGGGCTCCACCCTGTGGCCTAATTACCTCTCAAAGACCCCACCTCCTAATACTATCACCTTAGGGTTAGGATTTGGGGAGCATACAAGCATTCAGTCCATTGCAACATTCTGAACTTCTTACTTTCCAGTTGGTTTCTGGCACTTGATCAATGTATTGAATACGTGCTTTATCTATTCAGGTAACACTGAGACACTCTTCTATGTAGGCATTTATAGTCTTAGGCCGAATGAGGGTTATTTTCAGACCCATTCCTAATATTCACAGAGCCCAGGAGAAGAGTACAAGAACAATCCCACATACCATTTCCCTAAGGTTTCTCTTCATCTCACAAGTCTGAGCTTAGCAACTTTCTCTGACAGTGTGCCCGTCCATGTCCCCCCTCAAGTTCTACCCTAACAGCATCATATTTTATGTTCTTCAAAGGAAACTGAGGCTGAAAGTCATCACAAATTTAGAATTCTTGGAATTCAAGCAATGTAAAACCAAAACACAGTCTATAGACCAAGCCAGATTCTGACCTTGGAACTTTCCTCTGTCCGTCCAAAAACCTGTCTTTTATTCCAACACCAGTTCACATTTACCACTGGGCTATACCTCAGATTTAAGGATATGTGTACCTGTTACCTTGGACTTTCAGGAAGAGGGATTTAGGGAAAGGCTCTGCACAGTCCTTGAAGGTAAGTACAGGACCATTTGGGCAGGATATTCTGAGGATATGAATATGCTTGTGTGTAGCTTATGAAGGGCCTATAAGTAGAATTACGTATTCCCTGGGTTTAAAGGTAGTTCTGATTGTAACCATACTTTTTGCTATGTCATGTATTATACCTAAGAAATCTACCTTCTAAGGCAGTTATTTTCCTCTGTAAACAAATGCAGAGCCAACTTGAGCACAGTCTGTGGCACCCATGAAACACATGTGCCCAGATATTTGAAGATAGAAATATTGTTTCATACTGTAATGTCTAAAAGACATGTGCATCGAAAATCATTTCTCCTGGCTTCAGCTGCCACTATATTTTAAGATCTTCCCAACCTACTAACTGCTAAAGTAACTCACTGGTAATAATTATCACTCACTTAGTAATAATTTATGCCTGGTTCTGCAAAATCAACCTTGTAAAGTTACAAGTTGCATCTTAAATCTCTAATAATATGGCCATGACCATCTATGGTAGATGTTCAGGTTTTGCTTTCCAAAGCTAAGTAAGCTAGCATCTGCTGAGGCATCTTACTTAATCAAAAATATGACATGGCCAAGGGGTCCTCTGAACATTTTCTTGAGGCACAAGTGGCCTCACATCTTTGCTAAATCCTGCAACTTTGCAGTAGGACCTGCATGTATATCCCTCTCTTCTATGAATTCCAGTACTTCCAATAAACCAGGCTGGCATAAGCTGCAGTGAACTGACAAGGTCAATATTGCATGTGATCTAAGGCTTATAGACATTTGCCTAAATAGCAGTAGTAAATGAACCACTCACATAAGGCAAACTTAGTCACATGACCCACTTTAAACATTTATTAACTATCAAGTTCAAAGCTCCTGTATAAAATACCCAAGTCCAAGGCCTTAGCCACATGAGAAACCTCAGCCTTTCCATTTATATTTTGTTCCATATATCTTTACCTTCCTTTTCTATTCCTGAGACACACACATCAATGCAACAAATGTGTGTTTAAAGAGCCCAATAAATGTCATGCTGCTTTTCTGTATGAGTGCTCATCCAATTGAGATAACTGACAAGTAATTAAAGCTGCTGAAGACAAAGATCCAACTTTTCTCATTGATGAAGTTGGTATTGAGACTCTGGCTTTTTCTGTGTAAGAGATGACACCATACTATTGAGCTTCAGGATTAAATTCCATGCTCTCTGTGGTCAGCAAACTCTTAAGGGAAAGAGAAAGAATGAGGGACCAGGCTGCCCAGGACCAGCTTCCCCTTCCAAAGTCACCATTAAGGAAGTTTGTCCTGACACTCCCAACCTCCACCTCCAGGGAGAAAGCATGAAACAGAAGGCAGAAATATTTGTTTAATAAAGGTGTCTCTAGTACACGGTTATAAAACATCAGGACTAGGATGCAAGTTACCCCTCAACAGAAATTATAAGATGTTACATTTCTCAGAAAAGCAAAAACAAAACAAAGGAAAAATGGCAGGAAGCTGAACATTTAGGAGGGACAGAAAAAAAGAAAAACACTCATCATTTAACACAATCTTGTAAACCTCCAGCTTGCTAAACTTTCTGCTTTCTGATTATATTTCTCTGTAGGTCAGTTTGAAAGAAAATACTAATTGGTGCATTTAACCTAATGGAAACAGTGTCATGACCTTGTACATGATAGGTGTTTCTACTGACAAGAATACTCATCAGAGATTTTGTAAGCAAATTTTGGTTTGGTTTCCTGTATTTCTGGATGTCTCTTGTATGTGCCTATTAGTCAATTGTAAGACTTCTTAATGAAGCAGGATTTCATTATTTATTTTTGAAATTTTGGCATACATGTGTAATTTAATTTTTCAATTACACTTTATATCCAACTAATACACTTTATCTGAATTCATCCCATTTATTTAATACAATAAATGCTACATGCTAGCCTATCCAACAAAGTACTTTCTAACAGGTACAGAATGCATATCTTACATGAAACATTTGGGCTTTTAGAGATCAATTTTAAACCATTAGGATGGTACTAAGATAAGATACTTCCTATATCTTTTATTACATTTACTGACTTGGTCATTCATGAACAAGATAGACAGACAGATAGATAGATAGATAGATAGATAGATAGATAGATAGATAGATAGATAGATAGATAGATACATCTTTTTAATTAAATGAATTCTAATTTTGTTACTAACTTATAAAGCAAAGTTTTATTTTATTTGCCCTAAAGCTACTCTGGAAGTAGAATTCCGTTAAGTCCTGATCTGAGGTTTGACAATAACTTGATATATAAATTTGGAAAATTGCTTAATTTCCCTGGGCTCCATTTTTTTCCAACTGTAATGATTTCTCAGCCCATTTCAATTCCAACTCCATATGGACATATTGTTAATAGGCAGGTTGTTTCAGGAGTTAAGCTCTGGGGTTTAAATCAATGGATCTTGTTTGAGGGTCATACACTCAGGACAAATTCAGTAACACTCTCTGATATTCAGTTTTATTATTTTCAGAATAATATCATCAAGATATCATCTGTTTCAAAGAATCAGAGGAAGAATCAAATAAAATAAGATTACCTAAAATCATTTTGTACCTGCATAGCATTACCTAATTGTAAAATACTGCTCTAATTCCAAGAAATAACTTACTATTTCAAAGGTTTGGTGTCTGAGGTTATATTTATTTTAGCCATAATTTTTACTTTGTCCAATCAGAAGTATTTATAGTACTTATTATGTGTTATATATTTACAAGTTATTATTTTCTCACCTTTGTTTCTGACATTATATTTTTTGTTCTCCAAGGTTGTTCCTCTGTCCTCATCATTTTTGAGCCATGGTTTTGGAACTAATTAAACAGTGCCATGGCTTTCTCTGTGTGAATAAGCAGAATGATAAAGTAAAGGTACTGTTTTTGACATGGAACTAATGAATCATTTCTATTCTATTTCAGACACTCCTTCCAATGGTGAAATGTTTACTCTTGACAACTTAGAGGTCTCCTGTCCCTAATGAGGAGTGAGTCACCACCTTAGTTACCCTTCATGATCACATAGTCAGATGTCCATCTATTCCTAGACATTTTCCAAATAGAACTAAAATAGAGATATGGTTTGCTGGCATTTATTCTATGCCTGAATTGTCTGTAGATGTCAAGGTCAAGTTTCCTAAATTATTACCAATATTTAGTGGCAGGGGGTGGGGCAGTAGTTGTCACTTATTGTAGCTGATCACCCTTGAAAACTGAATCCTGGGTCCGGTCTATATTACCAGAAAGCAATTTACATATTCTCTGTGTTTCTTTTGTCTGGGGTCTGAAAGAAGCAAAGTTTTATTTTACCAGAAATTTTCATTGATCAGCAAATACCAATCCTACTCTCTCCTTTTTGTCCAGATTTTTAATAGCATTGAACTTTGTCTACAGCATTTCTCACTCTCTACAGCATTCTTGAATAGGACTTTTTTCGTGACTTGACTGTGACATCTCTGCTCTGTATTCTCAGAATTAAACTTCAGTCTTGTTTGTTAATAGCCTGGAATGCAAACTCTCCACTTCATCATAAAGTTTTGGGCAGACCCAATAATTTTGTGTTTTTTCTTGTTTTATCTTTAATTAGGTTCAGTTTTCTTTTCTTGAGTTGTAGGTTGCTTTATAGATAGATACTCTTTCTCCCTCATAAATAACTTATTGTCCCCAAAGATCAGTTTTCTGCAATTCCCAAACTGAGTTATAAGAGAGAGTTATAGTACATTTACCTACAGATTACACTCCATTCTTAGAATTCAAAAATTTCAGAAAGCATATTAAACTGTTGGAATGAACTGAACTTTAAAGGAATTAATATCAGAAGAATATATATGTACCTCTCTGCAGAGGTGCAGAGATATATTATACCTATGTTCCCAAAGAATGCATCACAGTTGCTCATTTTGTGTATCAAACCATGCTTGCTATGGAACATAATTTATACACAGTTGAGATGTCAATATTTTAATCTATTCCTATAATAAAAATATTTTGATCCTCTGAAATAAAAAACAGAAGGATGATAAGGTAAAATATAATTCCCCAAAGATACTTCTTGTTACACTGTAGTACTGTGACCTCAATATGCACTTAAATGTAGTATTTTTTATGTGAAAAGCTGTTATTAAATTGAGAGATCAGAGTCAGTACTTCTTAGAGTTAAGAAAATATAGTTGTAGTAAAGGAAATATAAGTTTCTGATTCAGTGTCAATGATGGATTAAAAATGCATATTCAGATGAGTGGCCAAGATGGTGGAGTAGGAAGACACTGAGGTTACATCCCACAAGGGCATACCAAAATTACAACTATTTAAAGAGCAACAATCAATGAGAATGGCTTGAAGACCAGCAGAAAATGTTTTTCTCAACTAAACATATAAAGAAGGAACCACAGAGAGATAGGTAGGAGGGGTGGAGATGTGGTATCATCAAGACCCACACCCTTGGCTATGAGACTCACAAATGGAAAGTTACTCACAAATGCAGAGGTTGTCCCCAAGGAATGAGGAGTCTGAGCTCCACATCAGGTTCCCCAGCTCAGGGGCTCTGCACCAGGAAGACAAGCCCCCAAAATGTCTGGCTTTGAAGGTTAGCAGAGTCTGCATATAAGACAGCTGAAGGGCTATGGGAAACAGAGACTCTGCTCTTTAAGGACACATACAAAACCTCACATGCTGTGAGAGGCAGCACAGAAGCAGTAATTTGAAAGGAGCCTGGGTCAGACTCACTTCTGAGCCTGGAGAGCCTCCTAGAGAGGCAGGAGGCAACTGGGAGTCTCCGTGGGGACATAGATGCTGGCAGCAGCCATTTTTGGGAGCTCACTCTACCATGAGGACACTGGTGCTCGCAAGAGCCATTTTGGAATCCTCACTCTAGCCTATTAGCTCCAGGACCCAGCCACCACTGGAGGGTTGGCACCAGCCCTGGGCTCCCTCAGTCCCCCCAGCAAGCTACCCTGGGACCTGGCATTACATACCAGCAGGTTGGCATCAGACCTGGAACACCCAAGTCCTTAGCCAGGCATATAACAGGCAGGCACCAACACTGAGACCCTCAGTCCCTACAGCCCATCACCCTAAGACCCAATATCAATCACCAGCAGGCAAGCAACAGGCCCAGGATCCCCAGGTTCTATAGCCAACTACCCTAGGACAGAGCCACACTTACCAATGGGAAGGCACCAATCCCAGGACTCAGGACTCAGGGGCCTCATAGCATGTCCTCAGGATCTATCCCTGCCCACCTGTAGCTGGCAGTCCTACACAAGTCAGGGTATGTCAGGACAGTGGACCAGAGACCAGCCCTGCCTAAGAGCATGTCCACAGTAGTTGGCCCCAACACAACAGAAGGGCACACTCAACCCACATAGAGGGCATCCCCAGATCATATAGCTCTGGTTATCAGAGGGAAGTGTACTGCTGGGCCCCCTAGGACATCTCCTACATAAGGCCACTTCTGCAAGATCAGAAAACATATGCATCCTACCTAATACATACAAATAAACACAGAGAATTAAGTAAAATGAGATTACAAAGAAATACGTTCCAAGGAAAGGAATAATATAAAACCCCAAGAGAACTAAGCAAAGTGGAGATAAGCAATCTATTCTATGAAGAGTTCTAGGTAATGAACAAAAAGATGCTCAATGAACTTGGGAGAAGAATGGATAAACACAGTGAAAATTAGAAAATAAAAAGAAGAGCCAAACAGAGCAGAAAAATAAAATGACTGAAATTAAAAATATACTAGAAGGAATCAGCAGTAAATTAGATAATACAGAGGAATAAATCAGCAAATTTGAAGACAAAGTAGTGGAAATCAACCAAGCTGAACAAAACAAAAAGATAGCCACAAAAAATTATATGACAATAAAATGGACAACCTAGAAGAAATGGATACATTTCTAGAAATGTACAATATTCCAAGATGGAATCTGGAAGAAATATAAAATATGAACAGACCAAGTACTACTAATGAATTTGAATCAGTATTGAAAAAAACTCCTCCCAAAATAAAAGTTTAGGACCAGATGGCCTCATATGTGAATTCTACCACACATTTAAAGAAGAGTTAAAGGCTATCCATCTCAAACTATTCCAGAAAATGAATAATTCAAACTCATTCTATGAGGCCAGCATCTCCTGATACCAAAATCAGACAAAGACACCACAAAAAAGAAAAGTACAGGCCAATATCATCAATGAACATAGATGTAAAAGTCCTCAACACAATATTAGCAAATCAAATTTAACAATATATTAAAAGATCATATACCATGATCAACTGTGGTTTATCCCAGGGATGCAACCATGGTTCAGCATCCACAAATCAATCAATATAATATACCACATTAACAAACTGAAGAATAAAAATCATATGATCATCTCAATAGATGCAGTAAAACCTTTTGACAAAATGCAACATCTATTTATAATTAAAACTCTCAACAAAGTGTGTATAGAGGAAACATAACTCAACATAATAAAGGAAATATATGACAAACAGACAGCCAATATCATACTCAATGGTGAAAATGAAAGTGAATCCACTAAGATCAGGAAAAAGACAAGGATGCCTGCTCTTGCCACTTTTATTCAACAAAGTATTGGAAGTCCTAGCCACAGCAATCAGACAAGAAAAAGAAATAAAAGAAATCCAAATTTGAAAGAAAGAAGTAAAACTGTCACTGTTTGCAGATGACATGATTCTATATATGGAAAATCCTAAAGATTCCGCCAAACAATTAGAATTAATAATTGAGTTCAGCAAAGTTTCAGGATATGAAATTAATATACAGAAATCTGTTGCATTTATGTACACTAACAACAAACTATCAGAAAAGGAAATTAATTAAACAATCCCAATTACAACTGCATGAAAAGGAATAAAATACCTAGGAATACATCTAACTAAGGAGATTAAAAAAAAAACAACAGTACTCAGAAAACTATAAGACACTGATGAAAGAAATTGAAGATGACACAAACAAATGAAAAGTTATTACCATGTTCATGGATTTGAAGAATTAATATCATAAAAATGACTATACTACTCAAGGCAAAATGTAGATTTAATGCAGTCCCTATCAAAATATCGATGGCATTTTTCACAGAACTAGAACAAATAATTCTATAATTTGTAAAGAAACACAAAAGATCCCAAATAGCCAAAACAATATTGAGAAAGAAGAACAAAGCTGGAGGTATCATGCTCCCTGTTTTCATGTTATACTACAAAGCTACAGAAATCAAAATAGTATGGTACTGGCACAAAACCAGACACATATATAAATGGAACAGAATAGAGAGTCCAGAAATGAACCAATACTTACATGGTCCATTAATCTGTGGTAAATTAGGCAAGAACATGAAATGAGGATGAAGCCTCTTCAATAAATGGTGTTGGGAAAACTGTACTGCTCCATGCAGAATAATCAAACTGGACTACTTTCTCACATTATATACAGAAATAAACTCAAAATGGATTAAACCTTTAAATGTAAGACCTGAAACCATAAACTTCCTTGAAGAAAATGTAGGCAGTACACGCTTTGACATCAGTCTTAGCAATATTTGTATGGATTAACCTCCTCAGGCAGTAGAAACAAAAGCACAAGTAAACAAATGGGACTATATCAAAGTAAAAAGCTTTTGTAAAGTGAAGAAAACTATCAAGAAAATGAAAAGTCAGCCTACTGACTGGGAGAAGATATTTGCAAATGATATATCTGATAAGGGGTTTATATCCATAATATTCAAAGAACTCATACAACTCAACATCAAGAAATCAACCCAATTTAAAAATAGGCAGAGGATTTGAATAGACATTTTTCCAAAGAAGACACATAGATGACCAACATACACATAAAAGGTGCCCAACATCACTAATCATCAGTGAAATGCAAATCAAAACCACAATGAGAAATCACCTCACACCTGTCAAAATGGCTATTATTAAAAAGTAACCAATAACAGGTGTCAGCAAGGATGTGGAGAAAAGGGAACACTCATGTGTGGTTGGTGGGAATGTAAATTGGTGCAACCACAATGCAAAACAATATGGAGATTCCTCAAAAAATTAATAACAGAACTATCATATGATCTAGCAATTACACTTCTGGTTACTTTTCTGATGAAAACAAAAACACTAAATTGAAAAGATATATGCACCCTATGGTCGCTGTAACATTATTCACGATAGCCAAGACATGAGAGTAGACTAAGTGTCCTTCAATAGATGAATAGAAAAAGAAGAAGTGCTATACACACACAAGGGAATACTACTCAACCATAAAAAAGGAATGAAATCTTACCATTTGTGACACCATTAATAGACGTAGAGGATATTATTCTATGTGAAACAAGACAGATAGAGAAAGACAAATAGTGCAAGTTTTTATTTATATGTGGACTCTAAAAACAAAACAAATGAACAAAGACTACCAAACAGAAAGAGAGTCATAGACACAGAGAACAAACAGGTATCTGCTAGAGGGGAGGGGATAAGGGAGTGAAATAAGTGAGGGAAAGTAAGAGGTACAAACTTCCAGTTACAAAATAAATAAGTCATCGTGATGAAACGTACTGCACAGGGAATATAGCCAATAATAATGTAATATCTTTGTATGGCGACAGATCGTATCTAGACTTATCATGACAGTCATTTTGTAATATATAGAAATAATGAATCACTATGTTGTGCACCAGGAAATAACATAGTGTGGTAGTTCAGTTATAGTTCACAAACAAACAAACTCATAGAAAAGGAGTTCAGATTTTTGGTTAACAGAGGTGGGGAATTGGTGGAGGGGGAATTGGATGAAGCCAGTCAAAATGTACAAACTTCCAGTTACAAGATAAATAAATACTAGGGATGTAATGTAGAGCATGATTAATGTAATTAATCAACTTTCTGTATGAAAGTTGTTAAGAGAGTAAATAAATCCTAAGAGTTCTCATCAGAAGGGAGAAAAAATATTTTTCTCTTGTTCACTTATTTGGTATCTATATTAGATAATGAATGTTCACTAAACAATTGTGTAAATCATTGCATGATGTATGTAAGTCAAATCATTATGCGGTATATCTTAAGCTTTTACAATCATAGTTGTATATTATAATGTTAATTTTATTTCAATAAAACTGGAATAAAAATGTATATTCACCCTTCATTCATATAGTCAATTATTTTTACCAGTTTTGTCAGTTTTATTGAAGTGTGATAGATTATATATGATTATATATAAAGAGTACAACATCATGGTTTGACATATATATACTTTGAGAAATGATTACCACAATCATGTTAACTAATAAATTCATCATATCACATAATTCCTTTTCATCTGTGTATAGGGTAAGAGCTTAATATTTACTCTTTTAGCTAATTTCAAGTACACACCACAGTATTATTAACTATAGTCACCAGTCTGTATACTTGATCCCCAGAACTTATTCATCTAATATCTGAAGGCTTGTATTCTTAGACCACAATCTCCCTGTCTTTCCCACCCCCTAAACACTGGTAACCATCATTCTATTTTCTGATTCTATGAGTTTGACATCTTTTCCTTTTTTTGAATATTCCACATATAAGTGAGATCACACAGTATTTATGCTTCTCTGTCTGAATTATTTCACTTAGCGTAATGTCCTCTAGGTTCATCCATGAACACTTCTTTTCCATTTATTCAGATGGCTATTGTGAATAATGCTGCAAAGAACATGAGAATGCAGATATCTTTTCAAGATACTGATTTCATTTCCTTCAGATATATACTCAGAAGTGAGATTGCTGGACTGTATGGTAGTTCTATCTGTGTTTTTTTGAGTAACATCCATTGTGTTTTCTATAATGGCTGAACCACCTTACCTTCCCACCAATAGTGTACAACGGTTTCCTTTACTCCATAGTCTCACCAACAATTATTATTCTTTGTCTTTTTAATAAAAGCCATCCTAACAGGTGTGAGGTGACATCATGGTTTTGATTGGTATTTCCCTGATGATTAGAGATTTTGAGAATCTTTTCAGGTACCTATTGGACATTAGTATGTCTTTTTTGGTGAAATGTCTATTCAAGATCTTTGCTTTGTAGAGCTTTTTAGTTTGATGTAGCCTCACTTCATTTTTGATTTTGTTGCCTGTGTTTTGGTTTCATATCCAAAAAAAATTTGTCAAAGACCAAGGTCAAGGAGTCTTTTCCCTATGTTTTCTTCTAAGAGTTTTATGGCTACAGGTCTTACATTTAAGTCTTTAATTTCTTGTTAATTTTTGAGAGTATTTTAAGTTAAGAGCCCAGTTTAATTCTTTTGCATGGTGGATATTCAGTTTTCTTAACACCTTTTATTGAAGATACTATCTCTTCCCCATTTTGTGTTTTTGGTACCCTTGTCAAAGATTAGTTGACCATATATGCTTGAGGTAATATTTGAGTTCTCTACTGTATTCCATTGGTCATATAGACACACACATATGTCTGCTTTAATGTCAATATCATACTGCTTGATTCCTATAGCTTCATAATACAGTTTTAAATCAGGAAGTGTGATGCCTCCAGCTTATTCATTGTTCTTCTTTTTCAGGATTGCTTTGGCGGCTTGGGGTTTGTGTGTGTGTGTGTGTTTCTATAGAAATTTTATGATTGTTTCTTTATTTCTATAAAAAAAATGCCATTGGAATTTTGGTAGAGACTGCATTAAATCTGTAGATTGCTTTAGGTAGTAAGGACATTTTAACAATATTAATTCTTCTAATCCAAGAGCACAGAATATTTTTCCATGGAATGGAGTATTCTGTGTAAAGCACATGGAGCACTGGGGGTTCCCATGGCCAGTTGTTGTTAATCCACAGGCAAGGTTTTCCCAGTGGCTTGTACCCAGGCTTTCTGGTGGAGTCCAGAGAGTAGTTAGAAGGACCTGAGTCCCTTTGATGACCATGAGAGCTTTAGCTCCTGTTCTCCCAGCTTCTTCTTGCCCCCCAAGTCTATAGAGCACTTCAGTATTCTAGATGGGGTGAGAAAGAAGTAAGCCTCTTTGGTAGCATCCCCCACAGCTGGGGAAAACTGGTACTCACTTATGTGCTCTCTCTTTCTTCTATTTGGAGAACTAGTGGGCTGAGATCTCTCTTGGCAATAAGCTGTGCCAACTTGGGGGATACATGACTGGAGTAGAGTGAAACTGTTTCTCTTACTCTCTTCAATGTGTCAAATTTCAGACTTTTTTTCTTCTCCAAGGTTGTGCCTGAACTTCGCTGTTGAATTCTTGGACTGCCACAAAGTCACTCTAGTCAGTGGGTGATTGTCAAAATCAGTGTTCTTTGGGAGGAAGGTAGTAGGAAACTTCTATTCCACAATTTTTTTTGACGTGGTCAACTGTTGATGGTTCCACATCTTCTCTAAGCAAGTCAGGTAAAGTATTATTCATGTGAAAAATACAAAGAGGAGTTAGAGATGGCTCTTGTCTTCAAAGTGTGTACAGTCCTGTGTAATTGGTATGGCATTTACAAAGGGAAAAATAACAATATAAAATTAAAAGGGCAAATAGAAAAATAGATAAAACACTGTAGAATTCAGAGGAAAATTTACTTAAAAAGTTGTCTTAACTTTACACAGCAGTTGGACATGCCACATTTCTTACCTTTCATGATTTGGTATTGAAAAAACCTACTAAGATGTTCAGTCCAAAAGAATATTTTGTAAGTGCAAGACAAATCCGTGGCATACCAATATTTGTGCACTTAAGCGCTTTCCCTTTCTTTTTCTTGCTGAAATTTCTAATCATGTATTCTGTTTCTTTACTCTAGATCCAGCATTACACTCATCAAATTTGGGCCCCCTGAGGGACTGATGAAACTGTACGGTCTTGACCAGATGCTATTGTTACTATTCAAAGAGCTCCCCAGGATCTACTAGGATCCAGATCATGCAGGGTGTTATGTATTTGTTTCTATAAATGCACTGAATCTCTTTTGCCAGATTGGAGCTTCATTGCCTACCCAGCATAACTGTATTTGTTTTACATCCCAGTCATTTAAATCCCATAACAATTCTTCAAGGCACGTCAGTCAGGTATTCTCAATCCATATTGAATACTAAAAAAATAAGACTGATGGTTTTTAACTTGATATACTAATGCAGCATATGACGGATCTAGGATTAAATTTAGGTCTAAACTTCTTGCTTCTTTTCCAATAAAAATAACTCTGAAATATAAATCGTTTTATGATTTTTCCCTTTTTAAAATATTTAAACCTAGGTATTCTTTCCCATCTTCCACTTCAATTAAAAGTCAATTTGCAAAATCATGCAACAGCTGCCTTAATTATCTCCTTACCAACATCGTCTACCCCTCCACACTATTGCGATTTGTGGGGGGGGGGGGGGTAATAAAACCATCATGTCACTTCCCATATCAAATTAAATATGGATCTCTATTGTCAGAATGAAAATGCCAAATACATGTTTTGGTTTGCAACACAAGGCTCTTCTCAACTAGCCATTTTTCTCTTGCTTTCTTCCCACTGGCCACATCTATTCAAGCTACATGTGACTACCTACTCTTCCTCAAAATTGCCATTCCCTTTCTTCCAAGGAAGTGTTAAACGTTAGCCTCATCCCAGTGAAATGAAGGGCTGGGAAAACACTTGAACAATTCTGGTTTATGTATTCAATACTTTTATAAAAAGGAGGCATTTAAAACTCTAATAGAATCTATAGTGTTTGATGGTTTTAATTGCCTGATATATATTTTTTCATTGATATCAACTTATCCTTGGTGATATCTCATTCTTCCTTGGTACTTTAAAGTTAATGTATTGTGACATGTTGTGTCAAGAAAATAATGTTGGAGCTGTAAAGATCATAACTGGGTGATGGTACTTATAAGAAACCTTATAAATTTTAATAAATGACCTTTCTAGGAAGCTGTCAGTAGGAAAACCTTTAGGCAATAAATCCAGTAATTCATTTTATATCTATCTATCTATCTAATCTATCTACACACATTTGTATAATTTAATTTATAATTAGGCGTTTGGGAATAAAAATATATTAATGTTGCTGAACAGTACTACTTAAGGATAGTTTATTAAAAGCATTGCTTTTATCTAAATTTTAAAATGTTTTATAAGCAGTTATTTTTGTCATATGAATAACATATTCACAAAATGTACAGGATGTGCATAAATGTATGCATATATATAGAGAAAAAAATGTATCCTAAATAACGTGCTTGTCAGAATGCTCAAGGCTTGCTTTTCAAATTATGTATAATATCAGAAAGCAAGGGGGAAACCCTGTCATTTTAGTTATGGAGTTCAAACACACTAATGAGTACATACTCTGGCATAAATGTGGTTAGAAATGTACTGTGTCAAAGAGATTGATCTCCATAATAGTTAATGAATCTGAAATGAAGAATATAAGATACAGTGTTATAGATCCAATTTTATTGCTTGGAATTATATTTGCCCTTGGCAAAGCAGCTTGTTTATTGGTGCTCATTATAGCTGATACAGTATTGTAAAGTACTTTCATCTAAAAATAAAGGTTATCAAGGATCATAACATAATGCAGGCATGAGGAGTTTTCACAACACTTCAACATGCTTTCATTACTGACTATAATACAGCAATACATGTAGTGTAAGTATTAGCATTACAATTATATTACCAACAACTTACCTGTAGTTTTAGTGTCAAAAGAAATTATATTTAGTCAAGCTTGGATAATGGTGCAACTAAAAGCAGTATTGAAAAATCAAAACTGAATGCATGGCAAACATTTGAAAACACATAGGACAGATTTATTATTCATATTGAATACAATTATTCCATTGTACCAATAGAAAGAAAACAAAACACTATGACATGCTAAAGACTGCTATTGTTTTAATATTAATTTAGTGGGAATGCTTTTAGCTTAAAGAATTATGGAAAGGAGGTGGCAAACTGCTATACCAAACTATCATGTTCTACAAATTTTACAGTTTAAAATTTATTGGTTCTTTCATACAGAGATATTTAAAAGGCAATACCTTCATTACACAAGTTATACTGAAGCCATACCTAAGCAAATTTAGACATTTTAAATATTCTTACATGAATTGTCTGTCCATTAGGCATCTTTAATTGCATGGTATTTTAAAATTAAGCAGATATTTTAAATTTTATTGAGAAAGGAGGTGATCTCTAGTTATATTAAAAGGCCACTTTCCTCTTCACCCCGACATTATCAAAATGTACAAATAAGCTATTAAAGGGAAAACATGAGTATCTCACCAAAAACATGAAATGACATTTATTGAATGAATATTTGCTTTTGTTTTCATTATAAAGCTAATGGAATTTTCCAAAGCCTTATAAACTGTTTCATATATGGCATTGAGATACTTTTATTCATTTTATCATCAAATACTTATAAAAACATGTTTAACTAGCATCCTTGATACAATATTTCCCAGCATTTTACTAAAATACTTATGAAAACAAAGAACAAGATTTACCTAAATTACAGTGTAGTCTATAAAGGACATCTAATTTATTTTAAAAGAAAGTAATGACATTAGTTTTAAAAATAAAGACTGTTTAAGCCAAAGCCAACTAAATGAAATTTTCATCATCTCAGGATGATTAAAGATATTAAAAAATAAGATGACATTGAAGAAAAATACTGCAGAAGAGAAAAACAAAACGAAGCTTTTACTGCGCTAACAACTTAGAGGCAAAACATATTTGTAAAAATAATATTTTATAAGCTGCAAAATACAATTTTATAAAACTTTCTGATATATTCAGTAAAAAGCAAAAAGACATGCATGGTGCCTGTATCAAATAGTTGCTATAAGGAGATAAGTGATTACCGAGATAGAAAGCAAATGAAAAACAAATGCAAAACAGAATGCATTTCAAAGACAGAGTGTTAGATGAAAAGGTAACTGGTTGAACTAAATAAAAGACTGAAAGTTAACTAAAAATTTGGTGGCAGAGTTAACATCACATTGGGGGAGTAGAAAGCAGAAGTGAAAGAGGAAATTGAATACTGATGTGAAGAATAAATCAAGACAGACTGCTACAATGCAGAGAACCTGGACTAAAATGATGAAAATAACGAGAGAATACATATGGGAGAAAGAGTAAATTAAAATAAGCTTTATTAAAGAAGAAAAAAAACTTACAAAAGAAACAAATGTTAAAAACATAATTAAAAAATACTTTATTGGGTTAAAAATACAAGTTTTGACAACACAGATTCAAAGTGTAACTACGTTCAAGCAAAGTAAATAAAAACAGACATACACATCAAATGAGTCAAATTTTCAATTAAAAATTTAAGCTTTGGGTAAACATGTTACAAATAATCAAACATCAAGCACCCCATTATGCAAAAATACATATGAGTTAATGAGTAGAAAGAAGAATAAAAGGACATAAGATACCAGCTACAGTTTTAAAAAAAAATCAAACAGAACTCAATAATCTCCTTTAGAATGCTAAATGAAAGACACTGTGATTTTGTGAACAAAAATACAGTTGTAAACAAGAATCTATATGATTTAATTTGTTGTTTATATATATGGAAACCACTTCCAAACCTGCATGATCACAACAAAGAGGAAAAGAAAAATAAACACAGTGTTTTTCTCTTTTTACAAAGAAAAGAGTCAGATGATATTTTTCAGAGATATTACCGGGAAAAAAAAAAGGTTGAAAATAGGTTTTCAAAATCTACAAAAAAAAATTATAGTTCATACTGATTTTGAGGTGACCACTGGAATTCATAGAGAGATGGAGAGTAGGGAATTCAATATGTATATCTGGTGTCAGGAAAGAGAGAATGATTATTGGTTTCACAGCTCAAGAGTGTCATTCAAACAATAAGAATGAATGGGTTTCAGCAGGGACAGTTTATACTTGTAGGTTCCTAATTGGTGGGTGCTGGCATATTGTTGCACTTGAGAAGGGCTCAGGTAGCCTGAGATATTTTTAGTGTTATTCCTCAGAAGAGCCTGGACCAGCTTAATACCTAGAGAGTTAGGAAACTGTTTACCCTGACACTTTTACCCCCCTCCTAGAAATAGAGCACTAACATTTAGATGTTGAGCACTTCATCAGACAGAAGCAATTGAAACAGAACAAACAAGTAATATCCAAGGGGCCAAGAAAAAGTGATTGGTCAGTTTCTTGAATTAAAATATCTAATTAATTTTGGCATTACCAAGTGATTGCTAACAGTGGTAGAAGCTCTCAGTTATAAACCTAGAAATCAGATTTAAGTGCCTTAAAATAGTGGGAAAATATGATAATTAAATATCAGATTATCTTTTGGGCAGCTTGACTATAAATGAAAAGAGGGAGATACATTGGTAGTGAGAGGCTTAGTGTAAAGAGAAGTGGAGTGAGTGATAGCACACTTAGGCTTGGATGGGGGGAGGAGAGAGTAAAGAGTGATTGGTTTACAACAGAAGGACAGAGGGAACAAGATTCCTGGAAAGAATGCAGATGTGAGATTACACATAGGTGGGAAAATGTGATTATGGGATTACAGACAGATTGAAAGAGAACTGGAGAAACTTGTCATGTAAGAGCTGGTATTTCCTTTATAAAGAAATAAGCAGTGTCATCTGCTTCCAGTGAGTAGGAGATATTGGGTAGAAGGAATCTCAGGAGATTACTGGAGACTGGAAATAGTGATCTCCAGAAAGAGTTGCCTATTAAGTACTCATTTACTTGCCAAACATCTGACTTTGAAATCATGAATTTGTAATTGTGTAAAATATACTATGCACACTAGGAATGTCACCGGCATTTATCTACTTCATCTAAAATTATATGTTGCTATGAAAATCTTATGTTGTATTACATTGAACAAGCCTTTTTTTCCCCTACTTCAGATTTACATTATTTTTTAATGAGAGAATGGATGAGGAATTTTGTCTTATATATTTATTTATTTACAATTGTTTTGAATTTTATTTTATTTATTTTTTTATACAGCAGGTTCTTATTAGTTATCTATTTTATACATATCAGTGTATATATGTCAATCCCAATTTCCCAATTCATCCCACAACCACCCACCCCTGCTTTCCCCTCCTTGGTGTCCATACGTTTGTTCTGTACATCTGTGTCTTTATTTCTACCTTGCAAACCAGTTCATCTGTACCATTTTTCTAGATTCCATATATATGCGTTAATATACAATTTTTTTTCTGATTTACTTCACTCTGTCAGTCTCCAGGTCCATCCGCATCTCTACAAATGACCCAGTTTCATTCCTTTTTATGGCTGAGTAATATTCCATTGTATATATGTACCACACCTTCTTTGGTGTTGTCTAATATATTTTAAAATACATTGAAATAATCATGATGATTTCCTTTAACTTAGATTTGTTCATCTTATTAACATGCTTCCTAAATCTAAACCATCTATTCTTTCTAAGAATAAGCTTCACTTATACTAAAATTAGAAAGAAGAAGAGGAGGAGGAGCAGGAGGGAAAAAACAAAGAGAAACATAGTGCTAAATGTTGTGTATGCCTTGTTTCATTTGATCTTTACTGCATGTAATTTTCATTATTATTTCTGTACTCAAGTTAGGCCACTGATGGCCATCAAGTGATAGAAGGAAGATCATCTAGAGCTTTCAGGTTTGTATGTGAGTCATTTAATCCCTATCTTCTGTATTATGCAGTTATGCCGTATACCTCATATTGAATTTTTTGGAATTGTGTGAAAAATTTCAAACTCTTTAGCAGTTCTGAGCCGAAGAGCAGCCAGTCCGAGTCAAATCATACCACTTAGAGTTTGTCCTTAGACTAACAGGGAATGGTGCCATTCTTGAATGAGACTGATTGATGTTGGCAGTTCCTTGGATAACACAGACCAAAGATCTAACATTTTTCTCATTAAAATAGTCTTCTGGGCCACATTTATCTGAGTAAGTGACCCATTTTTCCGCTTTAATTTGCCAGGGTGACATATAGGGTGATGTAGTTTCTAGCATATTCTGGGTTTAATATCAAATTTAGGGAAATGTTTGGAAACTGATTTAAAGCTGACCTATGCCACTGTGCTAAGGCATGTGTCCCAATATAATTTCCTCCTCAATTAAAATATGTATATAAGCCACAATATCAAAATATTATTTTACCATGTTTTATATTTTTATTTGTTTACATAGCCTATTTTCTTAAGAATACATGTTCCGGAGGTAATCTTCTATAGTTCAAAATGTGCAAAAAATAATTAGAAGTTTTCTGACTTAGAGGTGGATTAGGAGGGATAGAGTATTACAACCAAGTACCCTGATTTTTAACATATCCTGTGGTTTATTTAGATAGTGATGTTCAAGCACGGATTACTCAGGAAAAAAATACCTCTTTTTAAATTTGAATTTTATGTTTTTTCTTCTTATTTTTCAGCATAGCATTTAATTTGGATTTTCTTTCAACTCCTCTGTTTGAAAAATTGCTATAGGCAATGTGGAAGTGAAGGCCAAAAACACATATGGCTCTCACAAAAATAATGGATTTACGAGAAATAAAAACATCAGTTTGAAACGTCTTTTCTTTTTGTTTTCTTTAACTATCTGATGTCTTTTCACTTCTCAAAATAATTGTCTCTAGCTGTCCATGCTGAGTGTACCCCATAGCTGCAACTACTTTGATAAAAGTCTATGCTTATGTTTTCTTCATTATTTTCCTAAAATTAATCCAGCACTTTTGAAATGGATAAATGGAAAGTACTCCCTTCTTGTTTCAATATTGTATTTACTTTTAATCTAGAGCTTCATTTATGCATTTTTGTTGGAGATCAATGTCTAAATGAACTGGCTTATTCCTACTTGAAGTGGAATGTAGACTTTATGGACATAAACTCTGTCAGAATCAACTACAGAGTGATTCGCACTGGCTGTAGTCATAGCAACAGAAGATACAAACTCTTGTACATAGATTTGCACATAAAAGTTTTTCTTTAATCTTCTTAAACACTTCCAATGCTGGCCTTTAATAAATGTTAGAAGCAAAATCAACCAATTTGGTCACTATATTTCAAACAACATGGTTTATAATAATGATATAAAAATAATTAAAATGTCAATTTTGGCATTTTGTGTTCTTTTTATCTTCAGGTTCACGGATGTTTTGGTTACTAACACATTTCATTACTTACCATGATGACAAAAGTAGGCATATGAATTTTCCCTGCAGTTTTCATGAAAATGTATTGATATGCATCTCAGAAGACCTAGAGCTTCTTGACTGGATAAGCTAAAGCTGCTACCCTGCCCCCTTTATCAAACCTCTGGTACAAGATCTATTTTTCCTAAGACCTTTCCCATACTGCAAAAAAATTTTTTTTTCATGATCAAAGTAACACATGTACAGATATTTATCTTATGGTGTGAAATTCCTTAACTCCACAACTGACCATAGTCATAGAATGGCACTGACACAAATTTGTGGATGCTTCTCCACAATTTAGCTACCATATATTACCTGGGAGCACATCTCCACTTGACTGGCAAAGCATGTTGCTGCATTCTGGAGTGTTCTCTGATTTAAAAATTATCTGGCACAAAGTAGCATGCCTAGTCTAATTTCTTTGGATTTGACATTCTCCTTGGGAACTCCTATAGAGATGACACTATTATTTCTATAAATTCAGCAATGTATGATGCTAGTAAAACCAGTTTTTGATAGGTTTTTTAAATAAAAGAAATAGATTGGAGTATGGGGAATTGGTGAGAATTTGTACATTTAAATCTGAGAAAAAACATAAGACTAAATAATACATAGATAGTCACTGACACAGTTGTCTATGGAAATTTCACTTTGATAGACTCGCCATTTATTGTACAACTTAAATCAAATATTTCTTTGGTTTTTAAAGGGAGTATTGATTTTTATGTAAGGTCCTTATTGTCTATGAAAAATATGATAGTATTGATTATCTATGAGAAATAAATAAATGAAAAAATAGTTGATATTTGTTTTAAAGAAGAGCAGACCACAAGATTATATAGATGACTATATGCATCTTTGTATAATTATACAGAGTTTATAGGTATAATCTATACATATACTCAACTATATATATGCATGTATATAGCTTTTATCATAATGTTCCTTCTCTCATGCCTGAAAGGTTAGGAAATTTTTAGCACGGAAGTCTATCTTCTACAAGGAACATAACTATGAATCCTAATACAAGGTGAAAATAAAACTGAAATATAAAACTCCTCACGTTTTTTCATAGTTATTGGCATATAAACTTACAAAATGCATAATAAATGGTTTCTTCTTGCTCACATGGTAGCCCTTTGTAGATCATGGGACTCGCTGGAATAACTGCTTCACCCTGTTATTCAGGGACTCACAGTTCCTCCATTGTATGGCTTTGCCATTTCTTGGGCATTGGAATCTATGCTAGATCATCTACATCCAACAAGATAAGCAAAGAAGTATAAAGCATCACAGGGAGATGTTAAAGTGTGGCATAAACACTTACTTGCATCCATATTCCATTGAACTGATCTCAGCCACCTGATCCCAACTAACTTAAAAAAAAAAAAAAAAGCTGAGAACTGTTGTTTAATGGTATACAAGGAGAACAGGGGAAAAGGGAAAGAGATTCGGTGATGTAGATTACTGTCTCTGTCAAAACCTTATATTCTGTCAATCAGTAACTTTTTAAATCTTCCTCTTGCACACAGAACATACATACCCTCCTCCAAGGAATAGAACCCAAAGTCCCATTCAGTCTCTGCAGCTCCAAGTCCAAAATGTCCAGAGACGTGTAGACCTTGTCACCAGGCCTATATATGAGGTTTGTGGTCTGGTAGTATCATCATTATCAAATATAGATTAATGGCTTGGTTATCATCATACTCATAGTCTACTTGATTATCATACACACCCACATATATACACATACACACAAATATATGAAGAACAATGGTAATGGAGGGCCCTTTGACAGTATTTATATATACATATATCTATATTTACATCTAGAAGTTCTGTGCATAATATGTAATTTATATGTATCATATGTGTATATATATTACATATATGTACATATACACTTCTATGTGTATACAGAGATAGTTATATAAATATAAAATAAATAAATAAATATTTATATATATGCACACTCTTATATTAGTAATTATTTGAGGTAAAATTTACAGAGAGTAAAATGTACAGATCTTAGGAGTACAATTATTTGTGGAGTTTGTATAAATGTATATCAACACTTTATCAACTTATAGAATAGTTTCATTATCCCAGAAAGTTTCTTCCTGACACTTTCTACTCAGTCCCCAGTATTAGCCCCCTTCCAGGTAACCACTGTTCCACTTCCTATCCTTGGAAATTAGTTTTGCTTATTTCTGATTTTCACATATAAAAAGAATTAAACAAAACAGATTCATTTGTGTCCGGCTTCCTTCAGTTAACATGATATCTTAACATAAAGTCATGTTACTTGCATAACTTTAAAAGAATTATATTGTTGATATAGTTGGCTTGTATCATTTTTGAAAAATAATAGAGGAATATGAATTCTAACACACTTACACTTTCATTTTATTTTTTAAAGTACATTTTCCAGTTGATAAACAATTGGGTTATTTACAGTTTTTGTTATGGTGTAAGTTAGATAAACACACTTGTGTAAATCATTTTGTGGAATTTCATTTCTTTTGGAAAATAAATTTCATGATTTATAAGGTAGATGTTTGTTTAATTTTATAAAAATCTGGCAAAATCTGTCCAGACTGGTTGTACCAGGTAAATCCCTACTAGCAATTTAGAAGAATTTCATTTGTCCTACAGATTTGCCAGTATTCCATGATTATCTGTCTGTTTTCTTTCTTTCTGGTAGTAATGAAATTATATCTTATTGTACTTTTTTCTGCATTTCACTGATAACTAATGATGTTGGATATATTTTCATGTGTTTATTGATGATGTTTATTCAACACATGTCTATTCAAGGCTTTGCCAATTGGGGTGTACATGTTTTTCTTTGGTTATAGATTTCAGAATCAATATTTTGCATATAAATTCTTGATATAAATCATTTGCTCTATATATTGTATTGTAAATATTTTCTCTAATTCTGTTGCTTACTTTTTTTAAAAAGACTTTACTTTTTAGAGGGATTTTAGGTTCACAGAAAAATTGAGAGGAAGGTACAGAGATTTCTCATAGACTCCCTGCCTTCATACATGCATAATCTTCCCCATTATCAACATCCCCCCCAAGAGTGGGACGTTTGTTACCATTGATGAACCCGCATTAATACGTTGTAATCACCTAATTCCATAGTTTACATTAGAGCTCACTTTTGTAAATTCTATAGGTTTGGACAAACGTATAATGACATGTATCCACCATTGAAGTATCATACAGAATAGCTTCACTGCTCTCAAAATACTCTTTTTCATCCCTTCCTCCTCTTATTCACCCCTTATTCTTCCCCCAATCCCTGGCAATCCCTGATCTTTTTATTGTCTCCATAGTTTTGCCTTTTCCACGTGTCAACATATTTGGAATCATACAGTATGCCTTTTCAGATTACCTTCTTTCACTTAGTAATATGCATTTAAGGTTCTGTCTTTTCATGGTTTGATAACTCATTTATTTTTAACATTGAATAATATTTCATTTTCTGGATGGATCATCATTTATTTATCCATTCACCTACTGAAAGACATCTTGGTTGCTTTCACGTTTTGGTTAATTATGAATAAATCTGCCACTAACATCTGGATGTGAGCTTTTTGGTGGACATGTTTTCAACTCTTTTGCATAAATGAAAAGAAGTGTAATTGCTGAATCCTATGGTAAGATTATGTTTACTTTTGTGAGAAATTGCTAACTGTCTTCCAAAAATGGCCGTGCTATTTTGTATTCCTACCAGCAATGAATGAGAGTTTCTGGTGCTCTACATCTTTGTCAACATTTGGTGTTGTCAGTGTTCTGAATTTTGGCCATTCTAATAGATGTGTAGTGGTTTTAATTAGTTGTTTTAATTTGTGTTTCCCTGATGATATATGATGTGGAGTGTTTTTTCATATGCTTATTTGTCAACCATATATTTTCTGTGGTGAAGTGTTTGTTAAGATCTTTGGCTCATTTTTTAATCTGGATGTTTGTTTCCTTATTGTTGATTTTTAACAGTTTTTTTGGTATATTTTGGATAACAGTCTTTTATCAGATGTGTCTTTTGGAAATAATTTCTCCAGGTCTGTGGCTTGTCTTTTCATTCTCTTGAAGATGCTTACTTACCTTTTCATTTCTTAACAATGTCTTTTTATGAATAGATTAAAAAAAATTTGTGAAAGTTATCTTTAGCAATGTAGTTTTTTAATTTTTAGTGCTTTAATATTCTAAGATATCTTTGTATATTTCAAGTACTCAAACATATCTCCTTATGTTTTCTTCTAGAGGCTTTATAGCTGTAGCTTTTATATTTACATCTCTGATCCATCTACAATTAATTTTTACATGGTTTGAGATAGGAGACCATATTCATGTTTCCCATATATGTATTCAGTAGTTTCTACATCATATGTTGGAAATATACTTTTTCCCATAGAATTTCCGTGATTCCTGTATTATCTGTATAGCTGTATTTCTCTATCTGGACCCTTTCTTCTCTTCTATTTATGTATTTGCCTATCCAAACATCAAACCTGTATTTTGATTAGGTGATTACACATTTAATTGGTAATTCTAGTAAATTAACCAATTGATCATTATGAAATGTCCTGTTTTGTCTCTGATAATACCTCTTGTCCTTACTTCACATAGTCTGATATTAATATAGCTACTTCAATCTTTGTATTTGCATGGTATACCTTTTACCCCCTGTTGCTTTTAACCTATTAACCTTCAATAATAACCTGCATATTGAGGGATGGCATTTCTTTTAATCCGTTCTGGAAAACTATTTTTTAATTGGATTTTATTATTGTAAGAACACTTAACATGAGATCGACCCTCTTAAGAAAAAGTTAAGTGTACAATATATTATTGTTGACTATAGATACAATGTTGTACAGATCTCTAGAGCTTACTCATTTTGCTTAAGCATAACTTTATGCCTGTTGATCAGTAAATCCCCATTTCTCCCTTCCCTCAACTCCTGGCAACCACTATTACATTCTGTGATTTTATAGATTTGACAACTTTAGAATGTTCATATAGGTATTTATCTTTCTGTGCCTGGCTTATTTCACTTACATAATATCCTCAAGATTCATCCATGTTGTTGCATATTGTAGAACTTCCTTCCTTTAAAAGTCTGCTAGTGGGAAGCAGCTGCATAGAACAAGGACATCAGCTCGGTGCTTTGTGACCGCCAGAGGGGTGAGATAGGGAGGGTGGGAGGGAGACACAAAAGGGAGGGGATATGGGTATATATGTATATGTATAGCTGATTCACTTTGTTATACAGCAGAAACTAAACAACATTGTAAAGCAATTATACGCCAATAAAAATGTTAAAAAAAAAAGGCTGAATAATATTCTATTGTATTTATATACCACATTTTCTTTATCTGTTCTTCTGTTGATGGACATTTAGGTTGTTTCCATAGCTTGGCTATTGTGAATAGTGCTTAAATAAACATAGTAGTGGTAATATCTCTTCAAAATTCTGATTCCAATTCTTTTCAATAATATCCAGAAGTGGGATGGCTGGGTCATATAATAGTTATATATTTAATTTCTTGAAAAAATATATTGTTAGCCACAGTGGCTGTATCATTTTGCATTTCCACCAGCATTGGGCAAGGGTTTCAATTTTTCCACATCCTCACCAACACTTGTTGTCTTTTGATTTTTTTTTTGACAATAGTCATCCTGACAAGTGTGAGGTAATGTCTCATTGTAATTTTGATTTGCATTTCTCTGATCATTAGTGACATTCAACATCTTTTTATGTACTTGTTGTTGATTTGTATACCTTCTTTAGAGAAACCTCTATTCAAATCCTCAGCCCACTTTAAAATTCTAACCACCCAGCTCTAGATAGGCAAAAAAGTAACCTCATGGGGAACTTGATCTTACCCAATGTGGGTCCTATGTCATGGGTCAAATCCCCTATAGCATCTACATGGATTTTGTCACTTTTTAGTGCCTTCAGTGTTAATTTTTTTTTTAAATTTCTGTCCAGAATGTATCACTGTTAGTGTAAGATTTGTTTAAAACAAGCTATTCCACCATCAATTGCATATGTATACACACACACACACACACACACAAACATTTTTTAGAGTAAAAATTATACTGCTTTACTATTTATGATAGTGATGCAGATTTACATTTAAAATAGTCATTCGACCAAATAATGCAAAGAAAATTATTAGTGTATAAATCCACGTAGATGAAGATATGTCAAAATTTGTGAACATAAGTATGAAAGAGCAAAATTTCAGAAATATGTTATTTGATGCAATGATGTCACCAGAATCAGCAGACTACATGAGTAAAAAAAAAAAAAAATGGTGAAACAATCAGTGAAACAATAGTTTTAAAAACTTCTGATGTTAATGTAATGATAACTCATCTTACAAAAATTGGGTTTATTATAATAAAATTTACCAGCTGCAAGTATTATTTAACTTCTTCTGAATCGATGGCAACCCCTTACTAGAGCAGGAGTTATAAAGAACTTTTGTAGATAAAAATAAGTTGCAAATTATTGTGCATGAAAACTATATCATAGATACCTGGATTGTCATCAGCATATATTCAAAATGATTATCATCTGAACATGAGCTTATTAAGTGCTAGCTGTATGATAAGTTGAACATTTAAGAATAACTGGATGATGACTTTATATTATGCAACTTAACTGAATTTGTTGATTAGTTCCAAAATTTTTTGATTGAGTCTTTATGATTTTCTATATATAAGATCATACAGAGACAATTTTACTTTTTCCTTTCTGATTTGGATGACTTTTATTTTTTTTTTTTATATTGCCTGATTGCTCTAGCTAGGACTTTTAGTCTATGTTGAACAAGAGTGGTGTGAGTCTTTGTTATACAGCAGAAACTAACACACCATTGTAAAGCAATTATACTCCAATAAAGATGTTAAAATAAATAAATAAATAAATAAATAAAGTGCTGTGATGAAAAAAATAATAAACTGAGGCTCAGAGAGGTAAAAAAAAAAAAAATAAGCAATACAAAAACTAATGTGGTGTCAGTTCAAGGTAGAGAAAGTAAAGAAATGTGATGAGTTCATCTAAATGATTCCAACATCATAAATTCAATATTTGCACAAAAGAAAGTTAACAGTAGGTTAATTTTTTTTTAAATTTCTGTCCAGAATGTATCACTGTTAGTGTAAGATTTGTTTAAAACAAGCTATTCCACCATCAATTTCATATGTATACACACACACACACACACACACACACAAACATTTTTTAGAGTAAAAATTATACTGCTTTACTATTTATGATAGTGATGCAGATTTACATTTAAAATAGTCATTCGACCAAAGAATGCAAAGAAGATCAAAAAGAAGAAATTTCTACTAACATAATATAAAAGTTAGACTTATGTTGGAATCTTAAGATTTGATATTTTAATAAAATCCAAAAAGAAGACATATATTAAGTTATGCATACATAACCCTGAAACATTCTACTTAGTTCCTTTTTAATCAGCTTTATTAAGGTATAATTTACATAAAATTCACAAATTTTAAGTGCACAATTTGATTAATTTAGATGAATATATACAGTAGTGTAGTCCACACTACAATCAAGATTTCCATGGTCCAAAAAAGTTTGGCTGTGCCCCCTTTGCAGGCAATATCCTTCCTTGCCCAGGCTCCTGATAACTACAACTAAATTTATTTCCCTATACTTTTGCCATTTTTAGGGTTCTCTATACATGAAACTATATAGTCAGTAGACTGTTGTGTCTGACTTCTCTCACTGAAGTTAATGCTTTTGAGATGAATCTATGCCATTGCATGTATCAGTGGCTGCTTTCTTTACAGTTGGTTCTTATTTGGTTCTTATTTTCTGCCTTCTACCAACTTCTTCGTCATATTTTAAATAAATATTTTATATATAAAAAAAAAGAGTGGTGTGAGTGGGCACACTTGTCTTCTTCCTGATCTTAGAGGAAAAGCTTTCAATATTTCACCATTAATTATGTTAGTTGTGGGTTTGTCATATACGGCCTGTATTATGTTGAGGTGTGTTCCTTTTATAACCAATTTGCTGAAAGTTTTTATGGTTAAAGAATGTTGCATTTTGTCAAATGCTTTTTCTGCATTTATTGAGATGATAATATGATTTGTATCTTTCATATGATTAAAGTGACATATCACATTTATTGATTTATGCATGTTGAACCATCCTTGAATCCCAGGAATAAATCTCAACTGATCATGGTGTATGATCTTTTTAATATGTTGTTGAATTTGGTTGCTAATACTTTGTTGAGAACTTTTGCATTTATATTCATTAGGAACGTTGGTCTTTAGTTTTGTTTTCTTGTAATGTCCCTATCAGGCTTTTATATCAGGATAATGCTGGCCTCATAAAATAAATTTGGGAATGTCCCCTCCTCTTCAAATTTTGGAAGAATTTGAGAAGAATTGGCATTAATTCTTCTTTAAATGTTTGGTAGAATTCACCTATAAAGCCATCTGATCCTGGGATTTCTTTGTTGGGAGGTTTTTAATTACTGATTCAATCTCTTTACTCTTCATTGTGTTTCTATGCACTAAAAACAAACAATCAGAAAGAGAAATTAAGAAAAAAATCCTATTTACAATTTCATGAAAAACAACAAAATACTTAGAAATAAATTTAACCAAGGAAGTGAAAGATCTATACAATAAAACCAGAAAATTTTGATGAAAGAAATTGAAGAAGATGTAAACAAATGGAAAGATATTTCATGTTCATTGAACAGAAGAATTAATATTGCTAAAATGTGTATATATATATATATATATATATATACATGATATTATTCAGCTATGAGAAAGAAAGAAATCCTACCATTTTGGACAATGTAGATGAAACTTGAGGGCATTATGCTAAGTGAAATAAGACAGACAGAGAAGACAAATGTTGTTTGATATCTTTTATATGTGGAATCTAAAACAGCTGAATTCATAGAAACAGGGAGTAGAATAGTGGTTACCAGAGGATGAGACTGTGGGAAAATTGGGGAGATTTTTGTCAAAACATACACAGTTGTTTTAGAAGTTGAGTCACTTCTGGGGATTTAATGTACAGTATGGTGATTATAGTTAAGAATACTGTAAAATATACTTGAAAGTTGCTGAGGTTAGATCTTAAATGTTCTTGCCATAAAAATGAAATAATAATTATGTAATGTAATGAAAGCATTAGCTAAATTATGTTGTAATCATATTGCAACATACAAGTGTTCCAAATCAACACAAAGTTTTATGTCAATTATATCTCCATAATAAAAAGGAGAAATTGGAAATATTCTTTGGTCTAACTTAAAAGTTCTTTTATGTCAGGCAATTTGTCATATAACATGATATTGGGTGGGCCAAATGTTTGTTCTTTTTTTTCCGTAAGATGGCTCTAGTAGTACTTAGTTGTCTTTAGCTTCATTTGATACAATTTTGTTAGATTGTATGTGACAGCTGTCATATCAGCAATGCATTTAAAAAAAGACTTATCAAAATTGGTGAATTTTTGTGTAGCCATTTTAATATTGAAGATGGAAGAAAAAAAGCAACATTTTCAGCATATTATGGTTTATTATTTCAAGAAAGGTAAAAACACAACTGAAACACACACAAAAAAAGATTTGTGCAGTGTATGGAGAAGGTGCTGTGACTGATTAAATGTGTCAAAAGTGGTTTGCGAAGTTTCATGCTGGAGATTTCTGGCTGGACTATGCTCCATGGTCAGGTAGACCAATTAAAGTTGATAGCGATAAAATTGAAACAATAATTGAGAACAATCAACGTTATACCACATGGGAGATAGCCGACATACTCAAAATATCCAAAAGAATTGTTGAAAATCATTTACACCAGCTTGGTTATGTGAATCACTTTGATGTTTGGGTTCCACATAAATAAAGCGAAAAAAATCTCGTGACTATATTTCCACATGCTATTCTCTACTGAAACGTAATGAAAACGTTCCACTTTTAAAACAAATTGTGACGGTTGATGAAAAGTGGATACTGTAAAACAATGTGGAACAGAAAGGATCATGGGGCAAGCAAAATGAACTACCACCAACCACACCAAAGGCCAGTCTTCATCCAAAGAAGGTGGTTTTGTGTATATGGTGGGATTGGAAGGGAGTCCTCTATTATGAACTCCTTGCGGAAAACCAAATGATTAATTCCAACAAGTACTGCTACCAATTAGACCAGCTGAAAGTGGCACTCAACAAAAAGCATCCAGAATGAGTCAACAGAAAATGCATAATCTTTTTTTTTAACTTTTTATTTTATATTGGAGTATATCCGATTAACAATGTTGTGATAGTTTCAGGTACACAGCAAAAGGACTCAGTCATACATATACATGTATCCATCTCCCCCAGACTCCCCTCCCATCCAGGCTGCCACATAACATTGAGCAGAGTTCCCTGTCCTATACAGTAGGTCCTTGTTAGTTACCCTTTTAAAATATAGCAGTGTGTCCATGTCAATCCCAAACTCCCTAGCTATCCTTTCCCTCCACTCTTCCCCCCACCCCCCCAGTAACCATAAGTTTGTTCTCTAAGTCTGTGAGTCTGTTTCTGTTTTGTAAATACATTCATTTGTATCTTTTCTTTTTATATTCCACATATAACTGATATCATACGATATTTCTCTTTCTCTGTCTGACTTACTTCACTCAGTAGGACAATCTCTAGGTCTATCCTTGTTGCTGCAAATGGCATTATTTCATTCTTTTTTACAGCTGAGTAATATTCCATGTTATATATGTATCACATCTTCTTTATCTATTCCTCTGTCAATGTACATTTAGGTTGCTTCCATGCCTTGGCTATTGTAAACAGTACTACAATGAACATTGGGGTGCCTGTATATTTTCAGACCATGTTTTTCTCTGGATATATGCCCAGGAATGGGATTGCAGGGTCATAAGGTAGCTCTATTTTTAGTTTTTTAAGGAACGTCCATACTGTTCTCTATAGTGACTGCACCAATTTAGATTCCCACCAACAGTGTAGGAGGGTTCCCTTCTCTCCACACCCTCTCCAGCATTTATTGTTTGTGGATTTTTTGATGATAGCCATTTTGACTCGTGTGAGGTGATACCTCATTGTAGTTTTGATTTGCATTTCTCTAATCATTAACAATGTTGAACATCTTTTCATGTGCCTCTTGGCCATCTATATGTCTCTCTTGAAAAAATGTCAATTTAGGTCTTCTGCCCACTTTTTGATTGGGTTGTTTGTTTTGATGATATTAAGCTGCATGAATTGTTTGTAAATTTTGGAGACTGATCCCTTGTCTGTCACCTCATTTGCAAGTATTTTCTCCCAATCTGTAGGTGGTCTTTTTATTTTTTTTATGGTTTCCTTTGATGTACAAAAGCTTTTGAGTTTAATTAGGTCCCATTTGTTTACTTTTGTTTTTATTTCCATTATTCTGGGAGACAGATCAGAAAAGATATTGTTGTGATTTATGTCAGAGAATGTTCTGCCTATGTTTTCCTCTAGGAGTTTTATAGTGTCCAGTCTCATATTTAGGTCTTTAATCTATTCTGAGTTCACTTTTGTGTATGGTGTTAAAGAATTATCTAATTTCATTTTTTTACATGTAGCTGTCCAGTTTTCCCAGCACCATTTGTTGAAGAAACTATCTTTCCAGCATTATATAGTCTTGCCTCCTTTGTCATAGATTAATTGACCATAAGTGCATGGGTTTATTTCTGGGCTTTCTATCCTGTTCCACTGATCTATAGTTTTATTTCTGTGCCAGTACCATACTGTTTTGATGACAATAGCTTTGTCATATAGTCTGAAGTCAAGGAGGCTGATTCCTCCAGCTCCACTTTTCTTTCTCAAGATTGTTTTGGCTATTCAGGGTCTTTTTTGTCTCCATGTAAATTGTAAGATTTTTTTACTCTAATTCTGTGAAAAATACCATTGGTAATTTGATAGGGATTGCATTGAATCTATAGATTGCCTTGGATAGTAGAGTCATTTTGACAATATTTATTCTTCTAATCCAAGAACATGGTATATCTTTCCATCTGTTTGTGTCTTCTTCAATTTCTTTCATCAGTGTCTTGTAGTTTTCAGAGTACAGGTCTTTTGTTGCCTTAGGTTGGTTCATTCCTAGGTATTTTATTCATTTTGATGCAGTGATAAATGGGATTGTTTATTGAATTTCTCTTTCTGATATTTCATTGTTAGTGTATAGAAATGCAACAGATTTCTGTGTATTAATTTTGTAGCCCGCAATTTTACCAACTTCATTGATGAGCACTAGCAGTTTTCTGGTAGCACCTTTAGGATTTTCCATATACACTATCATGTCCTCTGCAAACAGTGACAGTTTAACTTCTTATTTTCCAATTTGGATTCCTTTTATTTCTTTTTCTTCTCTGATTGCCGTAGCTAAGACTTCCAAAACTATGTTGAATAAAAGTGGTGAGAGTGGGCCTCCTTTTCTTGTTCCTGATCTTAGAGGAAATGCTTTTGGCTTTTCACCATTGAGTATGATGCTAGTTGTAGGTTTGTCATATATGTCCTTTATTATGTTGAGTTAGGTTCCCTCTATGCCCACTTTCTAGAGAGTTTTCATCATAAATGGGTACTGAATTTTGTCAAAAGTTCTTTCTGCATTTATTGAGATGATCATATGGTTTTTATTCTTCACTTTATTGATGTGGTTTATCACACTCATTTATTTGTGGGTATTGAAAAATCCTTGCATCCCTGGGATAAATCGCACTTGATCATGGTGTATGACCTTCTACTGTATTGTTGGATTCCAATTGCTAGTATTTTGCTGAGGATTTTTGTGTCTATATTCATCAGTGACATTGGCCTGTAATTTTCTTTTTTAGTGGTGTCTTTGTCTGGTTTTGGTATCAGGGTGATGGTGGCCTCATAGAATGAGTTTGAGAGTTTTCCTTCCTCTGCAATTTTTTGGAACAGTTTCAGAAGGATAGGTGTCAGCTCTTCTCTAAATGTTTGGTAGAATTCGCCTGTGAAGCCATCATGTCCTGGACTTTTGTTTGTTGGGAGTTTTTAAATTACAGTTTCAATTTCAGTGCTTGTGATTGGACTGTTCATAGTTTCCATTTTTTCCTGGTTCAGTCCTTGGAGACTCTACCTTTCTAAGAATTTGTCTATTTCTTCCAGGTTGTCCATTTTATTGGTATACAGTTGCATATAGTAGTCTGTTATGATGCTTTGTATTTCTGTGGTGTCAGTTGTAGCTTCTCCTTTTTTATTTCTAATTTTGATATGAGTCCTCTCCCTTTTTTTTCTTAATGAGTCTGGCTAAAGGTTTATGAATTTTGTTTATCTTTTCAAAGAATCAGCTTTTAGTTTCATTGATCTTTGCTATTGTCTTCTTTGTCTCTATTTCATTTATTTCTGCTCTGATCTTTATGATTTATTTCCTTCTACTAACTTTGGGTTTTGTTTGTTCTTCTTTCTCTAATTGCTTTAAGTGTAAGGTTACATTGTTTATTTGAGATTTTTCTGTTTCCTGACGTAAGATTGTATTGCTATACACTTTCCTCTTAGAACTGCTTTTGCTGCATCTCATAGGTTTTGGATCATTGTGTTTTCATTTTCATTTGTCTCTAGGTATTTTTTGATTTCCTCTTTGATTTCTTCAGTGATCCACTCGTTGTTTAGTAGCATATTGTTTAGCCTCCACATGTTTGTGTTTTTTATAGCTTTTTTTTTTCTTGAAGTTTATTTCTAATCTCATAGCATTGTGGTCAGAAAAGATGCTTGATATGATTTCAATTTTCTTAAATTTACCAAGGCTCACTTTGTGTCCCAGGATGTGGTCAATCCTGGAGAATGTTCCATGAGCACTTGAGACAAATGTTTATTTTTCTGCTTTTGGATGGAGCGCTCTCTATATATGAATTAAGTCCATCTAGTCTAATGTGTCATTTAAGGTCTGCGTTTCCTTATTGATTTTCTGTCCATTGATGAAAGTGGGGTGTTAATTTCCCCTATTATTATTGTGTTACTATCGATTTCCCCCTTAATGGCTGTTAGTATTTGCCTTATATATTGAGGTGCTCCTATGTTGGGTGCATATATGTTTATAATTGTTATATCTTCTTCTTGGATTAATCCCTTGATTGTTACATAGTGTCCTTCTTTGTCTCTTATAAGAGTCTTTATTTTTAAGTCTATTTTGTCTGATATGAGTATTGCTGCCCCAGCTTTCTTTTGGTTTCCAGTGGCATGGAATACCTTCTACCATCCCCTCACTTTCAGCCTGTATGTGTCCCTAGGTCTGAGGTGGGTCTCTTGTTGACAGCATATATATGGGTCTTGTTTTTGTATCCATTCAGCCAGTCTATGTCTTTAGGTTGGCACATTTAATCCATTTACATTTAAGGTAATTATTGATATGTGTGTTCCTATTCCCATTTTCTTAATTGTTTTGGGTTTGTTTTTGTAGGTCTTTTTTCTTTCCTTCCTCTTTTGTTCTCTTCTCTTGTGGTTTGATGACCATCTTTAGTGTTGTGTTTGGGTTGTTTTTTTCTTTTTTGTTTGTGTATCTATTGTAGTTTTTGGGTTTGCTGTTTCTATGAGGTTTTGATATAGCAATCTATATATGTACAAGGTTGTTTTAAGTTGCTAGTCTCTTTCCTGCCTAGAGGAGTTCCTTTAGCATTCATTGCAAAGCTGGTCTGGTGGTGCTGATTTCTCTTAGCTTTTGCTTGTCTGAAAGCTTTTGATTTTTCCATCAAATCTGAATGAGAGCCTTGCTGGGTAGAGTATTCTTGGTTGTAGGTTTTTCCCTTTCACCACTTTAACTATAACATGCCACCCCTTCTCACTTGCAGAGCTTCTGCTGAGAAATCAGCTCTTAACCTTATGGGAGTTCCCCCGTACGTTATTTGTTGTTTTTCCCTCATTGCTTTTTATCCTTTTTCTTTGTCTTTAATTTTTGTCAATTTGATTACTATGTGTCTTGGCATGTTCCTCTTTGGGTTTATCCTGCCTGGAACTCTCTGTGCTTCCTGGACTTCGCTGGCTATTTCCTTTCCCATGTTAGAGAAGTTTTCAACTATAATCTCTTCAAATATTTTCCTGGGTCCTTTCTCTCTCTCTTCTCTTTCTGGGACCTCTATCATGAGAATGTTGGTGCATTTACTGTTGTCCCAGAGGCCCCTTAGGCTGTCTTCATTTCTTTTCATTCTTTTTTCTTTATTCTGTTCTGCAGCAGTGAATTCCACCATTCTGTCTTCCAGATCACTTATCCATTCTTCTGCCTCAGTTATTCCGCTATTGATTCCTTCTAGTTTATTGTTCATTTCAGTTATTGTATTGTTCATCTCTGTTTGTTTGTTCTTTAATTCTTCTAGGTCTTTGTTAAACATTGCTTGCATCTTCTCGATCCTTGCTTCCATTCTTTTTCCAAGGTCCTGGATCTTCTTCACTATCATTATTCTGAATTCTTTTACTGGAAGGTTGCCTATCTCCACTTAATTTAGTTGTTTTTCTGGGATTTTATCTTGTTCCTCCATCTGGGATATAATCCTCTGCCTTTTCATTTTGCCTATCTTTCTGTGATTATTGTTTTCGTTCTGCAGGCTGCAGGATTGTAATTCTTCTTGCTTTTGCTCTGAAAACGCATAATCTTCCATCAGGATAATGCAAGACTGCATGTTTCTTTGATGACCAGCAAAAACTGTTACAGCCTGGCTGGGAAGTTCTGATTCATCCACCATATTCACCACACATTGCACCTTCAGATTTCCATTTATTTCAGTCTTTACAAAATTCTCATAGTGGAAAAAATTTCAACTCCCTGAAGACTGTGAAAAGCACCTGGAACAGTTATTTGTTCACAAAGATAAAACGTTTTGGGAAGATGGAATTATGAAGTTGCCTGAGAAATGACAGAAGGTTGTGGAACAAAAAGGTGAATACACTGTTCAATAAAGTTCTTGGTGAAAATGAAAAATTTGTCTTTTATTTTTACTTAAAAAACTGAAGGTACTTTTTGACCCACCCAATAGTAACAGCACCTGCTTTGTAGGACCACATGGAAGATTAAATCATACAAACACATGTAGAACAGTTAGAATAGCTTGTTATCTACTAAGACCAAAGACAATCTACTGTTATTATTATTATTGGGGAGAGTGAGGCACATCTGTACCTTAGAATGATAATGTGGGGTAAAGATTAAATTGAATACTAGTAAACATTGAAGGAAATTAATATTGAAAAAGTAAGTGTAATAATTTAGTCCAGTGATGAAGTGGGTACTGCTAAGGCAATGCCATTGAAGTGGAAAAGAGAAAGACATATTAAAATCTTGGTAACCATTAAATGTAGTAAACCAGGAAAGTTGTTAAAGATAGCCCTAAGTCTCTTAAATTGTGTACCTGGATATACAATAATACCAGCAAAAAGGATAAGAAATAAACAATGAAAAGGAAAGGTAAGGTGTTCCAATTTTGATATGTTGAGTTTGAGTACCTTTGGAATAATCAGCTACTAGTCTCAATTAATATCTTGCAAGTAATTAGAGAAAATGTTATTAGGGGAAATGTCTAGCTTATCCATCCACTACAATCTACAATGTGTTAGATTACTTCTTCTTCAAAATCCATAAGATTAATTATTCTCAGTATACTTACAGACTTGTTTTAAACATGTATGACTAGTAACATTAAATTTGAGAACAACTTGTATTAAGAGAGAATGAGCAAGAGAAAGGTATAGAAAATTTGTGGAAATAATCAGGTGATAAGATAAAGATATAAAGAAAGTAAAACACACATCCAGAGTTAAGGGAGAGAGAGATACAAGGAAGGATCATGAGGAAGATATTAAGACCAAAGAGAAAGAGTGTAGATAAAAACGAACCACAGAAAGTAAGACACAAAATGGCTTTGGAAGTGAACTTTACTTACAACCATTACATTTTAGTGTATCACATTGTCACTTTTGCAGTAGTGATTAGTTATTTAAATATTACTAATAGCTCTTTAACTGTTATACCTATATGTTTAGAAATATGCTGAAGAATGTAATAAAACAAATGTCTTATCAAGTCTAATTATTTTGGAGTTATATCAGTGTTAAAATATTTTGTCACTATAAACTGGTTATATTAAATCAAACAGAGGTTATAATTTGGCTCTTGTCCATAACTTCTTCACTCCATTGTTGTAGTTAACATGATTAGGATTATGTTTATACACAAAAAATTATTTTGATCCACTCTAGCCACATAAAAATATAAGAATTGTAATCTGTTTATATGGAGATCAAACCAGGGTTACAAATTATTCTAGTTATGGGTCACACCATGTCATAAATCTATTTGATAAGAGTTTGATATCAAACTGTATGATATTGAAGCCCATACATACGTACACAAACATACATACACACATTCATTCACCATGATAGAAAACTCAGACTAAATATTTGACTAAATGAATTGAACTGTTTTAATATTTTGATAGCAATTTTGCCAATGTAAGTGCACAGTTTATGTTCTCTGTTTGGAGAAGAAGATATCATTTTCTAAGTAATAACTAATTAATAGAGACTAATTTATTATAAATTCTAAACAGATAAAGTACTAGATATATATTTTCAGTATTAATGAAGTAATGTTCTGATATAATTAAGATTCTTGATGTCCGGCAGAATTCAGACACTCCCTGCCATTATTAATGTTCTTTTCATTTTCTAAAGCCTACTATGCATTATTCATATGGGAAATTAAAGTGAATAGCACAAATGGACATTTTAACAGCAGCCAAAAGTCAGGATTTGTGACTTACAGTGTGATAGCTGTTCTGAGTCCATAATCCATTTACCCTAAGAGCCAAAGAATAGCCTTAATACTCTGTATTTAAGCCACTTTGTTTATAGTTTTACAAATATTTAAGTAGATAACCATTTTTCCATTTAAAACTACAAAAAAGGACATTGATAATTAATGATTGTAGTTCAGCATGGGGAGGTTGGTGAGTATTATCGGGATGGGATGGATTAAAGAATTTAAGCAGGGTGGTTTTATGCTCATTTGGACGATGGTGTTTTGTGTTTTCTACATGCTCTACTTTGGTTTACAGTTGAGTACTTTAACTACCTAACATCTTTTATGAAATAAGGCTAGATGTTAAGAAACACATAAACATAAACTATTCATTATTACAGAAATATATTTTGTTTTTGGGGGGGAAGATTAAGATTACCATGTGGAAAAAATTCATGTCAGGTCTAGGAAAGGATTGTCATAGTAATTTTACGTGGTCCTCACTCAGGAGGCAGTTGATACCATACCCACCCTTCTTGGTTTCCCAGAGTATCTGTGCCTTAGAGAAGACTGTGTTCCTTTTCTATCAGCATTCTTCTCCCCCTCTCCTGCCACCCTCTTTAGTCAGTAATCCTTTAGGACTAAGTAAAAGAGCAGTGCATGCTCCTTTTATGGGAAATTTTGAGCCTAAAATACTATTTCTCATAGTCAATTTTTAGGGGTCAAATAGGTTATCATAGGGTCTCTAAGTTTTTACGTTAAACTTAAAAATCAGTTCCCAGCACTTAAGATGTGATTTATATGTATCTAAAAATAAACAGTCCTATGCTCTTTTTATTTATCTAGCTTGTCCTGTCCCTCTGTAACTAAAGACATTCATCTTTCTGTCCTTAACATATGGGTCTTCTGAAAGATTTTGGCAATACCATGCAAATCTGATTTTCTTTTTTTTTTTTTTGGTCTTTTCTCACACACAACATAAAGCTATTAGCTGCCTTGACTTATACAAAGAAATTGAAACCTGCCAAGGCCAATGGAATGCTGACTCTGTTTCTTGATCTGTTGAACTTTCAGCACTTTTTAGGTCCAATTGCTTCAAATAAAAAATTTAAATATTTACTTACATGCAACAAAGTGTCTATTTTGAGAATATTAGTACTGATAACAGTGGAGCAATCATAACCATGCATTTAAGATATACAATGTTTTTGACTAGAGATAAATGCTTCCAATCACATTTATTTTATGTTATGCTTGCCACATGGAAGAGCCAGTGCTAAATGTAGAGTAATATATATAACACAATCTGGTTATTTTAATATGTTTTATACTGTGCTATCATTTAATGTCTCTACTTGCAGCCATTTAGATAGAAATCAATTAGACAGAGAGACAGTTATGAGGATAACTATAATAAACAAAATTTAAGAAATATTTAGTGGTCATTACATTTGACTATATTTTAACTATATTTATTTTTATATTATTTTATTTATTCTCATTTTAATGACCATTAAAACCTGCCAATGAATTTACTATATATAATCTCAATTTACTGTCTATATTTACTGTATAAACCACTTTTTTATACAAATAATTTTATTGAGTGACTACTCTGTGCTAGTTATACTCTGAAATCCTAGGACTTCATAGTGAGAAAATCAAACAAAAACTTTTCCACTGAAAGTATTCTGAGAGATTTAGGTTTGATACCGTGAGATTTTCTAGTGGAGGTGACAGATAAATTGCTAGTGTAAGTATATGAGAAATTTGGGTGGGGTGCTTATATTTGGATATAATTAGCTATGAAAAAAATTGAGATAGAAAAAAGTAGTTATCCCCAAGTAACATTCACATTGGGGTAGAAAAGGAAGAGTAACTCAAACATGTCTGAGAAGGGACATCAGGTAATTGGACTAAACTCAGGAATATATATTTTCATCACTTATTCAAAAGAGAAACATTTTTCTAGCAATGTTATTTGATAACAAGCATCTAGAAAAACTGAGAATAGGAATCTGGGTGATTTTTATTTTGCTTTGTTTGAAGGATGAGTGAGACAAAAGCATATTTGTAAGCAGTGGGTAATGATACAATAGGAGTAGAAAGTCTGATGATGCAATACAATGGTGAGTTAACCAAAGAGGAAAAGTCCCTGCAAAAACAAAAAGTTATGGCCAGTGGGGAGTGAGGGAGGGGCAATATAGAGGTGTGGGCATGGGAGGTACAAAGTACTGGGTGTAAGATAGGCTCAAGGATGTATTGTACAACAGGGGGAATAGAACCAATATTCTGTAATAACTATAAATGGAAAGTAACTTTAAAATTGTATAAAAATTTAAAAAATTAATTTAAAAAATTAGAAAAAATAAAAAGGGTATGGCATTCAAGATACACTGTAATGGTTAATTTTTGATAGGAGCATAAATTTCATCACCAAAATGGAAGAAAAGAATGGGATCACTGTCTAATAGTGTACTGGATTTATGGATGGAGAATTTAGACGGCTTCTGTTTGTTCAGCATAGTATAATGAAAAGTCATGAGCTCAAAGAGAAGTGGTGAAAAGGGAATAAAAGATTTGGGAAGAGAAAAAGTGATATGAACTATTTCCTTGGGGACTGTGAGAGTGATTTTACAGCTATCTATCAAAGAAATAGAGTAAATTGCTGAGCCAGCTAAAGGTTCATCTGATCTTGTAGATTGTGAATTCGAATGGATTCAATCTGCCCAGTATGCCACTTTTTTCCAGCCATGCTTAGTCCCTACCTCCCCGTTTCTTTCCTACCACAGGAAATATGAGAAGGAAAAAGGGAAAATAGATCTGAGAGAATTTTTTTCTTTTTTTTTTTTTTCTTTTCAAAAGTGAGTTTATGATAGATCATGGATATATTAGTTTCCTTAGGGTTGCCATAACAAATTACCACAAATGGGTAGATTAGAACAAGAGAAATGATCTCTCACAGATCTCTGAAAGCTCTAGGGAAGAATCTTTCCAGCTTCTGGTGGCCTCAGATGTTCCTTGGTCTGTCTCCTTCTTCACATGGCATTCTTCTGCCTGTGTATCTCTCTGTCTAAATCTCCCTTTCCTTTCTCTTATTAAGATTCCAGTCATTGGATTTAGATTCTACCTAACTCCAAGAAGATTTCATCTTTAGATTCTTAACTAGCTATATCTGCAAAGACTTTTAAAAAAAAAATCACAACCTGTCATTTCACTATGGCTTAGAGAGAATTACTTTCAAAGTTAGCTGAACTTTAAAATCTTAAATGCAAGCATTAAGGGGTCATCAGGAGGAAGAAAGAGGAAGTCCTAACTGGAGTAGGAATATTGGCCTTGAGTGAGATTACAGACAGATCTTTCAGTATTACTGGAATGAAGTGGGAAAGCAGTGAGAATACAGGCAATTTTGGAGACTGATGGTAAAAGTTTGAGAGAGAGCTCATTTAATGTCATTTTTAAAAATTGTGACAGTGACACCAGCATATGCTGAACTTGAGGGGGTGCTTTTGAGCTCAGAATCTGAGAATGAAAGAAAATGTTTAAAATTGAGAATGACCTACTGAATAACAGAGGGAACTCTGCTCAATGTTACGTAACAACCTAAATGGGAAAATAATCTGAAAAAGAATAGATAAATGTATATGTTAAAAAAATGAGAATAAACATTAAGAAATACTGCAAGAGGGTAAAGAGAAAACTTACAAGAGAAAAACATATCATGGGGCACGATTTAGGTGTTTAATGAGATCAGTGACCATGCTCTTAAACACGATTCTCTAATGCCTCCGAAAACGAATATCTGTAATGTATCAGGGTTTTTTATATGCCAGATGTTTTATACATATTATTATGGAGTCTCATAAAGACTCTCTGAGCTTGGTATAATTATTTTTACCCTTGAAGAAATTAAGACACTGTTGAAGTATCACTGAATTTCACAATTTGAAAGACAGTTTACCATATTTTATTCTGTATCAAGAAATGGCAAAATTAAAATTATTTACCTTTAACAAATATACTATTATTTGGATAAAATACTGGGGCTTGCTTCATTAGAAATGAAGATAAAAATATACTAAGAAAATAGAAACTAACAGGGGTAAATATTCCTAGAAATAATTTTCTTAGATTGATTTTATTGCCACTATATGACAATATACTTCATACAGATTTGTTTTGTCCATACACTAAATTATTATTATCATTAGACTCTTTCTACCACTTGAATATATGCTACTAAATTTTGCTTAATATGATAATTTAAATGAATCTTTTTCTTTTTAATTACCTGCAAGAGAAGGTGAGCCAGAGCAATTTTATGCTTCATATGGTGTTCATAATTTGGCATACTACAATCATGAAAAGACCAAAAGCATGGAGTTTAAACAGATGTCTTACTTGTACAGGTCCATAATACATTGGCAGCTTTTTCATCATGAACTCTGAGACATCCTGATTTCAGTTAGTTGGAAGAAAAGACAGGCCTGATAAATGTCTAGGAGGAAAACATAAATTGGTGCAGCTGTGACCCAGGTCAGGATTATTCTTAATATTCACAATTAATTTCTGGAGAACAGCTTGTATACAACATTACCAGCTGCTCCTTTAACAAATATGTGCACATTTTGGCAACTACAGATTTAGCAATTTGCTCTACTCACATGAAAACCAAAAGGTGAACTCATCTTGCATGCTTTTTTTTTTTTTCTAGTTTTCTTTATAGTGCTAATGCTTTTCATCATATGAACTGCAAGTACAAGGAAATTAAGAATGACGTGACTGACACCTGAGCTATGAATGATCATTGTTCAAGTCAGGATACAGTCTTAATTAAAATGTTAGTGAATTGTAAAGATATACCTCTCAATGACTTTCTTTTTTTTTTTTTTTTGTCCTGAATCGCTATAGAGATACTTTCCATTTCATTTTGTTAATCCCTGTATGTACTTTGTTTAAAGTATAGATATCGAGTTAGATTGTATTATTTCAGATGCAGTCTGGGATGACTTGAATTTGTAATGAAAAGACACCATTTTATGCATTTTTTTTACAGAGATGAATGGTCGGAAGCAGGCCATGTTATCGCTTATGCAAGGTGATACCTCTCTCCTACTGAATCTCTTTAGAATTTGTTTTCACAGATTCCTGTCCAGAAGCTGAAGGATGAACTACATGACCTTTTGACATCAATTCCATCTACATGCAGACTTCTAGAACTAAAGATATGCCAATTAAGAAAATTCAATAGTATGATGTGACTATTATTTAAATGCATTCAAAGTGGTGGCAGCATCACAATTTTATAAAAGCAGGAGAAATTGGGACTAATACAGACTCTGTTTTTATTGTCAACTTACCAATTACAAGCAATATTTTCCTTTTTTAAAAAAATTTTTTTTTTTTATTTATTTTTGGCTGTGTTGGGTCTTTGTTGCCGTGCATGGGTTTTCTCTAGTTGCAGCAAGCAGGGGCTACTCTTCGTTGCAGTGCGTGGCCTTCTCATTGTGGTGGTTTCTCTTGTTGCAGAGCTCTAGGCGCACAGGCTTTAGTAGCTGTGGTACGTGGGCTCAGTAGTTGTGGCTCGCGGGCTCTAGAGCACAGGCTCAGTAGTTCTGGGGCACGGGCTTAGTTGCTCTGCGGCATGTAGGATCTTCCCTGACCAGGGCTTGAACCTGCGTCCCCTGTATTGGCAGGTGGCTTCTTAACCACTGTGCCACCAGGGAAGCCCAATATTTTCTTAAAAGATCCAATATTTTCAAGTCTAATTTGTGAAAATTGGAGTATATGCACATATGCACAGGATTACTGATATGCAGGTTCAAATACCTAGCATCAATCTGTCATTTTGTGAATCTGAGTTTTGTGCTAAAAAGGAATATACATTATGCCTTTCTTTTCTAGAATAGATTCGAGGCAGCTTAAGAACTAAGTGATGTGGTGGGGAAGGGGGAGCACTCCTAAGGACTATACTAAAAAATCCAGTTGAAGTAGTAATAGTTGAACGATAACCAATTTTTATTTTGAGCACTCGTATATTGGAAGAAATAATGGGAAGGACCAACTCCAAATTAATTTTTTTTTACTTAGAAATAATAATTTCTACTATTAATGAAAAAACAAAGACCTGTAGATTTTTGTCATTGTTAACTTTTGCAAAGGTGTATATTTTTTGACCACTTCTAATTTTTTTGAAATATATTTGTTACATACATATATTTATATATATAGCCTCTATTATTTCAGGAATGGCTGAGGAAAATAGAAGCTGATTTTCTTTCAAATTCAAATGTATTCAAGCACTGTATTCATTTACTAGGGCTGCCATATGAAGTACCACAGACCGAGTGGTTTAAACAGCAGATATTTATCTTCTTACAATTCTGGAGAGTAGAAGTCCAGGATCAAGGTGAAGTCAGGGTTGATTTCTTTTGAAGCCTCTCTCCTTGGCTTGTATACGAGCATCTTCTCCCTGTGTCTCACATGGTCTTCCCTCTGTCTATGTCCAATCTCCTCTTCTTACAAGAACACTGGTCAGATTAAATTAGGGTCCTTCCATATGACATAATGTGATGGTCTCTTTAAAGATCCTCTCTCCAAGAAGAAAAAGAAATAAAAGGAATACAAATTGGAAAAGAAGAAGTAAAACTGCCACTGTTTGCAAATGACATGATACTATACATAGAATCCTAAAAATGCCACCAGAAAACTACTAGAGCTAATCAATGAATTTGGTAAAGTTGCAGGATACAAAATTAATGCACAGAAATCTCTTGCATTCCTATACACTAATGATGAAAAATCTGAAAAAGAAATTATGGAAACACTCCCATTTACCATTGCAACAAAAAGAATAAAATACCTAGGAATAAACCTACTTAGGGAGACAAAAGACCTGTATGCAGAAAACTATAAGACACTGATGAAAGAAATTAAAGATGATACCAACAGATGGAGAGATATACCATGTTCTTGGATTGGAAGAATCAATATTATGAAAATGACTCTACTACCCAAAGCAATCTACAGATTCAATGCAATCCCTATCAAATTACCAATGGCATTTTTTACGGAACTAGAACAAATCATCTTAAAATTTGTATGGAGACACAAAAGACCCCAAATAGCCAAAGCAGTTTGAGGGAAATAAACGGAGCTGGAGGAACCAGACTCCCTGACTTCAGACTATACTACAAAGCTACAGTAATCAAGACAATATGGTACTGGCACAAAAACAGAAACATAGATCAATGGAACAAGATAGAAAGCCCAGAGATAAACCCACGCACCTATGGTCAACTAATCTATGACAAAGGAGGCAAAGATATACAATGGAGAAAAGACAGTCTCTTCAATAAGTGGTACTGGGAAAACTGGACAGCTACATGTAAAAGAATGAAATTAGAATACTCCCTAACACTATAAACAAAAATAAACTCAAAATGGATTCGAGACCTAAATGTAAGACCAGACACTATAAAACTCTTAGAGGAAAACATAGGAAAAACACTCTTTGACATAAATCATAGCAAGATCTTTTTTGATCCACCTCCTAGAGTAATGGAAATAAAAACAAAAATAAACAAATGGAACCTAATGAAACTTCAAAGCTTTTGCACAGCAAAGGAAACCATAAACAAGATGAAAAGACAACCCTCAGAATGGGAGAAAATATTTGCAAATGAATCAACGGACAAAGGATTAATCTCCAAAATATACAAACAGCTCATTCAGCTCAATATTAAAGAAACAAACAACCCAATCCAAATATGGGCTGAAGACCTAAATAGACATTTCTCCAAAGAAGACATACAGATGGCCAAGAAGCACATGAAAAGATGCTCAACATCACTAATTATTAGAGAAATGCAAATCAAAACTACAATGAGGTATCACCTCACACCAGTTAGAATAGGCATCATCAGAAAATCTACAAACAACAAATGCTGGAGAGGGTGTGGAGAAAAGGGGACCCTCTTGCACTGTTGATGGGAATGTCAATTGATACAGCCACTATGGAGAACAATACGGAGGTTCTTTAAAAAACTAAAAATAGAATTACCATATGATCCAACAATCCCACTACTGGGCATATACCCAGAGAAAATCATAATTCAAAAAGACACATGCACCCCAATGTTCATTGCAGCACTATTTACAATAGCCAGGTCATGGAAGCAACTTAAATGCCCATCGACAGACGAATGGATAAAGAAGTTGTGGTACATATATACAATGGAATATTACTCAGCCATAAAAAGGAACGAAACTGAGTCATTTGTTGAGACGTGGATGGATCTAGAGACTGTCATACAGAGTGAAGTAAGTCAGAAAGAGAAAAACAAATATCGTATATTAACGCATGTATGTGGAACCTAGAAAAATGGTACAGATGAACTGGTTTGCAGGGCAGAAGTTGAGACACAGATGTAGAGAACAAACGTATGGACACCAAGGGGGGGAAACCACGGTGGGGTGGGGATGGTGGTGTGCTGAATTGGGCGATTGGGATTGACATGTATACACTGATGTGTATAAAATTGATGACTGATTAAAAAAAATAAATAAATAAAAATAAAAAATAATAATAATAATAAAAAAAGATCATCTCTCCAAATACAGTCACTTTCTGATCTACTGGGGGATTGGACTTCGACATGAATTGGAGAGGGAGGCACAATTCATCCCATAACATATGCCTCATTATGATTTTAAATATGTTGAATTTCTGTACTAAAAGAGCTGTCTTTGCAATACTCAGCAATACTTTACACGGAACATTATAGGACAAACTTGAAGGTTTGTGCATTGTATATTAATCATTATAAAATATTGCTTTTTACCCATTTCTATTGTCTTGGTTTTCAGTTCAGCTTAACAGTATTGCTACCAATGCTTTTTTTTTTTTTTTTGTAGTTTTATATTCACTTGCCTTGTACTTTATCCATTACATAATATTCAGTGATGCTGTAATATTATTTTTTAAATTTCTTAACAATAAAATGTTGACGGATCTTTTTTTAACTCAGTTTGAAAGTTCATTTGTATGTTGATTCGTTTGTTTTACTTGCATCACTTAAAAATAGCTTCGCATTGCACTCCAAATGAAATCTAAATCCCTTACCCTGGCCCACAGGGCCCCACCTGATCTGGTCTCTTCCTACTTATCTAACCTCTTTTCTCATCACTCTCCCTCATGCACATGCCCATGTGTCAAGGACCTCCTTTTCATTCTAAGTTTTTCAAAGTTCTATGCCTAGAATTTATGCATAGTTCTTCCTGTGCTGGAATGAACTTCCACAGGCTGGTGACTCTCTTGGCCTGGTCTAATCATTTAAGATTTCAGGTTGCATTTTTTCTCCTCACAAAAGCATTCTGTGACCTTGCTCTCTGTTATGCTGCCAGCTCTATTTTTTTTTTTTTTTTAATTCCAGTCACTCTCTATCACATGACCCTCCCTTGTTTCACAGCCCACATCAGCACTGAAACTTCCTCTCTGTCATGTTACTTCTATATTAATACTTCCCAATAGAAAGTTTTACAATAATAGAAGTCATTTATCTGCACTGTCCAATACTGTAACTACTAACAGCGTGTGTCTATTGAGCACTTGAATGTAGCTACTGAGACTATGGAACTAAATCATTGATTTCTTTCAATTTTAGTTCATTCCAATTTAAAATTATGTAGTCACATGTGGCTGGTGGGTTGTGTATTGGGCAGCACAATTCTGTCTCCTGCATTAAATCCAAAATTCCACAATGACAAGAAATTTTTCTGTGTGAAGGAGTCACCTTTTTAACATAGTACTTAGAATGTTCACACTTAACAATAGCAAGTATATAAAATATTTATAAAATTATTAAATGAATAGATGAATAAATAATAGGACCATGTAATCTATTTATATTTATGTGGTTATTAATGTATTTTGTTTGAATTCTGCCTTCTTAGTATGATCATCTTTATTCTTTCCCCTCTCCTGACTTCAGTCAAATTTATTAAATCTTCCTCTTTTGTTTTTCTCTTATACATTTGGATATTCAAATAACAATTTTTAATGTATTTTAAATTATTTTAATTAATGCCAGACACTTCTCTGAGTTCTTTACATATATTAACTCATTTGATGTTCACAATAACCCCATGAAGTGGGTTTCATCATTACCCCTATTATACATATAGGGAACCAGAGGCACAAGCTGTTGAATTCACATGCTCAAGTTACCTACATCATAAATAAGGGATGAGGTCCTTCTGTACAGCACAGGGCACAATATTCAATATCCTGTGATAAACCATAATGAAAAAGACTATGAAAAGGAATACATATTTACGTATAACTGAATCACTTTGCTGTACACTAGAAACTAACAGAACATTGTAAATCAACTATACTTTGATTAAAAAAAAAAAAACAGAAAAGAAAAGAATATAAAAATTAAAAAAAAATAAGTGAAGGATGGAGGCTCCAGAGATCTCAGTCTCCATCATTGTTCTACATTTGTTTCTAAATTTGAAAACATCCTCCTGTTATGCTAGTGGCTACCTTTAAATTAACAAACAAATATGAAATTATATTCATTATTATATTGAAATATAAATATTAAGAATTAAGAGTATTAAAAAAAAAAAAACACAGATATGTATGATACTTTCCTTTCCAGCAGTTTCTGTCTTTTACCTCCATCCTTACCTCAGGCTGAGAGTTGTGCTAAACTAATTTGGATTTGGAGGGAGCTGAGACAAAAGTTGCCTCTTTGCAATAATCCTTGGCCTCAGTAGGCATGACACTGAGGGAATTCCAGAAACAGCTAAGCCACATACTACCAATGTGGGCTCTTTCTTTCCTGTCCAGGTAGCTACCTCGAATACCAGGACAGACAGTAAACTCTGCTTTTTTCCCATCATGTTTCCTTCACACTTCCATACTGACTAACTGCTAAACAAGTAAAGAAATGTGATAGTTATATCATTGATTAATGTCACTGATTAATCTAGAGTCAACAGGAAAACTAATTGTTCTATAGAAACCAAAAAAATAAAGAGAATCAAAAACTCATATATTTAGGGCTTCCCTGGTGGCACAGTGGTTGAGAATCTGCCTGCCAATGCAGGGGACACGGGTTCGAGCCCTGGTCTGGGAAGATCCCACATGCCGCGGAGCAACTAGGCCCGTGACTCACGACTACTGAGCCTGCGCATCTGGAGCCTGTGCTCCACAAGGAGAGGCTACGATAGTGAGAGGCCCGCGCACGGCGATGAAGAGTGGTCCCCGCTTGCTGCAACTAGAGAAAGCCCTCGCACGGAAACGAAGACCCAACACAGCCAAAAAAATAAATAAATAAATTTTAAAACTCTTATATTTAGAAGTACTTATTTACACACAACCCAAATCCATCTTTTGGCTCTATTTGCATTTTTAACTGCCTTTCTGGAACTATCTGTATCAAAGAACTGCCTACAGTCATTCCCAAATTAGTCTTGCTTCTCCACCCTTTATTTACATGTCATTAGTGGCATTATAACTTGAATTTGGAGCTTGCACACCCCATTCTTGAAAGCTGTGTATTTCTTTCTTTGTAATGACCTGAAACCTAGTTGATTTTCTTCCAAATGTCCAGAAGATATGTTTCTGTGATCAGAATTTTACAAGGAACCAAATGTTTACTTTCTATTATGTCCTATAAAAACCATTTGGTGCTAATATGAACTTCACACTTCTTATTTAATTGTGCAAGCCTCTTTAACCTCAGATGGAGTTTATTTCTAAAACATGGTCTGTGTTAAATACTAATATATTTCATCAGCTTTGATCTTCATCTTTTTACTCCCAAGATATATAGATATATAAATAGAAATAAAGAAATATATAAACTCAAATCCTGATGGAATTAAGTTTTGTTTGGCAAAAACAATAACTTAAAACTCATAGGAAATGTAGGTGAATAACTTTTGGTCCTGATGTAGGAAAGGATTTCATAAGTAAGACGTAAAAGAAAAGTTTCATAAATTTGACCACATTAAAATAAAACACACTTAAAGATTGTAACGATATAGGTTATGAACTGGGAAAGATATTTAAACACACACAACCAACAAAGGATTCATATCAGGAATATACAAAGCATTTGCAAAAATCAATAAAAGCAGCATAAAAAAACTAGGGTAGAAAAAAGGATATGAACATATATTTCAAAGAGTAGGAAAGACACATGACCAATTAACATATAGAAAGATGTCCAAGCTGCAATCACAAATTCCAGTTGTCTCCTTTTATTTTCATTTTACTATAATTTTTTGCAGCACTGTATAATGTCATCACATTCCTTCATGAGTCTCTTTTCTTTTCTGGCTTGCAGTCCATGCTCAGTCACACATTTGTATGTCACACAAATTCCTTCCTGTTACAACCTCCTGCCTATTCTTAGTTCAAGAGTTTCATTTGACAAACTTGTCTTATACACTTTTTGTATCCCACGTGCTATGTGGCTCATGGATGTTAGGAAATGAAAAAGACATAGCCCTTGCTCTCCTTGTCCTCGAAGTGCTTATGATCTAGTAAAAGAAGACAGGGACATAACAGGTAATTTTTAGCATCAACTTTCTCACCCAGTGATTCTAAAATACTAATGTGATATATGACCTCGTCTCTGAAACCTTCCCAGAGCTTGTTTGTCAGCTGTCACAGACAATCTAGCTGCTATGGGTACCACTGTGACTTTATCTGCTTTTTGTGGGGAGAAATGAAATTTTCATATGGTCTAAGAAGAGGGCAAATAACTGAACGTATAAAAAATATCTTCTACATTTTATAATGAAAGTAATAAAATATATAGAATTTTGATGCAAGTAAAATCAATGGGAAATAGCAGTGGAACTAGATGATGGTCAAAATGGGTATATTGGTAAGGGGCACTTGTTAGAAATGAGAGAAAAATGATTCAATGTTTATCTTGATGTGTGCAGAGACATTAAGGCTGTGATTTGACTCCCAAGAGGTCTTTGGATTTATAAACTTTGTTTCAAATCAACTAGAAATCATGAGCAAGAAGTGGCCACAGTTTTCAAATATGAGCAACTTTAGGGTATATAATACTAATGTAGGTGACATTGCACATATTAATCACATCTCCTGTACTTGAGGAATTGCAATATTGTAAGAAAAAAAGAATACTTATATAACATAATATGAAAAGTGCAGGAAGGTAAGAGAGATGAGTCAGAGATCATACTGATAGTAAGAAGATTCTTCTTTTAATTGGAGAAGTATTTGTGTGTGGTCCTGTTTAGTTCTTCTACAAAATAAATAAATAAATAAATAAAAGAGACATTTTATTGTCTCATAATTTATAATGTTGCTGTAAGGATGTGTGTAGCCAAATGAAGTCTCAGAAATTGTTTAACTCTAGTATTTGCCCATATTCTTCAGTTTAAGTGAATGGCATAAATGTACAGTATGGATAAGGATAGACTATTTTCACTATTTGTAAATATTGGTTGGCAGGTAATAGTCTGAAGGGTTCAGGCATAGTATTTTGGGGGAAATATTCAAAAAGAAGCCTCCCCAAAACTCGTAATTATGTAGGCTACAAAAATTGACTGTAAGAAACCTGAAATCTGACCTTATTTTTTATGTTAAATTTTTCAAACATTTAAAAAAATTCATTCACCAAATATCTATATTACTGGGGTTTACTATTTTCTGGATATAATGCTAATGACTATGTGTATATTCATGGTGGCTGGGTGATAAGTAGACGTCTCCAACCTTGAAAAGCTCATAGTCCAGTGCAAGAAACAGACGTGAACAGATGATAACCGGAAGGGAAAAACAGTAGTGCAAATACTGAGGAGTGAGTGTTAAGTAAACCTCTGGGAAAGAAGCAAACCCTTCACAGCTGTGGTGATATTTGAGGTTGTTTTAAGGTTGATTATGATATTCAATGGATATTGTGAAGAAGAGCACTTCAGGCTATTTCCTTCCAACCCAACTCCACCGTATCCCACAACCAACTTGATTCTCAGTCATCGCTCTGCTCTTCATTCATGGATTCTTTCCTTAGTTCTGAGTCTTGGTACTAAGTCAAGTTTCTATGAGCAGCTTGATGGAGTTGACTGTCTCTCAAGACCAAGACCTAAAACTTCCCAGGATTTGAATCCACCCTTTTAAACTAACTCCTCTACTTCAATCATTTCTGTATTTTTCCATATATTTTAATGCCTATTAATAACAGGAGCTCAGCTTTCCATTATGGGCACAGTTTCCTAATGGTCTCTCTGATGTGCAAAACAATTTGCATTGACCTGGTGACAAATTTCATAAAGCTCCATAAACCTTGAGTCACATTTATTTGTCCATTATTGCCTCGATACACTTATTAGTACTTAATTTTACATCTTTCCTTGTACTAAATCCTGTGACTAGTGCTGTTCTTTCTCTTTTCTTCTCCCAAAGTTCAATCTTCTTATCATACATAAATGTGTTACATATATACATTTTTCTTAGTGAGTAAAGTACTGCTTCAATTTATACATCCCTCACAGTATGCCAAGTAATCAGGAATTGTGTTATAATTGTATCCATGCCCACAAAATTAAACTTGGTAGCACAAAAAAAATGTATTTCAAAATGCTATTAACTTTCCACTTTCTTTGGTGACTTTAACACAAAACATTACTTGCAGGACCCTTTTAATGCCTAATGGAAACTTTATTCTCTGAATTGAAGGGGAAATGTTTATTTCTGAAGATTCGAGAACACTAAGTAAGAAAAACTTGAAAAATAGGAAGAGAAAGTTTGCTTTTCTCAAGGAATTCACAGTCTAATTAAAGTAAGTTGATACACCATTATTTTTAATCTCTTAATCAGGTGCTCTTTGCATTTTTTCAATTTGAACATGTCTATATCTTTTAAGCTAATGAACTATATGGTTACAACTAGTCTGCAATGCTAAAAAGACAGACTTTCCAAATCATCAGGACTGTTCGGGTAACATAAGTCAATTTAATTTGTGTAAAGTAGATCTCCCTATCAGGGTTTTTTGCTGCAGGTCTTTTAATTTCCCTATAGGTTTTTAACTCCATGATGATTTTTTGTAATTAAGAATTATGTACCTAATGACATGAGGCTTGCCAGGTAAAGTGCTGTTGCCCACACTGCTAACAGCAAACTAAGAGCTCTCTCTGAAAGGCTGGCTGAATTTCCCAGCTTTCCTCTGCAGTAAATGTGCCACACTATTAGACCTATAATTCACCTGGTTCACGAGCAAAGGTTTGCTCTCAGCAGACTCCAGAAACAATCTCATATTGTTGAAAGGTTTCAGATACGATGGAAAACTATACAAAATTTGACACTATCGTTAAATTGAGACACTTTTCAGTTGCTACTGGTGCAGGAAATGCTTTTATTTCACAGGCAAAATTTTTTTTTTTAATTAAAAATCTAATAAATAAAAAACTGCTCCAAAGTAACCAGACTATACTTCTGGCTGTATGTTACCATTACTTTGCTGTGTTTCATAAAAGGAATGACTGACTATTATTATTACATGTTAGAGAAGGAGGTATGCAATGGTGTATCTCTTAAAGGAGCAACTTTGTCGTGAATGGATGGTGTTCAGTTTCATTTATCTGTCTGTACTTGTAGCTAAAATGTATGACACTTATGCTCAACATTTTTAAATAATTCTGAGTTTTGGATCATTTACGATTTGGATCATTTGGATCATTAGTGATTCCATCAAATATGAAAATTACTTATTAATCATTTGGAGATTTATATTGCGAGAAGGTTGTAATAAATGTAATACTTAATAATTTTTAACTCTTTAGATAAGGCAACACTATGTGCTTCAAGAGGACTTGATGGTTTCAGTGGCACCTGGACAAAAATGATGACTACTCAATTTCTCAGGCACAGGCTCGCTCACCCTTAATAAAATTGTGAATGAGGTGAGCATTGTTTCAGTCGACTTCGTAATTCACCTCTGCTTTAGGCAGAAGGTGGTCTTCTGTTCTCTCTTGGCTGAGTACATACAACTTCCCAATGTACAAGCAGAAAGGCAAATTCTACTTTTCTCTACCAAATACTTTTTGTTTTTGTCCTCATTCCTTCAGTGTCCATATTTATGGCAGTTTATATGATACAATTATACTGGTTAATTTGCTCAGTGTGAGCAAATTTCCTTGAAATACACAAACTATCAAAGCTTACTCAAGAAGTGAATGCCCTCCATCTATTAATGAAATGAATGCCCCCCAAGTCTAGATAGCTTCCTTTATGAATTCTACAAAATTTTGGAAAAAGTCATACCAGTTTTACACAAAATCTTTTAAAATATCAAAGACAAGAGAACAATACCCAATTTAATCCATGAGGCTAGAATTACTCAGCTACCATGCTATAAAAACCAGACAAAGACACTAAGATTAAAAGAAAGGAAGAAAGAAAGAAAGAAAGAAAGAAAGAAAGAAAGAAAGAAAGAAAGAAAGAAAGAAAGAAAGGAAGGAAGAAATTACCCAAGCACATAGAAAAAGCATTTGAAAGAAATTCACCTATTTGTAATAAAAAATTCAGCTATATAAAATTAGGAAATACCTCAACCAGATAAAAGGCATCTATGAAAAGCTTTAAATTAACAAAATTTTTAATAGTGAAAGGTTGAATGCTTTCTCCCAAAGATTGGGAAAAGGAGAAACATATCCACTCACAATACTTCAAATCCTAGACAGTGTAATTAAGTGATAAATAAGTAAGTAAATGAAAATTCAGCAAAATTAAAAACTGCTTTCTCTTCAAAAGACAATGTTTTGAGCATTAAAAAAGCCAGCCATATACTGGGAGAATATATTTGAAAAACACATAACTGATAAAGGGTTGTATCCATATTATATAAAGAACTCCTATGAATCAATAATAATAAGAAAAACAACTCAATAAATAAAAATGCGTGAAAGGTTTGACCAGACATCCACCAAGGAAAATATATGGAAAGCATATCACTACAAAGCTTCTCAAAAATATTAGTCATTAGGAAAATGAAAATTAAAACCATAATGAAATACCATTACACGCTCACCTGAATGACTAAACTTAAAAACACTAACAATGCCAAGTTTTGGTAAGGTTAAGGTTGTGAAGCACCTTGAACTCTTGTACATTGCTGGTCCATATGCAAAAGAGTACAAGCACATGTAAAAAATGTTTTGACATTTTTGTATAAAGTTGAGCATACACTTACCATGTGACTCAGTAATTTTACTCCCAAATATTTTCCTAAGAGAAATAAAGACATATGTCTATGTGAAGATGTACTCAACTGTTCATAGCAATATTATTCAATTTGGAAAGAATCAAATTTCTATTAACTGGTGAACCTAAAAATAATTTGTGGACTGTCCTTGCAATGGAATACTCAGAAATTTAAGAGAATATATTACCAAGTCAAACAAAAACATGGGTAAATCTCAAAAGTGTTACACTAAGTGAAAGAAGTCACTTACAAAAGACTATATGGTATATAATACCATGTATCAGACATTCTAGGAAAGGCAAAATGATAATGATAGCAGATCAGTGTTATCACAGGCCAGGTGGTATGGGGAAGGACTGAATTCCAAAAAGCAAGAGGGAACTCTTTTGAATGTTGACAATATTCTGTCTCATGATTTTCTTAGTTGTTACAGGATGATATTTATTTTCTTAAAAAGCTGATGTATTTTGCACTTATATTTGATGGATTTGATAGATAAATAAAATTGACCTAAAACAAAAAAGCAGAAAGTTACAGATTAAATCAATTATTGTTGTCATACAATGAAATCACTAAAAATGAGAATGACTTGTTTCTTCATTCAATGCCATAGGAGTATATGTTTTATATATTGTTACGTTAAGAAGACAAGACATGTACAGAGTATAATTTACTTTGTGTTTTGAAAATAAGAATTGTCTGTGTCAATATGCAAATTATAATCTTACATATGTAGACAACATGTCAAAAATTTTCTCTAAAATGTATTTAATGATGACAGGAAGATAGGGCATTTTACTTTTTAATTCACAAAATTCATTTCTATGTGATTTTGGTTTAAATAATGGATGTATTTAAAATAATGTTAATACTTTTTAGAAGATGAATTAGTATTACTAAAACAAAAAAATCAAATTATTCTTTTTAAATAATGCAAAATGTGAGGCAGTCTGATACTGATGAAAGATTATGGATAAGTTTGTAGATGTCCATAGGTGGATTCCAGTCTTTGGAAATTTCCCTAAACTCCAAATCCATAAATTCCTTCTTGGGAAAAAATAGTGTTATGGTATACTATTTACATACAAGTATTATTTTAAACATAAAATGATACATTACATATTAAAATTCTCATCCAAAAATGTTCACTTCCTTCTTATTTCTCTTCCTCTTACTTTATTATTTTATACGTGTGGTCATTCTCAGCAGAAATAAAACAGTGTGTGTGTTAGAAATGGAATAATTGAAAAACATACAGGAAATACTTTCAACTTCTTCAACTCACAGATAATGCCCAAGTATCACTGCTGGAAATCTTCCACAGATGTCAAGATTAGTTGTAATGGTTTTTATAAAGATTTTTATCTATAATCCCTTATTTATTCTCAAAGTACACTAATGAGACAGCACTGGTTGTTCAAAATGAAAGCTTTTATCTCACCTTTGCGTTTGATGAAGTTCTCAATTTGTTTTAAGTTCTCAGTAGTAACTTACAAACACAAAGTATTTTGCTTTTTATAAATCACCAAATGTTCTTGCCTAAAACAGAATAATTCCTACTTACCTATTAGGTAAACACACTTAGATTTTCTGAGGCAAATTAAATACCTCTGTAAAAACTTTTAAAAAGAGGAACTTTGTATTTTTTACACTCCATTTTCTTTTCCTTAAACAAATATTGTGTACTGAAATTCCCATGCTTCATCATTATTATTTTCATCAGTTTTAAAATGTCTATTATGAACAATTGCTTTCATGGTTTTCTCTTACATTACTCATTCTTTTACATAAGGGTTGCCCATAAAACACATTACAGAATTTCAAGAAATTTGTGTCTGGAAAATTCTGTAGTTTTGGAGGCAGTTATTTTTATAATTCTAAAATACTACTTGATATTACATTACATAGAAATAGAATAAGTTACATCGCTTCTTACATTTAACTACTACTTCTTCCTTTGCTGGTATTTTATGGCCATGTTTTATTTGTCCAATCCTCTATTATTTCTTGCCTTTAATCTAACACCATTCTATATAACTATTTTATAAAAAAATATAATTATGTTTGAACAATTGAAATATATCTATTCAGAATAAATTAGCTTATCACTGAACAAGAAAGACAAACATGGATAAATATTTTAGAGGTGGTTTCTTCTCTGCATAATAAATTAAGCTTTCATAAAACTAGCAATACTAATTGCAGTTCTTTACTGCTGTTTAAGCATCTTGATTTTTCCTGTTGCTAATAACCAAAGATTCTACCTGACACCCTAAAGCTCAGAGTTTTCAGTCAGATGTGCATCCCATTTATCTTGCCTTTTAAATTCAATACCATGGAATTTTTTGATTCCATGTTCCAAATTATCTCAGATGAGATACCAGAAGTTTTGCCTCAAAGACCCTATTGTAATATCTGCTTAATCTGGCAAATCTTTAGTTTGTCCTGAGTTAGAATCCAATCAGGACTTTTACTCAAGTGAAAGAAACACCAAAGATTTAAGCACTTAATTTTAGAAATAATTCTTTGTCCAAAGGTTACCCAAGTGACTAAAGCTCAATTTGCATGCCTAGGATGTAACTTTTATACTTAAGTAAAGGTACTTTTAATTTTGCAGTCTCTTTTTCATTTGATTATGCTTAAAATCTCCAGGATTTCATTAAGAATGTGGTAACTGTTTTAGCATCCTTTTAATTAAATTTCAGTTTCAATTAAGAGCTGCTTGTATTGACAAATACTTTGTTTCACATTTTTGTCCATATATTTTACTATGCTTTCTTCTCTAGGAAAAATCAAATATTTAATATAGTTGTAGAATTACACTATCACCCAATGCTTTGAATTGTATCATTTAAATAGTTTTGATTATGAAAATTATCTAAAATGAGTGTATCCTGGAACAAATACATAACTATTTCACTTGACCTTTCAATTCACACAATTTTTAAGGGTATTCAATAAAAAATAAATTAATAGGTTGCAGACATGTGCACACACATATATATGTGTAAAAGTAATTTTAATAAAAATGAATGAAGGTTTTACGTTTTAAAATTTGAATCACCAATACATATAAAATTGAAATTATATCAATATATAGATCTTTAGCACATCTGTTACCAAGTCCGAAATCATTCTGTTTGCCACACAACAGGCCAGTAAATGGGGTAAGTAGTTGTTGGGGTAAAGAACAACAGCTTTATTTGGAAAGCCAGCAGACTGAGAAGATGGTAGACAAATGTCTTAGAGAACCATCTTAGCAGAGTTAGAATTCAGGCTTCTTTTGTACTAAAAGAGGGGGCAGTGTGGTGGGTTGTTGTAAATTTCTTGGTGTCAGAATCCTTTGTTCTTGCACCTGTGCACTTAGGTCAGGTCATGATGCTCCTGTAAACCTCCAATAAGACAAATGTTATTCTCTGTTCTGCAACTTTTTATCTCTATATGAATGGGAAACTGTCATACCTTTAAAGGTCAGAGCCTTGAGAATGGGCTATCCTATATATTTCAGGCTATAGACAACATTCTTTTACAAAAGATGCAGAGCCAGCATGACTAAGCACAGGCAACAGAGCAAAAAGGTTAAAGTAAAAGAAACAAATCCAACATGGAATCAGATTTGTTCTTCCCTATTACACACCCAGGTTATTCAGGCCTTCTAGTTTTTGTTTAACATTCCATTATTTATGATACAAATATACTTTCAGCCTCAATAAATTACTTCATTGCAGTAAGTTTAAAATTTATTTTACATGTTGAACACATGAACATGACGTAAACCTATGAGTCATAGAAGAGAATGCATGTTGACTTAAGGCATTCCATCTTCATTTCCTAAAGGTAAAGCTCTGTATATTACACTGAGAGTTTTTAAGGAATGGGTATATATGCACCCATATTTATGTTTTATGTGTGATGTTTTACCTGAAATGTTTGGATTCAAACTTTTTGAATGTGAATTTTTTCCACATTTCTTATTACTGATGTTCTTAAACTGAAACTTTAGAGTGCATTTTTATTTTATTTTCTAAAGTTTTCTAGCTAATAACTATCCTCAGGAATTTCAGTGATAATCATCTCTATACTGATTTTCACAGAACTGAGATACTATTTTCTGTCTATTAGACTATAAAAGCCAACTGGCTTTCAGCCTATTAGTGCATAATTATATATTGTAGGCATAACTAATATATCCTAAGTTGCTTTGGAGATGCTTCAAGGTATTCAAATTTTTTTGTCCACTTCAAACTGTAATGGATGTGGACACAACTACATAATTACTTTTCTAGAAAGATATCAGAATATTTCAAGCATAGTGGTCCATCTATGAGTGAAACAATTCTTCTTGACCTTTTAAATGTATTTCAAGGGTTTTAAAAAAATCCCCAAATTTAACAAATAAATAAATACTACAAAATTTAACAATTTCTTATAAACTTCCCAAATCATAAAATGCTAGAGATTATAGCTAAGAATTAATTAAGCAGGCATTTATTGAATATCTACTCTATGCTAAGCACTGTTTTACATGCTTGTTAAAGGTGTGTGAGATCTTATTCTTTTGTTGCTTTCTCTCTGGTGAGTAAAAATATCTCCCTAAAGAAAAAATATTATTCAAATAGAGATGAGTGATGTAGATAAAATAGAACAAGGTAATGTAAGAAGAATGATGGAGTTGAAACTTACAAAGGCAGCTCTGGGCTGGTCTCTGAGAGGAGCAATATTTGAGCTGGGACTTGAAAGAGGAGAGAAAGCTAATAATGGGGAAATCTTGAAGATGGGCATTTAAGTAGACATTCTACAAAGTTCAAGACCCTAAAGATGCAATGAGAGACTGAAAAAAAAAAGGCCAATATACAGGGCACATGAGGGAGAGTAGTAGTATCGGATGTTTGGGGAAAGATAGGGACAATGTGATTCAAACTCTTTCTTGTGGAAAAGGGCATGGTGTTTATGCAAATAGTAATAGGATTTCATAGGCAATGGCTTAGTCATTATGTGATGCAGCTCTATCATGAAAGTTGCCACTCACCTAACCCAAACATGCAAACTATTAGACTCAGTGCCAAACTACAGTAGGAGTCACTTGACATTCTATTACAATTGCTCAGGACATACATATGTTTATGAAAGTAATTATATTCCCATATTATGCCCCCTTATCTGATATTTCTCACTTTTTCAATAATATCTCTTTAGTTATTTAAAATAAATTTTATATTTATGGTGTCAGTTCATAATTTTTTATCTTACTTGGCATATTCCTTTGATAAATTGTGTAGTCATGAAGGTAAAACTAAAGTGGCTCCAATATTGTGTTGTGATCTTACAGATAGTGTTCATATCCTCATTTGATGACTGATGGACCAAAAGAAAGATTGTGAAGTGAGTAGAAATTAATAGCAGACTTAAAATGTTCTTGTACTCTCATCATTTCATTGTTTGGAATTTGCTGTAGGCAAATGATTAGAGTTTTTAATTAAATTGTTTATTTACTTGCTGCTTGGTTACTGTATTTCTTAAAAGTGTTTTTATCTCCATGGGAAAAGGAAAAGGAGAGAAAGAGAAATATTAATCAAAGAATTAGTCTAACCAGTATATCCTGAACTTAGGAGTTTAGTTATTGTGGAAATATTAAGACATGTATTGGGCTGACTTAAGTAGCTGAGTGAAAGCCAATTGTCTGCTGCCCTACATGTAAAGACAACCTGCACTTTCTGTATACTTTTCAATAATTTCCATTTAATGTAATTACTGATATGACTAGATTTAAAACTATCAGCTTGATTTATTTATTCCATCTCCTTTGTTTCTCCTTTCTTCTTTTTCTGCCTTCTCTCACTATTTTAAAAATAATTTTAGTTTATTTCCTTTTTTTGACTTATTAGATATAACTCTTTGCTTTTTAAAAAATTGACGAATAGTGGATTTACCACTTGTGTTAGTTTCTGCTGTACAGCAAAGTGATTCAGTTATACATATATATACATTCTTTTTATATTATTTTCCATTATGGTTTATCACAGGATATTGAATTATAGTTCTCTGTGCTACACAGTAGGACCTTGTCTTGTATCCATTCTATTTATAATCGTTTTTATCTGGTAACCCCAAACTCTCAGTCTATTTCTCCCCCCTCCCCTTCCCCCTTGGCAACCAGAAGTCTGTTCTGTGTCTGCCTAACTCTTTGCTCTTTTTTTTACTTTTTTATTTTATATTTGAGTGTAGTTGATTAACAATGTTGTGATAGTTTCAGGTGTACAGCAAAGTGGTTCATTTATACATATACATGTATCTATTCTTTTTCAAATTCTTTTCCCATTTAGGTTGTTATATAATATTGAGCAGAGTTCCCTGTGCTATATAGTATGTCCTTGTTGGTAATCCACTTTAAATACAGCAGTGTGTACAAGTCAATCTTATACTCCATAACTATCCCTTTTCCCCCTTCACCCCCCCCCCCCGCCCCGGTAACCATAAGTTCTTTCTCTAAGTCTGTGAGTCTGTTTCTGTTTTGTAAATAAGTTCATTTGGCCAAGAAACACATGAAAAGTTGCTCAACATTGCTAATTATTAGAGAAATGCAAACCAAAACTACAATTAGATATCACCTCACACCAATCAGAATGGCCATGATCAAAAAACCCACAAACAACAAATGCTGGAGAGGGTGTGGAGAGAATAGTACCCTCCTACACTGTTGGTAGGAATGTAAATTGGTACAGTCACTATGGAGAACAATATGGAGGTTCCTTAAAAAACTAAAAATAGAGCTATCATATGACACTGCAATCCCATTCCTGGGCATATATCCAGAGAAAAACACGGTCCGAAAAGATACATGCACCCCAATGTTCATTGCAGCACTGTTTACAATAGCCAAGTCCTGGAAGCAACCTAAATGTCCCTCAACAGAAGAATGGATAAAGAAGATGTGGTATATATATACAATAGAATATTCCCCAGCCAATAAAAAGAATAAAATAATGTCATTTGCAGCAACATGGATGGACCTAGGGATTGTCATATTGAGTGAAGTAAGACAGAGAAAGAGAAATATCATATGATACCACTTACATGCAGAATCTAAAAAGAAATGATACAAGCTCTTTTTATCTAAGTTTTTGCTTCAGGGCTGATAGTATAGATCTTTAACTCATCACAGTCTACCTTCAAGTGTTATACCACTTCACACAGTATAAGAACCATAAAATAGTATTCTTTCATTTTTCTTCTTCTGACCTTTGTGCTATTGTCAGACATTTTACTTTTGGAGGTTCTCGGAGATAGCTATGTGGAAAAAGACTTCTGTTTTGTGATGACACTCCATTTGTAAGACACCAATAAATTATAATATACACGGACATTATTCTGGAAAAGCAAATGTTTTCTCCACAGTTTTTCTGGCTTATAATTTATAATTTACCTGGGGCTACCACTAGGCAGATGTAGGACATTGTTTATTCTTTATTTCAGGTATTCAGTGCTTATAAAAATGGAGTTAATAAATCTCTGAATCACAAGTCAATCACTTTACAAATCTCTTTTGAGAGAAAGTTTTCTTCTGAGCTATCCCAGAAAATTAACTTTGTTAACTAATTAGTTTTGTGCATTTTTATAGTTTTCTGGGGGAGGAAAAATCAGGTGATATAACAAATTTTTAGACAGGATTATTTTCCTATTGATCAGTTATATTTTTTTATTTGTTTATTAATATTTATGGCCATCACAATCACATACACCCAAAAATATTTGATACAATTTTCAGGAAGATTAAATAACAGTAAACACAATCAATACACTAAATGGGAAAAAGAACAATATCAGAATTTAATGATCTTTCTCCTGCCACGTTGGACAGAGGTCACATGCTCTTCAGATTTGAGCCAATCACATATTCAAGTACAGAATCCAAGATTTGTTGATAGAAGAAAAGCGCTCTCCTGTTTTCATGGAGAATAAGCCTTGGGTGCTTTAATATAGGATGTTTGCTTACATAAAATGTTTACCCTATAATAGATTGCTTGTCCTACCTTGACCCTGAAATTCAACTCTAAAGCAAATTTTGTTATGCAGGACTCTCACACAAAACTGCTTACACATCTGTCATTGTCCTCTACAAGGCAAGCTTTGAGCCTGTACTATATTTATTATGCAAATTCTTTTGAAATCTGTAGTGCAGGTGCCTCATGCCTTTCAAAATTACTTTGCATATTAAATGTAGCATAGAAAATGATGGCCTACAAACTTTAGCTGCTTTGGTTTTAATGAGAGACTGTAGAATAAAATGTATTAGATATTCAGGGTAATTCACACACAACGGAAATAATTAATGGGAAATACTCTAGCACACCCTTTGTTTCATACAATACAAGTTGAAGAAAGCAGCTGTTATCCAAACATGTTTTTCTCAATTGTTTCATTTTATTTGAAAAATATCTGAACAAGAAAAAAAAGTGCAATCCTTGTTAGAACTATGTTTATGGGACTGTTACTTCTTTTTTTTCAAATTTACTTTTTTTAAGTGAAAAAAAAAAATTGCCTCAGGATGTCAAATATACTTTTCTGATGACTGTATAATGAGAATGGACAAATGCTTTATGAAAATATTCATCAGAAAAACAAATCATTGGAGCATTATTTTTAAAATAGAATGGATTTAAATTAATGTTATAAATCAGCAAATAAATTGATGCATAATTTCAAGCATTTCAGAAATGGAATAATTACTTTAATGTCTATTTCTATGATGAAATCTGAATTATATGACCATAGTATGAAAATTTATTTTTAAAATACTTGCAGGTAATGGTAGGAGTGATAAATAAGTGGAACACAGAGATTTTTAGGGCAGTGAAAATACTCTGTATGATATCACAAGGATGGATACATATCATTTTATATTTGTCAAAACCCATATAATATACAACAAGAGTGAACTCTAATCACCAAAATTTTGGTGATTATGATGTGTCAATGTAGGTTTATCAATTTCAGCAAATGTCTCAGTCTGGCAGGGGATGTTGATAATGGGGGAGGTTATACATGTTTCGGGGGGATAGGGGACATATATGAAATTTCTGTAACTTCCTTTCAGTTTTGTTGTAAGCCTAAAACTGCTCCTAAAAACATAAGTCTTTTAAAAAATTACTTCCAGGTAATGTTTAAATACTGCTTAAAAAGGTAACAGAGAACTTCCAGTTTCAGCTCTGATATTTAAAGAACTTGGAAGTCATCACTCCATTCTTTCAAGAATAAATAAATAATCTGTAAATTAATAATTAATAATTTCTTGGACCAATAAGAAAATTGAACTTTCAGGTAAACTGCCACCCTAAAATTTGGAGAGACAGGCAAATCCAGAGAATTACAGTCAGAGATCAGATTACCAGGTGCAGGAGCCAATGAGGCAATTAACTGGTAAGAACACTGATACTGCTGACAAATTGATGGAGGTTGATTGTTTAAGAGTGAGAAACTGTTACCAAGTCTAAGCTTGTATTGCTCACCACATGACAGGCCAATAAATTGAAAGACGAGTTGTTGGGGCAAGGAATAGTGACTTTATTCAGAAGGCCAGCGGACTGAGAAGATAGTGGACTAAGGTCTCAAAGAACAATCTTGCCTGGGTTTGAATGCTAGTTTCTTTTATGGAACAAAGAAGGGGAAGTGAGAAGGTAAAGTTAAAAAGCTGATAAGTCATTGCAAATATTTCCTGGTTCTGGCCAGACTCCAGAGGGTATGTGTTAATTTCGTCTTTCCTGTTCTAACTATTTGACAAGGTCTTTCAGATCTATAAATTCATTTAATCCTTACAACAAACTTTGAAGATAGAAAATATCATATTCCCTTTTTTCAGATATCAGAGAAAAGTAGAAGAGACTAAATGCTCAAAATTATACGGCTAATAAACTATGAAAATGTGATGTGAGCCCAAACCAAGGAGAAATATAGGGGAAATTATACTATGTCCTTCTAAGTTTGCTTTGTAACATCGATTGGGTTATAGAGTTGAAAACAGAGAACAGCAAAGTAACTCTTTCTGAAATAGGTATAAGGCTCCATCAGTGGAATGTAAATCTGAAATTTCTGAAACAGATGAACACAGATGAACACTGATGAGGATTCCTAGGCAGTGGTGCAAAATCTTTAACACCCAAAGAATGAGTGACAGTTTTAAGTAACCTCTGGCTTTGTGAGGGTCAGCTGAGTACCTGGGATGGCTAATAGCTAGGTGGGCCATCTTTCTTGATCACAGGTATCAGGAGCAACACAGAGCCTGTCAAAGCCTTATCAAACTGGTCACTGTGACAGAATTCTGATTCATGTGAGAACAAGGCACAGACTCAGAGGACACATGAAATGTATTATTAATAAAGTTGAAATCCTTAGCTCAAAACTACAGGAAATGGGGCCAGATAGTGGATGGAAACATTTTAGCAAGTTAAAATTCATGAAGTGTAAAAATTATCATTGTGATGATGGTGGTGTTGGAAGTGATGATGATGTTGGATGTGATAGCAATGCTAAGTATAAAAGCTTCCATTCATTGATCATATACTCAGGTCACAAACTACATTAAACATTTAAATATATTATTTCACTTAAGTTTTATGGACATCTCTTCTTCATAAGAGTTAGAGCAAACACTTGAGAAAACATCCATCTTACCAAGCCCATGTTTTAAAAATTATTCTTAATTGAACTGCAGATAAAATATTAAAATATTGGGGAAAATGACTCTTAGCTGTAAGATTGGAATGAGGAAGGTGGATTTAGAATTACAGATTGTATTTGTCAGTTGATAATAATGAAATCATCAAGTCATCTCATGAGGATCAGAAAGTTCAGGGATAGAAGGAGAATTCCTGACTTATTCAAACCAATTCCTTTAAAAAGTATATTTTAAAGTAGTTACGTGTGGAAAAATGCTCTACGTTATGTTAGGGAAATGCAAAACAAAACAGCAATGAGATACCACCATGCATCTATTAGAAAAGCCAAAATCTAGAACACTGACAAAACCAAATGCAGGTCAAGATGTGAAGCAACAGGAATTCTCATTTATTGCTGGTGGGAATGCAAAATGATACAGCCACTTTGGGAAACAGTTTGGCAGTTTCTTACAAAACTAAACACTTGTGCTCGTTAATATTTATCCAAATGAGTTTAAAACTTAAGTTCACACAAAGACCTGCACACAGATATTAATATCAGCTTTCTTCATAATTACCAAAACTTGGAAACAACCAAGATATCCTTCAATAGGTGAATGGATAAGCAAGCTGTAGTCCATGGAATATGATGCAGTGCTAAAAGGAAATGAACTATTAAATCATGAAAAGATATGGATGAATCTGAAATGTATATTAATAAGTGAAAAAAGCCAATCTGAAAAGGCCACATATTGTGTGATTTCAAGTAAGTGACAGAAGTAGCCACCTTTTCCAGTCTTTAATAACTAGTTTTGGGAGAGAAATACCTTCACCTGGCAGCCCTGCTAGGGATTCTGAGGCTTTCTCAGACCTCTTCTATTGATGTGCCTGCTTCCCACTTTTTGTTCTGTCTTGATTGGGGTTGGTTTTTAAAATTGCGTGCCTTCTCTTGATGCTGCAAAGCCAGGCTGGATGCTGTAGGACTCCTGTTCATTAACCCTGGGGTATTTCTGAATGTTCCAGTTTGTGTGTTTTCTCCCAGTCCCACTGGCTTGGGCTGATTTTCTATGTAAGCTCAATAGTCATCTTCAAAGGATTGCACCTATTTCCCACAGAGGGCGCTCACAGGGAGCTGGCCAAAGAAGAAATGTGTGGGTGAGGCATACGGAGTATTTGGGGGTGCCTGTGGACCAGTTAGGTGTGCACAGGCTAGGTGTCCCCAGTACATCATTGGCGGGCTTCTTGTTTAAGTCCATGAAATAATAAGATCTCCATCCCTTTGATGAATTCCAAGCCTTGGCTGCTGTGCTAGCTTCTCCCCACATTTCAGCCATGCAGATCACCTTAGTATTCTGGGTTGGGTGGGAAAGAAATGTTTCTCTTTGACAGCATTCCGCACAGCTGGGGAAGCCAGGCATTCACTCAATACACTTACTTTCCTCTGTTGGAAAAATCACCACCAAAAGGGTCTCTCTTGGCACTGAGCTGTGCTGTCCTGGGGGAGTGGTAATGTGAGTAAGGTGAAACTTTCTTCTTACCCTCTTCAATGCATCAATTCTTGCATTTTTTGCTCCAGAGGTTACTGGAGCTTCTCCATTGGACTCATGGACTCTCACAAAAGTACTCTCATTCATGGGTAATTGTCAAAATCGGTGTTCTTTCAGGGGAAGACTATAGAAAACTCCTATTTCTCCCATCTTTCTGACATCACTCTCCTCTGTCAGTTTTTTTAAAAAACCATATTGTCTCTATTATGTTTATTCATTCCAAAATTTAATGTCCCTTTCCTCTATTTCAGTGTTCTTTCTTTATATTCCTTGCTATTTTTAATTGTAAAAATGAACTATCCTTTTTATTCAAAGAATTTCTGACGTGTGATGGCTAAGCTAGAAAACATATTAAGACACTGCATTCTACTTGGTGGGGGGGACAGACAATTAACACAATAATAACATGTGAAAGAGTCACATAAAACAAGGTGAAATTAGGACAAATTTAGAAAGACATAAAATTCAGACAAGGTGGTCAGAGTAAGCTTACCTGAGAAGGTGTTATTTCAGGTGAGTCCTGAATGAGAGGGAGAAAACTACCAGGCATCTAAGGATATTGGGAATGTGTTCTAGGCAGAAGAAACAGAAAGTGCAATGATTTTGAGGTGGGGAGCTCAGTAATCTGTAGAAACAGAAGTCCTGTGTGTAGTATCTATTCATCTCATTTTGCTCTTGTGTTTATTATAGTTTCTTATTTTTTAATTATACTGAGAAGGCAAAACAGATGTCTACTATTAATTTCAATTCTAATAGCATGCTCTTTCTTTAAAAAATATAGTTGAACAAGATGACATCAATTTAATATTATATTTGTCATTATTCTTTTTTCCCCTGTGTCCCCCATTACTCTCAGGTATGCTATTAAAATCCAAATCATAGTTTTCTACCAGATTTTTCACTTTATGCTGTTGATGATAATGTCAAAAGGAAGAATCTGGTGTGCAGATCAGTCTCAGTGTTTAATCTCTACATGTTTCCTCCCTGTGTTAGGTAAAGCTCCCATTAAAAGGGGACAGCTTGCTAAATTTAGTGTTTGGGGTATTATTTGATTCATTCATTCACTCATTTTCCCCATACCACCACCCAATTTTGTAGCATGCCTATGCACACCATCATTCAAATATAATTTGCTACTCTCTTGTGGAGAAAGCACAAGACTTGCTGTCAAGGCTGTAGGAATAATTACTTCTCCATCAGCCTTCATTATAATTCCGTATCTCTCCTATTCTGCTCTTATCAATGATCTTTTTTCAGTCTGTATCCACTTTGACCTACAGTTTTTGATAAGATTGCCCAGCATATCACATTTTTGTCTGAACTTTTCCTCCTTTAAATTGTATGGAATTGTCTTCATTTGCTTTCCTCCTGCTCTCTGATTACTTCTTCTCTCTTTTTGTTCAGTTTTTTTTATTACACCACACTACACATAGAGTGTTTCCATGGTTTCTCTTATCCATCCATTAGCCTATCTAATTTGATTCTGTCTTGGTGATTTCAACCACATCATGGCTTTATCTATCTTCTTTCTGCATATGATTCTTTTCTTCTAGAATGTAAGCTTCACCAGAGCATATATTTGTGTGTGTGTGTATGTGTGTTTTTCCACTCATATGTCCCAACAACAGTGCCTGGCACAGATATAATATGTACCCAATACTTGTACTTGTTCATTGAATAACTTCTAAATGTACGTTCCCAATGAATCTCAAAGCTTAATATGAGTTATAATCACCTAAGGTATTTGTTTAAGAGGCATATTTCCAAGTCCCATACTAAAGGATTTCTGTTTATCGGTCTGATCTGTGACCAGAAATTATCATTTTTAACAGGTTCTTTAGTGACAGATGCTATTCTTGCTTTGAGAAACACTGGATTAGACATATATTTTTAAATGCTATGAAACATCTCCAGCTGAGTATACCTTTAATACTTTATTTTTAAATCAACACTTTTCTTCTATATTTTTGCTTTTCTGTTTCTAAGAATATAGTTTTCTTTACTTTTCTCCTATATTAAAAATGCCTCTAATTCTCCTCTATACTTTACATGTAAGATTTTGTCCAAGTATGTTCCTTCTATTGAGCTCTTTTTTTTTTTTTTTTTTTTTTTGCCTCCACTGCCATTTTACAATTTCAGGAACTTAAAGAATTTTAGAATGCTATAATTAAAAGGTGTTATTACTACATGGGTGATATCATATCCTCCAAGAATTTGAAAATAAAGATTAAGATAAGTAAACATGAATTTAGAATAGAATAAATGTAAAAATATTCAAGATGCCCTAAATAGACAGATTTGGTTTATGACCCAAAGGTTTATTTATAAACCTTTGTTTTACATTATATTGCATTTCATCACATTGTGTTACATTATTCCTATTTTAAATATACTTATATTATTTTTTAATATTTATATTTATTGAGGATACAACCACATACAAAAGTATTTTAAGTACTTTTGTGTTATTTGCATTAGATTAGTAAAAAGATCATGTATTCTAGCATATTAGAGATTTGAAGGAAAGGAAAATGTATAGACACAACTATGTTAAAAGGAAGACTGTTCTAAGTTTTAAAAATTATACAGATAAAAAATTATAGCAAGAGAGTTTTCAACTTTTGTTTTTATGTATATGTGTGTCTGTATGTGATATTACGCATTTGTGAAAACAACTGTTAAATGATTAACTCAATTAGTAAAAATAATCTTCTGTTCTTGATGGAATAATGCCTGCCTGTGACTATATCACATAAAACATTTGGTTTTTATTGAAGATTTTAAATACAAATCTCTTCTTTACTGTATCTCTCTAGAGACTGAAAAATTTCTCTTCAATCTAAACAAAAAGCTTTGTATATAATGAACCCGAATGTATGTTAAATGGAAAATATGTTACAGGGAATCCATCAGTATGAACTGAAAAGTAGTATATATTTATAGAACAATAAAAAGATAAATTAAGAAATCATTTTAGTTCTCTTTGAAGACTACTTCTATTATGAATAGCAATATTTTCAGCTTAATTATGAAAAATGTTCAGTATGTAAATATTTTTATTTAGTTTGATCCTTACTCTAAAGCAACAGACGCATAAATGAAGTATAATAATAAAATTCAAATTTTATATGATTTTAACAATGATTAATCATTTTATTTTTCTGTTATACTAACTCCATTTGTCAGTTCTACCTTTAAAATGTAGAGGAATTTCAGTATATAACGGATTTAATAAAAAATCACTTTGAAACTGTCACAGTAATGTTTTTAAAAATATGTGATTATGATTTCTTTTTCTTTTTTTCTGCATTTCTTTTTTCAGGAAGCATTTCCTTTCTGGACATCTTAAGACATCTATCTGTCACATTGGGGATGTGAGAAGTGGAAATTTTCAATGAGATAGGCATAGCAGAAGTGAAATAAGGCATTCATATTTTGGTGACATTTTAATTTTTACATTGAGGCCATAGTTTTAAAATATGGCCTCAATGTAAAAATTAAAGTCATAGTTTCAATTCCAAGTCTGGTGTACTTGATCGTATAATTTTAAAAATAGCTTACATAATATATTTTCTTCTACATTTGTGGAAAAATAAACAATAGACATGGCCTTTAAAAACAGTGCAACTTTACAGTTTCGAAGTCCTGCTTTGTTAGTCTGTCTTTGTGACATAATGTTCTATTGTTTATGATGCTGCCAGTTTTTCCAATCACTAAAAAGTTCTGGCTTTAACATTAGCTCAGCAGAAATAGACAAAATAATCCAGTGAAAGTTCATATCACAGACTATGCAAAATACCGGTCCTTTCTGATCCAGCCTATTACGGAATGTTTTAGGAAAACAGAAATAGGATAGGATCATGTTGAGACATGTTGCAGTCCTCTCATTCTGCTTACTTCTGAGAGAAGTGGTTAAAAAATTGAGGGTGATTCTAGGAAAAATAGTGTAAGGTCCTAGGAAATGTATAAAAATCAATCTGGGATAAGAATAAATTCAGTAGAAGAGAATATTTAGGGCATGGATTTACCTTTAGCTGGCAACTCTTGGTTCCTGGGTTCAGATCACACTCAAGATGGACTTTCCATTGTGGGTAGGAATTTTACTCTATAATTTTGTGGCATAAGACATCTCCCTTTCTTTTCTGATATTGGGACAAGTACAGGAAGTGCTAATATGACAGGCTGCTTTCTTAACAGTTCACCATGTTCATATTGTAAAAAATTCAGAAATCTGGCTATGTCACTTTGTTGCTTAGAACTCATGAGTGGTTCTGTATTACCTTCAGGATAGATTTCAGCTCCCTTTTCCTGGACATGAAACTCTTAATGATGGTCTGTCCACTTCCCCTCCCACCACATTCTGGCACCTGTTTAATCATTCCAAACATTGAAGTTTGCTACCCTCATGCCTCTCCAGGTTGTGTCTCTATTTCCCAACTTTGCTAATTTTGTTTTCTTCTTCTGGAATACCTTTCTCCTCCTCTTTGCTTGGCTAATTTCCTTTCAACCTTCAAAAAACTCAAGCACCATCTCTTCCAGGGAGCCTTCCTTAAGTTCCCAAGTTGGTTGCAAAAGGCTTCCCATCCTTTTGCTCCCCAAACCAATTCAATCCCTAAACAACACCAAAATTGCTTTTGCATGACCAAAATAGCTTCATTAGAGCAGAGTAGATTTACATTTCTTAGTATGAGAAAACAACAAGGTAGGTTAGGTTCATATAAAAATAATGTGGGCTCTGTAAAGTCCCAGGGCACCCAAATGTGTTCTAGTTCGGACATGAAAGGAGAGCCCACCCACGTCTAGCTGGTGTTGGTAACAATCCGATGAGGTACGTAGCAAAAAACTGGAATCCAGAACCGCCATATGCCCTCAAGAAGTTTATGTGACAGTTGTCTGAACCCGAATTAGAATCTTTCCAGCGGGTATCGAAGTCGCTAAGTGGTCACAGAATTCAGGGCAAGCCAGTTGTGTATAGGAAAATGTGATGTACATCCAAGGTGTAGGAAACTCCAACAACAGCTGAAGTGGAGTCTCAGGGAAAATCATTAGGCCCAACTGAGTTGGGAGAGAATAGAGCCAAGGTAAAAACAGCCACCCAGTACTTCTAAACCATCAAGTTCTGAAGAAGGAGCAGTAGCAGGTGGAAAAGGACCATTGCTATAGAGACCAGCGGAGTTGAGGGACAATACTAACATCTAATATGGATCTAAAATGGGAGGTCACCTCTTTGCCAACCCCTGAAGGTTGTTCAAGCCCTCCTTCCACATACATCACTATGTCAGGAAGAAAGAGAAAGGGGAGGATGTAGGAAAGCCTGGATATTTAAACTAATGAGGCTAAATTACTCAAGGAGAATAGACCATTGAATTGAACTGTGATTACTAGATTGATCTCTATTTAGTATTTTATTTCGATACTAATAAGTAAGATGAGGGCCTCAAAAGGACTACAATTGATTATGGAAAATAATATGTCACATTTTCTTTGTACTTTTGGATGTAGGATATGTGGATTTAGATTGCTGATGTATAGAAAATCCTTAATTGATATGTGTGTATTTCTCTTATGAATTTATGTCACTTGGAAAGGATTGAACACTTCATATGTAGTGTGAGTATCTTTTCCTAGATGAAAATAAAAACTAGAATTAAAAACCTACATATGGGGGCTTCCCTGGTGGCGCAGTGGTTGAGAATCTGCCTGCTAATGCAGGGGACACGGGTTCGAGCCCTGGTCTGGGAAGATCCCACATGCCGCGGAGCGACTAGGCCCGTGAGCCACAGTTGCTGAGCCTGCGCATTTGGAGCCTGTGCTCCGCAACAAGAGAGGCCGCGATGGTAAGAGGCCCGCGCACCGTGATGAAGAGTGGCCCCCGCTTGCCGCAACTAGAGAAAGCCCTCGCACAGAAACGAAGACCCAACACAGCCAAAAATATATAAATTAATTTAAAAAAAAAAAACCTACATATGTCTAAATTCAAACACTGAAAACAAGAAAAATCTTAATTTGTATTTATGTATTGAAAAGCTCTTTCATTTTATTTAAAACGTGCTCACACTCCATACCTCAAAATTATTAACTCTGTTATTCTTAAAAGATGTCACTATTAACAAAGTAATACATTTTACAATTAAAGACATATTTTACAATAATTTTGTTTTTCTATAATGCTTTATTATTTATTTCACAGAAACTTGATTTTCTTTTATTCATCTTTATCTTTGAATAAAATATTTTAATATTATATATAAAATAAACTGAAGACTATATAAATATAATGTTCTAGAAAAAAATCATTACAGTATATATTTGGGTTTTACATTACATTAGGGCATAAATGATTTATATTACTTAGAATTCATTCTCTCTTGAAGTTGTAGTTTTCTGTATTTTACTTGAGATAAGTATTGCAGTATTTAACATGATCTCTCATTTTAGTGACTACTCAAATACCTTTTGTAGTATTTCCTTTTTCTGTTTATTCTTTATAAACTACAAAGTAAAAGTGTTTCTTGTTATTATGAAATTATTAATCAATAAAAAAGGGACATTTTAATAAAGTTTCATTCTTCAGAATAAAATGTTCAATTTTCCATCTTATCTTTTAATTTTTAAAATTCATTCATTCATTCATTCATTTATTTTTGGTTGCGTTGGGTCTTTGCTGCTGTGTGCAGGCTTGCTCTAGTTGCGTTGAGTGGGGGCTGCTCTTCATTGTGGTGTGTGAGCTTCTCAATGAATTGGCTTCTCTTGTTGTGGAGCATGGGCTCTAGGTGTGCATGCTCAGTAGTTGTGACTTGCGGTCTCTAGAGCGCAGGCTGAGTAGTTGTGGCTCACGGGCTTAGTTGCTCTGTGGCATGTGGGATCTTCCCAGACCAGGGATTGAACCGTGTCCCCTGCCTTGGCAGGTGGATTCTTAACCACTGCACCACTAGGGTAGTTCATCTTATCTTAATGATCTTGTTTAAGTCATAGAGAAAATAGGCATTGAAGAGTTAATTATTAGAATATAATAGCAATTGAGAATTATTATTTTTATAATTGAACCTTATATTTTTTGTTATATAAGAGCTTTACACAAGAGTTGATATTTTATAATTCTAGGATATAAAACAAAGAAATTTAATTAATTTATAAAAATAAAATCCTAATTAATTCTTTTTGAAAGAGAGTATGGAAATTAATATCAACAAACAAATTTTAGTTTGAAGGAATGTATGAACTTCAGAGAACTTCCAAAAACAAATTCAACCATTAGATAATTTAAAAAATCAAAAAGAGTAAGGCATATCTCATCTGAGGGTGTATCTAATTTAAGAAGTGTCTACTATGCTTTAAATGTCAAAATATACTATTTCCTTTATTGAAGGAAATGCTACCTAGAGAGACTGAGGAGGTAGCAGGATATGATCTTATGAAGGATGTCAATATGCAATAATATTGACTTGCCAACCACTGATTCATTATTCTCAGATGGCACAGACAGATGCTTGGAGGAATTTAGTTCCTTGTCCAAAGTCAATACCAGAGAGAACAGGGGTAAAGCAGATGTTCTGGTTCCAGAGCCTGGACTCCTATTCCTAACCACTATACTGATAGCTTCTCCTTGATGCATAAAATGTCTTCTTCTCATGGAAATGAATGATAGGCATCTACAAGTCATAATTTCCTCATGAAATGAGAAGGAGGAACCAAACATAGCAATAATTGATCAATGAAGAGATAGCCCATTAACCAAGGACATTATTTCAGCAATAGTTGACATCAGTGAGGTTGTAAACTCATGAGCCTTACTAACTAGGTATTGCCAATTTTGTGGAATATGAATTAGGAGCAGAGAAGAACACGTACATCCAAATGTAAGGAATAGTATTCAACTCATTCAAGTATACAGATTATTGACCATGATGTAGCAAGATTATAAGGAAGCCACAGCCACCAAAATCTTGGGTCAGGGAGAAGGAAAACAAAAGAAGTTACTAAAAATCTGGAAAGGGTTCATGGCAGAAATAAATCTTATTATTGCATTTTTTTTTTTTATAAAATGAATTAACTGGTCACTCTAATTATAAGCATCTTTAATTTCTTTTTAAAAATAATCATTTTATGCCCATTGACCATTTCCTTCTAGATAACAAGCTTGATTTGCTACTTGTTTTATTTTTTATATACTTTATTTTTTAGAACAGTTTAAAATGTAATGAAAAACTGAGCAGACAGTGTTCAAAGTTCCCGTATGCCTCATCTCCCATCCTCATACCTTGTTTTCCCCATTATTAACATCTTGAAGTAATATGGTATATTTGCTACAATAAGTGAATGAATATTGGTACATTATGATTAACTAAAATACAAAATTTACATTGTATCACTCTTTGTTTTATAAATCTCTATGGGTCTTGATAAATGCATAATGTTATGTATCCAGCAGGACAGTGTGATACAGAATAGTTTTACCATTCTGTGTAAGCTAAAGATTTCCTCTTTATCTATTCATCTCTCCTTCCTCCTGCAGATCCCTAGTAATCACAGATATTTGTACTTAGATATTTGTACTGTCTTTGTAGTTTTATCTTTTGAACAATGTAATATAGTTGGAATCATACAGTAGGTGGCCTTGTCAGATTGGATTATTTCAATTAGCAATATACATTTGAGTTTTTTTTTTTTTTTTCCTATGTTTTTCATGGCTTGGTAGTTTACTTCTTTTCATTGCTGAATAATATTTCATTTTATATATATATATAAATATACCACATTTTGTTTATCTATTTACCTATTGATGAGCATATTAGTTACTTCTAGTTTTGGCAATTATGAATAAAACTGCTGTAAATGTCTGTGTGTAGTTTTTTGTGTAGACATAAGTTATCAACACAGTTGGGTAAATACCTAGGAGGAGATTTGCTGGATCATATAGTAAGACTGTCTAGTTTTTTTAGAAACTGCCAAACACTTCCAGAATGGCTGCACCATTTTGAAATCCTACCAACATCAATGACTATTCCATTATATACTCTTCAAAATTTGGTATTGTCAGTTTTTCCTATATAAGGTCCTCAAATAAGTGCACAACGTTATCTCATGTTATTTGCAATTCCCTAATGACATGAAGTTGCTAATTTCCATCTGTTTATCTTCTTTGATGTGGTGTCTGCTTAGATATTTTGTCCATTTTTAAATTAGATTGTTTATTTTTTATTTTTTTCCTTTTTAAGGATTATTTGTATATTTTGGGTACTTGTCCTTTATCAGATCTTTGTTTTGCAAATATTTTCTGCCATTATGTGCCTTATTGTTTAATACTCTTGACATCTCTCAGTCTTTCACAGAGGAAGTTTTAATTTTAATAAAAACTTAATATTTTTATTTCAAGTAAGCATTATGTATGATTCCATTTTATCTCCTCTCTTAGCATATTAATTTTACTTCCACTTTATTGTTTTTAGTAGTTACCCTAGACTTCGCAATAGACATTTACAACTAATTTAAATCCACTTTCAAATAACACTCTACCATTACATGGATAGTAGATGTAATTCATAACAGACTGTTTCCAATTCCTCCCTCCTATCCCTTACAACAGTGTTGTCATTTGTTTTATTTAGTATTTATTATACTATAATTATTCAATACATTGTTGCCATTGTTATTTTGAACAAACAATTGTCTACTAGGTTAATTAAAATGAGAAAATACATTTTTATTTTACCTTCACTTATTTTTCTTTGATGTACTTCCTTTCTTTGTATAGATCCAATGTGTATGTATCAGTTATGTAATTTTCCTTCTCTCTGAAGAATTTCTTTTAACATTTCTTGCAAGGCAAGTCCAGTGATCACAAATTCCCTCAGTCTTGTTTGTCTAAGAAAGTATTTATTTCTCCTCTTTTGAAGGATACTTATTCTGAATGCAGAAATCCAAGGTCTTGTTTGATTTTTGTTTTTTCATTCCTTTTTCTCAACAATTTAACAACTCCACGTCACTCTCATCTTGCTTGAGTGGATTCTGATGCAAAGTGCACCGTGATTCCTATTGTACTTTCTACCTCATCTACAAGTAAGTGTTTTTTTTAACTCTGATTTCTCTCAAGATTTTTTCTTTTTCTTTGTCTTTTTGCAGTTTGAATATTATATGCCTAGGTGTTGGTTTCTTTTTTTTTATGTTTAGCTTTTTTCTTTTTTATTATTAAGAATCAACATGATCAAATTAATAGGTGTTGGTTTGTTAGTATTTTCCTAGTTGTTATTCTCTGAGCTTATCTTGGTTTATGATTAGGTGACTGTTACTCATTTTGAAAAGGCTTCAGCTATTACTGTTTCAAATGTTTCTCCTGCTTCTATCTTTCTTCTTCTTCTAGTATTCCCATTAAGTATATATTATACCATTTGCAATTGTCTGACAGTGCTTGGATATCCTTGTTCAATTCTCCCATTATTTTTGTCTTTTTGAATTTCAGTTTAGGAAGCCTTTATTGCTCAATTTTCAAGGTTGCTGATTCATTCTTTGGCTGTACCCAGTTGACAGATGAGTCCATCAAAGTCATTCTTCATTTCTATAACAATGTTGCTGTTGTTGTTTAAATTTCTAGCTTTATTTTTGATTATTGTATGAGTATTTCTCTGCTGTCGGGTGTAACTACTCCTTTTTCTTTTCTAACTCATATTTTGCTCCTCTCTTTTTCTTGATGAGTCTAGCTAAGGGATTATCAATTTTGTTTCTTTTCAGAGAACTAGCTCTTAGTCTTATTGATCTTTTGTATTTTTTAAGCTCTATTTTATTTATTTCTACTCTGATATTTATTTTATCTTACCTTCTACTAACTTAAGGTTTTTTTAATATATTTTTCTAATTCTTTTAAGTGTAAGGTTATGTTGTTTATTTAACATTTTTCTTTTCTTCTTTCTTGAGATCCACTTTATTGCTATATACTTCCCTCTTAGAACTGCTTTTTCTGTATCCCATAGATCTTGTATCATTGTGTTTTCATTTTCATTTGTCTCCAGGCATTTTTAAATTTCTTTTTTGTTTTCTTCACTGATCTATTGCCTTTAGTAGCATATTGTTTAGCCTCCACATTTTTGTGTTTTTTACAGTTTTTCTTATACTTGATTTCTAGTCTCATAGCATTGTGGTAGGCAAAGATGTTTGATGTGATTTCAACCTTCTTAAATTTATTGAAACTTACTTTGCAACCTATCATGTGATCTGTCCTGGAGAATCGTCCATGTGCCCTTGAAAAGAATGTGTATTCTGCTGCTTTTGGATGGAATGTTCTGTATATACCTGTTAAGTTTATCTGATCTAATGTGCCATTTAAGTCCAGTGTTTCCTTACTGATTTTCTGTCTGGATGATCTATCCATTGATATAAGTGGGGTATTTAAGTCCCCTTACTATTATTATGATAATGTCAATTTCTTCATGTTTGTTAATATTGGCTTTATATATTTAGGTGCTCCTATATTGGGTGTGTATATATATTTACAATTGTTGTATCTTATTCCTGGATCAATCCCTTTATCATTATGTAATGTCTTCCTTTGTCTCTTGTTACAGTCTTTGTTTCAAAGTCTACTTTGTATAAGTATTGCTACTGCAGCTTTCTTTGTGTTTGCATTTTCATGGAATGTCTTTTTCCATTCCCTCACATTCAGTCTATGTTTGTCGAGAGCTGAAGTGAGTCACTTGCAGGCAGAATATATATGGGTCCTCTTTTTGTATCCATTTTGCCACTCTATGTCTTTTGATTAGAGCACTTAATCTATTTACTTTTAAAGAAATTATTGATAGGTATGTACTTGCTGCCATTTGGTTAATTATATTCAGTTTGTTTTAGTAGTTCTTTTTTGTTCCTTTATTTTTCTTTCACACTTTTTCCTTGTTATTTGATGACTTTGTTTAGCATTATGTTTGGATTCCTTTCGTTTTTTTTTTTGCATGTGTGTCTAATATAGGTTTTTGCTTTGTGGCTACCACAGGGTTTATATGTAGTAGCTTATATATAGTAATATATAGTTATTTATATATATATTACTTTAATTTGTTGATCTCTCAAGTTCTAAAACATTCTATCAATCCTGTATTTTTACTCCCCTTCACTACTTTTACTCTTTTGACATTATATTTTACATATTTTTGTGTTTCTTTATTCCTTAACTATTTATTTTGGATACACATTATTTTACTCCTTTTTTCTTTTAACCTTCCTACTAGCTTTATAAGTGATTGATCTTCTACATTTACCATATATTTTCTTTACCAATGAAATTTTTCTTTTTGTTATTTTCTTATTTCTCATTGTGGTCTTTTCTTTTCCGCTTAGAGAAGTCCCTTGAATATTTGTGGTAGAGACAGTTTAGTGGTTCTGAAATCTTTTAGCTTTTGTTTGTCTGTAAAATTTTTTATTCCTCTTTTGAACCTGAATGATAGCCTTGCTGCATAGAGTATTTTTTTTGTTGTAGGTTTTTCTTTTTCCTTTCATCACTTTAAATACACCATGCCACTCACTTCTGGCCTGTAAAGTTTCTGCTGAAAAGTCAGCTGACAATATTATGAGTTCCATTGTATGTAAGTAGTTGCTTCTCCCTTTCTGCTTTTAATAGTCTCCCTTTATCTTTAATTTTTGCCACTTTAATTACAAAGTGTTTTTGTGTGGACCTCTTTGGATTAATCTTGTTTGGGACTCTGTGTGCATCCTGGACCTGGATGTCTGTTTTCTTTGACAGGTTAGGAAAATTTTTAGTTTTTATTTCTTCAAATGTGTTCTTGGCCACTTTCTTTCTCTCTTTTCCTACTTGGACCCTTATAATGCTAATGCTTGTACATTAGATGTTGTCTCAGAGGATTCTTAAACTGTCCTCCTTTTTAATCCCTTTTTCTTTTTTTTGTTTCACTTGGGTGATTTCCATTTGTCTGTCTCCAGTCACTGACCCATTCTTCTGTAATATATAATCTACCTTTGAATCCTTCTGGTGTATTTTTTTGTCAGTTATTGTATTCTTCAGCTCTGTTTGATTCTCCTTATATTTTCTAACTCTGTTAAACTTCTCACTGTGTTCATTCATTCTTCTTCTGAGTTTGTTGAACATCTTTATGATCATTACCTTGAACTCCTTATTGGGTAGATAGCTTAACACCACTTCATTTATTTCTTCTTCTGGGGCTTTATCTTATTCCTTCCTTTGGAACATATTGTCTTGTCACTTAATTTTGCCTAATCTTCTGTCTCATTTGTATGTATTAAGTTAGTTGTTTACATTTTCCAATGTGGAGAACTGAACATATGTAATAGATGTCCTATAGGGACTGGCAGCACACTCCTCTCTGGTCACCAGAGCTACATGATCTAAAACTGACCTGTATGTGGGCTGAATGGGGTCTTCTGTTGTGGCAGGGCTGACTACTGTGGTGTGTTGGTAGCTTGGGCTAGTCCTTAGCCTGGTTGGCTTCCAGTCTCTGCCTTGTGTCTTGTGAAGAGGTTGCCAGTCTCTGGTGAGCAAGGCCTGATAAAGGAATAGTTGGCTGTCTTGCCTGAGGAGTCCTTGGGCTATTGCTATCCTGCTTTGGTGCAAGGCCAGTTCCAGTGTGGCTGGCTGCAGAGCCCAAGGTTTCTGAGGCAGTTGTCTGCCAGCTGGTTGAAAGTGTTGGGTCCTGGCATGGATGGGTGCAAGATCTGGGTGATTCCGGGGTTACTGGCAGCTCACAAGTGGCTGGGGTGAGGCCTGGGTGGCTGGCTGTGGGTCCAGGTGTCCTGGGATTAGTGCTGGCCTACTGGTTGATGAGGCCATGGCCTTGAAAGTCCTGGGACTGTTGTTATCCTGGTGGGGGTGGGGTCTATCCTGAAGTGGCTGGCTGGGAGACCTGGGGAAGCCCAGGGCTGGTGTTATTCTGATGGTGGGCAGGGCTGGGTCCCCAGAAGACTGGTTACTTGGCCTGTGGGTCCTGGGATTAGCTGGTGGGCAGGATTATGCCCTGGTGCTAATAGTCTAAAGGGAAGACTCCAAAATGGTCCTTGCCAACACCAGTGTCCTCATGATAGAACAAACTCCAAATACGGCTGCCACCAGCATGTATGTCCTCAGGAGTTGTCCCAGTGACCTCCTTCCTCTCTGAGAGAAAGTGGTTCTGACCCAGGCCCCTTTCAAATTACTGCCTCTATGCTGGGTCTCAGAGGATGTTAGAAGTGCCATGCTCTTTTGAAGAGTGAAGTCTCTTCTACTCTCTGACCTTCAAAGCAAGCCATGCTGGCCTTCAAAGCCAGGAAGTTCTGGGGACTCATTTGGTGCAGGACTCCTGAGCTGGGGAGCTGAGGAGCCAATATGGAGCTCAAATTCTTCGCTCCTTGGGGGGAAGTTTTGCAATTCTGATTATCTGCTTGTTTGTGGGTTGCCTACCCCAGAATGTGGGTCTTGAGTATACTATGTCTCTGCTGCTCCTACCCATCTTGTTGTGGTTCCTTCTTTATATCTTTAGTTGTGGAAAATCTTTTCTATTAGACTTCAGAATTATAATTGCTCTATAACTTGTAATTTTAGTGTGCCTGAGGGAGGAGATGAGCTCAGGGTCTTCTCACTCTACCATCTTGGCTAAACTTTCTAAATTTTGATCAACCATAGTTATTTTAAGTTCTCTGCCTAACAATTCAAAAATATGTTGTTTATCTGAGTCTGGTTTTAATATTTGCTTTATTTCTTCACACTGAGTTGTTTCTTTTTTTTTTTTTCCTTAATTTTCAGCCTGCTTTGTAATTTTTTATTGAAAGATGCACAAGATGTGTCAGGTAATAAGAACTGACATAATTTGACATTTAGTGTGAATTTTCATGTTAATTTGTCTAGGAACTGAGCATTCGTTACTGTTTGCTATAGCTGTCGGTGCCAGAAATTTCATTTTACTCTATTTTCCTTGTTTGCTTGTTTTTGCTTGATTATTTTTTCTTTTGCTTCTCATTTTTAGGTTTCTTTAAGAAATACTGCTAGTGTCTGTGTCTTGTACTCTCTCAGTTGCAATCCACTGCAATTATGCTGAAGCTTGCTGATGTGGTGATAAAGTTCTGGGAAAGAGACGAAAAGTGTTCTATCATGATTAAACCTCAGTTTTTTAGTGGGCTTTGACTATGATCTTTAAACTTGTTTCTTATCTTTTCTTCTCTCCTTTAGTGAGATAGAAAGTCTAATTTGGAGTTTACTAATTACCCTTCCCCAGATCATAAAAAGTCTTTGGTAATGTTGATATCCTTGGAAGTCAGGCTTTGGTTATTAAAAAAACTTTAGTGTATTTCAAAGTGACTTTTTCCTTCGCCTGATAAAATATGGGAGATTCTCCTGCAATCTTTTCCATGAGAAACTGGTGGCCATACCCACAATGGTTTAGGGGCTTCTATAAGATTGCTTCCGGTGGTTTTTGTTTTGTTTTGTATTATATTGTTATTAAGACTTTATTTTTTGGAGCAGTTTTAGGTTAACAGCAAAATTAAGGGGCAGTATAGAGATTTCCTATACAGCCCTACCCCCACATATCCATAGACTCCATCATTATAAATATACCCTAATAGTGTAGTGCATTTGTTACAGTTGATAAACCTAAATTGACACATCATAATCACCCAGTGTCCATAGTCTACATTAAAGTTAACTCTTGATGTTGTAATTCTATGGATTTGAATAAATATATCCAACATTATGATACCATACAGAATATTTTCACACTTAAAAATCATCTGTGCTCTGCCTGTTCATTTCTACCCCCAGAAAACCCCTGGCAACCACTGATCTTTTTACTGTCTCCATACTTTTGCCTGTTCCAAAATGTCATACTTTGGGATCATACAGTATGTAGCCTTTTCAGATCAACTCTTTCACTTAGTAGTATGTATTTAAATTTCCTCCATGTCTTTTCAAGGCTTGTTAGCTCATTTTTTAGCACCAAATAATATTCCACTGTCTGGATGTACCACAGTTTGTTTATCCATTTACCTACTGAAGGGTACTTTGATTGCTTCCAAGTTTTGGCAATTATAAATTAAGTTGTTATAAATATCCTTGTGCAGGTTTCTGTGTGGAAATATTTTCAACTTTGGATAAATACCAAGGAGCATGATTGCTGGATGTTATGGTAAGAGTATGTTTAGTTTTGTAAGAGCCCTCCCCCCAAACTGTCTTTCAGAGCCATTTTGCACTCTCACCAGCAATGAATAAGAGTTTCCATTACCTCACATCCTCACCAGCATTTGGTGTTATTATTGTTTAGATTTCATTCATTTTAATAGGTGTGTAGTGGTATCTCATTGTTGCTTTAATTTACATTTTCTTGTTGACATATGATGTGAAACATTTTTTCATATGCTTATTTTTTATCCGTAAATATTCCTCGGTGAAATATCTGTTAATGTCTTCAGCCCTTTTTAAAATCAGGGGGTTTGTTTTCTTACTGTTGAATTTTAAGAGTTCTTTGTATATTTTGGGTTACAGTCATTTATTGGATCTGTCTTTTGGAAATATTTTCTCCGAGTCTGTGACTTGTCTTCTCATTTTCTTGAGCTTAGGTTTTCAATTTTAATAAAATACAACTTACAAAGTATTTCTTTCATGGATCCTGTCTTTTCTTTTGTATCTAAACCGTCATTGCCCAACGTCATCTAGGTTTTCTCCTATGTTATCTTCAAGGAATTTTTATAGTTTTGCATTTTACATTTAGGTTTATGATCCATTTTGAGTCAACTTTTGTGAAAGGTAAGTTTTGTGTCTAGATTAATTTTTTTTGGAATTTGCATGTCCACTTGTTCTAGCACCATTTTGAGAAGACTACTTTTGTTCCATTGTATTGCCTTTACTGCTTTGTCAATGATCATTTGGCTATATTTTTGTGGGTCTTTTTTCTAGGCTCTCTGTTCTGTTTCATTGATTCTTTGTCTATTCTTTCACACACCACACTTTCTTGATCACTGTAGCTTTATAGTAAATCTAGAAATCAGGTAACATCAATCCTCCAACTTTGTTCTTCTCCAATATTGTTTTGGTTATTCTGGGTCTTGTGCCTCTCCATATATAAACTTTAGAATCAGTTTGTCAATATCCACAAAGTAACTTGCTGGGATTAGATTGAGATGGATTTGAATCTGTAGATCAAATGGGAAGAAATGCTACCTTGACAATATTTAGTTTCTATCCATGAACACATTTTCATAAATTTAGTTCTTTGATTTTATTCATTGGAATTCTTTAGTTTTTCTCACATATATGTTGTACATATTTTGTTATATTTGTACCTGAGTATTTTGGGGATGTGTTAATGTAAATAGCATTGTGTTTTTTATTTCAAAATTAATTTGTTCATTGTTGGTATATAGGAAAGCAATTGACTTTTCTATGTCAACTTTGCATCCTATAACCTTCTTATAATCATTTATTAGTTCCAGGATTTGTTGTCGTTGTTGTTGGTGGTGGTTTTTTCAGATATTCTACATGGATGATCATGTCATCTGTGAACAAGAAAATTTTATTTTTTCCTCTCCAATCTGTATACCCTTGATTTCCCTTTCTTTTCTTACTGCATTAGCTAGATCTTCTAGAGCAATGTTGAAAATGAGTGTGAGAAAGTACATACTTGTCTTGTTTCTGATCCTAGTGGGGAAGCTTTGAGTTTCTCACCAGTAAGGGTGAATTTAGCTGTAGTTTTTTTTTTTTTTTTTTTGGTAAATATTCTTTATCAAGTTGAGGAAGTTCCCCTCTATTCTATATTATTAAGAGTTTTTGTCATGAATGAGTGATGTGTTTCTGTCAAATGATTTTTCTATATATATTGATATGCATTTGGGGTTTTTTTTTAGCCTCTTTATGTGACGAATTACATTAGTTGATTTTCAAATGTTGAAACAGCCTTGTATTCCTGGGATAAATCTCACTTGGTCGTGGCATGTAATTCTTCTTTTACTTTATTGGATTTGATTTGCTAATATTTTCTCAAGGATTTTTGCATCTATGTTCATGAGATATATTGGTCTGTAGTTTTCTTTCTTTGTAATATCTTTTTCTGTAACTCTCTTATTCCTTGCAAGGATTCTGAGGAGAAGTTTGATGTTATTCTTAATATTGTTCCTGTCTGGTTGAAGTGTTCGCCCCCACACGCCCTGGCTTCTTCCTGGATTTTTTTCTTTATCTTTGATTTTCTGTAATTTGAAAGAGATGTGCCTAGGTGTGGTGTTTTGGGCTTTTATTTTTTCTGGTGTTCTTTGAGCTTCCTGGATCTTTGGTTTGGTGTCTGACATTAATTTAATCATTATTGTTTCAAATATTTCTTTGTTTTCGTTCTCTTTTTCTTCTCTTTCTAGTAGTCCCAGTATAAGTAAGTCACACCTTTTTATATAGTACCACAATGTTGCACATTGTACTGTAAATACTGTTCTGTTTTTATCAGTCTTTGTTCTTTTAGCTTTTTGATTCCAAGGATTCTGTTGATAAGTGCTCTAGCTCAGATATTCTTTCCTTATCTGTGTTCAGTCTACTAGTAAGCTCATGAAAGGTATTCTTCAATTCTGTTACAGTGCTTTTGATCTCTAACATTTATTTTTGATTCCTTCTTAGGACTTCTATCTCTCTGCTTACATTGCTTCTCTGTACTTGTATGCTGTCTCTTTTATCCATTAAAGACTTTAGCATATTAATCATAAATATTTTAAATTCCTGGTCTGATAATTCCAACATTCCTGCCATGTCTGGTTATGATGTTTAATCTGTCTCTTCTAATTTTATTTTTCTCCTTTGGTATGTCTTGTAATTTTTTCTTTGTAGCTAGTCATGATGTCCCAGGTAAAAGAAACTGCTGTAAATAAGCCTTTAGTAATGTGATGGTGAGGTGTGAGGAGAGGTGAAGTGTTCTAGTCCTATGATTAGATCTAAGAATTTCAGTGAACCTATGCCTCTGGATTTCAATCTTCATGGGAGCTTCTCAGTAATTTCTCCTCCCTTAGGTGGGACAAGTTTGCTGTAGTGGGCCAAAGTTGGGTATTTTCCTTATCCCAGGTCACTTAGGCTCTGATAATACCCCAGCAGGTTAGGCCCTGGTTAACAAATTATCTCAGAGGGCAGGCCTTGTTGAGAAGAACAGAGAGTCCTGATATATTAAAAAATGTTTTTTTTTCCTCCTCTCTCAGACAGAAGCACAAGGGGATTGTTCTGTGATATTTAATTTAGGAAACTGTTCAAGGTCTTAGTGATAAATTTTGCAATATGGTAGGGGACTCACACTGTGAATGCGTCCCTCTGGAGTTTTTAACTTCAGTATTGTCTGCACTGAGCTTCCAGCAATTTGTCAATTACAGTTCAGGTTTTCCTTTCCTGGCATTATTTCCTGTGTTGGTTTTCAACCATGATCCTCTGCTCTGGTCAGCCGTGAGTTCTGTATCCACCTGTCTGTCTCTCCAGTCTCGCAGGCAGCAGTTTTCCCTCCATCCTTCCCTCTCTTATGGATCTAAGAAGAGTTGTAGATATTTCAGTCTGCTCAGCTTCTGACTTGTTGTTAGGCAGAGTGGCAACTTCTAAGCACCTTACATGTGAAACTGGAAACCTTCCCAGTAGTTTTTAACTCTCAAGATTGTCCACACTCAGCCTCCAGCAATTCTTTGAAGTTTCTGTTTAAGTATTCCCACTGGCTCTAGTGTCTTCTGTTTCAGGTAATGTGATCTTGGCTGTAATTATCTTTATTCACCTGCCTCTCAAGGTTTTGAGGTGGCAGTTTGCCCTGCTACCTCAGTTCTCTGATGGATCTGAGAATAGATAAGTTCCTAGGTATGTAATGTAAACAAGCATTGCTTAAGCTGTGGTTCTTTGACTTTGCTGAAGAAAAGAGTCACCTGGGTAGCTCTTAAGAAATACCTGAGATGCATGCCAGACCAATTAAACCAGTATGTCTGAGAGTGAGACCCAGACATTTATATATTTATAACTTCACTGGTGATTGCTGTGTAAAGCCAGGATTGAGATCCAGGCAGGGTATCAAAGCTAAGGTGCCTCAGTTTGAATCATGCCTCTCAGATTACTATCGATGTGCAGCTGGACAAACCAGTGAATCAGTCTGTGTCACATTTCCCTCATCTGGAATAAGAAAATCATATATGTCTCATAGTTTCTTTCTTAGCACATAGTAAGTGCTATGTAAGTGCTCACATTTATTTTTTAAATTATTATTATTCCAGACTCGGACAATAAATTGAACCTTAGCAGTGCCTCCGGAATTTTCTGTGTGCTCCACTTTAATGATGTACTGTTCTTCTCCACCTCCAGAAGTGATTACTTGAATATTTTATTTACTATTGGCTTGCTTTTTATTAATTTTAGAATTTTCCTGCTTTTCTTTATAACTGTGCTACGCTCGTACACCTAAACAATAAATTGCATTGTTTTCATGTTTTAAAAATTTCTGAAGATACAATCATACTATGAGTATTCTTTTGTTTTATGTTTGTTTAATCTACTTGTATCTTTGATATCTACTTATGCTACAAGTACCTGTACTTCATTTATTTAGAGGGTTCTACAGTGATCCATTTTATGAATATGCCACAGTTAGTGTATCCATTCTACTGTTAATGGACATTTGTTATATCCAGTTATTCTGTTGTTGTTATGGAGAACAATAATCTAAACATATTCTTGAACATGAATAATAGTACATGTTCACAGGAAATTTCTTTAGAGGATATACCTAAGAGTGAAATGCTTGAGTCATAAACTATGGATAGAGTTGATTTTATTAAGCAACACAAAATTGTTTAATATATCAATGTTACTATTTTGCACTTCAATGTGGATTAATGTAAACATTCCTCCACATTCCTGTTATCCTTTGACACAGTTTAAAAGTTTGTGTCACGTTGATGGATATGGATTAACTTATTTCTTCTTTTTTTTTTAAAGTACCTATTGAAGTCTTTTCACAATTTTTTTATTGAGGGAGTTCTCTTTTTCTTACTTTAGGAGATTTTTTGAAATAAATGTTGAATATCAATTCTTTCCCAGTTATATCTGTAGTAAGTAACTTCTAGTTTATGGATTGCTGTTTCATTTTTCTACAGGGTCTATTTATATAAAAATAAGTTCTTTATTTTCTTAGATCAGTCTCCCAAGGCAAAAGAAAAGCAAAAATAAACAAATGGGACCTAATCAAACTTAAAAGGTTTTGCACAGCAAAAGAAGCCATCAACAAAACAAAAACACAACCTAAGGAATGGGAGAAAATATTTGCAAACAATTAGATTGATAAGAGGTTAGTTTCCAAAATATACAAACAGTTCGTACAGCTCCATAAAAAAAAAACAACCCAATCAAAAAAATGAGCAGAAGACCTAAATAGACATTTCTCCAAAGAAGACATACAGATGGCCAACAGGCACACAAAAATATGCTTAACATCACTAGTTATTAGAGACATGCAAATCAGAACCACAGTGAGGTATCACCTCACACTGGTCAGAATGACCATCATCTAAAAGTCTACAAATAATAAACACTGGAGAAGGTGTGGAGAAAAGGGAACCCTCCTACACTGTTGGTGGGAATGTAAATTGGTGCAGCCATTATGGAAGAACAGTATGGAAGTTTCTTAAGAAATGAAAAATAGAGCTACATATGACCCAGCAATCCCACTCCTGGGCATATATCTGGGAAAGATGAAAACTCTAATTTGGAAAGATACATGTACTTCAATGTTCACAGTAGCACTATTTACAATAGCCGAGACATGGAAGCAACCTAAGTGTCCATGAACAGATGAATAGATAAAGAAGATGTGAGATATATATATATATATATATATATGTAAATATAAATATATACAATGGAATACTACTCAGCTATAAAAAAGAATGAAATATTGTCATTTGCAGAAACATGAGTAGACCTAGAGAATAACATACTAAGTCAAGTAAGTCAGACAGAGAAAGTAAATAGTACATGATATCATTTATATGTGGAATCTAAAAAAATAATACAAATGAATCTATGTACAAAAGAGAAACAGACTCACAGACATAGAAAACAAACCTATAGTTACCAAAAGGAAAAGAGATGGAGGAGGGGTAAATTAAGGGTATGGGATTAACAGATACACACTACTATATATAAAATAGATAAGCAACAAGAATTTACTGTATAACACAGAGAACAATATTCAATATTTTGTAATAACATATAGTGGAAAATAACCTGAAAAAAATAATAGATGTATATACCTAAATTCCTTTACTGTACACCTAAAACTAACACAATATTGTAAATCACTTTACTTCAATAAAAATGTTCTTAAATTTTAATTTAATAAAATTTGTCAAACTTTCTTTATATTTTCTTACATGCGCCTCATTCAAAAATTAAGACAGGTTCTAGACTAAGTCTGAAGTTATTCCATTAAAACTACATTGTGAAATTTTTCCTCTGTAATATTTTTTAAATGTTTGATAGTTTTATTTTTCTCATTTTGATCTTTAATGTACCTTAAATTATTATTTTTTGTATATGGTATGAAATAGGAGTCTAATTATATTTTTTTATATAACTAAATATTTCATAATTTTTAATAGCCCATCAATTTCCTTACAAATATATAAACTCACTTTTCGATAAATCAAGTTTTCGTGTATGTATTTTCCCCCCTGGATACTCTATTCTGTTTCATTGATCTATCTCTGCACCAATACCAACTGCCTTTATTACTAAAATTTTATGTCTTGATATCTGGTAGAGAAATATCCCTCACTCCCTGCTTGTTTTTTCTTTTCTTTAAACTGTACTTTGGTGAAATATGGTACATCTTTTCAGAGAGGGGCTCACATTAATGACGGCCCTTACATGTTTTTCATATGGAAAGGACAAATAGACTTCTAGAAGATATAGTATCTAGAAGATACTGCCTGAGTAAAAAGCAATGTTTTTGTTATATTTTGTTTTATTCTGTGGTTTAACTTGAGTAAGAGATAATTCAGTTAACATTAAAAAAAATTTAAATAATTTTAAACAAATTATGGAAATTAAAAACAAATTTACAAACTATAGACACAGAATAGTGTCTGTGAGTAAAATAGTGATTAAACTTTTTACATTTCTGATACCTATGTTTATAGGACTCTAACAATAGGCATAACTTCAATATTTGGGCACAACACATATAGATATGTGTGTGAGTGTGTGTGTGTGATGTCTAAAGAGTATGAGAGTAAAAGCTCATTCAACATATATTTACTGAGGATGTAATATGTACCAAGACATAAGTTTGCCATCATTTAGGATAAAACAAATGAAAAATATGTTCCTGATGGACTTAGGTATCTCCCAAGTTAATGAAGGGTAATTAATCCAATATAATGACCTTCCTGTAGTGTGATAAATGCTAAAATAAAGGGAAGAGCAAAATACTATGTGAGTATAAAGAATAGAATAATAACATGCAAACTCAAAAATTCTCCCCCAAATTTGTATAATTTATGTCAAAGAAATTCTTATAGGAATAGCTAGTATTTCAGGAATTTTTCAACTAGTGGAAGATAATTGTTTACATATGTTGAATATTCCAGTCTCATACGTTCCAGAATGCATGTGTAGTTTTAGATCCATTCAGGTTTGAAAATGAGAATTTCAACTGTATTACTCAGAGACTTGAATTTAAAACTTAAACTCAGAAAATGTTGTATGGATTTCCAGTTTTCCTGCATAGAGCACATTTTTCTGAATGTCTTATTATAAACACATTTCTTGGGACTTCCCTTGTGGCACAGTGGTTAAGAATCCACCTGGCAATGAAGTGGACATTTCGAGCCCTGGTCCAGGAAGATCCCACATGCAGTGGAGCAACTAAGACCGCGTGCTACAACTACTGAGCCTGCGTGCTACAACTACGGAAGCCCGTGCATCTAGAGCCTGTGCTCTGTAACAAAGAGAAGCCACCGCAATGAGAAGCTCATGCACCAAAACGAAGAGTAGCCCTCACTCGCCACAACTAGAGAAAGCCCGCACGCAACAATGAAGACCCAACGCAGCCAAAAATAAATAAAATAAAATTTAAAAATTTATTTAAAAAAAATTAAAAAAAAAACACATTTATTTATAGTTTGGTTAACATAGGAAATTTGTTTTATAAAACACACACATACACATACATATATATCTTTATATAACATATACATATGTAATATACACATATACATGCATATATATATATTTTTTTATAATATCCTTATATATTTTTTGCATCATGCATGATTATAAAATATTCCTTAAAAACAAAACAGAGGTCTGGAGATGGTTTGAAAGCCCTCATCTTGAAAAATAAATTTAAAATATTAATAATGTATTTGTAGATCAGGGAACTGTGGTGGGTATAAAGATAAACCTAGACTTATCTTGTTTTTTAGAACTATAAAATTATTGTTTGCATAACATTTTAATTGTTTCCCATTAAACATGATGTGAAAATCTTTATTAAAGGAAAATATTTTTGTATTAAAAAAATTATCATCATATTTATAATTCATGTTGACTATAAAAAGAATGTGACAAATACAAGAACAATATAAAGTTCTATGAAATCAAGGAGGATGGAGTTGTGTGTGATGGGTAGTGAGAGTTGAAGTTATAAATATTTTAGTCCTAAAAGACGGTACAAATGGTCCATTCACAGCATTCATTACAGACTTCAACAACCTGAAATGGTAATAGAAATCTAATTTCACTGTATACAACAGCTTTAATGTACATGAGGAAAGTGCAGATCAGTTTTCTTGTTTGCGTGAAACAGAAAGGAGGGAAGAGAACAAATGTTTGGAAAAGTGATATTTTTTACCACCTCACTAAGACACTTGAATATTATTTTAAGTTCTTTGGAGCTTATTTTGAAGACACTTTTTAGCATGATATATACATGGTTGTTAACAGAGAAGTCAGTGAATTGGAAATGAAATGAAACTAGAAATGGACACAAAGCAAATCAGGTATTGCAGTATTCCAGGCAAGAGGCGATGAGGATACTTGGCGTGTTATCTGTGGACATGAAAAGAAAGTAGTTATTTCTAGAGAAAATACATAAATAATAACAGCAAAAATATCATAAGAGGTTACTGGATACTAAGAATTTTGCATAAATTATTTCATCCGAGTTTCATAATAACGCTATTGTTATCATTCATTTTTACAGAGGAGAATTCTGAAAAAGACTAAGTAGCATGCCCGAAATAAGGTCATGTGGCTAGTAAGTGTCTGAACCTGAATTCAAGCGTAGACAATTTGACTCCAGAGAGAGAAAGAGGTAGAGAGAGAGAGAGCTCATATATTCTCAGGCTGAGTATGTAGAGGACTTGGTGACTGATATTGTAAAAAAAATCAGGGGGAAATTGACAAGTGTCCTAGGTTTCAAGCTGGGGTGACAAACTGTGATGGTGTTAACAAAAATTGAATTATTAGAGAAAGAACAAAGTTTGGGGACAGAAGCATGAGTTGGGTTTTGATTATGTATTTTTTTGGTTTGGCAATTCGTCTAGGTAAAATTAGAAATAGAACAGTTCAGGTTAGAGTACAAATTTTGAAGTTTTGTTTAGCAGATATACATTGTAGCTTTAAGACACTACATAACATGAATAGTTTTGCATACAGTCCTGGAAAGTTGACCAAAGCTATGATATTCCAATGAAAAAGAATATTAGCTTCTTCAGATACTAAAATACCATTCACTATTATTTCATGTGCTTTTATGACTCTTGGTTATCACCTTCCATGTTCCCCTTTAGAGTTCTCTTGCCAGCACTATTTGGTTCATGATATATCTAATTAAACCACCAATAATCTACTCTGGTTTTACCTTGCATATCTGCCCTTTACTTCTTAGACAGTGTATATCACTCACTTGCAGCTTTCAGAAGCTTCAGAAATCAACATAAACACATTTTTTCTTACATGCTCATATTTTCCACTAACAAAGATATTTAACACCTTGGATGTCATGCAACAATAAAGGGATAATATTTCTGATTTTTCCCTACCACCCCCACCACCAAATGTTCTTAACTACCCCCACATCTTTTCACCCGATGAATATATGGCATTTAGTGCTTCTGGAGTTAGAAAGAAATAGCCTATTATAAAGTCATACTTGGGTGTTTTTAATAGAGTTTTTTTTTCTTTTTTTAATATCATTTGCAGATAGTAGTTTGAAAGCAAACACATTTAATTTGCAGAAGTATGATTTTACTAAGACAGAATACTCAAAGTAGGACACTAAAAGTATAAGACAAGTCTGGATTCCTGTAGACTATAAAATCTATAAAATAAAGCCATCAAGCTGATACAAATTATGGCATAGATTCTAACCATAGAGGATGAAGAAGAAAAATTTGAGCGTTAAGAGTTTAGTTAAGCTACTCCACAGCATGCATCCATTTTGTAGTGACCTTGAACTGACACTAGTCCCTTCACGCAGGTGAATGCCTGAGATAGCAGCCTACAGAGTCACAAGCAAATGTAACTTTCTGATATGACTTACCCAGTAGACTTTGTGATCAACAGTCTCGCCTGCCTCCCAGCAATTGTATGACTTATGTTCTTCTTAGATAAGACTCCCATGGAGCTTACCAAACCTCAATCTTTGGATTAAATAGACCAATCTAGATTCACTTTAGAAACCCCAAAACACTCCTCTTATGAACCCTAATAAAGGCATGTGCCCAAGGTCCTATCTTTTTCTGCACTCTGCCTTGAGTTGCCCCTGTGGACCCTCAAAGTGTACCAGTTACTTCCTCCAGGACCTGTGAGTAATAAAATTCTCTAATTTATTTCCTCTTGGGGTCTGTTGTTGAACCAAAGATCATCGTCAGGCACCCTGGCCTCTAGTTGATAGTGTTAATTTGACAAATTGATTACATTGAGTCTCAGGGGTAAACCAGTAAGAAAAGAGAACTGCACGTAAGAACTGATTGTCCCCTACTGCTTTGCTCATGTTAAAAGTCCAGTGAGAAGAAGGTAGAACTATTCATCTTGGCTTGGAGGAGTCCAACCACGTGTCTGGTGCTTGTTTCCTCCAACAAACACTATGGATACTATCAACCTCTGTAATCAGTGCATTGGACAGGGAGCCAGGTCCAAGGTAATATAGCAACAGGAGAGTAGCAAGGGGAGGTGTCTGAGCATCTTGAATGAGGGTGTGTGTGATAAGACATGAATTTAAAGAGTTTCTTGTAAAAATTTTTAAATTTTATGGTACAGGGAATGAGACGCAGTTGAAGTCTACATACTCAGTCATCTTTTGATCTGTTTTACTTTTTATACAAACCACTCCAGCTGTTATAAAAATAAACTGTGGAGATAAGAATGGAGATTAAGAGTGGTAAGTGAGAGACTAGTTACTAGTCTATAGTAATGGTTCATTTTAGAGCTGAGAGTGGATTTGACTAAGGTTGAATAATGAAATAGTGAGAAGTAACAAGGAACGTGAATTATATTAGAGATAAAATTGAAAAGACAATGCAAGTGTTGTGGGCTATAAAGAAAAATGGAAGGATGATCGATCATGCCAAAGTTTTAAGTAAGAGCATGTGAGTTGCTGGTGTTAAAACAAGTTGAGATGAACTCATAAAGCTGCCAGACTTTATGCTACTAAATATCTGACTCCAATAACTAGATTCCTTTGCCTTTTTTTTTTTTTTCATGCCCATTCAGTTTCTTCCCATGTAGGTTGCTTATAGGGAAAACAAATTAGTACTTAGGCAAACACAAAAATTTGACCTATCTCCTGTAATATCTCTCACTGTAAATTAATTGGTTGCCTCTCTGGATTACATACTTCGTGTTTTGTGAGTTTTAATCAGTGAAAGTCATACATTAAAATTACAGTCAACAGTGTGAACTGACAAGTCTTATAGTTTGGTCCCCTTAGATAATATTACAAATTCAGCAAAGTAAAAGTTACCTTTCAGAACCAACCACTTAGAGTAACCACCGTTCGGTTCCATTCAAATTTCGGTATCCATCCACCTGTGGTACACTATGCAAAAAACATAAAATACATGTTTCTGGTCAAGAACAACCTTTAACATCTTTCTGTGGAAACTAATGCGGGGTTCACTCAGTGGCCACAACAAACGTAACATTTGAAAAGGAATATCACAATCAATTTGAATCCTCCCAACCCCCATAAATTCTTGAGGATTTCTTTCACTATCTATTTCACCAGAAAATTGGTTGTCTTATGTCCAAATATTTGAGGCTTCCTCTCTCTTTCTCTCTCACTATTCTCCACTGTGCTGTGTTCCTGGAACAATTCTGGAATAAGCCACTTTACCAGCAAGTTGCCTTCTTAATCCCTGAAAGCACTGAAGTTCTTCCGGAGATGATTTTTAGTACAAACACATAAAAAGTTCGGCGTTTCAGAAGATACCCATTATTTATTATTTTGAAAATCTACTAAAGACCCATTGCTCCAGTAAAGCAGAAAATATTTGTCAACTATCCGTGGCAATCCCTTATCTGCAGTTTCCTGTCTAGAGTTAAAAAAAGAATCATGGTTCAAATCTAATCCAGTGAAACGGCTCTTTAAGCAACCTTATTGAGCCTACCTCAATTTTCGACAGAAAACTTGGTGTAAAGAGAGGAAAATGCATTTTTACTTTAAGGTACACTTTCCTCAAGGAAATGTATTAGAGATTGAAAGGGGTACTATAATTTATTTAAAATTGTTTTTTCATACACAGTGTGATATATATTTTTGCCTTGGTTTTAATAAAGTGAGTCTACACGCAGGTTATACTTTGAGGTACTCTAATCAGCATCACCAGTCTCAGGAATGGTTTTGTAATATTTGAGAGACTAAACAGGAGTTTATGGTCCCAAGCATTAACAGAACGTTACAAATATTCACCACTGATAATCCTAGTAGGTGTTAAGATACAGAGATTGACTAGAGATACTGTAGCGTCCATAGAGTTGTATGAATATTATGTAATAATGTGACACCCCCAGCAGTTTCACACACTTCAGTGGCTCCTGAGGCCAAGAACTCCATTCAATCCTGTATCCCGCCACTAAGATGAAGGAGACACACACTTACTCAACTAGAGATGTAGTTAATCATGCAACAAAAATTGCAAGTTTTTTCTTTGATTGCTGATAAAGTTTATTTATGTGGTAAAATTTGGTGTTAGATTTACATTCATTGTATCAAATAACCAGGTCATATGACCATGGGGATGGGGAACACAAGCCCTTTTCTTCCTCTAAATCTGGAGGCTACAAAGTCCAAGTAAGTACACAATAAGGGGAAGAAGTAAAATAACATTTATTTAACATAAACTAAGCTTCAGACTTTATATTAAATCAGTGCTTCTTTCAAGTTATGGTGCATATAAATCACCTGGGGATCATGAAAAATTGCAGAATCTCATTCAGTAGGTCTGGGGTCTGGCCTAATAAGCTCTTTTTTTTTTTTTTCTTTTTTTCTTTTCTTTTTTTCTTTTTTACAGTTTCTTCTAGTAGTTACATTTTTTAAAAAAATTTATTTATTATCTTTGGTTTCTAACGTAATTATTCATCTAAGTTTAGTTATTATAGATATATTTATTAAAATTCACACAGAACTGGAATATAAAAAAGGAGTACAGGTCATTTGTTTTTATATATATTTTTATAGAAAAATGCTGATGAGTAATAATGAACATTAAACACCAACATGCATATTTAACAGAAATAAAATGTCTTAAAAGAAAATGCTTAAAAGAAAATGCTTTTGCTTTAAATATTGAGAATCCTAAATAGCGAATGCCATTGCCATTATGCTAATCTGTTAGATAATCCTATATATATTTAATTTGTTATTTAATTTTTGCATATTTTTATTAAGATATTTTACTTATGTCCAGATCTGTTTCAAGAAGTCAGCTTTCATTACCTCATTATGAAAAGAGTTGAAAGTGGGGAGAATGAGAAAATAAAAATAACAGTGGTAAAAAACAAAGCCCTATATAAGGCTTAAATTATCAAACATAATGATTTCATGTATACTAAATTTGGGTTTACAGATTTATCCTCTGAAGGGAAAATCAAAAAGACTAACTTCATTAGTCAAATAATTCAAAATGATATGTGATTAAAAGCAACAATAACAACAACAAAAAAATAAAGTTTCTCAGGAGAAATATATTACATTTGGTAAAAATGTATGATTGGATTTTTCTCAGAATTTTCACTAAACACTGAATATCTCACTTATATCAACCCCCAAATTAAGCAATTTGTTTTTTATAAAAGAAATTCTGTTGGTGTTCCCTAAATTGTGATATAAACATCCAGTTGTCTCCTGAACTGGCTTGATGTAAGGACATGCATTATAAAACAAAGAAAATGAAATGAATTTGTTTTTCTTTTTTACTGAAGTATAGTTGACTTACAATATTATATTAGTTTCAAGAGTACAACATAGTAATTCAATAATTTTTGTAGATTATACTTCATATAAAATTATAAAATATTGGCTACATTCCCTGTGCTGTATCCTTGTAACTTATTTATTTTATAGATAGCAGTTTGTACCTCCTCATCCCCTTCACCTATCTTGTCCCTCTCTCCATCCCTCTCCCTTCTAGTAATCACTTTTGTGCTCTGTATCTGAGATTCTGTTTCTGTTTTGTTACATTTGTTCATTTATTTTAATTCTACATATAAGTGAAAACACACAATATTTGTCTCTCTCTTTCAGACATATTTCACTAAAGCATAATACCTTCTTGGTCAATCCATGTTGTTGCAAATGTTAAAATTTCATTCTTTTTTATGGCTGAATAATATACCACTGTATATATTTATCACATCCTCTTTTTCCATGCATCTGTTGATGGATACTTAGTTTGCTTCCATATCTTGGTTATTGTAAGTAATGCTACTATGCACATTGGGGTGCATATATATTTTCAATAGTGTTTGTGTTTTCTTTGGATGTATGCCCAGGACTGGAATTGCTGGATTGTATGGTGGTTCTATTTTTAATTTTTGAGGAGCCTCCAAACTGTTTTCCATAGCGGCTATACCAATTTACAATCCCAACAACATTGTACTAGGGCTCCATTTTCTCCACATCATGGTCAACACTTGTTATATGTTGTCTTTTTGATGATAGCCATTCTGACAGGTGGGAGGGGGGTGATATCTTATTGTTGTTTTAATTTGCAATCCCCTGATGATTAGTGAGCATCTTTTCATGTGCCTACTGGCCATCTGTATGATATCATTTGTAACTCTCTTCTTTCACTTCTAATTTTCTTTATTTGGTCCCTCTCTTTTTTAATTAATGAGTCTGACTAAGGGCTAATCAATTTTCCTTTTCTATTCAAAAACTCTCTTAGCTTTATTAATATTTTCTATTGATTTTGTTTTGAAAACTAGTGGCAAATTTTTCTCAAAAATATATCAAACCCACTTTCTTTCCCATGAAGTCAAATGAGAATTACCTCAATAGTTCTCTGCATTAAAACTTTGTAACTTTGAATCCTAATAGATAGAAAGAATACATCATTATTATTTAACTTTGTGTTTATTTATGAATGACATAATTATTTTAGAAGCCATTATAAGCTAGTCATATATTTCTTGTAAATAGCTTATTACTGCCATGTGCATATTTTCTATTGGAGTGTCAATTACTTTACTTATTTGTAAGCATTTTTTAAGCATTAAATGGATTTTCTATTTATCTTTTCAATGTGTGGCTAGCTATGACTTTTATTATAATTCTACATTTAGATCTTTCATTCCGGGGGGACCTTCATGATGGCGGAGGAGTAAGATGTGGAGATCACCTGACTCCCCACAAATACATCAGAAATACATTTACATGTGGAACAACTCCTACAAAATACCTACTGAACACTGGCAGAAGACCTCAGACTTCCCAAAAGGCAAGAAACTCCCCATGTACCTGGGTAGGACAAAAGAAAAAACAGAGACAAAAGAATAGGAACTGGATTTGCACCTCTGGGAGGGAGCTGTGAAGGAGGAAAAGTTTCCACACACTAGGAAGCCACTTCACTGGTGGAGATGGGGGGTGGGCAGGAGGGAAGCTTCAGTGCCACGGAGGAGAGCGCAGCAACAGGGGTGAGGAGGGCAAAGTGGAGAGATTCCCACACAGAGGATCAGTGCTCACCAGCACTGTCTGAGAGAGGCTTGTCTGCTCACCTGCCGGGGCAGGTGAGGGCTGGGACATGAGGCTGTGGCTTCGGAGGTCAGATCCCAGGGAGAGGACTGGGGTTGGCTGCGTGAACACAGCCTAAAGGGGGCTAGTGTGGCACAGCTAGCTGGGGAGGAGTCTGGGAAAAAGTCTGGAACTGCCTAAGAGGCAAGAGACCATTGTTTCAGGGTGCATGAGGAGAGGGGATTCAGAGCAACGCCTAAATGAGCTCCAGAGATGGACGTGAGCCACAGCTATCAGCCTGGACACCAGAGACGGGCATGAAACGCTAAGGCTGCTGCTGCCGCCACCAAGAAGCCTGTGTGCAAGCACAGGTCACTATCCACACCTCCCCTCCCGGGAGCCTGTGCAGCCCACCACTGCCAGGGTCCTGTGATCCAGGGACAACTTCCCTGGGAGAACACATGGTGTGCCTCAGGCTGTTGCAATGTCACACTGGCCTCTGCCACCACAGGCTCACTCCGCATTCCATACCCTTCCCTCCCCTAGGCCTGAGGGAGCCAGATCCCCCTAATCAGCGGCTACTTTAACCCCATCCTGTCTGGGTGGGAAACAGATGCCCTCCGGCAACATACAAACAGAGGCAGGGCCAAAACCAAAGCTGAACCCTGGGAGCTGTGCGAACAAAGAAGAGAAAGGGAAATTTCTCCCAGCAGCCTCAGGAGCAGCAGATTAAATATCCACAGTCAACTTGATGAACACTGCATCTCTGGAATAACTGAATAGACAACTAATCATCCCAAAATTGAGGCATTGGACTTTGGGAGCAACTGAAGTCTTGGGGTTTGCTTTCTGCATCTAATTTGTTTCTGGTTTTATGTTTATCTTAGTGTTTAGAGCTTATAATCATTTGTAGATTTGTTTATTGATTTGGTTGCCCTATTCCTTTTCTTTTATATATATATATATATATATATATATATATATATATATATATTTTTTTTTTTTTTTCCTTTTTCTCTTTTTGTGAATGTGTATGTGAATGCTTCTTTGTGTGATTTTGTCGGTATGGCTTTGCTTTCACCATTTGTCCTAGGCTTCTGTGTGTCCATTTTTTTTGTTTTTTGTTTTTTAGTGTAGTTTTTAAGGCTGGCTATCATTGGTGGATTGGTTTTTTGGTTTGGTTGCTCTCTTCTTTCTTTATTTATTTTTTTTTCTTTTTCTTATTACTTTTTCATTTATCATTTTTAAAAATATTTTTTTAATTTTAATAACTTTATTTTATTTTTATTTCTATCTTTCTCTTTTTATTTCTCCCTTTTATTCTGAGCCATGTGGCTGACAGGGTCTTGGTGCTCCTGCTGGGTGTCAGGCCTGAGTCTCTGAGTTGGAGATATGAGTTCAGGACATTGGTCCACCAGAGACCTCACAGCCCCACATAATACCAAATGGTGAAATCTCTCCCAGAGATCTCCATCTCAATACTAAGACCCAGCTCACTCAACGACCAGCAAGCTACAGTGCTGGACACCTTATGCCACACAACTAGCAAGACAGGAACACAAACCCACCCATTAGCAGAGAGGCTGACTAAAATAATATTAAGTTCACAGAAACCCACAAACAAACCACCAGACACGGTCCTGCCCACTAGAAAGACAAGATCCAGGCTCATCCACCAGAACACAGTCACCAGTCATTCCACGAGGAAGCCTAAACAACTCACTGAACCAACCTTACCCACTGGGGCAAGACAACAAAAACAACAGGAACTACGAACCTGCAGCCTATGAAAAGGAGACCCCAAACACAGTAAGTTAAGGAAAATGAGAAGATAAATACACAGCAGATGAAGGAGCAAGACAAAAACCCACCAGAGGAAACAAATGAGGAGGAAATAGGCAGTCTACCTGAAAAAGAATTCAGAGTAATGATAGTAAAGATGATCCAAAATCTTGGAAATAGAATGGAGAAAATAAAAGAAACGTTCAACAAGGAAATGACAGAACTAAAGAGCAAAGAAAGAGTGATGAACAACACAATAAATGAAAGTAAAAATTCTCTAGAAGGAATCAATAGCAGAGTAACTGAGGCAGAAGAATGGATAAGTGACCAGGAAGATAAAATAGTGGAAATAAATACTGCAGAGCAGAATAAAGAAAAAGGAATGAAAAGAATTGAGGACAGTCTCAGGGACCTCTGGGACAACATTAAACACACCAACATTTGAATTATAGGGGTCCAAGAAGAAGAAGAGAAAAAGAAAGGGACTGAGAAAATATTTGATGAGATAATAGTTGAAAACTTCTCTTATATGGGAAAGGAAATAGTCAGTCAAGTCCATGAAGCACAGAGTCCCATAAAGGATAAATCCAAGGAGAAACACACCAAGACATAACTAATCAAATTATCAAAAATTAAATACAAAGAAAAAATATTAAAAGCAGCAAGGGAAAAACAACAAATAACATACAAGGGACTCCCCATAAGGTTAACAGCTGATCTTTAGGCAGAAACTCTGCAAACCAGAAGAGAATGGCAAGACATATTTAAAGTGATGAAAGGGAAAAAACTGCAAACCAGACTACTCTACGCAGCAAGGATCTCATTCAGATTTGATGGAGAAATTAAAACCTTTACAGACAAGAAAAAGCTAAGAGAATTCAGCACCTCCAAACCAGCTTTACAACAAATGCTAAAGGAACTTCTCTAGGGATGAAACACAAGAGAAGAAAAGACCTACAATAACAAACCCAAAACATTTAAGAAAATGGTAATAGGGACGTACACATCGAAAATTACCTTAAATGCAAATGGATTAAATGCTCCCACCAAAAGACATAGACTGGCTGAATGGATACAAAAACAAGACCTATACATATGCTGTCTACAAGAGATCCACTTCAGACCTAGGGACACATACAGACTGAAAGTGAGAGGATGGAAAAAGACATTCCATGCAAATGGAAATCAAAAGAAAGCTGGAGTAGCATTTCTCATATCAGAAAAAATAGACTTTAAAAAAGACTATTACAAGAGACAAAGAAGGACACTACATAATGATCAAGGGATCAATCCAAGAAGAAGATATAACAATTGTAAATACTTATGCACCTAACATAAGAACATCTCAATACATAAGGCAAATGCTAATAGCCAAAAAGGGAAAATCCACAGTAAAACAATCATAGTTGGGGACTTTAACACCTCACTTTCATCAATGGACAGATCATCCAACATGAAAATAAACAGGGAAATGCAAGCTTTAAATGATGCATTAAACAAGATGGACTTAAAAGATATTTATAGGGCATTCCATCCAAAACCAACAGAATACACTTTCTTCTCAAGTGCTCATGGATTATTCTCCAGGATTGATCATATCTTGGGTCACAAATCAAGCCTTGGTATATTTAAGAAAATTGAAATCATATCAAGTATCTTTTCCAATCACAATGCTATGAGATTAGATATCAATTACAGGAAAGAAACTGTAAAACATACAAACACATGGAAGCTAAACAATACACTACAAAATAACCAAGAGATCACTGAAGGAATCAAAGATGAAATCAAAAAATACCTAGACACAAATGACAATGAAAACACAGTGACCCAAAACCTATTGGATGCAGCAAAAGCAGTTTAAGAGGGAAGATTATAGCAATACTATCCTACTTCAAGGAACAAGAAACATCTCAAATAAACAACCTAACCTTACACCTAAGGTACTAGGGAAAGAATAAACAAAACCCAAAGTTAGTAGAAGGGAAGAAATCATAAAGATCAGAGCAGAAATAAATGAAATAGAAACAAAGAAAACAATAACAAAGATCAATAAAACTAAAAGCTGGTTCTTTGAGAAGACAAACAAAATTGATAAACCATTAGCCAGACTCATCAAGAAAAAAAAGGTGAAGACTCAAATCAATAGAATTAGAAATGAAAAAGAAGAAGTAACAACTGACACTGCAGAAATACAAAGGATCATGAGAGATTACTACAAGCAACTCTATGCCAATAAAATGGACAACCTGGAAGAAATGGACAGATTCTTAGAAAAGCACAACCTTCGGAGACTGAACCAGGAAGAAATAGAAAATATAAACAGACCAATTACAAACACTGAAATTGAGACTGTGATTAAAAATCTTCCAACAAACAAAAGCCCAGGACCAGATGCCTTCACAGATGAATTCTATCAAACAATTAGAGAAGAGCTAACACCTATCCTTCTCAAACTCTTCCAAAATATAACAGCAGGAGGAACACTTCCATATTCACTCTACGAAGCCATTATAACCCTGATACGAAAACCAGACACAGATGTCACAAAAAAAGAAAACTACAGGCCAATATCACTGATGAAAATAGACCCAAAAATCGTCAACACAATACTAGCAAACAGAATCCAACAGCATATTAAGAGGATCATACACCATGATCAAGCAGGGTTGATCTCAGGAATGCAAGGATTCTTCAATATATGCAAATCAATCAATGTGATAAATCATATTAGCAAACTGATCATCTCAATAGATGCAGAAAAAGCTTCTGACAAAATTCAACACCCATTTATGCTAAAAACCCTCAGGAAATTAGGCATTGAGGGAACTTACCTTAACATAATAAAGGCCATATATGACAAACCCACAGCCAACATCTTTCTCAATGGTGAAAAACTGAAACCAATTCCTCTAAGATCAGGAATAAGACAAGGTTGTCCACTCTCACCACTATTATTCAACATGTTTTGTAAGTTTTAGCCACAGCAATCGGAGAAGAAAAAGAAATAAAAGGAATCCAAATCAGAAAAGAAGAAGTAAAGCTGTCACTGTTTGCAGATGACATGATACTATACATAGAGGATCCTAAAGATGCTACGAGAACACTACTAGAGCTAATCAATGAATTTGGTAATGTAGCAGGACACAAAATTTATGCACAGAAATCACTTGCATTCCCATTTACTGATGATGAAAAATCTGAAAGTGGAATTAAGGAAACACTCCCATTTACCATTTCAACAAAAAGAGTAAAATACCTAGGAATACACCTACCATAGGAGAGAAAAGACCTGTGTGCAGAAAAGTATAAGACACTGATGAACAAATTAAAGATGATACAAACAGATGGAGAGATATACCATGTTCTTGGATTGGAAGAATCAACATTGTGAAAATGACTATATTACCCAAAGCAATCTACAGATTCAATTCAATCCCTATCAAACTACCAATGGCATTTTTCACAGACCGAGAACAAAAAATTGCACAATTTTTATGGAAACACAAAAGACCCCAAAGAGCCAAAACAATCTTGAGAAAGAAAAACGGAGCTGGAGGAATCAGACTCCCTGACTTCAGACTATACTACAAAGCTACAGTAATCAAGACATTATGGAACTGGCACAAAAACAGAAATATAGATCAATGGAACAGGATTGAAAGCCCAGAGATAAACCCATGCACATATGGTCACCTTATCTTAGATAAAGGAGGCGAGAATATACCATGGAGAAAGGACAGACTCCTCAATAAGTAGTGTTGGGAAAACTGGACAGCTACATGTAAAAGAATGAAATTAGAACACTCCCTGACACCATACACAAAAATAAACTCAAAATGGATTAAAGACCTAAATATAAGGCTGGACACTATAAAACTCTTAGAGGAAAACATGGGGAGAAAACTCTATGACATAAATCACAGCAAGATCCTTTTTGACCTACCTCCTAGAGAAATGGAAATAAAAACAAAAATAAACAAATGGGACCTAATGAAACTTAAAAGCTTTTGCACAGCAAAGGAAACCATAAACAAGATGAAAAGACAGCCCTCAGAGTGGGGGAAAATATTTTCCAACAAAGCAACTGACAAAGAATTAATCTCCAGTATATAAAAGCAGCTCATGCAGCTCAATATCAAAAAAACAAAGAACCCAATCCAAAAATGGGCAGAAGACCTAAATCGACATTTCTCCAAAGAAGATATGCAAATTGCTAACAAACACATGAAAGGATGCTCAACATCACTAATCATTAGACAAATGAAAATAAAAACTACAATGAGGTATCACCTCACACCAGTCAGAATGGCTATCATCAATAATCTACAAACAATAAATGCTGGTGAGGGTGTGGAGAAAAGGGAACCCTCTTGCACTGTTGGTGGGAATGTAAATTGATACAGCCACTATGGAGAACAGTATGGAGGTTCCTTAAAAAACTAAAAATAGAACTACCATACGACCACCAATCCCACTACTGGGCATATACCCTGAGAAAACCATAATTCAAAAAGAGTCATGTACCAAAATGTTCATTGCAGCTCTATTTACAATAGCCAGGACATGGAAGCAACCTAAGTGTCCATCAACAGATGAATGGATAAAGAAGATGTGGCACATATATACAGTGGAATATTACTCAACCATAAAAAGAAAGGAAATTGAGTTATTTGTAGTGAGGTGGATGGACATAGAGACTGTCATACAGAGTGAAGTAAGTCAGAATGAGAAAAATAAATACCGTATGGTAACACATATATATGTAGTCTAAAAAAAAAAAAAAATGGTTCTGAAGAACCTAGGGGCAGGAAAGGAATAAAGACCAGACATAGAGAATGGACAAGAGGACACGGGGATGGCGAAGGGTAAGCTGGGACAAAGTGAGAGAGTGGCATGGACATATATACACTACCAAATGTAAAACAGGTAGCTAGTGGGAAGCAGCTGCATTGCACAGGGATATCAGCTCGATGCTTTGTGACCAACTACAGTGGTGGGAAAAGGAAGGTGGGAGGGAGATGCAAGAGGGAGGAGATATGGTGATATATGTATATGTATTGCTGATTCACTTTGCTATACAGCAGAAACTAACCATTGTAAAGCAATTATACTCCAATAAAGATGTTAAAAAAAATCATTCCTATTTTATTTCATTGTGATAAGAGAATATAAGTCCCAAATTTTTATTGTACAAAAGGTTTTATACATGAATAAAGTATTTTTTTAATTTGTTTAAATATTTTCCATGTTTTTGTCATGGTATATTGATGGTGCTTAGTGAGAGTTTTTGAAATGAAACATTTTTTCAACTTTGCTTTTTTTATTTATTTTAAATTTATTTCTATATTTTCATTGAAATACAGTTTATTTACCATATTGTGTTTGTTTCAGGTGTACAGCATAATGATACATTTTTGGTTTTATTTTTTTGCAGATTATATTCCATTAAAGCCTATTGTAAGATATTGAATAAAATTCCCTGTGGTATAGAGTAAATCCTTATTGCTTACCTATCTTATGTATAGTATTTGGTACCTGTTAATCCCACATGCCTAATTTATTTCTCCGTATATGTCACATCTTCTTAAACCGATCATCTGTTGATGGACACTTGGGTTGTTTCTATGTCTTTGTTATTGTAAATAATGCTATTATGAACATTGGGGTGCATGTATGTTTTCGAATTAGAGCTTTCATCTCTCCCGGATATATGCCCAGGAGTGGGATTGCTGGATCACATGTAGCTTTTTACTTTTTTAAGGAACCTCCATACTGTTTTCCATTGTGGTTGCACCAATTTACATTCCCACCAACAGCATAGAAGAGTTCCTTCTCCAGCATTTACTTATGGACTTTCTGGTGATAGCCATTCTGACAGGTGTGAGGTGATACCTCATTGTTGTTTTGATTTGCATTTATCTAGTCATTAGGAATGTTGAACATCTTTTTTTGTGTCTGTTGACCATCTGTATGTCTTCTTTGGAAAAATGTCTATTTAGGTCGCTCATTTTTTGATTGGGTTGTTTTGGGGTTAATATCCAAAATATACAAAGAGTTCAATTTTAGTTTTTTAACGAATACCTGAACTTTGTTAAAAGTGTCAAATAGTATACAAGATTTTACAATGAAAAATACAAAACTCTTGGCTAATTCACACTCCTCAGATAGAATGAATTTCAATTCTTATAAATTGTTTCTCCTTAGTGTTTATCTCTATATTTCTACATAATACACTTTTCTTAATTCATAAATTTAGTTAATTTTATCTTTCTTCCTTCTAATATTAGTATCATGGCCCATGCTCTCATTTTGTTTGCATTTTGCTGTCTTTGCCTATGCTTTAATTTAATTATTTTATTATATCACCTTTGAGAATGTATACTCCAAAATGGATATTTTTTTCCTGGCAATAGATAACTTTATTTACATTTACTAAAGTAACATTTGTTTAGTCTTAGGTCTGATCCTTCTTTTTATATTCTGCTTTCTTTTTGATGGTTTCCCTTTGATTTTTCCTATCACACTATATTGCGTTCTGACTAAATTAAAGTAACTAAACCACTGCAACAAATTGATCAAAAAGTATGGCTCAACATATTAAAAGCTTATTTCTGGCTGATCTAAAGTCAACATGTTTACCATTTTTTAAATTGTGTCTCCCACACTAGACTGCAATTTCCATGAAAGAAAAGATCTTTCCTGTCCTCTAAAACTTTTATAAAACAAATAAATATATATTGTAGCATTGGTGTCTATTTTCTCACTAAAATTTGCATATTGTTTTTGATTTAATAATATGTTTAAGCATTTTCCTTTTTCCTCACTTGTCCATTTATCTTGGTGTCTTTTGCTTTATATGGTTACATTTTATCATTACAACTTTTTTTTTTTTTTTTTCTTTTACATGAGTATCTTTCTTTCTCCAGCTGGGTCAAGTATAACTATCGTGTTTTTCAGTAGCATCTTGTACAAAAATCTTGTCTGTCTTACAAAATTAACATTATAAAGACTCTCATCTCTTGTTTAGTAGTCCAATCCCTGTGATGTTCTGAAGTAGTAGAGAAGACAGACTATTTTGACTCAAGAATTCAAGCTTTTATTTGACTCCATGATAAGTTCAATTTCAGAGGAAAATACAATACTGGTGCTAAAATTAGACCAAAGCTATATTTTTACTATAGATTAATGTGGCCACCCCAACTCTCTGACCTCTTTTCCAACATTTCTTCCCATTGTTCACTTGGCACCGTCCAGCTTGTCTTCTTGATTTTCCTCAAAACATGCCGAACTCACTCTCACTTAAGAGCGCTTGTACTTAATGTTATCTCCATTTGGAATGATTTTGAACAAAATATCCATGTAGGTTGCTTGCTTCCTCACTTCATTCAGGCCTCTGCTCCAATGTCACTTCATCAGAGAGGACTTCTGCAACAATTTTTCTTAAACAAGCATCCCCAATCTATCATTTATCATTGATCCCACTTTACTGATGATCACAGCACAGATTACCACTGACATATAATTTATTGTCTGTTTGTTTCACTAAAACATAAGCCGTATGATAGTTTTATACATGGTTTTGTAAATTTCTGCTTCCCCAGTACCTAGATCAATGCCTACACAATGAATGTTTGTTACATGAATGAATCAGTAATGCATCAGCAACATATGATGGATGTTCAACAAATGTTCATTAATATCCCTAGCCTAATACTCCAGGTTCTTATATAGATACTAAATATTTAATACTAGATGGACAGCTTATTACATTCAAAATCATAGTACCCAAATTGCATAGATCATTTAAGGCAAACAAGTTTTCAATACCTCTTAATACCTAGATACAAAAAATCATAAAATGCTGGGGTCATAAACGTAAATAAAGCACAGTTCCTGTGTTCAAGGAATTCATAACCTAGGGAAATAGATGAGATATGTGCATATATATTCCAAGCTGTTATATTTATACCTTAGTTGTTGGCAACCATCTTATTTTTTATTCTGGGCCCTCCACCTAATTATAATTCCCCACCAAGGGCTATTTTATTTGCCACATAAACTCCTTACATAAAGCAAATTAAAATTCTTTTTCCATGCATATCAAGCCAGTGATTTCTGCCTACTTATAGCCAGAGTTCTTTAAATATAAAATAAATAGGTTGTTGTCCTGAATGCTTGAATCTAGATATTTTTGCTCTCAGTCCTTGTTATTAGGCCAAATCTTTCAAAGTACATTTTGGAAATAAGACAAAACGTAGGTAACATTTTTCTTTAAAAGCCATCTGAACCATGTGCTTACACAGAAATAAGTATAAAACTATCTAGTTTCTACTCCAACTCATCCACCTCTAAAGGCAACATTTATTATAATGCAAATTGCCACTGTTGAGATACATCTTTTCATCTTTATAAAGTGAAAATCTAAGTATTCATTTTGTAAAATGCAGTGTCTCTGTGCCAGCCATTTAGGTAGTACCAGTGCTAGGCTAGTAACACTGCCATATTTACAGTAATTGAATTTCTGTAGAATAGCAAGCTGTTAGGACTATTAAGTGCCCAATCAGAAACTTCCCATATGTCTCAATTAAAATGTATCCAGCTACACAGGATAAATAAATGTGCATGCCTTTAAGCCATATGAAACACTAAGATTTTGCTGTCAAATGAATAATTTTAAAAGCCTCTTTATGAAAAATATGTACCTATATATTTTATTCTTCCAAACTTTTCATGATTATATGACTTACCCTCTTGAAGTAAAGCCAATTTAAGACTAGTTGGGTTAGAGGCTTATCTTTTATTAATTGTTCTTAATGAATTTTAAACATTCTATATGTTGGAATACATTTACATGATAATTATGACTCATGACAGTACTGCCACATATGTACTGAATTGAAATTGTAAATTATATTTATCTGATAATGTTTAGGGTTGGTTTGGTTGCCTTAAGGAGGAAAGCAAATGAACCATATGCAGCAAATGTATTTTTTACTGTTTGATTTATCTTTCCACCAGTTTTGAATCTTCATTCTTATTTATTTTCCAAAGAAAGAGAATTTTCTGCTGACCAAATACCAATTTATATAGATTGGATATAAGTGTGAATGCAGGGGTGAGCCTGTGTGTATACACAGGCTTTCAGTTTTTAGGTTCTTTACTATTTCTAATTTACAAATAGATCTATTGTTTTTAGTATGTGTACATGGAAACATGTTCATGTATATTTAATAGCTGCATGTAAAGTGAGTATAATAGATTTCTCTAACATTAAGTTTACTGAAGAATTCGTTACGCTCTTTTCGAAAAAGAAAGACTGCCACGGTTATAGATGTCATTGCTATAGTACAACAAAAATACATTAAAATAAAATTCACAACCTTAGTGGTCACAATCACTGTATATAAAAATTAGAATTCTTGTGCTATTGCATTTGTGCAGGAACTAAAAACATAGGCATTTAGAGACACTTGATGGAAATGTGTCCCCAGAGGCATTGTTTTGTTCAGTCTACAGATTAATGTTTCAGATTTTAATCATAAATATCTCTAACCTAATGCTATTTAATTTGAGAAGTAATTGGCATATGGTCATACTTTTAAATTCTAGCAATCTCAAAGTTACAAGAATATCAAAATATTTGTGCGGGAGAGTTTCTTAGTTCTGTAAAAGCATTTTCTCATTCAGGAGTTTTACCCTCATCAATCAGAAGTGCATTTTGGTCTATTGTATAATCTGAGAAAAAATGTCTTGCATGTCTGATGGCACTCATTGGAATTTCTCAATGCTGTGCTTTTTAACCTTTTACAGGATTTTTTTTTTTTTTTTTTTTTTTATCCTCAAGTTAATCTTGAACTCAGAAAAATGTACATTTTGGTCAGGGATTACCTGTTTTGAAAATGAATGTGTACCTCCCCAAATACCTCCTTTGACCACTTGACTATTTTCTCTAACATTGGCGAGAACCACAATTTATTATTTTTCCCTTTATGATTAGTTTATCAATACCTAATTAATTTTATGTGTTTAGATATACTTCATGCATTTATGTTAAGAATGTATTGTGTGCCTGCTGTGTGCCAGTTTCTAAGGCATTGGGTATTGTATATTAGCAAATATGTAATTCTCTCGTGGAATTTGAAATCAAGTAAAGAAGACAGGCAGGTAAGGAGGTAAATGAGGGGCAGTGTTAGAGACAAGAGGAAGGAGAAGGGAAAATGTAGGGTATGTTCCTTAGACTGGGTCATCAGGATCATTTTCTTTGAGCAGATAATATTTAAATGATAACCATAAAGATTGCTGTTGTCAGATATATGCAAAAAGCAAAAGAAATGCAACTCCAAGCAGAAAAAAGAGCAGGAGTGAGAAAGGTCCTGAAACAGGAAAGAATGCATTTACTATCTACTTTTTTGCCCTCAAATAAAACCTCACTATGAGCAAGAAACACAGTGATTTCATGCACCACTGCCCCCAGCATGGTGTCCATTATAGAAAAGACATTTAATAAGAATTTGTTGAATGAAATTTAAATAAACTGGGAAATACTTCAAAGCTCATGACCATAACTACTTCCTTTAACATTTGAGGAGAATAGAAATTTTTAAATTTAGGAAAATTTACTTATGATAAGTGCCCTTGTTATTGTTTTAATTTTGGACCTTGAGTTGAGGAAAATATTTTCATTGTCAAAATTGTTGTACTGGTCTGTAAAATAACTTCTTTTATACATGAACTTATGTATATTTATTGATGTATACTTACTAATCTAAACTTTTTACATCATTCTCCTTCGTATTAGCAATCACTTCAATCATTTTAATGTGTTATTTGTGTATCAGTCTTTCTTATATTATTGTAGATTATGTATTATTGTTTTGAAATTGATTTTTATTTTCATGGATAGCACACTGCTACAGGACTCATTCTGCTTCTTCTTTTACAAACTCAAGTCTATATTTTAAACAGATATATCGGGGATGTATATTACCAAACCAGGTTTGTTTGCCCAACACACAGGAAGCCAAATGCTGGAGGGTGAGACTTGCAGCAGAGAAAGGGTTTATTCTCAAGGCAGCCAAGTGAGGGGAAGAGAGAACAAATCTCAAATCCACCTCCCTGAATGTGAAGGGGTTAGGGGAATTTGTGGGATAAAGCTGAGGTATGGGGAGCATGGGGAAAGGTAATTAGAGACAAGAAAAAGGTGAGATAATCATCTTTCCGTAAAAGTGCAATTAAGCTACAGGCTTCTTCATGGGACGTGGTCAGAAATTGGTGGCATTAGCATGTTCTGAGGGGAGAGTTTTGGCCCTCTGACATTGAAAGGTCACAGATCAGACACTCGTGTGTGCCCAGTTGGAGGGTGTGTGGCCCCAACCAGTCTTAACTGGCTCAAAATTGAACTGGACCCAAGGTCCTGAAAAACAGCTCAGGCAAACATCTTATTGTATAAGCTGCATGAAGCATGGAGGACATGCAAATTTTTGTTAAAACAATTAAAGCGAGCTTGATCAGTGAAGGCAGTTTACAGTTCTTCATTTATTAAGCAGTTTATAGGTTAATGGATCTAAGTGATGCCTACCCTTGGTTTCATTATTGTTGACATATGACAACAAACTGCACATATTAAAAGTATACAACTGAATGAGCTTATCTATCAACCCCAAAGCTTCCTTGTGTGCCATTGTAATTAATTATTTTCTATTAATTCCCCCATTTCTAGGCATCCATCTGCTTTCTGTCATAGTGCATTAATTTGCATTTTCTAGAATTTTATTTAAGTGGAATCACACAGTATGAACTCATGTCTTCCTGACTACTTTTACTCAGCATAATTCTTTTGAAATGCACACATATTGTTGCATGCATCTGTAGTTTATTCCTTTCATTGGTAGCAATATTCAATTGTATGAACATCCCCGTTTTTTCACCTATTCAACTATTGGTGGTCATTTGAGTTATTTCCAGTTTTGATTAATACAAATAAGTTTGCATGTGTACAAATGTTTTTATTTTTCCCCAATAATTACTTTGACATAAAACAGCTGGGTTTTATGTTAGATATATGCTTAAATTTTAAAGAATCTTTCAAACTGTTTTTTTCCAAATGGTTGTACCTATTACAATCTTACAAGCAGTGTATGTGAACTCTGGATGCTCCAAATCCTTCCCCTAACATGTTACGGTTGGTCAATCTTTTAAATTTTATCTCTTTGTTGTGTGTTTGTGTGGGTAGTCAGATTGCATTATAGATTTAATTTCAATTTCCTTAATGTCTGACAATGTTAATTAACATCTTGTACTTTTTAAAAAAAATCTAAGCATCTTCTTTACCAAAGTGTCCATCTGAACGTACAGCTTTTTAAAATTTTGCTCATTTTTAAAAATTTGGTCTGTTTGTCTTCTTATAATTGGGTGAAAGTTTTCTGCACATGTTACTTACAAGTCTTTGTTGGATATATGTTCTGAGAATATTGTTTTGACTGTCTATTATCATTTAATATCATTCACTATTTCACTTTGCATTATCTTAGCAGTGTATGTTGAGGAACAAAGTTACATTTTTATGAAGTCAAATTTATTAATTTTTCTTGTCTTGTTTTTGAGTAATAATTAAGAAATCTTTGCCAGACCCAAGATCACTATGATATTCTCCTGTTTAACTTATAGAAATTTTAGCATTTTACTTCTAGTATTTATTTCTATCATTTATTTCAATTAAATTTTGAATTTGGTGTAAGGAAAAGGTAAGGTTCACTACTTAGCTTATGGCTGTTCAATTTTTCCAAGACAATGTGTTTTAAGTTTATTCTTTCATCATTGAATTGCCTTCGTAATACTGTTGAAAAATTAACTGACCGTATAATTGTGGGTTTACTTTTAGACTTTATTTGGTTCACTGTTAAAGTACATGTCTATGTTTACCAAACACCCACTGTTTTGGTAACTGTAGCTTATAAAAATAAGCTTTATAATAAGTCTTGAAATCTGGTAATATAAGTCCTCCACTATTTTTCTTCTTTTTCAAAGTTGTTTTGGCTATTGTAGTTCTTTTCAATTCTATACAATTTGAGAATTAGCTTCTCAACGTCTGCAAAATAAATAAATAAATAAATAAATAAATAAATAAATAAATAAATAAATAAATAAATCCTGTGTCTCTTTTAACCTGGAATGTCTCTCAGTATATCCAAAGCCAGCTCACACCCAGACCAGGTGCACTGGCAGGGTAGGAGAGCACTGTCACTCTCTTCTCACCTATGTGTTGCTTGCTTTTCTTCTTTTTTGTAATTCAGTCATCAAGATCTTCTTGGATCCAATGTTCTTTGCTAGTTCCACAGAAAACTATGGTTTTTGTTTCACTGTAGTTTTGGCTACCACATGACAGCAGGTGTCTTATGCAACTGTAGAAGCATCTGGGCCCATACGGTTTTACTCTTTTAACACCTATTTGTTTAGACAAATTTTTTTCTTATTTCTTATGCCACTTTTAATGATTTATATTTTTTCAGAAATGTTTCCACTTTTTCCAAATATTCAAGTTGACTAATACATACAGGAAATCCTCATTTTGCATGCTTCTGATATGTACAAATTTTACTTACCACGGCTTAGTGATATAACACTAGTCTCCCAACCACATGGTTCAAATTTCAGTTACTATGGTTTATTAACTTTGAGTAGTCACATAAAGAATGAACTTTGCTGCTAGCTCTTCAATTTACATATCACTACATAAATAACAGATGTCTATCACGATTAGTGAACAATCATCACTTCTATCCAAGTCTGTCAGTGATTGGTGACTGTACATTCATTAATTTCTCAAACAGACAGTAAATGAGGTAGCTGTGTTGTCTCCTTGGTTCCCAGGAATAAACCCAAATGACATTTCACAAAACAGATAATCAAAAGAGGGAGTTGGCCAAAAAAGAAGTGCAGCAAAAACATGGAAAATGATAATGCGAAAAGTGAAATTTGAATTCAATCTAAATGGAGTTGCTATAAAAGAAATTGCTGACCTTGGGTATATTGACACTGTCACCATTCCAGAAACTAGATATGCAAACACAGGGACCTAATGAAGGTTAAATCTCTTGACATAGTTGAGAAAAATTATTATGGCTACAGGGCAAAAATGTCTTAGAAGAGTCACCATAGAAAACTTCATACTTAAAGAAACTCTTAGAGATGGTTCACAATATCGAAAATGCAAAGGGTAAAATGTTGGAAGCTGATCCAAACTTATAAATGAGCATGACAATTTGCTAAAGTATAGAAAAAAAAGTTCCCCTATATCACAGTTTGTACAATGAGAATTAGAAGGTAAGCAATAATCAGAATTCTTTTTATAACTTTTCCCAAACAAATTTTCTCAATGTTTACAATATTTGAAATTATAGTGTACTAAAATATATTAAATTTTCTAGTTTTACATTTTTCTATACAATTTATAATTGACCATATGAGAGTTTTAAATGTTTTAACAATACTTTGAAAGGTCATAGGACGATTATAAATTTCCCCACTGATTACTAAAATTACTTTGCATGGTTTCAGCTTGCAGTCATATTTATGGTCCTGTATATTGTGCAAAGTAAGCATTGTCGGTATTTTTTCAACACAATCTTTTATGCTTTTAAATCTCTGTTGTCTGTAGCTATTTATTGTTTTTTATGTATTTCAATTTTTGCATCTTTTTCTTCTGATAATTATTTTCAGCTGTCTAGCTTTTAATTTGTAAATAATCAATTAATGGTTTTGTTTATAGTCTATTTTTCTTGTTTCCAATTTCCATGATTATTTCCATTTCTTTTTGTTTTTTCTTTTTCCCTCCTCTTTGGGTTTGAACTACTACTCTTTTGACAAAGTTTTGGAATTACTTGTATAACTCATTTTCTTTCAGTTTTTCTTATTTTGTAAAAAAGCACCTATCAACATGCCTTTCACCTAGAAGAAACTTAATGAATACATTTTCAGATGTTAACCTAATTAACATCTCCATGCTCTTTGCCTATTCCTTCTTTTTTTTTTTTAACTGAAGTGAGCTGAAACTCTCAAAGTTGGGCATCTTTATAGGGTCCTGGTGAGTCTTAAGAAAAGTTAGGAGGTATTTTTCACACATGCCTGCAACACTAACTGTATAATATTGAGACAATCACACCACTCTTTGGATCTCAGATTTTTGCAAAACTAATGGAAATGATTTGATAGTATAACCTCTTTCCCTCTGAAATGACATGTTCAGTTTGGGGTCAAGAACTATACTACATTATTTAACCATAACTAAAGTTTTCAGAGTTACACAGTAGTCTTAATTCCTCTGAAACATACAACTGATCCCTTAGATTTTTATTCTCGATTCAAATACATCAGCATCTTTAATTTTCCCTTTATGTCTACATAATTAGAAAAATGCTGTGAAATTAAATGTACTCTCATTAACAAGTTTGCAGTCAGGATTTCATAGAAGAAATAAAAACCACTTTAGGTATGTCCCATGAAAAGAATTCAATACAGGGGACTTAAAAGTACTAGAAGTTTAGACAGAGGAAGTCAGAATCACCAAGCTGCACTTCACAGGTGAGGATGCTCCTTCTGTTGCCATGTTGAGTACAGCAGCTCTGCCTCCAGATGTCCTCAGAGGCTGCAATGCTGAGTCTGGATGCCTTGAACACTCACTTCTGGCTTTGTTACTTGCTAAAACAGCAGCAAGAGGTGCCCCTGCTATACCTCTGTCTCCTGTAAGTAAACAAGTGAATTCATTCATTCATTTCCAGAACCTTAGCTCCAATAGACACTAAGAAACATAGTTTTTATATTTCTCATCTTCTCTAAATAGCAAAAAACAGAATGATAAAATTTAATATATCTACTACACAGTTATATCTAACAAGATTGTCAAATAAACAGATGTCTTAGGTGGAGGCTTTATTCTATTGTATATTGCTAATTTGTTTGAAAATCTCAGCAGGCATCTCTTTTAAAAAAGCAAAATATGTCTGAAGGAAACTAGCAGTGAGAAAAGACAGCCTTAGTGAATAGATTAATATATCAAACTTAAAATATGCATATATATATGTATATATATATATATATATATATACACAAATTTTACAGATCAGTGTGTTTTTCAGATGATTGACAGGCAGTGGATTTAAGCTCAAGTGTAATATTTTATAGTTATCCATAAAATTCTAGTGGCTGGATGCAGCTTAGAATTTAGTACTTAGAGCTTGTATCAATAGAAATATCACTGAAAGGATTATTGCTGGATCTTACTTTAACTCACCTAATATGATTAGAATTTGAAAGGGAAGATTTGTAATTTTCTCAACTAGATTGATTATTTACAGTAGTGTGTTTTTAAAAACACACACACACAAAGCCTTAAACATAATCTGAATCATCAGTGAGCATTATGTTTTGGGTTTTTGGAACTGGGAGCATAGCCAACTTGGGTGGAATTTTAATAACTGCTTTGCTACTTTTACTGTTTAAGCAAATTTTTCATAAAAAGAGCTGGATTGACAATCTCTGAGATCAAAGTCCTCTTTTTTATCAACTGAACAGACACAGCACAGGGAGTAAAAATTTCCCATCTGCCCAAACTACTGCTCTGGAGATTTTACCTATAAAGGATGAGAGGATATTTCAAGCTTTGCTTTTGTCTTTTTCCTGATAGGATTCCTCATTCAGTGGCACTCACACAGGCAAAAATGTTTTTCGAATTAACAGTGCTACATAGATTTCATTTGCTTTGGACATTCTTTCCACTACTACTTAACATATCATATTTGGAAATTATTTTAGGATCAACTGTATATTTTAAAATTAATAATATGTTTGTAAGCTTGTATTTCCATTCTGCTGATTAATAAATTGAGTCAAAAAATTAAGTTATTTCTCTAAAATCAAAGGCAAATTAACTGTAGTGCTTGAGTAAATATTCATAGATTCTGATCATATAATGCAACAGTAAGTAACAGAATTGGCAATGGATCTGTAGGATCTTATCATGTTTATTCACCACATTTAATCTGATCATCAAAACCACTATAATAAGAGCTTGAGTGAAGGTGAATCAGAGAAGAAACTAACATTCAAAGATCTAAAGAACCATGTTATATATTTTATGTATATTATACTGTATTATTTAACAAACGTGAAATGTCTTATTTTGTAATTTTTTAAGAAGCACATTTCTGAAATTAGAGTGTATTTTATTACTGATGACTCATCACAATTAATTAGTAGCATTTACTCTTTCTCAGTGGTGAGGAAAGCATCACTTACAATACACGGTGTTTTAGATTGGATGAAATACGATTACCACTACTTTCACTTTATAGATGAGGAAAATGAGGATTAGAGAAGGGAAGCAAGCTTTTTCAAGTAATTTCTGCAAATTAGTAAATCACGTGGCCTGAATCTGAATCTAGGTTAATCTAATTTAGAGTCCCTCCTTATAGAAACATGATGTTTCAACACACTGAATGTGACAGAAAAGGCAAAATAGAATTGGAGAAATTCAAAAGATGTATAATTACCTTCCTAATATGCTACAGATAAGTTGCCTGAGGTCAGGCAAAAAGACTGATATTTTTAAGTTTCAGATATGGTCAAAATTTAAATAATCATTAAAGATATATATATATATATATATATATATATATATATATATATATGAATAGATTTGAAGAGATTTGCTCCTTTAATCAGGGTATATTAGAGTAAGAGTCAGGGTTCACCAGATACTGATAATTATTTCAGGACAAAAGCTTAGACTATGATTTTTCAGCATTTATAATATACATAGATATTGATGTCCTGAAAAAATAGTTTAGAGATGATGGGGATATCCTTTGCTAAGTCTTCTGTACATGTCAGAGTGATTCTGTGAAATTTCAAAGATACAATACAGCAAGTGCTAGTTATACAGTAAGGCAGGATGGATGATAGTGAGCACAAGAGATGCAAGTCATCCTAGATTCTATACAATGAAAATCAAATTCAAATATTATTTCTACTCTAAGGAATAATACTAGAAGAGGTAGTGCATTTGGTACAATTATGCAAGAACAGAAGCCTGGGAACACCCATATTTTATTATTTGTAAAACTCTCTGATTCATGCTGTTCGAATTGGAAGGTCATCTCCATGATGGGAGGGATAGTGCCAGTTGTTTTAATCCCCGTTGTGAATCTATAATTCCCACTGTAACTCTAGCTCCTAGCAGAATGCCTGTCAGAGTCATTACTCAGTTTAGCTACCAAATGGATTAATTAAGATAGATAATTTTGAAACTAGTATTAAGCATATAAAGAGAAGTCACTCCCAGAGTACAAAGTACCAGGTACAAACATTTTGCAGCATTCTTTGAAACAATTGACCCACTTGAGCATTTCTGTAAGATGACAGAGACTTCAACGGTGCAAATCTCAATGGCATTGAAGGCACGTGTGGTTTATACCTAAGGTTTAAATGTGGAATACGTTCAGTTGAGATAAATACATATCTTAAATAAGTTCCTATTCAAGTAATATTCACTGAGCTCCTAAAGAGTGTGGCAAGCACTTTGCAAGGTTTTGATACAGAGTGTACACAAAATCATACACAACACATACACACACCAAGTATAAACTTTAAAGTCTAATGAGGATCACAGATTAGTTAAATAAACCCTCTGTGACTTAACTTTTTTCCCAATTGTGGATTTAGGGAGCTGAGCTTGGGCATCCCACCTGCTGCTTCTGCTTTTCCAGCAGCTAAGTGGCCATCTAGGCAGGGTGGGTGTGTGGGGGGTAAGGTTGGCTGTGAAATGCAGATTTGGGGTGGTGGAGGGAGCTGGTGAGGCAGGGGGACAAACAGGGGGCCCGGGACAAGGACGATTGCTGGGCAGCACGGAGGTCCCTTCCAGGTGGTGACCAGGAATGCCCAGAGGCACTGAGGCTGGTACATGAACCCTCATCCCCTTCCTCGAGTTCCAAGGAGCTTGCCCACAGCCAGTGGGGATGTGGTTTGGCCAGTGACACACTAAGGCCCATACAGGGCCACTCCCCATTGTCCCTAACTCGTGTTTAAGCCTAGGAGCCCAGAGGCAGATGGAAAGGCCACTCTCCTCCTTCCTTCTACTGGGGCTCAGTCCTGTGGTCAGAAGCTCGTCCAGGCAGGGCCTGCGATGTGAGTCCTGAGCGTTCGGTGGTTGATGTTTGTAGCTGCGCCCAGGGTAGCAGGGCTGTGCGGTGGGCAGGATGGCTCAAGACCTGAGAAGGCCCAAGGTTCGGAGTCCTCCTGAGGTGGGGTGGGGGGGCGGTGGGAAATTGGAAGGGATTCAGACATACAGGTCCAAGGTGGGAAGGGGACCAGCCTGGGGCTCAGAGCTGCTGGAAGTTCACCCCCTCATAGGTGTCCTAGCACTGAAAGACCACTCTTCATCAGCTCTTCTGCCTCTGAGGGTCCTTGGATATTATAAAAGTAGGGGATAAGCTCAGGCTTCTCTTGCTCCATCTTGTACAGAAATGGCTGGTGTGAAGACTTGCCTGGCATCCTGGAAGTCACAACCGTGCACAAAGCACACCGGCCTCCTAGGTGAGACCAGGGTGAGGTGCCCATCCACCCAGAGCTTCACCTTCTTCTGTCTGTTGCCTAGGTCAGGTGACACAGGAGTATGTTTAATACAGGAAAATTAACCTTATAAGTAAACCAAGTAAATATATATATATATATATATATATTTTTTTTTTTTTTCTCTCTAGTGATTTTAAGGTGTGCTCTAAAGCAGGGCCAAATAGCAGGAGGTGAGCAGGCAGACAAGTGAGCAAGCTTCATCTGCCACTCCCCATTGCTCCCCATTGCTCGAATTACCTCCTGAACCATGCTGGCATTACCACCTGAACCATTCCACCCCCGACAAAAATTCTATTCCATGAAACTGGTCCCTGGTGCCAAAAAGTTGGGGACCACTGCTCTAAAAGGTATGTTCCTGAAGCATTCTGAAGAATATTTGCACTGGATATAGAATTGTGGGTTGACAGTTTTTTTCTTCTAGCACTTGAAAATTCTTGTACCACTTCTTTCTGACCTCCATTGTTTCTTATGAATGATACCATGTTTCTAATGGTTTTTCTTCTATAAGATGACATTTTTTACTGGGTGCTTTCCAGATTTTTTTTACTTTGTCTTTAGTTTTCAGAAGTTTAATTATAATACCTATTAGCATGGATTTCTTTGGGTTTACCCAGTTTAAGGTCCATTTAGCTTGTTAGACCTGTAGGTTTGTATATCATGCCACATTTGAGATGTTTTCAGCTATTATTTTGGGTGCTTTTTCAGCCCTGCAGGTTTTCTCCTCTCCTTCTTGGACCTTGAAGACATAAATGTTAGATGTTTTGTTGTATTTCCACAGGTCTCTAAGACTTTGCTCATTTTTTTCTTTTTATTATTTAAGTGTATTTACTTGCTCTTGTTCAGACTGGATATTATCTATTATTCAGTCTTCCACTCACTTTCCTCTGTTTCTGTCCTCTGTCTCCTCCATTCTGGTGTTGAACCTGTCCACTGAGTTTTTTTTTGTTGTTGTTGTATTTTTGAGTTTTGAAGTTTCCATTTGGTTCTACTTTATATTTTCTATGTCTTTGATGAGACTATTGCAGAGGCTTTCTATTTTTTCATTTGTTTCCATTGTATTTGTAATTGCTAATTGAAGCGTTTTTACCATGGTTGTTAAAAATCTAATTTTAAATTGGATTGAGGTTTTAAATTAGATTTAACACCTGTGTCATCTTGATGTTGGCATCTGTTGATTGATTTTCTCATTCAAATTGAGATTTTCCTGGTTCTTGGTATGACAAGAGATTTTTCAAGTGAATCCTGGCCATTTTTTAATTTTATCTGAGACCCTGGATCTTATTTAAATCTTCTATTTTAGCTTTCTTTCTTTGGCAGCCCTCTGGCAGGATAAAGAGGGATATCACCTCATTACTGTCAGGTGAATGTAGAAGTCTAGGTTTCCTACTCAGCCTCTGTTGACATCTGAAATCGGGAGAGGGGCTTTCTGATTAGTGCTGAAGAGAGGGCTGGAAGTCCATGCCACCACCATGGTCTCCACTGATACTGCTGTGGGCAAGCTCATTATGAGCTGTCAGGGATGAAATTGCTAACACCCTACTTGGCTTTTCTCACACCATCCATGCAAAGGTATTGGTATGCCTTGCTCCAGGCTCCTAGGGTGGAAATCTAGGTTCTGCTCTCAGCCTTTGCTAGTGTGATGCATGTGGGGCTAGTTTTTTCTGTTTTATTGGGACAGATTAGATTGGTTGTTTTCTACATGGTTTACGCCTTGTTAGGCTGCCCCTTTCCTTGTCTTTTACCTGAGAGAGCACACCTTTGTTGGCTTTCTAGTGTCTGTGATCATTGGCATTTCTAGATTGCTAGCTTCCTCTGCTCCTAGTCGTGTATATATAAGGCAAAAAGAAATCTGCCACATGATCATGTAGTTCCTCAGGTCCTGAGTTCCCTTGATGGTCTGCCTTATTTTTTTCTGCTGTGAGGAGTATTTTTATTTTGTTTTATTATAATCTCTATTGCTTTTAGTTGTACTTAGCGGGAGGAATAGTGAAAATTATACTCCATCTTCCCAGCAGTGGAAGATGGAGTATATTATGATTGTGATTGTATGATAATGATGATGATGATTTTTGGTTTTTCTCTCTCATTTAATGCTTTTTGAATTATTCCCCATTTGATGAATTACTTGTGATGTTCTAAGCTGATTTTTTTTTTTCCTATTTCTTGACACTATTTTTAACTTGGTAATTTCTTATTTACAGCTTTTTTGACCTTTGGTGGAATTAAAGTACTTTGGAAATGTCCATTTTTCTAGGTTATTGATTGAACCAGTTGATAGTTTAGAATATATTTCTACTATAGACCTTCAAAACTATTTTATATGCTATTTTATTGTATATGATGCCTTTTATTTTTGAGAGAGCTTTTTTTAAACTTTATTTCAAATACTTTATATAACTATTTGGGATTTTGTTTTCATGATAATCTCTTACATTTTATTTTTTATTTGCTAATTTAGAAATATTTTTGTCTACAGTGTTTTGTTTGAAAGTAATAGGCAGAAGAAGCACTGTCATGGAAGTTAGGAGAACCAAGTTCTGATTTCAATTTTGCCACCAATTCAATATCATAATATCTGTCATGAGCAAAGCATCACACCTTATCTAGTCTCTAGCATCTTTACCTTTAAATGATGTGTCTAAACTCAATGATCACTAAGATTATGTGAAGATCCAAGATTCTACAGTTTCATGAATCAGTCGTCATTGTCTGTGGTCTATTTATTTGACCTCATGAGTATACTCACTTTTGACAAGAAAACCTTCAGACAATAAAGTTGTTTGACCTAAAATGACAGCAAAATGACAAAGCAAAATTATTTTAGAAGCCTAAGAAATTCTGCTTTAATTGTATTTCTGAATCATGTAAAAGAATCAGAGGTCTATTAACTGCAACAGTTCTTGTAGAATGTTTCTGACTGCCTTTGTCAGGTTTATAGTCAATTTTCATTGTGGAACTTCCTTTGACATATATTTTTTTTAATATTACTTTAAATACTTTTATTATTTAAGAACAGCTATTTAAGTGGTTGTATTTGAAGCATTCTGTTTTTACAACTTTTGATATACCGTGGAGAGGTTTCTTCCAACCCAGCTCATGTTTTCCTCACTTCCAGGTGCAATGAATCAATCTATTTGAAATCCCAGTTATCAGATTCCCTCACTTAGGTCTTAGATATGCCCAAATGTTTTTATTCTAATTTTCCTTTTCTTCTCTGATATGGGAGTAGATACCAAGAGTAGTCAATTTGTTATCCCATCTTATTTACTTTGTTTTCTAGAATAATTATATCTGTTTTTGAAGAGAATATATCTGTTAATCACCAATTTAAAAAAGAATTAAATTAGCTTAAGAAAAGCAGTATACTTGTGTGATTTCATATCATTAGATCATGTTTAGGAACCTTTGGTCAGTACTTCCTGCCCCTTCATATCTTATAAATGAAAAAAATGCAAACTAATCTTTAAACTACTGGGAAAAATTGATGGATTTAACTTTTATTTACACATATGCTTTCTGTGCAAGTTTGGCATAACTAAATTATTTTTGAATTCAATAAAGAGACTTTCAGTGAAATTTTATTTTATTAATTTAACACATAGTAATTTATTACCTACTTTGTTTCAAGCTCTAAACCAGATGCTTTGGACACATTCAGTGTAGGCATCACGTTGCCAAGAGTAAACAAAAAAGAACACCTAAATTACGTGAATATCTCTGAGGGAGGCAGTGAGAAGGGGAACCTCCCAGGGAGAGGTAAAATATAAGTTAACACTTGAAGAGTACATTGGAATTATCGAAATAGGAAAAATAGGGGAGCAGGTGGTGAGCTCGCAATTGTCACTTTCTCGTCTGTAGCAACACTTTCCTCATCAAGATCATGGGTGTCCGAAGTTTAGAGGAGTTACTTTCCTCTTACTACATATCCCCAAACCACAGTTGCATCACTCTTTCCTAATAACTCCTCCTTAAATAAAATACCTAACATGAGGTATGCAAATCTCTCCCAAAAATATAAACCCCTCTAAAGCATGGGACTTTAAGAGACATTCCGTCTATCATCAGAGCACATGATTACACACCAAGAAGTCTAATCCATGAAGACAAGTTGCTCTGAAGAATGAAATCATTGCTCTTAGACTAATTAGCGATATGTTCTCCAGGAAGGGAACCACTCTTGAAAGGTTTAATATGTGGAGGAGCTACTCACAGGCTGGTCACAAAAAGTGATCCACTTCCAGATGCTACAAACACTCTTTCTTTTTTCCCAGCAGTTTCTTCTCAAGTTACTGATATTGAAAATGGTTTCAGCTTCAATTTTGTTCTCCAGAATGGCCATAATCTTATTTTTTTTTTCCTTTTGTCTTTTATTAGAGAAAAAAAAAGGAACACATTTTACATGCTCTTTTTCTACAGGAATGGTTCTTTTGAGAGCTTTTCCCACCTCTTTGTTTTTGATTCTGACTTGTCAGTTTCTCAGTAACTTCTTTTCAGTAAGCTGCCTCATTTACAGGATCTTGTAAATGTCAAGGACATCAACTACAGAATGCCTTTGAACTCCCTCAGAATCTCTTTCCTATAGTTGGTCACTGATTGTTAAGCTAACTTTCCATTGATCTGTTTTTCCCTTTCTTTTAAACTCTCTCCTCTGCTAGTCACTACCTCTGTTTACCCACTCAGCTACTAATTCCCATTCTCTTTAAACTCCTTTTTATTTGGACTCATGCAGACTCTGCCATGATCTCATGCTGTCTCTCAGTAGCTGGCTTCTCAGAGCTTCAGATTATTGATCATTCGGCAGATCAGAAATTAAGCTGAAATTCCTCTACTTCTCTTCTGCTGTTATTCATGTTAGGTTTTAATTCCGCATTTCCAACTGTGTTTTACTTTATAGGAAGTATTATCTACATTAATTGATGGATTATTTATAAGTAGCTAATATACTCAAAAAGAACCCATGGAGTTAAGGAGCTCAAATGGTCTTGAATATATCAGTGTATAATTTAAAGATGAGGACACAGATTCAGAAATATTAAGTGATTTGAACTAGGTTTGAGTAGTGAGTTAGTAAAAAGCTAGGAAATCATATCAGATTTTCTAACTCCTGATTTAGAGAGTTTTCCAGTTTACTATAATTAGCATAATATATGTATTTATTAATAGCCAACATTATCTTATGATATAGGCATTTAAAACTTTTACATCTGTACTATTGAACAGTCATTGTTTAAATAGAAAAATACTTTACTCAGATTTTGATATTATTCTCCTAATGGTAGTCTTATGATAAAATGGAAACTATACTTTCATTCTCAAATGGTATCTCAAAACCAGACACTATTAATAATAGGTTACTAATATTTGCACACGGTGATCTAAACTATTTTTCTTTTAATTTTATCTTTTTGTTCTTTTCCTCTCTTCAGAAACTGGAAAAGTCACTGATAATTTCCCTAAAATAACACAAATGTTTTATCTCACAGTGATTTTCACAGTTTTCCTGTATTGCTTAGAAAAATCTTCTCAATCTTAAGCTCCTTGGCTTGAAAAATTGGTTCTAGAAATTTCCTAGCAGTGAAAGAGTAAATAATTTAAAAACATTAAAATACAGCTATATGGATTCCAATCGGTTTTCAGACACTGAAGTGCCCATGTTCTTGGATTCATTTAGCTTTTACCTTGAAGATCTAACCCAGGCTCAATTTCTAAGGCCAATACTGACTTAAAGGGAAAAAAAGAGATTCACTAATAGGTATATTTCCTACTACAAAACTTTGATTTCCAGATGATTTTTACTAAAGAAATTTTTCTTTTATTCTAACATCAATTCTCTATTTGTTTCCAAGTACTAATAAATGTCTCTGTGTAACTATTTTCTTTTACATATTATTTGCCTCTTCATATCTCTAGGACTGATTTCCTGAATTATTTTAGCAAATTTGTTAAGGTTTCAATCACATCCCTTTGCTTCAGCTACCCCTAAGATTACAACTTTCTAGTCTGTATTTGAAATATTTCTGTGTGTGGAATATCATAATCTATACCTTCTGGTGGAACTCTACGAAGATAGTGGTGTGGCCATTGACATTTACTATGCTCTGAAATAGTGTTCTATCTAAGAATAGACTTCCTACTAGCATATTTGATGGAACAACTCCTTGTAAGTTCCAAATACTAGCTCTTGTAATCTCCCCCATCTCTTTGAAGTTAAATGGAATTTAACAATAATAGACTTGTCACAAAAATGTTCCATGTAATTTTAAATTATGTATTTTACAAAAGTGTTATTTTAAAGTTTATTTTCCTTTTTATGGACAACCTGGCATTGGATGAATTAAAAATATAATTTGTCTGTTTTAAAATGTAGATTGATCCATTCAGTCAGATCTCTTAAAAGTAACCTATGTTTATATAAAAATATTTGCATTTATTAATACCACTGTTAGAATATTATGTCATTTTTATAGATGTAGAATTTCTTCTTCATTAGGGATTAATAGTTACAGAATCATGAATAATGAATTGAAACTCACAATTGTAATTTCAAATAAAAATTGTGGTTTGGCATCAATTATGAACTTACAAATAACTGAAAAGAACAAGTTATATTTTATTCTCTGTTTAGTTGTTTTTATTTATTTACTTACTTACTTTTTAACATTTTTATTGGAGTATAATTGCTTTACAATGGTGTGATAATTTCTGCTTTATAACAAAGTGAATCAGTTATACATATACATATATCCACATATCTCTTCCCTCTTGTGTCTCCCTCCCTCCCACCCTCCCTATCCCACCCTTCTAGCTGGTCACAAAGCACCAAGCTGATCTTACTGTGCTATACAACTGCCTCCCACTAGCTATCTATTTTATATTTGGTAGTGTATATATGCCCATATATACACTACCACTCTCTCACTTTGTCCTAGCTTACCCTTCCCCCTCCCCGTGTCCTCAAGTCTATTCTCTAGTAGGTCTGCGTCTTTATTCCCATCTTGCCCCTAGGTTCTTCATGCCCATTTTTTTTTTTAATTCCATATACATGTGTTAGCATACAGTATTTGTTTTTCTCTTTCTGACTTACTTCACTCTGTATGACAGTCTCTAGGTCCATCCACCTCACTACAAATAACTCAATTTCGTTTTTTTTTTTATGGTTGAGTAATATTCCATTGTATATATGTGCCACATCTTCTTTATCCATTCATCTGTCGATGAACACTTAGGTTGCTTCCATGTCCTGGTTATTGTAAAAAGAGCTACAATGAACATTGTGGTACATGACTCTTTTTGAATTATGGTTTTCTCAGGGTATATGCCCAGTAGTGAGATTGCATATGGTAGTTTTGTTTTTAGTTTTTTAAGGAACCTGCATACTGTTCTGCATAGTGGCCGTATCAATTTATATTCCCACCAACAGTGTATGAGGGTTCCCTTTTCTCCACACCCTCTCCAGCATTTATTGTTTCTAGATTTTTTGATGATGGCCATTCTGTGAGATGATATCGTATTGTAGTTTTGATTTACATTTCTCTAATGATTAATGATGTTGAGCATTCTTTCATGTGTTTGTTGGCAATCTGTATATCTTCTTTGGAGAAATGTCTATTTAGGTCTTCTGCCCATTTTTAGATTGAGTTGTTGTTGTTGTTGTTGTTGTTTTTTGATACTGAGCTGCATGAGCTGCTTATAAATTTTGGAGATTAATCCTTTGTCAGTTGCTTCATTGGAAAATATTTTCTCCCATTCTGAGGGTTGTCTTTTCGTCTTGTTTATGGTTTCCTTTGCTGTGCAAAAACTGTTAAGTTTCATTAGGTCCCATTTGTTTATTTTTGTTTTTATTTCCATTTCTCTAGGAGGTAGGTCAAAAAGGATCTTGCTGTGATTTATGTCATAGAGTGTTCTGCCTATGTTTTCCTCTAAGAGTTTGATAGTGTCTGGCCTTACATTTAGGTCTTTAATCCATTTTGAGTTTATTTTTGTGTATGGTGTTAGGGAGTGTTCTGATTTCATTCTTTGACATGTAGCTGTTTAGTTTTCCCAGCACCACTTATTGAACAGGCTGTCTTTTCTCCATTGTATATTCCTGCCTCTTTTATCAAAGATAAGGTGACCATATGTGCGTGGGTTTATCTCTGAGCTTTCTATCCTGTTCCATCAATCTATATTTCTGTTTTTGTGCCAGTACCATACTGTCTTGATTACTGTAGCTTTGTAGTATAGTCTGAACTCAGGGAGCCTGATTCCTCCAGCTCCGTTTTTCTTTCTCAAGATTGTTTTTGCTATTTGGGGTCTTTTGTGTTTCCATACAAATTGTGAAATTTTTTGTTCTAGTTCTGTGAAAAATGCCAGTGGTAGTTTGATAGCGATTACATTGAATCTGTAGATTGCTTTGGGTAGTATAGTCATTTTCGCAATGTTGATTCTTCCAATCCAAGAACATGGTATATCTCTCCATCTATTTGTATCATCTTTAATTTCTTTCATCAGTGTCTTATAATTTTCTGCATACAGATCTTTTGTCTCCTTAGGTAGCTTTATTCCTAGGTATTTTATTCTTTTTGTTGCAATGGTAAATGGGAGTTGTTTTTAAAATAACAAAATTTGTACAAAGATTTGTACAAAAATGAAAAATAAGAAGCAAAGTGCCCTCACTTATACATAAACAGTGAATGTTTCTCAGAGTCCCTCTACCATCAACATCAATATCATCTGGGAACTGGTTAGAAGTATAAATTTTCTGGCCCCAGCCCAGAGCTAGTGAATTAAAGTCTGTTATTGGGGCCATCACTCTGTTATAACAAGTTCTACAGGTGAAACTTATGCAGTACAATTTGAGAACCAAAGTCTTAAATAATAAATCAGCTCTTAATGAGAAAGTAAGCTATTCTCAAAGAGTAAGTAAAAATCAATAGAGATTTCATTTAGAATGTAAAATAGAGTTTACAGAAAAAAATAAAATAAAATCAGAGGGGAAAAGATGAGTTTATTTTCATTTTTCATGAAAAATCCTTTAGAAATTCCAAAATGTGTTTTGTTTTCTCTATTCCTTAGAATGAACTAATAATTGTAAGGAAATTCATGGTGGGAATTTGAATTTTGGATCTCACAATGATAGTCTATGCTTGTTGAATACCATGACTTCAATCATTGGGTCAGATTATGCATAATTATAGATGGCCAGTTTTACTATTCATATGTAAACATATGAATTTTCAAAATCATGGAAATGAATATTTAGCAATTGGCTCCTCAATGAAGAATTTGAAATGTGGTTTATTTTCTTGGCTTTATTAGAAATGAATATATTAGCCCTGCTCTAATAAAACTCGCATTTTCTCTCTCTGATTACTGAATGAGCTGTTCAAAAGGCAAAGATCAAGAGCTTTGCTTAGTAAACAAGAATCAGCAAACTTACAGCAGGTGTTACTAGCCTGATATTCAAGTTTCATAGGGAAACCATTTAGAAACACATTGATGAAAGCAAGAATGTGGAAATTATATGTTTAAATTTATTACCGTCTGTGCCTATTTTTAAAGAAACTCATAGACTTTTGATGATAATTTTTATAATTTGCCCTCGGTCTTGTAACATAAATCTTTTAATCTAATTTAGGTCTGATATTGTCTTACTAGGTGCTGTGAAACCCACATAAAGGCCAGATGTATTTAATTCAATGCCTTCTCACAAAAATCATTAAGAGCAATTAGTGGAGTTGACTATCAAATTGACAAAAGCCTCCATCATCAATGGAAGAAATTGCAGTGTGGAGCACACTAGTATAGGAGTTTAATTTTTTACTCAGTAAACATTGTTTGGCCACTTTCTATAAGCTAGAGCATTGTTCTCAATGGTGGTCCCCATAAAAGCAACATAGGCATCACCTGTAAACTTATTAGAAATGATAATCCACAGATGTGCAACTCTAGTCCTACTGAATGCTGGTTGGAACCAGCATTCTGTGCTTATTAAAATCACCTCCAGATGGTTCCAATAAATATCAAAGTTTTAGAACCACTGTTCCAGAGCTAAGCATTATATTAGTTACCAAGTATTCCCAGGTAGAAAGATAGGAAGGATGGGAGAAAGGGAGTGAAGGAGAGAAAGAATGAAAGATGGATGGATAGATGGATAGATAACAATTCAATTTCTACTCTCAACTTAGTCAGTCAAGGAGAGGAGACAGCTAGATTGGCAATAAATGTCAGTTAATAGGCTTCAAGAAGCACACGTACCAGGTTCTTCAAGGATACTTTGGGACTGGTTGACAACTTAGAGCCAACAGAGGAAGCTACACTTGAGTGAAAGCTTGTGAAGGGGATCGCTAAGTACATTTCAGGTAAGGCCTTATCTCTGTCTTTATACACTTCACCTCTCTCTTCTTTGTTGCCTCTAGTTTAGATTGTTTTTCCATATTTGGTTTGGTAAATACATTACACTTACTGATTATTTAGTACTGGAAGCAGTGTTTGTCAATATTAGCAGGGTAATAAATATAATCAAAGGCAATTGGGTGGATATTTTTATGCTTTAAAAACATTAATTTATGAATCACTTCAATTTAGCTTAAAGTAATAGTCTTTTTATTGAAGATATTAATTATAATTTTGCTTTGTCAAATAAGAAAAGAGAGGCATGGAAGGATTATCTGGTTTTCTCTAGCTGTTAGGGCTACTAAGAGGTAAGATTTAATACACATTCTCTCACGATGATCTCTAGCGTCTTCCCGTCATTCACATACTTTCTTTTTTCAACACAACTGAAAATCAGCTTAAATTCACTAAGGTTTTGACTAATGATGGAGAGTTTAGTCTCTATTTATTTCATAAGAATGCAGTAAAAATAAAATATTACACACAAAAACATTTTGAAATAAAAACAGGAATAAAATAATTTATCATTAAATAAAGATGGAGATAACATACTCATTCATACAGCCGAATATTTCTTTTTAGCAGTCAAATCAACATAAAATATATGGACTTTGTAGCCTGAATCTTAAATAGTTAAATCTTAAGAAGATTATTTAATTATCTTACAGTGTTGAACAATTGACACTCCCAGGTAGATCCTAAATTTATTATTATAAAGTCTTTAACTTTTGAATTTTTGAAATGAAATCCAGCTTAAAAAAAAAAAACAACTAAATTTCTACAAAAGCCTAACAAAAATGTATTTCCCCATTGGTTCAAATTCAGGAATTCAAATAATTTTTACCTAAAGTACAAAGAAAGTTTATTTTTATATTCTTACTTTAGTATGAAAGAGTTATTAAGTTAATCATGTGTGATGCAAATATTTCTATATACTCTCTAATACAATTTGCAATAATACTGATCAATGAATTGACTGCCCTCCTCTTTTCCCAATATATGTTGACAGTAACTTCTTATTATATTAGGTTATTTAAATTAGATGGACAGAATTTGAGGTTCTAAATGGGTTATTTATATTGTAGTAATCCATAATACCATTTTGTTAAAATTAAAGGTTAGATGTCAGAGAATTGAAACAACACTTGAAAATTGAATGGTCTTCTCTAAATTCTTGAATGTCAACATCATGAATGCTTACTCAGCATTCATTTATTTGTTTCACTATATCATGTGTAGGTATTATATATATTGAATCAATATATGGATCCCATTTAAATATTTAGTTTAGGACTTTACATAAGTAGTAGCCAGTACTACTACTAACAGTAATATTGACCAGATACTAACTCAAAGAAGAGATGTTAAAATAGTTATTTTCAAGTGTTTGAAACAAAACCCCACTTATTTTGCATTATCTAAATATTATTTTTTGCTGTGACTTGAAATCACTGATATGTTTTCCTGAAATTTAAGATATTTATAAAAATGATATTTTCACATTTAGAATAAAGCAAGAAATTGAAAATCAGTAAGTGCTTTTGAAGTAAAATATTGTCTTCCTATCAATGTGTATAAACATGTCATAGAGAAGTGTGTGTTTGTGTGTGTGTGTGTATAGAAAGTTGTTACCACCTCTAATTCTTGTTCAAAATTAATAAAATCTTGAGCATTTCCCTTAAGTTTTTGGCCCCTAGCAAAATAATGTTATCCCTGATTTTGTAATTCTGATATGTGAAGATAAACAATGAAAAGATTGCCAGTTTTCCACCATGAACTTGAAAACCTTGATAACTTTACCATTTTTTAAACTTAAATATATATTGTGTGGTTTTTTGGGGGTTTTTTGTTGTTTTTTTAAATTTCAAGAATAAATCCTTTTAAAGCCTGGACTCATCCTTTTCTAAATCCATTCTGCCTAAGTGTTTCTTTTAAAGATACCATTAACTGACAAGGTACCATTAATCAATTTTGATGCATTAACTTTACATTATTTATATTACAAAGTAAACAACAAAAAACAAAATTTAGTCTCATCAATAAGCTTAATTTCATTACTTCCTTACTGTAGTGAGTTGAATGATATCTCTTCAAAAGATAATGGAAACTTAAAATGTAACCAATTTGCTATTAGACTCTTTGCAGAGTCTTATAATTAATGTCTTATGTATGTGTCCTTATAAGAGACAGAAAAGGAGACGACACAGACAACAGAGGAGAAGTCCATGTGAAAATGGAGGAAGAGATTTGGAGTGATGCATCTACAAATCAAGAAAGGCCAGGGATTGCCAGCAGCCACTCACACAAGAGAGGTATGGAACCTCAGAACCTCCGGGAGAAACCAACCCTATTGACACCTTGATTTCAGTATTCTGCCCTCCAGAACTGTGAGAGAAAACATGTCTGTTGTTTTAAGCTCCCAAGTTTGTGGTAGTTCATTACAGCAGCCCTAGGAAACGATATACTTAGTATGCTAGATGTACTTCTTTTTTTCTGTATTACATTATATTTCTTTTTAAAAAACTTTTATTGGGGTATAGTTGATTTACAATGTTGTGTTAGTTTCAGGTGTACAGCAAAGTGAATCTGTTTTACATATACATATATCCACTCTTATTTTAGATTCTTTTCCCATATAGTCCATTGCAGAGTATTGAGTAGAGTTCCCTGTGCTATACAGTAGGTCCTTATTAGTTGTCTATTTTATATATAGCAGTGTGTATATATGATATACTTCTTTTTAAAATTCTCCTGTCCATGTTTCATTGGCCATAGAGTACATTTCCAAGGATGTAAATTGACATCATGTCACTTATACATTACAAAAGCTTATCAGAATCTCTATTACAAAATTATTGCTGGGGAATTTTTACCCCCAAGTTTAGAGTCAACTAAATTCCATTGAATTAGACAGGGTTCAATGGAAAATAGAAACCATCATAGGTATTTTCAACAGGAAGAGATCTAGGGCTCACAAAATTTTTAAGAGGGTTGAGGCAGCACATTCTAGTCTGAAACTCATTGAATAACTCCTAATACAACTCAAAAATAATCTGCTGGGGGAGCAAATACTCTGAGGCAACCTCTTGGATTATGATTGAAGTGAAAGCTTCACCACTATAACACTTGCCTCTCAATATCAAGGAAACTGGAGAGTGGAACCCATAGCTTTGATTTAAGGAACTCAGGTCAGATAGCTTACTAGTAGCCATAGCCAAAAGACTTGGCTTATTTCTGGCTTTTTGATGAATTATGAATACATCTAATTGGCAAAGCCAAAATTACATGCAGAATTCTAGCTACAAGGAATTTTATGAAATGCATATTTCAGCTTCCCAACTCCCTATATTTAGAAGGACCCAACATTTGGTTTAAAGCTCTGCTGTTACCATCTTGAAATTCCTAATAACAATTGAACAGTTTTGCATTGGGGCCCCCAAATTATGTAGCAGATTCTGTCAACCCTGTATAGAGCTCTGACATGTTACCAGGTCCTGATATTGCAAGGACACTGGTTAGGGCTTTTCTTATGCTGTTTGCCTCTCTAAATCCCAATTCCGAGGATTCTATTGTTTTGTTGCTGTTCTTTTTAATTTTTATTTTTATTGAAGTATAGTTGATTTACAATGTTGTGTTAATTTCTGATATACAACAAAGTGATTCAGTTATACATATATATATATTCTTTTTCATATTCTTTTCCATTGTGGTTTATCATAGGATATTGAATGTAGTTCCCTGTGTGATAGAGTAGGACCTTGTTGTTTATCTATTCTATATATACTAGTTTGCACCTGGTAATCTCAAGCTCTCAATCCTTCCCTCTCCCACCTCCCAAGGATTCTGTTGTTATGTCAGCTCCTTGATACTGACTGTTGGCTGAGTCACAGTGTGTTGCATCTTTCCAGATTCCTAGACTTGGAGCTTTGCCAACATCCACTCGTGACCTTTCTCTGGAGTTCCATGATGCTCCTGATATGGCAAGACTTCTACCTTTCATGCATAGTCATACTCTCTCAATGCTGAAGTGTTCCTGCCTGTACAGACTTTCTTTTCTCTCTCATACTCAATTTCACTTGAAATTGATTCTGCCTTAGTATATAGACAGATATCTTTTACATCAATTCACTAGCATAGCTTTTTTACCACCAGGCAAGCCAGACTGTCATGCACTTAAGCTAGCCTTGCCATACAGCTTTCCTTAAATTTATTTTATATCTTTAAAAATAGTGCTGTGTGTGTTAGTACTGTGTAACAGAAGGCAGTTTGTAATTTGGTGTAAAATATACTGATTAGGGAACGCAGAGACCTTGGTTTACATCCCAGTTCTGTAGTTAACTACTCATGAGACCTCTGGATATTTCTTTCTCCTTGTCTCTCAACCTATAAATTAGAAGGGCTGTACTAAATAGCCTAAAAGTTTCTTTCCAACTCATATTTTTTTTACAAATATGACAACAAGTATAGCTAGTCCCATAGATTTTGTTATTGAAAAATACTATTTTTCTCCTAATTGTGCACTGTGGAGGCAGGGCAATGATTGCTGGTAATCAAATGTGGCATGCTGTTTCCATGCTATATGCAATCATGCTAAATAAAAAAAAAGTTAATTTTAACTAAAATAAATAGTGTTTGTTTTTCATGACAAAAAACTAGTGCTAGCTTCTCAATATTCACACAAGCAAACTGATATTAAGACCTGCTGCTGTGTTGAGGTTTGACTAGTCAATTTCTGCAAAAAGGGAGAGATCCAAGTAAAGGAGGAAAATGATTAAAATAAAAAGGGAAAAAAGATAGATAGAGAGTGGTTGAGAATTAAATTGACAAAATTATTTTTTAGATGCTTTACCCCAAGCCACTGCATCCTTTGGGTGTCAAGTGATACTATCAAAGGTGTTGCTATAACAACACTAATTAATTATACTGGAATTTCATGCACTGTAGCTTAGAGCCAATTCATGATGCTCTTATTATATATCACACAAAATGTGGCAAAAATGTTTACATTGAAGGGTCTTATGATATAAGGCAATGTGCAAGGCAGCTCTTAATGACTATGTTAACCTGTGCCTGGGCAAATTTATGTGCATAATCTCACTTTTGTTATAAGCATATGGCATGGCCTTCAGAGTTAATGAAGCTTAGAGTGTACATGGACCATGGATATTCTTTGAAGTCAAAGGAAAATTGTGATAAAAGACAAATTTGTGGAACCCAGGTTACCACTAGTACTGAATCAGAGAGCTGAAGAAACTCATGGCTGTCAAAGGGCTTATGACAATTAGTCCCAGGTATTCTAAAATGACTACAGGAACCATCTGACAGAGATGAAATCCAGTGTAAGCAATAAAGAATCTATGATATATATATATGTACTAGGAAGATGTCCAAGACAATAAATAAAATTAGAGTACCCAGATGTCTGTGTATTACCTGTGGATGTTGCAAAATGTCATTGTCATTGTCTTTGTTACTGAATTCATCTCTTCTTTTCCTTCTCCAAAATGCCATGTTTTCCATAGTTTCTTACAGTAATTGCTACTGTGAAATGCCACTGTGCTAAAATCCAACTTCTTTTTCTTGGGGGTATATTATTATCCCCAAGCTATTACAAATTCTGGAGAAAGGTTAAAAAGAAATGTTAGCTTCAATATTATTAAAAATCTTGAGCTAATTCATTTCTGAAAGATGTCTATTTGTCTATGAGGTGGAGACGGTGAAATGAGATGACAGATCATTAAGCAACTTACTAGGTGAGGAGAAACTTGACCTCTCAGCCATGATTAAAATGACAACAATAACAACAGCAAAAACAAAAACAACCCATCTTGTAGTGTGGGTTAAAGAAAAGCAGACATTTGGAAGGCAAGGTAGATGCTTCCCATTTAGCGATGTCAAACCTGATTGTCATGTTCCTGCATTCAGCTGCCAGATGTGGAAGGGGCTGCCAGAGACTGTGATTCCCCTGCAGACATAACAGCAGCTGTAAAGCCACCTGTGTAAGGAGATGAGCCTGAGAGCCGAGAGAATTACACTGACCTCGGGCTAGTTCTGTCTTTCTCTAATTTCTGTACCGCTGTCAGATTTGAAAAAGAAAATCATCACCTTCTGATATTGTCTCGTCAGACCCCTCAGTGCTCTCTGTAGGGCACTGAGTAGCAATCAGAAGCATATAAATACCAAGCACATCAGTGAGAAAGACATGATCTCTTTGGTCCTTTTAGATAAATCTAAATTAAATGAAGGATACAGGATAGACTCAAGAAGAGATGAGATAACAAGGAGTAAAAATGACTAAGTCTCTAATGGTAGAGTTCATCATCATTTAACCTTAGGGAGTCTGTGGTTATTAGTCAAGAGATCCCAGGAGAAGTCTGTTTTAATCCAAAAAAGAAAGGACTGCAAGTAATTTGTTTTCTTGATGTGAAATAAGAGGTTGCTGCAGGACTATGAGGAATTAGAATAGAATATTTGGAACAAAAATAATATATATACATATATAGGAAAGATTCAAAATAGGCTAATGTTAACCTAAACAAAGTCAAAAAATAAATGAGAGATTGTGATGATGAAGTAATAGATGGAAGCAATATTCTCATAAATGTTCTCAAGATTAGCTAATAAAAAAACTAATAGGAAAAAGGAAAATGAAATGAAAATAGAAAAGTATTGTCTTACACTATGAGGATAATTATACAGTCATTGTTATAGCCAAATTTACATTGGTTTCAGTGGGGGCTTTGGACAGAACAAGAAGACATATGCCTCAGTAGGGTACCTAGAATTGCAATGTTTATTTAGGTAATAAATTTAGAAAAATCTAGCAGAAGATAATAATTGATAGATTTTTTAAAAATATGCCATGCCTATATATTTTAAAAAGTGACTTTTTAAAAGAATTGATACAGAGATCTTGTTTCAAAATTGGCATGTTTAAACTGACCGCATTAGTATGTATCACTGACTTTTATCAATTCATCAGAAAGCTGGGTCTGTCAGCACAATTTCTCCATCCATCTTTGCTGTGAAACTGGAAATGGATTTGTTTAAATTATTGGTCTTTTAATTTGCCTCATTTTGTCTCCCGTCTGAGAAGCCTGTTTATTTTCAGGCAGCTGCATATGTTGGCATGATTGATGAGAGCTGCTACAGTCAAGCAAGCAGCCCTGGGTGACCAGTTTACCCTTCCCCGCTAGGGTTTCAGCTGCCAGTTGCCCCCATTCTGTGACAGCTTCTCCTTCTCCTCACCTTGTCATCAAGCCAAGATTGTACACTCTAGGAGTACAGGTAAGCATCTGCCTCCATAATCATTGCCAACAGCTCTCCATTATCAACTGCCAGGGGTGCTTCAAAGCAATGTCTTTCTCTTGACACAGAGACCAAGTGTTTTTATACCTCAAGCAAACTCTGCCTTAACTGACTGGAGAACCTCACACTGAAATCTGTTTTTTTTAATTGCATCACACATCACTATAATATTTTAAAACAAGTCAGATCACCCCCACTCCTACCCTCACCCTCTGCAGGTGTTCTAGATTAGTCTATGCAAAGACCTGTCATTAAAGATAGAATTATTTTCTGATAAATATATCCCTATATTCTCAAAAAATTAAAGAGCTCTGTCAAATGTTTTCACTCCAGCATAGCGTAAACTAAATCTACCTATAAAGGTGAATTATCTTGTAACATCTGTCCTTCTGTTTGAACAGCAAAAACATGTTTGGATCAAAACCAAATGAGAGAGAGAATCTGTTAGCATATAGCAACATTAAAGTGAATTCTACCATTTTGGTTTTTAACTGCGTGATGCTAAACGTTTTATTGTTAAATGATCTATTGTTATAATGTAATACTTATTGAAAGTCCATGGTAATCTAGGAACTTCATGGACTATCATATAACTCCTGCTTTTAAAAGGAACTAAATTTCTACTGTAATATATGTTATCAATTTTATTTATGCACGTGATTATTTGTATGTAGACAATATGGTATTGATACACAGTTTTGACAGAAATATATGTTTGTCAGAATAACAGTGATTCGCTTCAAAGCACTTAAAGATGAAATGTTATATAGTGGTTATTAAAATGAAAGACTTTCAGATAAATAATTCCATTCAAATCCTGGGTTGGTACATACCAGCTGCAAGATCTTGGACAAGTTATTTAACTTCATGGAACATAAATTTCCTTATTTCCAAATGATGATAAGAAAACTTACCTTTTCTGGTTGTTCTGAGAACTGAATATGAAAATATATATAAATATATGTAAATCCCTTAGTGGAATGTGTGATACATAGCTATTATTATTACTAAAGCAGTGACTGAAATACATAGGACTGTTTACTAATAGGTTCTGAGACAGTCATGATCCACACTCTAGGAGACTTGTATCAGTTCAAGTTCACTAATATACCTGTACATAAAAGATATAGTATCTAAGTATAGTGATGGAGGAGAACAGTTTTTTCCTTTTAATTTTTGTCCTTATATATAAATGCTTAACCCAGTTTAGGAAGTCAGAGAAACTAGTCTGATTTGTTTCTGCTGTAAAGACAGGATTCAAGGTCTATTAGGCTTCTATTTATGTGATGACTCACTTTGGTGAGCTTGATACATAGTTAGGCTCCTTAACTTCTTCTTCTTTTTTTTTTTTTTTTTTAATCCGTCATCAATTTTATAAACATCAGTGTATACATGTCAATCCCAATCGCCCAATTCAGCACACCACCATCCCCACCCCACCGTGGTTTTCCCCCCTTGGTGTCCATACGTTTGTTCTCTACATCTGTGTCTCAACTTCTGCCCTGCAAACCAGTTCATCTGTATCATTTTTCTAGGTTCCACATATATGTGTTAATATACGATATTTGTTTTTCTCTTTCTGACTAACATCACTCTGTATGACAGCCTCTAGATCCATCCACGTCTCAACAAATGACTCAATTTCGTTCCTTTTTATGGCTGAGTAATATACCATTGTATATATATACCACAACTTCTTTTTCCTTTCGTCTGTTGATGGGCATTTAGGTTGCTTCCATGACATGGCTATTGTAAATAGTGCTGCAATGAACATTGGGGTGCATGTGTCTTTTTGAATTATGGTTTTCTCTGGGTATATGCCCAGTAGTGGGATTGCTGGATCATATGGTAATTCTATTTTTAGTTTTTTAAGGAACCTCCATATTGTTCTCCATAGTGGCTGTATCAATTGACATTCCCACCAACAGTGCAAGAGGGTCCCCTTTTCTCCACACCCTCTCCAGCATTTGTTGTTTGTAGATTTTCTGATGATGCCCATTCTAACTGGTGTGAGGTGATACCTCATTGTAGTTTTGATTTGCATTTCTCTAATAATTAGTGATGTTGAGCATCTTTTCATGTGCTTCGTGGCCATCTGTATGTCTGCTTTGGAGAAATGTCTATTTAGGTCTTCAGCCCATTTTTGGATTGGGTTGTTTGTTTCTTTAATATTGAGCTGAATGAACTGTTTATATATTTTGGAGATTAATCCTTTGTCCGTTGATTCGTTTGCAAATATTTTCTCCCATTCTGAGGGTTGTCTTTTCATCTTGTTTATGGTTTCCTTTGCTGTGCAAAAGCTTTGAAGTTTCATTAGGTCCCATTTGTTTATTTTGTTTTTATTTCCATTACTCTAGGAGGTGGATCAAAAAAGATCTTGCTGTGATTCATGTCAAAGAGTGTTCTTCCTGTGTTTTCCTCTAAGAGTTTTATAGTGTCCAGTCTTACATTTAGGTCTTTAATCCATTTTGAGTTTATTTTTGTGTATGGTGTTAGGGAGTATTCTAATTTCATTCTTTTACATGTACCTGTCCAGTTTTCCCAGCAGCGCTTATTGAAGAGACTGTCTTTTCTCCATTGTATATCTTTGCCTCCTTTGTCATAGATTAGTTGACCATAGGTGCATGGGTTTACCTCTGAGATTTCTATCTTGTTCCATTGATCTATGTTTCTGTTTTTGTGCCAGTACCATATTGTCTTGATTACTGTAGCTTTGTAGTATAGTCTGAAGTCAGGAAGTCTGATTCCTCCAGCTCCGTTTTTTTCCCTCAAGTCTGCTTTGGCTATTTGGGGTCTTTTGTGTCTCCATACAAATTTTAAGATGATTTGTTCTAGTTCCGTAAAAAATGCCATTGTTAATTTGATAGGGATTGCATTGAATCTGTAGATTGCTTTGGGTAGTAGAGTCATTTTCACAATATTGATTCTTCCAATCCAAGAACATGATATATCTCTCCATCTGTTGGTATCATCTTTAATTTCTTTCATCAGTGTCTTATGGTTTTCTGCATACAGGTGTTTTGTCTCCCTAGGTAGGTTTATTCCTAGGTATTTTATTCTTTTTGTTGCAATGGTAAATGGGAGTGTTTTCTTAATTTCTCTTTCAGATTTTTCATCATTAGTGTATAGGAATGCAAGAGATTTCTGTGCATTAATTTTGTATCCTGCACTTTACCAAATTCATTGATTAGCTCTAGTAGTTTTCTGGTGGCATTTTTAGGATTCTCTATGTATAGTATCATGTCATCTGCAAACAGGGACAGTTTTACTTCTTCTTTTCCAATTTGTATTCCTTTTATTTCTTTTTCTTCTCTGATTGCCATGGCTAGGACTTCCAAAACTATGTTGAATAATAGTGGTGAGAGTGGACATCCTTGTCTTGTTCCTGATCTTAGAGGAAATGCTTTCAGTTTTTCACCATTGAGAATGATGCTTGCTGTGGGTTTGTCATATATGGCCTTTATTATGTTGAGGTAGGTTCTCTCTCTGCCCACTTTCTGTACAGTTTTTATCATAAATAGGTGTTGAATTTTGTCAAAAGCTTTTTCTGCATCTATTGCGATGATCATGTGGTTTTTATTCTTCAATTTGTTAATATGGTGTATCACATTGATTGATTTGCCTATATTGAAGAATCCTTGCATCCCTGGGATAAATCCCACTTGATCGTGGTGTATGATCCTTTTAATGTGTTGTTGGATTCTGTTTGCTAGAATTTTGTTGAGGATTTTTGCATCTATATTCATCAGTGATATTGGTCTGTAATTTTCTTTTTTTGTAGTATCTTTGTCTGGTTTTGGTATCAGGGTGATGGTGGCCTCATAAAATGAGTTTGGGAGTGTTCCTTCCTCTGCAATTTTTTGGAAGAGTTTGAGAAGGATGGGTGTTAGCTCTTCTCTAAATGTTTGATAGAATTCACCTGTGAAGCCATCTGGTCCTGTACTTCTGTTTGTTGGAAGATTTTTAATCACAGTTTCAATTTCATTACTTGTGATTGGTCTGTTCATATTTTCTGTTTCTTCCTGGTTCAGTCTTGGAATGTTATACCTTTCTAAGAATTTGTCCATTTCTTCCAGGTTGTCCATTTTATTGGCATAGAGTTGCTTGTAGTAGTCTCTTAGGATGCTTTGTATTTCTGCAGTGTCTGTTGTAACTTCTCCTTTTTCATTTCTAATTTTATTGATTTGAGTCCTCTCCCTCATTTTCTTGATGAGTCTGGCTAATGGCTTATCAATTTTGTTTATCTTCTCAAAGAACCAGCTTTTAGTTTTATTGATCTTTGCTATTGTTTTCTTTGTTTCTATTTCATTTATTTCCGCCCTGATCTTTATGATTTCTTTCCTTCTGCTAACTTTGGGTTTTGTCTGTTCTTCTTTCTCTAGTTCCTTTAGGTGTAAGGTTAGATTGTTTACTTGAGATTTTTCTTGTTTCTTGAGGTAGGCTTGTATAGCTATAAACTTCCCTCTTAGAACTGCTTTTGCTGCATCCCATAGGTTTTGGATTGTCCTGTTTTCATTGTCATTTGTCTCTAGGTATTTTTTGATTTCTTCTTTGATTTCTTCAGTGATCTCTTGGTTATTTAGTAACGTATTATTTAGCCTCCATGTGTTTGTGCTTTTCATGTTTTTTCCCTGTAATTCATTTCTAATCTCACAGTGTTATGATCAGAAAAGATGCTTGATATGATTTCAATTTTCTTAAATTTACTGAGGCTTGATTTGTGACCCAAGATGTGATCTATCCTGGAGAATGTTCTGTGTGCAATTGAGAAGGAAGTGCAATCTGCTGTTTTTGGATGGAATGTCCTATAAATATCAATTAAATCTATCTGGTCTATTGTGGCATTTAAAGCTTCTGTTTCCTTATTTATTTTCATTTTGGATGATCTTTCCATTGGTGTAAGTGAGGTGTTAAAGTCCCCCACTATTATTGTGTTACTGTCGATTTCCTCTTTTATAGCTGTTAGCAGTTGCCTTATGTATTGCGGTGCACCTATGTTGGGTGCACATATATTTATAATTGTTATATCTTCTTCTTGGATTGATCCCTTGATCATTATGTAGTGTCCTTCCTTGTCTCTTGTAAAATTCTTTATTTTAAAGTCTATTTTATCTGATTTGAGTATAGCTACTCCAGCTTTCTTTTAATTTCCATTTGCATGGAATATCTTTTTCCATCCCCTCACTTTCAGTCTGTATGTGTCCCTAGGTCTGAAGTGAGCCTCTTGTAGACAGCATATACATGGGTCTTGTTTTTGTATCCACTCAGCAAGCCTGTGTCTTTTCGTTGGAGCATTGAATCCATTCACGTTTAAGGTAATTATCGATATGTATGTTCCTATGACCATTTTCTTAATTGTTTTGGGTTTGTTTTTGTAGGTCCTTTTCATCTCTTGTGTTTCCCACTTAGAGAAGTTCCTTTAGCATTTGTTGTAGAGCTGGTTTGGTGGTGCTGAATTCTCTTAGCTTTTGCTTGTGTCTAAAGCTTTTGATTTCTCCATCAAATCTGAATGAGATCCTTGCTGGGTGGAGTAATCTTTGTTGTAGGTTCTTCCCTTTCATCACTTTAAATATATCATGCTACTCCCTTCTGGCTTGTAGAATTTCTGCTGAGAAATCAGCTGTTAATCTTATGGGAGTTCCTTTGTATGTTATTTGTCGTTTTTCCCTTGCTGCTTTCAATAATTTTTCTTTGTCTTTAATTTTTGCCAATTTGATTACTATGTGTCTCGGCATGTTTCTCCTTGGGTTTATCCTTATGGGACTCTGTGCTTCCTGGACTTGGGTGGCTATTTCCTTTCCCATGTTAGGGAAGATTTCAACTATAATCTCTTCAAATATTTTCTCTGGTTCTTTCTCTCTCTCTTCTCCTTCTGGGACCCCTATAATGCGAATGTTGTTGCATTTAATGTTGTCCCAGAGGTCTCTTAGGCTGTCTTCATTTCTTTTCATTCTTTTTTCTTTAGTCTGTTCTGCAGCAGTGAATTCCACCATTCTGTCTTCCAGGTCACTTATCCGTTCTTCTGCCTCAGTTATTCTGCTATTGATTCCTTCTTGTGTAGCTTTCATTTCAGTTATTGTATTGTTCATCTCTGTTTGTTTGTTCTTTAGTTCTTTTAGGTCTTTGTTAACATTTCTTGCATCCTCTCGATCTTTGCCTCCATTCTTATTCCGAGGTCCTGGATCGTCTTCAATATCATTATTTTGAATTCTTTTTCTGGAAGGTTGCCTATCTCCACTTCATTTAGTTGTTTTTCGGGGTTTTATTTTGTTCCTTCATCTGGTGTATAGCCCTCTGCCTTTTCATATTTTCTATCTTTCTGTGAATGTGGTTTTTCTTCCACAGGCTGCAGGATTGTAGTTTTTCTTGCTTCTGCTCTCTGCCCTCTGGTGGTTGAGGCTATCTAAGAGGCTTGATGGGAGGCTCTGGTGGTGGGTAGAGCTGACTGTTGCTGTGGTGGTCAGAGCTCAGTAAAACTTTAATCCACTTGACTGTTGATGGGTGGGGCTGGGTTCCCTCCCTTTTGGTTGTTTTGCCTGAGGCAACCCAACACTGGAGCCTACTTAGGCTCTTTGGTGGGGCTAATGCCAGACTCTGGGAGGGCTCACGCCAAGGAGCACTTCCCAGAACTTCTGCTGCCAGTGTCCTTGTCACCATGGTGAAAGAGAGCCCCCCCCCCCGCCTCTGCAGGAGACCTTCCAGCACTAGCAGGTAGGTCTGGTTCAGTCTCCCCCAGGGTCACTGCTCCTTACCCTGGGTCCCAATGCACACACTATTTTGTGTTCACCGTCCAAGAGTGAGGTCTCTGTTTCCCCCAGTCTTGTCGAAGTCCTGCAATCAATTCCCACTAGGCTTCAAAGTCTGATTCTCTATGAATTCCTCCTCCCGTTGCCAGGCCCCAGGTTGGGAAGCCTAACATTGGGCTCAGAACCTTCACTGCAGTGGGTGGACTTCTGTGGTATAAGTGATTCCCAGTCTGTGAGTCACCCACCCACCAGGTATGGGATTTGATTTTACTGTGATTGCACCTCTCCTACCGTCTCATTGTGGCTTCTCCTTTGTCTTTGGATGTGGGGTATCGTTTTTGGTGAGTTCCAGTGTCTTCCTGTGGATGATTGTCCATCAGCTAGTTGTGATTCTGGTGTTCTCGCAAGAGGGAGTGAGAGCACGTCCTTCTACTCTGTCATCTTGGTCCCTCCTTACTTTCCCATTGGTGGCAGTGATTCACTCCTTAACTTCTTTTTTTTTAAATTTAATTTAATTTTATTTTTTTTAACATCTTTATTGGAGTATAATTGCTTTACAATGGTGTGTTAGTTTCTGCTTTATAACAAAGTAAATCAGTTATACATATAAATATGTTCCCATATCTCTTCCCTCTTGCGTCTCCCTCCCTCCCACCCTCCATGTCCCACCCCTCTAGGTGGTCACAAAGCACCGAGCTGATCTCCCTGTGCTATGCGGCTGCTTCCCACTAGCTATCTATTTTACATTTGGTAGTGTATATATGTCCATGCCACTCTCTCACCCTGTCACATCTTACCCCTTCCCCTCCCCATATCCTCAAGTCCATTCTCTAGTAGGTCTGTGTCTTTATTCCCATCTTCCCACTAGGTTCTTCATGAACTTTTTTTTTTCCCTTAGATTCCATATATATGTGTTAGCATACTGTATTTGTTTTTCTCTTTCTGACTTACTTCACTCTGTATGACACACTCTAACTCCATCCACCTCACTACAAATACCTCCATTTCGTTTCTTTTTATGGCTGAGTAATATTCCATTGTATATATGTGCCACATCTTCTTTATCCATTCATCCAATGATGGACACTTAGGTTGCTTCCATGTCCTGGCTATTGTAAATAGAGCTGCAATGAACATTTTGATGCATGACTCTTTTTGAATTATGGTTTTCTCAGGGTATATGCCCAGTAGTGGGATTGCTGGGTCGTATGGTAGTTCTATTTTTAGTTTTTTAAGGAACCTCCATACTGTTCTCCATAGTGGCTGTATCAATTTACATTCCCACCAACAGTGCAAGAGTGTTCCCTTTTCTCCACACCCTCTCCAGCATTTATTGTTTCTAGATTTTTTGATGATGGCCATTCTGACCGGTGTGAGATGATATCTCATTGTAGTTTTGATTTGCATTTCTCTAATGATTAATGATGTTGAGCATTCTTTCATGTGTCTGTTGGCAATCTGTATATCTTCTTTGGAGAAATGTCTATTTAGGTCTTCTGCCCATTTTTGGATTGGGTTGTTTGTTTTTTTGTTATTGAGCTGCATGAGCTGCTTGTAAATCTTGGAGATTAATCCTTTGTCAGTTGCTTCATTTGCAAATATTTTCTCCCATTCTGAGGGTTGTCTTTGGTCTTGTTTATGGTTTCCTTTGCTGTGCAAAAGCTTTAAAGTTCCATTAGGTCCCATTTGTTTATTTGTGTTTTTATTTCCATTTCTCTAAGAGTTGGGTGAAAAAGTATCTTGCTGTTATTCATGTCATAGAGTGTTCTTCCTATGCTTCCCTCTAAAAGTTTTATAGTGTCTGGTCTTACATTTAGGTCTTTAATTAATTTTGAGTTTATTTTTGTGTATGGTGTTAGGGAGTGTTCTAATATCCTACTTTTACATGTACCTGTCCAGTTTTCCCAACACCACTTATTGAAGAGGCTGTCTTTTCTCCACTGTATATGCTTGCCTCCTTTATCAAAGATAAGGTGACCATATGTTCATGGGTTTATCTCTGGGCTTTTTATCCTGTTCCATTGATCTATATTTCTGTTTTTGTGCCAGTACCAAACTGTCTTGATTACTGTAGCTTTGTAATATAGTCTGAAGTCAGGGAGCCTGATTCCTCCAGCTCCATTTTTCGTTCTCAAGATTGCTTTGGCTATTCGGGGTCTTTTGTGTTTCCATACAAATTGTGAAATTTTTTGTTCTAGTTCTGTGAAAAATGCCAGTGGTAGTTTGATAGGGATTGCATTGAATCTGTAGATTGCTTTGGGTAGTAGAGTCATTTTCACAATGTTGATTCTTCCAGTCCAAGAACATGGTATATCTCTCCATCTATTTGTATCATCTTTAATTTCTTTCATCAGTGTCTTATAATTTTCTGCATACAGGTCTTTTGTCTCCTTAGGTAGGTTTATTCCTAGATATTTTATTCTTTTTTTGCAATGTTAAACGGGAGTGTTTTCTTGATTTCACTTTCAGATTTTTCATCATTCGTGTATAGGAATGCAAGAGATTTCTTTGCATGAATTTTGTATCCTGCTACTTTACCAAATTCATTGATTATCTCTAGTAGTTTTCTGGTAGCATCTTTAGGATTCTCTATGTATAGTATCATGTCATCTGCAAACAATGACAGCTTTACTTCTACTTTTCCGATTTGGATTCCTTTTATTTCTTTTTCTTCTCTGATTGCTGTGGCTAACACTTCCAAAACTATGTTGAATAATAGTGGTGAGAGTGGGCAACCTTGTCTTGTTCCTGATCTTAGTGGAAATGGTTTCAGTTTTTCACCATTGAGGACAATGTTGGCTGTGGTTTTGTCATATATGGCCTTTATTATGTTGAGGAAAGTTCCCTCTATGCCTACTTTCTGCAGGGCTTTTATCATAAATGGGTGTTGAATTTTGTCAAAAGCTTTCTCTGCATCTATTGAGATGATCATATGGTTTTTCTCGTTCAATTTGTTAATATGATGTATCATGTTGATTCATTTGCGTATATTGAGGAATCCTTGCGTTCCTCGAATAAATCCCACTTGATCATAGTGTATGATCCTTTTAATGTGCTGTTGGATTCTGTTTGCTAGTATTTTGTTGAGGATTTTTGCATCTATGTTCATCAGTGATATTGGCCTGTAGTTTTCTTTCTTTGTGACATCATTGTCTGGTTTTGGTATCAGGGTGATGGTGGCCTTGTAGAATGAGTTGGGGAGTGTTCCTTCCTCTGCAATATTTTGGAAGAGTTTGAGAAGGATAGGTGTTAGCTCTTCTCTAAATGTTTGATAGAATTCGCCTGTGAAGCCATCTGATCCTGAGCTTTGGTTTGTTGGAAGATTTTTAATCACAGTTTCAATTTCAGTGCTTGTGATTGGTCTGTTCATATTTTCTATTTCTTCCTGGTTCAGTCTCGGAAGGTTGTGCTTTTCTAAGAATTTGTCCATTTCTTCCAGGTTGTCCATTTTATTGGCATAGAGTTGCTTGTAGTAATCTTTCATGATCGTTTGTATTTCTGCAGTGTCAGTGGTTACTTCTCCTTTTTCATTTCTAATTCTATTGATTTGAGTCTTCTCCCTTTTTCTCTTGATGAGTCTGGCTAATGGTTTATCAATTTTGTTTATCTTCTCAAATAACCAGCTTTTAGTTTTATTGATCTTTGCTATTGTCTCCTTCATTTCTTTTTCATTTATGTCTGATCTGATCTTTATGATTTCTTTCCTTCTGCTAGCTTTGGGGTTTTTTTGTTCTTCTTTCTCTAATTGCTTTAGGTGCAAGGTTAGGTTGTTTATTCGAGATGTTTCTTGTTTCTTGAGGTAGGCTTGTATTGCTATAAACTTCCCTCTTAGAACTGCTTTTGCTGCATCCCATAGGTTTTGGGTCGTCGTGTCTCCATGGTCATTTGTTTCTAGGTATTTTTTGATTTCCCCTTTGATTTCTTCAGTGATCACTTCGTTATTAAGTAGTGTATTGTGTAGCCTCCATGTGTTTGTATTTTTTACAGATCTTTTCCTGTAATTGATATCTAGTCTCATAGCGTTTTGTTCGGAAAAGATACTTGATACAATTTCAATTTTCTTAAATTTACCCAGGCTTGATTTGTGACCCAAGATATGATCTATCCTGGAGAATGTCCATGAGCACTTGAGAAAAATGTGTATTCTGTTGTTTTTGGGTGGAATGTCCTATAAATATCAATTAAGTCCATCTTGTTTAATGTATTATTTAAAGCTTGTGTTTCCTTATTTATTTTCATTTCGGATGATCTGTCCATTGGTGAAAGTGGGGTGTTAAAGTCCCCTACTCTGATCATGTTACTGTCGATTTCCCCTTTTATGGCTGTTAGTATTTGCCTTATGTATTGAGGTGCTCCTATGTTGGTTGCATAAATATTTACCATTGTTATACCTTCTTCTTGGATTGATCCCTTGATCATTATATAGTGTCCTTCTTTGTCTCTTTTAATAGTCTTTATTTTAAAGTCTATTTTGTCTGATATGAGAATTGCTACTCCAGCTTTCTTTTGATTTCCATTCGCATGGAATATCTTTTTCCATCCCCTCATTTTCAGTCTGTATGTGTCCCTAGGTCTGAAGTGGGTCTCTTGTAGACAGCATATATACGGGTCTTGTTTTTGTATCCATTCAGCCAGTCTGTGTCTTTTGGTGGGAGCATTTAATCCATTTATATTGAAGGTAATTATCAATATGTATGTTCCTAGTCCCATTTTCTTAAATGTTTTGGGTTTGTTATTGTAAGTGTTTTCCTTCTCTTGTGTTTCTTGCCTAGAGAAGTTCCTTTAGCATTTGTTGTAAAGCTGGTTTGGTGGTGCTGAACTCTCTCAGCTTTTGCTTGTCTGTAAAGGTTTTAATTTCTCCATCAAATCTGAATGAGATCCTTGCTGGGTAGAGTAATCCTGGTTGTAGGTTTTTCTCCTTCATCACTTTAAGTATATCCTGCCACTCCCTTCTGGCTTGCAGAGTTTCTGCTGAAAGATCAGCTGTTAACCTAATGGGGATTTCCTTGTGTGTTATTTGTTGTTTTTCCCTTGCTGCTTTTAATATGTTTTCTTTATATTTAATTTTTGATAGTTTGATTCACATGTGTCTTGGCATGTTTCTCCTTGGATTTATCCTGTATGGGACTCTCTGTGCTTCTAGGACTTGATTAACTATTTCCTTTCCCATATTAGGGAAGTTTTCAACTATAATCTCTTCAAATATTTTCTCAGTCCCTTTCTTTTTCTCTTCTTCTTCTGGGACCCCTATAATTCGAATGTTGTTGCATTTAATGTTGTCTCAGAGGTCTCTGAGACTGTCCTCAGTTCTTTTCATTCTTTTTTCTTTATTCCTCTCTGCAGTAGTTATTTCCACTATTTTATCTTCCAGGTCACTTATCCATTCTTCTGCCTCAGTTATTCTGTTATTGATCCCTTCTAGAATATTTTTAATTTCATTTATTGTGTTTTTCATCATTGCTTGGTTCTTCTTTAGTTCTTCTACGTCCTTGTTAAATGTTTCTTGCATTTTGTCTATTCTATTTCCAAGATTTTGGATCATCTTTACTATCATAATTCTGAATTCTTTTTCAGGTGGACTGCCTATTTCCTCTTCATTTGTTAGGTTGGTGTGTTTTAACCCTGCTCCTTCATCTGCTGTGTGTTTTTCTGTCTTCTCATTTTGCTTATCTTACTGTGTTTGGGGTCTCCTTTTCACAGGCTGCAGGTTCGTAGTTCCCATTGTTTTTGGTATCTGTCCCCAGTGGCTAAGGTTGGTTCAGTGGGTTGTGTAGGCTTCCTGGTGGAGGGGACTAGTGCCTGTGTTCTGGTGGATGAGGCTGGATCTTGTCTTTCTGGTGGGCATGTCCATGTCTGGTGGTGTGTTTTGGGGTGTCTGTGGCCTTATTATGATTTTAGGCAGCCTCTCTGCTAATGGATGGGGCTGTGTTCCTGTCTTACTAGTTGTTTGGCATAGGGTGTCCAGCACAGTAGCATGATGGTCGTTGAGTGAAGCTGGGTCTTGATGTTGAGATGGAGATCTCTGAGAGATTTTTGCCATTTGGTATTACGTGGAGCTGGGAGGTCTCTTGTGGACCAGTGTCCTGAAGTTGGCTCTCCCACCTCAGAGGCACAGCCCTGATGCCTGGCTGGAGCACCAAGAACCTTTCATCCACACCACTCAGGTTAAAAGGGAGAAAAAATAGAATGAAAGAAAGAAAGAGGATAAAATAAAATAAAATAAAATAAAGCTATCATAATAAACAATAAGAAAAAAATTAAGAAAAAATTTATTAAGAAAATTTTTTTTAATTTTTAAAATAAATTTATTAATTTTTTATAATAAAAAGTAAGAAAAAATTACTAAGAAAAAATTTATTAAGAAAAAAATTTTAATTTTTTAAAATAAAAAATAAAAAAATTATTATGAAAAAATTTATTAGGAAAAAAAAAAATTTTTGAGTAAAAAAAAACGGACGGACCGAACCCTAGGACAAATGGTGAAAGCAGAGCTGTACAGACAAAATCTCACCCAGAAGCATGCACATATACACTCACAAAAAAAGGAAATGGGGAAAAATTAATATATCCTGGTCCCAAAGTCCACCTCCTGAATTTGGGATGATTTGTTGTCTATTCAGGTATTCAACAGATGCAGGTACATCAAGTTGTTTGTGGAGCTTTAATCCTCTGCTTCTGAGGCTGCTGGGAGAAATTTCCCTTTCTCTTCTTTGTTCACACAGCTCCTGGGGTTCAGCTTTGGATTTGGACCTGCCTCTGCGTGTAGGTCGCCTGAGGGCGTCTGTTCTTTGCTCAGACAGGACTGGGTTAAAGGAGCAGTTGTTTCAGGGGCTCTGGCTCACTCAGGCTGGGAGGAGGGAAGGGTACGGATGCGGGGCGAACCTGTGGCGGCAGGGGCCGGCGTGACGTTGCAGCACCCTGTGGCGCGCCATGCGTTCTCCCGGGGAAGTTGTCCCTGGATCACGGGACCCTGGTAGTGGCGGGCTGCACAGGCTCCCAGGAGGGGCAGTGTGGAGAGTGACCTGTGCTTGCACACAGGCTTCTTGGTGGCGGCAGCAGCAGCCTTAGCGTCTCATGCCCTTCTCTGGGGTCCGTGCTGATAGCCGCGGCTCGCGTCCGTCTCTGGAGCTCGTTTAGGCGGCGCTCTGTATCCCCTTTCCCTGAGCACCGCAAAACAAGAGGCAAGAAAACGTCTCTTGCCTCTTCGGCAGCTGCAGCCTTTTTCCCAGACTCCCTCCCAGCTAGCTGTGGTGCGCTAACCCCTTCAGGCTGTGTTCACGCCGCCAACCCCAGTCCTCTCCCTACGATCCGACCGAAGCTGGAGCCTCAGCTCCCAGCCCCTGCCCGCCCAGGCGGGTGAGCAGACAAGCCTCTTGGGCTGGTGAGTGCTGCTCGGCACCGATCCTCTGTGCGGGCATCTCTCCACTTTGCCCTCTGCACCCCTGTGGCTGCGCTCTCCTCTGTGGCTCCGAAGCTTCCCCCCTCTGCCACCCGCAGTCTCCGTCCCCGAAGGGGCTTCCTAGTGTGTGGAAACGTTTCCTCCTTCACAGCTCCCTCCCACTGGTGCAGGTCCCATCTCTATTCTTTTGGTCTCTGTTATTTCTTTTTTCTTTTGCCCTACCCAAGTTCGTGGAGAGTTTCTTGTCTTTTGGGAGGTCTGACGTCTTCTGCCAGCGTTCAGTGGGTGTTCTGTAGGAGCAGTTCCATGTGTAGATGTATTTCTAATGTATCTGTGGGACGGAAGGTGATCTCCGCATCTTACTCTTCCGCCATCTTGCCCAGTCCCCTCCTTAACTTCTTGATGTCTATTTTTCTCATGTGTAAAATAACCAAATTACTAATTACATTTACAGATTACACCTACTCTTCCCAAGCTTCGTCTTCCCTGTCTTCAGAAAATAGCAGAACCCTTTCTGCTTGTGGAACTGTTAAAGGATTTAGCCAATGACAATATTTTTTACTGATAAATAATCATTTTGAATAAATTATTCAATACATCTAATTCTCAGTTTCTTGATAAATAACAGTAGGTAATGAGCATCAGTGAAATAATTCATGGAAAACACTTGGCATAGAGCTTGATTCTTTCTTGTTTGCAATTAATACTATTATTGTCATTATTATTATTATAATTGTTTTCTTATATTTAAGCTTAACTAAAATTGGAAAATTGACCTCCAATGTCAGGTCAATGTGGAAAACTATATTTTCACTCAATTTGGATTAAAAAAGTTATTGGTTGCCAGATTATAAATAAAAGCTTGAAATGAAGAACCTTTATATACTCTGGCTCATGTTTCCCCTACCCTGAATCCCAGGAGATAGATAGAAAGACAACTGTATTTGTACAGGTGGTTCACAATCCCCACCAGGGGCTACAGTTTCCCCTCATTCATCTGCATGTAGCTCTCAGGGAAATACCTACTGGGATGAGCATGTGAGCACAGTTAACAGCAAAGAGTAAAAGATGCTCTAAGGGTAAGAAGATCAAACATTTCCTTTTTTTTCTCATCACAAATTATTGTCATAACTGTGACTAATAGTCACATTGGTTTAGAAGTAGTCCATCAACAGTATAGTAAAAAATAGCATACTGGTCACAAATAATATTGATTTTGATCACATTTTAACTCATGCTCTGATGTTGGCAAAATCCCTAAGGAGTGACAGAGACAAAAGGGACATGGATGGATATAAAACAACTAGGTTACTTTGCATCATAACCTCAAGGTGGACAGGTCTTTGAGTACTCACAGCAGGGAATGGGCCAGTAGCTAGCAGGATAACAAATGGGTGTCACACATGAATGGGATGGCAGAAGACCAGTATTCAGACAATATTTGCTGGAAATTTTTATCGTAGTAAATAAACACTGAAGCAGTGCATATGCCAGGGGTTCTTAGGTTAATACAGAAGAATATGGATAATTTTTTGTAAGTAAAAAATGACTGAGAAAGATTGGAACAGTTGATGCAATAAAGTGTGAAAATGGCAGATGGACTAAAGGATGAATTGAAAATATTTTACCTCCTATTTTCAATTGGCTTAATAGAAAATTATTCATTATTTATCTCATTTTTTCCTAACTTTGGTAAGCCTAGTTATCTACAAAACATATATCTTCTCCCTTATTCCTCCCAAGCTAGAATGTATCTTTTTTCCCATGAACTTTAAGACAGACATCACCATCATATAATATATAACACAGTAATATGATCATTAGTATCCATTGCCCTGCATAAGAAAAATGAAATTAATTCATGAAATTTTTTAGCTATTGTAATAAAAATGTAATATATGTTGGTCAACAATGAGTCAACAGATGAGAATTTAATTCTTAAATCATTCAGTGGTTTTGGGTCAGTGACTTAATTTCTCGTGTTCTTCAGTTTCTACAAAAGGTAAATAGTGTTAAGTATACCATTCGTCTTCACGCCTTATTATGGGTAGTAACTTAATGAGTGCTTTTATTAAATGTAAACAAATGTCGTCAACCTATATTAAAACATATTTTATTATATTAAGTTATCTCACAATATAATTTTTATTTTAGGCATGAAATTACAGTTGTACCTATAGTGTTTTGTTGAAAAAGGTTATATGTGTATTTCAATAGGGTTTCAAGGACAGAGAATGTATTGATAAATTGCCTCTCATGAGCAATGGGGGTAGAGTGAAATATTGGTTATTTCTGAGCCAAATAATCAACTTGTTTTCCTGGCAATCTTATTTAAACCTTTACATCTGTGGTAACTGTTTGCAATTACTCTGTTTTTAAAAAATTAGTCCTATTCTGTGGCAGTTATAATTGACTGCTCTCAGCTCATTTCTTGTTTTGTTAAATAGGAGCTTAATCCTATGAACAGGTTGGACTTAGAAGAAACTAACTGTCTGAACCTTTTACTAACTCTAAGCATCCCTGTTCCACTTAGTTAGACTGACCATCTTTGCCTGAAGAAATTAGCCTTCCTTTGCTTGAAAACACTGTGATAATCTCTCCTGGTGCAAACACTTGCAAGAGGGTACTGATTCTTCTCAAGACCCCAAGAAATCATCCTTTATTGCTTCTTGACCCATAAATAGTCAGATATCAACATGAACGTAGGGAAATATCTCCAGGGAGAGAATTCTGAAAACCTCTTCAGAGTGATACATTATTTCTAGCTTCTACGGTCTTCACTATTCAAACATGCTCCTCGAGGGTCATATAGAAACATGAAAATATTCATGAAGAATATCTTCCAACAATTTATTGTGAAGAACAGCAAGGACACACTGGTAACTGATTAAAGCTTTGGCCCATAGGGATATTGATGTACCTATTTAATCATCACCTCCCAAAAAAGCAAGTAGATGGACAGCATACTAGAATATTGTATGACTTATATAACGGGGGAAAAAGCCTTCTAGAGCTGGTGTTCAAAAAACTTATGAGTCACTACAATGAAAAATCATGGCCTTGCACCCAGCTTCTAGACTAAAGCCAGGTCACAGTCACAGAGCACCTTGATTATAAAGGAGACTGGTCCCTCTTGGAATAGAACCCTGCATGGTTGCAGCAAGTATATCCTATAATATTCTTTCAAGACTTTTTCAAAGGAGCTGGAAGACATGTATAGAATGCCTGTATACTAGAACAAGTAAATGCTCAGAATTTATGGGAATTGGCTCTGAATTGACAATTGACATTGGCTCTGAATTGACAATAATTTCTGGGGATCCAAGACATCACTATGGCCCATGAAAAACTGGAAAGGAGGTAAACCAAAAGCAACACCACAACTTTGGAAGACTTGCAGAAATTAGTGCCACTATCAAGTATTTTAAAGATGCAAGGGGGGTGATAAGTAATACATACCCATTTAACGTGCCTGTTTGGCCTGTGCAAAAGGGGAATGGATCTTGGAGATTCACTATAGACCATCATAAACTTAATCAGGTAGTGATCCAATTGTAACTGCTGTCCCAGTCATACTATCAATATGATTACTGGAATAAGTCAATACATTATTGAATACTTTGTGTACTCCCATTGCCATGGATAATGCTTTATTTTGTCCATATTGTAAGGACCACTAGCAATTGGTTGCTTTGATCTGGCAAGGCTGACAGTAAACCTTCACAGCCTTGCTGTAGGGCCATATCAATTTTCTTGTTCTATATATAATTTAGTCTGCAGAGAACTTGATCATCTTGACTTTCAACAAAACACCACACTGATCCACTACATTGATGATGTTAGGTTGACTAGATCTGATGAGTAATTACTGTGAGATATCTTAGTAAGACAAATGCTAGTCAGAATCTGAGAGATAAACTGCACGCAAATTTACAAGCATGTTGTTTCATTGAAGTTTCTGTGAGTTCAGTGGTCTGAAACATCTCAGGATTTCCCTTAGAGGTAAAAGACGAGTTACTTTACTATGCACAGCCACAAAGAAAATATACAGGCTCAAGGTTTGGTATGGGTTTTAAGACTGTGGAGGCAACATACGTCACATTTCAGTGTGGTTCTTCAACATGTTTACTAAATCACACGTTAAGCCTACCTATTTTGAGTGAGGGCTAAAGCAAGAATTGGCTTTGCAGTAAATCCAGGCTATAGTGCCAGCTACTCTTCCACATAGGCCTAATGGTTCAGTAGACCCACTGATACTCAAAGTATCTGTGCCAAACAGAAATGCTGTACAGAGCATCCTGGTAAGCACCAATGGAAGAATCATAAGGATAGCCTTTAGGATTCTGGAGGCAATCTATGTCCTTTACTGAAAGCAAATTGCCTTATTCTGAGAAACAACTTCTGGCTTACTACTAGGCTTTGGAAGGGAACAAACAGAAGGTGACATCAGGTGAACAGGCAGCCTGAGTTTCCCATGTCTGATACATCTATTCATAAAGTTGGATATGTGCAGTAGTAATCTATCATCAAGTAGAGACAATATATAAAAGAAAGGGTTGGAGCAGTGCAAGAATATACAAGTAAATTGCATAAGCAAATGCCTCAGTCTCTTTTGACACTGATTCCATCTGCATTTCTTCCTTTCCATTAATCCACACCTATGGACTCATGGGAGTTCCATTTTACCATTTGACTGGAAATAAAACACTTGAGCCTGGTTTACAAATGGATCTGCAAGATATGCTGGTATTACCTGAAAGTGGACGATTGCAGCATTACCGCCCCACTCAAGATGACTGCTCCTACTGAACACCTAATCTTCCAATAACAGAAACTAACACTGAGTCCTCAAAATGGTTTCATTCCTCAAGGGAACCAGCTAATGTCCTCGTGGCAGGTTGATTACATTAGATGACTTACATCATGGAGGGGACAGAGATTTGTTCTCATTGAAATTGACACATATTCTCGGTATCCATTTATCCTTCTTAGCTAAAATACTTCTTTTACCACCATCATCTGTGGACACATGGAATGCCCTATCCATCATCATGGTATTGCACACAGCTTTGCTTCATGTCAAGGAACTTATTTCACAGAAAAAAAAAAAAAAAAAAGTATAGCAATGGCTTAAGGCCATAGAATTAACTGGTTTTACCATATACCTCATATCTAGATGAATTTGTCCTAGTAGAAAGTTGGAATGGCTTGATGAAGACTTGATTATAGCACAGTTTAGGAGATAACACCCTGAAAGGATTGTTTTCTGTCTTACAGGTTGTAATACATGCTTTGCAGTAGAGACTAGTATAACTATATAGTGCTTTCCATCTATAACTAATATATGTGGGTTCTGGAATCAAGGGGTGGAAGTGGGAGTTGCTCTTCTCATTATTATACCTAATAATCCACTTGCAGAAGTTTTGATCCGTATTTGGCAGCTTTTTTCTCTGTTGGTTTGAAAATTTTAGTTTCCAAAGAAGAATACTTCCACCAACTGACACAATGTTTCACTGAATTTGAAGACAAGACTGCTATCTGGCCTTTGTGGGTTTCTTACATCAGTCACTAAACGAACAGACAGGAAAGAGAGTTATTTTACTCACTGGAATGGGTGATTTCTTTTACTGAAAAGAAATTCGGTTATTGCAAAGAGAAATGGACAAGTAAGATTATGTGAGTTACAGAGGAATTTCTCTAGGATGTTTTTTAATACTCCCATGGCTAACCATAAAGAGCAACCACAAAAGGCAGGATGATTCAGGACTCAGCCTTTCAGAAGGAAAGTTTGGGGTCACTTCACCAGGCAAAGCACAACACCGGCTAAGATTCTTGCTGAGAACAAATATGAAAAAGCAGTAAAAAAGACAGTTATGATATCAACTATGAGTTTATGTCCAATTGCAGAAAAAAATAACTTTGCATAATTCCCTTGTGTATGTATGTAAATATATTTTGTATATATTAATTATGTTCTTCATTTATCTCCTTCCTTTATTATTTTACATACATACAGTTGGAGATTAACTTTAAAATTAGTCTTTAAGTAAGAGACTATTCAGTCTCCTCATTTTGGGGAAAGCATGAGAACTCCACTTGTACAAATGATGACAAATGATATATTTTGCTCAGTGGAAACAAGGGTGGTTTTATTGTGTTGACATTCAAATATGAATATAAGGGTATATAAAGAAGCTAAATAGCAAAATGTGTGTACTACACCCGTTATCAAGTTATTACCTCTGAGCTCCACATCCACCTTTCTTTGACCTGTTATTTGATAATGAAGTTGTGCCCTGTGTATGGTCAGGCCACTCAAGATGGCTGTTCTCTTGCTCTCTCTACATTCCCTGCTCTACCAGTGCCTGCTTCACCTACACCCTACTCCCTGACTGACCTTCTTACATACTTGCTCCAGGCCCCAGCTAGTGATTGTTCTTATCAAAGGTGAGAGGTGTGCCCCTTTACTAGTTTCCCTGGTAACCAATGAGCCAACCTGACATCAGTTCCCCCTATTACTGGCAATCTTCCCTTCCCTGGAAGTGAGGACTGCTATGTCCTGCCCACCATCCGCTGCATATTGTGGGGTGTCGGCGCTCCAGGACCTTGCTCCAGATGTATAAGCTCCCCCATCCATTAAACCATTGATGTCTCTGCTGCTGGCTCCGGGCTCTTTGGTCTTGAAGTTGAGCAAGCACATGGCTTGTAGGCCTGTAGGGTTCAGCCCAACATCTGCAAACAATTTGATGTTATACGTTTTCAGTAGACAGAACTGGAGGACAAAGCATAGGTAAGAACTACTCTTCCTGGTCCTGGTATGTTTTGCTTTTCCCTCCTATGTCATGTCCACCAGCAAGAGTCTGAGATCCTGTGTTACATAGTCTCTAGTGAGTTTCCGTAGCACTTCAGCAATTGCTTCCTTTTGACTAACTCTTACATCCCTGTTCTGAATTTCTGTACTTTACAGTGACTTTGGTGACACCCTCTCAAATGAGGTCTGCAATGCAATTTTTTTGATCCTTAGCCCTAGAAACAGTAGCTACTCCATATATAGGCTATCCCTGTATTCCTTAGAGTTCTTTTTTACTTTACTGGGTTTTCTTTTTGTAGATAACAACATTTTACAAGTAAATAATTCTTTATATTCAATTTCCAAATTATGGTGCAGTTTCTGTTTCCTTATCGGTTATTAATTGATACTTACTCTTAGGGAACAGATTATATAAGCAAGCTTAAATTAGCAATTTTCTAATATATTATTGTTTGTCTTAATTCTATTATACAAGCTATTTCTCCAATAGCTGAGACCCCACTTTATCTCCCAATTTCTTTATGATTAACTTTCCGTCAAAGTAATCTGATTATGAACATTTATATCAGTTAATTCTCTTAGATTAATTTATTTCAAGTTTACCTACCATATTATATGAATTCTTTTTTCTTTTAAAATTGAACTTCCATTAATTGTTTTTGACTTATTGTAATATTTGGGTCATTTATTTCAATCAGTATAGTTTTGAAAAAAGTGGTATTATTTTTCCCTACATTCATTGGGAATTGTTTCACTTACAGATATAAGATTTCTATTGTTTTTCCTTTGCATATAAACATATAAAAACTGGGGTTTTTTTGTTGCTTAAATCAACAATAAAAGAAATCCAACAAAACTGAGGAAGCACCTTAATTCTCCTCCTGTTTTCCATATGTTTATATAGCTAAATTAATAAAAAAATTGTTATTATTAAATTAAAATAAATTCCTTATGGGTCAAACTTTTTAACATAAAAAACTATAAAAATACCAAAAGGGAAATGAGTGATTTTGTAGGTCAACAAAATTTGTATTCCAGAAATTGTAAAAGAAGTATTGATAAATTTAACAACATTTAAAAGGGGATGTAATGTGACCATAGACAAAGTCCTTGAAGGAATAAATAAGTAGGAAAAGTAATTTTTATCTCACAAGACAACCCCGTGACAAATATTCTATTCTAAAATATAAAAATATCTTACAAATCAATAAGAAAAATACAAAAAAAAGAGGCTTAAAATTTGAAAACATGTCCTGAAAAAATACATAAATGGATTAAAAATATGAAAAGTTGTTTAGACTCACTCATAATTAGATAAATGTTAGTTAAAAAATAAGATGACATTTTATACTTTGCAGAAAAATACACTTTTTTTGTATTACATAGCTTATATTGGTTTGTAGGAAATAAGATTTATCTTACCACTAGATAATATAAATTGGAGGATAATTTGGCAACTATTTTTAATTATAAATGTACATATTCTTGTAGTAAAAAATGTTCACTTAGGAATTTAGCCTATAGTTTTGCATATAAATAGAAAGATATATGAACAAGAATGTTCTTGAAATATTATTGATAAAAGCAGAAGAGTGATAGAAAACTCATATATCCACATATAACTCAAACAAAACATACCTATAGTAATTCATCTCATTATGTTATTTCCCATATTTATTTTTTTTTTTACCTGTGTGCTTCTTCTAACACACAGGTAGCCCACATTAAGTATCTGGGATTTATTCTATGACAGTGTTGTCTAATATCTATGCTTTCCAATATGGTAGCCACTGGCCAAATATAACTATTGAACACTTGAAGTGTGGCTAGTGCTACAGAGGAACTGAATTTTTTCAATTGACTTAATATTAACTAATGTACATTTAAATGTAAAAAGCCACATGTGGCTGAGGACATCTTATAGGGCCGTATAGTTTGAGACAAGTTTTGTTCCTTTGCCAGACATAAATTAGCCACAAATATCTGTTAAAATCATCTCTCAAATATCTTCTGAATCAGCTCCTTCCTTCTTATATTGATGGTTACCTCCTTTAATTCAATTTTTTACCTATATTGATGTGCCATCTTCCTATATGAACCCCTGTCGTTGCACTCCACCCTAAGAACACTAAGATGTTTGTAAAATAGAGAACTTAGTTTGCTACTTCTATGTTTACAAACATTCAACTCCTTAAAGCCATCAATATTTTGGCCCAGGATTCTCTCTCTAGCCTCATACTCCTGCCATATTATAAAAAGCTCACCCTATTTCTAGACATATCACTCCACTAAAATTCTCTTTTTAAAAATTATTTATTTCTAGGTCTCCATGGCTTTGCACGTTCTAATGCTTTTTTTCTGGGATGCTTTCTTCAGCATTTTTACTTATGTTTCTCCAATTCTTTTTTTAAGACTAAGCTCATTTGCAACCTAGTGATCTGCAACTGTCCCCATTTCCCCAAGGAAATCTAAGTTAGGGATCTCTCTTTACATTACATCCAGTCTTATTACCCCAGTGATATTTAATAAATTGATAAATAACTATAGTCATAAATGAAACTCAGTAGTGCAGGAAGTCACAATATAGGACACATTTCTTCCGTGCTGAGAACTGACTGGGAGAAAACCACTGAAAAATGGCAAGAACTGCCAGAAATTAAGTAAGGTTTCAAATTTGATGGTTTGAATTGTTTATTTTTGGTATTTTCTTTTATTTTCACTCTTCTTTGACAGGAATAATGTTGGAAGACAGATTTTAACTAGGAGCGATTACAACTGCCTGGGACATCAATTCTGACTAAATATTTTCTACCTTTCAAGTCTGTGTTCATTAAGCAAACTAGCCCTCTTTGAACCTCCATAGACTATCAGGCATGTGTCGTATGTTCTCCTGTACTCACAATGTTTCCAGTCCAGTAGAAAGTTCAGGCTTTTTCCTGTCTTTGGTTGCTAATTTTTCTGTCACCCCAATCCCACCATTATTTGTCCTGTCACTGTGGGTCTATTCCAGCACTCATCAAAACTCCAGTGTAATTTATCATACTTATCTTTCAAAATACAACATATGTACCGATATTAAAACAAATGATATTAATACTGATAAATTACACTTATTACATATTTACCATGTGTCAATCACTATTCTAAGCATTTCTTTTACCCTATATGGTTCGGAGGTTCAGAGTGCTTACTAGTAACTTACTCAAAGGACCTTGGAAGAGTCATGTTAAGTAAAGGCTGCTAATTGTCCTATGATCTCTAACAAAATTTAGTATTACAAACATTTAAATACAAAGATTATAAGACTCAAAGTGAGCTCTGGGTAGATTCACCGTAGGGTAACCCCCAATGAGTCAAATCCTTGTATAGTCCCATCCCCTTGAGTGTGGATGGAAATTTTGACTTGTTTCTAACCAGCAGAGTATAACAAAGGTAATGGGATGTCACTCTCATGACTAGATTACAATACACATATAAAATTTCATCTTGACAGATTGCCTTAGAGCTATTCTCCTCCTGGCCTCAGAGAACTATACAGAGATGTTGTGAAAATGCCGATAGAAAAGACCTCCTGTCAGAAAAGTGCAGGCAGTTTCTTGGACATGAGGATGGCCAACAGACACAGTCAGTGAAAAACCAGGGCCCCAGTTCCATAACCATAAGAAAATAAATTCTGCTAACCATGAGAATGAGCTTGTAAGAAAATTCTTCCAGAGCCCATCCTCCACATGAGAAAGTTGCTGATACTATTTTGCATCTTTGTGAGTTCCTGAGCAGAATGCTCAGTTAAGCTGTGCTTGGACTCCTAACCCACGGAAACTGCTAGATAATAAATAGGTGTTTTAAGCCACTAAGTTTCTGGCAACTTGCTGCACAGAAAATTAGTACGAGAGCTATCCTGAATAAAAAAAATAAATTTTGGCTTTTCAGTCTCTTAGGTAAACAGTGAGTGATTTTCTTTTATAAATTCTCAAATGTATGTTATCTTTTAAGTTGATTGATAATTTTGAAATGCTTAGGTTGTCAATGAACTTTGTTCAAATAAAGTGAACAATTTCTATCACTTCCCTTCAATATTAAAAAAAATTTATATTGAAAAATCTGCCCTACCCAGATTTCAATTTACAGTCTATTCAAAAGTGTATAATTGAAGAGCAAGAAAATCCTTAACTTCTATATGCTCCAAAACATTCCATTTAACAGAACATGGTGGCAATATTTATCTTTTTTTAATTAAAGAGTGCTTGAGAGATGACATAATGGAAGATGATCAAATGATCCAGAAAGTGGTTTCTGTGAGACTTTAGTGTAACTTTGATAACTTGTTATTTTTACCCTTAGGTAGTAGAGATTTATTCTTAATATTAAAATTCTGATTTTCTTGATGTATTCTGAACAATATAACCTACATACTAGATGTAAAAGAGAAATGATCCCCACTCCCCAATGATACCTAATCTGCTATAAGAAGCAACTTCATCACTTGATGAAGCTAAGTATCAATTAATAAAATATTTCTGTATTATATACTATAAAATATCAATTCTTAAAATTTTATAAATGTGTAATCTAGTCTCATTTCTTGATCTATTATACTCATGGAGAACCTCATCTTTGCTGAGCTTTCTGTACATGCCTATTTTACATTTTTTTTCCTTGTTATCTCAATATCTTGAGTCATAAAAGTATGCATAATGGGAATAATTACTCTTAAGCTTACATGCCCTTCATTTTACAGTACATTTAGAAGACCCAGTCTCTAAAAGAGTGACTTCCTTTTTTCCCTGAAATAAGTACCAATTCAACAAGGTGTTTATTGGTGGCAACATGATCCATTAACACAGTCCCTCAGGACTTGTACTGCTATGATGAAAAATTCTGCTTTGCAAGAAATATCCCAGGCAATAAAAATATAATCTCTTTTCAGAGTCATTACCCTCAGCAATTAAAGTCTTTAAAAGTAGAAAACACTCATATTTTCAAGTTTTTTCACCAGATGATCAGGTTTTTTAAAAATAGAGTATAAATAAGGAGGTGAGAGTTGAATTCTTACTCCCTTACAAATAAGTTCCTAAACTGATTTGCACTTTGAAGTTAGTCTGAGCCACTGTAGAAACCTTGCTTATTTAAGAGTAACTCTAATATAAAATTTTTCAATTGTAAAATGCTTCTTTTTATAATATAGTTATATTCTGCTTCCAAAGCACATACCTAAATTTAAAAGACTGATTTAGTTTGAAATTATAAAATATGAATTAAAATTATTCTGCAAATACAAGCAAATAAAATGACATAATTGTACAATTTCAGACAGGTATATTTTAAGGGAGAAATATTTTGAGACTAAAGGATATATTTGAATAATATGACAAACTCCTTAACATTCAGGAAAGATATAACAGTTCTAAGTGTATATGCAAGGATAACAGTTTCAAAGATATAAAGCAAATTTTATAGCTCTTTGATATGAGAAATTGATAAATATACCAACATAATGAGAGGTTTTAAAATATCTCCATAAGGTTTCGATAAATGCTCAAAAAAATGACAGAAAATATATGGCATATATAACTGTTTAAGGCGTTTCATTAAAAAAACTTGATCTCTGGACATGTGTCCACTGGACCATGCATTTTCAAGTACATGTAGGACATTTATAAAAGTTGACCTACATGTTAAACTGTAAAACTGAGCTTAACAAATTTCAGCTTAACAAATCTCAGTTCAGTTAATTAGTGTTATTGAGTCCATGCTACAACCAGACAAGCATTTAAATAAACAAAAATCCAACCAGCCAACCAACCCTTGTTATCATATGCCCTAAAAACATTTTTACCTTTCAGCCAAAAATTATAAGTTGCACAGAAATACAAGGAAAAACACAGTCTGAAAAGATAAAGAAACCCTAAGAAGCAGAATCAGATATAACACAGATGTCAGAAATATCAGAGGAGAAATGTGGAATTCATGTGATTAATATCTTAGATTTTCTAATGGAAAAAAATAGACAAAATGCATGATTAGATAATTTCAACATGGAGATGGAAATTAAGAAAAAGAATTCAAAAATGACAGAAATTAGAAAAACAGTAAGAGAAATAAAAAATGCCTTTGAGGTGCTCATCTGTACCCTGGACAAAACTGAGGAAATTATCAGTGAGTGTGAAAATAGGTCAACAGAAAATTAAAAGTTTAAGATGTACATTTAGAACTTTGAGATAAGAAGCTGAAATAAATTATCTGGCATTTTCAGCTATTTTTACTATCTTCAGTCATAATGTCATTAGTTATTCTAATAGGAAACCACAAACATATTTTCTTGTTAGTATATTTTATTATTTTAAATGAAGTACTATTTTATTCAGGATAAGAGCTGGGATCAGGTTTGAAAGAAGCAGTTTCCCTGAAGCTCAATTCAATCAACAGTATTGTTAAGTTTGGCAGCATACAGAGAAATATCTAGTTGAACTTGATAGGTAGTGGGTTTCATGGCTATAAATAATCATTAGGATGCATCATCATCAAGACATTAGGGTCTTTTCATAATTATAGCAACAATTTATTACCATCCATTTCAGCTATGTGCCTGGCAGAGTCAGGCAGTTATATAATTTTAACTCTCGACAAATATAATCAATAGATTTTATTTCTTCGTTTTTCAGAAGAAGCAAATTGTAGCTCAATATCACACAGCTGCAAGTAGCTGGGCCAGGATTTGATAGCTATCTGAGAGTTTGACAACTATTTCCCAAAAATTCCTGTCAAGACAAAAACAAAATGAATTTAGTCTCAGTGATGACCTATGATATATGCTAGTTAATTTAATCATTATTTCTGTCAAAGTTCTAGTAAAGACAATTGTAACAAATGAATGGGTTGTGTGTCAGTTATGTGGTTGTGTTTAAAAAAGCACACATAGATGTGGTTAAAATTATAATGTGAGCTAATTGTATTCTGCTTCATTAGAGAAGGATATACAATTACTGAAAGGCGATTACCAGGAAAGATTAAAAAAAAAAACTGTGCAACAGACGTTTGGTTGTTACAAAGTAGAAAATAAGTGAAACGTCCCTTAAAAAAGATGGGATTCAAATACTAGAAATAATTATTTAAAGGTGTAATAAACTATGATTTATTTTATCATTTTAAATAAACAATGTTAATATTTTTTTAGTATCTAGAAATTCAAGTTAATAAGAGTAGGCATTCATTTATCTGTTTAGCAGTTCACCTATAGAAATGATGGAATGGCATTTTTAATAGATTGTGAGTTTTGGAATTGAATCTATCCATGCTCAAATTCCAACACTGCCATTTATTATTTTAGCTGTGTGACACTGGGTTCGTTATTTAAACATTATATTGCTTTTTTTTAAAGCTTGGGGGACAGGCTAAGAATTAGACTCATTACAAAAATATATATATATATAATTATATAATTTCAATTTCTTGAAATCCTAACCCAGGTTTAATGAGAGATACAGCGTAGAATACATCACAGTGTTTGAGGTGGTGTTGTCACATTAAACAGCTATTTTGTAAGTACTTTAGATTGACTTTATTTATAATTATTGTTACTCTAATTCATCTCTAATTACTACAATTACCTCATTTATAATTAGGGCACTAAAAACCCAATTAAGGTCCCAATTAAAGGCTAAGACTGGCTGGTTTCCAACTTTTGAATTGAGACTGAAGAAAGAGGTGGTGAGGAGCAATCTCAAAATAGCTGCTAAGACATCAAGGGCTTCCTTCACTTTACAAATAATGAAGTATCTGAACAAATGTGCCAATAATTCAAGTAGAGGCACAATGGTCTAATATTTACCCCTCATGCATTATTGCATAGATATTTAAAAAATAACTATTTCACGTTTTCCTATGTCCTGTTTCATTACTTGGAAACTATTTAACAAAGTAATATTTTCTGATTTTGATTTCTGATAGTGGCATTTTCAGATCTACTTACGGTCTGAATTTCTTGAGTCTTTTAATTTTTTAGTTATACTTTTAGTGGATTATCATCATCATCATCATTATCACCCCTTTTAAATGTGTTTAAATATCCCAAGAATGCTAGAATTCCAAATAACAGAATCCATCTATCTCAATTTTACTCAGTCTTTGTAAACTTACTCCAAGCATTACATATACTTTCTATTATGCACTAGGTCACAAGGGTCACTGAATTTTTAAAAATATTGAGCAAAAACAAAATTTATTTCTTTGCCAGTTTTTAGTAGTCCTCAGCAATCAAAGTAAAATGACTAAAGAATGTAAAATAGGTGTTTATTATACCACACTATTTGCTGGAAGCTGTTTTCAGTGGCCTCATTTCCAGAAATACCTGAAACAGATCATCATGAAACTATAAAACACATTGCATAGCCTAGGATGTGATGATGGGGACAGATCCTTTTTAAAACCTGTATGAAAACTCATTTTGTGAATAAGGAAGGTCATAAAACTGAGCACAAATATGCCAATAATCAAATACCTTGTAGAAATGGGAAAGATACCTGTATCTTTTTAAACACTTACAAAAATATATTTTATTTATTATTTATTTTTTTGACTGTGCTGGGTCTTAGTTGTGGCATGTGGGCTTCTTTGTTGCGGCATGCATGCGGGATCTAGTTCCCTGACCAGGGATCGAACTGGACCCCCTGCATTGGAAGTGCAGAGTCTTACCCACTGAACCACCAGGGAAGTCCTAAACCATTTAAATATAATATATTGAAACAAACTGGATTTCATTTCATCACCATAATTAGAAATCACATATGAACTTCTTAAGAGGAATTTACTTGGATCACACCAAAGTATTCATTCAGAATGAAGATTAATCTGAGTGACTGTGATCTCTGTGCCTTTTCTGCATAGTTATGCTTCAGTCTTACATGCTAAGGTTCATATTGTATATGAATATAAGGTGTATATATACATTTATATATATGATTAGATAGATAGATATTCTATGACTGATTTCAAGGCTACTTAAATGCAATATCAAGAGCTATTATTTGAAGAACCAGGAATAATACAGGCAAAATAATGTCATTATTTTTTTCATTACATTTAGACAGCTCACTCAGAAACACCTTCAAAATTTATGTAGCCAAAAACTTCTCCAAGGCATCTAAAATCCTACAGCTAATGCATATGTTTAAGATACAAGTTAATTAAAGCACAGGGACATACCCTGTTCTATGAAAACATAATGCCATGCAATCTTACTTGGAATCCAAGTTAATTGTCCAAGGATAACTAACATTTTAAAGGTGGAATGTAAAGCTACAGTACATAAGTTTGAATATGAGTTTTGAATATCATTACCTTGAACTTAAATGTTAAAAATATGAGATCCATGCCTGTCATTATGTTTTCGCTCCAGGATATAAAATGAATTGACTTAACCATGGATCATTTAAGCCCCATAATTCATTGTAACTAATTTAATATTATTCATCTTATCAAAAGAGAGAATTTTGAATGGTAGGAGAATATAATGTTTGAGATTCTGGTTACAAGACGCAGGCTACCTCAGTTTGGGGTTGCTTAAAAACAATCAGATGTTAGGGAAGCCATTTAATTACTCTGTTCTACAAATTTAGCTGTAAATAGAAGTATAATTGGCACTCAATCCCTACTTGTTTTGTGGATTAAATTATATAGATATAGATACAGATACATATACATATAGATACATGACAACTCCTTGTCATGTGGTACATTATATATATGTGTGTATATATATATATATATATTTATAATTATTACTATTACTCTTATTTTATTAGTATACTTAATACTGAATATAGGTAAGTCCACCCCAGAGGGATTTAAATTTCTACTGCCAAGAATACTGTGGGTGGAAGGAGGAAAGATAGTAGATGTAATATTAAACAGTGAAGCATAGGAGCACAAGAAAACTGTGTCCAATAAGACACAGTCACCCTTCTGTAAGATTGAGACAAAGAGGTGTTTTGTGTCAGCAAATAGCTTTGAGGAAAAATGTGAGTAAAGCACACACATGAAAGTTTTCTGAGCATAACCGTTACGAAGTTGGAAGTGAAACAGTGGAATTCTGGGTAAGCAAGACAGAGGTATGAGCAGGAATATTAAAAGCATGCAACCAAGAATAACTTCAAAGGACTCAGATCAGAGGATTGAAACCAATAACATTTTCTGTCTTTATAAGGAACTTTTGCCAAGAAAATTAAAATATTTAAAACTCTCCATTAATATGTCATGTTTAGGTATGTAGATAATATTCTACATGAACTCTCAAATATATGTGTTGCAATGAACATTTAATCTATAGTAAAGAAACTATATATCAATACAGAATTTAAAAATAATAATAATAGCTAATTTTTGTTAAGTGCATAGTTTTTGTTAGGGCTGTAATAAGCATATTACAGGAATTATCTCATTTATCTATCCACAAAAATCCTGTACAGTAAGGACACTGTCAGATCTCTTCTTGAGTCGACTTTATTGACATAATTTACATACCATAAAATCCACCCTTTTAAAATGTATAGCAGCTCAATGAGTTGTGAAAAGTATGTATAAATGTGTAACCACCACTATTAATATATTACTCCTATTTAATAGCAATAAAATATGTAATCAAAATGTAAAAGTACTATACATGATAGCACCCAAAATATGTAATATTTTGCCAATAAATATAATTAAATACGTACAAGACCTATACACTGAAAACTACAAATCATTGCTTAGAGAAACAAAAGTACGCTTAAGTGAAGTGACTTTTCCATGCTTATGGATCAGTAGAATGCATATTGTTATATTCCTTTGCTTGGCTCTGACAAAGTAGTGCCATTTTGGTTATAAGCAGAAATGAATCTTTGAAAAGAATTTTTTATCCTGTAGATGGAATCAGCTTTTGTGTCTACGTGGTCCCATTGATTGATCAATATGTTTACATGATTTCCAACATTTTTAGGATAATTCCTCTAGCATTTCATTGTCCGATAGTTTAGTCTCCTTGAGCCACAGTTAATATTTTTCTTAACGCCCTCCATGGCATTAAGACACTCCATGGCAAATGTCAGTTTGAAGAGCTCACTTAGCCCTTCAGGCCACTAATGCAAGTCATTCGTGTTTCTGCCGCAGTTCTGTGAGTGACAACCACACCTCTTTGCGTCCCAGAAAGTACATACCTCACATGGTGCCTGTTACACTACAAGGGCAGATGACTGCTTTATTATTGGTTCCTGGTGAAATATTAAATTGCTGAGCAAGCTTAATCTTAGCATTTCTTTATTGCAGTGGTATAGAAGTCTCATTTCTATTGAAGATGAAACTTTAATATTAAAATTGATTTTGGATATGGATCTACAACAAAATTGACAAAGTTCCTTTCACGTGCAGCAAAAATGTCTAAATGTTACACTCATAGTTTTTTCATATTGTAGGAGATGCATGAAAACTCCTTAGTGATAGGGAAAAGGCCTCTGGGACCTTAGATGTCAGTTATAAAAGACAGATTGTTATACTTATAAATTTGTCTCTCTTGGAACTGACATCCAAGGTCCCAGAGACTTTTTTTTCCATTCACTGATGATTTTTTATGCAATTCCTACAGCATACTGTATTCCATTATTTACAAGAAATGTTCAACCATTCATATTACAGAGACAGCCAGACACCTTGTCTGCTGCTAAAGAATGGAAGGGAGATGTAGAAGGGAGGGCACAATGTAACACACCTATTAATGTTAAAAAAAAAAAACCACACATAGAGTTAATTACAAAGAAAGTTACTTGCTATGTTAATATATTCAAGTATTGAGTACATGTCGTGTATCTAATTTAGAATAAAAGATGAATAATGCTATGATCTGTGATGATTTTTTTGGTAAAAGTCATTTGAGCTAGTTAGCTTTCAATAATTTCAAAAAAATCAAACTGATTTTTTTCTCAATGCCTTTGTGGCTTTGTTCTGATAATCAATAAATGATATCTTTGAAGTTCAAATATAATTAATATAATCATAGGTCTCCACACCAATGTAACAGGTAAACATAAAACTGATTTTTGTTTTTACCATAATCATCATGTTGAAGATTAGTCAACCAATTTTCTTGGGGAAGTTCAGTGTATTCAAATCCAAATCTGTTTGTCTTAATATAATACACTCTTTAATTCTCTACTGAGAATGGTGTCTCTATAGGAAGACCTTGGTTGGATCATTAAGGAAGTTTCTGACTTGGAGGCTATACATAGCCTCAAATGTCATATTCATTCATAATAGTAAAATGTGCTTATTTATTTGCCTATTTATCTGTGATTTCATATAACACCAAAAATATTTTTAAAATATTATTTTCTTGTTACTGAAGTATATTAACAATGGGTTGTTGCCAATAGTCACAAGTTGTACTCTCTAGGCAAGCACTAATTTTTTATTATTTCAAAAGAGCGGTGGAGTAGAAATTTTGGGACACCAACCAATATTAGCAGAAACTAACCTTATATTTCTATGTAAAAAAAAGTGCACACTATATTTACATATTAATTTTGGTTTAGCCCTCTGATTCCCTCTGATTATTTCAGTTTTATGCTTGTAAAGAAAATTCTTCTTTTTTTCCCCTGTGTTCAAGCAAAACTGGAAATCTGAACTTTTAGAGAGTAAATCCAAATAATTTGTCACTCAATACAGAACCTATTTCAAAGTGGTAAGATGTGCTTACTCTGCTTATGACCTTTTTCAAATAAAAAGTATTGATTGATGACTTCCAATCATATCAATTGTTTCATATAAGAGATTTGTTGAGAAAGTCTTCTGTTCTCCAATAGCAACTTTAAATTATGAAGGAGATTTAATGGAAGAAATTATTAAGCATTATAATTTTCAGTATTATAATGATGAGAAAATTACAGTTTTGGTACAGGAATTTTTATTAGTGGGATTTATTTGAAAACTAGAGTGATAGTTGGATGCTTGGATTTTCATCTTTCATTACCAAGAAAGAAGGAAAAATAATAACTAATTAATTAAATGTTGAATGTTAAAGGATGTCAGGATTCTAACTGGGAAATTTGACCAGGGGTCTCTGGGAAAATCATATTTTTCTTTTGTATTTGGTAACTATTTTTATTTATATGTTAAAGGTATTTGAAAGCACAAATTTTCTTGCTTTATTTCTTTATTTTGTTCTTATATAAGTTTTCTTCTGTGTAAAGGGTAGTTGTTATATCTCCATAACTGCTTTCTCACCTCAATTTTTTTATAAATTATTAATCGTATGGACATTAGCTTTAGAAAAATTTACACTCAGCTTCAAAATACTGACTTTCCACATCTCATAACAGTTTTCCCTGAGGATAGACATTTTCCTTTTTTGTTTGCTTCCACAATACTAGTGCTTTTTACTGTCTTCTGTCTCAGCCTATATTATACCCTGTTGTCATTTTCTTATCACTTCTCTAAATCTCATATTTTCTTCTTTGACCACTCTCACATCCAAATGAGGGTGTCTCTAAGGACATTTTACTAAATTATCTTCATGCCTCTTTTTATTTGCATCCAGTCTTAATAGTTTTACCTGCTTTCACGACTTTAAAAATCATTTCAATTTTGATGACTTGTAAATATTTATCGTGGGTTTCCTTATCCTCACATCTTTGACAACTTCCAAAACTGCATTCCTAGGTTTAATAGCAGCATTTGAATATACTGATGCTAACTCAAACTCAGTGACTCCTACAATGAACCCATCATATGCAATCCAAAGTTGATATTTTTATTATTATTTAACCATTTTGTCAATGATAACTTGGATCCAATCCTAATTAAACTACACTTCTACTTAATGCAACCAGTTACAAAGTGCTTCTGATTATTTTTCTTTGTGAAATTAATGTTATTTTCCATGTTTTTCTGCCAAAAATAACTGTCCAGTCTCTCATCAGCTTGCTCCTCCTAAATCATGTCTACTTTGAAACACTGTTATACAAATACTTTGCATACCATTAGCAGACTAATTTACAAAAGATGCTATTTCCTTAGTTTTGCTGTAATCCATTTCCCATTATTTTCTTATCTATTCCTAAGCTGCAAACGCATAATTCTACAAGCTGTGATGTAGCTAGCTCAATCAATGTCTGCCTCAGTGATTTTGTTCACACTACGTTTACAAACCACTATTCTAATGTGGGTAGTAATAGTCCCCAGATGGAATCAAGGATAGTATTATAAAGCAAAACAATTAATGATGTTTGTTTTACATGATATAATGACAGTGTCCAAAACTTTTAATTATATTGGCACAGTGAGTGCCAAAGGATGGTCAACAGCTCCTGATACAAAAATCTTAACTTACATGGCTGTAAATTATAACACTGAAAATGGGTAAAATGTTTCAGATAGGTAGGAGAAAATGAATTAGTCGAAAGCTTTGATTGACAGATTGTGAGTCGGGTGCTTAGTTTATGTAGTACTGTTATTCTTTTTGACTCCAGATGTTTCAATTGCACTTCTAAATTTAGGAACTTTCTGACCTTATGAATATTGGTAGAAGGCAGAGCTTGTGTTCCATGAATAAGTTGAACATGACAAATAATGAGGACAGTAATGATAAAAATAGTAAATGAATGATAATGATAATGTTGGAAAGTAGCTAATACTAATTGAGCCCAATATTCTGGACATTTGTTAGAGAATTTTACATTAATTAAATAATTGAATCTTGCCTGTGACCCTTTTAGGTAGTTGCTATTATTCCTAGTTTGTGGATGAAGAAAGTGAGGTACAGTAAGTAACTCTCTCAACTCACAGAGCTTATGAATGGTAAAGGATTTCAATACCAGTTCTTAATTGATATGCTCTACTCTTATTAAAACATTACTTTTCTACCCTCCTTACAGCTAGAGGGATGGCTCCCTCAATCAGATACTCCCACCATGAATTTTCATTTGTGAATTAATGATAAAGGGAAAGATGATTGTAATCAATATTCTCTAATGAAGAATGGTTGATGTTCTGCGACGAGTGGCAAAATGGTTTGATTTTTAATGTCTCTTGTAGAGGTAAAAATATTTATGGAATACAAAGTATAAAATATTTGCATAATATACAAAAGTCTAGCTTGATTTGCATAAATTTAATAATTCTAGGTCTAGCAAATTGAATTTATATTTGACATTATACATTAGAGTCACAGTCCTTTGCCAACTTCCAGACATCAGATCGTAGACTCAGAGTCCTTTCAATAATTGGGAGGACAAATAACCTTGAGGAAGACTTCTAAATTGATCATAAGGACATTCTGTGAATCATCTACTAGTTTTCCCAAGGAAGAAACTTTTCTCTTCTTTTCTCTGTATACAGAGGAAAATAAATAGCCAGACCTTATGAGGATTTTTGTAAACTACTTCCCATGGATCTTGAATGCCACTACAGTTCACCAGAAAGAGCAGTGTTTGATGGGCAGCAGATGATAAATGGACTTGTGACATAAGTTCTACTCAAGGTAAGATACAATAAGGTATCCATAATGTAATTATTTCTGCAGTTCCTGTGTATATTGTTTGACTAGCTATGCTCAGCAACTGCCACAATCCCTGCATTGCTGTCTATGACTTATAGAAGGAATTAGGGCTCATATGAAAGAAAGCAAGGGGGAAGCCTTTAAAATGTTCTCTTTCTGCCACAATGTAGGTAAAAAGCAACCTCAGCAGAATTATAGACAACTGTTGTATTATCAATGTCTCGAAAGATACAGGAGTGGTGATTTTCATTTTAACCTTATTGAACTTTACAATTCCATGAAGAAGACCTAAGTAGCCGAGCTAGGTCAGCTACTGTGTTTTATGTCACAGTTTAGTACACAGACTTAAATATTTCACCAGCCTAAGAGTCATGTCTTGGGGCTTCCTTTGTGACGCAGTGGTTAGGAATCCGCCTGCCAATGCAGGGGACCAGGGTTCTAACCCTGGTCCGGGAGGATCCCACATGCCGCGGAGGAACTAAGCCTGTGTGCCACAGCTACTGAGCCTGTGCTCTAGAGCCTGTACTCTGCAACAGGAGAAGCCACCACAATGAGAAGGCTGTGCACCGCGGTGAGGAGTAGCCCCCACTAGCCGCAGCTGGAGAGGGCCCTCGCGCAGCAATGAGAACTCAATGCAGCCAAAAATAAATAAATTTATAAAAAAACAAGAAAAAAAGAGTCATGTCTAAAACATGTGGAATAGTGGTAAGCTGACATGAAAGGATTATAATTGGAGGTTTACAACAATCCCTGCCTTCTTTACAAAATAAATATTTACCTTTTGAAAAACACCTCTTGGATCGCTAATGAGTACAGGTGGCGAACCGCTTGACTTTTGACCTTCTAACTATTTCTAAAATTGGGAAAGTCCAACTACATTCCATTATTCAGTGATAGTGACATATCTTGGATTAGCCAGGAAATCCCTAAAAGCACAAACAATTTACACAAGCAGTTGTTTTACACTCCCTGTATGTCTATTTCTGTTGTACTGCCACTATGCATCTAAACCATACCACTTGTCTTTTGTTATATTCTCAGTAGTTCATTGTCTCTGGATTAATAATACTGAAGCTAATTTTCAGAGAGTTCTGCACAATATTCTGGCACAAGCCAGAAGGAGTAGCCCTGAAGAATGATAGAGATAGAAAATCCTCTTACTGGATGAAATTTTGAGTTATGCTTCTCATGATATATGTTTCATTAAGGAAACATGGTCCAAAGTAAAAATGTACATTGATTCATGGGATATAGCTGATAAATGGCCAGGAGGTAAAGAATTTGGGAGGAATTGTGACAAAGAAATGAGTGCACAAATAAGTAAATAGACCTCTTCTTAGGCCACAAATTCAGATATTTGTCTTCTGGGAATAGCCACCAAAAGACTCCTACTTACTAATTATGCAGAGGCACATGTGATAAAGGATTTATACTTCAAGATTATAAAAACATTCAAAACTGTATAATAAGGAAACAACCCAATTAAAACAGAGGCATAATATTTGAACAGACCCTTGGCTCAAAAGGATAGATGGAAGCCAAATAACACATAAGATGTGAAACATCATTAGTCATTTACAAAATACAAATTAAAACAATAATGAGATAGCGTTGCACATCTATTAGATTGCTAAAAGAAAAAAGACTGACAAATCTAAGTGCTGAAGAGGTTTCAGAGTGACTGGGAATCTCATACACTATTAACTGGAATGCAAAATATTACTACAAATTTTTTGCTTGACACTTTCTTAAAAAATATAAAATTGCAACTATGATATAATGTAGTCATTTAGTTCAAAGTATTTACCAACGGGAAATAAAATTGTAAATGCACATAAAAGTATGTACAGTGATGTTTCTAGCAGTTTTATATATAATAGCCCAAAACTTCAAAGATCTGTTAATAGATACATGAAGAGAAAAATTGTGGTAGTTTCATGTAAATAGTATTACCCAGAAGCACTAAGGAATGAATTGAACTATTGAAACATGTAACTAAATGACTGGATCTGAAAATAATTATACTGAATGAAAGAAGCCCAAATTAATTATGCTGGATGAAAGAAGACCAAAAAGAGGAGGTCTGAAGTATTTTGTTTATATAAAACTCTAGAAAATTCAAAGTGTTCCACATTAGCAGAAAGCATATTACAATTGTCTGAAAATGGAGAGGGGGCTTAAGGGAATCAAAAAAGGACACAATGAAAATTTAGGAGGTAATGGATATGTTCATTGCCTTGATTAAAAACATTTTAAGTATTATGTGAGATAATTTTAAATAAACAACTCTGGGAGAGTTAAATTTACAGAAAAATTGCAAAGATACAGCAAGGAGTTCTCATATACCTCAAACCCAGTTTCCCCCATTATTAACATCTTAATATGATAAATTTGTTACAATAAATGAACCAATATCAATAGCTTATAATTCAAGTCCACACTCTTTTTATACCTTAGTTTTTTTCCTTAATGTCTTTGTTCCAGGATCTTACCCAGGATAGCACATTATCCTTTACTTGGAATGCAAGTTAGACATTACCTAGCCTAACATTATATTTTACAGTTTAGGAAAAAACCCGTGTTTCTGGACTCTATTGGGGTTCTAGGCTTATATTCACCCTTTACTGTGATGTGAACGGGAGAAACAATGACTATTTTCATAGGTTTCACATTCTGAAAACATAGCCACAGTCATTTCTTTGGCAAATGAAATGTTTTAATGTGAATTTATCCTTGAAAAGGAGTCACTTATTCACAATGGTCAGTTGTAGCAATTGCTATATTTTCACAGTGAACAACAATTCTTTTTACTAGCCTATAACTGCATTCATGTCATTGACCAAGGCAAAACAAGACAAAACAACAACCAGGAAAACAGCTCATGTCTCTGCAGTAACTGATTCTTGCTTGTACTCTGAAGTTGTGTCCATTAATGGTACTGAAACTTTCTGAACAAAAGGCACATTGGTAATTAACCAATTATTATATACATGTTATATATCTTATAAAAGGAGAATTAGAGGGTACTATGACTATATAAAAACTTATGTCTACCTTAATTTTCTAGCTGTAAAATATGTGCATACTCTTTCTGCCAATTACTACCATGTCTTTTTCATCTCTTGCTATCAGTTACAACTACTGGTCTAACCAGGAATTGTATTCTTTTGCTTTTTCTTATTAATAGATAAAATAGAATCACTTCCATTTATTAACATATTTCCTCCTTTTTAAATACACATTTCCTTCTTAATATTGTGACTAATTGAGATCTTAAATATATTAAAACCATCTGCTTCTTCCACTGCTTGCTGTGCTAGTTTAATTTGATTATAAGGGTTTCAGGTAAGCCTAGGTAAACACTCTTTAGACTTATTCCTTATTTTAATTTCACTTATGTTAGAAGTGCCTATTGTTGCTTATTTTTAAAAATTTGTTTAATTCAATAATGATCATATGTTCATATTCTCACTAAGTCAATTAGACCACTTCCACTCCTTATTAAATGGATTCTCCAATGTAGGGAAGCAGTAATCTTTCTTTTTTTATTGAAATATAGTTGATTTACAATATTATATTAGCTTCAGGTGTATAGCATAGTGATTCAATATTTTTATAGGTTATACTCCATTTAAAGTTTTAAGGAATCATGTCTACATTTCCCAGAGCTGTCTAAATTTCTTTGTTTTTTATTTATTTTATAAATAGTAGTTTGTATCCCTGAATCCAATGCCTCTATCCTGCCCCTCCCCCCTTCCCTCTCTCCACTGGTATCTGCTTATTTGCTTTCTATATGTGTTGAGTCTTTTTCTGTTTTTTATGTGCATTCATTTGTTTTACTTTTTTTAGATTCCACATATAAGTGATAACATATAATATTTGTCTTTCTCTGTCTGACTTATTTCACTAAGCATATTAATTGCTAGGTCTATCCATGTTGTTGCAAATGGCAGAATTTCATTCTTTTTTATGGCTGAGTAATATTCTATCATATATATATATATATATATATATATATATATATATATACACACACACACACACACACACACACCCCCCACACACATCTTTCTTAATTCATCTGTTGATGAACATTTGGGTTGCTTCCATATCTTAACTATTGTAAATGATGCTGTTATGAACATTGGGGTGCAAGTATCTTTCTGAATTAGTGTTTTATTTTCTTCAGCAATATACACAGCACTGGAATTTCTGAATAATATGGTAGTTCTACTTTTAGTATTTTTAGAGACCTACATACTGTTTTCCACAGTGGCTGTACCAATTTATATTCCCACCAACAGTGTACAAGGGTTCCCTTTTCTAAATATCCTTTACAACATTTATGGTCTTTTTGATGATAGCCATTCTAACGGGTGTGAGGTGATATCTCATTGTGATTTTGATTTGCATTTCTCTAATAATTAGCAGTGTTGAGTATCTTTTCATGTGCCGGTTAGTCATTTGTACGTCTTCTTTGGAAATATCCTTCAGGTCTTCTGCCTATTTTTTAATCAGGTTGTTAATGTTTTTTTTTTTTTTTTTTTTTTTTTTTATTGAGTTGTCTGAGTTGTCTATATATAGCTTCTTTTTTTTAATGCAACATGCAAACTTTATTTAACAAAACTTACAGGTAAAGTCAAACAGGCAGTTATATTAAGAGAAAAATTGACATATATGTATATGTATGTGTGTGTGTATATATATATATATATATATATGATAAGACCCCTTATGGGTCATATCATTAGCAAATACTTTCTACCATTCAGTAAGTTGTCTTCTCATTCTGCAGATGGTTTCCTTTGTTGTGCAAGAGCTTTTAAGTATAATTAGTTTATTTTTGCTTTTATTTATTTTGCTCTAGGAGTTGGATAAAAAAAATATTGCTCAGTTTTTTGTCAAAGAGTGTTCTCCCTATGTTTTCTTCCAGGAATTTTACAGTTTCAGGTCTTACATTTAGACCTTTAATTCATTTTGAGTTTATTCTTATATATGGTATGAAGAAATGTTCTAAGCTCATTCTTTTACATACAGCTGTCCAGTTTTCCAATATTTGCTTTGTATGTTTAGGTGCTCTTGTATTGGGTGCCTATATGTTAATGAGTGTAATGTCTTTTTCTTGTATTGATCCTTTTATCATTATATAATGCCCTTCTTTGTCTTTTGCTATAGAGTTTGTTTTAAAGTCTATTTTGTCTGATATGTGTATTGCTACCCCCACTTTTTTGTCACTTCCATTTACATGAAATATATTTTTCCATCCCCAATTTTCAGTCTGTGTGTGTCTTCAGATCTGAAATGGGTCTCTTGTAAGCAACATATAGATAAATCTTGTTTTTTTTTTTAATCCAATCAGCCACCCTATGTCTTTTGATTGAAGCATTTAGTCCATTGACATTTTAATTGATTATTGATAGACATGTACTTATTGACAGTTTACTACTTGTTTTCTGTGTGTTTTTGTAGTTCTTCTCTGTTCATTTCTTCTTCTTTTTGTTTCTTCCCTAGTGGTTTGATGATTTTCTTCAGCAGTAAGCTTGTGTTCCTTTTTTTTTTTTTTTTAGTATTTGTATATCTATTGTAGGTTTTTGATTTTTGGTTACCTTGGGGTTCATATATGTTTGACCTACAATTACATCTACTTGTTTTAACCTAGTAGTCATTTAAGTTCAAACACATTCTAAAAGATCTACAGTATTCTTGCTTCTTGTCATACCGTTTTCTTTTCCACTTAGAGAAGACTCGTTTAACATTTCTTTTAGGGTAGGTTTAGTATCAATGAATTCTTTTAGTTTTGTTTCTCAGAAAAGGTCTTTATCTCTCCTTCAATTCTAAATGATAATCTTGTTGAGTAGGGTATCCTAAGTTGCAGACTTTTCCCTTTCAGCACTTTGAATATCTCATACCACTCCCTTCTGGCCTGAAAAATTTCTGCAGAAAAGTCAGCTGATAGACTTATGGGGACCCCCTTGTATATGACTCTGTTTTTCTCTTGCAGCCTTTAGAATTCTCTTTTTATCTTTAACTTTTGACATTTTAATAATGATATGTCTTGGTGTGGGTCTTTTTGTGTTCATCTTGTTTGGATTCTCTGTGCTTTCTGTACCTGGATATCTGTTTCCTTCTTCAGGTTTGGGAAATTTTCTGCCATAATTTTATCAAATACATCTTTTACACCCCTCTCTCTCTCTGCTCCTTCTGGGACCCCTATAATGTTAATGTTGGTATGCTTGAAGTTATCTCAGAGATCTCTTAAACTGTTCTCTCTCATTATTTTTTCTTTGTTTTCCTTTTTTCTGGTCTGATTGGGTGATTTCCATTATTCTATCTTCCAGATCATGTATGTGTTCTTCTGTATTACTTAGTCTGCTATTTATTCCTTCTATTGTGTTTTTCACTTTAGTTATTGTATTCTTCAGTTCTGCTTGGTTCTTTTTTATATTTTCTAGTTTCTTGTTAAAATTCTCACTGTGTTAATCTATTCTTTTCTGCAATTCAGTTACCATTCTTATTACTAATGCTTTGAATTCTTTATCTGGTAAATTGTTTATTTCTGTTTTATTCTTTTTGTCAGGATTTTTCTCCTGTTCTTTCAATTGAGACCATTTCTCTGTCTTCTCCTTTAGCTTAACTTTCTCTGTCTCTATGAATTTAGGTGAAACATTTACCTCTTGTGGACTTGAAGTGGTGCCCTTATGTGGTAGTGTCCCTATATGGCCTGTGTGTGCCCAGTGCCTTTGGTGGGAGAGCTGGATTTAATATGAACACAAGTCACATCCTTCCTTAGAGTGTGCTGGCAGCTATCACCTGGGTAGGAGGTGGGGATTGAGATAGAGGATCTAGAGCTGGAGCTGGGTGTTTGGCACAGCCTCCTCTCTGCTCAGTGTCTGTCACCACCTTATTGGGAGCAGAGTCTGATCCCAAGTTGCTGGAGCAGAAGACCTGAGGTTTGAATCTGAGCTGGGTCAGTCCCTTTTAAGTGTGTGTCCTCCCCTCTCCCAGCTCTGGGATCCTTGACCCAAAGGGGAGCAGTGCTGAAGCAAGAGAGGCCTGTGTGAGCTCTCCTGTGTGACTGGGTAGAGGCTGAGGTGGATTGGCCACAAACAGAGGTCCAGGCTGTCTCCAATGTTCTGTCAGTGCAAGTGCCAGCAATGGCTGCCCCAGCACTGCTCAGATGCAGCCTCAGGTCTGAGTTTCCTTTGTCCCTCACAGTCGATCACTATCCCCAGCCACTGCCAGCCTTCCATGTTGTGGAGCTATGCCACAGGGCAGGCAAGATCTGCGTGGGTTCTCAGCATGTACCTGGGTGGTTGGTCTCAGAGATTGGGACTGTCTCTGATGTGCTGTCTGAGTAAGGGCCACCAATGTCCAACCCCACCCCACTCAGATGCCACTCTGGTCTGAGTGACCTGAGTCCCATGGCTGAGCTCTCTCCCTGGTCATGGCCACTGTTTGTCCGGTGTGAAGGTGTGATGTGAAGTAATCATGGCTGGAGTGTTCACTTGGCTTAGGCTAGGCCACACGCCATGGTTGTCATGGGATACAGGCAGCTGCTCAAGCAGCCCTCTTCACCCTGCTTTGGTAGCAAGCCAGCACACGTGCACTCCTATAAGTGGAGTCCAGGCTTTCCACAGCCCTCCTGTTAGACCCACCAGCCCTCCAACCGGCCAAGGGGGCTTGTCTTCCCTCTGTCAGATCCCAGGGCTGGGGAGCCCATTTTGTGGTATGAACCACCCACTCGCCAGGGGAGATCTTCACCCCTGTGATCTCCTTTTTCCTCTGAGTCCCTTCTCAGGGTCACAGGGCCCAACCTGACCACTTCTCTTCCTTCCTACTCTATTCTCTGTTGATCTTTCTCACATCCTTACTTGTACAGGAGTCTTTCTGACAGTTTCTAGTTAGTTTTCATTGAGAATTTTTCCACATGTGGATGGATTTTTGATGTATTCTTGGAGAAGGTGAGTTCCATATCCTCTTACTCCATCATCTCTTTCAATTTCATAATCTTTTTAGAAGTATTCATATACACATTGACACAATGTTTTCAAAGTACCTGCCATGCTCTTTGATGCCATTTATGTGCATAAATGTCTGTGCCACAAATTGTATAACTTTCCTTACTTTTAAATACTGACCCTTAATTGTAGTCTAATTGTTAGTTTGTATGAGAACTATGATACTGAGAATTTTTTTGTTGAGTCTATTGAGTGTATATCACCAACATTTTAAATAACTCTTTCCACTTATAGGTGGTCAGTTTATTCTCTAACTCCACTTGCTTTCTCACACACTCTTATCAAATGAAATTTGTTTGTAGCTGATTTCTTATTCCATTTCTTTGGCTAGATCATCACCACAGGGGTAAGTCATACTTTGAGCATTTGGCACAGTGACAATCAATAAGTTTTCATCTACAAAGCTTTTTACCAACATTCACTTTGGAAGTGTGTATTACTAAGATTATTTATTCATAGATATCTGAATATAAAACATAGAGTGACATAATTTATGTTGGAAAATTGCTGAAAAGACTAAACACTAAGTCTGAAGAGCTAAAAATATCAGAGTCACATAATGGAGAATAGAAAATATAAATAAGGAAGTGTTTTTGAAACATGTAAATGATTACATTGTTCATTTTCTACTGTCTAACATCATTATAGGAGCCTCTATCAAACCGAGGCTTTTTTTTTTTGGTAATTTACATGCAGACCAATTCATGCTAATTGAAAGGAAAATAATCCCAAGTAAAGTCAAAAACATATAAATCTGCTATATTTGATCTGATTCAGGCTATTTTGGGGAGATAATTTTTCTTGCATCTCTTGGATTTCTGAATGGTTTTGTTAACCTTGTTCTAGACTATGTTCCCAAGGATGTTTGTGTAACAAACAGTTTTGGATGATAAAAATGGTGAGTCCCTCCAGGGAAGAGAGTGGATTTATTTCCTAAAGAAGAAACTAAAAGTAATGTCTGCAAAGTTTGTCAATAGCCTCCCTTATAAGATTGGGGGTTTCCTAACCTTGATATTCCTCTGCTGTGACACACTGCTGTGTGTACAGAATCACTTAGACTTCTATGCTTAGACAACAGGTCTTGGGCAGTAAGGGGAACTGATGTGAACTTGAAACTCATGCTTCCTGCTGTGCCATGAGTAATAAATTCCTTTGTCTCTGGTCCAAGAGTCTTGTGGTTTCTGTCAATATCTATAAAACAGTGGCAGGCTAAATTATTAGCTTGTAAGTAGGCTAAAATCTCAGACCCTTCACAGCTCCAGACAACTATAAACAGATATATTCCAAGAACCTCCTCTACTACACCAAAAATATATCTTGTCAGGACTTTTTCCAGAAGCAAAACTAAGTTATGAATAGAAATATGCTGTCATTCATTTAAAAAAAAATAAAAGGAAGAAAAGAAAGAAAGAAAGGAAGGAAAAAATAATGAAAGTAAAAGAAGAAACAAAGAAAAAAAAATGACTTTTCATTTGTTATTTAATCATTAAGCAAATCTAAGAAGCATCTACTCCATCCTAAGCATTCTTCAAGATAATACAGTAGAGAACAGAATGGACATGGTACCAAGTTTACATAAGGAAACATAAGGAAAATCAACAGATGATGACATGTACCATGAAAGAAATGAAGGTGATTGGAGGGGATGTGATTAAGGGAGGGCTACATTAGACAGAGTGATAATAAATTCCTTCTTAACTCTGAGAGATTTAATCTGGGAGCATAGTTTAGTAAAAAAGCCCCTGGATTCCAGTGATGAATCTGATATTTATTAGTTGTGATATCTCTGCAAGGAGATAAAGACTGTCATACTGATTGATATCTTCTCTAATTGTAATACTGACACATTGTAAACATATTTTGATATTGTAGAACACATAATAAAAGTTTGAGTTTGCTAGTAATACTTATACTACCAGAATTCTGTTCACAGACTTTTTTTTCAAGTAAACTAAATGTTGACATGACCATCTTTTGTTTTTGCTTTTATGAATTGGATATTTTTTACAAGTATCAGTATGATTTCCTTATGTCATAAGTCACTGTGGCCAAGTCAAGCTGTCTTTGATAAATAAGCTCTTGAAATGTCTCTGGATTATTGTTTTGTACATATTGTCTTAGAGTCATTCTGAGATGTAAGTGTGAGATTGTTGTAGAATGAACACTACCCTAGGACGAATCAAGGAAGCTAAAGAGCTTCTCCTTGTTTTAGATTAGACATTGTTTTCTCTTCTGTTTTCTATTTCTCTTGAAAAAAGAAAAAAAAAGAGGAGGTTTATATAATTGAATCTTTGCTAAGGGGAATTTGGGCTATACAGAAATTGTTTTCTCTATTATATGATTTAGAACTTTTGAAATAAAGATTTCTATTTAACAATAGCAAAAGGCTCTTCTAAATTACTTTGAATATCCTCAAATCACAAAACCATAAATGCATAGACCTCCTAGTCTCATGTTCAAATCCAGAGACCTATTTCTTGTAATGTAATACAATTTGAATTTTCATTCTTGATCATAAAGAAGATTATTAGAGAGGAAAAGCCTGCATATTTAATTTTGGATTTAATAAACAATGTGATATTATAGATTCAAAAGATGTTATAGGTTAAAATTTTAAAGTTTACATAGAATTTATTCCTTGTTGAAAATACAAATTTAATTTACACATATTACAGCTAAGGATAATACAACAAAATTAAATAAATAAACAATTTTCTAATGGCCACATGACTAGTAAATTTAAAGTGAGATCTGTAAGTTTGGCCTTCTTTTTTCTTGACCAAGGCCATTCTTATTGGTCCTTCTTTCACTGATATGATATTTGTATTTCATACATCAGAATCATCTCCGGTGCTTGTTGAAAATTCAGATTTCTAGGACCCCAAGAGATATGTTGACTCTGAATTTGTATAATAAGACTTAGAAACATGCATTTTGATAAGCTTTTTTTCAGGACCTTATGTGTACTTGGAATGTGTACAACCACTGAATTAATTAATTAAGCTTTTTTCAGGACCTTTTGTGTATTTGGAATGTGTAGAACCTGAATTAATACAATGAAAATTAAATGCCTGGGCTATTAGTATTATCTGAAATTGTAATTTATATAAATAAAACAATGAATACATAAACAATTGAGTGTTCTTTTTGAATTCATTGGTAAACTTCTCTTTATCTTGCAATTAAAATTAATTTTTAGTCAATAATTTTGCTGGCAAGGTCCGTAGAAAATGGCAAATGGAATGAAATGTGTATACATACACAGACACACACACACACACACACACACACACACACCCTTGAAGAGCTCAAATAATAGGATTCTACGTAGTGATAAATAAAAAGTTATAAATAGTGAATAATTATATAAAAGAAAGCAATTGATAATCATTTATTTTAAAAGTTATACTTCTGTTTATCATTTTTTGTATTTTATTCCTTAATCAGCTTCTAGAAACTTCTTTTGAAACTCAAAGCCAAAGGTTCTCTGTGGCTTCTCTTTATACTCTCTTCTCTGGGACAATGACCCTCAGTCTGTTGTTTTTTTTTATTTTTTTCTTTTCTTTTTTAAATGACATAATTTCTATGCAGTGAATTTCCAATAAAAATGTATGTTTACAGTTGGATAAATTAGCTTAGTTTTAGTGATGAAAATGAAGCTAAAATTATTGAGCTGGAAAATATGTCAGATAATATTTTTAAAACAATAGCTTGGTTCATAAGGAACAAAGTGTAACTCTGTGAAGTTAAATGATTATATTCCTGATAGTTTTAATTGCAAGATTATGAGAAGAAGGGAAGTTATTGTCATGATGGGAACTTTAACACAAGAAATAGCAAAAGAACAACCCAAAGGTAGTTGACAAAGAAAGCCGGGGTAATAATTGCAGCTGTAAAGACTAGTTTTGAAAAGAAAGCTAAGAACTAGAATTCTGTACCTTGGTCAAGTTGTTCAGTTGCTATAAGTCAGTTTTGCTCCCGTAAATTGGGGTAATGTCATAATATTCACAAATATTTATAGGGCATATGTGTTAGGTACTATCCTATTTGGTAGGGATATACTAGAGGAAAAAACATGATGAATATAAAGTCTTTAGAAATTCCAGGTATATAGAAAGCACTCAGTAAATCATGTTAAGGAAGATTATGCAAATGACGAATAAAAATTAAATATGCATAAATAGTGAGAAAGGGCTCCCTAGAGGTAGTATATAGCTACATAGAGATTTATAGTACAGAGAAAGAAGGCAGGGACATAATGAGCTGAAATGGGGTTCTGAGAAATAGGTTATTTTATGTAAGAACCCCCTGTAGTATGTACAGGATAGAATGGGGAGAAAATTAAGAAGAGCAGATCTAGCTCTTCTCAAAGGTTATAATTGAAGCTATCATGTCCTAAAATATCTATATGTATTTATGTGTTTGTGTGTGTGTATGTGTGTGTGTGTGTGTGTGTGTGTGTGTTTCAGGATGGGCAAAGAATGTGAGGCAGAGCAAGATTCAGAAAGAGGCTGTGGTCGTGAATGGAGACTGAGTAAGGCAGGTAACCAGTTAGTCTATGGACTAGAGATCACGGCAGAAAGCAAAATCTGAAAGAGCAAATCACACTGAGGTTTTGGGTTTTCTGTGACTCGAGGGATACATAGGAGCCCAAAGGTTACCCCTGAGGTCTTTGATCTTGACCTTAGTATTGGTTGGCAGGTGTTGGAGGAGGTCATTGAGAAGACATGATCTTGGGTTGACCCAAGACCTGGACTCAGGTAACTGGAGGCTCCTCACCCCCTCCCCCATCCTTGGAATGTGCATTCTGCCCAGCATTCCCTCAGTAGGAGCAATTCCAGGAAGAGAGCCTTGAGAGGGTAAGGTGTTGTTGTGACCATTTGGATTGAATATGTGACAGAACCTAGCTGAGGCCTCTGTATAAACTTTTAAAATTTTGGCTGGCAGTGTGGAGACCTACTCATCTTGTGGTGCCCAAGACAAGCCACGTGTATAAATTCCTTTGCTTATTAAACATGCTGCCTGTCAATCTGGAGTGTTTGGCTTCTTTATTCAGTCTCTACTTGCCTTCCATGTACTGGGACCAGTTTCAAATTTCACCCTTGAACACCCCAGTTTGGGAACCAACAGCAGGACAAAAATCTTAATCTGAAATGTGGAGAATAAAGGGACTGGAATTTTGCAAGTATTTCCAATGTGAATGGATTCTCAGGGGACTCCATTTCAAGTGGACACTCTTCAAGGACTGAGATCGATTTGGATCAGGATGTTTCTCTCAATAGACTCAACGTAAGGCATTAGGAAGAATACAAAAGATCCTATAAATTTGCCAGTTTGTTATTTAAAGATGCAGTTACTACATATTTATTGGCACTCTATGATCTTTCTCCATAATGATAGCTTTTCTCTTACTCCTTTTGTACAACAAATTGGAATGTTGAAAACAAGGACCATAGGTGTCCTTACACTAATTTAGGAGACTTTATTCCTGATAGATGAGGTTTCCTGGGGGAGAGAGTGGTGGGTACTGAGGTGTGAATGTTACCTCTACTATTCCTTCTCCTCATCAATTAGTGGTTAATGTGTCTTCACACTTTACAGCAAAATACACAATTTAATAATCAGGGAAACATCTAGTTAATATAATGATTAATTTATGAAGGAGAAAAGAGGTATTTTAGAGAAACAGGCAGAATTTGACAGGAGGGAACATATAGCGTCATACTATTATATAAACAAGATCCAGAGTAAGGATGCAAGCGAAATTGCAGAGGCTAATTGGTGTCATTCCTTTGTTTTACCAGCCATCCCTCCATGTCCACTTTCTTACAAAATCCAAGTTAGACTGTGTGCTTTATAGCACCCTGAAATTCAAAGATAGCTTTTATGTATCTGCGTTATAGTAAAAGCCATCATAGCAGGAACTGTTTCTGTCATTTTTTTTTCTTGTATCCCTAGTGCCTAGACAAGTGCCTTAAAACCAAAGAGAGGCTCAGTAAATATTTGTTCATTGATAGAAGAATCTCAGTCAAAAATAGACAACTTTTATTATTTTCAGTTTGCCATCTGCTTACTTAATCTGTGCTTCTTACTTCTTGAGAGGGAGTTTGGAAAGAAATAAGAGAGACATGATAAGATATGCTAATCATTTCTCTCTGTGTTTAGAGGTAGGTTCTGAATCAAATTTGAATCTCACAATCCTTGCTAGTGTTACTGATCCAAGCTTGTACTGCTTGCCACATAACAGGCCAACAAATCGAGAGATAAGGTGTTGGGGCAAGGAATAATGACTTTATTCAGAAGACCAGCAGACCAAGAAGGTGGTGGACTAGTGTCCCAAAGAACCATCTTGCCCAGGTTTGGGTGTTAGGTTCTTTTACAGAACAAAGAGTGGCAGGTGAGGATGTAAAGTAAAAATGCAATAAGTTGTTTCAAATATTTCCTGGTTCTGGCCAGACTCTGGAGGGGATGTGTTAATTTCTTCTTTCCTTCAGCCATTCACAGGTGGGCCTGGTCAGGATGTTTCCTTGAGCTTAAACAAAGTAATTTTAGCTTAACACTCAGGGATGGGAGGCAGGGTTCCTGGAGATGGGCCATTGTGTATTCTCTGAGCTTTAGGCAACATCCCTTTAGTGATTAACTTGTAGTAAAAGCAGTAGAACACAGAGGTTAAAGTAAAATAAACAGATCAAGTATAGAGTCAGATTTGTCCTTCTCTATTATACCAGGAGTGTTGCTAGTCCTGTCCCCCACATGAACACAAAATTCCACCGATAACTATGGTGATGGTGCATGTTTGGATGTGACTTCCAGATTAAGTACAATCTCATCCATGTAGTACATTTTCATGTTGGGAGGATTGTTCCTCTTTTCCTGGGATTTCTAGAATCAGTTCCAATATGTGGCTGCCAAACACTAAATAGATGGAATATTTTATGTGTTTCCCTATTTTTAAAGTTTTTTATTAGAACTAATAACCTTTTCAAAACTGAATATCAAAGAGCATTTCATCTGTGGGAGAGGAATTTTTCACATGCTTTCATACACTCTAAAAATATAAACTTAAACTGTGGTGTAATAATGATGTGTACTGTATCAGTTTGTGTATTACTATTCTGGGATATATGCACATTTGCCTGAGGGTGTATATAAGATGATTAGTATAAAAACATAAACAATCTGGGCAGGTGATACCAAAGCATAAACAAAAAAACATTTAATGGAATGTTTTGCACTTGGCATTCTACTTTGAACACTCTATATAGGTGACAACCACACCTAAAGAGATTTTACTGGAAAGAAATTTTACTGGAAAGAGATTTTACTGGAAAGAGATTTTACTGGCAGCAAATTCCAAAAGTAATTGTGTGGGCTGCTTAGAGCAGCCACTGGTCCCCTTCCTGATTAGACTGCTGATGAGAAATCTCAAGTACCTTGTTCTCTACTACAAGCCATTTCCTTTTAACTCCCTGTCAGTTCAGAGAAATTCATATGATTTGATCCACTTTTGAATATGAATAAAGCTCTTTATAATCTTTAGTGAGATTCATATTAAGTCAGAACTCTCTATAAGGATTTTTTTTTTCTTTTTGTCATACAAGATCTTTTTGTCTTACAAGAGTTTTAACACTTAAAACTCACTTTCTCACTGAATTCTTAACTCTGGTGTAATCATCACAAATATTTTTTGAGCATTTGAAAAGTGTGAGCAAAATTTAAAATGTCTTACTTATAATTTGCCTTAGATGCCACTGGGAAAGCTTTAATTATGAAAGCTAATAATTTTCTATATTAGGAAACAAAAATGTATGCGTATGGGTAAGTGATATTTTTAATTGGAAAGACATTTTCATTTGTTGCTGTGTGAGGACTACTTTCAATTCCATTTAAGTGAAAACTTATATGTCTTAGAACTTTCAGAACTAAATAGCCAAATAATTGTGCTCATGGTTACCAGGCCAGGAAGGAACTAGTTACTTCTGATAATTTTGAAGTTTGAAAATGATGTGTTATAATCTATTGTCAAGAATGGAATGATTGACATTTGTTTGCTGATACTGTCATTATCAGAGCATTATTTGAAAGAGCAGTGATTGTGCCTAAAGCTAAGTGTCCACATACAAATTTTAAACCCAACTGGTCGGCATTGGGAAACTTAATCTTCACCCTCAGATGAGGCCACAAGGTAAAACAAAACCATATAATGCTTCCAATCCTTTTCTCTAGTTTGATACTCAGGAACTAGGAATTCTAAGATCTTTATAGGGCTCAGAACACAGAGCTGTTTGAACATATTGGTAAAGTCACCATTGTAGAGTCTCAATAAGGAGCTAGAATATTTTATTTTAAAATTTACTTTAAAGGGTACATGAGAACAAAATTAAGATAAACCTGTCAAATGCTAAAATTATTAAATCAATCTCTTTCAAGTGGGGTTTTCTTTCATATTATCTATCATTAAGCACTTTATATGCATATTCTCACTTAATGATTTGAACAGTAATAACTATAAAAGTTATACATACAGCATTTCACATAGCATTTTCACTGCAATATTCAATGTAATAAAAAGATATTAAGATCTAGGGGAAAAAGGATTAAAAAATCCCAAATTTCAGGGCTTTAACAACTTAAGCTCAGAGATATATATGTAAATATACAAATATAATACAACTTGGTAAATGTCATGATAATGCCATGAGAGCATAGGTAGAGAGAGAACTTAATTATTTCTGGAGAATATTATTTATTCTATGTGACCATAATATGATAGATATTCCACAAACTTTATTCAGGGGCTTTTCTACATAATATCCTCTTTTTCTCTCATGACTTTAAATGTTGTCTAGACACTAATTCCATCATATCAGCACTAAAACATGGTTAAGTCTCTCTCTTCCTAAAACCCAGACACATACACACACAAGTAACTTAAAGCCAAGTTCTGTTCAGCTACTTTGGCATTTCTCTCATGCCCACTTCTTCTTCTTATTATTATTGATAACTATACTTTCCCCATTTTTCACATCACTCATTCATTCATCAAACCACTCAACATGACTTTTGCTGCCCAACATCTCAGTAAGTTAAAGCCCTCACAAAAAAACAAAACAAACAAAAACAACAACAACAAAAAAGGAGCTTTGAAAGGATAAACAAATTGTCCAAAGTCAAATCAGTAGTAGAAGATAAGTGGGGTCTCTGGATTCCAAAGTAGCCTCAGAAATTAATTTATGTATTAAATCAAAAAATTCATATTTTAATGCCAATCTATTGAAGTTAAATAAATGGAAAATCATTTGCTTGTTTTCAACACATAGCTCTTTGTTTCTGCTCACCGACATACAAACTCATACATGTAGAAAACTTCGTATGCTTTTAAATTTTAAAAATATTGATAACATAAAACATATCAGGGACCTTCAAGATGGTGGTGGAGTAAGACGTGGAGATCACCTTCCTCCCCACAAATACATCAGAAATACATCTACATGTGGAACAACTCCTACAGAATACCTACTGAACGCTGGCAGAAGACCTCAGACTTCCCAAAAGGTAAGAAAATCCCCACGTACCTGAGTAAGGCAAAAGAAAAAAGAAAACACAGAGACTAAAGAATAAGGATGGGACCTGCACCTCTGGGAGGGAGCTGTGAAGGAGGAAAAGTTTCCACACACTAGGAAGCCCTTTCATGGGTGGAGATGGGGGGTGGGCGGGGGGAAGCTTCAGAGCCATGGAGGAGAGTGCTGCAACAGGGGTGCAGAGGGCAAAGTGGAGAGATTCCCGCACAGAGGATTGGTGCCGACCAGCACTCATCAGCCTGAGAGGCTTGCCTGCTCACCCACCGGGTCTGGAGGGGGATGGGAGCTGAGTCTCGGGTTTCGGAGGTCAGACCCCAGGGAGAGGACTGGGGTTGGCTGCATGAACACAGCCTGAAAGGGGCTAGTGCACCACAGCTAGCCAGAAGAGAGTCTGGGAAAACATCTGGATCTGCCTAAAAGGCAAGAGACCACTGTTTCAGGGTGCACGAGGAGAGGGGATTCAGAGCACCACCTAAACGAGCTCCAGAGAAGTGTGTGAGCCGCGGCTGGCAGTGTGGTCACCAGAGACAGGCATGAAATGCTAAAGCTGCTGCTGCAGCCACCAAGAATCCTGTGTACAAGCACAGGTCACTATCCACATCCCCCAAGGAGCCTGTGCAGCCTGCACTGCCAGGGTCCTGTGATACAGGGACAAGTTTCCAAGGAGAACACAAGGTGTGCCTCAGGCTGTTGCAACATCAAGCTGGCCTCTGCTACTGAGGGCTTACCCCACATTCCAATTATAACTACTGTACACACCCCTCCCTGGGCAGGAGTGAGCCAGAGCCTCCTAATCAGCCACTGTTTTAACCCCATTCTGTCTGGGTGGGAACATATGCCTAAGGGTGAATACACAAAGAGGTGGGGCCAAAACCAAAGCTGAATCCCAGGAGGTGAGTGAACAAAGAAGAGAAAGGGAAATTTCTCTGTGCAGCCTAAGGAGCAGTGGATTAAATCCACACAATCAACTTGATGTACCCTGCATCTGTGGAATACCGGAATAGACAACGAATCATCCCAAAATTGGGGTGGTGGACATTGGCAGTAACTGTAGACTTGGGGTTTGCTATTTGTGACTGATTTGTTTCTGATTTTTATGTTTATCTTAGTTTAGTGTTTAGCATTTGTTATCATTGGTGGATTTGTTAATTGGATTGGTTGCAGTCTTCTTTCTTTAATTATTTAAAAAAATTTTTTTATTTTTTTTAACTTTTTATTTTTTTTTCTTTTTTTCTGCCTATTCTTATGAGCCGTGTGGCTGACAGGGTCTTGCTGCTCTGGCCTGGTGTCAGGCCTGAGCTTCTGAGGTGGGAGAGCTGAATTCAGGACATTGGACCACCAGAGACCTCCTGGCCCCACATAATATCAATCAGCAAGAGTTCTCCCAGAGATCTCTGTCTCAACACTAAGACCCAGCTCCACTCAACAACCAGCAACTACAGTGCTGGACACCCTATGCCAAACAACTAGGAACACAGGAACACAGCCCCACCCATTAGCAGAGAGGCTGCTTAAAATCATAATAAGTTCACAGACATCCCAAAAGACACCACTGGACGCAGCCCTGCCCAGCAGAAAGAAAAGATACAGCACCACCCACCAGAACACTGGCACCAGTCCCCTCCACCAGGAAGTCTACACAAGCCACTGAACCAACCTTACCCACAGGGGGCAGATACCAAAAAAAACAGGAACTATGAATTGCAGCCTGTGAACAGGAGACCCCAAACACAGTAACTTAAGCAAAATGAGAAGACAGAGAAACACACAGCAGATGAAGGAATAAGGTCAGACAAAACAAATGAGGAGGAAATAGGCAGTCTACCTGAAAAAGAATTCAGAGTAATGATAGTAAAGATGATCCAAAATCTTGGAAATAGAATGGAGAAAATAAAAGAAATGTTTAACAAGGACCTAGAAGAACTAAAGGGCAAACAAACAATGATGAACAACACAATAAATGAAATTAAAAATTCTCTAGAAGAAATCAACAGCAGAATAACTGAGGCAGAAGAACAGATAAGTGACCAGGAAGATAAAATAGCAGAAATAACTACCACAGAGTAGAATAAAGAAAAAAAGAATGCAGACAATGAGGACAGTCTCAAAGACCTCTGAGACAGCATTAAAAGCACCAACATTCAAATTATAGGGGTCCCAGAAAAAGAAGAGAAAAAGAAAAGGTCTGAGAAAATATTTGAAGAGATTATATTTGAAAAATTCCCTAACATGGGAAGGGAAATAGTCAATCAAGTCCAGGAAGTGCAGAGAGTCCATACAGGATAAATCCAAGGAGAAACATGCCAAGGCACATATTAATAAAACTATTAAAAATTAAATGCAAAGAAAAAATATTAAAAGCAGCAAGGGAAAAACAACAAATAACATACAAGGGAATTCCCATAAGGTTAACAGCTGATCTTTCAGCAGAAACTCTTCAAGGCAGAAGGGAGTGGCAAGACATATTTAAAGTGATGAAAGGGAAGAACCTACAATCCAGACTACTCTACCTAGCAAGGATATCATTCAGATTTGACAGAGAAATTAAACCTTTACAGACAAGCAAAAATTAAGAGAATTCAGCACCTCCAAACCAACTTTATAACTAATTCTAAACGAACTTCTCTAGGCAGGAAACACAAGAGAAGAAAAGACCTACAATAACAAACCCAAAACAATTAAGAAAATGGTAATAGGAACATACATATTGATAATTACCTTAAATGTAAATGGATTAAATGCTCCACCAAAAGACATGGACTGGCTGAATGAATATAAAAACAAGACCTGTATATATGCTGTCTACAAAAGAACCACTTCAGACATAGGGACACATACAGACTGAAAGTGAGGGGATGGAAAAAGATATTCCATGCAAATGGAAATCAAAAGAAAGCTGGAGTAGCAATTCTCATATCAGACAAAATAGATTTTAAAATAAAGACTATTACAAGAGACAAGGAAGGACACTACGTAATAATCAAGGGATCAATCCAAGAAAAAGATATAACCATTGTAAGTATCTTTGCACCCAACATAGGAGCACCTCAATACATAAGGCAAATGCTAACAACCATAAAAGGAGAAATCCACAGTAACACAATCATAGTAGGGGACTTTAACACCCCACTTTCACCAATGGACAGATCATCCAAAATGAAAATAAATAAGGAAACACAAGCTTTAAATGATACATTAAACAAGACGGACTTAATTGATATTTATAGTACATTCCATCCCAAAACAACAGAAGACACTTTCTTCTCAAGTGCTCATGGAACGTTCTCCAGGATAGATCATATCTTGGGTCACAAATCAAGCCTTGGTAAATCTAAGAAAATTGAAATTTTATCAACTATCTTTTCCGACCACAATGCTATGAGACTAGATATCAATTACAGGAAAAATCTGTAAAAAATACAAACACATGGAGGCTAAACAATACACTATTAATAAACAAGAGATCACTGAAGAAATCAGAGGAAACCAAAAAATACCTAGAAACAAATGAAAATGAATACACAAAGACCCAAAACCTATGGGATGCAGCAAAAGCAGTTCTAAGAGGGAATTTTATAGAAATACAATCCTACCTCAAGAAACAAGAAACACCTGAAATAAACAACCTAACCATACACCTAGCACAATTAGAGAAAGAAGAACAAAAAACCCCAAAGTTAGCAGAAGTAAGAAATCATAAAATCAGATCAGAAAGAAATGAAAAAGTAATGAAGGAAACAGTAGCAAAGATCAATAAAACTAAAAGCTGGTTCTTTGAGAAGATAAACAAAATTGATAAAACATTAGCCAGAGTCATCAAGAAAAAAAAGGTGAAGACTCAAATCAATAGAATTAGAAATGAAAAACAAGTAACAACTGACACTTCAGAAATAAAAAGGATCATGAGAGATTACTATGAGCAACTATGTGTCAGTAAAATGGACAACCTGGAAGAAATGGACAAATTCTTAGAAAAGAACAACCTTCCAAGACTGAACCAGGAAGAAATAGAAAATATAAACAGACCAATCACAAGCACTGAAACTGAAACTGTGATTAAAAATCTTCCAACAAACAAAGCCCAGGACCAGCTGGCTTCACAGGTGAATTCTATCAAACATTTAGAGAAGAGCTAACACCTATCCTTCTCAAACCCTTCCAAAATATAGCAGAGGGAGGAACACTCCCAAACTTATTCTACAAGGCCACAGTCACTCTGATAGCAAAAGCAGACAAGATGTCACTAAGAAAGAAAACTACAGGTCAATATCATTGATGAACATAGATGCAAATATCCTCAAAAAAATACTAGCAAACAGAATCCAACAGCCCAATAATAGGTCATACACCATGATCAAGTGGGGTTTATCCCAGGAATGCAAGGATTCTTCAATATACACAAATCAATCAATGTGATACACCTTATTAACAAATTGAAGGAGAAAAAACATATGATCATCTCAATAGAGGCAGAAAAAGCTTTTGACAAAATTCAACACCCATTTATGGTAAAAACCCTCCAGAAAGCAGGCGTAGATGGAACCTACCTCAACATAATAAAGGCCACATATGATAAACCCACAGCCAACATCATTCTCAATGGTGCAAAAAGAAATCATTTCCTCTAAGATCAGGAACAAGACAAGGTTGCCCACTCTCACCACTATTATTCAACATAGTTTTGCAAGTTTTAGCTGCAGCAATCAGAGAAGAAAAAAGAAATAAAAGGAATCCAAATCAGAAAAGAAGTAAAACTGTCACTGTTTGCAGATGACATGATGTTATACATAGAGAATCCTAAAGATGCTACCAGAAAACTACTAGAGCTAATCAATGAATTTGGTAAAGTAGCAGGATACAAAATTAATGCACAGAAATCTCTTGCATTCCTATACACTAATGGTGAGAAATCTGAAAGAGAAATTAAGGAAACACTCCCATTTAACATTGCAACACAAAGAATGAAATACCTAGGAATAAACCCACCTAAGGAGAGAAAAGGCTGTATGCAGAAAATTATAAGACACTGATGAAAGAAATTAAAGATAATGTAAAGAGATGGAGAGATATAACATGTTCTTGAATTGGAAGAATCAACATTGTGAAAATGACTCTACTACCCAAAGCAATCTACAGATCCAAAGCAATCCCTATCAAACTACCAATGTCATTTTTCACAGAAGTAGAACAAAAAATTTCACAATTTGTATGGAAACACAAAAGACCCCAAATAGCAAAAACAATCTTGAGAAAGAAAAACAGAGCTGGAGGCATCAGACTCCCTGACTTCAGACTATACTATAAAGCTACAATAATAAAGACAGTATGGTGCTGGCACAAAAATAGAAATATAGATCAATGGAACAGGATAGAAAGCCCAGAGATAAACCCCTGCACATATGGTCATCTTATCTTTGATAAAGGAGGCAAGAATATACAGTGGAGAAAAGACAGCCTCTTCAATAAATGGTGTTGGGAAAACTGGACAGGTACATGTAAAAGTAGGATATTAGGACACTCCCTAACACCATACACAAAAATAAACTCAAAATGGATTAAAGACCTAAATGTAAGGCCAGACACTGTAAAACTCTTAGAAGAAAACATAGGCAGCACACTCTAAGACATAAATCACATCAAGATCCTTTTACCCACCTCCTAGAGAAATGAAAATAAAAACAAAAATAAACAAATAGGACCTAATGAAACTTAACAGCTTTTGCACAGCAAAGGAAACCATAAAAAGGATGAAAAGACAACCCTCAGAATGGGAGAACATATTTGCAAATGAAACAACTGACAAAGGATTAATGTCCAAAATATACAAGCAACTCATGCAGCTCAATATCAAAAAAACAAACAAACCAATCCAAAAATGGGCAGAAGACCTAAATCGACATTTCTCCCAAGAAGATATACAGATTGCTAACAATCACATGAAAGGACCACTAATCATTAGAGAAATGTAAATCAAAACTACAATGAGGTATCACCTCACACAGGTCAGAATGGCCATCCTCAAAAATCTAGAAACAATAAATGCTGGAGAGTGTGTGGAGAAAAAGGAACCCTCTTGCACTCTTGGTGGGAATGTAAATTGATAAAGCCACTATGCAGAACAGTATGGACATTCCTTCAAAAACTAAATAAGGGACCACCATATGATCCAGCAATCCCACACCAGGGCATATACCCTGAGAAAACCATAATTCAAAAAGAGTCATGTACCACAATGTTCATTGCAGCACTATTTACAAGAGCCAGGACATGGAAGCAACCTAAGTGTCCATCAACAGATGAATGGATAAAGAAGATGTGGCACATATATACAGTGGAATATTACTCAGCCATAAAAAGAAATGAAATTGAGTTATTTGTATTGAGGTGGTTGGACCTAGAGTCTGTCATACAGAGTGAAGTAAGTCAGAAAGAGAAAAACAAATACCATATGCTAACACATATATATGGAATCTAATATATATATATATCTATATAGATATCTATATAGATATATATATATATATTTCTGATGAACCTAGGGGTAGGATATGAATAAAGATGGAGACATAGAGAATGGACTTTAGGACACGGGGATGGGGACGGGTAAGATGGGATGAATTGAGAGAGTGGCATGGACATATATACACTACCAAATGTAAAATAGATAGCTAGTGGGAAGCAGCTGCATTGCACAGGGAGATCAGCTAGTGCTTTTTGACAACCTTGAAGGCTGGGATAGGGAGGGTGGGAGGGAGACGCAAGAGGGAGGGCATATGGGGATATATGTATACATATAGCTGATTCACTTTGTTATACAGCAGAAACTAACACAACATTGAAAAGCAATTATACTCCAATAAAGTTGTTAAAAAAATAAAATAGGGCTTCCCTGGTGGCGCAGTGGTTGAGAATCTGCCTGCCAATGCAGGGGACACGGGTTTGAGCCCTGGTCTGGGAGGATCCCACATGCCGCGGAGCAACTGGGCCCGTGAGCCACAACTGCTGAGCCTGCGCGCCTGGAGCCTGTGCTCCGCAACGGGAGAGGCCGCGACAGTGAGAGGCCCGCGCACCGCGATAAAGAGTGGCCCCCGCTTGCCACAGCTGGAGAAAGCCCTCGCACAGAAACGAAGACCCAACACAGCTAAAACAAATAAATAAATAAATTTATAAAAAAAAATTTAAAAAAATAAATAAATAAAATAAAATAAAATAAAACATGTCAGTAAAAATCATGCCAGTAATCCTGTATAAAGCTCTCCATTACTTTATATTACCCTTAAATGCAGGTCTACATTGCTTGCAGTGATGTCACGACTATGTTTCTCATGGCTCTGCCTGCTCTCTGATCTCATCTCAGGCCACAAGAAGAAGAGAGGGAATACAAAGTGAGTTCCACGGTATGTGGAGCCTGAACTTACTCCGTGTGGCAGCCACTTCTGAGCCTCTGTGGTCACACAAAGAGCCACTGAGGAAACAAGCTTACACAACAAGTGGTAGAAAGGAGGAAGTGACTCAGATACTAGGATTTCAAGGAACTCTGTGTATCCAGTATTCTGTTTTGATATGTCAATGAACTTGTAATAGAAGATTTCCTGATTCATTGAATATGGTTCAAGAATAGTGCTGACAGCCGTGAGACTGCACCTAACACTCTCTAAGGGGAAGTCAAGTTCTAATATAGTAAACATTCAATAAACATTTTTTGAAAATGAATAAACAAATGAATTAATAAAAATTAATTGACTGACACCCTTTGAAATAAGTTCAGTTTATTTGGGTGATCACAAAAAGTAGGGTTATTGGGAGTTATTTAAGTTGTATTTAAATGTGTTTCACTGGTGGAGACCCAGTTTTGTATTCTGTTTATTATATTTTAATAGCTTGGAAAGAATTATTATAGGTTGTTTTGGAATTTACCATTAACTAAAGAATGCTGATGAGACAACTCTAAAATTTACAATAAATTATCTAAATTAGAAGAGGTACTTTACAAAATAATCCATTAAGGTAAATAGTTTATGTTTTAGTGTTTTTGTTTTTGTTTTTTTCTTTAATATTCATAATAGAAGCTTCTTTTGAAAGCACAGAGTTATTTAAAGTTAGGTATATTCAGCTTGGGTTTCTTCTGTGACCTTTCCTTGATATCACATCCTTAGTTTGGAGTGAGGTTTTTTTTTTTTTTTTTTTTTTTTTTTTTTTTTAAACATCTTTATTGAAGTATAATTGCTTTACAATGGTGTGCTAGCTTCTGCTTTACAACAAAGTGAATCAGTTACACATATACATATGTTGCCATATCTCTTCCCTCTTGCATTTCCCTCCCTCCCACCCTCCCTATCCCACCCCTCTAGGTGGTCACAAAGCACCGAGCTGATCTCCCTGTGCTATGCGGCTGCTTCCCACTAGTTATCTATTTTACATTTGGTAGTGTATATATGTCCATGACACTCTCTCACCCTGTCACATCTCACCCCTCCTCCTCCCCATATCCTCAAGTCCATTCTCTAGTAGGTCTGTGTCTTTATTCCCATCTTGCCACTAGGTTCTTCATGACCTCTTTTTTTTTTTTTTTTTTTTCCCTTAGATTCCATATATATGTGTTAGCATACTGTATTTGTTTTTCTCTTTCTGACTTACTTCACTCTGTATGACAGACTCTAACTCCATCCACCTCATTACAAACACCTCCATTTCATTTCTTTTTATGGCTGAGTAATATTCCATTGTATATATGTGCCACTTCTTCTTTATCCATTCATCCGATGATGGACACCTAGGTTGCTTCCATGTCCTGGCTATTGTAAACAGAGCTGCAATGAATATTTTGGTACATGACTCTTTCTGAATTATGGTTTTCTCAGGGTATATGCCCAGTAGTGGGATTGCTGGGTCATATGGTAGTTCTATTTTTAGTTTTTTAAGGAACCTCCATACTGTTCTCCATAGTGGCTGTATCAATTTACATTCCCACCAACAGTGCAAGAGTGTTCCCTTTTCTCCACACCCTTTCCAGCATTTATTGTTTCTAGATTTTTTGATGATGGCCATTCTGACCGGTGTGAGATGATACCTCATTGTGGTTTTGATTTGCATTTCTCTAATGATTAATGATGTTGAGCATTCTTTCATGTGTCTGTTGGCAATCTGTATCTCTTCTTTGGAGAAATGTCTATTTAGGTCTTCTGCCCATTTTTGGATTGGGTTGTTTGTTTTTTTGTTATTGAGCTGCATGAGCTGCTTGTAAATCTTGGAGATTAATCCTTTGTCCGTTGCTTCATTTGCAAATATTTTCTCCCATTCTGAGGGTTGTCTTTGGTCTTGTTTATGGTTTCCTTTGCTGTGCAAAAGCTTTTAAGTTTCATTAGGTCCCATTTGTTTATTTGTGTTTTTATTTCCATTTCTCTAGGACCTGGGTCAAAAAGGATCTTGCTGTGACTTATGTCATACAGTGTTCTGCCTATGTTTTCCTCTAAGAGTTTGATAGTGTCTGGCCTTACACTTAGGTCTTTAATCCATTTTGAGTTTATTTTTGTGTATGGTGTTAGGGAGTGTTCTAATTTCATACTTTTACATGTACCTGTCCAATTTTCCCAGCACCACTTATTGAAGAGGCTGTCTTTTCTCCACTGTATATGCTTGCCTCCTTTATCAAAGATAAGGTGACCATATGTGCATGGGCTTATCTCTGGGCTTTCTATCCTGTTCCATTGATCTATATTTCTGTTTTTGTGCCAGTACCAAACTGTCTTGATTACTGTAGCTTTGTAATATAGTCTGAAGTCAGGGAGCCTGATTCCTCCAGCTCCATTTTTCGTTCTCAAGATTGCTTTGGCTATTCGGGGTCTTTTGTGTTTCCATACAAATTGTGAAATTTTTTGTTCTAGTTCTGTGAAAAATGCCAGTGGTAGTTTGATAGGGATTGCATTGAATCTGTAGATTGCTTTGGGTAGCAGAGTCATTTTCACAATGTTTATTCTTCCAATCCAAGAACATGGTATATCTCTCCATCTATTTGTATCATCTTTAATTTCTTTCATCAGTGTCCTATAATTTTCTGCATACAGGTCTTTTGTCTCCTTAGGTAGGTTTATTCCTAGGTATTTTATTCTTTTTGTTGCAATGGTAAACGGGAGTGTTTTCTTAATTTCACTTTCAGATTTTTCATCATTAGTATACAGGAATGCAAGAGATTTCTGTGCATTAATTTTGTATCCTGCTACTTTACCAAATTCATTGATTAGCTCTAGTAGTTTTCTGGTAGCATCTTTTGGATTCTCTATGTATAGTATCATGTCATCTGCAAACAGTGACAGCTTTACTTCTTCTTTTCCGATTTGGAATCCTTTTATTTCTTTTTCGTCTCTGATTGCTGTGGCTAACACTTCCAAAACTATGTTGAATAATAGTGGTGAGAGTGGGCAACCTTGTCTTGTTCCTGATCTTAGTGGAAATGGTTTCAGTTTTTCACCATTGAGGACAATGTTGGCTGTGGGTTTGTCATATACGGCCTTTATTATGTTGAGGAAAGTTCCCTCTATGCCTACTCTCTGCAGGACTTTTATCATAAATGGGTGTTGAATTTTGTCGAAAGCTTTCTCTGCATCTATTGAGATGATCATATGGTTTTTCTCCTTCAATTTGTTAATATGATGTATCACGTTGATTGATTTGCGTATATTGAAGAATCCTTGCATTCCTGGAATAAACCCCACTTGATCATGGTGTATGATCCTTTTAATGTGCTGTTGGATTCTGTTTGCTAGTATTTTGTTGAGGATTTTTGCATCTATGTTCATCAGTGATATTGGCCTGTAGTTTTCTTTCTTTGTGACATCTTTGTCTGGTTTTGGTATCAGGGTGATGGTGGCCTCGTAGAATGAGTTGGGGAGTGTTCCTCCCTCTGCAATATTTTGGAAGAGTTTGAGAAGGATAGGTGTTAGCTCTTCTCTAAATGTTTGATAGAATTCGCCTGTGAAGCCATCTGGTCCTGGGCTTTTGTGTGTTGGAAGATTTTTAATCACAGTTTCAATTTCAGTGCTTGTGATTGGTCTGTTCATATTTTCTATTTCTTCCTGGTTCAGTCTCGGCAGGTTGTGCATTTCTAAGAATCTGTCCATTTCTTCCAGGTTGTCCATTTTATTAGCATAGAGTTGCTTGTAGTAATCTCTTATGATCGTTTGTATTTCTGCAGTGTCAGTGGTTACTTCTCCTTTTTCATTTCTAATTCTATTAATTTGAGTCTTCTCCTTTTTTCTCTTGATGAGTCTGGCTAATGGTTTATCAATTTTGTTTATCTTCTCAAAGAACCAGCTTTTAGTTTCATTGATTTTTGCTATTGTTTCCTTCATTTCTTTTTCATTTATTTCTGATCTGATCTTTATGATTTCTTTCCTTCTGCTAGCTTTGGGGTTTTTTTGTTCTTCTTTCTCTAATTGCTTTAGGTGCAAGGTTAGGTTGTTTATTTGAGATGTTTCCTGTTTCTTGATGTAGGCTTGTATTGCTATAAACTTCTCTCTTAGAACTGCTTTTGCTGCATCCCATAGGTTTTGGATCGTCGTGTCTCCATTGTCATTTGTTTCTAGGTATTTTTTGATTTCCCCTTTGATTTCTTCAGTGATCACTTCGTTATTAAGTAGTGTATTGTGTAGCCTCCATGTGTTTGTATTTTTTACAGATCTTTTCCTGTAATTGATATCTAGTCTCATAGCGTTGTGGTCGGAAAAGATACTTGATACGATTTCAATTTTTTTAAATTTACCAAGGCTTGATTTGTGACCCAAGATATGATCTATCCTGGAGAATGTTCCATGAGCACTTGAGAAAAATGTGTATTCTGTTGTTTTTGGGTGGAATGTCCTATAAATATCAATTAAGTCCATCTTGTTTAATGTATCATTTAAAGCTTGTGTTTCCTTATTTATTTTCATTTTGGATGATCTGTCCATTGGTGAAAGTGGGGTGTTAAAGTCCCCTACTATGATTGTGTTACTGTCAATTTCCCCTTTTATGGCTGTTAGTATTTGCCTTATGTATTGAGGTGCTCCTATGTTGGGTGCATAAATATTTACAATTGTTATACCTTCCTCTTGGATCGATCCCTTGATCATTATATAGTGTCCGTCTTTGTCTCTTGTAATTGTCTTTATTTTAAAGTCTATTTTGTCTGATATGAGAATTGCTACTCCAGCTTTCTTTTGATTTCCATTTGCATGGAATATCTTTTTCCATCCCCTCACTTTCAGTCTGTATGTGTCTCTAGGTCTGAAGTGGGTCTCTTGTAGACAGCATATATATGGGTCTTGTTTTTGTATCCATTCAGCCAGTCTGTGTCTTTTGGTGGGAGCATTTAATCCATTTACATTTAAGGTAATTATCGATATGTATGTTCCTATTCCCATTTTCTTAAATGTTTTGGGTTTGTTATTGTAGGTGTTTTCCTTCTCTTGTGTTTCTTGCCTAGAGAAGTTCCTTTAGCATTTGTTGTAAAGCTGGTTTGGTGGTGCTGAACTCTCTCAGCTTTTGCTTGTCTGTAAAGGTTTTAATTTCTCCATCAAATCTGAATGAGATCCTTGCTGGGTAGAGTAATCTTGGTTGTAGGTTTTTCTCCTTCATCACTTTAAGTATATCCTGCCACTCCCTTCTGGCTTGCAGCGTTTCTGCTGAAAGATCAGCTGTTAACCTTATGGGGATGCCCTTGTGTGTTATCTGTTGTTTTTCCCTTGCTGCTTTTAATATGTTTTCTTTATATTTAATTTTTGATAGTTTGATTAATATGTGTCTTGGTGTGTTTCTCCTTGGATTTATCCTGTATGGGACTCTCTGTGCTTCCAGGACTTGATTAACTATTTCCTTTCCCATATTAGGGAAGTTTTCAACTATAATCTCTTCAAATATTTTCTCAGTCCCTTTCTTTTTCTCTTCTTCTTCTGGGACCCCTATAATTCGAATGTTGGTGCGTTTAATGTTGTCCCAGAGGTCTCTGAGACTGTCCTCAGTTCTTTTCATTCTTTTTTCTTTATTCTGGTCTGCAGTAGTTATTTCCACCATTTTATCTTCCAGGTCACTTATCCGTTCTTCTGCCTCAGTTATTCTGCTATTGATCCCATCTAGAGTATTTTTAATTTCATTTATTGTGCTTGTCATCGTTTCTTGGTTCCTCTTTAGTTCTTCTACGTCCTTCTTAAATGTTTCTTGCATTTTGTCTATTCTATTTCCAAGACTTTGGATCATCCTTACTATCATTATTCTGAATTCTTTTTCAGGTAGACTACCTATTTCCTCTTCATTTGTTAGGTCTGGTGTGTTTTGACCCTGCTCCTTCATCTGCTGTGTGTTTTTCTGTCTTCTCATTTTGCTTATCTTACTGTGTTTGGGGTCTCCTTTTCACAGGCTGCAGGTTCGTAGTTCCCGTTGTTTTTGGTATCTGTCCCCAGTGGCTAAGGTTGGTTCAGTGGGTTGTGTAGGTTTCCTGGTGGAGGGAACTAGTGCCTGTGTTCTGGTGGATGAGGCTGGATGTTGTCTTTCTGGTGGGTTCGTCCACGTCTGGTGGTGTGTTTTGGGGTGTCTGTGGCCTTATTATGATTTTAGGCAGCCTCTCTGCTAATGGATCGGGCTGTGTTCCTCTCTTGCTAGTTGTTTGGCATAGGGTGTCCAGCACTGTAGCTTGCTGGTCGTTGAGTGAAGCTGGGTCTTGATGTTGAGATGGAGATCTGTGAGAGATTTTCGCCGTTTGGTATTACGTGGAGCTGGGAGGTCTCTTGTGGACCAGTGTCCTGAAGTTGGCTCTCCCACCTCAGAGGCACAGCCCTAATGCCTGGCTGGAGCACCAAGAGCCTTTCATCCACACGGCTCAGAATAAAAGGGAGAAAAAATGGAAAGAAAGAAAAAAAGAGGATAAAATAAAATAAAATAAAGCAATTATAATAAAAAATAAGAAAAAAAATTATTAAGAGTAAATTTATTAAGAAAAAAAAATTTTTTTAATTTTTAAAAATAGATTTATTAATTTTTTATACTAAAAATAAGAAAAAAATTATTTAGAAAAAATTTATTAAGAAAAAAAATTTTTAATTTTTTAAAATAAAAAACATGAAAAAACTTATTAAAATTTTTTTTAAAAATAGAAAATAAGGAAAAAATTATTAAGAAAACATTTATTAGGGAAAAAAAAAATTTTTAAGCCCAAAAAAAAAAAAAAACGGACGGACCTAACCCTAGGACTAACGGTGAGAGCAAAGCTATACAGACAAAATCTCACCCAGAAGCATACACATCTACACTCACAAAAAAAAGGAAAAGGGGAAAAGTTAATATATCCTGCTCCCAAAGTCCATCTCCTAAATTTGGGATGATTCGTTGTCTATTCAGGTATTCAACAGATGCAGGCACATCAAGTTGTTTGTGGAGCTTTAATCCGCTGCTTCTGAGGCTGCTGGGAGAGATTTCCCTTTCTCTTCTTTGTTCGTACAGCTCCCGGGGTTCAGCTTTGGATTTGGACCCGCCTCTGCATGTAGGTCGCCTGAGGGCGTCTGTTCCCCGCCCAGACAGAACGGGGTTAAAGGAGCAGCTGATTCGGGGGCTCTGGCTCAGTCAGGCCGGGGGGAGGGAGCGGTACGGAGGAGGCGGGGCGAGCCTGCGGCGGCAGAAGCCGGCGTGACGTTGCAGCAGCCTGAGGCGCGCAGTGCGCTCTCCCGGGGAAGTTGTCCCCGGATTACGGGAGCCTGGCCGTGGCGGGCTGCACAGGCTCCCGGGAGGGGCGGTGTGGAGAATGACCTGTGCTCGCCCACAGGCTGTTTGGTGGCGGCAGCAGCAGCCTTAGCGTCTCATGCCCGTCTCTGGGGTCCGCGCTGATAGCCGCGGCTCGCGCCCGTCTCTGGAGTTCGTTTAAGTGGCGCTCTGAATCCCCTCTCCTTGCACGCCGCGAAACAAAGAGGCAAGAAAAAGTCTCCTGCCTCTTCGGCAGCTGCAGACTTTTTCTCGTGCACCCTCCTGGCTAGTTGTGGTGCGCTAGACCCTTCAGGCTGTGTTCACGCAGCTAACCCCAGTCCTCTCCCTGGGATCCGACTGAAGCCCGCGCCTCAGCTCCCAGCCCCCGCCCGCCCCGGCGGGTGAGCAGACAAGCCTCTTGGGCTGGTGAGTGCTGCTCGGCACCGAGCCTCTGTGCGGGAATCTCTCCGTTTTTCCCTCTGCGTCCCTGTTGCTGTGGGATCCGCGCTGATAGCCGCGGCTCGCGCCCGTCTCTGGAGCTCGTTTAGGCGGCGCTCTGAATCCCCTCTCCTTGCGCGCCGGGAAACAAAGAGGCAAGAAAAATTCTCTTGCCTCTTTGGCAGCTGCAGTCTTTTTCCCGGACTCCCTCCCGGCCAGCACCGAAGCCCGAGCCCCAGCTCCCAGGCCCCGCCCGCCCCGGCGGCTGAGCAGACAAGCCTCTCGGGCTGGTGAGTGCTGGTCGGCACCGCTCCTCTGTGCGGGAATCTCCGCTTTGCCCTCCGCACCACTGTGGCTGCGCTCTCCTCCGTGGCTCCGAAGCTTCCCCCCTCTGCTACCCGCAGTCTCTGCCCACGAGGGGGCTTCCTAGTGTGTGGAAACCTTTCCTCCTTCACAGCTCCCTCCCACTGGTGCAGGTCCCGTCCCTATTCTTTTGTCTCTGTTATTTCTTTTTTCTTTTGCCCTACCCAAGTACGTGGGGATTTTCTTGCCTTTTGGGAGGTCTGACGTCTTCTGCCAGCGTTCAGTGGGTGTTCTGTAGGAGCAGTTCCACGTGTAGATGTATTTCTCATGTATCTGTGGGGAGGAAGGTGATCTCCGCGTCTTACTCTTCCGCCATCTTGCCCCTCCTCCCTGGAGTGAGGTTTTAAATAGGAGTTGGAATTAGGGATATTATCATGTATGAAGAGACACCATCAGTGCAATCGTCCCACAGGTAAGATTGACAGCTGAAAAGAAGGGTGAATAAATGGCAATTTTTCATTTGAACCTGTCTACTTTTCTCAAACTATTTTATTGAGAGTAAGACAAAAAATGTTAAGACGTTTCTATTTAAGAAGACATATTTTCTACGATTTGTGTTTATTACTAAAATGATTGTCAAATCCAGACAAAAATAGATGGTACTGCTGGGTAAATGCATATGAAACTTGTTTGTAAAGGTAAGAAAAGAGATAGAAAAGGATAAACAGGGTCCCTAGAAAAGATGGATTTAAAAGAGCACTTAATTTGGTAATGGCAGTTTGAATGAGATTTTCGGGGGTCTCTTTGTTTTTTGTTTACCTTAGCCTAGCTTATCTACATGGTATATTAGAATACCTTTAGATTCACCTTGTATAGAAAATTATAATTTCTCAATTACTGTAGAAATATATCTTAACTTTTATATGTTTTAAATAAATATATTTTAAAATCTCATGTAGTTAAAATTAACTGTCTGATTATACTTTATCATCCTTATCAACATTGCTAAATTCTGCTAATATTTTAAAATATCCATTCTTTAAGAGTTCATATTTTACTTATTATCATTCAGATTAGAAAAATAGTTATAGTGAGATAATGTAGGAACTGGATATTTACTCAACAGCACAGTTTATAGGGTACTCTTCTCATATACTTGCCTTCTTATTCCAGAACAACCTTGTGAACTTGGGCATTGTTTTGCAAAAAAGAAAACTGAATGTCATAATAAGTAATAAGAAAAGGAACTAGACATAGAATTGAGATCGTCTGGCTTTGGAGGTCATGGATTTTCAACTATAGCAATTTGGAAAGGATCCTTAATATACATGTCCTTGATGGTCAATAAATGAAAGTTTAGTTTATAGTTCTGCCACAAATTAACCACACGCCCTTAAAGAAGATACAGTAATTAACCTCCTTAAAGAGTGGATTCTTCACTTGTAAAATAATAAGATTGATTTGAATATCCTGCCATCTCCAAAATGATTCCTTGTGCTTGGGACCCTACCATCCTCACTCATATACCACTATTTGGCGTGAGGGCATTAAACAGAGCAGGACATTTCCCTACTTAAGTTTGGAACCAACTCAATCAAGTAGGGTAAATGAAGAACAAAATATCATCTTTATTATTTCTGAAGCTTATATTGGAGAATGTGGTTTATATTTGTGGGAAAATAGACCCAAGTGAACACTCCAAGATACGATAGATTTATCTGCCAGTAGCCACACTGAATTGAACCAGCCTTCCCCATTTTCAGAAGCAGAATCTGTCCCTATATTATTTATGCCATTGAGGAACAATGCAAAATATTTCTTCTCTTCTCCAGGGCCAGTTTCTAAGGGAGAAGAAAATGGAATAAGTGGTAAAGCCCTAGATGATTAGAAATTCACTTTCTCATACTCAGCAACTGGATAACTCCCTCCACCTCTGATGGGGAGAAGTGAAGTGTAAGAGTAAAGCCAGAGATCCTACGTCAATTTATGTTCTTCCTCTTGAAATATCAAGAGTAAAGAAGTGTTTTCCACTTAATATTTTGCTTAATTGGACCTTAAATTATACATATAACTCAAACCTAAATAATCTTATACTCGAATTCCCAGAAGAGAACAAAAACCAGTGACTTAAAAAAAATCTGACTAAGGGTCCTTGCTTAACCTATTTACTTCTTGTGGTTTAGCTTTATTCTATAGCCATTTTGATTAAATGCTAAATAGTCAAGGACCCTCTTCTTTGGTTTGAAATGCATTTTTTTCTTCACCATAGTTAGCTAACCTCTCTGTGTTCGCTGAAAAGGGTCAATTTCATCACATTTATGGTGTTCAAATATCTTCTTTTGTGTTTATCAAATTTCAGAGGTTAATAGATTTACTAGATTTGTATAGATTTTTTTTTCATTTTTTAATCTTTTTTATTGAAGTGTACCTGATGTATATTATATAAATTACAGGTATATGGTATAGTGATTCAAAATTTTTAAAGGTTGTACTCCATACTTATTATAAATACTATGTTCCCTATCTTGTACAATATATAATTGTAGCTTATTTGATACATAATAGTGTGTACCTCTTAATCCTCTACACCTAATTGCCCTTGTCCCTTTCCTCTCCCCACTGGTAAACACTAGTTTGTTCTCTGTGTCTGTGAATCTGCTTCTTTTTTGTTTTATTCACTAGTTTGTTATATATTTTTAGATTCCACATATAAGTAAAAATAGATTTTTATAGATTTTATAGATTTTTCTTTACGTGTATGTTAAATCCTTCATTTTTGCATATGGAGATATATTATAGGTTTCAAGGAAAAATGTAAAAGTTCTATCTCCCTGATCAATTCTGATTCCTTTCTAAGCTGTGGAAGATATCTTACTCATAGCTTAACATTAACTGGTCGTTTTATAGATCAAAATCTAAGATGTAGGTAATTGCTTTATTATTTATTAGCACTTCAGAATACAATTCACAATACAAATCTGGGAGCTGAAATAATATCCTGTACATTTGTTGTTCTCTGATATTAACCTTTAAAATCGCATAGTCTTCTCGCTAATATGAGATAACAGAAAGCTATTTCCTCTGAAAACTTCTGGTTACTTAAAAAAATTAAAATATGAGTGGTAGCGTAAATCAAGAAAAAAAGAATTAAGAGGATCAAGAAATAACTAGGGATTTGAGGAGAATAAATATATTTCCATAAACATATTTCAATTTGAGGGTAGAGAAAAAAATTATGAATCACAAAGAAATAATTTGCTAAGAATATACATATTTTTCTATATTTATTGAACATACATAATTAATCATTGTGCCAGGCACTGGGCTTAATATGTATAAAATATGGTCTCTTACTTCAAGATAGAGGAGACAGACACTTTAAATAACAATTTTATACAGTGAAAGCAAATTCCTAACAGGAGTACTTGGAATGCTATTGGACTCAGGAGAGAGGTACCTACTCTCTCTGATGTGTCAAGGTAAGCAAAAAGAGGGGAAAATTCAATCAAGACTTGCTAGAATAGATATATAAAATGAGATTCAAAGAAACCTAAAGAATGGTTTTCTGGACTAGCTGACTAGATAGAGAACATTTTATATACATTCAACAATGAGTAACCAATGGTACAAGTCAACTAAATAGAGTATTTTTAACATCAGGCATTAAAAACAAATAAGGTCTACTTAACAATCATGGGTTTAAAAAAGGAAAAATGAATATAATATCAATCATCTTTGTCTACCTATTCCCCAATTCTGTTGAGCTATTCTATTTCATTGTGGTACAGTTAGTAATGAATATGATATAAATGATCATACTTGGACCATAGTTTCAAAGCACTGAATCTTATTTTCAGTAACTTGATCTATAGATCAATTTGGGGAAAATTGATGTCTTAACTACATGAGTCTCCAATTTGTTAAATAAGGTATACCCCTCTACTTATTTAGATTTTCAATAATTTTTCTCAGCAATATTTGTAGTTTTAATGGAGAAGGCTCAACATATTTTTTAATTAACTTTATACTTCAAATATTATATCATTACAAACTTATACTGCTTTATAGTACAGACTCATATGGCTTTATCAGATATATAACAATGCAAACTACAATTAAAAATCCTGAACCTGTATTAAAATATTTGGATATGAATGCAATACAATAAAGTTTTAAAATAAGACTTTTTTCTAACAAAATTTATAAATAAAACTAATTAGAAATATCTAAATATACTTAAGAACCCATAAACTGACCACAAATAAATCATGACAGGATGTCATTGAAAGAACAATGACATCAAGTGATGTGTTCTTTTAACCTTACAGTTCTTAAGCTTTATCTGTAAAAAAAAATCAGTTTTTTATCAAAGGAAAAAATCATTGAAATAAATATAACTCAATAATAAAATAAATATTTTCACTTTTCCTTTTAAAAGTGTTTAACTGTTTAGAGATATTTCACTTGCTTCCTTTGATTTCCATTTAGAGAGTTTAAGGAGTTTTAAACTGAAGTATTTGCATTTCTAAGCTTCCAAACTTTACATAAAGCAGTTGTCATTTTAAAATCAATTATGCTTTCTATCACTCACATACACTTGTTTGTTATTGTCTCACTCAGTTAAATTTAGAAGTACCTACTCTCAAGACTATTAGAATCAAAGGCACTAACATTTTCTTTCGGCTTCTTTTATTTTTTCCCTCTTTTTTCAGACAGGCAATTGAAAAACAGAGTTAGAAGAGGGAAAATTTCATATTCTCACATGGTTCATTAAATAGCTAACATTTTAGCTTTATGTATGAAACAGAAGGTTTCTGAAATAATTTAATTGTATATACTAGATCAAATTTATAATATATAATAGCCATAAAGCCAGATTTTACACACAGAGGTAACCACACACACACAAACACACACACACACATCTATACTCTATACACACATGGTCACCACAATGACCGCCACCACCATTTTTTTTGTAAATGTAAATGCAGCTCAGTATTCTAGATATTTAATGATTTCAGAGAATAAGGTTACACAAATATTGGATTTAATGCTGCTTATCTTAGAACTCATGTTCTGAAGGAATGGAGTAAGCCAACGTTAGCAGCCTGCTACTGTTTCATCTATCAACCAGACTGTGGACTTCACTCTACATGTCTGACCTTTTGTCTCATATGTTACATCTACAATTAATATGGTTCAGTGCCCCTCTTGTCAGTAGCTGCTAATGAGATTTCAAGCCATCTTTAAAACCAGCTTAAAAGCATTAGTGTCATTTGATGGCATTTTTTGATCTGCTTTAGTATTATGCATGTTAAAGGAACACACAAATTGATGTTTGGCACAGATGTCAATCAGGCATCTGATGTATTGCTCTTGTTAAATTTTAATGTATTCTTTATATCATTTGTGGCTGGTGAAATTTCCTTAGACTAAGGGTGTTCTCTTTATAACTGCTGTTTCTGTTTGTTTTTTGATGTTTACATAAGTCTCATTCTTAAAACTTTGAGATAGGTTGCCTTCATATCAAGTGTCAGAATCATTTTGAACTATCCCTAAACCAAATATTATAGTAATGCCAGAACTAGACACTATCTGGCAAATAATATGAATTTTCAGGAACCTTAATGTATTAACATATTTGTAGTTTACCAAATCAATAAAATGTATTATATTCTATAATTTGTAAACTATAATGAATATGTAATTTGTAGAAAATATAATGCTCTTTGATATATGAAAAAGATCTCATGAGAAAGGAAAAATTATTTGTTCAGTATGTTTTTCAGACATTAGGTAAATATTTACAAAAATGAAATACAATTTTTTTTCCTTATCAGATTGGCAAAGAGGATGCAAAGGAACAATTCTCCCATCCAATTTTGACAAAAACATATTTGATATAAAGATTTTAAGATTGAAATTTTGTAATATATATGAAAAAACTAGAAGGTTTTATTAATCTCTCAATAATATGCTCCTCTTCAATTAATACATACTAAATAAATAATCAAGTTGAAAAGACTTATGAACATGTACTGTATTGCAGGATTATTTTAAATAACAAAATATTAGAAGTGACTTTATTGTTCAAAGAAAAGGTCATAGTTATATAAGACTGTACATATCTAATGGGTACTGTTCTGTAGTCAGGAAAAACATGGTTCAATATTTTTAAAATAATGGGAACAAATGATTAAATATTTGAAATCCAAAAGACAACAATTCAAAACTATAAATTCAGTGAAATGAGTTTACTTGGAGAAATGTTAGATAGCTAGACAGACAAGCAACAAACATGTAAACCTGCCATTAATTGTGGTTATTTATCACTGTTGGAATTATGAGGGATTTCCATTTTTCTATGATTAATGTGTATACATTTTCTTTAGTATGTATGGATATATTCAATAATTGGAAATATAATGTATGTTAGATTAAGATAAACCAAACAAATGCAAAACTACCTGAACAACTCACCTATTTTAGAATCAGTTCTTCTATGGTTATTTGATCTTTCTAGCTGTTAAAATTTATCCTGGCAGAATTGGCTGGTATTAAAGTGAACTCTTTTTGCCAAAATGTGATTTGGTTCCATCACTCCTTAAAAGCCTACCTATGCTACATCTCTTATTTTGTAAGTTATCTGTTGTGTTTTTTTTTTTTTTTTATAGTCAACATTTTAGGAATGAATCCATAACATGATTCATTTGTAGACAGAATAAACTGCGAAGACATAATACTGTAAGGATAATACACCTGTATTTTTTTTAACACAACTGAGAACTATAATTGACTAAAGTAATCACATATTTTTGTATAAAAATACCTAAACTGGTTCTTAATTAGATGTTGTAAATATAGCAAAGGGTTTTCTGTGGATAATACAACCCATAGTTAGTAGCAAAGAGCACATACAGCTTTAATCTACTTGATGATACAGCCTCAAGCAGGGGTGGGCAAACTATGGCCATTGGCCTCATCTAGCCACCACCTATTTTTCTATAGCCCAAGAGGGGAAAACAGCTTTTATATTTTTAAATGCTTGAAAAATAAATCAAAGGAGAATAGTCATCTTGTGACACGTGAGAATGATATGAAGTTCAAATTTTATTGTCCATAAATAAAGTTTTATTGAAATACAGCTGTACTCAATATGTACATATTATCTATGACAGCTTTCTCTCTACAGCTGCAGAGCTGAGTAAGACATGGCCCTTATGTCCTGAAATTCTGAACATTTTCACTATCTGGTCCCTTATAAGAACAGTTTTTTGATCCTTGCAACTAAAGTGTATTGCATATGTAATAAATTTTGATTCCACAAGAAATGAATGATGATTCTGGCTACAGTGTTCTTGATGTCCCACTTGCTTTTTCACATGACATTGACATCTGTGTCCTGCCTTTGTTATTAAGTCTTTGTCTCTTATATACACTTATGGGGCAATATTTTCAAGGATATAAACATTTTAACCTGTTTCTTAAGAGTGTTGCATCCTTTCAGCTGAAGCTGTGTGGTGTTGCAGTCTTCCATGTTTCTAACTAAAGTCCTCTATTCAAAATAGTCTTATTTTCACAGTTGTGATTTTTTCCGACTAAAATAGCTTCTGACAGCTCAATGGCAATAGGAGATGAGTTTTTAAGTATCTTGGATAAAATGAGTCTTTATTGTTTGGCGTATTAATTTCAAACAGTTCACTGTCCCTTGTCATGTATCATGGAAAATTCCCTTGAAAGCTTGGTCAATGGGTGTTATTGTTTGACCCCTGCATGACTAATATTGTTGATTTTGCCTGTCTATTGTGCACACCAAATTTTACTTTTTTCACAAACATTGTTTTCAGAAAAATAGTTCTAACGAGACATATCCAGAGATTTACTATGCTCTTCCAGAAACCTTAAAAGCAAAACTCAATTACAAGTAGTGTAACATAGGAACAAATATTGATAGAAATATCTGGGTATGCAAGTGAATACAAAAGAATCAATGCTATTTTACTATCTGCACTCAAAATCTTTATAAGACTTAGAGAATTTGACCATTTTCTTTTCTAGGAGCAGTGTGTGTGTGTGTGTCTTTGTCATACACATAGTCTATATGTATATGACAAGTCAAAATCAACATATTGTTATCTTCTTATTGACTGATGGTGCTTTTAACGTGAAATGCCACTGTGACAGAAAAGCCACTGTTATATGAGAGAAATTTTATGTTTTACAGTTTCCTACCCAAACTTATTTGCACTTCTGTTACATTTCAGAAAATGTTTTCCTTTTAATTTACTATAGTAAACTTCCCATAACATCAAAAACACATCTTGGTTTTGGTCTAGTTTTCATAGTATTTTTCCTAACATGATAATTTCATAATTATATTAAAATGTTTCTTAGAATAATTTATTAAAATATTTCTTTGTGAAGAAACCAGGGTATAACAAGATCCATTCAACATTCCTAATCCTTGTATGTTTTAACTTATGGAAATTCATGTGGTTTTAATACTTGGATTCTGAAAACCAATCACAAATAAGATAGCCATGTTTTTTTAAGTGATTAAGAAATTAAATATTTTATTTGTATTTTATATTTGAATATCCTGGCAGCCATTAAGATTAAACATATATTTCAGGTAAATACGAATATTTTAACATTTGCAATAGAATGCTTATTCTGTTCAAAAAGTAGTCTTCATATCCCTGAACATTTGAAACCTGATTATTTTCTTGCAATTATTGTTTTTATCCCATAAATATTGTAGGGGCTAGTTTGTAAAAGTAATATTTTCATGGTTTTAGTTTTTCTTTTAGTTTCTGTGGGTTTGCTCAGAAATTTTACTATAAACAGTGCATGTATTCAGAAAATTCCATGGCTCAAGATCTGGCTAAATACAGTTTGTGACAGCTCCCTGTCCTGTATCCACAACTTTTTATATAATTACTATTTACTATTTATGAGGTCTCCTAATCAGAAAGGGTAGCTGTGTGACCCATACTGTTCAGATTATTGTAATATAAACCACTTAACTTAAAAGAGATGTGTCATAGGTTTCTGGGGGTCTCATTTCAATAATTAAGCATCTTAAACTCATTATACCTTTGGGAACGATATCACCCCCAATTAGCATTAATTCTCAGTGACATATGATGTTTTATTGGCAGTCAAGAATCCAAGAGAAATATGAGCTTTGATATATTAGTAATGTAAACAATAATTGTAAGACTTCTGCTTTTGGGAAGATAGAGAGTAGACTTACTTCTCCCTCCTCTTCTAGTTCGTTTTTACAATTGTTTGTTTTAATTTACTTAACATTTGTAAAGTAACATGAAAGAATGGAATCTCTGTTTTCTTTCCCTTATTCTATGTTTGTTTTCTGGTCACTTACTATAAAACTACATTTCTGTGACAATCCAGTAATGATGGATGAGATAGAGTGTTAAAGCTGGAGCTATGTCTTTTTCCCTTTGATCAAATAATATATTTGGGGGGATTTCTCTGGATCTGACCCAGTAGAGACTTATTAGAATGCATTACCAACATTTGAAACCCCTGGCATAGATTAAATTTGTCACCAGGTGGACCTGGTATAATTCTAGTCCTATATAACACCTGTTTGAGGGGGGCCTTGGTATGGAGGGAGCCAGGACTAACATCTGATCTGGCTCTGCATCATTGCTAAATACCAGGTATTCATAGCCTCAGTATCTGCTAGAAAGAGGGCAGTGAGTATTTAAAGAGAACAACAGACCCCCAAATTAGCACCTTTATAAATATATAACTGTTAAGCTTTTATTGCAGTTCACATTCACATAGACACATGTATATATGTGTATAACACATATATAGCTTATACATAATCTTCTGCAAAAACTTCATTGATCCTTCATGTTGCTCATATATACATACACATGTATATATATATGTATTTAATTGTCAATACTAATTCTGAGAAGACAAATACCATATGATATCACTTATATGTGTAATCTCAAATATGACACAAATGAACTTATCTATGAAACAGAAACAGACTCACAGACATAGAGAACAAACTTGTGCTTGCCAAGGGGGAGAGGGGTGAGGGAGGGATGGAGTGGGAGTTTGGGGTTAGCAGATGCAAACTATTATATATAGAATGGATAAAGAACAAGGTCCTACTGTGTAGCACAGGGAACTATATTCAACATCCTGTGAAAAATCATAATGGAAAAGACTATAAAAAATGTATATATATATATATGTAAAACTGAATCACTTTGCTGTATAGCAGAAATTAGCACAACTTTGTAAATCAACTATATTTCAATTAAAAAAAAAAAAAAAAAACTAATTCTAAGCACTGTTAAAAGCAGTCTTCCTTTACCCTATCAAATTCTGACACAAAAAAGACTTGTTTCTTTGCAGATGTTCTACAGTACTTATTAGTTACCAAAATCACAGATCAAAAAATCAAAGCTAAAGGAAGTAAAAGTGTAGCCTAAAGTCTAACCTACTGCCCTCACTGACTTTCACATCCTCTCAGGACTTCTACCTGTATTTCCAAATCTCATTACTCACATAAACTTCCTAAATTTGATTCACCCAACATGGAGGTTCAAAGATTTTTAAGGTAAAGTCGACATCCCTTGAAGCAAAACAAATTTCTGCAGTAATTTAAACTAGTTGTAATCAAAAAAAAAAAAAAAACACTGTGTCCTGAAAAGATGTACAAATTAGTGTAAATATACTCAAAGAGCCACGTGAATTGTCCTATGTGATGAGTGTTATTCTACTAAGACAAACAAGAGCATCTTGGAACTTTAGCAGTCAGAGACACAACAACTAAAGAAATGTTGCATTTTTATTTTTTACCTTCATTTGGATTTTTGTAGATAGCCATCTGTTTACTTTTACCTTTCTTATCTCAAATAAAATAAATACTTTTCTCGTCCAATACCATGTTACTTCCATCCAGAGTTTCAATAGACCCATTAATCTGATAGTGGCTTTTGAAGAACCCACATGTCTAGTGAAATGCTCCAGCCCTTTTCGGAAATAGTCTCAGAGTCTTTGTAAATGTCAAAGGAGACCCACAAATCTCAAACAGTTGCCAAAACCAGAATATCTCTTAATGTCACGGTGATGCTTAGCACAAGCCTACCATACAGGGCTTTTGTGTAAGTGTCAAATTCTGTCAGGCTCATCTTAAAGAAACATAGCATTTTAGGAGAGGGTTCAAGGGGTTTAGAGTGAAATCATATTCATGTTTTGCATGGGTCTACAGTTAATGCAGATGGCCATCATCAGGTTGAATAGAGGCATGTTCCTGCATTTCAATTTACAGTCAAGTTCTTAAATTATTTTACTTTTTTCCACAAAGCTATGATTAACCACATTTGAATCCTCTATACTTAACAGCTATTTCTATTTTATTTTAAGTCACTGATGTTTTTTGACATTTTATTTAGTAACATGGGTTAATTTCAAATTCATCAAGAGATTTCCATGACTGGGATACATTAGGCAACTATAGTAGCAAGTTAATATTTCTAATAAAATCTAGGGACCCTGTTATTGCTCCCTAGCATGATATGACAAATATAACCCATGACACAATTTTACTACTTAGATATGTAGAATTTCACAAGAAAACATAAGAATCCACTCTAATAGTTTGTTATTTGAATACCAGAAAATATATGTTCTTGGGAAACACTTTATTTATCTTTAATTAAGGTATTACTTTGGGCCACACATATTTTCTCTTTCTTGAAAGTTTTATTTAATTGGATTTTATAAGTTTTTTTTTGCTTTAAGTATTTATTAAAATGACATGGCTTTTGGAAAGGCCATATTTTATATAGGTAGTATTTTGGTTATTTCTTTTGATTTTTGATTACTACTAGCTATTACAGAATATCCCAAATTTATATTCTGTCTTTTAATACTTTTCATTATATATTTCTTTTATATATTCTACTTTCTAAATTTTCAACTAGACCCTCTCTAAAATAAAACTTAATTTCATACAGTTTTAAAATGAAAACTTGCATTTTTCCCCTATCTAACTCATTGTTAATGTTGTTCTCTCTAACAAAGATGTCTTTCAAGCCTTCACATTCCTATTTCCATCTATATAAATTTTTGTCTTCCCCTAAGACTAATCATAAATTCCCTTCTGCAAAAACTTACTTGATCCTTCAGGTTCCATATAACCTCTTTCTTTAGAATGAATGTCCATATGATTCCTCCCTTAGAATTAAATCTGATCTTCCCTTTTCTGTAGGGCGGGAACCAATTCTTGGATAAAGCAAATGTGATATGTGTGTGTGTACATATATACACATGCACAGATACACACAATGGAACATTACTCAGCCATTAAAAAAAAAGTTGCCATTTGCAACTACATGGATGGACCTGGAGGGAATTATACTAAGTGAAATAAGTCAGACAGAGAAAGACAGATACTGTGTGTTTTCACTTATATTTGGAATCTAAAAAACAAAACAAATAGAACAAAACAGAAACAGACTCACAGATACAGAAAACAAACTAGTGGTTGCCAGAGTAGAAGCAGTCGGGAGGCAAAATAGGTGAAAGAGATTAAGTCATACAAACTACCAGTTATAAAATAAATAAGCCACAGGGATGTAATGTACAGGATAAGGAATATAGTCAATAATATTATAACAACTTTGTAGAGTGTGTAATCTATAAAAATATTGAATCAATATGTTATACACATAAAACTAATATATTTTCACATGAAACTAATATAGTATTGTAAGTCAATTATAGTTCAATAAAAAATAAAATAAAATTGTGTTCTATTACAAAGATGTTGACCCACTAAAGGCAATGAAACAAAGAGCTTATATGGCTCATGATGTTTATCTAAGAGACATTTTGGTAAACTTAACCAAGAGAAAGAAAGGAACAGCAAGAGTAACATAATATAGAGTTGTAAAGAGAAACAAAGTAGCAAGAGGAATGATGGTTGTAACCTCACACCTTTTCCTTGTACTGATTCAACCATTTATTGCTTTGTTATTAGATAAAGCTTCAGAAATGAATCAGAAATTGTCTCCCTGATAGATAATTGTCTTGACAGATACATAATTAGGAAAGAAATAAGGTCAAACTATCCAGGTACAGAGAGTAACACTGGCACACAAGTGCGTGCACACACACACACACACACACTCCAACAGATTTACTTGACAAGTCAACAAAATAAAATTGAGTAGTCGTAAGTATGATAAAGATAATTTTTGGAAAAATATAATTTTGCATAAATTCCTGCTTAAAAATAAAAGGTAGCCATATAATTTGTGTTCCAGAAACTACATACTTTAACCAAATTGGCTTAGGAAAATAGTACTGTTTTATATGAATTGTTGTTTCTCTTATTCACTGTGGTTAGCTAGCACATTCTCTCAACCAATAGTCCTGAATTGTTGGAGCATTTCCAGAATCCTGGGGAGGAGAAGTAACTCTTCTCCTTGATTGCTAATTGAATTTGAATTTGTCTGACTTCCTTATGAAACCTAGGAGGATGCGGTGAGATCATTAAAAGTGAAAGAAGAACAGTAGTTGTGAAATCTTCTAAGATTTAAAGCTACTGGTCCAAATCTTGAGATGATCTTAATAATAAGGATTTGTCTATACAAAGTCTTTGAGAACTTCTGCCTCAAAAGTGATCCTGATTCCTATTGGAATAAGTCAGTCAGAGATTCTGCATTCAGTGTTTTGGCCTGAAGGATTAAAACCAGCTCCAAAATGTTTGTTAGTTGGTTTACAGTAACATGGACACAAGGGTAGCCTACACTAAATGATGTTGAAGTGCCAGAACTCCCTTATTATACTATACAAGAAAGCCTCCAAAAACTTAGGAAATTGGAATATTACAGTTGATTTATCTTGCAAGTCCTGTTCACTCAATCTGCAAGGTTCCAGAGGACACACATTTTACCATGACTATGAGAAATACATTTCCAATCCTAGAATGCTTGAAGCCTTCTATGGTTGCTTATCTCTGTTGATCAGAAATTAGAGTGAGAACTGTTACTGTCAAACCTGGATCCCTAATGCAATGGGAATAATGAGATCCCAGGTTATCAGGGGCCAAGTGGCATCATTTCATCAGCAAAGATAAGGTGAATGTATCTGCCACAACCCACAGCAGAGACAAATCAGTTGTCAGAATAGTCTGACTCACAGAGACCTATGGAAATGATCAGATGATCATAATGTCTATAGAATATAAATATCAATAGGTAGGCAGTCTATTAAATTCTTACTTGACTTGTACAAAGTTCTAGATCTAGTGAACATAAGTTTAATTTGAATAACCGAAGCGGTCACAACCTCTCAATGAGTTCCCCAGACTTGAGCTAGTTTACAGACTCAGACCACCTTTAATATGGGGAAGCTGGATCTCCTTGAGAAAAGCAACTATTACACTGGTAAAAATTTATACTATTAGTCTTTCTTTCAGCCTTTCCCAAAAGGAGCTAGAGCCATGTACCAGGCTGACTGTGCACGGGTTAGAGGGAAATAATCAGATTTGAGAGGAGTTACTGAACACTGGCTCTGAACTAAAACTAATTCCTGAAGCCTCGAAACATCACTATGGTTCCCCAGTCAGAGTAGGGGCTTAAAGAGGTCAAGTGATTGATGCAGTTTTACATAAGATACATCTCAGAGTGATCCCAGTGGTTCTCCAAACACATCCACTACATTTCTTTAATCTATAAATGGAATAAAAAATGCTCAGCAACTGGCAGAATCCCCACTTTGGCCCCCTGACCTATGGAATTAGATCTCTTTTAGTAGGAAAGAACAAGTGGAAAAAACTACAACTGCCTTTACCTACCAAAATATTAACCAAAATCGATGCCACATTCCTGGAGGGATTGCAGAAATTAGGGTCACCATCAAGGACTTGAAAGATACAAGGATGGTAGTTTCCACCACATCTCCACTCAACATGTCAATTTGGCTTGCACAGAAAACATGTGGATCTTGAAGAATGACAGAAGAGGACGGTAAACTTAATCATGTTGTGATTCAAATTGCATTCGCCATTCCAGATAGTTCGATTGCTTGAACAAATTAACACACCCTAGGTAACATGGTAGGCAGCAATTGATCATGTTTTCCTTTTCTTTTTCTTTCTTTTTTTTTGTATACCTTTTAGTAACAGAAACTTTTTATTTTCAGCTGACAAATCAGTAATACAACTTCTCTGTCCTATCTCATGTATATATCAACTATCTAGCCCTCTGTCACAATTTAGTGCAAAGGAAATTTGGTTGTCTTTCCTTTCCACAAGATATTGTGGTGATCCATTATATTATGCTAATTGGGTTGGTGAGTACTAAGTAGCAGTTAGTTTAGATGTATTGGTAAGACATTCGTGTGTCAAAGGGTAGAAAATAAACCCCCTCATAATTCAAGGGGCTACCATCTCACCAAAATTTCTGAGTCCAGTGGTCTGAAGCTTGTTGGGTATCCCTTCTAAGGTGAAGGATAAGTTGTTGCATCTGGCCCTTCCTAAAACCAAAAGAGAATGATGCCCAAAGCTGCTAGTTTTTCAGTGTCCCAGATTGAGAGAAAACTCTGCAGCAGTTCTAGGCTGCCATGCAAACTGCATGTGATTCATGTAACTCAGTTACTAAAATAAGTTAATATTTGAGGGCAATGATAAAGACATAACTACTTCTAAATCTTTTTAATATTCAATCAATTATGGATTTTTTTCTGGTGCAAGTCTTTGTATATTTAATGCTTTTCTATCTATTTAAAGAGATGATTAAAAATGTAAATTGATACTATATGTGTTGCTTTTATTTCTGCATATGGTAACTCATAATAGGGAAGTGGCCTCATGCTTTTTATGACTATACACAAATGAATGGCAGTTGCTTTTGGCCTTACTACTTAAAATTTAAAAATAAACAATTTGTTGAAATACCACTTTCTTTTTCTTGTAATGGTCTTGATAAGAAAATGTTCATGACTTTGAAAATGCCCTTTTCTGGCAGTCATCCTTTCTTGCAGCATTATTGTTTGCTGGCATTAAACAACATGATCAGCGGCCATTTTAAAGTCCAGGAACAAATCTATTTGAGGTAGAGTCTCACTATGTAGCAATTATTCCCTTGGATAGTAAGTAATCTTTATTATTCCATAAATTCTGCTTAGTTTAAAGCATAGACTTACTTATGTATATTACATTACTGTAGATAATATTTTGCATAAAGTTTCCCCAAAAGAAGTTTGATGTATCTCATAATTTCTAGTAATTTAATACATTAACATTGCAGTCACTCTGACATGTTACAGTGGATTGTGATAGACAGAGAGAAAACCGAAAGGAAAACCACACACAAAAATTATACCATTATATATTTCATATAGAGGAGTTCAACAGATAGAGATTAAATTTATTTTAACAAGGAGATTCATGAAATTTGATTACTACATTTGCGTTTCAAGTAGGTTCAGTATTAAATCTTTTTTACCTTTTCTTTAGGACTTTGGGACAGGATCCAACTTTTCAACTCTTAAGTTTAGATAGTATATTATTTTTATTAGCATTAGAGTAAGTTTTCTTAGTGATTAAAAGCATTGTTACTTTTTCATTTTGGAAGTTACTACCTATGCATGCCTCAGTCTTTGCCTTGAAATGATGTGTTAAATATGAAATATGAAGAAAAATGTAAAGATCTTCAAACCATTTTTATTTACTTATAAATACCAGGAAATACTTGATGGGATTTATTCATAGTATACAGTACACAATAGTTCAATCTTTACATACATGTTCCACTGCTATTGTTACAACCTTATTATTTTACATTATCTACCAAATCTGGTTTCTAATTGCTTTACATGGAAATGAATACATTTGGTGCCAATAAAGGTGATATGGAGGGAAATAAATATATAAAGAAGACGTATCATGCCATATTTACAGGCCCTTTCTTGTTACCATGTATCTCCCATTGTGTTTTTTTGACCAAATTTAATTATGTAGTGTAAAGAAGCTAGAGAAAGTAATAAGCCTTCTTAGATAAAAAATAAAGAAGCTTTATCTTAATCTCTCTACATGCATGCACTCATAGGGATGATAAGTGAAACTTGTTTTAAAACATGCTAACTGACCCAACTTTAAATTATATATATTGAGGTCTATACCTCAAATGCGTCCTCAATTCTCCCTAACAATCGTATTTTCATTCCCATTTCCTTTCAGTCTCTCTGCTTTCCTAGAAAATGATTTCACACTTTACCATCTCTTTTATCCCTCACCATCTCTGCTCCCATCGTTACTCTCAGCTGATGAATTTGCACCCTACTTTAAGAAAAGAACTTGAAATGACTCCTTCTTTCACCTCTATCTCAATCCATATACATTGCCGTGCCGGTTGTTGCTAAGGAACTGTCCACTCTCCAATCGACATACACAAGAGTTCTGTGGACACTCCACACAATCTCATTCCTTTTTTAAAAAAAGTCCCTTTTAACTTCCACGATGGTGTCTGTGTGGTGTGTGTGTGCGCATGTGTGTGCTCATGTGTAAGTCGGTGAAAGAGAGAAGTAATTGAGGAAGTAAAGAGAGAGGAGTGGTGGTGTCACCATTTACCATATCAGAAATGCTGGAAAGAGAATAGCACTGAGTTACATGTACAACTGGCCAGAGTCATCAAGAAAAGTCTTAAAAGAAGTAAGGAAGAGGAGAGTGAAGGGAAAACCACAAGTTATAGTAACACTATTACTGTCCCAATTTGTCAAATATTTTTATTTACTAAGATCTTCCTCATCCTTCTGAAATAATTAATATTCCAGATGGAAATTAGCATGCAGGAAGGAATTGAGGTGGTTGACAGAACTGCAACCAAGTTAGGTGATCTTTCATATGAAAAGTAGGAAGAAGAGACAGACTGCTATCACCATTATTCCAACTTGGAATTAGTAAAATGATTTGATGACAGTTAAATAATCTCAATATTTTATGTCCATCAAAATAAAATCAAGGAATATTATTTTCTTTAAAATTAAAGACACTGATACTGTACAGTATATCCATTCAAATTTCTAATTTTGAACTAAAAATGAATTACATCATTAAATTTGAGTTTTCAAAAATCAAGATTATTTCAAAGCCATAAACATTCAAAAAGAAGTTCTGATGCCAATCTAAGAAAACACAAGAGAATTTTTAAATGTATATGACTTTCTCACCAAACTACGGATTAGTTTTCCTGTTGCTGTTTGCATCCCATCTGTGAACAATATGAGGAAATACAGCTGCTACCAAATTAAGTACTTTTTGTCCTGATTTGTGTCTTTATTTCACCAGAGAAGTGATAGAGGGATTAAAAAAAAAAAAAAAAAAAAAACTAAAACAGATGTCATTGAGAATGACCAACTTCTACAACCCAAGGAGGAGTTCATAAAACTAGTAAAACACAATTAGAGTATTTTATCTTTCTTTGGCTAAATCATTACATGAATATATACACATATATATATCAAAGAACTATTTCCATCTAAATGTATGACTGTATGCTGGTGTACAGGTTGTCTTCTAAAGTAGAGCTATCAATTTGTCAAAGAGATCCTGACTAGGCTTTCTAAAAATTAACAAATAAAGCAAACTGATAAAGCCAATGATTGATCTTCCTGCTTCTAACATTTCACCAAAAACTTCTCCTACTAGTTGAAGCCCTAATTAAAACAGATCTGCTCATCTCTTTTTCAAAGAACATCTTTCTTGCTCAAAAACATTTGGGAATTCCACATTAAAATATATTCTGTAGGGTAATTTTTTAACATGATCCCAAAACCTACTTAAATGAGGAGTCAATATATTGTCTCATTTCCCACCATCTCAGCATCTTACATGGCCACGACACCCTCTCACTTTTGACTCCTGTCATTCTTTGTGCTCCAGTGCTCTTCTTCTGCTGTTTCCTTTCAAACTACTCATCATTCAAAGGTCAACTCAAATGCCACATCTGTGTATATGTCTCTAATTTTTTACATCTTGTCAAAATTCACATTTTCTTCTGATTATCACAACTTTTTTTGTATTTATTCCTTATGACATTTAGATGATTTATATCCTATTGTGGTTAATTCTGTTAATCTACACCACATAGTAAAAATAAGTCCAAATATTTGAAATATATCCCATCCAGTTGTTCATATATGGGCACTCAATACATATTTAATGCATCAAATACATGTATTCATAAGGAATAACTGTTATCTATGCAGAAATGATTTATTCAACAGCAGATGAAGAAGCTACTACATTGAAGATGAGAGACACATTACTAAATTTATTTTAACTAAATTTAGAAAGTAGGACATTTACAACCAGGACTTACATCCATGAATATATTTTGATGATGTGCATTTTATCTTAAGCTTTTGCCTTAATTCTTCATTTATTGATTTCAGACTATTACACATTTTACTGCCAATTAGATTTCTCTAATAAGGATACAAATAATCAATATAAAATTTTTAAAACTCCTTTCTATTCTTTTCACATTTTTCAACTTGGGGCTTTTAAATTATATTTTATAACTTAGAATGTACTCTAAATTATATTTTGTTCTAGGTAAGTAATGTGGGCATTAATCCGAAAAGAGATTGTTCTAAAAAGTATTGGGAGAGATTCTTATGGGACTTGTTACATTAGCTTGGAATACAGTTTTAAAGGAAGTTTTCAAAATGTTTATAATGATGATATCTTTGTTAAGATAAATGCATAGATCATTAGAAAGACAATGGGATATTCTATATGCTTTGTCACATAAAACATTTCCACAGTGCTTTTCATGGCATGCCTGTTAAACCTGCTTACATTTTTGTTTCTCCAATTTGTTAGGACACTTAGTATTGTGTTTGATACAGTGATATGTAGGAAGCTGTGCTTGGAAAATGATATTTTTGAAAACATTTTTAGGAAAGTAAGGAAAGTTAAGAGTGCATCTTTGAGATTCTTTCAATGATAATGGTGCTTCTGGAATTGCTAAGCATTTCAAATTTTAGTGTTCTATAACTGGTAATATAGTTTAGTAAAGCAACAATTACAAAGGCTTCAGGTTTTTGTTGCATTTTTGGTTTTGAGACAAATATCTGAAGGCAATAAGATTAGGGGCTCCAATGGCTAAAAATATTAATGATTAAAAATAACTTTCTGTGAGAGTTTTTCTTATGTGTTAAAAAGGAATAAAGTGTTTTATGATTTTATTAACATATACTAACACTTATGATAAAGTAAATAATAAACATAACACATTTATACATTTATTATTTTTATTTCAAAAAGAAATACCTTTCAAATTTAGAAAAGAATATGTATAATTTCAAACATTGTCAAAGAAAATATGTTCACTATAATGAAAGTAAATTAGATACTGCAGTGTCCTAAATGTCCAGATGCTTGGCAAACACTACACTCAAAATAACCATCTATCATTTATTGTTCCCCACCAGGCCACTCTTCAAAAGATGTATCCTGCAATTTGATTCCCAGTGTTTCAAACTGTGTGCTTCACTTATCATTGTTATTGCTGTTCTAGCTACTTCATTAATTTTGGGGAGCAAAATGATATAAGTTTTTGTTGACAACCTTTTACAAAAAGTTACTTTTCCACTAAAACATTTAAAAAATATATTAGTTTGCATGAAGAGAACTTTTACATGACACGAGATTTTACATGAATTAAAGTTTCTACATGAAATATATTTTATATGAAAATTTTTATAGAGATAATTTGAAACCTCATTATTGAAATTACAGGCCTGTAAGTACATTGCATTGTTTTAGATATAATGTACTCTGTTCTGGTTCATTGTTTCTTCGGTGAATTGACATGGTATTTCAAATCTTGAACTCTAGAAAAAAAATTAAGGTGAAACTTACTCCTTTTATTTTCCCTATTAAATACATAAAATTAAATTTTTTATAGTTTTATGCAAGCTTTGAGTACTATTGAAGCTCATAATAGATAAGACAGCCACATAGCAAAATCTTGTCATAAATGAAAGACGTACAAGACATTATGTCAAGCATTGTATAGGACACAAAGATGAAAACCACGTGGTTGCTGCCCTCAAAGAGCTTAGGGTGCAGTAAAGAGTATCAGTCACTGAAGCACTGACATAATTGGTAAATTTGGCAACTGATCCAGAGTGGGGGAGAACATGGAGGTAGTGTGGTATTGGGATCAGAAAATGTCTCAAAAAGAAGAGAGTGGTGTCAAAGAGAAGATCAGATTTCCATAGTTGGAGAAAAAGGTGATGAAAATTTTGGCTGAACTGTTTAAAAAAATCAGACACTTATTTGTATATGTATTTGTAGCTAAATATTAGAGTTTGAAATATCATTCTCAGCTGTTAGAAAGATATCATGATTAGACTTACAAATTATAGAAATTATAGAAAACTTGATTGGGCAATTAGAAATAAAAGTCACAAGAATTAAAGAATGAAGTAAAATTATGGCTAAACTTATGTATCTTCCTAGACCTTATGCTTGAAACATAAGCTAAAGGGATTGAATCACAGTGCAATAAAATATAAAAGAATCATCTCACTAAATGCCCCTCAGTAATAATCATGCGAGTAGTCTCAGTAAAAGTTGGGCAGGAAAAGCTAGACCCTAAATTCAGCAGTTCAGGTGTAAGAAGTTGTCATAAAATAAACAAGCAGAATCAGTTATTTATTGATCTATTTAATTCATTTATTCAACATTTTTTAGTGTGAGAACTATGCATCAGGAATAGTGTGCTAAGCATAGGAAATACTGCAGTCAGGAAGACCGAGACTCCTGTTGCTGTCATGATCACTTAGATACAGTGGCAGAAATGACATTTCACAATAAATTACAACAAGGATGAAGAGAGCTAAGACAGTGGAGGTAAGTAGAAGAGATTCTGACACTGTAGAGCGAGGAAAACTCACCTGGCTTAGAAAGCTTTCTATAGTAACTAAGCATAAGCTGACATTTTTAGGAGGAGTTGCTTTATGCCAGGCAATGAAAAAGCTGATGCTCATCAAGCATGGTTCACCCATGGAGAGGAAAACTCTCATGCAAATCCCAAAAAGATGGACTATAGAGGATAAAGAATGTCTAGAAGAGAATCTATGGAACCATCTAGAGATGAGATCCTGCATTCCCTTGTAAGTAAAGAAAGGGAATCACCAAAAGGTTTTAAGTATTGAACCAAAATAATCTGCTGTGTGTCTGTAAAACCTTGAAAGCTTTAATAAAGAAATGTAAGGACTTGGGAAGAGCCTGGCTTCTCCGGCCAGCATCCTCAAGCTGGGGTTAAAAGCTCCAGGCTCTGGATAAAGTTATGGTGAATTCAAACAAAGCTAAGAAACTCCCTCTACCTTAAAGTTTCTTCTTCCTTGTTTAAGAAAAATGGAGACGATTTTGTGCTGAGCTTATTTCTGAGGCAGGGTAGGGAAACACTGAAGCAGGAAGGAAAGAAAGGGGACAGATTCTTCCTCACTTTTCCTGCTTTTAAGAGTCTCAGTAAGGCTCAAAGATGAGCTCTCAGCTCATAGTCATCATACAAATAACTTCAGGTCAACTCAAACTTAACCTGCTGCAGCTTTCTGTGGAAACTTCCACTTCCCCTCAACCTTGAGATTAGGAAACTGAATTTTTGTTAAGCATAAGCCACATACCCCTTTTCAGGATCCGTGCCAGAACCAACTTGGGTTTTTGGGTCTCCTGGGCAGCTAGGGAAGAACAGGTATGAATCTGTATGCAAAAGATGTTGTCTCTTCAGAATCTAGAAAATAGTGTCTAGTGGAAAAAAAATAAGAAATCTGTTGAGACTGATAAAGACTCAGAAAACAATGCTTTGGCCTCTCCACTCCTCTTGTTAGCTTGATGCATGATATCTGCGGTAATTATTTGTCTAGATTTCACTGGAGAGTAGATCAGCTCTGGTCAGGCAGTCTTCGCTGGGGCATGGAGGTGGGGCTGGATTCCATCATTCAACATCAGAGAGGCATCTAAGCAGTCTAAATTGATGAGGCCTCTGCCTGTTATGCTTCAAAGCCTCTTCCCAGTTCATTTGGGGCATCTTGTTCCACTATTAGGAATCCCAAGGCATGTTATTAGGACACAGTTGAAAGGGTACACCTGAGGCAATAACTGTGGCTTATATTTGCATCTCAGAAAGAAAGGGGAAATGTATTAAAAAAAATAATTACTGGATGTATTCTAAGATATATCTTGAGAGGAAAAAAGTGTACCTAAGAAAATAATTTAGGAAACAATTTCAAATAGTTGCTGCAGAGCATGACTGATTGATTACCTAGAATAGTATAATCTCAACAGGATAGAATTCTTCCTGATTTCAACTCCATGTTTATGATCAATTGAAACCTGATCTTTGGTTCTTTGACCACTCCTCTAGAAACACTATCCTGTATTCTATCTCCTTCGGTCATAACCATAAATCTGCCATGACCAATAATTGCAAACTCTTCAAATTCTCACTATCAAGGATGTCACTTTGTTGACATTACCAGCCATCTTTCCATTTAACTTACTCTTTGTATTTTTGCCTGAATTCAACAATCCTCCAAACCCACCAAGACAGCAAACTTGAAGAAAAAAAAAAAAATGAGACTGATAAGAACATCAGCCTTAATAGCCAGCTTTCACACCACATCTTTCTACTACATTCAATCTCTCCCCCACCGTATACAAAGTTATTTCATACTTTCTCTTTCCTACTTAAACTTCTAACTTCTCTCACCTATCCAGTCTATAGTGTTTTTTCCTATTTGATTAAAAAATAAAAGCAAAAACTAGAAAATTTCCATGACTGTCTCTCACCAAATCAACCCACGTGTCTCCTTCTGTGACCATTCACCCTGCCTTCTTTTCTATTGCTGTGGAAGAACTCTCTGGCACCAATCTAGGGCCAACCTTTCACTTCTGAACTAGATTCCAGTTCTTCTCACCTACTTAGAGTAATTAACTTCAATAACCTATGTCCTGCTCTCCTGTATCAATTTTTCTCTTCTTATTATATCAGCCTCATCAAAAATACAAATATGCTCTTTTATTCTTAATATTATAAGGAAAACATTGTCTGATTTTACATCCCTTTCCATTTATCACCACTGCTCTTCTTTATCATTAAATTTTATAACATGTTGACTATAGGAACTATTTCCAATCCCTTTTCTCTTCTTCTTTTTGGAAACAATCCAATAAACTTTTATCTCCACTCTTTTATAAAAAATACTCTCATGAAATCTTAATAATCACCTCTTTCCTAAATCTAATAATTATTTCCCATTCTTTTTTCTTTTTTTTAACATCTTTATTGGAGTATAATTGCTTTACAATGGTGTGTTAGTTTCTGCTTTATAACAAAGTGAATCAGCTATACATATACATATATCCCGATATTTCCTCCATCTTGAATCTCCCTCCCACACTCCCTATCCCACCCCTCTAAGTGGTCACAAAACACTGAGCTGATCTCCCTGTGCTATGTGGCTGTTTCCCACTACCTATCTGTTTTACATTTGATAGTATATATAAGTCAATGCCAATCTCTCACTTCGTACCAGCTTACCATTCTCCCTCCCTGACTCCTCAAGTCCATTCTCTACATCTGCGTCTTTATTCCTCTCCTGCCTCTAGGTTCTTCAGAACCATTTTGTTTGTTTATTTGTTTGTTTGTTTTAGATTCCATATATACGTGTTAGCATACGGTATTTATTTTTCTCTTTCTGACTTACGTCACTCAGTAGGACAGTCTCTAGGTCCATCCACCTCACTACAAATAACTCAATTTCATTTCTTTTTATGGCTGAGTAATATTCCATTGCATATATGTGCCACATCTTCTTTATACATTCATCCATCAATGGACACTTAGGTTGCTTCCATATCCTGGCTATTGTAAATAGAACAGCAATGAACATTGTGGCACTTGACTCTTTTTGAATTATAGTTTTCTCGGGGTATAGGCCCAGTAGTGAGATTGCTGGGTCATATGGTAGTTCTATTTTTAGTTTTTAGGAACCTCCATACTGTTCTCCATAGTGGCTGTATCAATTTACATTCCCACCAACAGTGCAAGAGGGTTCCCTTTTCTCCACACCCACCCCAGTATTTATTGTTTGTAGATTTTTTGATGATGGTCATTCTGAATGGTGTGAGGTGATACCTCATTGTAGTTTTGATTTGCATTTCTCTAATTATTAGTGATGTTGAGCATCTTTTCATGTGTTTGCTGGCAATCTGTATATCTTCTTTGGAGAAATGTCTATTTAGGCCTTCTGCCCATTTTTGGTTTGGGTTGATTGTTTTTGTGATATTGAGCTGCATGAGCTGCTTGTAAATTTTGGAGATTAATCCTTTGTCAGTTGCTTCATTTGCAAATATTTTCTCCAGTTCTAGGGTTGTTTTTTTGTCTTGTTTATGGTTTCCTTTGCTGTGAAAAAGCTTTTACGTTTCAATAGTTCTCATTTGTTTATTTTTGTTTTCATTTCCATTTCTCCAGGAGGTGGGTCAAAAAGGATCTTGCTGTGATTTACGTCATAGAGTGTCCTGCCTAAGTTTTCCTCTAAGAGTTTTATAGTGTCTGCTCTTACATTTAGGTCTTTAATCCATTTTGAGTTTATTTTTGTGTTATAAACTGGTACGGTATTAGGCAGTGTTCTAATTTCATTCTTTTACATGTAGCTGTCCAGTTTTCCGAGCACCACTTATTGAAGAGGATGTATTTTCTCCATTGTATATTCTTCCTCCCTTTATCAAAGATAAAGTGATCATATGTACATGGATTTATGTCTGGCTTTTCTATCCTGTTCCATTGATCTATATTTCTATTTTTGTGCCCGTACCATACTGTCTTGATTACTGTAGCTTTGTAGTATAGTCTGAAGTCAGGGAGTCTGATTCCTCCAGCTCCGTTTTTTTCCCTCAAGACTGCTTTGGCTAATCGGGGTCTTTTGTGTCTCCATACAAATTTTAAGATTTTTTGTTCTAGTTATGTAAAAAATGCAATTGGTAATTTAATAGGGATTGCACTGATACTGTATGTTGCTTTAGGTAGTATAGTCGTTTTCACAATGTTGATTCTTCCAATCCAAGAACATGGTATATCTTCTTTAATTTCTTTCATCACTGTCTTATAGTTTTCTGCATACAAGTCTTTTGTCTCCTTAGGTAGGTTTATTCCTAGGTATTTTATTCTTTTTGATGCAAAGGTAAGTGGGAGTGTTTCCTTAATTTCTCTTTCAGATTGTTCATCATTAGTGTATAGGAATGCAAGAGGTTTCTGTGCATTAATTTTGTATCCTGCTACTTTACCAAATTCATTGATTAGCTCTAGTAGTTTTCTGGTAGCATCTTTAGAATTCTCTATGTATAGTATCAGGTCATCTGCAAACAGTGACAGCTTTACTTCTTCTTTTCCAATTTAGATTCCTTTTATTTCTTTTTCTTCTCTGATTGCTGTGGCTAAAACTTCCAAAACTATGTTGAATAATATTGGTGAGAGTGGACTCCCTTGTCTTGTTCCTGATCTTAGAGGAAATGGTTTCAGTTTTTCACCATTGAGAACGTTGTTTGCTGTGCGTTTGTCATATATGGCCTATATTAAGTTGTGGTAAGTTCCCTCTATGCCTACTTTCTGGAGGGTTTTTGTCATAAATGCGTGTTGAATTTTGTCAAAAGCTTTTTATGCATCTATTGAGGTGATCATATGGTTTTTCTCCTTCAATTTGTTAATATGGTGTATCACATTGATTGATTTGCGTATATTAAAGAATCCTTGCATTCCTGGTATAAACCCCACTTGATCATGGTGTATGATCCTTTTAATGTGCTGTTGGTTTCTGTTTGCTAGTATTTTGTTGAGGATTTTTGCATCTATGTTCATCAGTGATATTGGCCTGTAGTTTTCTTTCTTTGTGACATCTTTGTCTGGTTTTGGTATCAGGGTGATGGTGGCCTCATAGAATGAGTTTGGGAGTGTTCCTTCTTCTGTTATATTTTGGAATAGTTTGAGGAGGATAGGTGTTAGCTTTCCTCTATATGTTTGATAGAATTTGACTGTGAAGCCATCTGGTCCTGTGTTTTTGTTTGTTGGAAGATTTTTAGTCACAGTCTCAATTTCAGTGCTTGTGATTGGTCTGTTTATATTTTCTATTTCTTCCTGGTTCAGTCTTGGAAAGTTTTGCTTTTCTAAGAATTTGTCCATTTCTTCCAGGTTGTCCACTTTATTTGCATAGAGTTGCTTGTAGTAATCTCTCATGATCGTTTGTATTTCTGCAGTGTCAGTTGTTACTTCTCCTTTTTCATTTCTAGTTCTACTGATTTGAGTCTTTCCCCTTTTTTTCTTGATGAGTCTGGCTAATGGTTTATCAATTTTGTTTATCTTCTCAAAGAACCAGCTTTAATTTTATTAATCTTTGCTAACCTTTCTTTCATTTCTTTTTCATTTATTTCTGATCTGATATTTATGATTTCTTTCCTTCTGCTCACTTTGGGGTTTTTTTGTTCTTCTTTCTCTAATTGCTTTAGGTGTGAGGTTAGGTTCTTTAATTGAGATGTTTCTTGGTTCTTGAGGTAGGATTGTATTTCTATAAAATTCCCTCTTAGAACTGCTTTTGCTGCATCCCATAGGTTTTGGGTCATCGTGTTTTTATTGCAGTTGTTTCTAGGTATTTTTTGATTTCCTCTTTGATTTCTTCAGTGACCTCTTGGTTATTAAGTAGTTAGTGTATTGTTTAGCCTCCTTGTATTTGTATTTTTTACAGATTTTTTCCTCTAATTAATATCTAGTCTCATAGCATTGTGGTCGGTAAAGTTACTTGATACCATTTCAATTTTCTTAAATTTACCAAGGCTTGATTTGTGACCCAAGATATGATCTATCCTGGAGAATGTTCCATGAGCACTTGAGAAGAAAGTGTATTCTGTTGCTTTTGGATGGAATGTCCTATAAATATCAGTTAAGTCTATCTTGTGTAATGCATCATTTAATGCTTGTGTTTCCTTATTTATTTTCATTTTAGATGATCTGTCCATTGCTGAAAGTGGGGTGTTAAAGTGCCCTACTATGTTTGTGATACTGTGGATTTCCCCTTTTATGGCTGTTAACATTTGCCTTATGTATTGAGGTCCTCCTATGTTGGGTGCATCAATATTTGCATGTTATATCTTCTTGGATCAATCCCTTGATCATTACGTAGTGTCCTTCTTTGTCTCTTGTAATAATCTTTATTTTAAAGTCTATTTTGTCTGATATGAGAATTGCTACTCCAGCTTTCTTTTGATTTCCATTTGCATAGAATATCTTTTTCCATTCTCACTTTCAGTCTCTATGTGTCCCTAGGTCTTAAGTGGATGTCTTGTAGACAGCATATATACGGGTCTTGTTTTGTATACATTCAGCCAGTTTATGTCTTTGGTGGGAGCATTTAATCCATTTGCATTTAAGGTAATTTTCAATATGTATGTTCCTATTACCATTTTCTTAATTGCTTTGGGTTTGTTATTGTAGGTCTTTTCTTCTCTTGTGTTCCTGCCTAGAGAAGTTTGTTTAGCATTAGTTGTAAAGCTGGTTTGGAGGTGCTGAATTCTCTTAGCTTTTGCTTGTCAGTAAAGGTTTAATTTCTCTGTCCAATCTGAATGATATCCTTGCTAGGTAGAGTAGTCTGGGTTTTAGGTTCCTCCCTTTCATCACTTTAAATATGTCTTGCCACTCCCTTCTGCCTTGCAGAGTTTCTGCTGAAAGATCAGCTGTTAACATTATGGTGATTCCCTTGTATGTTATTTGTTGTTTTTCCCTTGCTGCTTTTAATATTTTTTCTTTGTATTTAATTTTTTAATAGTTTGATTAATATGTGTCTTGGCATGTTTTTCCTGTATGGGACTCTCTGAGCTTCCTGGACTTGATTGACTATTTCCTTTCCCATGTTAGGGAAGTTTTCAACTATAATCTCTTCAAATATTTTCTCAGTTCCTTTCTTTTTCTCTTCTTCTTCTGGGACCCCTATAATTCAAATGTTGCTGTGTTTAATGTTGTCCCAGACGTCTCTAAGACTGTCCTCAATTCTTTTCATTCTTTTTTCTTTATTCTGCTCTGCGGTAGGTATTTCCACTATTTTATCTTCCCAGTCACTTATCCGCTCTTCTGCCTCAGTTATTCTGCTATTGATCCCTTCTAGAGAATTTTTAATTTCATTTACTGTGTTGTTCATTATTGTTTCTTTGCTCTTTAGTTCTTCTGGGTCCTTGTTAAACATTTCTTGTATTTTCTCCATTCTATTTCCAAGATTTTGGATCATCTTTAGTATCATTACTCTGAATTCCTTTTCAGGTACATTGCTTATTTCCTTTTCCTTTGTTTGGTCTGTTGGGTTTTTTACCTTGCTCCATCATCTGCTGCATATTTCTCTGCCTTCTCATTTTGTTTAACTTAGTGTGCTTGGGTCTCCTTTTCGCAGGCTGTAGGTCCCTTTGTTTTTGGTGTCTGCCCCCAGTGGTTGTGGTTGGTTCACTGGGTTTTGAAGACTTCCTGTTGGAGGGGACTAGTGCCTGTGTTCTGGTGGATGAGGCTGGATCTTGTTTTTCTGGTGGGCAGGACCACGTCTGGTGGTGTATTTTGGGATGTCTGTGACCTTATTATGATTTTAGGCAGCCTCTCTGCTAATGGGTGGGGTTGTGTTCCTGTCTTGTTAGCTGTTTGGCATAGGGTGTCAAGCACCATAGCTTGCTGGTTGTTCAGCGGAGCTGGGTCTTAGCATTAAGATGGAGATCTCTGTGAGATCTTCACCATTTGATATTACGTGGAGCCGGGTGGTCTCTGGTGGACCAATATCTTGAACTCGGCTCTCCCACTTCAGAGGCACAGGCCTGACGGTTGTGCCTCAGAGTTCAGCCACACGGCTCAGAAGAAAAGGCAGAAAAAAAGAAAGAAAGAAGAAAAAAATAAAATATAAAGAAATAAAGTTATTAAAATAAAAAAAAATTATTAAAAATTAGAAAGTAATACAAACAAAAAAAAAGAGGAAGAAAGAAGAGAACAACCATACCAAAAAAAGAAATCTGCCAATGATAACAAGCACTAAAAAGTATACTAAAAAAAAAAAAAAGTACAGACAGAACCCTAGGACAAATGGTAAAAGCAAAGCTATACAGACAAAATCACACAAAGAAGCATACACATACACACTCACAAAGAGAGAAAAAGGAAAAAAAAATACATATATATCTATATATAAAGGAAAAGGAAGAGAGCAACCAAATCAATAAACAAATCTACCAATGATAATAAACTCTAAATACTAAACTACGATAAACATAAAACCAGAAACCAGTCAGTCACATACAGCAAACCTCATGTTTACATTTACTCCCCAAGTCCACTGACTTAATTTTGGGATGATTCGTTGTCTATTCAGATATTCCACATATGCAGGGTACATCAAGTTGATTGTGGAGATTTAATCTGCTGCTCCTGAGGCTGCTGGGAGAAATTTCCCTTTCTCTTCTTTGTTTCGCACAGCTCCTGGGGTTCAGCTTTGGATCTGGCCCTGCCTCTGCGTGTAGGTTGCCTGAGGGCGTCTGCTCCCGTCCAGACAGGACAGGGTTAAAGGAGCAGCTGATTAGGGGGCTCTGGCTCCCTCAGGCCAGGGGGAGGGAGGGGTACAGAATATGGGGCGAGCCTGCGGCAGCAGAGGCCAACATGACGTTGCAACAGTGTGAGGTGCACCCTGTGTTCTCCTGGGAAAGTTGTCCCTACATCACGGGACCCTGGCAGTGGCAGGCTGCACAGGCTCCCTGGAGGGGAGGTGTGGATAGTGACCTGTGCCTGCACAACAGGCTTCTTGGTGGCTGTGGCAACAGCCTTAGCGTTTCATGCCCTTCTCTGTTGTCAGGATGACAGCCACGGCTCACACCATCTCTGAATCTCGTTTAGGCAGCACTCTGAATCCCCTCTCCTCATGCACCCTGAAACAGTGGTCTCTTACCTCTTAGGCAGTTCCAGACTTTTCCCCGGACTCCCTCCCAGCTAGCTGTGGTGCACTAGCCCCCTTCAGGCTGTGTTCATGCAGCCAACCCCAGTCCTCTCCCTGGGATCTGACCTCCAAAACCAGAGCCTCCGCTCCCAACCCCCACCTGTCCTGGCAGGTGAGCAGACAAGCCTCTCAGGATGGTGAGTGCTGGTCGGCACCGATCCTCTTTGTGGGAATCTCTCCCCTTTGCCCTCTGCACCCCTGTTGCTGTGCTCTCCTCCGTGGCTCCGAAGCTTCCCCAACTGCCGCCACCCCGTCTCTGGCAGTGAAGGGGCTTCCTAGTGTGTGGAAACTTTTCCTCCTTCACAGCTCCCTCACCGAGGTACGGGTTCCATACCTATTCTTTTGTCTCTGTTTTTTCTTTTTTCTTTTGTCCTACCCAGGTACGTGGGGAGTTTCTTACATTTTGGGAAGTCTGAGGTCTTCTGCCAGCGTTCAGTAGGTGTTCTGTAGGAGTTGTTCCACATGTAGATGTGTTTCTGATGTATTTGTGGGGAGGAAGGTGATCTCCACGTCTTACTCCTCCGCCATCTTGAAGGTCTCCCCTATTTCCCATTCTTAAAAAAGATTCTTCACTTCAAGGACATAGTGTGCTCCTAGTTTGCTTCCTACCTCACTGGTCTCATTCTTAGTCTTCTCATATATTCCTACAGCTCTCTCCTGCCAAGGCTTTGTGCTTAGATATTCTCACTTCACTAGGAGGAGGAACAAAAATAGTCTATCTTTCACCACGGAAAAGAATTTCTTGCTGCATCACTGTTAAACGCTTAAATTGTTTGGTACACATGTAGTTTGTGTCTTACTGCATCTTTTGAGGGACACAATATCCTAAAGATAGTTTTGTTAATGGACTACTACAGAGATCATGCATTTATACTGCAATAAATCTACTAAGTTATTGTAATCAATATGTCTTTTGTATCAACAGCAAAAATAGTTAACAGAACCTTTGGAAAACTTCAACGGGATTGTCTGGTTTCAATATCATCAGCATCAGGATATGATTAACAGAAAGCTGGAACAGCAAAAGAGGCAAATAGGGAAGTAAGTGGCATCTATAGCAAGCACTGATGGTGAATAAGCAAGACACTTTCTGGTGTTTCAGAGAGCCCATAGTGACACATTTGATCTGAAGACAAGAATTCTTCCCAACACCACATATTTTATTTATTTATATATAACATTTTATGAAGATGTCCAGAATGTAGCCACTGGAATCCTGTGGATTAGATCCAAAACGTCTGACATTTAGAATAGCAAATCAAAATAGAATTCTGATAATGCAAATTCTTGATCAGCACTCTTGATTTTTACACTAAAGATTGCTACGTGTGAAGCTCTGCAATGTTGCTTTCTTGATCTAAAATCTTCCAAAGGCTAATAAAAATAGAGTATGCATGGAGAATGCTTGAAGATAAACTAGGACTGGCTGTGGATACCTATCATGTGCTGCTACAAAACATGGATGGATTAGTTATAATAGCAGAGAGAATGAAATGCTTTACACAATCAGATGGTAAAATGGCAATAATGATCAGTGCACATAATCAAAGTACAGTGTGGGGTAGACAGAATCTTGGCAACCAGAAACCAAAGAAAGAGCTAGAGTAATTGTGTCATTGGAAACTTCCCAATTAATATGGTTGGGACATTACAATGTCCAACTGGGAACAGCATGCACTATATTCCATTGGAAAGTTAGAGTTTAGAGATGTGGTTGTTCCTTTTATTTTCAACTAACTAACTGTGGTATTTGTTGGCAAGTCAAATATTATGCTAGAATTTGTAAAAATAAAATAATAATAAATTCATGTGTAGGCTTTTCTATGCCTGCATAGAAGAGTATAACTTAAGAGATGAGAAATGCAAAAAGAGACATATAAACTGAAGAACAATGAATGGATTTAAGATACTTAACAACTTCGGGGAAAATTAACTTTTTAATGGCATAATCAAAAGAAATAAATATAATTATTAGTGAGGGGGGAAAAGCACGATGCTTTATATTTCTAAGAGAAGTATACACAGAAATATTTAAATCAATCAACAAGGATTACAGAGATTTCTAAGAAAATGAAGATAATATACACATTAACACATTAACACATATACATACACATAGAGAAAAGACCATTTTAAAGACTAAGGTACATATAGGAATTAAATTTCTTTTAGCTTCTAAAATCACTTGTTAATAAATTATCCATAGATTTATACTTTATGTCAGGCATATCCATAAACACACATAGATATATATTTATTTTTATATATATAACCAAAAGAACATGAGGTTATTAAAGATGTATGCCAGACACAAAAATGAAAGAGAAGAAAAATGACTGTGAGGATATTTAAGTAAATTAGATATAATCCTAGGAATCAGAAACAATGAATAATTGGTTATGAAATGTATTCAATGAAAGGTACTTGTGATCACAGGGATAGAAAAAAATTAGCTCTTCTTTCTGATAGCAGCTTCAAATAACCAAGTCACTTCAAATAACATGATTTCTAATGAATAAAGAAAAAAGAGAAAAAAATGACTTCATGTTTCACTATTAAAAGAATATATGAATTAGCTAAAACATCAATTTGTTAAACATCACCTTAAGGGAATTATCTTAAGGGAAATATATGATTAAAAATAAATTCAAGTGGTTGAGATAGTTGAACTTGTGTCCAAAGCTTTGTAGGTTCTCCTAACAAATGGAAAAATGTTCATTTTTAAAATGGATTTTTATTTAACTTTTAAAGAACTAAGATGTTTAATGTGTGAGGAGACAGGTTTAGACAGTTGGTCCTGAAGGACCGGAACAAAGAGCCCTTGAAGAATTTCATATCTACAATTCATTAAAGGGAGTAGAGCATAGATGCTCAAGTCATAGTGGAATAATTATTCAAAATAGTTTATTACAAATAGAGGTAGCTTAGGTAAATTTGGGAGGTGAATATAGAGCCAAGTGTGTTTTCAGAGCCAGGCACACAAGACATAAGGTTAGAGGGAAGCAAAAGAGATGAAACTGAAGGCAGTCTGGAAGGTCTCCAGTTATGATGGTCAATACTCATCATGGGATTTTCACAACCATACCAGATTTGCAAAGGATATGAGTCTATTTATTGGTACCATGAACACACAGACTTGCTACACATGCCCTCTCTGAGGTGGGAAGATCCATGACTCACCTTCTAATATTCTCTCTTTAGTACAGTGGTTTTCTGAATATTTTTAAGCATGGGAATCCCTGCGTCATCATGTAGACACAAAGTTTCTTACTTGAATCCTGGGAGCTGAATTACCCTCATTGAAGAGAGGGAAGTAATCTCCTTTACTAATAGTAAATGTGATTCACATGTACAAAATACCTTCATAGCAGCAACTAGACTAGTGTTTGACTAAATAACTGGGTATCATAATCTAGCCAAGTGTGACCTCTTATCACAGGGTGATTTCTTCTATATTTGTCTTAGGACCCTATTGAAGTATCAATACACTTTGTTGAAAAGATCCAGCAAATTGCAACAGTGTAGTTAAAAGACTTAAGTGTAGAACATCTAAGACAAACATGAAAACACATAACACATGCCAGGGAAGGTATGGTACCTGTAGTTGGGAATTTGCTCTTATCCATCTGTTATGTGCTGAAGGATTAAAGCCTCACACAAATGCTCTGTCTCAAGAAAATTGCATTTGAAGGGGGCAACAGAGACTGAAGTCCACCTTCCTGAGAAATAATCTGAGCAAGATATTTTCATCTAGATAGTCACAGGAAGAGGTAGATAAGATAAGCTAAATACTGTAAGCTACATGGAGATATCTAAACACATGAGCACTGGATAAATCTCAGACTTGTCTATAGAAGAGTGATCATGAATGGAGGAGTGAACAGAAGGACCTTCTCTCCTAGAGCCAAAAGCTTCAGGTCTTAGACAGAGAAGCACATACCCAAATGGTATAATGTCAGCATAGTGCCCTGTATCAATACCTCGGTTGAATCTATCTGCCCTGTCATGATAATTTTCTAAAACTAAAGAATCTGTCATAAAAACTGTGCATTTCTTTTCCTATCTTGACACTGCAACCATTAATGCCTTGTTCATCAAGAATACCTTCTTACTATGGCTATAAGGAGTTTGTTATGCAGGAGATTTGCCAAGATGGTATTACATACTCTGATACTTTGAAATGCCTATCTTTTGCCTTTGTAAAGAGAACAGCTGAACCTAATTCACATTTTATTTTCTTCAGAATGTTCTAGATATGGTTCCGCACTTTAGGGGCATTAAATGACACCCCGTGAAACCAGCTTGATTTTTCCCTTTGTGTGTAGATTTTTGTCTTGAATCTACATTAAGCTATCCCAGTTTCTAGAGTTTTGATGTGCATAGGTACTATGGAAGTCTGTTTCTAATTGTTAGAGCACTGCATAATTATGGTTAGGTGATTAAAAAAAAAAAATCCCAAGATAAAGGACAGGCGGCCTATAGCTTTGATTCAATTTTGTGATTTTAAACATTTTTTACAAATCTGTGAGATTGCCCTGGAATATTTTCCACTCAGTTTTTTTTAGCACTTTTGACATTGCAGTAGCATACTCTAATTCCATTATATAAAAGGCTGTTAGTAGTATTATCTGGTGTTTGCTGCTTTCTATTCTTCATTCTACTTCATTTATTGTCACTTTTCTCTGTCAGAAGCATGCACTATAGATACTGAAAATAAGTTATCTTCTTCAATTTCACTATCTTTTCCATTTAATGGGATCAAACAACGTATCTACAAAGACACTCTCTCTATTATCAGAGATCACCCATGCTGCTAGATTTATTTTAAAGACAAGACCCATCCAGCATTGTGTAGCTTACTTTCAAGGAAATAGAGAGTCTTCTTGATGTCTTATAAGGTATGTATTAGCTCTCAAGATTAGTTCTGTCTTTAGTCCCAAATTCAAAATGTTTGCCAAACAAGCTTCTTAGAATCTCCTTTATCTGTTTGTTTATTTATGCATTATCTATTTCTTTATATAGACTACAAATTCCAGGAGAATGGAATATTATTTTATTCCTTGCTCTGCACCTGGCAACCACCATTACATTTTCTATATTTGAGGCATCCAATGAATATTATTGCAAGGTTAAAATAGATGTTGGCTTTATATTATATCTCTGAAAATACTTTATTATATATTTCCTCAATAGATATAAGAACACAATTGAACAATTTACCTTATGGATTATAGTAAAAATATCTATGTTTTAAAATGTCTTGAGATTTCTAAATCACAATTATTTATAAAATTAATCAAGTAGAATTTAACTACAATAAAAATATGGACAAGTAATGGGAACTTGAAAATAAAGAAAAAACTTTATGAAACAGTGGATATACATTATTTTTTTATTATGTTGTATAGACCTAACATTCTGCCTAAATGTCCTTTCCCTAAGAATGCACATATTGAAGAGGGTAAGAAGGACAGTTTTACTTTACTTGCATTATCCTTCCCCTAAAGCAGCACAGCTCAGTGCCAAGGGAGACCTCCTCAGCCCCTGATTTCTCCCATGGAAAAGTAAAAGTGTAGTGAGCTTTCAGCTTTGCCATTTGTTTAGGATGCAATAACACACTCGTGAACAACCAATGGGTCAAAGAAGGAATCAAAAGGAAATTTAAACACATATTGAGACAAACAAAAATGGAAATGCAGCGTACCTTATCTTACAGTGTGGAGCAAAAGTAATTCTAAGAGGAAAGTTTATAAGGATAACAGCCTACATTAAGAAAAAAAGAAGGACCTTATATAAACAACTTAAATTTACACCTCAAGAAACTAGAGAAAAAATGAAAAATCAAAGTCCAATGTTAGCAGCAGAGATAAAATAATAAAGATTACTGCATAAATAAGTGAAATAGAGAATAGAAAAGCAATAGAAAAGATCAGTTGATCTAAGAGCTGTTTTTTTAAAGAAAGAAAATTAACAAAACTTGAGCTAGAATAAGTAGTCAAAGGAGACAAATAAAATTATAAAGATTATATAAAGTATAATTATAAAAATTATGAAAGAAGAGACATCAATACAAAGGATTATAATAGATTACTATGAACAATTGTATACCAACAAAATGAATAACTTAGTAGAAGTGTACAAATTCCTGGAAACATACAACCTACCAACTTAAATCATGAAGAAAAGAAAATCTGAATGGGCCAATAATAAGAAAGAAGATTGAATTAATAATGAAAACCATCCAACAAGGTAAAACCGAGGACCAGATAGCATGATAGGTGAATTCTACCAAACATCAAAAAACATGAACACCAATCCTCATATTCTTCCAAAAAATAGAAGAGGAGGGCACAATTCTAAACTTATTTTATGAGACCAGCATTACTCTGATATCAAGGCCAGACAAGGACACTACTAGAAATCACAGGCTATTATCCCTGATGAATATAGATGCAAAATTTCTTAACAAAATATTAGCAAATAGAATTTAACAACACATTAAAAGGATCATATGGTATGATCAAGTGAGATTTATCCCTGGGGTGCAAGGATGGTATAAAAAATGCAAATAAGTAAATGTGATACACCACATTAACAGAATGAAGGATGAAGCTCATGTGATCATCTCAATAGATGCAGAAAAACCATTTGACAAAATGCAGTGTCCCCTCATGACAAAGACTCTCAACAAATTAGGTATAGAGAGAATGTACCTCAACATAATAAAGGCCATATAGGAAAAACCTACAGCTAAAATCATACTTAATGTTGATAAGCTGAAAGCTTGTCTTGTAAGAGCAGAACAAGACAGTAATGCCTCTTCTTACCACTTCCATTCAACATAGTATTAGAAGTCCTTGCCAGAGCAATCAGACAAGAAAAATAAATAAAAGACATCTAAATCAAAAAGGAAGATATAAAATTATCTTTGTTTGCAGATGATATGATGTTATATATGGAGAACCCTAAATACTGCACCAAAAAACTTTTAGAACTAATAAGCAAATTCATTAAATTTTTAGGATTTAAAATGAACATACAAAACTCAGTGGTGTTTCTATATGCTAAAAGCAAACTATATGAAAGAGAAATTAAGAAAACAATCTCATTTACAATAGCATCAAAAACAGCTAAATGCTTAGGAATAAATTTAACCAAGCTAGTGAGTGTTCTGTACACTGGACACTATAAACAAACAAAAAAAAAAACTGATGAAAGAAATTTAAAAAGACACAAATAAAGGGAAAGGTATCCTGTGTTCATGGATTGGAAGAATTAATATTGTTAAAATGTCCATACTATTCAAAGTGATGTACAGATTCAATGCAATCTCTATCAAAATTCAAATGAAATTGTCCACAGAAATAGGAAAAAAATCCTAAAGTTCGTATGGAAGTACAAAAGACCCCAAATAGTCCAGGTATTCTTGAGCAAGACACAGAGATGGAGGCATCACACTGCCTGATTTTGAAATATACCACAAATCTATAGTAACCAAAACAGTATAGTAGTGGCATAAGAACAGACACACAGACCGATGGAACAGAATAGAGAGCCTTAACATACATTGACACAGTTACAATCAAGTGATTTCTACAAGGGTGCCAGGAGTACACAATGGGAATGGGATAGTCTCTTCAATAAATGATATTGGGGAAACTGGATATCCATATGAAGAATGAAATTGAACTCTTACCTCACACCATGTACAAAAATCAACTCAAAACAGATTAAAGACTTAAGCATAAGACCCCAAACTCTAAAACTACTAGAGGAACACAGGAAAAAATCTTGACATTGGTCTGGGCAAAGATTTTTGGGTATGACCCCCAAAATACAGGCAACAAAAACATATAGAGATAAATGGAATTTCTTCAAACTAAAAGTTTCTGCATAGCAGAAGAAAAAATCAACAGAGTGAAGAGACAACTTACGGAATGAGAGAAAATATTTGCAACCATATATCTGATAATGGGTTGGTAAATATCCAAAAATATATAAGGAATTTAACTAAATAGGAAAAACAAACAAACCCCCCAAATGAATAATCTGATTAAAAATGGGCAAAGGACCTGAATCGACATTTCTCATAAGAAGATATACAAATGGCCAACAAATATATAATAAACCACTTAACATCACTAATTCTCAGGAAAATGCAAATCAAAACCACAATGAGATATTACTTCACAACTATTAGAATGAACATTATCACAAAACAAAAGATAATAAATATTGGTGCAGATGTGGAGAAAAGTCTGCTCTTGTACACTGTAAGTGGGAATGTAAATTGGTATAGTCCTTATAGAAAGTAGTATGGAGTTTCCTCAAAAAATTAATTGTACTTGTGTTTTTATACTTTGAGTGTTCCAGTAGTGTCTGCCCTGATTTCTTACATCCTCTGACTGTCAAGAGTGTCTTGAAGAAGAAAGAATTGAAATAGTAAAAGTTTAGTTCTCACTCTTTTACCATCTAGCTGTGTGACCTTTTGCAATTCACTTAACTTCTCTGGTACTTTAAAGTCTAGTCAAGTAAGAAAAATAATGCCGGCTTTGTCTCTTACAACTACTGCTGTACTTTTATGTCATTTGATTGTAGTTGATAAAGTTCTTGATAAAGCTCTTGGCAAAAGCACAAATGTAAAACTCAAATGTGTGTTTGTTCTCCGCCATGTCTTCTCACCTCTCCAATGAAGTACTATTTTTAAAAACCCATTTTAAAATCCGACCTCATGTTTTATAGCTTTCCCAAAGGCCTAAAAGTGAACTGGCTGTTTGATTTATTTTCTTCTCCTTTGAAAGCATTTTGTCCTTTACTCTCTTTTAACACATACTCTGTTGCATTGTAATGTATCTGTTCATAAGGCATTTCCTGCCTGAAAATCTTAGCTGCATCATATCAGGGATAGGGTCACATGATACAATTACCATGAATTTCTGAAATTCTAACACTGTGTGGAATGTATTAGATGTTCAATTAAAAGATGAATAGGTGAATAAATGAAAGTAAATTAAATATACATAATTCTATGATTTAAAATTGGGATTTATAAGGAAACTATCCAAAAATATGATAGGTATTCATAAGTATGTGACATTAAAAGCCATATTGTTCAAAGATTTTTTTTAGAAGTTAATATTATGACTCTCATGCAGATATAAAAAATGAACACGTTAATAATTTTAACTCTTTAATCAATGAGGAAACCATGCAGATTTTAGAACCATTTCAAAAGCAAATCCAAAGAACAGATATATTTATAGACCATGGATATTAGAATGAATGTACAAATGCAAGAAATATCAGTTTTTTCCACAGGGAAGGTTGGTTATTCCTCCACAAGACAGAATCAGTTTGCATATCTGTATAGAATAATTTTTGCATCTTTATCAGTGTCTACATATTACAGAATTGTAAAACAGCTCCCATATAATCAACGTATTGTTTTCCATTGAGCCACTAATTCTTCCCCACAAAATCAAAGCCATAAAACTTACAGAGAATAGCTGAATTTTTCTCTCCCTGTAGCAAAAGATTGGTGAATTTTAGCTGAAGGAATATTAAACATCCCTAGATTTGTTGATAGACAGCTTTTTGTGTATAATGCATTGGAATAATTATTTGAGAAAAATTTGTGTGAGATGATTTTGCAGGTAATGCCAGCAAGGTCAATGTCAGCTTAGATTAACTATGGTTTGCTATCTGTCTGCCAAATTAGTACTGACTAGGAGGAAAGTTTAACCTGAGCATTCAACTCTTCAGGAAGGTTTTCCTTCATGAATCAGCAATTCTCTCCACCCCTCTTTCTTCTTGGCAAGATCAAAAGGGTTTTACTATCTCTATGGGCCTACTTTCTTGCCAATTGGTTTATACCCTTTTGTAGCTGACAAGTAACTTGTTGCCTACTGAATCTGATAGACTACTAATGAATTAGAATTCAATGGAATATATAAGGAAGCATCATTTTTTTTGCATATTCTGTGTGTGTGCACCTCCAAAATAAAAATTCAGCATATGAAAGACATAGGTCCTTTTGGAATACACCATTTTTATCATACTGAAATATGTGTAATGTTTTATTAAAAGGTAACTTAGAATGGATCTCTATTGAATAGTGACCTGATCACAGGATCCATAGTTTAAGGATATCATGCAGGTGAAGGAGAAAACTAAGCAGATGTGTGTTCACACAATTCTGACAGCCTTTCCTTAGATGTTGAGCAAAAGATGGACATTTAAGAACACTTAAAAAAATCTGCCATGCTTTCAAAGTATTCTATAAAACAGAAAGGTTTTTGTCTGTCAGTGATCATATGGGGGGGGGAGGCTATTGAATAATAATAACATGAATTCTACTTGTAATTGCTGGTTTCTTTCTATATGTAAGTGGCAACCATGTAAGGTGAATACCATTTCTCAAAATAGAACTTTCTGCAAGCAGTGTAGTTAGCTGAAATGCTCTAGCTGAAGTGCCCTCAGGATCCACTGCAGCCTTTTAGCTGAGGTCTTTCAGGGCAGCCTCAGCCCTAGGAATTATGGTCTACTGTGGTCTGTCTATTTCTTTCCAAGGTAGGAATCTCTACACAGCAGCACCCCTTTCTATTGTCTGGGATGTTCTCAGAGCTAAACTACAATCTGAGGCCCTTCCTATCCAAACCACCTTCCTCTGCCTCTCCTTTTACGTCTGTCAGCCTTGAAGAGTGGTGCTTAGACGTTCCATGCCTAATGCCTGCTCTCTCTCTTTTCACTGAATGTTTTCCACTTCCAATTCAGTCAAACATATAGAGTAGACTATCTACAAATATAAGGTAGTATTCATATAATTACCACACATACAGAGACAAATACACACATATATGTGTATATATATATATATATATATTTATATTTTTTACATATTTTTATTTAAACCTTTATAAAGTCACATGATGTAGATGTGGCTATCTCCACTTTACAGATGAAAATATTTTACACTCAGAAATGTATGGACAATTGTCTGTGTTTGCAAGGTAAAGAATAAGTGACTATATATTTCATACTCAATCATTGCATGTTATTACATGTTTTGCAATTTTTTTTTGAATTTTATTTTATTTTTTTAATACAGCAGGTTCTTATTAGTTATCTATCTTATACATATTAGTGTATATATGTCAATCCCAATCTCCTAGCTCATCCCACCAACACTGCACCTCCCCATTTTCCCCCCTTAGTGTCCATAAGTTTGTTCTCTACATCTGTGTCTCTATTTCTGCCTTGCAAACCGGTTCATCTGTATCATTTTTCTAGATTCCACATATATGCGTTAATATATAGATTTGTTTTCTTCTTTCTGACATACTTCACTCTGTATGACAGTCTCTAGGTTCTTCCACGTCTCTACAAATGACCCACTTTCGTTCCTTTATATGGCTGAGTAACATTCCATTGTATATATGTACCACATCTTCTTTATCCATTCGTCTGTTGATGGGCGTTTAGGTTGCTTCCATGACCTGGCTATTGTAAATAGTGCTGCAATGAAAATGGGTTGCATGTGTCTTTTTGAATTATGGTTTATTCTGGGTATATGCCAAGCAGTGGGATTGCTGGGTCATATGGTACTTCTATTTTTAGTTTTTTAAGGAACCTCCATACTGTTCTCCATAGTGGCTGTATCAATTTACATTCCCACCAACAGTGCAAGAGGGTTTCCTTTTCTCCGCACCCTCACCAGCATTTATTGTTTGTAGATTTTTGATGATGGCCATTCTGAGTGGTGTGAGGTGATACCTCATTGTAGTTTGATTTGCATTTCTCTAATGATTAGTGATGTTGAGCCTTTCATGTGTTTGCTAGCAATCTGTATATCTTCTTTGGAGAAATGTGGATTTAGGTTTTCTGCCCATTTTTGGATTGTGTTGTTTGTTTTTTTAATATTGAGCTGCATAAGCTGTTTATATATTTCGGAGATTAATCCTTTGTCTTTTGATTGGTTTGCAAATATTTCCTACCACTCTGAGGGTTGTCTTTTCATCTTGTTTACAGTTTCCTTTGCTGTGCAAAAGCCTTTGTTTCATTAGGTCCCATTTGTTTATTTTTGTTTTTATTTCCATTACTCCAGGAGGTGGGTCAAAAAAGATCTTGCTGCGATTTATGTCAAAGAGTGTTCTTCCAATGTTTACCTCTAAGAGTTTCATAGTGTCTGCTCTTACATTTAGGTCTCGAATCCATTTTGAGTTTATTTTTGTGCATGGTGTTTGGAAGTGTTCTAATTTCATTCTTTTACATGTAGCTGTCCAGTTTTCCCAGCACCACTTATTGAAGAGACCGTCTTTCCTCCATTGTATATCGCTGCCTCTTTGGTCTTAGATTAGTGGACCATAGGTGTGTGGGTTTATCTCTGGGATTTCTATCGGGTTCCATTGACCTATATTTCTGTTTTTGTGCTAGTACCATATTGTCTTGATTACTGTAGCTTTGTAGTATAGTGTGAAGTCAGGGAATCTGATTCCTCCAGCTCTGTTTTTCTCCCTCAAGATTGCTTTGGTTATTAAGGGTCTTTTGTGTCTCCATACAAAATCTAAGATTTTTTGTTCCAGTTCTGTAGAAAATGACATTGGTAATTTATTAGGGATTACATTGAATCTGTAGATTGCTTTGGGTAGAATAGCCATGGTGTGTCTCTCAATCTGTTTGTGTCATCTTTGATTTCTTTCAGCGGTGTCTTATAGATTTCTGAGTACAGGTCTTTTACCTCCTTAGGTAGGTTTATTCCTAGGTATTTTATTCTTTTTGTTGCAATGGTGAATGGGATTGTTTCCTTAATTTCTTTTTCTGATCTTTCATTGTTAGTGTATAGGAATGCAAGAGATTTCTGTGCACTAATTTTGTGTCCTGCAACTTACAAAATTCATTGATTAGCTCTAGTAGTTTTCTGGTGGCATCTTTAGGATTATCTAAGTATAGTGTTATATCATCTTCAAACAATGACACTTTTATCTCTTCTTTTCCAATTTGTATTCCTTTTATTTCTTTTTCTTTGCTGATTGCCATGTCTAGGACTTTCAGAACTATGTTGAATAATAGTGGCAAGAGTGGACCTCCTTGTCTTGTTCATGATCTTAGAGGAAATGCTTTCAGGTTTTCACCACTGAGAATGATGTTGGCTGTGGGTTTGTCATATATGGCCTTTATTATGTTGAGGTAGTTCCCCTCTTTGCCCACTGCCTGGAGAGTTTTTATCATAAATGGGTGTTGAATTTTGTCAAATCTTTTTCTGCATCTATTGAGATGATCATATGGTTTTTATTCTTCAATTTGTTAATATGGTGTATCACATTGATTGATTTGCATATATTGAAGAATCCTGGCATCCCTGGGATAAATCCCATTTGATCATGGTGTATGTTCCTTTTAACGTATTGTTAGATTCTCTTTGCTAGTATTTTATTGAGGATTTTACATCTATATTCATCAGTGATATTGGTCTCTACTTTTCTTTGTTTGTAGTATCTTTGTCTGGTTTTGGTATCAGGGTGATGGTGGCCTCATAGAATGAGTTTGGGAGTGTTCCTTCCTCTGCAGTTTTTTGGAAGAGTTTGAGAAAGATGGGTGTTAGCTCTTCTCTAAATGTTTGATAGAATTCACCTGTGAAGCCATGTGGTCCTGGACTTTTGTTTTTTTTGGAAGATTTTTAATCACAGTTTCAATTTCATTACTTGTGATTGATCTGTTCATATTTTCTATTACTTCCTGGTTCAGTCTTGGAAGGTTATATCTTTTTAAGAATTTGTCCATTTCTTTCAGGTTGTTGATTTTATTGGCATAGAGTTGCTTGTAGTAGTCTCTTATGATGTTTTGTATTTCTGTGGTGTCCGTTGTAACTTCTCCTGTTTCATATCTAATTTTTTTTTCAACTAAAATCTTGATGGTAATTATTTCCATACATGCTTGAGATTACAGTATATTTTATCAGAAAGTTTTTGTTTAACATATTTATTGGAGTATAATTGTTTTACAATGGTGTGTTAGTTTCTGCTATATAACAAAGTGAATTAGCTATACATATACATATATCCCCATATCTCCTCCTTCCTGTGTCTCCCTCCCACCCTACCTATCCCATACCTCTAGGTAGTCACAAAGAACCAAGCTGATCTCCCTGTGTTATGCAGCTGCTTCCCACTAGCTATCTATTTTACATTTTGTAGTATATATAAGTCCATGCCACTCTCTCACTTGGTCCCAGCTTACCCTTCTCCCTCCCTGTGTCCTCAAGTCCATTCTCTACGTCTGCATCTGTATTCCTGTCCTGCTCCTAGGTTCTTCATAACCATTGATTTGAGTCCTCTCCCTCTTTTTCTTGATGAGTCTTACTAATGGTTTATCAATTTTGTTTATCTTCTTAAATAACCAGCTTTTATTTTTATTGATCTTTGCTATTTTTTTTTCTATTTCATTTATTTCTGCTCTTATCTTTGTGATTTCTTTCCTTCTACTAACTTTGGGTATTGTTTGTTCTCCTGTCTCTATTTCATTTAGGTGTAAGGTTAGATTGTGTATTTGAGATGTTTCTTGTTTCTTGAGGTAGGATTGTATTGCTATAAACTTCCTTCTTAGAACTGATTTTGCTGTATCCCATAGGTGTTGGATAATCGTGTTTTCTTTGTCATTTGTCTCTAGGTATTTTTTGATTTCCTCTTTGATTTCTTCAGTGGTCTCTTGGTTATGTAGTAACATTATTTAGACACCTTGTGTTTTTGTTTTTTACGTTATTTATTCCTATAATTGATTTCTAATATCATAGCATTGTGGTCGGAAAAGATGCTTGATATGATTTCAATTTTCTTAAATTTACCGAGGGTTGATTTGTGACCCAAGATATTATCTATCCTGGAGAATGTTGCATGTGCACTTGAGAAGAAAGTGTAATCTGCTGTTTTCAGATGGAATGTCCTATAGATATCAATTAAATCAATCTTCTCTATTGTGTCATTTAAAGCTTGTGTTTCCTTATTAATTTTCCGTCTGGATGATCTGTCCATTGGTGTAAGTGAGGTGTTAAAATCCCCTACAATTATTGTGTTACTGTTGGTTTCCTCTTTTATAGCTGTTATCATTTGCCTTATGTATTGAGGTGCTCCTATGTTGGGTGCATATATATTTATAATTGTTATATCTTCTTCTGGGATTGATCCCTTGATCGTTATGTAGTGTCCTTCCTTGTCTCTTGTAATATTCTTTATTTTTTTTTACATCTTTATTGGAGTATAATTGCTTTATGATGGTGTGATAGTTTCTGCTTTATAACAAAGTGAATCAGCTATACATATACATATAACCCCATATCCCCTTCCTCTTGCATCTCCCTCCCATCCTCCCTATCCCACCCCTCTATGTGGTCACAAAGCACCAAGCTGATCTCTCTGTGCTACATTCTTTGTTTTAAAGTCTATTTTACCTGATATGAGTATTGCTACTCCAGCTTTCTTTTGATTTCCATTTGCATGGATTACCTTTTTCCATCTCCTCCCTTTCAGTCTGTATGTGTCCCTAGGTCTTTTGTAGACAACATATATATGGATCTTGTTTTTGTATCTCTCTTTTGATTGGAATATTTAATCCATTCACATTTAAGGTAATTATCGATATGTATGTTCCTATTTTCATTTTCTTAATTGTTTTGGATTTGTTTTTGTAGGTCCTTTTCTTCTCTTGTGTTTCCCATTTAGAGAAGTTCCTTTAGCATTTGTTGTAGAGCTGGTTTGGTGGTGCTGAATTCTCTTAGCTTTTGCTTGTCTGTAAAGCTTTTGATTTCTCCATTGAATCTGAATTCGATCCTTGCCAGGTAGAGTAATCTTGGTTGTAGGTTCTTCCCTTTCACCACTTTAAATATATCATTCCACTTCCTTCTAGCTTGTAGAGTTTCTTTTGAGAAATCAGCTATTAACCTTATGGGAGTTCCCGTGTATGTTATTTGTTGTTGTTCCCTGGTTGCTTTTAATAATTTTTCTTTGTCTTTAATTTTTGTCAATTTAATACTATGTGTCTTGGCATGTTTTTCCTTGGGTTGTCCTGCCTGGGACTCTCTGTACTTTTTGACTTGGGTGCCTATTTCCTTTCCTATGTTTGGGAAGTTTTCAACTATAATCTCTTCAAATATTTTCTTGGGTCCTTTGTCTCTCTCTTCTCCTTCTGAGACTCCTATAATGCGAATGTTGGTGCGTTTAATGTTGTCCCAGAAGTCTCTAAGGCTGTCTTCATTTCTTTTCATTCTTTCTTCTTTATTCTGTTCTGCAGCAGTGAATTCCACCATTCTGTCTTCCAGATCACTTATCCTTTCTTCTGCCTCAGTTATTCTGCTATTGATTCCTTCTTGTGTAGTTTTCATTTCAGTTATTGTATTGTTCATCTCTGTTTGTTCTTTAATTCTTCTAGGTCTTTGTTAAACATTTCTTGTATCTTCTCGATCTTTGCCTCCATTCTTTTTCCGAGATCCTGGACCATCTTCACTATCATTATTCTGAATTCTTTTTCTGGAAGGTTGCCTATCTCTACTTCATTTAGTTGTTTTTCTGGGGTTTTATCTTGTTCCTTCATCTGGTACATAGTCTTCTGTCTTTTCATTTTGTCTATCTTTCTGTGAATGTTGTTTTCGTTCCACAGGCTGCAGGATTGTAGTTTTTCTTGCTTCTGCTGTCTGTCCTCTGGTGGATGAGGCTATCTAAGAGGCTTCTGCAAGCTTCCTGATGGGAGCTACTGGTGGTGGATAGAGCTGGGTGTTGCTCTGGTGGGCAAAGCTCAGTAAAACTTTAATCTGCTTGTCTGCTGATGGGTGGAGCAGAGCTCCCTCAGTGTTGGTTTTTGGCCTGAGGTGACCCAGCACTGGAGGCTACAGGTCTTTGGAGAGGCTAGTGGCGGACTCTGGGAGGGCTCATGCCAAGCCATACTTCCCATAACTTCTGCTGCCAGTTTCCTTGTCCCCATGGTGAGCTACAGTCACCCCCCGCCTCTGTGGAACACCCTCCAACACTAGCAGGTAAGTCTGGTTCATTTTCCTATGAGGTCACTGCTCATTCCCCTTGGGTCCTGATGCACACATTACTTTGTGTGTGCCCTCCTAGAGTGGAGTCTCTGCTTCCCCCAGTCCTGTTGCTGAGTCCGTCTCATTGCTGCTTCTCCCTTGTCTCTGGATGTGGGGTATCTTTTTTGGTGAGTTCCAGTGTCTTCCTGTCAAAGACAGTTCAGCAGTTAGTTGTGATTCTGGTGTTCCCACAAGAGGGAGTGAGCGCACATCCTTCTACTCCACCATCTTGAACCATTCTGTTTTGGAGAATTTTAATAGGTTCTAACCAACACAAAGTTTCTTTGCTTTTTTAAATGAAAAGGAAAATAGATGAAATTATAATTTTCCATCAGTCTCCCAATAAAAAACACATACATGATTAATGAATTAAGAGTGGATGAAGGTAATGGCAAACAGAGAGGAGCCAGAGATGAGAGTGGTTTTTTGTAAGAAAGAACACAGCCACAGAGAATGAGGGGAAGCGGAGTACAGCCCTGCACAGTCTGGAGGTTGTGGATAGATAAAGACTTGAATTGTCCTTTCAATTACTCTTTGTAGTCAGATTTATTTTATTTGACTGCCAATTAGAGCAGAGACTAGAAAACAAGGATTATCTTGAGAGAATACCACTTCAGCCCTGTTCCGTTTGCACATTCTTATCCTTCTGTGGAAATACAGAAAGAGCAGAAAATAGCTGAAACATTTACACCTTAAGTGTTTACAAAGATCCTATAGTGAAACAATTACTTTGTACTTTTCCTACTTCCAGAATGTTCTATAGCTTGGAAGTTGTATAAACAGGTTGTCATACCATATTTTTGGCCTTGAGTTGCACAGCTTCAATTTTCTTTGTATATGATGTGTTCAAATAATAGCCCATGCAGGAGTGAAGACCATTGTTCCCTAATTAAGGTGGGAGAGGATTGCAAAATGAACTTTTTAAATCTTCTGGAATAATTGGATAACATGAAATGTTAATAAAAATTATGAAGGAGAAAATTCCTTTCCACCAGTTCTCATTCTGCTTTTCGACATCAATCTTCTTCAGGGTTTTGCTCATACTTCCCCACTTAATTTGTCTGCTGCTATTCTTACTACCCACACAGAAGATCTTCTCTTTACCTGAATGTCCTTCCATGTTTCCTCTACCTAGTGAATTTCTACTCATCCTTATGGTCTAATCCTCATGCCCCTTCCTAATACCCTCTTTCTCCTACAACAGTTTACTCTTATTTTTCCATATGATCCTCTCTTTCGTTAAACTAAAAATATTCAAAGACATGCTTTTTTCATCTTGTTTCTCCAATATGTGACATGTAACAGTCAGCAAATTCTCACATTAGCATTTAATTACTTTATAGACTGTCACCATTCTAAATTTCCAACCTAACCATTCAATTATCTGTCATGCAGACTCTGATTCATTCAGACTAGTCCATTTACCATGCAAAGTGTATCTGAATATAATTGTTTAAAAGCACAGGCTAGTTCAAAATAATAAGCGATCAAAATGCTTACACTCTTCTCTCCAAGACTACCCTTTTTATTCCTTCCTCACCTCTTCATATGATTTTTTTCAGTGGTAAAGGTAACTTTCATCTTCTTTATGAACTGCTGCTTTCTAGTCCAGATCATATTGATTATCTTTTTTCTCTTGACCTCACAGCCCTCATTGTTTATATAAGGTCTTATTTTTGTCATGCTTGGTATTACTTTTGTTGTGGTGTTGGTCTCGATAGTAGCATGTTTTTGATTTGTGTGTGTGACAACTAAATCATATACTGTAAACCAGAAGGATATGCAAGACATTTTGTTCAAGGATGCTGACTTAATTTAAGGGTAGTGGTTAGTGGGGATCAGCAGGGGAAGGACACTTGTTCCTTGTGAAGAGACTCCATAGGCAGGCCAACAACAGAGGGCAAAGGATGAAGAGAACATTTGGGCTTTGGCTGGGGAAACCAAGAGTGTGTAGAGAAAAGCTTGGTAGTGGAAGAATCATCAAAGCTTCTTGTGTAGTTTAACTCCATGTGAGCAATTTACAATAAAGTATGAGAAGGGGAGAGGAGAAATGGCTAGACAAGGGTCCATGAGGGAGCACATACAAGCCAGCAGCATGAATTCTTTTGCCAATGAAAATGCTTCTCTTTTGTAGAAAGTCAGCACTGACAACAACAATAACACTGACGGTAAAAGTGAAATGCTCCACCTTGTCACTTGGAATCTTTAGGCAGCAAGTCAGCAGGAGACTGCAAAGAATACTTTCTTTAACACGCACAGTGGAAAGCACACATAAAATTTAGAGTAACTCAGGCCACTTCACAATGATGGAGTTCTAACTGGCATATGAGAACATTGGGGATATGGCATTGTGGACCAATCCCAAGAAGTTATTTTTGTTTAATTATGTAGTTTGTGTATGCTCAGGTTAGTGTCACCCAAGGAAATGCTTGAAAAGATTTGGAAATGTTTGAAAAAATTATTAAACTTAAACTAATTTTCTGTAAGGGTATTAGCTCCCTAACTGTATTGTAAGCTATATTGTCATTTGTTGTTGTTCTTGGTTTTGTTCTTATTTTAGTGAATATGTAGTAGAAAAGTAAAGACTAGAGTTTTTTTGGGGGGGGAGGGGAGGGTTTTGTTGTTTTTGTTGTTGTTTTTGTTTCTTGCCCCAGCTCTATTACTCCCTAAAGATGTGATTTTGGATAATTTACAATGAAAACGTGATTAAAAATATTCTCTGCATCCATTAGGTTATTTTTTAGTAAAATGAGACAATTTATATAGAAATACTTTGAAACAAATTACAAGAATTTCAGAACTTTCTGTTTCTCACAAAAACTAGTATAGTCTCATTTATATCGTAGGTGATGAGGCAAAGATTATTGAATAAAGGACAAGAAATAGAGAGGTAAATGTGATAGCCAAAAGATACATAACAGTTGGAGACAAACAGGCTACTTGAGGTAACTAGGAATGGTCATCATTAATGCAGAGTTCACATTCCCGATTCAGCTTCTGAGATACTGAAGTGTTATTATACTACTTTTCAAAGTAACTAAACATCTGAAAATTGGATCACTATAGCCAAACTCAAGTGAAATACCCCAGCCAAAAAGAAATTATTGCCTCAACCAAAATGCAAACATATTTGACTGAAGCACTATCTCAGTAAATAACGATGTCCTAGTAAGTAACTAAACAAGCATTCTTAAACACCAACTGATTTCTTTGTAAGTGTATTTGGGGAGAAGAGTTAGATGATCAAAATTAAACTAATTTTATTCTATGCATTTTTCCTCTCCACGAATAGAGAATTTTAGACTAGATTGTTGATACTGAGCATTTAATATTGTGCATGCTCTTTCTTCTGGTTAAAGTTGACTAAATTCTTACTTTCTAAGACCCTTACTAATGAGTTACCAAAAAAAGTTCAGTTGATAATTGATGTAATAGTGCAGTTGAATAGCCTGTAGTTTTTATTTATTTGTTTATTTTTTATTTGGTTGCACCGGGTCTTAGTTGCAGCATGCAGGCTCCTTAGTTGTGGCATGTGAACTCTTAGTTGCAGCATACATGTAGGATCTAGTTCCCTGACCAGGGATCAAACCCAGGCCCCCTGCATTGGGAGTGCAGAGTCTTATCCACTGAGCCACCAGGGAAGTCCCAAATAGCCTGTAATTTTTGTTTGTTGTTTTGCATCATCACAAGACCTATCAAATCTAATGGCAGCATATCTCAATTTGATGTCAAGTAGCTGCTGGCTTCTTCAGCAGTATGTGCAATACCATCCAACCTTCTAGAAAAGGCCATGATATCCATGGTCAATCAATCACATATTATGCTAAAGTATATCAGCTTTATTCACAGATGACTGGCATTTCCTCATCCATTCTGAAATTCTGAAGTGCTTTGTGGTTATAGGACCTATATCTTCCTGAGGTTGTGAGAATTGCATGAGCTTGGAGCATACAACTTCCTATATTTTCAAAAAGTGTATAATTTGTTGACTGACAATACATGTTATCAGCATTTCTGGATTGCTATTTGCCACACAGATATTTGACTTTCTGAAGTGATTTGTTTTACCAAAATTTATAATTGTGTATTTTCTTCTGTTGCTGCCAAGTATAGAAACTCAGGGATGCAACATTATCAAAATCCTACATCTTATTTTACCAGCAATTTTCATCCTAAGTTACTGACAAGTCTTGATAATGGATAAACATATGCAGTCATTCACTGAGCACATAACAGGGCATGAGCTAGATCAGACATGGAAGGTTACTTTCCACTCCTAAAATTTATAACTTTACTAATAGTATTTACCACAATCTAGACAAATTAGAATTCCCAAGGAAAGGGGAAAAGGGAGAAAGAAATAAATCTCTCTGACATTGCAAGATAAGGTTACTTGTTGTGACAGAGTTAGACATATCTTGCAGAAGAAACCTAATTTTCCCTCCCTGAATCTTTAACTCAAATACATGACCACAATCCACTTAGATGATCAATTAAGGATTTTCAGCCAGGAGTCCCAACACATCACTGAAATAGAATACATTTGTGTGAAGTTTTCTCTTACATATTATTTTTTCCTTTTGCCACCATTGGTTTAAAATGGAAGCAGTTTATTGGGGTTTTAGGTAAGAGATGGTCAAATATTTAACTTTCTATTCAGTTCTGCCTATTAGTAAAAAGTTGCTTAACTCCTTAGAATTTTCATTAACAGTGTCAAAAATAGCAGTCTGAATAGATACATATTATATTTCATATGCAGAATAGAAATTCCAATGGATGGAGATGACAACTCTTTCATGAAATACAAGATAAGATAGACAAAATAAAGAACATATGCTTAAATAAATAAACTATTTGGTTAGTGAGGGTGGTTACCAAATTAGAAACGATTCAAGTCATTAAATTGAACTATTTCTTGATGCTATTGAAAATTATACTTGCTTAGGTATTAAAAGATGATTAGACATGGATTAAATGTTTTATGATGCTCCCTGCCGTTCATCCAGAATTTGCATCAGATGCAAGTTCATGAAAAATATGCAAACCTGTTAGAGTTCTAGTATATGCAAAGATTTGTCTCTGTTTTCATTATGTAAGTACTTTAAGACTTCATCACATCATCTCAGTTCTGAAAAATAAAATTGTTGATTGTTCATTAAATTCAAAGAAACCTAAGTATGTTATTTTAATTAATAGTCACCAAATTAAGGTTAGTACACTTACACTTTTTCAACATATGGCAATGATAATGGCAGTTAAAAAAATCCTCAGACTTAAAAAAGAGTAGGCACTTTGTCCAAAGTCATACAACTTATGACTGATAGAGTCATGTATTTCTATTACATATGCAAATGTATATATTTCTGTATGTTCATTAATTCTAATTATACTTTAAATAATGTTTTCCAGTGTATACATTGGCCACCTTACATAACCTTTTTCTGTCTTATCTCTGTTTCTCTCACTCTTTTATTCCCTGCCTGCTTTGACCATTGTTCTTTCTCTGACCAAGTCTGATTTATTCCTGGTTCACATCTTTGGATGTCATGCTTTTGCCACTTCAGTGCTAACTGTGGACATTCCCAATCTCCAGGAGCAATGTTTAAAAACCTTGCTTCTGAAATCCCAGCTGTTTTACCTGGGGCTATTTTGTAGGTGTAGTTCTACCCAGACCAAAACTTTGGGTGAGGGTGTTATATTGTAACTATTTAATGCCCTGCATATATAGAATATACTGATAAAATTATAATCTTTGCCATCATCCGTCTCCCAATATTCTTTACCAAGGCTGTATATATATGTAGTACTCTTGCTTCTGTGCCATTAGAGAGGTTGCTGTACCAAGCAGGCCAGCCTCCCCTCCTCTTGGCTATATTCATGTTGCTCAGATTATATTTTAAATGAAAAAATTGTCTCACCACACACGCAAAAAAGACAACGTGCCCTGGTAAAGATTCAATTTGTCAGGTTCCTGTATAATTAGGGGTGGGTGCCCTGACTCTCTGTTCCAGACAATGAAATTTATAAAACTTTACTAGATAGAGATTAGAGAAAAACTATTGTTCCTCTAATTAAAAGTTAAAGTTCTTAACTGGCAAAGAGTTTTTGATCTTCATTATTTTTCCCACCTGCCTAGGACATGCACGTGAGGTCTGTGGTACAGCAGCCAAAATGTAAGCATGAGGGTAAAAGCCATAGTTTGAAGAAGGCAGAGTGAAAAGAAATCAGGAAACTGCATCCCTTTTGTTATCATGGAACAACTGCATAAGTCTTTGACTACCTATGCATAGGTTTTCGTATTTTGTGGGAAAAAATAAATCTCTACTTGACCAAGCAATTCTAGTGGTGGTTCTATAATTTGTATCCTAACCCACACCATTATGAAGTCTAATTCCATTGTTGAGTAAATCATTGACTCTGCTAATATCTAAAAAAAGTGACTAATTTCTTCCCAATTGTACCTTGGACAACGATTTAACTGAGCATCCACTTTGTTGAATAGTGTGCTGAGACTAGCTGAAGGACGATCAATGAGGTTATGAATTAAGTACTAATGGTGGGTCCTGATGTTAAAATTCTAAGGCATTTTTAGCAAGACCTGTGAAAGCAAGGAAGTATTCTTTTTCCCCCTGAAATACATCAAACACAGCACATCAAAGCCCTCTTGAAAAAATGGAGTTGTAACAGCTTTATATTTATTTCCTTTCAGATTTTTTTGGAACTTAATAGATAAATCTAACCACAGACCCTAAGAGTTTTGCTAATATCTAAGTCCTCTCACTCTCATACAATATAGCTTTCCTTATGCAGAAAACTTTCATTCATACCACAAATGTCCATTAAATGGACAGTAACTTTCCTGTGTCCTGGGAATATAAGGAAGGTCAAGAACAATGTTTTTTTTCATTCAGAAAATTTACAGAGTAATAGAGGCAGAAAGTAGAGGAAAATGTTTTTATTACCTCCGGCACCAACCTCCTCTTATTATAAAGCAAGCAAACTCTTACTGCATTTGTAAGGATTCGCAATGATTCTCAGCATTAGAACATCAGCATCAATACAGGTATGCACTGATGTTTGTTTTTATAAGCAGCAGAATTTAAAAGTTGTTCAATTAAATCAGCCTCAGACAATAAAGGTTAAAATGTTCCTGGGTATACATAGAACTATGTGACAGACCACGTAAAATAAACTGGTCATCAAAACATAACCCCAGCATTCACATAAGAAATCATCACTATAAAAAATGTAAATAGAAGTATTTTGGATATTTTGAAAGAAAAAATATACCTGGGAATGTTAACTATTCACAGGGATGACTTCTTTATAGCATAAAGCCCTCTTGAAAAGTGCTTAAAGTATAATGAAATATATAGTATATAATATTAATAGTAATACTTATTACCCAGACCTGTTTCTTCATGATCTGGAAACACCGTTAATATCCTCAGTGCATCCGAGAACCAGAGTTAGGTCTTCATTCAAAGCACGTGGACTGAAAACAGGGAGAAAGTGTTCCCCAGAAGAAATTACAGGGTAACTTCACTCAAAGTTGGATATTACAAATAACAGAGTACACACACACATGCGTCTTAAAAAAAAAAACAAAACTATTTTTCACATTTGTGCATATTAGCCATTATTTCTAACCCTAAAGAATCCTGCAGAATTTTTTTTTAAAAACCTACAAAGACAGTATATTCCTGGACAATAGGTACATTTTTTCATAATCTTTACAAAATGTTCCAATCACCTATGCTCTCTATAGTTCCATGCTTCTATTCCTTTCAGATGTAATTCTGGGCTGGTCAAATCCAAGAGGAAATCAAATGTCAGCAACCAGTCACTAATGGTTAGAAGCACTGGTGGAAATCCTAATTAGAGCTAAGCATTTAATTTTGTTTCTGTTCCTCTCATTTCTAGTATTACCACATTTCTCAAATGACTTGCATTTTTTTGAAATAACTAAAAATAGCTATCCATAAAAAATGAGTTTGGCCCCAAATCTCCAAATTTGGATTCTGGACTAGATATATTATAATGGTTCATTTTATAGGAGAGAGACTCATCTTTATAAATAAGTGATACTCTGTGCTCTGCATGGTAATTTCAGTGAAAATGTTACTAATCTTAAAGGATCTCACTAGCTTGAAAACCAGTTTACACTGATTTTTTCAGATGTACTGAATTCAGTGAAAATGCCTCCAGAAACCACTATAAACGTCCCACATTCTAACCTTAGAAAATATCATACAGCAATAATAAACTTTAAAAATATCTTCTTTAGACTTCTATGGTGTTTACATTTTAGCGTATTGTACTGTTTCCTAACCCAGTGTTTTTTTGTCTGTTTTTTCCCAAACTCCAACATTATTGTATTTTTTTAAAACATCAGTATGTATGCCTTTTTCTGTTACTGTACTGGTCAGCCTGGACTAGCTACATATTTTATTTAGTACAGACTGCTTTCCTCAAACAGCTTTTGAGGTGAATGTATGTTTTTTGGCTGTAAGTTTGAAAGAAATAGAGAGACAATCAGATTTCTTCAGGTGACAGGGTATTATTGTAAAGATACCCAGAAAAGCAAGAAAGCATAGGAAATTGGCTCAGTCAGTTGCAAAATCAGGATATAGTAAGGTTACTTTTATTCAGGCTACAGTAAAAATCTCAAATATCCAACAACAGTTCTGCTTCTCTGTTATTCTGTTACTGATTCAGATTCCCTTTTTCTCTGCCCCTCTGCTATTTCTTCTGTTGCTTCAGACTGAAGCTAGGGTTTCAGCTGGTTGCAGATTCTATGGTGTTTATCTTGGTTTATGCTCTTCCTATTGGCTTTATTGATATTTGTGTGTCACATTGACACACCCCAAGTGTGAAAAATGGATTAGATATTTTAGTTATTTTAGAGTATCTTTATTAATCCAAGAACTGGCACCTGACCGCATCATAAGCCTCTACTTCAGCCAACAGTTTGCCTTTGGTTCTGGTGGCTGTCTTTTCTCCATTGTTGGTGAACCTTGTGAATAGTTGAGCAAAAGTACAATAATGTCTGTAAAATAAGCTCTATCCAGCAGATTCATGTACAAAGGGCATGTAGCTGATAAATCCTGTGCAGCTTCCTGATAGTTTTTTCAGAGGGAGTTTCTCTTAAATTAAAAAAATATTGCTCATTTTTATGGATGTTGGCATGGGATGGACAACCTAAGACATTATTTGTGAAATTACAGGTACTTCTGCAGAAATGTCAAAATACTCTGGAGATCTATTAGTAATAACACTGTTGATTCATACATCATATGAAATTCCCTGAGTGCTTTGTGTGGGGGATTATTTAATAGGGTTAATTTGTATAATATGCCCAGTGAATGTGCACCACTTAACTCTCCAATAAGTATTGACAGAAACAAAAATAAATGCAAATTGTGAATGTCAAAGATATAAAAGAAAAAAATGTTAAAAGATTGAAATATGGAAACCTTTTCATTGTAGAATATAGGTCTAAACTCCATTCCGTTAACCCAATAATTTACTGTTTTATAAAACTTTATTAATGTTCTAAATTCTCTTATATTTAGAGTTTGATAATTTTATGGATAGTAAAATGAAAAATTTAAATTTGTTAATAGCCAATTCCACAGAAAGGTACATTGACAGAATTTTATTAAGCTGAGCTGATTATTTTAACAAAAAGCAATTATGAACATCAAAATAATAAAAATTGAAAATTGTTATTTTAAATAATCTGATTTTTAAATTGGGAAGACAAAGCCAATGTCAGAAGTTTTATTTCAACAAAGCAACTCTGATGCTATTATCTTTTGAAAAAATGCATATGGAACCAAGACAAACCAGAAAGAATGAAGTTTTAAGAGTTCATTTTTACCAATCTTTATTTCAGAAATTTTCCCATATTGCAATGCTAACTAGATTTTTTCAAGAAAAAGAAACGTTTGGGGAAAGTATATTTATGTTTAAAAATACTGATTCTATAAGCACATACAGTACAGTGAAATACAACAATCTATACAGAAACTCATTTATTCAATGGATCAGTAGATGAGTGCCTTAACACAGGTAAATGGATGTATTTGTAATCTCTCTTTGACTAGTAAATAAAACCATTTCTTAAATTCCTTTGGGGTATCTTTGTATCTATCTCTCAGAAAATTATAATACTAGTGAATTTTTCTAACAGCTTAAAAAATTAAGGATAATTTATTTAAGTTATAGGAAACTGTTAAGCAGATTATAAAAAAATAAAATCATGTATTTTGGGGTTCCCATTATTTTACATAAAATACCTCCCAAAAGTATACTTTTGATAAATAAAGTTAGTACTTCATTTTATGGTTTTAATAAGAATATTATTTCTCTTCCCACTATTATTGAGGCACAAACTTTTATCAGATATACCTCACAATGAACAGTGCAAATAAATAAATGAGTGAATGAAAAAATAAACAAATAAACTAGAAATCAACAAAAGTCACATAAACAATTGTATTTCATTTGTGTCTGAGAGACACTTAAGGTCAGTGAGTCTAATTCACGTTCATGTCCCCAGAGACCATCAGAGACTTGGCAAATTGTAGACAATTAATATGTATTTAAAATGATAAAGGAATAGGTAACAGAATGCAATTTCTACACTATTAATATTTTTTCTCTCAATAAAATTAGAATTTTAAATAAAGTGGGTTAGGAAAGAAAACTTAATCATATCAAGTGTTTATTGAATTCATTTACCATTGCACAAGCATTAGATTTTAAAATGTAATTAAGTTTACCTTAAGATTAAGCAGCAAGTGTTGGTTTTAATTTACTGTAAGTTTACTATCTTTCACATTGCAAACATTACTATCTTTCAACTTGAATTGAATATGATTGATTATTCTTTATCAAGTCAAATCACTTTTTTTCAGAGTGATGTCATTATTTTTGTATGACAAGATAGATAATAATCTGCCATGTTTGCATTCAATCTGTGATGGCTAAGCTGGCAAAAGTCCGATTACGCAAAACTTTAAAAGAGACGAGTGGGATTTTTCTTGCTATTAGGATGATAAAAAAGAAATCTTTAGTTCCAAGTATGTTGTCTAGCTCAAGAAGTGAATTAAAATTATTAATATTTCAAATTTATCAACTAAACTATAACATGAAAGCAAAACCATAAATTTCTATAAAAATATTATTTATTATTTTAGTTTTGCTCAAAATTATTTGAAAAAAATTAAATTCCTATTATTCAGAAGCATGAATTGGCTTTGACTAACCTATTAAAAAGGAATATATATATATATATATAATTGAATCATTTTGCTGTACACCAGAAACTAACACAACATTGTAAATCAACTATACTTCAATAGACAAGATTATCTTGAATTAAAAAAATAACTAATAAAATAAGTTTTCACAAAAGTGAAGTAACTATTTTTATCTTTCCACTTTTTCTCTTAAATTGTTGAAGTATATATTTGTCACTTATTAATATTTATATTTTGACAGATTTGCTTTCTCCTCAATACAAAGACACACATGCACACACACACATAGACATCTGATAATGTCATTATTATTATTTGCTCAACGATTTGAAGTAATCTGCAGACACCACAGTCCTGCACCTCTGCATCTAATAGGATTCATGATAAATTTCAGCACTGATAAAATACTATTATTTAATATAAAATCCATATTAAAATATTGCCAATTGTCACAATGATTTGTGGGATTTTTATTTGGTCAAGTTTTACAAACAGGGTGCACAATAATTAATTTTTATTTAATAAGATATTTTGCTTAGAGAAAGAGGTTGAATTCTCTGAATTCTACAAATGTTTCCAAACTTTGGAATACAGCTATATGTTTATTTTATTCAATGGTGCCCTGTATTACACTAAACCCCCATGTAGTTCCCGATGACTTAGGGCCTCGGAAGTCTCAGAGTCTCTTGAACCTATGTATGCAGGTGCCTTGTCTTCTGTGTGTATAACCTGGAAGTACTTGACCTGGGAAGACCTAAAGATGGGAAGATTATGGATCTAACATGGGTTGAGAACTTGCTAATCCTTTTGGGGGAGTTTCTCTCCTAGTGAAGAACAAGAAAGCTCATTCCAGGGCCCACATGTTTGTAACTAATAGAGAAAACCATCCTTTAAATTCCTTTGAGATTTCTTTGTGCCTTCTGTTCATAGAAAATTATATTAGTAAAATTTTCTAACAGTGTTAAAATAAGCAGGTATAGTATCCATGTTGAGATTGTCATAGTTTCCATGTTTATTAATAATTGAGAATAAGAGGAATAAAACCCACTGCATACACTGCCTAGTTTACATCTTCATAGGAAAGAAAAATGGGGGCATTGTGAAACTCCTTTAGAATCTCGAAGAGTTCAAAACTTTTCTGAAAACGTTCCATAGTATATTAATGTTTTCACAGTATTTTCATTCTTCATTTTTCTCCATCCATTTTGACTTTTCTATCTCTTACATTTCTGATAACCAATTTAAAGTTTTAATTGGCTTATAAAAACATAACTACTCTTCCATACACTATGTGCATTGACTTGAAACTATTTATGGTGGATTAAGCAATGTATAATACATTAAGCAATGTATAATGTTATATCTAGGTATGATATCTAATTCACAGTATGTTTTAATAATGGATGCTATTAAACTATTTGCTCTTTATGTGGAAGTATATTTTTTTTTCAAAATGTAGCATGGATGTAAAAGCAGATTCACTTAGATTATTAATGTGCATTTCTATTATTTGTGTTGATTTTTGTAAAACAAAAAGAAAAAAATACTTTGTTATTCAGGCCTAAGACAAAAGTGCTTTCTCCTCTAATGGTAAACAACACAGGTAGAAAAATAGAAATGATATTTTATCATGTTCTAGCTACATCTAATATGATTTTCTGTCAACACAGAAACTATGAGTTGTATGTTTTAAAGATTGCAGTCAAATTGTTTTCTTCAGTAAATAGAAGCTGGATTCCCGGTGTGTCAAAATGATGCTCTCTGAGAAACAATGAAATTTTGCCTCAAAACAACATAAAAATTACCAGCCATTAGACACATTCCAATAGCTTACTTCAAATTCCAAAAAAGCAACATTGAAATGCAGGGTATAAGCCTATGCTCTGTAAATATGGAAATACTGTATTGCTCTTGTAGGAACAGAGGCTTGAATCAGGACAGGACTTTTACCTGCAGGATAGTCAGAGTTAACCCTATATCATTACAGATGGCATGCTCAAAATATATTAAAAAAAAGAAACTTGTAAAATAATATTTTAGAAACACACATAAGGCTCAGGCTGTCAGATACAGAGAACAGGCTGGTGGTTGCCAGAGGAATGGGGTAGGGAGAAATGGGTGAAGGGGTTCAAAAGGAACATAAAATAAATAAGTCATGAGGATGTAATGCACAATATTGTGACTATAATTAATACTCCATTGTATATTTGAAAGTTGCTAAGATCTTAAAAATTCTCATCTCAAGAAAGAAAATTGTAACTATATGTGATGATGGATGTTAGCTAGACTTACTGTGGTGATCATTTCACAATATATACATATATGGAATAATTATGTTGTACACCTGAAATTAATTGTTATATGTCAAAAAGAAAATAAAGCTCAGGCTCTCAGAGATCCTGTATAATTAAGTAATATTTGAGAATGCTAACTACGATGGGATTTAAATTGCTCTTACTGAGCTGGATGACATAAAATCATAGACTACCTGGCAACGTCTCCTGAATTTGATCAACTATTTTCTTACAGAAAATAAATGAAGAAATTGCTTTTCAAAAATATTCCCAGGAAGGTCAATGATTTGAACTTATTCTGACAGCCTATCTTTGATCTTCTTTAGCATATCATGCTTACTATGCATGCCCTTTAAAGATCTGTTTAAATGAATGAATTTACACATTCCTTTGAGAAATGCTATTGATTTTTCCAAAAACAAAACAAAACACAATAAACAAAAAAGAATTAACATTCACAAGCAATTAAATTTAGAGTGTGTGGTTTTCATACATCTGTATCCTTTCTGAATGAAAAATTCACCTAAAGAAATTCTGGAATTGTCCTCAAGTAGAATCCTCTTACAGAGGATAGCAAAATCTAATTACATTCCTGTTTAGAATGCTTTAGGATTTCACATTACATTTAGCCTAGATTTTCAAGTTGTTTTCCCAGCTAAATGATATCACTTAACTCCAGTTACTCTTAGACATTTATAAAAATGGGACTATTACAGAAGCTGTGAGATACTACATACAAAGCAAGATACATGTGATGGCATTTTTAACAAAGTAATACAAACACAGATACTTGGTTTATATGAGCATCATTGGTTGCTTCTCTTGGACTCTAACTTGATTTATTAGAAAGTTCTTTCCTCCTCAGGTGAATATTCTCCTCAAGCATTTTTACATCTCTGTCAATACCAATCCTGTCCACTTTCTTATGACCCCTAATTTTTAGATAATCAATGTAATGATGACAAGGTTCTCCTGAATTTCTTTGTTGGAACACCTATTTTAAGAGACGTAAGCAGACCAGAGAGATGAAGTAAATGTTCTAAAGTCCCATAGCTATATAGTGTTAGAGCCAGCTCTGAAGTACCTATTTCGGACTCTAAGTTCTCCTAACAACCCTTGGAGAGGTGACAGATAATTCTATAGTCGGTAGCAGCTCTCTCTTACTTCAGGGCCTACTATATGTTTTCTATTTGCCTCATTTTTTTTTCATTCTCCTGAATGGATCCTTTAATTGCCTTTGGCTAGACTGACACTTATGTTTCCCATTACATCTATATTTTGGGTTATAAGATTTTATTTTTTATGCTATTAAATTTATTTGCTTGAGTTTAAGCTTTTAGAGAAGGCTATGGTTCAAATAGTGCATTGCCAGGTGAAAGAAATGAATTCACTCCTCTAATTTGAGAAATTTGTATGCAAAATAAAGAATCTCAGTATAGCAACAATTATGTATATTTGAGTACTTATTATGTTCCAATAATATGCAACATTTGATCATTTATTATACGATAAATTCTCTCTTTTCTAAACTCCCAAAATGTTTTGTACTTCTTTCATAATACAGTCCATCTGATGGTCTGTGAGTGTCTGTCTGCTAAACTAAATGAGAACTTAGGAATTATTCCTTTATATCCAATGCAGTATGAGACACAGTGCTAGGCATATTGTTGATTCTCAATTAACATTTTTTTAGTTGAACTTGATCAATTAGAAGATATGTTTTTTATGTCATTAAATATTGCTTCTTAGAAATTCTTATAATTGGGGCACAAACAACACCATTACTTTGGTTCCTTCTGGCTCAGTGATGAATCTGTATGTCAGTCTTCATAAGTCAAAGTATTACATTCCTCTGGCCACAGTGATTTGTTGAGGGGAGATCAGGAGACCCAATTAGTTCCAAAGAATCACAATGAGAATTTTTCTAGGGCTGCTGGAAAAATGATTTTGATTATTTTTTTCAACATGTGAAGGCTGAGTAGTTTTAGGAGCTGAAGATAATGCTACTTCATGTTACCACCGGCCAGTACAAGGGAAGGAGAAGCTGAAAATGGACACATGTGAAGTTCTAAGGCTATCACTGAATTCTGAAATCCAACCATGCCTGAAGAAAATCCTACCCATGGACATTTTATTTGTATTATCTAATGCATGGTGGGGGTTTTGTTTTGTTTTTTATGTTTGAGCCTTATTTTTGTGTCATTTGCAACTGAATCCTCATAACGTTTATAGTATTTAACTTGTACAAATACTATTCCAGATCACTTCTATTGAGTTCCTTGCTCCCAAAAGAAATGAGAAGTACAAGGAACAAAGCTTCTGCAGATGCCATGCACCTCCTGGAAAAAATGCTCTGTGAACTGGAGCTTCTCCTTTTGCTTGACTTGAATGAGATAGATTTAAGACACACCTTTTGCTCTTGAGGAATTTAGAAACACAGAAACCAGACTAGTTCCCATACACACACACAAATGTCCTCACACATAGACACACACAGACAGAAAAAAGTTGAGAAGAGTTTCAGCTGAACCTTTGTGTCTCTATCCAGCATGTGTCACAATTAATAAGATACACCTCAACCCAAGCATAGCCTTCCTTCCTTTTTTTTTTTTTTTTAACAGATCTGCTGCTGTGTAAGTGGCGATGTATGGTACACCTAAGGAAATTTTACTGTAAGAAAATTTAAGACAATTATGATCCATTAATCTCACATATAAAAATGCTACTTCATGACATTTGAAATAGAATAACGTCTGCCCATCTGACATGTAAGATCCTAACAAACAAAACAGACTTTCACTAATAGAAAAGGGAAAAAAAATTCCTGCAAGACACATCATATAGAAAATGCTAATTTATGGAATCATGATCTCTAGGAAAGTATTAGGAAACAAAAAGGGTACATTCTAATCAGTCAGTAGACACTGTCTTTTTGAGTAATAGCTGCCTTTAATATGTCATATGTAGTTAGTAGAAATAAAATATTAAAAAGATGCCAATAAATTTTTTACTTATGTACAAACTCTTAAATTAAAAAGTAGAATTCAAGTCACTTATTAGCAAAGGGCAACAATTAGTTGTTTTCGATATAACATTTTACTGACTTCAAGTTTTATTATTTAATCAGTAATTATGGGTGGACGTTACTCATTACAGTGTGCTAGAAAAGAGCTCTGTTTAGCAGTACAACATGAAATAAAGTAGGTTACCCTAGGAATTAAAGATCACAGCCAGTCAAGCATAGATTATTTTTAGAATTGATTTCTAACTTTCTACATAAAAAATACCAATATACAGGTGACAAATCGTACATCAAATGATCCATCACTCAAATCATCCTCTGCCCTCCTTCTAGAGTATAAAACAATAATATTTTTTATTTAATAACAACATATAACTTAATTATTGACCCCAGAAAACAAGTCAAGTTACATAAAATACAATGAAATCAGAAGCAAGATAACAGCTTGCCCATTGCCTCAGGCAACTGACCACTGGCAGATGATGTTATGGCTGATGACATACACTTTGTGATCTCTTTTCCTCTTTCACAGCATCTATGTTTAAAAAATACAAACTATCATAAATGGTTTTGTCCAGTGTACAACTATTCAAAGAATTTTGATTAAATGTAGGTTTTAATTACAGACAGACAGATGATCCCTAACTGATAGAACAGAAGCTGAAGTAATTGTTATTTTATATTTCAACTTTTGTTCTTCCCAAAGGTCTTCTCTAGGAAGCTCAAATTTTTAGCCAGAACTGGTAAAACTGATTTTCCACAAATTTTGATATTTCTGGACTAACCGGTAGAGTGTAAGATCCGTTTTATTGTGCTCTATTTGCTGATATGGAAGAGTCAATGAGAGTACTGATAATATTTAATGTTCTCTTGCATCTGTAGACTTAAATCCACTGCAGTCACTGCCAGGCATCACAGACTAGTGTGTTAGACCACTGTGTGACCTTAACCAAGCTGCTTAGGGTCTCTGTACTTCAGTCCTCTTACTTATTAAAAAAAAAAACAAAAAAAAAGCAAAATGAAAAAAATACTCAATTAACGGGCCATATGAGACAGTGGTTGAGAGCATGAGAACTCAAGCCAAAGTCTGGATTTTATGTCCCCCATCCTGCCACTCACAAATTGCTTAATCTTGGATAATTTATTATCTTCCAAAGCCTGATTTTCATGTCGAAGGAATTATGAGAATTAAAGGATCCTGTGCTTATGAGGCACTTAGGATATTCCCTGTCTCATAGTAAGCACTCAGTAAACGGGAGAGCCCACATAATCATTAGAATTAACAAAAGCGTCTGGTATAATCTTAACTGCAGTAAATATTGGGTGTTGCTATTCCCTTTCCTTACGTAATAATTCTATTGCATTTATGAATAGTGCTATTTTCCTCTTCCTCTGACAAATAATGAAAGCAGTGAACAAAATTTTGAAATCAAATTGATCTCTGTCACTTTTTATCTCACTTTCTTCAGCTGAAAAATGAAAAAAATAATTGTAACTAAATTATTTTATGAAAATTAAATGGGCTTATTCATTTAAAGCTTTCAGCAAAGAGCTTGGCATCATTCAGGACTCAATAAATGTTAGCTGTTATTATTAATGGCATAATTATTATTATTATTATTCACATTATGCACTGACATTTCTGAAAGGACATGAAAACAATGCATTCTTAGTAGAAAAACAAAAACATAGTCTAGAAAGTGGTACCAAATAATGTGCACACACACACACACACACACACACACACAACTTTTCATATGAGGTCACCTACTGGTCTATGTAAAGTCTTCTTCTGAATCTACTCCTATTATAACAGCCTAATAGCTGAGGATTTCTTCTAGGCTTCCTTCAGATGTTTCACAGGGAAATAACTATAAGAAAAAAAATATTTCTCCTGATAATTTTGCTCTTCTTTCTATGTATAATTTTGATGTAGGCATGATAATCTGAGTGAGGAAAACAGAGGATAGAAAGGGACAGAAAACTGCATTCTGCTGCATTATGAATATTATTTATAATATTGTTTTCATGATGTCATAGTAGCATCATCATAATTATTTTATCCTTTTCTCTAAATCAGTTAAATGTTGGGACCTGGGACCTTTTTCCTTTGTGTATTTTTTCCCATTCAGTGATATCATTCTGTCTCATGGATATAAATATTATCTATATACCAATGAATCCAAAATTGTAGCATTTTCTTAGGCATTTTTAACCAAGTGCCAAAGTAGAATGTTATATCTATTAAGTATCTTCATGCTTAGCAACAGAAACTCACATTTGAAAAGCAGATATATTTTGGACGCCTTTTCTCTTGGAAGTCTAATAATCTCAAAACCTGAAACATAATATGTCCTAAACAGATTTCTGAATTCCCACATTATCACTAACACCTTCCACTATTGGTTTTATACCCAAGTGTTAAAGTAATAATTCTAAGAGTCATTCATGATTCTATTCTTTACTTAACACTTCACATAACCATCATTTTACTACCATATATTAACTTTGAGTCATAGTTTACGATTAACAGTTTCTTCACACTCTTCTTTACAATTACTGCCACCATTGTAGTACACACTGCTATCATGTTTCTTATACTAATCCTAAGGCTTCCTAACTTGTCTCCTCTATTTTTTCTTTCCCACAGCAGCCACAGTAATTCTTTAAAAACAAGTCAGTCTAGGTCACTCTTTTGCTTAATTTCCTCTATTTAATTCCCATCTCATTTAGAATAAAATGTAAATTTTTACCAAGATCTACAAGACATTGCATAAATATTTCCATCATTCTCCCTTTCACTCACTCTGCTCCGTCACCTCAAAGTCATGTATACTACTCCTGCTTCAGAGCCATTGTATTTGCTGTTCCCTTTGCCTGAAATAATCTTCTCCAGATATCCTTATGGTTTTATTCTATCTAGGCATTCACACCTCTGCTTAAATATCACCTTCTTGCATAGGTGCACAATCTATCTTGAATAGAATTTCCCACCCATTTTCTATATCCCACTTTATTTTTCTCCATTGAACCTACTATTTTGTATTATATTATATTATATTATATTATATTATATTATATTATATTATATATTTTACACTGTTGTCTATTTATTCTCTGTGTTCTCACAATAGAATGAAAGCTCCATGAAGGAAGAGGATTTCTTTATTTTGCTAAATTCTATATAACAAGTGCTCAGAATAATTGTTGAAACATTATACATTCTTAATAAATATTTTAATTTAATTAAATTCTGCCACTTTCATTTTGTCAACCAACGATGTTGAACTATACTGAAGCTCTATCATCCTGGAAAACAGAGAAAGTAAAGAAATCCCCTCACCTTTTTATGTTCCATGAAACAGCCAATGCAAAGGATGCTCCTTCTCCATATGATTAACATAGGAGACTCAGGGATGTCTTTTTGTTTACCTATGACAAGGCCAGACACAGACCCTCCCCATTCTTTGCTTCATAATGATCATCTGAACCGTTTGTCACCACTAATCAATTGGAATAAATGCCTATAAAACTGACTTGCTTCCTTCTTTCCACAGACTCTTAAACTTTGACGCACCCTCAGCCTGAGCCATACTAATTGGCTTTATGACCTGTCAGTAAGCAACTCTCCTTGTTGGCCTCTCTGGAGGATACTCTAGCATCAGGGTAAAACATTCTATGATCTACTGTCCAATCATATCACCTCTACCCTTTCATTCTACTTCTCCACACCCCGTCCCATTTCCCCACTCATAGTTCTCTCTGAATTTGTTTACTCTTCCCTATAAAATAAAATCCCTTTTCTGCCTGACTTTGGAGGCACTTGCAGATATCACAGTCAAAGTATAATTATTTTGAGCAAGGTCTCTCCTTACCTAAATCCAGATTTTTTTTTTTTTTTTTTTTTTTTTTTGACATGGCATGCCATCATTTCATGGCTGGGCCACTCTGTGCATGCCTCTCCAGAATTCATTTCACACACAGCAATGTGTGTAAATTAATATAAATTTTCCAAATTAACATAAACTAAGTCATATAATTCCCCTGTTGAAAGCCTTCCAATGACTTCCATTGAATCCCAAACTTTCGGATTCTGTATAAAGTTCTAAATCACCTACTTCCTTCTGTCTCTCTGATCTCATCCTATAGAGCTCTTCCTTATTTCCCATTCTTCGGCCATAATGGTTTCTTAATCTTTGTGGTAATGTTTGAACACATAACCACATTCATAATTTTTGAATATATTTTTTTTATTTCATTGGGTATTGGGATTGGGAGATGAGTTATTTGTGGCTTCTCAATTTATTATAATATTCAAATATAGGTGCAATGTTGGCTTAAATACGTTATCTGAGTAGGGTAGAAAAACTGCATTCAAAAATCCTTTTTGCAAGCAAGCAGTTATAAAATACAAGTGAATATTTAAATCTGTAATAATAGTTATCAGATACTGTGCTAATTACTCTTCACGTTTTTCCATTTATTTATCACAACAACCTATAATTTAGATACTATTGTTTTCATCATTTTATAAGTGGAAAAACCAAGGCTCAAGAAGATTAAGTAAGCTAAACATGGGCATAAAGCAAGGATAGGGACTTTATTATATTAATGGGTGCACTTCAGTCTTCAGAAAATTATTTTTTTCCCAATACATCAGAGAATCTAAACAATTAAGAAAATTAAGAGCAAGGTAATAATTGGCACAGATTTAATTATAATATCATAATTTTTTAATATTTATTAAAAGTGTTAGGTTGTTCTGGGCATTTGAGCAGGTTAGTTATCATGGCTATTATTTCTTTGAATTCTTAAAGATTTTTTTTGAGGTGAAAGTAAAATTATCAGTGTTATTCTTTGGGAGCATTAATTTTGCAGTGTTTTGAGACATGTTGTCAGTACAAAACAATGAATTTTCATGGGATGACTCATGAGGCTTCAGGCAATATTTATGTTTCTAATAGCAATTTCAAGTGAAGTAAATAAATATAAAATGAAATTTAATTCTATAGAGCTATAATTATAAAAAGTCATTTTTAAGAGAAGTTTCATGAGCCATGTAAAACATTTTTAAAATAGAATATAATAATTTTATAGTAATTTTTCTATAATTTATACAAATATGATGTGAAAATTTTAAATGCAAATAACTATCAGAAATGACTATTATGTCAGACTTGTAATTAGACTTACAAGAATTTTGACATTATAATGTAACTAGGTGCAAATTTTGTTTACTTAAAGTATGTAAAGGAATCTTATAATGTACCTTTCAATTAATTACATAGACTGTGTGCTTTAAAATGTAAAGTCTACAAATGTTTACTAGAAAATGCAATACAATATTGAAAATCTACATCAACCAAAGTGTTCTAATATGGGCTACTAAATAAATTATGAATATTTTCTGGCTATTGAAAAGGATAGTTTAACAGTGCATTTATTGACATTGGAAATATGTTTACTAAATATTCTCAAGGAAAAAAAGAAATTGATGCACAATGACCACATTTGTGTTATACATACCTTATATGTGATGTCCATATTTCTGTTGTATATGAAAAGTTAATTAATAATTGTGATTGTATTCCTATCATAGTAAGTACTACTCTCTGTTGAGAACATGGTCACTTTTATTTTCTGATCTACAGAAATGTGGCTTATCCACATTTGTATTATTTTCTACAATGATCATAAATTGTGTGAAGAATACTGACTATAAAATTAAGAAGAATACTTAAATAAACTTTATTAGGCAACAAACTTGATCATTAAAAAGGAAGTAGTTGTGGTGACCTAAATGTCCAATGACAGATGAACTGATAAAAAAGATGTGGTACATATATACAATGGAATATTACTCAGCCATAAAAAGGAATGAAACTGGGTCATTTGTAGAGGTGTAGATGGACCTAGAGTCTGTCATACAGAGTGAAGTAAGCCAGAAAGAGAAAAACAAATATCGTATATTAATGCATATATGTGGAATCTAGAAAAATGGTACAGGTGAACCTCTTTGCAGGGCGGGGATACATAGACATAGAGAACAGACATGTGGACACAAAGAGGGAAGAGGAGGGTGGGACAAATTGGGAGATTAGGGTTGACATATATACACTACCAAGCATAACATAGATAGCTTGCGGGAACGTGCTATAAAGCACAGGAAGCTCAGCTCGGTGCTCTGTGACGACCTAGATGGGTGGGCTGGGGGGGTGGGAGGGAGGTCTAAGAGGGAGGTGATATAGGTTTGTGTATGGCTGATTCACTTCATTGTACAGCAGAAGCTAGCACAGCATTGTAAAGCAATTATACTCCAATAAAAAAAAAATAGCAGTGGGAGATGACTGATTTTCTCTAATATTTAAGAATGCAACTACTGATAGTAATATGTATTGAATCAAGGCTATATTTGTTTAGAAAGGTAGGTTTTCTAAGCAAAGAACACTTAATCAAAAAAGTTTTAGACCTTATGTTTTTGTTTTATTTTTTTATAAGAACCAGAAGTGATGCTTATTTGTCATTGTCCTGAGAAGGACCCATAGTTTGGTGTGCTTCGATTACTCCCATTGTGCTTACTGCCCATTCCACATCAGAATCTTGGGCGGTGGCAGTGTCTTTAGGGAAATTTTGGATAATTTTTTACTCTGCTTTTAATTTTTCATTATGAATTACTGACAACAAACAGATAAAAACAAACAATATAACAGAAACACACATTCAACTACTACTAATTCTATCAAATTGTACTATATAGTTAATTCCTTAACTTTTAAGAAATAAATATATAATTACTGCAATTGTTGATGCTTTCTATCCTTTTACAATCCTACTGGTGATTTGTTTTTTGCTTTTTTTTAAATCAATCAAAAGTTTACTCATCTCTTCAAAAACCATCCATGCTCAGTCAAAAATAGCTGCTATATTACCTTGTGCATACCATGCAAAGAGAACATGCATTATTATATTATTACCTTGATTGGTCTATGAAACATTAAAGTTACATTTTTCTGATTCAGATGTTAGAACTAAAATAATCCTGTAGGCAAAAAAAAGGGGAAATTTAGGCACCAGATCTGTTGACCAGACACCAGCTCTGTGTTACAGCACAGAGCTGATCCTGCTAAACCTTAACAAGGATCATGCTTCTTATAGTATATCAAGGAATGAATTGAATCATGGCAACAAAAAAATGTTCATCTTAGCTCTTAGGTACTCTGATTTGAAAGTAGAATTTCAAATTGTCTTGTGATTTCTTTGAAGACTTTAATGAAATTACAGAAAATATAAAACAAAAAATTGTTGCTATCTTGTCAAATGTTGCTTTTGCCCATTTTTTTTCTCTTCTTCCTTTATTGGAATCCAATCCAGATTATGTTAAACTCTTTAACTCTGTCCAACACTTCTATTTTTTTTTTTTTTAAGTTTTGTTTTACCCAAAATCTTTTAAAATTTTCGTTTGTATATATATATTTTTTTATTTTTGGTGATTTATATTTTTCTAGAAAAACATTCTTTCCTTCTTTTTCTTTCAGTTTCCTCCCATCCCCACTCTCCACCCCTGTATCAGTAGTTTTGGAAGTCAGGTTGCTATTTCAGTTTTTTGAAATCTAAAATCTAGCTTTTAGATTTTTGTGTATTTTAATTAATAATTTTGAGTTTTGTTTTCTATTACATGAATTAGTGACCTTTCTTTGTTATATTATTTCTTTTATGTTAGTATTCCTCTAATGTCCTTTTTTGAGCTTAGACATTTGCACTTATAGACTTACATAAAACAACATGATTTTAGGGATATAAATTTACTTGTAATTTCATTTTTTACTGACTCCATTGTTTTTCATTGTGACTTATTTTCAAGTATTTTGTCATTTTATTATGCTTTTCATGTGTTATGCAGAATTGAGTTGTATATTTCAAAGCTAAAAATTTTAAACTGCTTTAAATTAATACTACTTTATAATTCATTATCAGTTTGGGAATTTTTCAAGGTGTCTTATGGAATTTATTTGTAGTCCATTCTGAAAACATCCCTTGCACATCTGAAAAAAAAAAAAAGAAAAGAAAAAAAAATATATATATATATATAATACAGTATTTTCTTTTTCACTAAGCTAGGTCATTTTATTTATTTAAAAATGTAAAAGTATATGAAATATATAGAGAGAGAAAATCTTGCTTCTATCTTTATAGCATCCACCCCATCCTCTTCCCTCCATGTATAGTTTTTATTATTTTGTGCATATTTTCCAGTATTTCTTTATACACATTTTTGAAAATATATTCTTATTTACCTCTTTCTTACACAGAAGGTAATATTATATACATTTTGCTTTTATTGCTCCTTGGTTTTAACTCATAATTAGAATGCTTTTCTCTTCTTTCAGTTTTAAGGGAATTCACTATGGTTTCTTCTAGTACCTGTAATGTTTCATTTTGTACATTTATCTTATAATAGTTTGCAATTTACCCTAATGGATGATATGTGGAATTATCCTAATTTGTCTTTTTTTTCCCCAAACAGGTAATACATAGTCTTTCCTTATGTATTAAACAGTAATTATTCCCACTAGTTTGAGAAACCAACATACGCAAAAATTCTGAGTTATTTGGATTTATTTCTGTCCTTATGTTCTGTACCATTGGTCTATCTATATATTTATGCACCAACTTCATGCCTTTTAATACCTTTTAGTTTTTAATGCTACTTTTTAAAATTACAGAAGCAATTACCCCTTCATTGTTTCCATTCTTCAAAATTTTGCTAATATTACTTGTTTTTTGGTTTATGTGTTTGTGTATGTGTGTGTTTGGGGTTGTTTCCATATAAAGTTTAGGATCAGAATGATTGATGGAAGTGATCCACAGAGAGTTACAATGTTGACTACGTTCAGGAAATTAGAAAGACACGTTCCCAAGTGTTGACATTAGGATCATGTTAGCTCAACCATAAAAAAAGATAAAGAAGTAAAATTAACTTTGGTTCCAGGAATAAACACCTTGTTTTTTATCCAAGGCTATGGTAGCCACCACCAGAACTGATGGTCCAGAGCCATACTGCTCCTACTACAGCCCACATTATCAAGATGGACAATCCCTGCACTGCCTCTCCAAATGACTCAGTCCTGACTCTTCTGTACAAATGTATCTGATTAGCAAAACATACTTTCCCTCTGTAACTCCAACCCCAAAGGAATCTAGGTATAGTTAACATTTTTCTATCTCTGAAATAGAGGAAGGTATACTGTCAGGAGGATTACCAAAATAGTAAATCAACTCTATCTCACAACCTTGTCTATACAGTCATCTCTTTGAGCATGCTTATTTTAAAGCCTTTGTTAGACAGATTCATAAAGATAACTTCATTTGAATAAGATACTAGTTCTGATTGTTCACTTGTTATCTTTCTTGACATTAGCTTTTTTATATATGTTCTTTAGTTTTTGGAAACAGTGTAATTTTGAGTGGGTAACTTTTCTTTTAAATAAATTTATTTATTTTATTTTTGGCGGCGTTGGGTCTTCATTGTTGAACAAGGACTCCCTCCAGTTGTGGTGAGTGGGGCCCACCCCTAGTCATGGTGCGCTGGCCCCCCATTGCAGTGGCCTCTTCCGTTGCAGAGCATGCGCTCTATGTGAGTGGGCTTCAGTAGTTGTGGCATGAGGGCACAGTAGTCGTGGCTCGCAGGCTCAAGAGCGCAGGCTCAGCAGCTGTGGTGCACGGGCTAAGCTGCTCTGTGGCGTGTGGGATCCTCCCGGACCAGGGCTCGAACCTATGTCCCCTGCATTGACAGGCAGACTTCCAACCACTGCACCACCAGGGAAGCCCCAGAGTGGGTAACTTTTTTATATCAGTTTTTCTTTTTTTCTCTCTCCCACTGGAGCAGTTCCCTTATGTTTTGCATATCTACTCTTATTTTCCAAAAACTTATACAACGTTGCATATTTTACGTGCTTTTATTGAACTGTTACCCTCAGTTGATGTTGAGGATCTCAGAGATGCAGTTACCGATGGAAAGGACACTGGCTGGGTGCCTCTACATTTCCTTCTGTTTCCTCATCTACAGCTTCCCACGAACCTGTAACTCCAGCAGGTTGTCAGCGATGTACTTCAGGTTCTTTAATGAGTCCTAACCACCAGCTTCAAGAAGTGAGTTTTGGAGCCCCGTATAACTTAGAGGAAATTCAGTCCATATTAACATGTTCCATTTGAACTTCTGTTCCTCATTTTCTCTCTGGACTGAGAGATCAGCTGGTACACAGTGAACAAAGCTCACTGCTCTGTGTTTCTGCGAGCTTTCTAGTACTCAGAAATGCTCCTTTTTTAAAGGATGTCTATGCAATTTTTGTTGTCTCTATATTGTATTCATTATTGCGATTTGTTTAGAGCAGAGAGCCTGTATATGTGGAAATGTGAACTCAGTATACCAATATTAGTCCAAAGAGCTAGATGTGAGATAAAAATATTTCAATGCAATGCAAACCTTTAATACTAACTTTTTCCTATCCCACCTGTGCAACCTACTAGGTTTTGAAGCTCTTTGAAATGGTCTTTGGTGCCCTTCCGATTTTATGAAGGAAATGTTTTTTGTCTGTAAAGGTTACTGTACAATAACTTTCCAAACTGACACCCAGCTCTGTGAATAATCTGAACAAGAAATAAAGTTGATACCATCTATTCTTTTCTAAGACATTTTGTAGATCTGGTGATGTTGGTGGATATTGCTGTTTGGAATAGTTATTTGCCGTGTTTATATAGCCACAGCATTACGAGCTGAGATGTTGATCTGATAATAACAGAGAAAGGCTGCAGAGATTGAAGGACATTCTTGAAATGAATGAAACAGTCAAAAAGCAAAAAGTCATGCCTATATCCTCTGAAAAAAAAACAAGCCAGTAATTTCGGACCAATTTTAAATCTCAATTTCAGTCATGTTAAACTAGCTCCTCTTTCCTCCTTAACCAAATTGAACTTAATTTTTTATTTTTTCATTTATAGGGCAGGCCAAGAGAGTTCTATTAAGCAGAGAAAAAACACCTGCTAAATAAATACAGCAGCTCTTCCCCCTCTAGGAGCAACCAGGGATTTGACTTGTTTAAGCTTAAATGATAAAACAAATAGCTGCCAAATCAAACAAGAACCTTGTGTTGTAATAGACTTTCCCCTAAAGTATTTCTTACTACAAACCTAAATAGCTGATATTTCATGGAACTTTTCCATTAAATTTTCCCTCTGACAATCCTCCATGTAACTACAGATGCCTGAAAAATTCTGATTCAATATATATATTTCAATATATATATTTTTAATCCATTACATTGTTTTTGAGAAAAATGTAACATTTCTTTTTTCTTTTTTTTCACACACACACACTGTATTTTATTTTTACAAGAGATAAATAAACTGACATCAAGCATTGTAAATGGATGACCACAACAAAGCAACAATGATTGCAATTACCAAACATGAAACACACTCATACTATGTCATAATATTGACATTCAGTCCAGTAATCTTCCACTGTAACAGCTCCTTTACTTTGCAGTGAAAATTGATTTGTATATTTTTTTTGCCTCTGAGTCCTTGTGGGATTTTTTTTTTTTATTCAAACAGAAAGTCACAAAAATTATAATCATCCTCATCAGTTCACTCAGTCCCATGTAATTAATTTTTTTTTTCATCTTGATCTTTTGTTAGCACTTTTATGAATTCATCAGTTTTCCATTAGAGTTCTGAAAATGCTTATTCATTCAGTTCAGCAGTATAGTCAGTTACCAGAAACCTGTACTTGTCAGAGTCTTTTCCATGAATTCCTTGAAGATGAAACCATTTTATAGGAACATTTTTGCAAAAGCATCAGAGGACACCCAGAACTGTCTGTAAATGACAAAAGAATTAAAAATGGCCACGGTTAAAGATTTGATGAAAGTTCATAATAATGCAATTGACAAGGAAATTTAGTTATTTCTGAGATATACATTTTAAAGTAATAACTAGAATTATGACTTATAACATTACACCAGAACATATAAGATTTTTAGAAATTTCATGTAATGTCTGAAACATTTATATTAACCTATTTCCATGCAAATAACCCAAAGAAAGTTTAGTAGTTTTTTTGTTTGTTTGTTTGTTTCTTTTTTTTATACTGCAGGCTCTTATTAGTCATCAATTTTATACACATCAGTGTATACATGTCAATCCCAATCGCTCAATTCACCACACCACCATCCCCACCCCACCGCGGTTTCCCCCCCTTGGTGTCCATACGTTTGTTCTCTACATCGGTGTCTCAACTTTTGCCCTGCAAAGCGGTTCATCTGTAACATTTTGCTAGGTTCCACATACATGCATTAATATACGATATTTGTTTTTCTCTTTCTGACTTACTTCACTCTGTATGACAGTATCTAGATCCATCCACATCTCAACAAATGACTCAATTTCATTCCTTTTTATGGCTGAGTAATATTCCATAGTATATATGTACCACAGCTTCTTTATCCATTCATCTGTCGATGGGCATTTAGGTTGCTTCCATGACCTGGCTATTGTAAATAGTGCTGCAATGAACATTGGGGTGCATGTGTCTTTTTGAATTATGGTTTTCTCTGGATATACGCCCAGTAGTGGGATTGCTGGATCATATGGTAATTCTATTTTTAATTTTTTAAGAAACCTCCATACTGTTTTCCATAATGGTTGTATCAATTTACATTCCCACCAACAGTACAGGAGAGTTCCCTTTTCACCACACCCTCTCCAGCATTTATTGTTTCCAGATTTTTTGATAATGACCATTCTGACCAGAGTGAGGTGATACCTCATTGTAGTTTTGATTTGCATTTCTCTAATAAATAGTGATGTTGAGCAGCTTTTCATGTGCTTCTTGGTCATCTGTATGTCTTCTTTGGAGAAATGTCTATTTAGGTCTTCTGCCCATTTTTGGATTGGGTTGTTTGTTTCTTTAATATTGAGCTGCATGAGCTGTTTATATATTTTGGAGATTAATCCTTTGTCGGTTGATTCATCTGTGAATATTTTCTCCCATTCTGAGGGTTGTCTTTTCGTCTTGTTTATGGTTTCCTTTGCTGTGCAAAAGCTTTGAACTTTCATTAGGTCCCATTTGTTTGTTTTTGTTTTTCTTTCCATTACTCTAGGAGGTGGATCAAAAAAGGTCTTGCTGTGATTTACATCAAATAGAGTTCTTTCAAAGTTTTCCTCTAAGAGTTTTATAGTGTCCGGTCTTACATTTAGGTCTCGAATCCATTTTGAGTTTATTTTTGCTATGGTGTTAAGGAGTGTTCTAATTTCATTCTTTTACATGTAGCTGTCCAGTTTTCTCAGCACCACTTATTGAAGAGACTGCCTTTTCTCCATTGTATATCTTTGCCTCTTTTGTCGTAGATTAGTTGACCATAGGTGCGTGGGTTTATCTCTGGGCTTTCTATCATGTTCCATTGATCTATGTTTCTGTTTTTGTTCCAGTACCATATTGTCTTGATTTCTGTAGCTTTGTAGTTTAGGCTGAAGTCAGGGAGTCTGATTCCTCCAGCTCCGTTTTTTTCCTTCAAGACTGCTTTGGCTATTCGGGGTCTTTTGTGTCTCCATACAAATTTTAAGATGATTTGTTCTAGTTCCGTAAAAGATGCCATTGGTAATTTGAAAGGGATTGCAATGAATCTGTGGATTGCTTTGGGTAGTATAGTCATTTTCACAATATTGATTCTTCCAATCCAAGAACATGGTATATCTCTCCATTTGTTGGTATCATATTTAATTTCTTTCATCAGTGTCTTATAGTTTTCTGCATAAAGGTCTTTTGTCTCCCTAGGTAGGTTTATTGCTAGGTATTTTATTCTTTTTATTGCAATGGTAAATGGGAGTGTTTCCATGATTTCTCTTTTAGATTTTTCATCATTAGTGTATAGGAATGCAAGAGATTTCTGTGCATTAATTTTGTATCCTGCAACTTTACAAATTCATTGATTAGCTCTAGTAATTTTCTGGTGGCATTTTTAGGATTCTCTATGTATAGTATCATGTCATCTGCAAACAGTGACAGTTTTACTTCTTCTTTTCCAATTTGTATTCATTTTATTTCTTTTTCTTCTCTGATTGCTGTGGCTAGGACTTCCAAAACTATGTTGAGTAATAGTGGTAAGAGTGGACATCCTTGTCTTGTTCCTGATCTTAGAGGAAATGCTTTCAGTTTTTCACCATTGTGAATGATGTTTTCTGTGGGTTTGTCGTATATGGCCTTTATTATGTTGAGGTACGTTCCCTATATGCCCACTTTCTGGAGAGTTTTTATCATAAATGGTGTTGAATTTTGTCAAAAGCTTTTTCTGCATCTATTGAGTTGATCATATGGTTTTTATTCTTCAGTTTGTTAATATGGTGTATCACATTGATTGATTTGCATATATTGAAGAATCCTTGCATCCCTGGGATAAATCCCACTTGATCATGGTGTATGATCCATTTAATGCATTGTTGGATGTTGTTTGCTAGTATTTTGTTGAGGATTATTGCATCTATATTCATCAGTGATATTGGTCTGTAATTCTCTTTTTTTTGCAGTATCTTTGTCTGGTTTTGGTATGAGGGTGATGGTAGCCTCATAGAATGAGTTTGGGAGTTTTCCTTCCTCTGCAATTTTTTGGAAAGTTTGAGAAGGATGGGTGTTAGCTCTTCTCTAAATGTTTGATAGAATTCACCTGTGAAGCTATCTGGTCCTGGACTTTTGTTTGCTGGAAGATTTTTAAACACAGTTTCAACGTCATTACTTGTGATTGGTCTGTTCATATTTTCTGTTTCTTCCTGGATCAGTCTTGGAAGCTTATACCTTTTCTAAGAATTTGTCCATTTCTTCCAGGTTGTCCCTTTTATTGGCATATAGTTGCTTGTAGTAGTCTCTTAGGATGCTTTGTAGTTGTGTGGTGTCTGTTGTAACTTCCCCTTTTTCATTTCTAATTTTATTGAATTGAGTCTTCACCCTCTTTTTCTTGATGAGTCTGGTTAATGGTTTATCAATTTTGTTTATCTTCTCAAAGAACAAGCTTTTAGTATTATTGATCTTTGCTATTGTTTTCTTTGTTTCTATTTCATTTTTTCTGCTCTGGTCTTTATGATTTCTTTCCTCCTGCTAACTTTGGTTTTTGTTTTTTCTTCTTTCTCTAGTTCCTTTAGGTGTAAGGTTAGATTGTTTACTTGAGATTTTTCTTGTTTCTTTAGGTAGGTTGTATAGCTATAAACTTCCCTCTTAGAACTGCTTTTGCTGCATCCCATAGGTTTTGGATCATCGTGTTTTCATTGTCACTTGTCTCTAGGTATTTTTTGATTTCCTCTTTGATTTCTTCAGTGATCTCTTGGTTATTTAGTAACGTATTGTTTAGCCTCCATGTGTTTGTGTTTTTTACGTTTTTTTCCCCTGTAATTCATTTCTAATCTCATAGCATTGTGGTCAGAAAACATGCTTGATATGATTTCAATTTTCTTAAATTTACTGAGACTTGATTTGTGACCCAAGACGTGATCTATCCTGGAGAATGTTCCATGCACTCTTGAGAAGAAAGTGTAATATGCTGGTTTTGAATGGAATGTCGTATAAATATCAATGAAATCTATCTGGTCTGTTGTGTCATTTAAAGATTCTGTTTCCTTATTTATTTTCATTTTGGATGATCTGTCCATTGGTGTAAGTGAGGTGTTAAAGTCTCCCACTATTATTGTGTTACTGTCAATTTCCTCTTTTATAGCTGTTAGCAGTTGTCTTATGTATTGAGGTGCTCCTATGTTGGGTGGATATATATCTATAATTGTTATATCTGTAATTGTTATATCTTCTCCTTGGATTGATCTCTTGATCATTAGGTAGTGTCCTTCCTTGTCTCTTGTAACATTCTTTACTTTAAAGTCTATTTTATCTGATATGAGTATAGCTACTCCAGCTTTCTTTTGATTTCCATTTGCATGGAATATCTTTTTCCATCCCCTCACTTTCAGTCTGTATGTGTCTCCAGGTCTGAAGTGGGTCTCTTGTAGAGAGCATATATATGGGTCTTGTTTTTGTATCCATTCAGCAAGCCTGTTTCTTTTGGTTGGAGCATTTAATCCATTCACGTTTACTGTAATTATCAATATGTATGTTCCTATGATCATTTTCTTAATTGTTTTGGGTTTGTTTTTGTAGGTCCTTTTCTTTTCTTGTGTTTCCCACTTAGAAAAGTTCCTTTAGCATTTGTTGTAGAGCTGGTTTGGTGGTGGTGAATTCTCTTAGCTTTTGCTTGTCTCTAAAGCTTTTGATTTCTTCATCGAATCTGAATGAGATCCTTACCGGGTAGAGTAATCTTGGTAGTAGGTTGTTTCCTTTCATCACTTTAAGTATATCATGCCACTCCCTTCTGGCTTGTAGAGTTTCTGCTGAGAAGTCAGCTGTTAACCTTATGGGAGTTCCCTTGTATGTTATTTTTCATTTTTCCCTTGCTGCTTTCAACAATTTTTGTCTTTTATTTTTGTCAATTTGATTACTATGTGTCTCAGTGTGTTTCTCCTTGGGTTTATCCTGTATGGGACTCACTGTGCTTCCTGGACTTGGGTGGCTATTTCCTTTTCCATGTTAGGGAAGTTTTCAACTATAATCTCTTCAAATATTTTCTCTGGTCCTTTCTCTCTCTCTTCTCCTTCTGGGACCCCTATAAAGTGAATGTTGTTATGTTTAATGTTGTCCCAGAGGTCTCTTAGGTTGTCTTCATTTCTTTTCATTCTTTTTTCTTTATTCTGTTCCACAGCAGTGAATTCCACCATTCTGCCTTCCAGGTCACTTATCCGTTCTTCTGCCTCAGTTATTCTGCTATTAATTCCTTCTTGTGTAGTTTTCATTTCAGTTATTGTATTGTTCATCTCTGTTTGTTTGTTCTTTAATTCTTCTAGGTTTTGTTAAACATTTCTTGCATCTTCTTGATCTTTGCCTCCATTCTTTTTCCGAGGTCCTGGATCATCTTCACTATCATTATTCTGAATTCTTTTTCTGGAAGGTTGCCTATTTTCACTTCATTTAGTTGTTTTTCTCGGGTTTTATCTTGTTCCTTCATCTGGTATATAGCCCTCTGCCTTTTCATCTTTTCTATCTTTCTGTGAATGTGTTTTTTTTTCCCACAGGCTGCAGGATTGTAGTTCTTCTTGCTTTTGCTGTCTGCCCTCTGGTGGATGAGGCTATCTAAGAGGCTTGATGGGAGAGACTGGTGGTGGGTAGAGCTGACTGTTGCTCTGGTGGGCCGAGCTCAGTAAAACTTTAATCCACTTGACTGTTTATGGGTGGGGCTGGGTTCCCTCCCTGTTGGTTGTTTGGCCTGAGGCAACCCAACACTGGAGCCTACCTGGGCTCTTTTTGGGGCTAATGGCAGACTCTGGGAGGGCTCACACCAAGGAGTACTTCCCAGAACTTCTGCTGCCAGTGTCCTTGTCCCCACAGTGAGCCACAGCCACCCCCCACCTCTGCAAGAGTCCCTCCAACACTAGCAAGTAGGTCTGGTTCAGTCTCCACTGGGGTCACTGCTCCTTCTCCCGGGTTCCGATGTGCACACTACTTCGTGTGTGCCCTCCAAGAGTGGAGTCTCTGTTTCCCCCACTACTGTCAAAGTCCTGTAATCAATTCTCACTAGGCTTCAAAGTCTGATTGTCTAGGAATTCCTCCTCCTGTTGCCGGACCCCCAGGTTGGGAAGCCTGACGTGGGGCTCAGAACCTTCACTCCAGTGGGTGGACTTCTGTGGTATAAGTGTCCTCCAGTCTGTGAGTCACCCACCCACCAGTTATGGGATTTGATTTTACTGTGATTGTGCCTCTCCTACTGTCTCATTGTGGCTTCTCCTTTGTCTTTGGATGTGGGGTATTTTTTGGTTAGTTCCAGTGTCTTCCTGTCGATGATGTCCATCAGCTAGTTGTGATTCTGGTGTTCTCTCAAGAGGGAGTGAGAACACGTCCTTCTACTCCACCATCTTGGTTCCTCTCTTCTGAAAGGATCATAACATTTCTTTATATACAATTTTATCTATAGCTTCAAGAGAAATTAAAAATAAACAAGAAAAATCGTGTCATACTATATTTTAAAAGATTATCTATTATCGTGAATGAATTGTTGATGTACATAAGACTATCTTGAAGAGTGCAAGTCCTAGTATGAGAGTTGGTACTAGATTAGAATTCTTGCTCCAACAGTGTTTTAGACTTTGTATGATTCACTCATCTCTAGGTCTTAATATTCTCGTTTATCTAATTGGGTTAATAAGAACATATTCATAATGTTGTTGTGAGAATTACTGCAAAATATCTAGCACAGTTTATAGCTAGGCTGCCCATATGTCCCAGTTTTCTCAGGAAAATCTGGGTTAACACCTAAATGTTAAATTACTCTCAAAATGTCATTTGGACAATAAATTATAAAATCAATATATGTTAGTTTCTTGAATCTTAATAATCTTTTAAAAATAACTGGTGCATTTCTGTGAGCAATTTATTGTGTACTTGGTTATAAAAGAATTCATTTTCATCTTTGGATGTTTCTTTCTCTGGATGCAGACCTTAATTATGAAAACAGGAAAGACAAAGATCTTGACACAAAGGATCATCAAGTTGAAAAATTCAGACCAAAGAGTGGTTTTGTTTTTATCATTGCTTTTACAATATGTTATTTTGGAGAACAAGAAATTAAAGAAATTTTGGAAACAATTTTAACTCTGTAGTAAGACAAAATGTGAAACAACTATGGAATGAAAGCTTCAGGATAGATAGGATCTTAATGAAAACCAAGATTCTGGAGTTATCTTTGTTGCCATGGTACCCTGGATTCAAATTTGAACAACACATAGGGCTGAAGAGTTTCATGGCTGATGTATCAATAGCATCTGATTAAATTTTTTGAGTTAGTCAAGAAAGACTGAATGTTGTAATATATTGTTTTCATCATTTTGTAGGTGCTTCTGAATTTATACTCATGAAAATGGAGTTTCAATGGCTACTCATGAGCTGTGCTGCTGCAAATATCAGGAAAGCTTTGAATTTGAGAAATCTTACCAGACTGTTCCTTATTCTTGAGACATCATTTATTTCTTATAAAAAATATATGAGTTTGAGGTCTGATGTTCTTTGAAAATATCTGTGTATTGCCCTTACACTTAAATAGCAATTTATCTAAGTTTTAACTTTTTGGTCACATTATGTTTCCTGAAAATCTTTTTGATATTTGCTTCAGGTGTCCTGTTGTGGAGCATGTTACCATGGAGATGTCAGAAGTAAGCCTGGTTTATCCTTCTTGCTGTTGACTTAAAGATTTGCCTAGCTGCCTTTCGAATTCTTTATCATCAAATCAATTAATTGCCCAGGCCATGTGTCAGTATTTCTTGAGCTACATCTTTATTTTTTTCTTGAACTTTTAATCGAAAGATTTGTTCTTCTCTACTTGAGGTACATCATATTTAATTACACATTTGACTGCTTTGTTTCATTTGTTCTTTTTGGGGGATATGTTAAATATTCATATTTTGGATCATTTTTGATATTCAGTATCTATATATTTCTTTCTAAATTTAATAAACTTCCTGTTCTGTATTAAAATTTGCTCAGTTTTCTCCTGTCATACATGTAACAATTTTTTGTGAAATCTGTACCTATTTTCTTTTTATATTCTTCTAACGTGACCTTATTTTCTCCGACCTTAATTTCTCCTCCTTGCTTTGTCTCTATGTGCCCATTTATTCTCCTTTTCTTGAGTTACCATTTCTTTCTAGAACGTTTTCATTCTACACTTTTGTAATATAGAGGATACCTCTTTGTTAATACATTTAATATTCTTTAGTAATATTTGTTTATATTTTTTGCTTCTTCTCTATGATAATCTTTCCAGTGTGTGTGTGTGTGCTTGTGTGTGCATGCAAAAGTGTGTGTTGTTTGTTCTTGTCTTATTTCATGGTTATTTAGTTTTTTATCTTTTGCTAACACATTTTCAATATTTCTGTGTGGTTACATTGCTTTTCATTCATTTGTTTGTTTATTTTAAATAAAGGTAAACCTTCTTGAGTCTTTTTATGTTTAGAGGAATACATGAGGAAGGAGTTGGGGAATGAGTGAAAATAATAGGAATTTAAAAATAGTTGCTAGATTGAATTTTATGAAAATTTACTATGGAAAATTTCTTATCAACAATCTATCCTAGGAGTATAACTCTGTTCTAGAGTATATGACCTTACTATAGCACATGAATCAGGTTCCCCAACTTCAAACTATACTACAAAGTTACAGTAATCAAGACAGTATGGTACTGGCACAAAAACAGAAATATAGATCAATGGTACAGGATTGAAAGCCCAGAGATAAACCCATGCACATATGGTCACATAATTTACAACAAAGGAGGCAAGAACATACAATGGAGAAAAGACAGCCTCTTCAATACGTGGTGTTGGGGAAAATGGACAGCTACATGTAAAAGAATGAAATTAGAACACTACCTAACACCATACACAAAATAATAAACTCCAAATGGATTAAAGACCTAAATGTAAGACCGGACACTATTAAACTCTTAGAGGAAAACATAGGAAAGACACTCTTTGACATAAAGCACAGCAAGATCATTTTTGACCCACCTCCTAGAGAAATGGAAATAAAAATAAAAATAAACAAATGGGACCTAATGAAACTTCTTTTGCACAGCAAAGAAAACCATAAACAAGACACAATGACAACCCTCAGAATGGGAGAAAATATTTGCAAATGAAACAACGGGCAAAGAATTCATCTCCAAAATATACAAACAGCTCATGGAGCTCAACATCAAATAAACAGACAACCCAATTAAAAAATGGGCAGAAGACCTAAATAGATATTTCACCAAAGAAGATATACAGATGGCCAAGAGGAACATGAAAAGATGCTCAACATCACTAATTATTAGAGAAATGCAAATCAAAACTACAATGAGGTATCACCTCACTCTGGTCAGAATGGTCATTATCAAAAAATCTGGAAACAATAAATGCTGGAGAGGGTGTGGTGAAAAGGGAACTCTCCTGTACTGTTGGTGGGAATGTAAATTGATACAACCATTATGGAAAACAGTATGGAGGTTCCTTAACTAAAAATAGAACTACCATATGACCCAGCAATCTCACTACTGGGCATATACCCTGAGAAAACCATAATTCAAAAAGAGACATGTACCACAATGTTCAGCACAGCACTATTTACAATTGCCAGGACATGGAAGCAATCTAAATGCCCATCGACAGATGAATGGATAAAGAAGATGTGGCACATATATACAATGGAATATTACTCAGCTATAAAAAGAAACGAAATTGAGTTATTTGTAGTGAGGTGGATGGACCTAGAGTCTGTCATACAAAGTGAAGTAAGTCAGAAAGAGAAAAACAAATACCATATACTAATGCATATATATGGAATCTAAAAAAAATAAAAAAGATACTAATGAACTAGTGACAGGGCAGGAATAAAGACACAGATATAGAGAATGGACTTGAAGACACAGGGTAAGGGAGGGGGAAGCTGGGGCAAAGTGAGAGAAGCATCGACATGTATACACTACTGAATGTAAAATAGTTGGCTGGTGGGAAGCAGCAGCATATCACAGGGAGATCAGGTTGGTGCTTTGCAACGACTTAGAGAGGTGGGTTAGGGACAGTGGGAGGGAGGCACAAGAGGGAGGGGATATGAGGATATATGTATACGTATAGCTGATTCACTTTGTTGTACAACAGAAACTAACACAGCATTGTGAAGCAATTATACTCCAATAAAGATGTATTAAAAAAAAAAGGAAGGTTTATGTTTTCATGCACCTGTGTGTGTGTGTGTGTGTGTATGTGTGTGTGTAGATCACCTGATACACTTCTCAATCCATAAGAATCAACATTTCACTGCTCTTCACACACAACATCTCTTCCACTTCCACTCATCCTTAGCCTGAATTTTCTGAAACTATACCCGCTTGATTTGTCTACATTTAGTCAAGCTTCCTCTCCTCTTTATTACATCCAAAATTGGTAACAAGATGCTTCCTACAATCTCCAAAGGAGTTATTAATTTATTTCAAAATAGAAGTTTTTGGTTTATGCCTGCTGTGCAGTAAAGTATTAACTCAGAAAACTAAAAGTGTTCATAACCTGTACCTTCCAAGAAAAATAAAAAATAAAAAAAGAATTGTCCCTTCACCCACTCCATGGAGATAGTTTCTAAGAATTTATAATATTCTGCCTGTTAAAAGTGTCTTTGCATACTTGTGGCATTAAGCAAAGCCAGATAGTTTATAATAGTAGTGTACTTAATAGCAGGAACCTTGAGCCACACTGCATTATTCTGACCTCTGGAATGGTTGGAGGCTGGGGAATCAGTAACTAAAGTCAGTCATCTAGGCCCTACATGTTTACATAACCAAATCTCAATAAAATCCTGGACACCATGGCTCAGGTTATCTTCCTTTGTCAACAATGTGATTATTGCATATCATTTTTGGAAGTATTAAGGTTCATATGATTCCAATGGGAGAAGATGAATGGAAGCTTGTACCTGTTTTTTCTTTGACTCTATCCTATGCATCTTTTACCTTTGATAATTTTAATCTGTATCCTTTGACTGTAATAAACTGTAACTGTGAGTATAACAGCTTTTTTGAGTTCTAAGAGTACTTCTAGTGAATCATTGATCCTGAGGATGGTCTTGCAGACCTATCATACACCTGCTATGCATGCTCACCACTTTGACACATGTACTCTCTGCCATGTCCACCTGAGACAATAGAGAACTCTTCCCAACTCACCTGATTTGGCTGTACTTGGTGGCCTTTCTTCAGATAATGTTGCTCATATGTGATCTGTTTCATTGTTAAAGATGATGATGCTGTAGATGTTTGATTTTTTACCTTGTACTTAGATAATTTTAGAGAGGTAAAGTTCATAAGGGAACCTTTACATTTGAAAAGGAGAAACTGCTTCATATATATAAATCTATGATACTTAAAAACCCAGAAATTATTAAATAATTATGAAAAATATTTTCCAGTCAAAAAGTTGGATAATGGATTAATGATCCATCATCCTTTATATAATTTTTTAAAAAATATGACACAATTGCTCTAATTTATGTAGATAGCTACCAAAAAAGTAATGTGCTGTTCATGACTTAGGTATACCAGCATAGTTACTAAGAGTGTTGTCTCCAAAGTCAAACTACCCATTTTAAAATCTTAGCTGTGCCACATGGTGTCTCTGTAATACTGGAGACACAGAACCTCTTTATGCCTCAGTTTTCTTTTCTTTTTTTTTTTTTTTTTTGATTTTTTTTTTTAATTGAAATATAGTTGATTTAAAATGTTGTGTTAGTTTCAGGTGTACAGCAAAGTGATTCAGTCATACATACATATATATTTTTTTCATATTCTTTTCCCTTATAGGTTATTACAAAATATTGAGTGTAGTTTCCTGTGCTAAGACCGTAGGTCTTTGTTGGTTATCTATTTTATATATAATAGTGTGTATATATTAATCCCAACCTCCTACTTTAACCTTCCCCCCTTTTCCCCTTTGGTAACCATAAGTTTGTTTTCTATGTCTGTAGGTCTATTTCTGTTTCATATCTAAGTGTATTTGTATCATTTTTTAAAGATTCCACATATAAATGATATCATATAATATTTGTTTTTCTCTGTCTGGCTGACTTGACTTAGTATGATAAACTCTAGGTCCATCCATTTGCTGCAAATGGCATTATTTCATTCTTTTTTATGGCTAAGTAATAGTCCATTGTATATTTATACTTCAGTTTTCTTATCTGTAAAATTAGAATAATAATTGGACCCAACACATAGGTGTTTTGATTTTGTTTGTTTGATTAATGGAACTAAATAAAATGGTATATGTAAAAGTACTTAGAAGAGATATTAGCATAAGTTCTCAGGAAATGTTAATTTTTAATAATGAAAGTAATGAAGCTTTTCATTAATGAGAATTTTAATCTGCAGCAAACCATTCATGACGCTATCTAATTCAAATTATACTGTCTTTTAAAAGAGGATATCTTTCTACTAATATAGAATATAAACATTTGGTGAAAATTGTTTTATAGTAGTAAGTTAGGTTTTATCAAAATAAGGCATTAGTACATTATTATGATGCAGTTTACAAAATTAATTTTTGAAGCATATATTTCAATTAATCATAATGCCCAAATATTCTTTTATTGGGAAGGAGAGAAAATTTTCAAAGCTTAGTACTAATTAAAAGGGGCAGTTAGTATACTACAAATGGCTAGCTTCTCTGAAAGTCCCAGTGCCTTCCAAAGCTGTTATTTTATTATAATCATAATAATTATGATGTAATTGAGTCTTCTAGACACCTAAGAGGTTTAATTTAGTAAATAAAATATCTCAAGCTATAGAAGGCCTGTGATTAATAAGGTCATGTCAATGATTTCTAGTCAAATTCAAACAATAGCATTGAAATAAGTCACATTTTCAGAATGAAGACCATGTGTTAAAGAATTAAATATTTAAAAGACCTAAGTATTTTAATAGCTTGGTTTTGTGCCTTATATAGATTGTACATATATAACCATTGGAATCACACTTAACCTATTTATTTTAACTGATCATTGATGTGATGATCACAGTTCCAAAAGCAAACAAACAAACAAAAAAACACCCAGTTAAATCAGCAAAGTTGTACATAAATTCCATGAGGCCCTTGAATATGCAAGTGCTTATTAAATGTAGTAGTAATAGATTTTAATGGTGATGGTCACAATCTCTCATGGAACCACATTCGGTGGAAATACATGATCACAATGGACAAGCAGAGAGTTTTTTCTTTCTCCTGAATTCCTGACAAACAAAAGCTGCTGTCATCAATGTATAGCTGGAGTTATGTATAGGAAAAATAAAAAGATAAATAACACATACATAAAAATTTCAAGATTCTTTGTCTATTATTTACCAATACTTATGAAATTGTAAAAATCTCCACCATTCTAATATATATGCTATGCTTAGTCACAATAACTAAGGTACATAAATATAAAATTTTTGTTCATTCAATGGTCATCTATGAGAAATGATGTTTACTTCTGGAGGTGGAGAGATAAGCAAGTTATATGCATTACCCTCAAGGAGTTTACAGTCTGCCTATGAAGAAAACCACACTATTGACCAAATATGGCTAAATGTTATAGGTTTTAAAATAGAAATTTTATATGTTACTGTAGAATTACAAGGGAGAAAGTGGGCAAATATATTTTAAGTAATTAAGAAAGACTTCATAATAAAGTGATAGGTGAGGTTATACCTGAAAGGTAAAGTATAATCTTGAGTGCAAAGCAAAAGAAATATCAAAGATATTGGGGATACAAGAAACAAAGAATCTGGTAAAATTTTACACAAAAAGGTATACATTTCTAAGTGAAAAATAACTACCATTATAGTAATTACCTTGAAAAATTCTAATCAATTTGAAATTTTATTTCTCTTACTTTGCTTGCTTAAAATTCCCCAATATGCCACCAGCAGATTATAGTAGAATTTATTATACTGGTGTCACTAAGACTATCTCAAATGATCATAATATAAGAGCAAAAATTTAGGATCTGAAATGCTGGTTTTGTTAATTTGAATGTAAAGTCAATAGAGGATTTTTTCTTTAAAGTAAAATCAGGAATATTTATGAAGTATAGAAATTAGGAATCAGAACAGAATATATAGTTACTTAGATATTATGAGTTAAAAAACATCCATAAAATATCAGAAAGCTTAAAAACTCTCCAGATAGATTTAGACTTGCTATTGAATTTACGTAGCAGTAATAGTTCTTTAATATTTCAAAAAATAAAATGATCTTAAAGTTTTTATGTGCTTTTCTATTTTACAGTAATCTCAACGAGAGAAAACAATTTGTGTAGCCAAAAGTTTTTAAAATCTATATTGTCAAGTAAATTCTCTTTGAATATTATATTAAATATAAAATTTTCAGCAAAGGACAAGTCCTTTGGGGCTTAATCTCAACTCTAAATTTAGGAGCTCAGAATAAAATTATTTGAGCTGAACACTGTGAATCAAGAGATACTCTACATTAATGTGGAGTATATAAATACAAATGCAAGGGGATTTGTATTATATTTTAAAAATACCTTCTCTGACCTCTATTTAGTTGTGTAGAATTGATATGCTGAATATACCTGCCAGCCTTTGGCACTGATGAGAATTCTATCTCAAGTATATAATAGGCTAATGCCTCACATGGCAGTAGGGCAAAAGATTAGAGTCCTATTGTAGATTATGTATTTGTCATTTGTGTATATTTAGTTCAAGTAATGTGTAGAAGGAATAAAATGTGAATGCTCACATATTGTGAATAGTTTGTACTGAAACTATGGTTTAAATGTTAACATAATATTTTCTATGCATAGGTGTCTAACTTGTGTTTCAAATGGCATACAATTATTTACAATTATTTCAGTTATCTATGACAGACAATCATATAATTTAATTATGATTTTCAGTCTAAATAGCTTCAGTATCTATCACTCATTTGAACTGAATCCCCACCTTCCTCCTACCCACAACCCCCTCTAGGAACAAACCCGCTCCTTACCCAGTCTTTCCTATATCATTTAAAGTTATCATCATTGCCCCAGCCTCTGGCTCTCACCTTTTCTCTAGGACAATTCCAGTAGTCTCCTAAATTGTTGCCCTGCTCCCACATTCCACAGAGCAGCCAGAATGTACATTTAAACACAAAAATCACATCAGTCACTCCTCTGCTTAAGGCTTGCCAAACGATTTTTAATAAAGCAATAATATAATTCAAATGTTTTCTTTAACAACATCTCCATTTTCTTAATTCTCCAAGTTCAGCTTTTACTCTAATCCTCACACTGCTCTCTACCTCTCTGCACTTCCTTGCTAGCTGTCAATCTTACCCAACATAATCCCTCCCTTGTGGCTCTTGTGGGTACTTTCCCAGATCCTGAAACACTCTTCCCCTAGATCTTCACAAAGAATCTCTTATATTTTAGGACTTTGATCAGTTGTCGCCTAATGGAGTGGAATTTCAGGCAACAATATCTAAAATATCCAGTAGGACATATTTTACTCTGGTCTCCAGTACATTATTCAGCTTTGTTTTCTTCCCTAGAACTTATCACTTTTTGGAACCCTTGATTTTAATTAGTTATTAATTTATCTACTTATTTATTGTTTTGAATATGACTGACCTCCTTTCCCATTTTTCTTAGTGGATGATAAAAATTTATTGAATTGTGCAAATGAATAAATAATATACTATGTTACACTGTATAAAAGCTGGTAAATAGTTTCCATTTTCCCAAATTATGATACCCTATTCTGATAAAGGAACTCTACTAAAGCAGATGCTATAAATTAACCCATATACTTTACTTCTTTTTTGGTTTTATTGTAGAAAAAAGAAACAGATTCTGAACTCTCCCTTTTACACTCTTTTATACACATACAATCACAAGACAAATTCTTTGGTCTACAATTCAGAAAAACCGTTCCTATATACTGTATACTGATTTAACTTTAAGGTTTAAATGTATTAATACTGAAGATTTATTAATTCATTAATAACTTTTGCTATTATAATATTTTATATGTTTTAATCATCATAAAATTATTGCTAATGTCAGCAGGAAGGGAACTGAATGACTAACTTCTAAAAATACTTTCAACATAGGTGAGTAGAAAATTACTTTTATTGAAATATGTCTGTTTCCCTGGAAAGGATATTGAACTTGGAGACAGTTGGTTTGATATTGAATTCCTTGATGCATTCCACTCATTTACTGGCTAATCACACACTAACTAAATGGCCTTGAGTAAGTAATATTTTTCTGCTTCTTTCTCTCTAAACTGGACGTAGAAATCTCACACTTTCAGGATTAAATGACATAATTTGAGTGATAGCATCTAACACAATAGAAGCACTCAGTATGTGTTTTTGTTTCTTTGTTTTTGTTTGTTTTTCAGATTCATGTGTAGCTATCAACCAGTTAGGAGCTCTGAAAAAAATTATTTGAGTTGAACATTGTGAATCAAAGATATTTTACATTAGCATAGAGAGTACAAATACAAATGCCAGAGGACTTGTATTACAGTTTAAAAACACCTTCTCTGAGCCCTATTTAGTTGTGTAGAACTGATATGCTATCACCTCTCACCAAGATTACTACAGTATTCATCCTCCTGGCTTTTCCACTTCTTCTCTTGTTCCTCAGTAATCCATTCCTACCCCCCTCCCCACAAAAAAATCAGAGTGATTATTTTAAAGGACAAATCTGATCATGTCACTCCTAAAAAAAAAAAAAACTTTAGTGACTTGCAATTTATCTTAGAATAAATTTATATTCCATACCCTAGCCTAAAAGCTGCTGCCTGTCTCGAAAACTTCAATTTCCATTACTCTAAAAACTATCCTCTATCAACTATGATTTACATGCTATTTCTTAAACACATCAAGCCTTTCCAGCCTTACATCCTTTGCTCTTAATGTATTTTCTTCTTAGAATGATCTTTCCACAAATCCTCAGAGCTGCTTCATTATGTTTTGGGTCTCATTGCTAATGTTACCTTCTCAAAGAGAACAAACGTATGGACACCAAGGGGTGAAAGCAGGGGCGGGGAGTGATGGTGGTGAGATGAATTGGGAGATTGGGATTGACATATCTACACTAATATGTATAAAATAGATAACTAATAAGAACCTGCTGTATAAAAAATAAATTAAAAAAACAAAAAACAAAAAACTTCCATACCTTGAAGAAACTTCATTCTTCTTAGAGCCATTTGTGTATTTGCTTCTTTGTTGAAGCAGCTGGTATCTGTATCCTAATTATGATTCTTCAGTTTAGATATGAGTAGAATGAGAACACTAAAACCACTGCTTAGAATCTTTTTACTTTTATTTTTGGGGGTTTTATTTGTTTATTGTTTTGCTCTTTGTTTTTTAAAGTGGTAGTTGAGGTATCCATTTTCTTAAGACATCAGTTTTTTTCCAGTATTGTTCATTGCACAAAAAGACCTTTGATGCTTATAGTTGCAGCAGTTGAGTTTAGTTCTGGCTTGGTTTTCTCAATTTCCTCCTTAGACCTCTTTTGCCATGCTTTGTTGTAATGTTTTGCTTTGGTTCTGGAAATAAGTTTCCTCAACCTAGTTCTTTAACTTTCCAAAAATTCTGAGATAGCCAATATCCTTTTCTATTTATTCAGTAAAAGTCAGCTTCTGTTGCTTAGAATGAAGACTCCTGATGCAACACTCTGCCTAACTAACATAGCTAACATAGTTCTCCCCAGGTACTCTCTATTCCAATACTCAGTGTATTTCTTTGAAAGCAAGTATCACATTTCTTTAACTATTAGCTGAATATAAATTTCAGATTAAAAAATCAGCTGTTCCTGAAAGGTAACTTTGTCCCGTGATTGCTACTTGATTTCTATCTCAAGCATCATTGTGCTGAGAACAGACAATTTCAATATAGTCAAGGGGAAACCAAGTAATTTTGTAGTCTGTTTTAGTCAATGTGCATGTTTCCCATCCTCTTTTTTCCCATCGTTGGATCTAAATTCCCATAGATTTGTAGAGAGGAGCAATGAATAACATATAGTACTTGGAGGGAGAGGGAGTGCCTTGCAAGGTAATACACATGAAAATTTATTGTTCTTCGACTCTAGTCTGGATACTAGGGACATGGTCTTGTTCTCCTAACTCCCTAAATTTGTCCTAACTCCTACACTCTTCTGGATTTCTTCTTCATCCACCCAATTTAATTAATTTTACTTTTCTTATAATAGAGAAACTGGTTTACATTATCTTGTAGTTTGCCCCCTTTTAAGGTTTATTTTATATATATATTAGGCCCTGCTACCTTCAGACTTGGACTTTAAGAAACTTAGCCTTTGGGAATGCAAAATATATTTTTTTCTCAAACTCTTATCTCCATTGCAAGTTTTGAAATATTCCTTTCAAATATTCTGAAATCAGAAATCAGAAGTTGTTGGGGGGGGGTTAATCTTTTATTGTTGTAATGAAACTTTTGTTATTTATTTTTAATACCTTTTATCATTTAGTGCTTTATTTGATCTCACTAGTATATGACCATAAATTCTTAATTTTACTATAGAGAAACCTATCAAATTTTTATATCTGAGTACTATTTACAAACTCTCTTCCTAACCTTAAGACATGAAGATATTATTCTGTGTCACCTTCTATAATCTTTTTTGCTTTAACTTTTAAATTATGACCTACAATTCAATTTGAATTTATTTTTAAGTGTGGAGGTGGGACTCAAGTTTGAATAATATAATAATTATATTATTCATAGATATCAGTTGAGTTATCACCATTTATTGAAAAAAATGACTCATTCCCCACTGCTCTACCATACAGTAAATTAAATATAAATATATGTGAGGGTGTATTTCTGGATTTTTTGTTTGATTAAATTGTTCATTATCTAACATTGAGCCAATATCACACTATCTCAATTATCATATCTTTATGATATATTTTGAGATCCTGTAAGCTCTTCCTCTTCAAGGTTTTTTGTCTATTCTTGGCCTTTTGAGTTTTCATATAAATGTTAGAATCAGCTTGGTAAACATTTTTCTTGAGAGATTACAAAATCTTTGTAAATAAATTTGACAAAATTTATTTTTTTACAAATAGTGTTTCCATTAATGAATATGCAATACGCTTCCATGTATTTAGTCTTTGAATTCTCTTAACAGTGTTTTAGGGAATTCCCTGGTGGTCCAGTGGTTAGGACTTCGTGCTCTCACTGCCAAGGGCCCGGGTTCAATCTCTGGTCAGGCAACTGAGATCCCACATGCCGCATGGTCAAAAAAAAAAAAAAGAGAGAGAGAGAAAGAGACACTGATGGGTATGCCTGAGGAAACTAAAACAAACAAACAAACAAACAAAAACAGTGTTTTAGAGCTTCTGACTTAGTGGTATTACTGGTACGAGGCTGCAGTTTTAATCCCTTATCATTTCCTTCTCCAGTTTTACTATCAAAGCCATGCTGGTCTGGTTAAATTAATAAGAAGCACTCTTCTTTTATTATTCTCTGCCAGTTTGTCTTTAATTGATAAAATATTTTCCTAGAATATTAAGTAATATTCAAAGGAATAAAACAGCTGGACATGGAGTTCAATTGTAGGGAGGAGTTTAATTATAAATTCAGTTTCATTTAGTAGTTTTATAATATTCAGATTTTCTATTTATTCTTGTGAGTTTCAGTTGTTATGGATTTTTAATTTTTTTTCATTTCTTTTAAATTTTTGAATTTATTGGGAAAAAAAGTTCTTAATAGCATTTTTGATATTTTTAGTGTATGTAGTGATGCTCTCATTTTCATACATTAATAGTATTTATTCGTACTCTTTGTTATTGATCTCTCTTCGAGACTGTGAAACTCTTAATCATCTGAAAAATAAATTTTTATTATGATGACTTTCTCTATTAATTTTTTCTTTTTGATTAATTTATGCACTAATTTTCATTACTTTTTTCTACTTTTACTGTATTTAATATTCTCTGTTTTCTGACTTCTTGAGGTGAGATAGATATTTAATTAACTTATATTGCTTACAATCTTTTCTGTATGCATGCATTTAAATCAGTTTTCTATGTCTAATAATTTCATTGGCTCTCCTGTAAATCTGTTTCAATTGAAATTTGTTTTTATTATTTTTAAATCACAACTTTTGCCTTTATATATATGGTTATTTTTGAGTACAGTACATTGTTTTTGACTGTCGTACAATTTATTTTAATGATTGTATAAATATTTTGAATCTATGGGGTCTTTTGTTGTATATTCCCATAGAGGATTCACCTTTGCTTCTGGCAGACATTGGACTAGAGATGTTAATATTATTTAATTCAATCAGAAATTTAATAAAATAAAGATACAAATCTGGACTTCAGTCCCTAGGAATATTTTAAAATGTTTTTCTTTTATTTTAACTTTTCATTTTCCTTTTCCCCTTTCCTTTTCTTTACCTTACTCTCACAGTGTGTTGCTATGAACGCTGAGTTTAAAGCATGGGATCTAATATCAGACTTTTATCCTAGGTTTATGATTCTTTCAATATTCTCTAAATAGACATTCTAAGGCTCTTGCTGCTTTATTCAGAATTGTCAGATACTGCTAATGCAAAAGCAATCCCTAATGTCAGGCTGACTTCTTCAGGTTTTGTCCTTCTTACATATCTTAGCCCCATCAACCCTCTTTTTTTTTTGCTGTTGGCTCACTGAATTTTACAGGACGATCTTTATATTTTTACAAAGCTTTTCTAGCTGTTCTCAGTAGAGAGTTAGTCTGGACCAGCATGTTCACTATTACCAAATATATTTTTCACTGTTTTCAGTTTCCCTTTATTCCTCTATTTCCATATGCTATTATTCCCATACATGAAGCACAGCCATTATTTTATTATTATTATTATTATATTTCAGGCCTACTTGTGACAAATTATATCAGTTGTGGTTTATTCAGAAAATATTTTTGTATTATTTTTGATATTGAAGAATATTTTGTTGTGCTTTGAATTCTCAGTTTCCGGTTATTTTCTTTAAACATTATCTTCTGATTTCTTTTGTTACTACCAAGAAGATTACTATCAATCTAATTGTTGCTTTCTTGAAGAAACTATCTCATCGCATTTGGAACAGTCTCAGATAGTATATCTTTGACAAGTGCTTCTTCTGTTTTCTCTCTTCTCCTCTTGGAGCTTGAATTGCATGTATGTTTGACCTTCCTTTTGTCTCTTTAAACCTTTTATACTTTTATGTATTTTCTTTGTATGTTTTTCTGTGATTAATCCTTCACTGTAACCTATCTTCCACTATATTAATTCTCTTTTCAATTCTGTCTAACATGTAATTAGAAACATTTATTGATTTCTTCTTTTGATTTATATATATATATATTACAGTTCTATTATGAATTTATTATTTTACCATTTTGAATATTTTAAACATTTTTCTAAAACAACTTTTGTTTTGTTTTTTCCTAACTGTAAAATCTTGAGACACTCTGAGAGTCTGTTTGTATTTTACACAATTTCTGCTGCTCCTTGTTCACATGGTCTTTTTTCTTCTTTTTCTCATTTTTTTTTTTTTATGTGTGATAGGTCTTGTACTGTAAAATGTCCATGGGAATAGCTTGATGTATATGAGGATATTATCTTTCTCCAGATGAGATCTACATTTATATCTGCTAGACAAAAATCAGCCAATTTCAGTTAGGTTTGAGTTTTCATATAAATGTTAGGATCAATTTTATTATTATATTATTTTTTATTTGTTAGAATTCAGTTTTATAGGATGGTATGAATTGAAGATGAGCTACAATCCCCTATGAGTATCTGAAATACCTTCAGTTTTCCATTACTTCAAGGGTGTAATCCTTCAGAGTATCTTCTTTGGTTCTGACTTCCAGTTCCTGTTGCCCTATCCCCACAAGACTATCAAAAGTTTCATTTAGCCTTCATGCATCTAGGTTGCCTAACTTAAACTGGCAAAGTTCCAGATAATAACAGTAGTTATAAATGTCAGGTTTAATAATGTCAACCTTTGTCTTTCTGTTATTTTGGCTTGGTAATCTTCAGCAGAAAAATGATCAAATTTATTTAGTTTGTCAATATCCTAAATGGAATTTTTCCTTTATCAATTTTAATGCAAAATTTTATTTATTCAATCTCTTATCCATTTGATCATTTCTTTATTAATTCAAAAACACCTTCCTGTGTACTGCTTTTTATGTAGCATGGGGCCAGATGCTAGGAATTCTGAAATAAAATTTATGATCTCTTTCTCAACAATTTTAGAGTTTATTGTCATAGACAGAAATTACACAAAAAGTTACCATATATTTTGATAAGTGTTATGCAAATGAAGACACAAAGAGCAAAGAAAGAATTATGAAAATATTCTAAGTCAGCCAGGGGCTGCTAAGGAATGCTTCCCTAAGGAGTTAATTAGAATTGATGGTTGAATGACTAGGAGCTAGTCAGGTAAGTAAAAGCAAGGGAGAATTCATATGTGGTAGTTGATCAGAAAGAGGGAAGAGTAAGATTAGATACCAAGTTAAATCAAATGATAACTTTTTTATGAGGTGGACTGAAGAGGCAGAGAACACAAGTCAAGGGAACACTATGACATATGAAATGATTTAGATATTAATCATGAATACAATATAGAGACATCAAGCATTTTTGAGAGAGAAATGTCAAAGTCTGACTTTCATTTTAAAGCACAAATTTCAGAAGACCAATTGGTTTGTATAAAATTATTAGATTAGTGATAGTGGCTCAGATTAAAACCACTGACATTGCATAATATTTAGGAGATGAAATACAGACTAATTTGTGGCAGACCTGATAAAGGAAAAGTGGAAAAATGTCAAGAACGATCGTAGGCTTTCTTCAGGGGTGAACGGCATACTGTATGATTCAAATTCGATGGAGGATTTGGTGAAAGAAATAGGTTTGGAAGGTGTGGAAAAGAAGTTAACTTCAACCTTATTTCAAATGAACTATTGAGTATATGTTCATCTGGAGCTCAGAAAATCTTGTTTCGAATCATCTGGCTTAGCAATTTAAAGAAGCATAATTGGCTTCAAATGAACATTAATATAAAATTACAAGAAACACTCATAATTTAGAAGGAGAAATAATTAGCCCAATTTCAGACCAGCCTAGTTTACAATTTGTTGTTTAGATATACAGATAATTGTCTGTGTAGACAGACATCAGGCTTTCTTTTCTTTTTCTTTGCTTTTTTCCTCTGTTCTTTTCCTCCTTTTTTCAACTCTCATTCTTTTTTTTTTCTATTTTCTATACGTAATCAGAATTAAGAAAGCCAAAGATAAAATATGTCACGGAATCCTTATTAGGCTAACTGACCCTGGAGAGCCATGGAGTGATAATGTTTTGAGCGAGCTTCATGGGAAAAACTATATTGCCAAACTAAATGACTGCACTCAGGGTGTCCTTTGTTTTGGAAGTCTTTTGTTGCTTAAACTATTGTATTTACTTAGGCACAACATACACATTAAATTGTAATGGTTGAGATCTTGCAATATTGTTTTTATATTCCACATTTCCTTCATTCTCCAGATTTTTTTTTTTATTTAATTCTATATGTAGCATTCCATTAATGTTGTGCCCTCAAATGATATATTGAGAGATAGTGGTATCTTGTGATTATGCCATTCTTAGGTAAAATTTTAATTTATATTCTCAAATCCATTTTATCTAAATATTTCAATGATATTGCTCCTCTTATCAGTGATGATGCCTTATCAATCCTTTAAATTTTAAGTGAGGAATGGATACTGACCTACATACACTGATATGAACATGCCTCTTGATACAAAAAGAAAACAAGAACAGTGACAGATACAAAAGTGGGGATTCAAAACTTCTATGAAACAAATGATGCTCGATTCATATTAGTTGTTGAGAAAAATCATTTACCAGTAAACTGTCAGTAAACATGAAACTACACATCATAGAAATGTTAATAGGCAATCTCTAAATCTGATAAATGTGTTTTAATTCCTGGAAGCATTTTCTTCTCAGTATTTTTAATTCCAGGCTTTCTTAGGCTTTATAGTTATCTGAAGGGCTTTTCATAGATAATGCCAATAAATCCCCTTGAGGAACTGTGGAGAAATTTCAATTGTGTTGTTATGATGTTTTTATTATTCCAGTATCCCAGTGTGTATATGTTTCATGTTTTGCAGATCACACATTTCTAAAAAATAAAACCTGAAACATTGCACAGCCTGGGGTTAACGCTTATAGTTATCATATCATTTATTTAATATTGACCTACTGGCTAGAATCTGTCTGTATGCATGCTGACATAATTTTGATCATTATAACTTGTAAATGAATACCTGAAGCTTAAAATTACATAATAATTTTTTTGTTAAGTGGGAATTTTAAGATGATTTTGAATGCTGGAGATAAAAACATGTCAAATAACACTATTCCTTTGCTGAAGCAATTCATCACAACATGGTAGCTTCAATGACAGAGGTGGTAATGGATCCCAGAATGTTACAGGAGCCCAGAGCATGGGATATAACATGCCTTAGGATGTCAGCAAATGTGAGCATGAAAAACTGATTTTAAAACTGCTATGTAGAAGGAACCACTTATGTCAAGGAAGAGAATAAAAATTATTAGAGAGAACAATTAATAGATGCAAAAAAGACCCTCAGATTCTGTTTATTTATTGTGAACAGCATGAGTTTGCCAAAGCTAAAACAATCATAATTTATACCAGTACCATAATTTTGCTACACATAACCAAGATAATAATTCCATGCTCTGCAAATGGTCTGTTCTTTTGGAATTTTATGTTCAGCCTTTGGACACTAACATTTACTGACAAATAACAAACAGAGGAAAATATACAATTATTGAAAGTATGTCATATGAGAAATAAAAAAAAACAGTGTGCTGAAGTGATAAAATGGAAAGACTTGAGAATATATTATAGCTATCTTAAATATTACAATAGCTGTTTTATTGACATGTGAAAATGCAGCTTTTAGTAACTTATCCAGGGCCAACTAGTGACTATTGTTACAAAAATACCATTTTTGGCTCAGTGACCATTTTCTTAGGTACAATTTGCACAGTGTAAAATACACACACCTTAAGTGTACGACTTGATGAGTTTTGACAAATATAAACACATTTATCAAGATATAGAATATTTTCCTCATGCCAGAAAATTACATCATGACCACTGTTAAACCACTGTTCTGATTTCTATCACCATAGGTGAGTTGGTATTTTTTCAGTTAAATTTTATATTCAGTTATACAATATGTACTATTTCGTGTTAGCAATCTTTTTCACACAAGTTTATTCATTTTTATTTCTGTGTAGCGTAACATTATGTGAATATACAATTTTTGTTTATCATTTTGTTCTGGTTACCTATTTCTATAACTGTCACAAAATAATAAATATTACCTCTAACAGTGCAGAGGACTGACTGGGATCAGCTGGGCAGTAATCACTCAGGGTTTCTCCTGCAATCACAGGTTGAAGCTGGGGCTGGATTCTCCAGATGGCTCAGTCCCATGATTGTCAGTTGACCCTTGATGTTGGCTGGGTTATTAGCTGGGACTATCAACCAGTGCCAACAGATGACTTTTCCATGTAGTTTAGCTTAGGTTTCTCATATCATCATGACTACGTGCTGTCAGAGAGTGTATCAAGAGAGAATGTTCCAAAAGGCTGAAGAGAAAGCTACAAGTCTTATGAACCAGCATCTGAAATCATGAAGTTTCACCACTGGTGTATTCCATCAGTCAATGTCAAATTACAAGAGCAAGACAAATTCAAGGGAGGGGACAACATAAGGAAATGACTAACAGGAGGTGTAGTTAATTGGGCAGTCCTTTTGGGGACAAACTACCACTCACTCCACTGCTAATAAACATGTGGGTTATTTTCAGTTTTTGCCTATTATTACTAAAGCTGTTAGGAAGATTATTATACATGTCTTTTTGGGAACGTATATTTTATTTCTCTTAGATACCTACCTAGAAGTGGATGGCATAGAGTAGGTGTAGTTATATTTACAAGAAATATCAAGCCAGCTTGATGAACACAGAGGCAGGCAAGAGGAGAAAGCAAGATGTTTAGAGGAGAAAATCCAAGACTGCAGTTCAGTGTGGTTGTGACATTGAGGGACTGAGGATGAGTCAAGACAAAATTCTGGAAAGAAGCTGTTTAATACAGTAAGATTTTCAAATCTCATCATATGCAGACAATGAGGGACACTGAAAGGTTTTAAGCAAACGTTTTAATGACACAGTTTCAAATTTTTGAAAAATCAGCTCTGGTCGAATTGTGGAAAATGGGATGAACTTATAAATAAAAGAAGATATTTTAGATCCCTGCAACAAGGTGGTGATGTCCATGGAGACAGAGAGATGTGGATGATTTGAGATATATTTGGGAAACCATATTGATAGGACTTGTTTTTAGATTGGAAGCAATGAGTGAAGAAATGTCAGATCCGTGACTAGGGCAACAGGGGGATTAGTGGTGTGTCTCTCTGTGATCGGGAACACCACGGAGGACCTAGTATGGGAGGAAATAAATCAATTTAGTATTCAACCTGCTGAATTTCAGTTAATTTTATGAGTAGACATTTCTTGTAAGGAGTTAGATCCATGAATTTTGAGCTTATGTGAATTATCTGAGTTGCAAATGTACATTTTGGAATTAACAGCCTCAGGCTATGTTCAGACAGGGAGCGTGTGGTGTGAGAAGCATGTAGTACTTAATAACTTATCCTTGGAGTTATGCTTTCTGGATGTGAAACCTGGAGCACTTCATCCTAGATGAATGTTCTTGGCCAAGTAATTTAACATTGTTTTGTCTCACTTAAGTGTAAATGGCAGATGATAGTTTCTACCTTTTACAGTTATTGTAGATTGTTACACATAAAGGACATTGGAAATTCCCAAGTTCAAAGCAAGTGTTCTATGAACATTAGTTCTTACTATTGCTATTAGCATTACTGTTATGGATAAAATGGCCAAAAGAAAATACTTGGTTATATAATACCATTTACAGAACAAGCATAGGAAGAGACACAAAGGAGACTGAGTAAAAGCAAGAGAGGAATCCAGGGAGGGGAAAGAAAAAAGAAAAACAATCATAAATTTATTTAAGATGTATTATGTAAGAAAGAAAATAGAAGAGGTTATTCAAGACTGAGGAAATAACATGAGAAAAACCAGTAGTCATAAATGAGTTTATAAAATGAAATTATTATTACCTAATACACATCACTAGAGCGATGAACATCTTTCTGAATGTTTAAAAATGGAAACAAAAAAGAAAACTTTATGCATATAGCTTAGTGTCAAGAGAGTGTATGATGAAACATAACATTTCCTCTACATTGTATTTTTTTCTAAGCTAATTTGGAATTGTTTTTGAGTGACTGGATTCCACCTACACAAGGTAGAGTATTTTACAATAGCTGGCAGTAGAGATGACTTCTTCCAAATGAGGAACTTGTATATTTCATCTTTAAATCAATACATCACCTTATGAATGGGAATCAAATCCACCTAACTGTATCAGCATGAACATAAGTTTCCTATTTTAGGTGTATAAAGAGACCATTGTTATTCTTTTGAGAAAGATCATGCTGTGCCGTTTTTCTGTATATGTTTTAGAAGCATATGGGGCACGCTGCTAGTGCTGTTGTATTTCAAAGCCTGATTCACTTTGTAAATGCTATAACTGGCCATATTAATGGGTTTGGGGTGGATGTAGAAGTCGGGGTGTTGCAGAGATAATAAGGGGGCACTGATGGATTAAGTATAGTGTTCCTATGGGACAATGGAAATAGAATAGAATCATAATGAAATTTCAACCCTGCAGCTGTATTTCACCTAAAACATTCTGTTCATAAGATTCTTCTTTTCCTTAGGCTTCTAACTAGCTGAGAGGAATATAGACAATAAGCTTCTTTGAGACAGAAAATCTAATTTTCACTAAATAAAGTTATCTATATATAGGTATATATAACAAATAAACATTTTGCTTTTTAAAAAGTTAAGCATCTTACTTAGCAAAATTTTCTCTAACAGCATGCTACACAGATTTTAGCATGTGTAATGATCCTTTTAATATGGAGAGAATTATGTGTAGTAGTATCTGACTTGTTTCCCAGGCAAAATGCCAAAACTTATTCTCGGCTAATTCTTATGTGCTCTTTCATAATAAAAGTTATTATGCAGTTCTTTCATCTCCTGATAATTTAATGTTTATGATACAAACTGTGAGGTCTTGGTAAGGGATTTAGTTAAAAGTTACCCAAGGAATAAAATGTCATGGATTAAAATATTTAAAATAATTATTGATCACTGCCTAATTAGAAATTCCATTATGAATGCCAAAATCACCTCCCCCCCCTAGAGCAAACTCTTAGATAAACTGGCTGATTCTATGACTATTCCAAGTCCTTTACTCCCTTTGCTGGAGAGGTTTGTTCATCTCTATTTACTGCAAATTCCCACATGACCCAGAGACTCCTTACCCTATTGTTAAGTTTTTCCATATGACTTTCTCTGACCAATAAACAAGAGTGGAAGTGACTTATTCCAGTTCCAAGAAGAAGCTTGAGAAACCACGTGTGTTTCTGCCAGTTCTCTTGCAATTTACCCCCCGCCCCATGAACATCATGACCAGGTGGAGGTTCCTCCTTCACTCAGGCATCTCCTGCATCCAGACATGAAAACAGAACATGGAGCAGGAGCAGGGCCCCCAGCTGGTACACAAGCAAGAAATAGGACTTTACTGTCATAAGCCACTGAGACTGCTCTCGACCACAAAGCTGACTAATACATTGTCTTGTTAAAGACTCTTTTGTATGTTCCAAAAGTAAATCAATAAGGAATTTAAGATGAATAGCAATTATTTCACCATAAGCTTCTCCAGGGCAGTGGCTGAATTTAATTGATATTGAACTCTCAAGGTCTAATATGAAGCATAACACATACTTAGTAATCAATAATTACCCACGGACTGATGGATTGATGAATGAGTGAGTGAATGAATGATTGATTGAATAAATGGCATATGGAGAAATAAGTACATTATGTTAGGTACTGGAGTTTCAATAAGAGATGAATATCCTCAAGGGATCATAAAAGGCTCAAGGACAATTTTGTGAATTAGTGAGCGTATATACTGAAAAAAAACACAAGGATGAAATTAAGAGATCACGAATCTAACTCATGGGTCTAATTAGAGATTGTTAGAAAAGGATAGGAAAAAGAACTTCCAAACCAAGCACCTTCTTGCAATTTTCCCTCTGCTACAGGAATGGTATATCTCTGATGGGGCTGCTTTAGGTTTTTAAACAAGTAGGCCTTTAAATGTGAAATTGTACAACACCCAATTAGACTTGAAAGCTTTAAAATACCTGTTCCTTTGCATCAGAAGAACATCATCCTGATTTTCATTTTTTAATTCCCAAAATTGTTTGTGATGTTAATTGTGAACTATAACTGTAATAATAATAGGAATGGCATGAAAAGAGTCCATAAATTACATGCAATAAACAAACAATGTTTTATGATTGTTGCATTCAAAATATACATTGATTCTTTGTATATACTGTAACTTTAGTATAAATGATATAATTTTAACAAAATCATGTATTTTATGTCAAGATATTTTCACTTCTTTTTTATCTCAATCAAATGTGTAGAAACCGTATCATTACCCATGTTTTCTGCATTAGATGAGTACGGGTATTTTCACTCAGTGAGTGCCTAGAGTGATGCAAAACATTGTCTTCCATCCCAGGAAAAAGTCTCTGCATTTTTGAGCTACATTATCTGCTTCAGTAAATGCTGACATTTTGCTTGGTTTTTCACTCCAAGTTGTCAGCTGCAGGGAAACCCAGATTAAACTATCCAAACTACAAAGCAGGGAAAAATAATTAAAGCTGTCTGACACTAGACTTTCCATGTAGTCTTTAATTTGTGAAATGGTAAATATTAGCCTCTTCCTTGATCTCTACCATCTAGAACTCCCAGCGGAGAAAGCAATTGGCTTCATTCGTAAAGCTTCTCTGAAGACAGGCAAGTTGTAAAAATGCACTACTTTATCAGAATTCTTTAGAGATTTCCATGTGTACACACTTCATTGATTATCAGTTTTTTGATGAGGCTTGCTGGAGTTTAGAAGGCACCCTAGAAAAAGATTCTTGTTCTCTGGGAAATGCATTAATGGTCTGTTAGTTTGGAAACAACAAAATAGTGAAGTAAAGAGCATAATGGATTTTGCATGTGGGGTTTAGTAACCAGCCTTAGCATCAACTAAAGGACTGCTGAGGATTTCCTGAGAAATAATTCAGCCATAAATTCGGGAGTGAAATTTTTCATTACATGTTTTTCACCTGCTTTTACATTATATTTAAGAGGACTTCATTTCATATATATTCACAAAAACATCAATACTAGTAACTAATATTTTTGACATTTGTAAATGAAAAATTATGAAATATATGTGAATACAAGATTACTTTAAAATGTTGATAACTATAGAATATTATAGCTTAACTCAGATATAAAAGCAAAATCCTGTATGCAGAAAACTATAAGACACTGATGAAAGAAATTAAAGATGATACAAACAGATGGAGATATACCATGTTCTTGGATTGGAAGAATCAACATTGTGAAAATGACTACACTACCCAAAGCAATCTACAGATTCAATGCAATCCCTATCAAACTACCAATGGCATTTTTCTAGAACAAAAAATTTCACAATTTGTATGGAAATACAGAAGACCCCGAAGAGCCAAAACAATCTTGAGAAAGAAAAATGGAGCTGGAGGAATCAGACTCCCTGACTTCAGACTATACTTCAAAGCTACAGTAATCAAGACAATATGGTACCAGCACAAAAACAGAAATATAGATCAATGGAACAGGATAGAAAGCCCAGAGATAAACCCACACACATATGGTCACCTTATTTTTTATAAAGGAGGCAAAAATATACAATGGAGAAAAGACAGCCTCTTCAATAAGTGGTGCTGGGAAAACTGGACAGCTCCATGTAAAAGAATGAAATTAGAACACACCATACACAAAAATAAACTCCAAATAGATTAAAGACCTAAATGTAAGGCCAGACACCACCAAACTCTTAGAGGAAAACATAGGCAGAACACTCTATGACATAAATCACAGCAAGATCCTTTTTGACCCACCTCCTAGAGAAATGGAAATAAAAACAAAAATAAACAAGTGAGACCTAATGAAAATTAAAAACTTTTGCACAACAAGGAAACCATAAATAAGATGAAAAGACAACCCTCAGAATGGGGGATAGTATTTGCAAATGAAGCACCTGACAAAGGATTAATCTCCAAAATTTACAAGCAGCTCAGTCAGCTCAATATCAAAAAAAAAAAGCAAACAAACCAATCAAAAAATGGGCAGAAGACCTAAATAGACATTTCTCCAAAGACGATATACAGATTGCCAACAAACATATGAAAAGATGCTCAACATCACTAATCATTAGAGAAATGCAAATCAAAACTACAATGAGGTATCACCTCACACTGGTCAGAATAGCCATCATCAAAAAATCTACAAATAATAAACGCTGGAGAGGGTGTGGAGAAAAGGGAACCCTCTTGCACTGTTTGTGGGAATGTAAATTGATACAGCCACTATGGAGAACAGTATGGAGGTTCCTTAAAAAAGTAAAAATAGAACTACCATACAACCCAGCAATCCCACTACCTGGCATATCCCCTGAGAAAACCATAATTCAAAAAGAGTCATGTACCACAATGTTCACTGCAGCACTATTTACAATAGCCAGGACATGGAATCAACCTAAGTGCCCATCAATAGATGAATGGATAAAGAAGAAGTGGCACACATATACAATGGAATACTACTCAGTCATAAAAAGAAACAAAATTGAGTTATTTGTAGTGAGGTGGATGGACCTAGAGTCTGTCATAAGAGTGAAGTAAGTCAGAAAGAGAAAAATAAATATCGTATGCCAACACATATATATGGAATCTAAAAAAAAAAAAAAAAAAAAAAGGTTATGAAGAAACTAGTGGCAGGACACGAATAAAGACGCAGACATAGAGAATGGACTTGAGGACACGGGGAGGGGGAAGGGTAAGCTGGAATGAAGTGAGAGAGTGGCATGGACTTATATACACTACCAAATGTAAAATAGATAGCTAGTGGGAAGCCGCTGCATGACACAGGGAGATCAGCTCCGTGCTTTGTGACCACCTAGAGGGGTGGGATAAGGAGGGTGGGAGGGAGATGCAAGAGGGAGGAGATATGGGGATATATGTATATGTATATCTGATTCACTTTGTTATAAAGCAGAAACTAACATACCACTGTAACACAATTATACTCCAATAAAGATGTTAAAAAAATAAAAAAAATTTAAAAAAAAGTATTGTAAAGAGTCTACACTAAAATAAAGATAAAAATTAAAAAGAAATAAAAGCAAGGTCCAATAGAAATCACATATCCCGTAGGTAAAGAAAAAAAATGATCAGGCATAGAGTAATTTATGGAGTAGGGCATAACGAACGCTCTGTAAATCATAACACAACTTTAATGTACCTTTACTGAGACACAGTTACTTGCATCTCCTCAGTGTGAATATTTTGCCCAGAACGTGCAGTATTAAAGTTAAAGTAATATGAAATTGATGATCTGTTCTCTGAGGTTTATCCACTCTAACTCTGCTACCAAATGGCTGTCCTATGATTTTCTACTTCTTCCCTTAAAGCTGTAATCTACTGCATTTCAATGCTGTGATTAATTTAGAATCTCTGGTTGCAAAAACAAACTACTATACTGATTACTTGGTTAAACCAAACAAAATTGAATAATATATATGTAAATATTGTTTTTGGTAAAAATTGATCACATCCGTTCTCTTATCCTAAATCAGTAGTGAACTAGTATAAATCAAGTCTCTTGATAACATAAAATATTTCTATAGAGGATATACAATAAAGAACAGAAGTGTAATTTTTAGAAATATGGGATGAAAACATACTCAGAAGACTGTTAGTTTAAAGAAGACTAAGCCATAAAATAAAGTACATATTTACAATTTTTTTCCTTATGTTTTGAAATAGGAATGAAAAAACTTAGGTTTGAAACAGAAGTAATGACCAAGAAAAATTTGAACATGGTAGCATAGTTTTATTTTAAAGCATAGAAAAATTATGAAAGCAAAGTTATCTCTTTTTTATTTTAGATCCTATATATGGCTTGATTAATTTTTCAATTACAACCTTATGGACTCATTTCATTTGCTACTCCATTTAGCCAGCATCTTTTAGGATATGCATGAGTTTTTACTTCCTCTTTATGTAAATGTATTTCAAATTTGCTACTGCAGGTTAATTAATCTACATTGAAAATATATTTATATTCTAATATTTCTTGAGCTGTCATAACATTGGAATGTGTATGGAGAGCCAGACGTGTCTGTATTACGTGTGTGTGGTGCTCATGAAGTAATAATCAGTGAAGAAAATTTAAATGTAAAGAAAGGTAACATATCTTGACCTTGAAGTGCTTTTGTTATAATAAATTATTTTCTGTATTGTTGTATTTATAGCATACATTTGTATTTACTCAAGGTATTGATCTCCTGAACATTTTCTCTGTTTAAGCTCTTAATATGAAGTTATATCCAGAAGACAAATATGTAACAACAAAGTATTAATGGCTCTCACTACGTGAATATTTTGATGGTCAAGAATATTGATCTCATGCAAATGTGGTATCAAATAAAAAGCAAATCTGCACTTAGTTAGGAGAAACCTTATTCAAAATGATATTGCAAGGGATGGGAAAGGGGCTATTGTAGTAGGGAGAAGACTGTGACCATAAGAACTGTAAGCAACTCACAAGTTAGCCAAAAAGTTTTTTCTCATTATGGAGAAGAGTCAACAAGAGAGAACCAGATGTGGAGAAGTGGGATGGCTGAAAGGGAAGCAAGATCTGATACTGGCAGAGAGAGTTTTACCCTGAGGACAGGCTATTCCCACGAGGGACTGTCTACTGGCTCAGGCTGACGGCTGACTTAAATTCAGGGGCCTTGAGGAAGGAGAGAAAACTTAACCATAGATTGGTGAACACGCATTTTGTTCCAATTGATCAGTGGGAGCAAGCAGTTCAGCTAATCGTTTATGTAACAAAGAAACAATTTTAAAAGTCTAAACCTGGCCTTATCATAGGTAAACAAGGGGGGCATCCCTGAGCCTTATCTAAGTCACTTTAGGAAGAATAGTTCTTTGCAGTAAGCTCTTTTCCAAAACACAAAGAGTGGGACGATTTCTTAACCTTCATCATTTTCCAGGATCACAGAGCTTAGGTAAAATTCAACATTGTCAGTCATCACTTGTCTTTCATTGAAGCTTCGTAATCTCTTTACCAACAGTTCATCACAGTTGAGAGGATAATATTTATAAAAATGAATGAAGATGAAGATTATACCTTTTTCTATAGCTCTGTATACAATATTTTAAAGTATTTATGAATTACCTTTTCCAACCTAAGAAGAAAAAAGCTCTAACTAGTTTAATATACCAAAATGTTACCAACAAATTGCTATTCATCAACAGAGAATTGGATAAACAAAAATGATACATACAGGCATTAAAATTATGTAGAAGAAATGTATTTTACAATATATAAACAACATAATAGTCAAATTTCAAAACTGGGTTCCAGTTTTGTGAAGCATAGAATTATACGAAACTGTTAAGTGTTAAAAGTCATAAGATTTTATTGCGTGATTTTTATTGGCTATAGAATTTTGGGTGATTTTAAATTTTTTAAATTTATACTTATCTGCATTTCCTAATGGCCCTACAGTGATCATGACCTCTTTGTGTCCTAAAGAAAACATATTAACTGAAAGGGAGATTTTTGTGAGTATCTGAAGATGAATGATTGAAACCAATATTTACCTTAAATTTTAGAGGTGGAATCGGCCTCTAAGGGTGTTTAGAAGTAGTTTTAAAATGTTAGAGGTATTTTCTAGTTGACAATAAAAATAACCTTTATTTATTTTTTAAATTTTATTTTAAAATAGTAAGTTTTATTTACTAATTAATTGTTTTGAAATATAATTGATTTACAATATTGTATTAGTTTCAGCTGTACAACAGAGTGATTCAATATTTTTATGGATTGCACTCCAATTAAACTCATTACCAAATAATAGCTATATTTCTCTTTGCTGTACAATAGATCCTTGTTACTTATTTTATACATAGTAATATATATCTCTTACTCCCTTACCTCTATCTTGCCTTCTCCCCTTCTCTCTTCCCACCAGTAACCACTAGGTTGTTCTCTATATCTGTGAGTCTGTTTCTGTTTTGTTATATACATTCACTTTATTTTTAAGATTCAACATATAACTGATGTCATATAGCATTTGTCTTTCTCTGATTTAGCATAATACTCCCTAGGTCCACTGATGTTGGTACATGTGACATTATTTCATTCTTTTTTATGGCTGAGTAATATTCCATTGTGTATATATATCACATCTTCTTTATCCATTCACCTGTCAGTGGATACTTAGGTTGCTTCCATGTCTTGGCTACTGTTAATATTGCTGCTATGAACATTGGTGTGCATGTATTTTTTTCAAATTATTGTTTGCTCTGGATATATGTCCAAGAGTGTGATTGCTGGATCATACAATAACTCTATTTTTAGTTTTTTAAGGAATCTTAAAAATCGTATACTCTTCTATATAGTAGCTGCACCGATTTACATTCCCACCAACAGTGTAGGAGTGTTCCCTTTTCTCCACAACTTTGCCACCATTTTTTATTTGTAGACCTTTTGATGATGGCCTGACAGGTGTTAAGCCATACCTCACTGTAGTTTTCATTTGCATTTCTCTAATAATTAGCCATGCTGAGGAGCATTTCATATGCCTATTCACCATCTATATGTCTTCTTTGGAGAAATGTCTATTTAAATCTTCTGCCTATTTTTTGATTGGGTTTTTTTGTTGTTTTTTGTTTGTTTTTAATATTGAGCTGTCTGAGCAGCTCAATATCATTTAAAACCACTGTTGCCTTATTTATTTTCCATCTGGATGATCTGTCCATTAATGTATGTGGGGTGTTAAAGTCCCCTACTATTATTGTATTATCATCAATTTCTCTCTTTATGTCTGTTAATATTTGCTTTCTATATTTAAATGTTCTTAAATAGGGTGCATATATGTTAATGAGTGTAATGTCCTCTGACTGTACTGATCCCTTTATCATTATATAATGCCCTTCTTTGTCTTTTATTACAAACTTTGTTTTAAAGTTATTTTGTCTGATATGAATATCGCTACCCATACTTCTTGTTTCTATTTACATAAAATATCTTTTCCATCTCACTTTCAGTCTGCATGTATCTTTAGTTCTGAAGTGAGTCTCTTGTAAGCAACATTATATATATATATATATATATATATATATATATATATATATATATATATATATATCCTTTTTTTTTAAATCTAATCAGACACTCTATGTCTTTTGAGTGGAGCATTTAGTAAATTGACATTTAAAGTAATTATTTTTAGGTATATTTTTATTGCCATTTTACTACCTGTTTTCTGTTTTGTTTTTGTAGTTCTTCCATGTTCTTTTATTGTTTCATTTTCTTCACTTGTGGTTTGATGATTTTCTTTATCATTTTTTATGGTGTTCATATAATTTTACCTATATCTATTTGTTTAAACAAGTAGTACTTTAAGTTCAAACACTTACATCTTCATGTTTATCCCTTTTTGGTTTTTGTAGTTATACTTGATTTTACAATTGTTTGCTTTTAATCTTTGTACTAGCTTATTTTAGTAGTTGATCTTCAACTTTTACTATATATTTGACTTTTCTAGTGGAATTTTTTTCTTTACTATAGATAACTTACTCCTTATAGCCTTTTCTTTTCCACTTAGAAAAGACCCTTTAAGATTTCTTTTAGTGTTGGTTTAGTATCAGTTAACTCTTAGTTTTTGCTTATCTGAGAAGTTAATCTCTCCTTCAGTTCTAAATAACTATCATGCTTGGTACAGTATCTAGTTGCAGGTTTTTCCCTTTCAGAACTTTATAATACATCATGCCACTTCCTTCTGTCCTGCAAGGTTTCTGAAGAAAAATCAGCTAATAACCTTATGGGGTTCCCTGTATACAACTCTTTGTTTTTCTCTTGCTACCTTTAGAATTCTCTCTTTAACGTTTTCCTTTTTAATTATGATATGTCTTGGTGTGGGTCTGTTTGCGTTCCTGTTCTTTGGGACTGTCTTTGCTTCCTATACCTTAATATCTCTTTCTTTCTTGCAGTTTAGAAATTTTTTCATCATAATTGCATTAAATACATTTTTGACCACCTTCTCTCTCTCATCTCCTTTGGGACCCCTATAACTTAAATTGTGGTACACTTGGTGTTATCCCAGACATCCCTTAAACTGTTCTTATTTTTTAAATTTGTTTTTCTTTTTGTTATTTTGACTGGGTGTTTGGCATCATTTTATCTTCCAGATCACTTATGTGTTCTTCTGTATCACCTATTCTGCTGTTCATTCCTTCCAGTGTGTTTTTCTTTTCAGTTATTGTACTCTTCAGTTCTGACTGGTTATATTTTATATTTTTTAGTTCCTTTTTAAATTTCTCATTGTGTTTATCTATTCTTTTCTTAAAGTCAGTTAACATTCTTACTACTAATGTTTTGAACGTTTATCTGGCAAACTGTTTATTTCTGTTACATTAGTTAATTTTTTACAGGTTTTCTTTTGCTCTTTCAATTGAGACAAATTCCTCTGTCTTCCCATTCTTATTTATTTCTCTGTCTCTGCAAAATTAGGTTAAACAGTTAACTATTGCAGTCTTGAAGGGGTATCCTTATCTGAGAGCATCCCTGTATAATCTGCATGTGCCCAGTGGCTTTGGTGGGAGAGCTGGATTTGACATGAACACATGTCACATCTTTCCTCAGGCTGTGCTGGCAGTTCTTACCTTGGTAGGAGGTGGGGTTGGAAATGGAGTGGCTAGAGCCAGAGCCACATGTGAGGTGGAGCTTCTCCTCTGCTCAGTGGCTATCATCACCTATCAGGGGTAGGGTCAGGTCCCAAGTTGCTAGAGCAGAAGCCCTGAGGTTCAGTCTGAGCTGGCTCAGTTTCATTTGCGTGTGAGCTCTCCCCCGCCTTGCAGCATCAGCACCTTTGTCCCAGAGGGGAGCAGTGCTGGACCAAGAGGGTCTGATGTGGGCATGTGGTGAGGTCCAGGGTCTCAGCTTTGGCTGTTCAGCCACTGACAGAGATCTAGACTTCCTCTGATGCACCAGTCATTTAAGTACCAGCAATGTCTGTCCCCTCCCTGCTCAGGCTTTGGGTTTGAGTCACCTCAGCATCTCATGGCTGAGGTCTTTCCTCAGCTGTGGCAGCCCTCACTCCAGTGTGAAGCTGTGATGTGAGGCAAGCAGGGATGGTGCATTTCCTCAGCTCAGGCTGGGATGTGCACTTTGGCAAGAACTCATTCATGCACACCTCAAGAGCAGAGTCCAGGCTTCCCACAGCCTTCCTGTTAGACCCACCAGCCCATCAGCTAGCCAAGGGGGCTCATCTTCCCTGTATCACACGCCAGGTCTGGGGAGCCCAATATGTGGCTTGAATAGCTCATTTCCCAGGGAGGATCTCCACTCCATGTGTAATCTCCCTTCTCCTCTGAGTTCCCTCCTTCCCGGGGACATAAGTTCTAGCCCAATTGCTTCTCCTCCCATCCTACTCAATTCCAGATATTTCTTACAGCTTGTTTGAATGGGAGTCTTTATGCCAGTCTTCAGTTAGCTTTCAGTGAGAATTGTTCCACACATAGAGATATTTTTGATGTGTTCTTTGGGGGAGGTGAGTTCCACATACTCCTACTCAGCCACTTGATCTGAGTTCTGAAAATAACTCTTATTTAGAATTATTCAGGCTCAGGATTAAAAAGTCAACTTCTTAAGAATATTTTTCTCATATTTCACTCCATTTTCAATTTCTCTCTTCCCTCAACCTTTTTAATACATTTTTGCATTCCTGTTAGAAATTTATCATATTCAGTCTTACATTATACTTATTTATATACCAATATTTTCTTTCTCATTAACTTGCAACTTCTTGAGAATGGTGTAGTGGAGAGAAACTTGACTTTGAATTTCAAGTAGGAACCTTAGTAACTATGCATTTGCTTCAGTACAATTTCTCACTTGTGTTTAGACAATGGGGACTGGAACTAAATGGTTGTGGTGACACAGATGGTGAGCATTATGAAGATTTGGGACATAAAATAACTTGGATCATTTTATGTACACTTTCCCTTTTTTGCTCTACATTTTCAACTACAAAAAAAATAATTTCTATTGACGTTGTAAAATTCAAGTATTATGACAATGGCATAGGGAAGAGTATCAAAGAAAGACACAAACTACTATGGTTCATAAAATTATTCTGTCTGTGATTTTCAAAATTCATTATGTTTGATCAGCTCTAAAAAGCTACAATTATTGAATCAAGGCTATTAAAAAATCTTCTGCATGTATATTATAATACAAAAGAAGGAGAGGTTGGAATTGATGCATAATATAAAGAAATACAATCTGTCAATACATTAAAAGTGTTTCCCAAGAAATGGTGTCTTTATTTCTTGAGACTTAAAATTAGTATAGATGGGGCATTTATAAAAGTCATCTTAATTTTATTATTTTATTTATTGTATCTCTATAAAATGATTATTAAAGACATTTTGGTATATATATATTTATAAAAAAGAGATAAGAATTTTATATTTACATATAAATATTTACTACTTTGAAGTAAATGTTTTCATTTGTATTTCTTATGTAATACTTAAATATTAAACATTTAGGAAATTAACATATTAATTTGAAACACTATATTGCATCGATTTATGGATTTTAACATTTTACATATGTATGGCTACACAATTTATTGAGTGATAATGGCATATTCAAATGCATGCATAACACTTTATATATGTAATTGTATTTATTCTCACAATAACACTATCATTTTTCAGATTAAGCAACAGAAGATAAGAGGATTTCCAATATATTTCTTTGTTGAGCCAGCTAATAAATGCCAAAGCTTGTTTGGATGCAAATTGAGGCATGCCTATTGTCCAAAATTATGAAAAATTTTACACACACATACATACACACACAGATGAATTAACTCAATGTGAATATAATTACCATTAATGTTTTCTGACTTTATATTATACCCACATAGACCATAGACTATTTATGTGTATATATCATGTGGATTTCCATATCTGTATATAGACAGTCAAAAGAAGGAAAATATATTTTCATTTTTATGTTTAAAATAAAGTCACATGAAATATGGATTACTATAGAATTATTTATATACTCATGGCCTTTCAGTGGTAAAAATATGTCAGTATAACAAAACTACTTGTGGTTTTGAGTTTCCCATTTGAAAGAATATAATGCATGTACAGAAAAAATCAATTGGATGGGCTATTCATCCCATTTGTTTGCATGTCAGGTGGCTGACACATGATAATGAAAACAAAACACAGATATTGCATGAGAAACTATAGTAAGCTTTGTGTCCTGATCGCAAATTGAAAATGAAATCCCAATGTTTGTTTAAAAGAAATAAATTCTAATATAATAAACTAACTGTATAAGAAAGTTGTGGTTTATCATCTCTCTACTTTCATAACACATTTTATTTATAAATTGTACACTTTTCTGTGGAGTTGGTACTAATAATACACATTATATTTATAAACTATCATGTATTACTACTTAGGGGTATGAATTAAAGCATATATATAGTATTTATATTCTTGTAAAATTGAACGTGTAATAATATATCAAAACAACTGCTAAACAAACGCATTCATATAGTTAATGACTGTTATCTTTGGGGGGAAAACAGCAAATTTTATTATACATGCAGTTTTGATGCTACTTAGAAGTAAATAATGTAGTAGAAACGTGATTTGTTTATATAGTTTTAAATTTTAGAGCACTATTTACATGTTAGGTGGCTTTGACTGAAAATAATTTTAGATAATTGTACAATAAATAAATATAAAACTATGATTTCATGGATGTTATTTCAAACACAATTAACAAAACAATTATGAATATCTTTTCAAAATCAACACAGCAAGTCAGGCATAGTTATCTGCAAATGCCACACTGTTATTTTCTTATTTTGTAAATGAAAACCAATTTAAATTGTGCTATACAAATATGCATGGGCATTTGAAAATTTCCATTACCTGAAGAATGTTTATATACATTTAATTAATTGGAAAGTCTTTTGTTTGTTTTTGCCTAGGAATGTCATAACTTTATTGTATTTTAGAAAAAAAAGTAGTTAAAACATCTACTTAAACAAGTATTTTTTATTTACTTTTTATACTTTCCCTCACAAATTTATCTTAGGGATCCCAAATTCCATAGTCATTTAAAGAAACTGCAACACATGAAGGTATAGTAATCCCTTAGTTAAGATCTGTTCTGAGTGACTTTTTTCAATTTTTTAAAACAAAACAATATATTCTTGTGATATATGTGTTCTATAAAATATTTAATGCATATTTAAAATATGTTCAGTACAGAGGTAAATTTAATAATCACAATAAAATTTTCATGTGTAAAATATAGGATATTGCTATTTCCATAAGGGATAATATATATATATGTATTTGTATATATATATTAATAGAACATAAAAGAAAAATAAAACAACTTATTTCTGAATAATTAATCTTTTCCTCCCAAAGGAATACAATTGTAAATATTCAGGTAAAAATAAGATTCCTGTCTCTTCACTTTCCTCCACTATTGAATTTCCTCTTACACTTTAAGAGCAGTTTAAACCCGATCTCCTTCAAAAATTCTACTTTGTCTACTTTGTGGGCTTATAATACTTGCCTTGCTCATACATAATTTACAAGCATATACAGCTTATTCCTGCTGGTATCAGCCACTCCTTGCCATTGTTTGGCCCCACCAATTGTGCTAAGGCTTAAGATTAGCAAACTCTTACTTTAGATTAAAAAAAAAAAAAAGGTTAGGAGCAGTCAAATTGAAAGAGAAAAGAATTAATTAAAAGCTTTGCCCTCTGTATTTGTACGGTATCCTAAAATTAGAATTTACTATTGATATAATAAAACATAGAATAAATGTGTTGGCCAAATCAACCATAAAAATGTTGATAATGATAACTTTGGTGGACTTACTATTTGCCAGGTACAGTGTTAATTGCTTGACATATAATTTCTCATTTAATTGAATTATATTAAGGGCTTTGTATGTTTGCAATATCATATATTTATTTATATTTATATATTATGAATGCAAAATAATATGCCAACTACTAAAAATCTGCATTCATATAGTTTATGTATAGTTATATATAAAATATATAAATATATTTATATATAATATGTCCAAAATATATAATAATATTAAGAAATTCATTTAAGAGAATTTAAAGGCTTGCAGTTAGAAAACCAGAGATAGATTTTGCCTTACTCTTAAGTTTGCATTCATAATCACTACATTCTGTATAATTCATTAAAAAAATTTATTGAGCACCTACTATGCTTGAAAATGTTCCCAACATTGTGGGAGATAGGCAAAAAAAATGATGACATAAAAATATTATCAAAATTTTACTAAATACATGTAAAAATAAAATCACCACACACTAACTCAGTCACTTCAATGTCCATCCATCAACCAAACAAATGGGAAACTTCTTATTCTAGCTTATTGAAAGCAGTTTATAGTCCCCTTTGTGAAACCCACAATCTTCTTTCTAAGAAATTCTTTATTGCTTTCTGCCCTACATTCACACAATATTAAAAAATATTACAATGTTGAACAATCCAGTATACTCTAGTTATGTGTTTCCTTACTTTTATCTGTATATGACTGTGAGATTTTGCAGAACAGGGCATAGAACTCTTCTACACATCCCCATACGTGTTATTACATCTGCATATGTGCAGACCCTGACACATAATATTAATAGAATCTTTATAAGGAAATGAGTGTAATTAATCATCATACTGTGCATTTTGTAAGAATGGTAGAAGTGTTATAAAAGAAGGGGATATCAGTAAATCTGGTATTATCAAACAAAACTTCATGAAATAACTGAAACAAAGAAGTTGAAGTATGAGTAAATAAAGAAAAAAGAAAATGAATGAACATCTAAAATAAGAAACTGTTATGAGAATATATTTTCCATAATATATAGAGAATGGAAGTCTTTCTGAAGAAGGCACTTTGTACAGAAAACCTGGGTAAGTAATAACAAAATTGTAAGTATAAGAAAATGGAGGGCTTCCAACGCAAAGCAAAATAGTTTAAACATTTTCTGGTGGGTGCTCAAATTCACTAAAGAGACTACTTGGTCACAAGTCTCAAATTCTAACAGTAGTGGCTCAAGAAAATTATCTAAGACAGGTAAAACAAATTTAAATCAGATCTGTCTGAGGGAGTTTGAACTGGGGAGAATCTCTATTAGAATAGTAATGGGCATGAAGATCAAATTGGATCGCAAGAAGGACAATTGTAAAACATATTTCAAAACCCCAAATTAAATAATTCATGGCAGTTTGAATTAGGAAATGAGGGAAAGAGATGAATCAAATTGAAGTCTTTAAGGTAGATAGCTGTAGAAATGATGGTGATAATGGCCAAAAAAAAAAAATAGATGTTAATATTTAAATATGTCAAATTAAATTTTTTACCATTTTAGTTGAAGCACTATGGACATATAGAAGTGTACAATTGAATGAGCAAACACATTTGTGTAACCGCCACCTTGGTCAAGTAATGTTGCCAAAAGCCCAGAATCCAGGCTTCTGGCCACACTCATTCACACTACCTCCCTTCTCCCTGAAAGTAACCACTGTCTTGACTTCAGTTCTACAGATTGATTTGCCTGTTATTGAATGCTAGATAAATGAATTAATACATTATTTCTGTTTGGCTTATTTCAATCAATATTATGTTAGTAAGATTTAGCCATATTGTTGCATGTAACTATAGTTATTTATTTTTTATCACTACATAGTTTCCCCACTGTATGTAGATACTGCAATTTATATTTTTCCAATTTACTATTGATCTTTATTACCACTTTGTGGATTTTATACAATATTTTTTCTGTGAATATTCTTGTTCAATTCTGTTGGTGCACTTGTGTATCCGTTTACAAAACTGTTGAGTCATTTGAGTGCATGCATGTTTAAATTTGATAGACAGTGTCAAATAGTATTCTGAAGTCCCTGTCACAATTTATACTTCCTACCTGTACTGTATAAGAATTCTACTTTCCCTTTGAAATGCGTTTACCTTCCTAAATATTTCTTTCTGAGACAGTTATATCATTGGTATTTTTGAGACATGCAGGAGCTATTTTATTCTAAGTGTTAAGAATAAAACTAGTCTGTGGTTAACAGCACCTAATGAGCTTAGTCCTTCTGTAGTTAAGATTGAACAATATGTAAAAGAAAAAAAATATATAATTTATATATATATATTGTATATATTTTTTAATATATTAAAGGACCTGATATACTTTGGAAATTTAAGACTTTACAGTTGAATAATATCCTAGTACTTCGTGAAAACTTTCTTTCTACCACTGAGCTTTTTAAAGTATTAAAAAGCATCTGTCCAGTAGATCAAAGTATTAAAGGAGGTTATAAAGAGCTTTGGATCGCCACCTACAGCCATTCTTACATAGAATTTGAGAAGACTTTTGTGGGCTGGATGTAGTAGGTAATTAATTGAGGAAAATTCCAGAGGTTAAGACCGGCTGAGCTGTCCCACTTCTAGACCTGCTGACTACTGAGGAATGGTTGAGAAGTTTTTGTGTATTGGCATTGTAAGAAACTTTCATAAGAGTTCTGCTTTATGGGTTAAATTTCACACCACAAATAGCCTGCTTGTCATTTTGCAATGTGGATTCTTCTAAATGACAGTTTCTCCTGATAAAATGAGATTTTTAGCTCAGAAAATCTGAAATTGATTATCACAGAACTTTAATGAGACTGAGGGGTTTAAGTAAATAGTGTACAATGTATTATCATCTTCTCTAAAGTAGTACTTAATCTAAAAAACTATAAATATAGTGAGACTCATAAGACTTTAATATAAAAGTCAATGGTTATTGTTACTTAGGGGGAAAAAAGGCACTGGTTTTAAAATGTCAACAATTTAATGTCTGCACTGGTGAGATACTAAGGAAAATATTGTTAAACTTCTGTAGAAGACAGTACTTGTTAGTAAAAATATAATCAGTAAATCTGTATATATGTGTAGTAAAATTACCATAAAATTAAACTTAAATAGATAATTATGATAACCTGTGATTTTGCCATAATAATTTTATGAGAAATATACTGCAAGTTCTAATGTCACATATTCTAAGAAATTTGTTTAGAAACTGCAATTAAATAATTCAGAAATAATTAATTCAGAAGACAACCCATTAAATTATAACCCTCCCCACAGGTTAACTTAGTGCCAAATGTATTGTTTAATTTATCATTCTTAGTATTTTTAGACAGCCTGAAGGCAGAGAATGAAGTAGTAATAAATAGGGAATAGTGGATAATTAGAGAAGGAAATGTGGAACAAAATTACTAAGGGCTTTAGGTGAAGTTCATTATTACTATTTAATAGTGCCCAAGAGCATTCGATCAAATTATGGATCAAGTTTAAAAGTGGGCTGAATGAAATCCTTGTGGAGGAGAGTTTTCTTACTTTTTTCCTCAGAATTCAGCTTAGCGTTGTAAAATATATTCAAAATCTCTCTCACAAATCATATTTTGAACAAGCCTTACAGGGAATCACTTTGGGGGAATTGTGTATGTATATTGGGGGTTAAGTCACACGTATTAGGATAAGAGAGATTACCAAAAAAAAAAAAAAGAAAATGGAGACAATGAGAGAGAGAGAAAAATAAAGAACATGAGCTGGGTTGGCAATGGGCTGTGTTCCACACAGACTGAGACCATTACGTGATTAAGCAGTAAGGCACTTCAGGGGTGACTGGTTAAGTGACATATTTTAAGTACAGCCCTCAGGCCATTTAATGATGGGGAAGTCTTGTTTTTCTAACTGTTCAGATTTTCTCTTTTCTTTTGGCTCACCCTAGAGCATCATATTTTCATTATTAAACTTTTAACAGGTGTAAATGCATAATTTATTTGCTTTTCTTATTTTGTTTCATTTCATTACCATAGTCATGACTGTGCAACCTATGAACGTTAACCAGTCTATGTGTTATAGAGCTATTCCTCCAGTTTCTTAAGTAAAGTTGGTTTATTTAGGTAATGAGTTGGAGATGTGCAGTTTCTCTATATGCTATGCAGAACTAGGGAATGGGAATTTGTGGCCAGAGGAAGGAAAGTGTGTTAGGCCTGTTCAACCATATGCTGCAGACTAAGTGACATGGTTAGAAATTCCACTGGGATTAATAATAACATTAATATTAACAATATCACATGCTTATTTATTGAATTCTAAGAAATCTATGCCTTATTCATGTACAACTTGATATCATGTTTACCATGGTACTAAGTAACAGAGACTAATTCCCAAATTTCAGCATATTTTGCCTATGCAGAAAATAAACAGCACTATTACAACTTTCTTCTGTACTAATGGTAGTTACACTATTGAATAAATTCAAAAATCTATGAAAATGATTTCATGGTTGTTGTCTAACCTGTGGGCAAAATATATTTTTGTTACTTATTTACAACAGTAGCATTTGGGGGCATAAATGTTCAAAGTAAGAAAGAGAAAAGAGTTGAAAATGGTATTTAATGAGTACAAAATCTCAAGGCTAAATTACCCAACTTTATCAATCACTTATTAGTAGATAATTAGTATTATCTCAATGTGATTCAATCATCAGTTCTAAACTATTCCCTTTGAACTAGGGACCGTGTGCTAGGAACTGGGGATATGGTTAATAAGTCTTAGAACTCTGGCAGTCTAAAATAACGAGAAAAGGTAGATACCTACTCATCTATTTATAAATTACATGTGTTATAAAATGTATCCACAAAGAGACCATGAAAGACCAGAGAGGAAGAAGAAAAAAGACTTTAAAGTACTTGGATTAGATTTTTTCTCATTGAGATAGGAGAACAGAGGTTCTGAAAAACAGCCCTAGAAATGACATGACTTATTTGTGGCAGTGATGAGCAGTCAGTTACTGGAGCATAGGGTAGAGATTGAGTAGTGGATGAAATTGAGGATGAAAAGAAAAGTTGTGCCCTCTTACACAATCTGTAAGTCCAATGCTAAAATTATTAAAAAGTGTCCATTCATAGTGGGATGTTATGGGATGCTTTTGAGGAGAGAATGGCGTGACTTACTTCCATTTAAAAAAAAAAATCACTCTAATTTATGAAAAATGGATTATAAGGTTAAAAGGTACAGGCTTAAAAATTATCATATAGATAGAAATATAACCATATTAGATCAGAAAAATTCGAGCCTATAGAATAGAATTGTTTGGAGGGAAATAAGAATCATTGAAGAGAGATCTGATAAGTGTTTATTGCATTTTTTTCAAGATAGAGATGATGGCAGTTTGAAGTGAATTTATAGAATCTATGCACAAGGATTAAATGTGTGTGGGGTGGTGGGACATTAGGGCAGGTAACAAGGAAAAGATGACTGTTGGGTTTAAAATGGAAGATATGAATGGACTGGGACACTATTTAATATGAAAGGGAAAACTAAACATGAGCAGCTTTGGAGGGGATGAAGGTAGTAAAGTTTGAAATCATAAACCTGCAGTACGTGTTAGTTATCTAGATAAAGGTGGTAAGTAGATGCTTCATTGATTTTGGGTCTGAAGGAGCTTATGAAACACACCGTGTCTGGACAAAATATCTTGGGAACCATTGTGTGTGTGTGTGTGTGTGTGTGTGTGTGTGTGTGTGAACTACATTTAAGATTAAGATCATAAGAGTAGACGAGGTTCTCTATAGGAAGCACAGAAGAAGGCAAGGACTGAAAACCAAACTTGACGTCCTCAGGTTTTAGATTTTACAGGTGGAGTAAAAGATGAAATATCAATTAAAAAGCTGCGACATGTTGATGGGAGGTATATAGAAGCTAAGGGAAAAAAGCATATCATGAAAGAGAGAATGGTCAAACATTCCAAATGCTGAGTTTGGATAAGAACGTTTAGCAACATGGAGATCACTGTAAACTTTAAAAGGGCTTCAGTAGAGTTTTGGTAATGAAAGTCAGATTAGAATAACTTGCTAGAGAAATGAGAAAGTGTAGATAGCAAATGTAGATAATATTGTCCAGATGTTTGGATAAGATGGAGAACCGAAAAATAGGATGGTAGCTAGTGCAGACTGTTGAAGCTTTATAGTGTCCATCCATAATATGCATTCCACACAAATTCAAAATAAATTTAGAGGTAGACACAGGAGCTAAATAAATGGAATAATAATTATTATGAGACATTGTATTATTGGTAAATTTTAGGTTGGTTATATGGGTAAGCTATGCATCCAAATGGACTTGGTAACATGCTTTGCCCCAACTCACCCTCTAAAAAGGTTAAACTTTGAAACAGAGCTCCTGAGGGCAAGTTTTAATTTTCTTTACAGACACCCTTACCCAGAACTGTTGCTTGGCCCCAGTAGGGATTGGGTGGGACAGCCATGTGCTCACAGCTAGTACTAGATTGCTGCACCCACTCAGAAAATCAAAGCAAAGACAAGCTACCAGAAATACTACTCAGAATAAGTATCCATGCCCACATCCATACTCAGTATTAAATACTTTTACCTGCTAGTCACAAATTTTGGCCATCTAGGGTTTAGTGATCCCCTTTGGGAGAAAAAAACAGAAGTCTATCTTGGCTATTCTACTCTTACTTCCATCAGCTGCTTTCAAAACACAAACAACTGCTTCATAGGTATTATCCTGCTTCCCAAAGTGGGCAGTGTAGAACCTTCCTGCAGAAAGCAAATAGCACATTAAATTAACTTCAATCCCACCATGTATCCAAGACTGAAAATTTATTATTATCCATCCAAAATATCTTCAACCATGTTATTCAATTAGTTTGTTCAATTATCTCCAATGAGATTAATGATATTAGTGATGCAATGCCAGCACTATAATAGTATCCTCCATTTGAGTAGACCCTTTGTTACCCTGAGGGAGGAAAAATGTATTTCTCTGTCCTCCTCTGCTAACTGCCTCTTCTTCGTTCTCTCAACACGCCTTACTTTTCCAGCCCAATCAATCTAAGACCAATGAGAACAAGCTTGTAGTTCCCCAAAGTCAAGCTTATGGACCTATCTTAGTGAGAAAGACTGTACACTGGGGGAACCAAAGCATGTTTCCACAAAGGAGAAAAGACAGTTATCATAGGATTTGGGACAGGTGGCATGTAGGTGAAATCTAACTGAAGCAGTGTTTGATAGGCTAAAAACAGAGCTGGGCTTTGTGTAGCAGGGTCAACGTGAGGTCTAGATTGGAAAGTGGACCCAGGATCCTGTTTCCATGGAAATGGCAAAGTTAATTTAAATGTGGAATGTTGTGTCCAGAAAACTATTATCTGCATCTCTGTACCTGGATTGAAAATTGAGGCTGCACTCTGTACCAAATGACATAGATATCCAGGCAAGAGTGGTATGTTTCATTCTTAGTTATATTGTTTCAAACCACAACGTTTCTGATGGTATGATTTTCAGGGGACAGAGTTTCTCAGTGATTAAGAAATCAGTAGTCACTAAAGGAGGTGATTGTTATGACACTTTACAGCTGTAGCATATCCTCAGAGACATATTGTTTCATGTTAACTTTGAGCTGCCCTTGTCTATTATCCTAGCCTAATGAGTGAGAGAGCCAATTATAACTTTCTCAGTATGTGCTATTTTTAATTTTCTCGTTACTGATTTGTTACATATCAAGATCTCTTTATTTGCCATTTTCTCAGTCTTGAATGATCTTGCCTCGCATATTCACATGTGTCATCACCCTTTACTAGTGTCAAATTTCATTGTCAGTGCTGTCTTCTCATCCTATCTAAAATTTCAACTTTCCCTGGAAACTTATCTTCTTCTCTGCATAACTTTTCTTCTTAGTCCTTATCACTATTCATTTACCTATTACAGGAAGTAGCCTCTAAAATGGCCCCCAAAGAGCCCCACCTCCTTGCACTCATCCCCCCGTGTAATCGCCTCTCCTTTAAATGTGGGCGGGACTTATTGACTCATTTCTAACAAAGAAAATATAACATAATAAATGGGATGCGGCTTCTTAGGTTGTTTCCCCCAAAATGGTGGCTTCCACCTCTTTCTTTGAGGGAAGCAACTGCTATTTTGTGAGTCACCCAATGATCAGGCTCATATGGCAAGGAATAATGTTTCCAACCAACAGCCAATAATCATGTGAGGGAGCTTACTAGTGGATATTCTGACTTTGGCTAGGAATGAGATGTTGATAACAAGTTTATGAGAGATCCTGAGTCAGAAGCATCCTGAATAGCTGCACCTGAATTTGTGACCCACAGAAATTGTGTGATAGTAAATGTTTTAAGTTACTTTCTTTTGGCATAATTATGCAGATAACTGTTACACTTATTTAGCTAAATTATCACTTGACCAACTAGAATGTATCCTCACTCAATGAGGCAGTGATTTTTATCTTTTTCCACTGTTTTTCCTTGTTGCTTAGAACTGGGAATGGCACTATCATTGTATATTAATATATACACATAAGGTGTCCCAAATTTGGTATCCTGATAAGGAAATAGAATATGCAGTCAATATATCAAGTTTATAATTTATATGAGTCACTTTTCTGATGACATACGGATTTATTTTCCAAAGAAAATCTGATTGGCAGTGGGTACAGAGAAAAGAGTGGTCTGGAAATTAGCATGTCCTTTTGACACACATGAGCCACATTAAAGATGGTGGATAATATTTTGCTTTTTATCTAAATGAGGATATAAACAGCATAAGAGTTCCTCAGCTCTACATCAATTTTTCTTCGATTCTCTGAGGTTACTTAAAAAGAACAAGACTTAAATTTTGTAGTACCAACTTGCTGATACATATAACAATTTAATAAGTATACAGTCCTGAGGAACCACAGACAGTTTCCACTGGCTACTAAATTCTGGCTCTACACGCCAATGCCAAACAAAGTGGTTTCATAAGTTGATATGTACTATAAAAATAGCATGTATTTTTGAAATTATAATAATTTTCCCCATTCCAGTTCTGGTCACTCAAGTTCTTTCTTTAATCAAGTTTCTGTATGTGTAGAGGATAATTTCCAGGACCTCCTCTCTATAGAATTAGTCAATTTTACTATCCGTGTCCCAATATATATGCTATCTTAAAAACTCTAGCTTCATTAAAGTCTTAATAATTTACATATTCTTGGGTGTAAGTTCATTGGGAAAAGTTTGTTGACTATGCCTCACAAAATTGTGAATTTCATTGAAATGAATCTAGAGATCAAATTGGAAAGAAAAAAAACAGTCCTTAAAATGTTGAGTCCATCCTTATATAAACTTCTTGCACATATTTAATTTATTTATAGACACTATATTTTCGTTATTGGTATCACTTTTTTTAAATATATTTTTCATTCTCTATTGGTAGTGAATAAATTTGAAAATGACACTAATGTCCTTTATAAAAACAAATCTTTAGTTTTGATGTAACTAAATCTATCATTTTTTGCCTTGTCATTTGTTCTGTAAAGGTTTTATGCAAGAAGTTTCTTTTCTGCCTCTAGGACACAATAAAGTTTTTTTTAATTTCCTTTATTAACTTTACAGTTTAATCTTCAAAATTAAATATTCAGTCCATCTAAGTTCCATCCTTGTGTGTCACGTTTGATTAAATTTCTTTTTCTCTATACAGAGAGCTAGGTTTCCTGATGCAATCTACTGAAATTCTCCATCTTTTTTCAATGATTTATGATAACACTTTATTGTATTTGAGAAGACCATCTATAAATGGTCTGTTTTCAGCTCTCTGTTCTTTCAATTGGTTTATCAGTGTGTTCTTATACATGCGAAATTTTAAAACATATGAGGTGCTATAGTATATTATAGTAAGTCTTTGTCTTCTTTTTTAAAAATTTACTGGGTTCTTTGTGCATTCTTATACTTCTCTATATATTTTTGAGCAATTTTCAGGTTTCTCAAAAATAAAATTTTCTGAAGTCAGGATTGCATAAAATTTGCATGAATTTAAAAGTTAGAGGACAGTATTGAATATGTCTAATAGAAAAAAAAATATCTAGAATATACAAAAAAATTCTTCAAATTAACAGCAAAGGTACTGAAACTGTAATAGAAAGTGTATAAAGAGTGTATATAGGCACTTTACAGAATAAGAAACCCAAAGAGAGAATAAGCATATGAAGCAGTGCTCAAAATCTTTGGCATTTAAAAATGCTGATTAAAGGAAATTTGGGATATCATTTTATACCTTAATCACTGTCAAATTAGAATACTTTATAATTCCAAGTGTAGATGGGGTTGTGTGAAATTGTAAGATCCCCTTGGTCTTGGGAATATCTTTGAAACTCTTCAAGAAATTCAAATATAATATTTTGTGCTCAGAACAAAGTAAGTGTTCAATACACTGTGTTTATAACTGCATTAGATAATCAAGCTCAAGAAAAATTATATCATATGCGGATGTGTCAACTTGAACAATAACACAACTCTTAACTTATCTCGCTCAATAAGAGTAATAAGGTATGCAAATATCTTAGATTTCCTAAAACCCATATTAAGATAAATTATTGATGCATACCTCATACAGATAAAAGGGTATATACGCATTAACTTTTTATAGACATAAACAATTTGAAGCAAGGGCACAATGCATAAATAGTACATATGAGATCTATTGCAATGTTTTCTATAACCATTGAGGGAAACAGCACCAAGAAAAAAACACAGATTTAAATCTCTTAACTATGGTACTTTTTTTTTTTCTTTTCTTGCCTCTGATATTTTCTCTTTGTTAGTTATTTATTAACTTTACACATTTCAGTATCATTTAAAACTAATTTTACACTTCACGGTACATTATTTTTGTATATGCAGCAACAAAACCCTAAATTCACTTATTTTAAAGTACCAAAAACAGTATCTTCTTTCTTCAACATGATAGACATTCATGTCATTATGTAGTGTGCAAGAGGCAGCAAGGAAATGAATATCAAAGTACAGATCAGAGTAATCTTGACTACAGAGAGAAAAAATGGACATGACAAGAAGACAACAGCTCAAACAGAGGGAGGGAACTATGTAAAAATCAAAGCAGTAATGAATTTCACTGGATACAATCAACCCTTGTTATCAGTAGATGAATTGAAATCTCTGTTTTTCTTTAGGAATAAGATGAGAAAATGAAAATGACAAGAGACAAATGAAACTTAGGTAGTATAGGGAAAAAGAACTACCCTGCAGTTTCTTGTGATGAATTCCATTTTATTTCAATGAATTTATTCATGTGTTTTCAGTGAATTGTTTAATTTCCTAAAATTCTATACATTTACTGTGCTACCAAACTCCACAAATAATATTTATAATAATTATTTCCCCTAGTGTACAGAATCATTTCAAAGATATTATTTTAGTTATTTCTTAAACTAACTGAAGTAGTTAAGTCAGGCACATGTTATTATCAGCAGACCTGCAATGTATTTAAAAAGGTAAGTTAGAAAGATCTAAATAAAGAACAAAAAACCTAGCTCTTCTTACTACATATGTTGTGTTGCTGTCATGACTACATTCTGATATGATATTATCACAGAATTGATATTAGTCTAGGTAACTGAGCAGACACAAAATAAATCTTATTTAGATTTGCATGTTTAGTAAGAGAACAATGATTATCATACTAAAACTGGTATCTTCTGACAGTTGGTGATGTCCTGTGAGGCAGTTCAAAAGAAAAGACAATCCTGTGTGTTTAATAAACATATATTTGGCTTTAGAACAGTTCTAGAATTATGTTATTATTTGTAAGACAAACAAAAATTAAAAGATGATATAACATGTCAAACATCATTTCTGTAAATACAGAATTAAAAGATTTTGGCTCTTCAGCAAAATGAAAAAGAAAAATGAAGTTGGTGAGAGCACAGTTCTAGCAAAATGGCAAGAGATTCAGAAATAAATTTTGAACATACCAGCAGATTAAAAGGCAAAACAATTTCTATATAAACAAGAAATATATTTTTAGGAATGACTCTGTGAGATTAAAAAAAAGTCCTACCATGGCTTTTATTACAGATGATCTATTACTTTTTCAATATATTCCATATGTAAATCACTGCTATATTTGTTATTGAGCTTTAAAATGGTAAAAAACAAATAATGATACCAGGTTATATTCTTATCCTTCTAATTAATTTTCAATTTTCCCTTATAAGAGTAAGGAGAATGGAGAAAAATGATGCAATATAATGGAACTTCTATAAATTAACTGTATTTTTTGTACCCTTATTTTGCATATATATATATATATATATATATATATATATATATATATTTTTTTTTTTTTGCTATTTTAACAATTTTTAAACATAAATTTTGTTTACCTTAATTACATTCACTACTTTGTGCAACCATCACCACTATCTATTTCCAAAATTTTTTATTACTTTAACAAAAACTCTGGAGCATATGAACAATAAAAAATAGAAAAAAATAGAGAACACTTCACAAATGTACATGTTATTCTTGCACAGAGACCATGCTAAGCTTCTTTGCATCATTGCATTTTTTGTGTATGGGCTGCTGAAGCAAACATTGGAGTGTTTTTCTCTCAAAGTAATTCCCATTTAGAGCTTCAGGAAATCTACCAAATGGAATGATGGCATTCCTTTGAATTAATACTAGGAAGAATTTGTATTTTGTGTTTGAGCCCTGCCTCCTGTCTCCTTGATGGTCAACCTCACAAAGCTGTTTCTTTCCTCAGAAAGCCAGTACCATAATACTGGCTTCTATTCCAGTCAGACAGCATGAGCCCTTGATCTGTAACAACAGTAACAAATTTACTGAATACAAATTAATATGCATTAGTTAGGTGCATTTTGTTTTTTGACCACAGAGAGAGAGAGAGAGAGAGAGAGAGAGAGAGAGAGAGAGAGAGAGAGATCTTCATCATTGGCTTATGAAAAAACTGTTTTTAATTTAATGATTTTTTTACTTTTTTCTACACAAACCATTCAGTTTCTTCCATTCTCTTTCATTACAATAGGAAACCATAATTGTAATATACATATATATTATAAATATATGTATAATTTATTTATATATATAAGTATATATAATTTTTATGTTCCTAAAGTATTGTTTGAATATTTTTATGTCTCATTTTGCTTCATTTTTCACTCAGCATTAGTTTCTTAAAGTTGATATATGTTGATATATGTATGTGGAATATATGTGATATAATTTATCCACTTTTCAAGTGATGGGTATCTAAGCTGCTTTTGCTGTTGAAAAATATATATACACACGTGTGTGTGTGTGAGTATAAAAAAAACTGACATATACACATATATGTATATATATATACATATAATAAACTTCTCTATATATTAAATATATATAGTTAAAAATTTTTAAAAATGCTAAAACTATATTTGAGGAAATTTGCTTAAAAGCTACACAGAAAGATAAAAATGGAAAATATAAGTAATGTGATTCATAGGTCCAAAAACCTAATAGGAGGCTCTAGAAAAGAAAACAGAAAATATTGGGAAGAAAAAATGTTAAAGAAATAATAGAAAAAAGGTTTAGAGATGAAAACCACATATTTATATTTAAAGGTTATACTGAATGATTAAAATGTAAAAAAAAAAAAAAACCCAACCCAGGAAGAGCTCTTGAAATTTTAAATATTAAGAAAAAAGAAATCTTATGGGAAAAGAATCTTAAAAAGAGTGGATATATGTATATATATAACTGATTCACTTTGCTGTACAGAAGAAACTAAAACAACATTGTAAATCAATGATACTCCAATAAAATTTTTTTAAAAAAATGAATAAAGAGATCTTAAAAGTTCATTGAATGTTGTAAAAACAAAGTCATTTGCAAAAGAAAAGAAGTGGATTTAAATCAGACTTTCTTTTGGTAAAGGCAGTTTCCTTGTGCATGTAGTCTTTTGGCCCCCAGTGGGCCACTTAAGACTGGGCCTTGTGCTTGCAACACTTTCTTATCAAGAGATAAAGAACTCACACCGCCTGGGCTGAGTTTATGACTTCAGGTGGGAATATTTTACCCTGTTTCAGGCTAAAGGAATACTCTTTTGTCTTTGCTTGAAGAGTGTACTATGGATGGCCCCTGACCAACCCCACTGTTATATCTCTTCTCAGCAGGGAGAGCTCATGTAGACAAATTGCCCTGTGTTGGCCTCCAAGAGAGGCTGTGAATGAATACATTCATTTATTTTTCTTATCAGGGCCCTGCTTTTCAGTCTTATCCTCTGCCCATACTCATCCCCTGGAAAACCACCTTTCCTTAAAACCAATCTTATATCTATTAAGCTATTTTCAAGTGACCAGGTGTAACACCTCCAACCCCCTAGAATCCTGAGCAACATTAAACTTCTCTCCACTCCATTTTAGCAATATAGTCACCAAGACACTTGCAAGGATCTTAACTTGTTCCATTTGTGAAATTTGAATTGTGGAACTGTACTTTCTGACTAAACCCCCATATCGGTGGCATCACCCTACTTCACAGTATACTGGAAATTGAATGGGCTTTGAAGTTTAAATATGAGTTTTACTCTCACTGAGTGAGTTTCTGAATAAAATTTAAACTTTGAGCATCATTTTTCTCTTATTTAAAATGAAAAAATAATGCTGTTAATCCCACAGAGGTTTTTTCAAATATATGTTTAAATATATCTTTGATTATAGTATATTAATTTTCATTATTGCAGAAAGCAGTTGATTAGATGTTTCTGTACTTTGAAAAAAGAGTCAACAAGATGGAAATACTACTTTTGGCTCTACACACCAGGTATATCTATATATTAAGTCATATTTATGTCCTTCATTTCTATCGCAGAGAAAGAGAAGAATTCTCCCATTTTATATCTCATTAAATGTTTTTTTAATTTCTTTTTGCTTATAAGGGACTAGAGTCAAGATAATCATTTCTTTCTTTTGCGTTTTTATTCCCTCACCAGTTTGTGAGATAAGGAGAAGAATAAGGTTAATAATCAATTAGAATCAAGGAGGGTGTGAATGGAAGATTTTCAATCCTTGTGGACAAAAAGGACCCATGTGATAGATAATTATTGTGACCCTACAGAGGTAGTTATGTTTTGACATTTTCTTACATCTGATTTTTAAAAAGGTAAATAACTTGTCGACACAAAAAACAGCTAGCAATTTTTTTCTGAGGCTAATTTCATAATTATTAAAATTATTATTTGAAGAAAGAAGTTAATAAAACCATGCATGTAACAATTGAAGTTTTTGTCACCAAAATGCGAGTAACTTTATGTGCCATTTTACCTTAATTGTCAGAAGAGAAGGAGAACACAGAAAATAAATTAGTGGCTTTATATTTTGGGAGGAAGTCAAGTAGCTTCATTACAAGATGACCATAAGAAATTTTACATGATCAATATGGAAAGTGAATGTGAAATTTGGTAACAAATTTGCATTGCTTGCATCTTTAAAGTTTTTAATAATGTAATTAATGCCAACATCAATCCATAGATTAATCTAAAATACTTATTTTTTGGTAAATATTAGTAATTATTTTTACTCCATTTAAAAAATGAGCTCATTCTCAAGACTGTTGGACTTTGCAATATAGCTTTAAACAAAGCAACAGATGATTTCTGGTGCTTTAGCTGGAAATTTGTCTCTAAATGTGTCCTCCACTTCTACAACACACAATTTTCCAATATGTTCTTCAGCTACTAAAGCTGAATATAGAAAGACAACAGATTTTCATTTTATATTGTCACATTTGATTCAAGTCTTAACTGAAACTGAAATACACATCAATAATTATTGTTTTTCCTATTTAAAAGTAAGCAGAATTCAAAAGACTTTTTCTTTCTTCTGTCTTTCTTTTTTTTTTCTTTGTATTAAAAGTTTCAGTGTTTTCTCGGACAATGTTTGTGTGCCACCAGTGCAGCACTTTGTTTTATTGGCAAGAAACAGGTAACATTACCTGGAATACGTAGAACAAAGGATTGGTGAAAGTGCCTAATAAAATAAGTTTAACCAATATTTGCAAAGACATCCAAAATGATTTAGAATCCTTGTCTTGCATTAATAGTTCAGACAAACCAAGCGCAAATCAGAAACAATCAAATCGGTATACTGGGGAATATAGGGATAGTTGCTGCAACCACAAGTATGTGTAAAATATGTATTTTTTGGTGTTATAAGCCTTTATAAGCCTCAATTAAAATTATTTTTAAAGAGTTACTTAAGATTGTCCTGTTTCACATAATTTAAAATTGTTGAAAATTTATCATATGCTGAATATCACATGAGGCTCTTGATAAACATTATTATTCTAATTTATTTGAAATTAAGCATGATTTCTATAGTAACATACATGAATTTAATTAGGAATTGAATAATGATTATGTTATGTCACTAGTAGATTAAGATTTATTTTACTGCAATTCTGAGGAAAATAATAAATAAAGGTCAATCAACCATTGATGAGATAAAACTTTATGCCATATAAAACCCAGCCTACATGCAGCTCTCCAGAATGAATGAAATAGGTTGATGGCTGAGTGAAACAGTAAGCAAGGCAGATTCACAATTTAGTAAAGATGCCTTTCTTCCCAGAACACAAGAATCTGAACCTAGGAACCTCACAGCCACCCACATTGGAAAGCAATATTTCTACTGAAATAGAATGAAGAAAAAAATAGTCTTCTTAATGTAGCACTTTTATATAATTTGAGTTAACTGGTTGATTAAATATTTTTACTTTATACTAGCATTTTGTTCTTTTATTTTTTACTATAGACAGAAATACAGTTGGAGAATTTTTGTTTCAAAGTCAATAGAGATGCTTGTTATATTAGCTTCTAGTTTTACTCTAGATTAATAAATATGCCATCGTTCATTATATTTAATTCATTATCATATGTGTGTGTTTGTATAAGCATCAAAATTATTTACCTATAGATATTAGGATTGGAGAAAGTAGTGGTCTTTCCTGTTTTAAGAAAATTCTGGAAGTTCTAATAGTCTCTTTTCAATATGTTTCTGTAGAGAAAATTTGATAAGCTAGTTCTTTATGTAATATACACAATGTTTGCTTAATTTATAGTCACTTCATTTTAAATAAAGACTATTTAGGTTCTCAGTCTCAGTCAATGTTAGGCTATGAAACCCTGATTGTTAGCTTGGCTCAGTGTCCATGGAAACAAATCCCAGATTCCACAATAGCAACAGGATTTAGATGGCACTTTTCCCACAGTGTATCACTTTGGACTAAATAATATTCTGTAACATAACAGAAAAAAGCTAAAGTACCAAACCACTTAAATCCATGTTTAAAAGGATAGAATTCAATTTATGCTGAAAATATAACAGTAACTCATTTCCAAATGACATAAAGAAAGCAGCAGGCATCAGATAAATTTATTGCTATTTGTGTGAATTGTCCAGGAAAAAAAGAGAATTATCCAGTTGAGCATACTGAGACTTATTATCACATACAAATCATAAAACTCAATACAGAAAAGCGGTCAGGATCATATGTCCCCCCAAAAAAAATCTGAAAGGAAGCAAGATGTTTGCCTTCTGTCCAGACCAGTTGAATTTTAAGGGCCTCTTTATTAATTGTTCTTTGTTCTTACACTCACATGAATGCACACACATGTACAGACAATCACTTGCCAATCAAGTCAGATTAAATATGTTAAAATATGACATATTAAAGCTGTCATATTATAATTTCCCTTGTCACAATCTTTCAAGGATCTCTTTTATTAGGTAAAAAAAAAAAAAAAGCTATGTCACTAGAAGTCTTCAAAGTTCAGACTCACTTTTATTTTGTTTTATTTTTCATAATTATTGACTATTTATGTGTATGGATCAATAACTTTCTTGAAAGTCTATGTAAAGACAAGCTTAAAATTCAGATACAGTTAACATTGATTGAGTACCAATCATGTCCTGTGGTAGATATTTTAACATATCACCAACTCTCATAACAATCCTACAAAATCAGAATGATGGTTCAGCCATTGAAATCCTAGAAGACAGGAAAAGAAACTAGTCCTTATATCTCCTAAGTTAGATTTTTTTTTTTTTTTTGCCATTTAAAGTCCTTTTGCTTTTTGCTTTCAACCCTGGATTAGATTATTTCATTATTCATAAGAAATCTAACAAAATTTATTCTTAGAAAAAAAATAGAAGAAAATGTCATTTAAATTAGGACAGTGTTCTAGTCTTAAAAGGTTAATGTTTTATGTGAGGTAGTTTTGATTTTGTAGAAATTAAGAATATTACATTATATTTGCTATTTTGTGATTGATGAGTCTGTGGATTGTTTAATATTTCCTATAAACTACTTGACTCAGTTTTATCATTTTCTGCAGTTAGCAGAAAAATGTGTCATATGTACCTAAGGCAAAATTCATTTTTTTTAATCTCTTCAGGTAAAATAATATTTCAGCCTTAATGAGTAACTATTTGAAATACTAATTTATGTGTAAATATAAGCACTCTAATAATGATCTTAAGTAATTACTTAAAGAAGAAATATAAGAAAATATAGAAATGATGAATAAGCATATGGAAAGATCCTCCACATCATACGTCATTAGGGAAATGAAAATTAAAACAATAATAAGATTCCAATATACAACTATTAGAATGGCCAAAATCCAGAACATGGACAATACCAAATGCTGGTGAGGAGATGGAGCAACAGGGACTCTCATTTATTGCTGGTGGGAATGCAAAATGGTACACCCACTTTGGAACCCAACAATCGCATTCCTTGGTATTTACCCAAAGAGTTAGAAACTTATGTTCACATAAAAATCTGCACATGGATGTTCATAGCCATTTATTCATGGTTTCCAAAACTTGGGAGAAACCAAGATGTCCTTCAGTAATGGATACATAAAGTGGTACATCCAGACAATGGAACATTATTCAGCACTCAAAAGAAATGAGCTATGAAGCCAGGAAAAGACATGGAGGAAAATTAAATTATTATTACTAAGTGAAAGAAACCAAACTGGAAAGGCTCAATATTTTATGATTCCAACTATATGACATTCTGGAAAAAGTATAACTACAGAGGAAATTTTTTTTAAAAAACAATGGCTGTGGGGAGATGGGGAGAGATAGATGAATAGAGTACAGAGGATATTTTAGGGCAGTGAAAATATTTTGTGTGATATTTTAATAAAGACTTGTCCAAACTTATAGAAGGTACAACACCAAGAGGGAATCCTAGTTTAAACTATGGATTTGGGATGCTTATGATGTGTCAAGGTAGGTTCATCCTTCATAAGAAATGTACCATTCTGATGAGGGATATTGATAATGGGGGAGACTATGCAGGTGTGGGGGCAGTGGGTGCATGGGAAATCTCTTAACTTCCTCTCAATTTTACTGTAAATCTAAAACTGCTCTATAAAATAGTCTTGAAATTTAAAAAAGAATTATTTTTATCTTTCAATAAAACAAACATTTCTTCCTGACTTTACCAGCTAAATAAATTAACAACTTAACACTTGCCTTCTCTGGAAGATCTACCTGCTAGAACATCATTGAGCATAGAATTACCATTCACCTTATTTAGGATGCATTCTGAAGTGGATTTACCAGAGTCCAAATTGTTCTGAAAAAGTAAATAAGATAAAAAGAAAAAAAAAAAGGTGGAGACAGCCTTGTGTATTTTAATGTTTTAGTCCTCAGATGAATCATATTTAAGTTGTCAGATACTCCTTATTCAGTAGTTGAACAGACATATTATAGAAAATAGGAAAGTCTATGGAGAATGGAGGAGTAAAAGTTGGAAATTTTATTTTCCGAAGCCAAGAATGAGACACAGTTTTGCATTTATTAAATATTCATGTTCTTTCCTAGAAACATAAATAGAAAGCTCCTCTCCAATATTCAACATACTCTCACACTGTTATTTATCCTAATTTTATAATAAAAGCACAAACCTCTAACTTGCATAGCCATTATAATTACCTCTAAATAAAAATGCATATTTTGCCCATTATTACTTCCTGCACTCTCACTGGAATTCCCTTAAATACCCCCCACTAACTTAAAGTATGTCCAAAACTGACACCTTGCATTCTTTTACATTTTTCCCAATCCCAGTCCCTTAGACAATACCTGACATTTGGTGTTTGTGGTCTTAGATAATCTATTGTATAATCTATTGTATAATTTATAGTACCCAGGTTTTGTTTAATAAATATTTTAAATCTAAGCTATTATTAAAATATGGGACACTTTGATTGACATTGCCTATTCATTTAAAATATGATAGCATCTTCTTTGAGAGATTGTATTTCTTTTAGAATTGACACATTTTCCAAGTAACTTTTTTTGCATGTTGTCAATTACAGGCTTCTTTGATTATAACATTAATCTAGCATAATTAATAGAACAGCTTGATTTCTACTTCCTATACCATCTTTGACTTGGCTACCCCAGGTGATCCTAAAATTTTGCATTACCTATAAAGTTCTAGTATTGTATTAAAATGCCATGCCTGGAGACAAAGTTACCAGAAGGAGTTTTCAAGTCTGTTTTCTACAGATTGTTAGCTGAAGTCAATTGACACAGATCTCTCATTTCTTTGGTTTTGAAATGTGTCATTATGAGTGATTTTTCTATTTGCTCTTTTGTACCTGCTTTGTGGAACTCAGCACTGCTTATTGACATACTTTCCTTGGGTAAATTCTACACTTCAAGCAGATCTCTTGTCACTGACTAGGTTCATGATTTAGCCTCAATGCACTTTTTTTAAGTATATGAAGCATTTTAGAAGTCTTAATGTTCAAGGTTAATACAAATGTTTAGGTCATTTAAGATATAAAGCTGAGAAAGATGCCAACATAAGGATTTCAGAAAAAAATACATCTGGTATTCAAACTTCATGCAGTACTGTATTTCATAGTGAATTTAATTTTAGCAACATTTTACCCAAAATAATAAGCAAAGATAAATCTCAGCCTGAATAATTAAATGAAATATCAGACTATATTTATGCATGAATGTATAATCAAGCGATCTTAAAAGGATATAGAGGTGAATAGCCCATTGTATAGATGTTATAGGCTTCTTTTTTTGTTAATTTCTATATAGTTCACTCAGAAGTGAAAACGGGCTGGGGTCAGTAAGATGCAGCTTTATAATAGTCACATACCTTAAGTGTGGCATCTGAACTTATTTTGTGTGTGTGTGTGTGAGCTTGAAGCAATTACAATAAATATCAAAGAAACTTAGATACAATTTGTAATATCTTGCCCCAAAGTTTGTACTAAACAGCAGTTTTTGATGTTACTGTGTTACATTCATTTGCATAAATATTATTTTGCTAGACAAAAGGAAAAAAGTTTCAATAAAGATTAAAGGAGAATATGCTCACCCTCATATGGTTTGTGTATGAAAGAAAAACTAACAAACCTCACCATCTCTGTATTCATTATGATACTAAGCTGGATTATCATACCAATAATTAATAAAATATTGTGTCTGGGAGTATAAGATTGGGGACTGGGTAACAGTGGGAAAAAACTATTTAATGAGAAGAAAAGTTCTGTCTTATGAGAAATGGAAAGCTATACATGACTTTTATTTATTAAAGGTATATAATAAAATTTTTGCTTCATTAACATTTCACTGAAAAAAAACTGAACAAATGAATTAAAGTAAAATATATATATAATTACACAATAGTGCCTAGAATTTCTAATATAGTAAAGTGACTTTTTTTTAAAGTTTCTGTAATATAAATGTTGCCCTTCCCCTCTGGGAAGGAAATCTCATGCCGCATTAATACATTCTTGGAGAACAAGGTTTTAGTATTAGCAATATACCATTCTAACATTTTTTAAAGATTAGTAGAAAGATTTGGAAAAAGGGTTATGCACCAACTCCAGAATTGCTATTATGAAGAAGAAACCTTTAATACAATTCTTTGGTGTGTATGCCACTAGAAAAAAAAAAGTTTACATAACCATGCTTTTATTTCTTAATTTGAATTTGTAAATTAGTTTTTCAGGTCCTCCGATTTTGACATCTTACACTTCATAATGATTCTAGTAAAGGTTGAAAAGACGTTATCTATACTTTCACCAAATATGTGATACTGTGATTCTTATTTTTTTATTTAATGTAGGAGAGCTCTATGAGACTATATATAAATCATTTCAATTATTTGAGAAATGGAAGTTTTAAAACTAAAATGTATCCTCACCTCTGGGATGTGAAGAGGTCATTTTAAGGTAGTTTTATGCCAAACAAATTGACTATATGAGGGTAATCAGGCCTATGGTTTTCAGAATTAAAGGCAAGAATGCCAGATACATCCTGTTGATTATTTGAAAGGAAGATTTGAGTTTTAGCCATAAACATTTTTTAATTATGTGACAATATATAGCCTCTTAATTTTTATTGGTGTACAATATACTTTTACATAATAACTAAATTGATTACTGAAGAAACAAAATCATTAAGCATCAAATATATTTATAATTTCCTCACTTGTATATATATTGTCATCAGTATCATAATCACCTTTACATCATCATCCTTTCTCAGAGATATTTCTTTCTGGTGTATGTGTGCATGTGTGTATATTGGGTGTCTGTGTGTTAAAACAGGAAAATACTAATTACATAGGTAAATAGGTATATAAATGTGTATATAATATAATGTGTGTATATATAGAATTGTACATTTGTATACATCGATATGGCATATATATGTGTGGGTACATATGTATGTGCATATATGTATCTTAATATGTATGTGTATTTACTTAATTAAGAATACAGCACACAGATTTGTCATGTTCCACAAATGATAGATTTGTAGAAAATATGTGAAATACTGGAAACCTAAAAAAGTAATTACCTGTAGAATATAGAGTTCATATAAATCATTTAGAGGAAAATTGAATAAGTGTATGAAAAGATGTTCCAAATTGTTAATAATCAAACACATATTCAAATCTCAATTTAATAAAACTACTCATTACTTCCTAGATTTAAAAATGTGTCAAAAAAGAGTAAGAACTGATGAATAGATAGAACAATTAAAACTTTTATACACTACTGGTACATCAATTTCTATTTCCACTTTAAGACAAAGTTAGAAATACCCAGTAAAGTGAAGAGGTTCACATCCTTTAACACAGTAATTCGGTTCTTACTTATATACTTAAGAGGTACTTATATATATGCACAAGCAACACATACAAAAATAATTTTTGTACTTGCAAATGCTGAAAATAACCCCAATATTTACCATCTGGATAATGGATTTATAAATATCTATATATTTGAATAAAATAATGCTATACAGAAGTGAAAATTAACAGAAGCTATATATACTTGGATAAATATTACAAAGATAATGATTAGAAAATTATGCATTGTAAAGGTGAGTTATAAAATACCATAGAGATGACTTTTAAAACTTTTGAAATTAATAAATTTTCAATATAAACACACATAATAAAATGATAAACTATAGGTGTTATGAGATCTTATTTCAAGATGATGTTTTCTTCTGTGTGGGAGAGAAGGAGGGAATGTGATTATGGAATGATACACAAGAAAATAAAACTTGTGTATCAACTCACCCTAGTGGGTTTTGGTTATGGAAACATTCATTATATTATTTCCTTTTTACTCTGGTATATCAAAAATATGTATTTTAATAAAAAAGGAGATAGTGGGAGAACCTTCTACATTAAAGGTACAAAGCAGCCAACCTTATGATGAATAAAATATAAAAAAGTTGTGGAGAACAAATTTGACATTTTTCACAATACACTTGTTATAGGAAAAAAAAAAGATGAAGAAAAGAGCAAAAGAAAATGTGAAAGAAATAAAAAGCAAAAATGAGAATACAAATAAAGAGTATATATAGGTAAATATATATTTATATACAATATATAATAAATACTATTGTTCTGAATAAATTTAAACAGAAAAAATGTCTTTAAAAACAATACCAGGAGTATAGAAACTAAAATGTATATAGTGGTATCATTGGTATCAATAGATTTTTTAGGAGTGTGGTTTTTGGCCCCAAATTTGCAATTCCACATTACAACTCATCTAATGCAAGCAATACAAAGTCATTTTGAGATTCCAAAATTTAGGAAGTATGTTTAATGATACCCTTTCTTGGATGACTATAAGAAAAAAGATTAAATGAGTAAACACGCACACATACAGGTGTACACTCGATAATCAGAAATTTATTGTATAATCCTTTTTAGACATTTTAGTACCTTACTTGGATTGACTGGTTAGTAATTTTTAAAGAGTTTTGTGAATTATATACATAATTGGAAAGTGGATTAGAGCTAGAACTTTCAGGCATGGGCAGATAGACTGAAGGAGACTTGGTGAAATGAAAAGCACTAGTATTTACAGAAAAGATGGAGAAGGTAGCTTGAAAGGACATCATGAGGGATCCTGTGATCTAGGCTAAGAGGTTTGGACTGTATGCAACGAGGAACTAAAAGCTGTCCATCAGTGGTTCTGGAAGAGAAACATACACACTGGGGAAAATCATATTTTCAAGAAATTACCTAATCCTAGTATTTATCCTCAATGTGTAAGTTAGATATATGTGTAAATATTATTTTATTCCACCAAATGTTTTGAGGTTGTGAAAATAACTGTGGAAAAATATGACAGAAATTTGTTTAAAAATAAGAGTCATCACTGAGGAAACATCTAAGAGAGAGAAAACATCACAGGGATAAAAGGGCACGAAGCTACTTTGGGATCTAGGTTAAGGGAGAGATTCCAGTGGAAGGATGTCAAAGTGACTTCTAGGTATGATTACATAGGATATTTGATATCCTTATACTTAAGGTAGAAGTAAAAATTCTATTTAATATAACTATTGATTGAATGAGATCTAGGTTGGAATTACAAGGAAAGTTTGGGGCTCTTACTAGAACTTTGTTTCATTTGCTTACGAATCATGATTCCTGCAAAAGAACCACTTAAAATGATCAAGGAAACTCACAGTAAAGGAAAATAGTAAATGAAGTCACAGTATTTGAAATATGGGCATGTGGCTAATTCTCAAATTAAATGATTACAAGGAGGCCGCATTTCTAAGATTCTAGAGAAAAAATATTATTCAAGAAAGCCATAAATTTCTGTAATGACTTCTACTATATCTCAATAAGAGGCCACAATAGTACTTGTTATTTCTGGCATCAAATTAAGTGGATACTTAATTTAATTAATCAAGTTTTTCATCCACAAATATGATTTTATGGTAGGGAATATGGGTTCTTAAAGATCCTTGCAATATTTCATTGAGCATTCCTATTTAATACAAATATCTGCAAAGGAAGTATGTTAATGAGCTTCCTTAAGTTACTATAAATAGATGAATCAAAGAGGTTTATTCATCTGTTGTACTTACTTTATGAAGAAATATTTTAGAGCTAAAGCCAATTAAATTTTCAGTAGCTTATCACAGAAATTATATGAAGCAGCAGGCCAGTCTGTAATGACTTTGCTAAGGGAGTGCTTAGAATATTTTCAGCAGAGTTCTATTACCTGGATTATACTATCACTGTGTTAAACCATGGATCAAGGCAATGCATTTTTTTTTAATTTGGGTACTTAATTGTTCATTAATTTAATTATATTAATATTTTAATTTTCATTCTATTAATTTATGACATACTAATTTCAAGAATGCATTTTGTTCAGAAAATGCTCAGTGATACAGCAGGGATACTTGATAATTTCTCCTTAAAAAAGCAAAAAGAGACTAAGGATCAGCCTTTTCTAAGCAGATGTTGCTTGCTCCAATCTATTTCTCAGCCACAATCATGTTTACTGTTAACAATCAAGTTACTGCTTTTATTTATTTATAGCTATAGTTAGCATAAGATAAAACACTATATGTAATTTCTTCATAAATCAAACTGTCAGAAAACAAATGTGCCCCCTGTAAACATTTGCTAAGCTGATGAAGAGCATCATCTATTGGTTACGCTGGGATGTGGTGTAGTTTGGGGGATAGCTATTTCTTCATAGGCTTTGCTCTGAGTGCTGAGGAAAAATGGAACCATTATAGAAAAGTGTGACATCCATATATCTAGACCATTGTTTCTTAAAGTGAAGAAATAGAGGACTAGTGAAAATCCCTGGTTAGCATGACACATATTCCCACATAATAGTGCATAGACATGATTTGAGTTACCTCTATTTGTTTTCCTGGCACTGTTTTTGAATTTCTCATAGGCCTATCATTATGCACACATTGCTAGGAAAAAATCTATTAATCCAGTGCATCAATACAAGAAAACAAATAAGTTACTGTCACGTTTCCCTTTATAATGTCACATAAGCCTGTCTTGTAATGGGTAATAATTTACAGAAAAAGAGTTTCAATAGAAATGATCTGTGATGCTATGGATACACTTATCTATGTTCATGTGTTAAAGCAAAACACATTAATATGTGTATTATTTCAAATTTCTAAAACAAGGGAGGCTACATGCTATCAAACCCAATAACTTCTTGTACTTCACTCTTTCTTTTTTTTTTACTGTGGTAAAAACACTAAAAATAAGATCTATCCTCTTAAATTTTTAAGTGTACAATAGAGTATAGTCAACTCTAGGCACTATATTTATTGTACAGCAGTTCTCTAGAATGTATATCTCTTACATAACTGAAACTTTAGAACATACCTGTAGAAAAACTCACCTCCCCACCCCCCCACCCCCTCGCTACTGGAAACCACCATTCTACTCTCTGCTTCTATGAGTTTGACTACTTTAGATATCTCATCTCATATAAGTGGAATCACACAGTATTTGTTCTTCTGTGACTGACTTACTTCACTTAATATATGTTCTCCAGGTTCACCCATTTTGTTTCATTTGACAGGATTTTCTTGTTTCTTAAGGCTGAATAATATTCCATTGTAGGTCTATACCACATTTTCTTTATCCATTTATCTGTCAGTAGACATTTAGGTTGTTTCCATTATTTTTGACTGTGCCAACAGGTATATGAAAAAGTGCTCAACATTGGTAATCATCAGGGAAATGCAAATCAAAATCACAGTGAGAGATCACCTCACACTTGCTAGTGTGGCTATCATCAAAAAAAAAAGGTAAATGTTGACAAGGATGTGGAGAAATTGGAAGACTTGTACACTGTTGGTGGTGCCAACTAAAAATTGTCACTTGCCATCTGCCTTTACAAGGATTAAATCACATGCTGCTGCAGCCGCTGACCTTCAACACCCCCTGAAAGGAGTTCAGTGTGGAGATCAGGAATGAGGCACTCTGTACTCTAGAAATGTCAATGCAATCCCTGGTCCATATTGATTTTAAGAGACTGTGACAGTATCAAGATTTTATTTCTCCTAGAAGTATAAAAAAAAAAAAAAAGAAGAAGAAGAAGCAGCTAGCATCATCTGTTGAGAGTGTCAGCGTCAGAGATGGGAGACAAAATCTGCTATGAATTTACTCCAGAAGTCGAAGTTTTATTGAATCCCTATGACTCACAGCATATGTCCAAAATAAGTGACAGACACAGATGTTCACCACTCCTCCTAAACCTTAAAGCCCATATCATTTTTTTTTTGAAGGAAAGACAACCCAATATCTTTCAATCTCATGCCCAAAGTGAGGTGAATCCACAAAGTATTTAGTCACCTCTGATTTTGCTACAGTCATTAATTTGTCACATAGTGTCATTTAAAAGAGGGACTAAGAATTGACTTTTGCCTGCTTTCTCAGTACTTTTTAGGTAATTGTGATAATAAACGTGTCATTATCAGTAGTATTTATGAAGTGCTCTGTTATACAATCATAAGGTTGCATATATCACATATCTGAATGTTGAAATACAGTAACTCACCAATGTACATTGATTGTGACAATGTTAAGCTACCTGAAGTCTGTGTTCTTGAAAAAGAGCAAAGGTTCAGGAATCCACCCTCACCACCCTTTTTTTTTTTTTCTCTCTCTGAGAAAAGGTTTAATTCAAAGAATCACCTTCCCATAGGACTAGATAAATTCATGTTTACCTATGACAAGACAAGACACAGACCACCCAAATTCTTTGCCTTCTAGGTGATTAGTTGAACTGTTGATACTCACTGACCAACCTCCGCAAAATACCTGCAAATTTGACTTGATCAAAGTTTAGTTAAGCTTTTTTCCTTCCCCTCAGGCTCGTCAACATCGACCAACCTTCAATCTGGTCAACAGTGGAATATGGAGCAACCCCTCCTCAAGGGCACTCTTGAAAATAGGCTGACCTCAGGGAAAGAACTTCCCTACTCAACTGTCAGACCATGTCCCTGGCCCTTCCCACTCCATAATGTCTGGTTCTCATTTATACCTCCCTAGAAAGGAAAATTCCTTTCTGCCTGACTCTTGAAACTTGTAGATCTTATGGTCAGAGCACTCTCCCTATTGGAAGTCCCCCTCCCTTACTGTGATAATATTTTAAATAAAGTCTCACCTTACCTAAGTCCAGATTTGGGATTTTGGGCAATCTCTTTCTCTCAGAATATCTTTATTGTAATTATTTCAATAAATAATTACAGACCTGCACATTTTTTCAAGGTAAAATTCAGAGAATCACATCAAGTCTGTCAAACTAGTTTCATACCATTTAACAACAACAATTTTTTTTGTTATCTTTATTTTAAAATATCAATTTACTCAGATATTGGTGGTTATGATATAAATTTGACATTTTTGAGACATAAAAAAGGCAATTTTTTGATTTGATAAATCTGTAAGCGCTCTTGAGGTTATCTAGTCAGAACAGCTATCATATAATTCTATATAAATAGAACATCTCCTACTTAAAAGCAAGAGTCAAATAAAAGCAAAATAAATAATGAATATGTATTTATAATCTCCCTTGATATAGATGGATAAATAATATATATGTACACATAATATATACCATGCATGAACCTAATATATACATACGTATTTGTAAGTATAATACTTATATACCATTCATATGTTGAAACCTTAAGCTCTAACATGACTTTATATTGAGATAAGGACCTTAAAGAGGTAATTAAGGCTAACTGAGATCATATGAGTAGGCCCTAATCCAATATGATTAATGTCTTCATAAGAAGAGGAAGAGACACCAGGGATAGGTGTGCACAGAGAAAAGGCCACATGAGGACACGACATGTTGAGAAAGCAGCCATCTGCAAACCAAGGGGAGAGGCCTCAAGAGAAATCAAATCTTCCTTCACCTTGATCTTGGACTTCCAGTTTCCAGAACTGTAGAAAATAAATGTTTGTTGTTTAAGCCACTCACTGTGAAGTATTTTGTTATGTAATGATATAATACCTCTCTTGAATCTTAACTTGAGGTAAACTCTCCTTCGACATCATTCATTTGTGAAAGAATTCATTTCTTTTTACAAGAAACTCTATCGAGGGTTGTATCAGAAATTTTGTTTTGATAGGAATGGGAGAAGCAGCATCCTTTGATACCATTCTCCTACTCTGCAGCACATTGCCAACATTCAAATACCAGTGTTACCATCATTTACTGGATGACCTTCAAAAAGTCACTTAATCTCACTGTGCCTCAGTTTTACAGATGTGAAATGGTGATAATAATAGTACCTAATGCAAAAGGTTATTATAAACATTTATAAGATGATTCCCATAAAGAACTTAGAACACACTGTTCCTGGCACTTAAAATTTCCTCACTGAATCTTAACTCTCCCTTCCTTCTTCCACCTTCTCCCTTTTTTTTCATTTTTGTTTCTGTTTCCCGCTCTCCTTCCAAGGATTTTTCATCATTAAATTCTCAGTTTAAGCAGATGTTCATTATGCTTTGAGAGGTAAAGTAAATGCTCTTTACTTTTATTTCCACACATTTCCAATAAGTTGTTTTCATAGAAATAAAAGCAGGTAGGAAATGTATTAATAATGTTCTCCCTAACATTGTATACCTTAAACTTACAAAATGTTATATGTCAATAACATCTCAATAAATCTGGAAGAAAAAAACTTAAAAAACTATTCCAGTCATCTATGAATCATCAAAAGCATATTGTTTTTGGTAAGGATTGAAAATATAATAATAATAATAATGTTCTCCCTAACCCATTGGTAACTGAGCCTGTGTTTTTTCTATGATATAAAACAAAAATAAGCAAAGATTCAGTATTGGCATTTGATGAACTTTTTATCTCCAGGAAATACTACCTCCTCAACAGCTTCAATGTAAGATGTTAGAACAATCTTTTCCCCAGAATCACATCCAAGAAGGTACACCAATATTATGAGTCATTTTTTACAGTCAGCCCAGCACTGTGGATTAATAGACAGGCTAAAGAAGATAAAGGTCATGTACTAAATTGCACCAGATGAAAACTACATGCACTCAAAAATCTTTCTTGGCAACACCTATCTGAAAGTTGTCACTGAATTTTGCTACTCAGCAGGATGCTGTCACAGAATTTATTAATAGACAAGAATCAGAGAAGTGGATCAAAAATCTCAGCATGTCCTTTGGAAGGCCAACATTCTGACATCCATGTTATATTAAACTCCAGACAAAGCTAAAGATTTACAGAAGGACGATGCCACTCGCTCTTACATGCATGAAACTCAGATTCACCATAGCAGCCTTATCCTCTAGGAATTTTCTCAGTATGCTATAGATAATCTTAAGTAGTAAGGCAGCATCAGCTGTAAAGACATCAGAAATTAGAGTTCAGCATTAGTGTTTCTAATTTTGCTGGACTGAAAAAATAAAAAAGAAGGAAAGAAATTGGAAGAAAAAATACATGCTGTGGTAAACTCTGAAAAGCAAAACGGAAGGAGTGTGTGTATAGCAGACATGCTGAAAAGCCTTGGGAAGTAATACATGTCTGTTGTTGACTGAAAATTTGGAGAGAAGCTGTTATTGTGGAGCGTGTGGAAATGGAGTGGTTCCCTTTTAGTAAAATATACAAAAAAAAGATAAACCGAACGAAACCAACTAAACTAAATACGTTTATAAGCACAGCTACAAGCCAAAATGCAATCAATGAGTGATGTCTGTTGTTAAACACATTATAGCTTTCAATCACATATAAGGTAGCTTCTGTTCAATTAAATTCAGAGAAAAATTACACAATAGAAATAGCATGTTTCAATACTAATATAAAACTAGACAGAAATACATATAATCGTAATTAAATTATAAAGCTGATAAAAAAGGTCTAGTTTTATACAACTAAGGAAAGTGTTTTATTTAGATATGCTTTTGCTTTTTACTATTACCAAGTAGCCAATATTGGTCAGTATATTTTTAACCATAAGTATGACAGCTAAAACTAATATCTGTCCTTATATTAAAAATAATCACATTCAAATATTATGAAGAAATTTGCAAGGTCCATTTTGTGAGTGATTTTTACTTAGCCAAAATTGAAAATAGTATTCTGTTTTTTGTTTGTTTGTTTTTTTTTTTTTGCTTTGATATTTGCAGTAATGTAAAGATTTTAAAGAAAACAAAATCTCAGCCAATTAAAACAAGTAAAACTCTACCTGTTCATAAAATAATGCTAATGAAATAATACATAAAACTATAACATACTGAAATGATTTTTTCCCTGTTCTCAATCAGAAATATAGTGAAGGTGTTGAGTCCCTCATCTATTTTGTATTTTTAGACTTTACATTTCTAGTATGATTTTATCATAAATTTATATTAAAATGTCCAAATTTGTATAAGCACACTTTCCAAATGATCAATACCTGCAGTCTAAATATCAAAGAATTTGAAACTAGAAAATGTTAATTGCCACCTAATTTTTGCTCTTTATTAGATTTTACTCTAGGGAAAAAAAAAAAAATTACCTTCTCTGGGTTTCTGTACTTCTGAGTACAGTTCCTATACTTCTAAGAAAGTATTGGGTTGGCCAAAAAGTTCGTTCAGGTTTTTCAATAAGGTGTTACAGAAAAGCCCAAAGGAACTTTTTGGTCAACCCAATATATAGCAGAAACTGATGGATGTGGTTGTTGTATTAAAAAAAAAAAAAAGAAAAGAAAAGAAAGAAAAAGCCAACACAAAGTTGGGGTTCAATAGATGTGAATTTCCTTCTTCTTGTTCTATTTCTTGATTTTTTTAAAAAAATGTTACTTTATGGCAAAGCAAAATTAAAATAACAACAGGAATGCAAAAACTAAAGATGTAAGTTTTCTACAATTCAATTTGATAATCAAATAAATGTTAACTTTTCACTTATATTTAGTTTTTATATAGTTGCAATGATATGGATAAATTTTTATATTTCATATCTTTACTTAGCATTATAGGGTGCATAATTCTTTATTTGGGGATAGTCCATTAGAAAAAAAAATTAAGTTTTGCTTCTTAAGAAACTGGGTAAGTATAATTTCAAACCTTACCCTATGTCCATATACTAGGTTTATTTTGTGGTTGTTGTTGTGTTGTTTGCTCTTGTATAGCTTTTTTAAAAAAATAAGTCTACTTTATACACCTTTCTATGTAATTAACATTATTGTTTGATTTAATCACTGGCCATGTATCACATCTATTCAGGTATATAAGTTATTTTCCCCAGATTTACTTCCATTATTAATCATTCAGAAATAATAAGCCAAAACTCTTTTCCCAATTCTTTGTGGGAAATTGTGAATTTCCCAATTCTTTGACCATTGTCTGTCTGCCTTCTAGGATGCAGAAATTATGATCTATGATTTGTGAATCTAAGACCTCAATTACCAGATTTATCATTATTTCTACATTGTAATTATGTTATAAACTATTATTACTGCAACTTTAATGATATGTCTTCACATTCATTTTTGCCTGCACAAACACATGTATGTCATTCCGATTCCTTGAGAAAAATATTTTAATACTGAAATTTAATATGAACTAAGACAAAATCTGCACTTTTAAAACACTAGTGCAGTGATTTATTAAAGGCTTCACCACTGTTATATGGATTGTTTTCCTTGGTGGTATATTTTATAACAAAAAGCTAATCAATGAATAATTAAAATACTATTTTAGATAGTTGTCAGCTACATAACAAAGTAGATACACGCAAGTACAATTAATTAATACCCTCCAGACTCTATTGTGCTTTATCAGGATTTCTTATTTGATACGACAAAAACTTAGAACTGCTTTGATTTCAAATAAAGAAAACCAACTTTCGCCAAAGGAGAAAGGGATGATGTATCATGGGAATATGGAGAAATCTCATAAAAACGAGGGGAATGTAAACTGACCACAGCAGGAACTAAAAAAAAAAAAAAAAAAATAAGATGCTTTTTCTCTCTTCCCTCTGCCTCTCTAGGCTTACCTTTTACATTGTTCAGTTACTGTCTTTGTTTAGTGAATTTGTCTTTTCACAGGAAGAAAACATGGTTGCCAATAACTATTAACATGTTACTTTTGTAATTACTTGTTGCTAGGCTCTGATTAGCCAGCAGTTCTTAGAGAATTATCGCTGAATGGCCAGCTAATGTCAGGCATGCTCACATGGTTTATGTTACAAACCTAGTTATGGAACCTTTTTTAAAAGGCAGGTCATTGAAAAGTTTATAGAGGCCGAGCCCAGAAAAGTAGAACTGGAACTATAATCTTATAGAAGTCCAGCACACTAATAGAGGAAAAGAATCCTTGATTGATTTGAACATATTACATTGTCATTTTCTTTGCAGGAACCCAACCTAGTAACTTTAACATAATTTTATAATTACTACAAATCATTCTTTTATTACTGAACCAAAAGATTCACCCAACCTACTGACAGTATAAGTAACAGGATGTCAAAAGGGATAAAATATTGACAATTTCATATGATGTAACTAATATATTGTCCAATATTACAATGTATACATTATCAGTTAATACATAATTATTAAAATAGCTAATATTGCCAGGAATAGAGAAATAATCTACTCATTCAATATCAATTATTTGTACACATACTATACGTCAGGCACTAATCTAGGAACTGTGGATGCATCATTGAACAGAACAGATAAAACTCTGATGCCGTTGTAGCAAAGTTTTAATATTTATTAATCTTATTTTGATCTAAACATTCTTACTTCTAATCTTACAAAAAATGTGGTTGTATTTTCACCTATTGATGTGCCTGTGCTCCTTTCTTAATCATTAAATACGTTGTCTGTTGCAGCAAAAGCATTCAAATTCTTAGGAAAAGTACATTTATACAACAGATGAACATAAGAATCAGTAGTCTTAAGAACTGTAGATTCTAGTCTTAAGTGTAGATTTTTTTCATGAGGCAAGAGATAAAAAATTAAGAGCCATGAGCTTCCACACCAAGACTGTTATTGAGTTACTCTAAAATTTTGAAAAAATTATGTATTATATAAATATGAGATCTTAAGCATTCATCTTGAAATGTCAATGCTGTTTAAAGCTTGTATTTTCAATGAAGCCTGTTCCTACTGATAACTTTTGAGGCTCTGTTTGGCAAAAGACAAATATAATGAGTTTTGTCAAATGAACAAAAAGGCAAAGGAAGAGTGACTTGGTCCTTTGCTTTAGCTGGGACTTGTGTCTTTTCCTGCCCTCAGACATTGGTTCTCCTGGGTCTCAGACCTCCGCGTTTGAACTAGGACCATGTCTTCCCTGTCCCCTTCTCAGGCTTTCATAGTCCTAGTGGATTAAACCATTGGCTTTCCTAGTTCCCCAGCTTGCAGATGGCAGACTGTGGGATTTAACCTCTATAATTGCTTGAACCAATTCCTATAATAAATCTTTTTATAAAGGCGATATATATATATACATCTCCAATTATTTATATTTCCCTGAAGAACTCTGACTAATATAAAGCTGTTCCATTCAACTACATCCTTATGGTTTTCTGCTTGCTGGCTCAATCAATTACTGGTAGAAGTGTGTTAAAATATCCAGCTCTAATGGTGGGTTTATGTTTCTTCCTGCAGTTCTGTCAGTTTTTACCTAATGTATTTTAACACATTAAGAATTGTTTTGGGGGGGCGAGGGCAAGATGGCGGAAGAGTAAGACGCGGAGATCACCTTCCTCCCCACAGATACAGTAGAAATACATCTACACGTGGAACTGCTCCTACAGAACACCCACTGAACGCTGGCAGAAGACGTCAGACCTCCCAAAAGGCAAGAAAATCCCCACGTACTTGGGTAGGGCAAAAGAAAAAAGAAATAACAGAGACAAAAGAATAGGGATGGGACCTGTACCAGTGGGAGGGAGCTGTGAAGGAGGAAAGGTTTCCACACACTAGGAAGCCCCTTCGCGGGCGGAGACTGCGGGTGGCAGAGGGGGGAAGCTTCAGAGCCACGGAGGAGAGCGCAGCCACAGGGGGGTGGAGGGCAAAGCGGAGAGATTCCCTCACAGAGGATCGGCGCTGAGCAGCACTCACCAGCCCGAGAGGCTTGTCTGCTCAGCTGCAGGCTCGGGCTTCGGTGCTAGCCGGGAGGGAGTCCGGGAAAAAAGACTGCAGCTGCCGAAGAGGCAAGAGACTTTTTCTTGCCTCTGTTTCGTGGCGCGTAACGAGAGGGGATTCAGAGCGCCGCCTAAACGAGCTCCAGAGACGGGCGCGAGCCGCGATTATCAGCGCGGATCCCACAGCAACAGGGACGCAGAGGGAAAAACGGAGAGATTCCCGCACAGAGGCTCGGCGCCGAGCAGCACTCACCAGCCCGAGAGGCTTGTCTGCTCACCCGCCGGGGCGGGCGGGGGCTGGGAGCTGAGGCTCAGGCTTCGGTCGGATCACAGGGAGAGGACTGGGGTTGGCTGCGTGAACACAGCCTGAAGGGGCTAGCGAACCACAGCTAGCCGGGAGGGAGCCCGAGAAAAAGTCTGCAGCTGCCGAAGAGGCAAGAGACTTTTCTTGCCTCTTGGTTTCGCGACGCGCAAGGAGAGGGGATTCAGAGCGCTGCTTAAACGAACTCCAGAGATGGGCGCGAGCCGCGGCTATCAGCGCGGACCCCAGAGACGGGCATGAGATGCTAAGGCTGCTGCTGCTGCCACCAAAAAGCCTGTGTGCGAGCACAGGTCACTCTCCACACCGCCCTTCCCGGGAGCCAGTGCAGCCCGCCAAGGCCAGGCTCCCGTGATCTAGGGACAATTTCCCCGGGAGAGCGCACGGCACGCCTCAGGCTGCTGCAACGTCATGGCGGCTTCTGCCGCCGCAGGCTCGCCCCGCCTCCTCCGTACCGCTCCCTCCCCCCGGCCTGACTGAGCCAGAGCCCCCGAATCAGCTGCTCCTTTAACCCCGTTCTGTCTGGGCGGGGAACAGACGCCCTCAGGCGACCTACGTGCAGAGGCGGGTCCAAATCCAAAGCTGAACCCCGGGAGCTGTAGGAACAAAGAAGAGAAAGGGAAATCTCTCCCAGCAGCCTCAGAAGCAGCGGATTAAATCTCCACAAACAACTTGATGTGCCTGCATCTGTTGAATACCTGAATAGACAACGAATCATCCCAAATTTAGGAGGTGGACTTTGGGAGCAGGATATATTAATTTTCCCCTTATCCTTTTTTTGTGAGTGTATATGTGTATGCTTCTGGGTGAGATTTTGTCTGTATAGCTTTGCTCTCACCGTTAGTCTTAGGTTTAGGTCCGTCCGTTTTTTTTTTTTACTTAAAAAATTTTTTTTCCCTGATAAATGTTTTCTTAATAATTTTTTCCTTATTTTCTATTTTTAAAAAATTAAAAAAAAAATTTTAATAAGTTTTTTCATATTTTTGATTTTAAAAAATTAAAAAATCTTTTTCTTAATCAATTTTTTCTTAATAATTTTTTTCTTATTTTTTATTATAAAAAATTAATAAATCTATTTTTAAAAATTAAAAAAATTTTTCTTAATAAATTTATTCTTAATAATATTTTTCTTATTTTTATTATAATAGCTTTATTTTATTTTATTTTGTCCTCTTTCTTTCTATTTTTTCTCCCTTTTATTCTGAGCCGTGTGGATGAAAGGCTCTTGGTGCTCCAGCCAGGCATCAGGGCTGTGCCTCTGAGATGGGAGAGCCAACTTCAGGACACTGGTCCACAAGAGACCTCCCAGCTCCACGTAATACCAAACGGCGAAAATCTCTCAGAGATCTCCATCTCAACATCAAGACCCAGCTTCACTCAATGACCAGCAAGCTACAGTGCTGGACACCCTATGCCAAACAACTAGCAAGACAGGAACACAGCCCCATCCATTAACAGAGAGGTTGCCTAAAATCATAATAAGGCCACAGACACCCCAAAATACACCACCAGACGTGGACGTGCCCACCAAAAAGACAAGATCCAGCCTCATCCACCAGAACACAGGCACTAGTCTTCTCCACCAGGAAGCCTACACAAACCACTGAACCAACCTTAGCCACTGGGGACAGATACCAAAAACAACGGGAACTACGAACCTGCAGCCTGTGAAAAGGAGACCCCAAACAAAGTAAGATAAGCAAAATGAGAAGATAAAAAAACACACAGTAGGTGAAGGAGCAGGGTCAAAACACACCAGACCTAACAAATGAAGAGGAAATAGGCAGTCTACCTGAAAAAGAATTCAGAATAATGATAGTAAAGATGATCCAAAATCTTGGAAATAGAATAGACAAAATGCAAGAAACATTTAACAAGGACGTAGAAGAACTAAAGAGGAACCAAGTAACGATGAAAAACACAATAAATGAAATTAAAAATACTCTGGACGGGATCAATAGCAGAATAACTGAGGCAGAAGAACGGATAGGTGACCTGGAAGATAAAATAGTGGAAATAACTACTGCAGAGGAGAATAAAGAAAAAAGAATGAAAAGAACTGAGGACAGTCTCAGAGACCTCTGGGACAACATTAAATGCACCAACATTCAAATCATAGGGGTCCCAGAAGAAGAAGAGAAAAAGAAAGGGACTGAGAAAATATTTGAAGAGATTATAGTTGAAAACTTCCCTAATATGGGAAAGTAAATTGTTAATCAAGTCCTGGAAGCACAGAGAGTCCCATACAGGATAAATCCAAGGAGAAACACACCAAGACACATATTCATCAAACTACCAAAAATTAAATATAAAGAAAACATATTAAAAGCAGCAAGGGAAAAATAACAAATAACACACAAGGGAATCCCCATAAGGTTAACAGCTGATCTTTCAGCAGAAACTCTGCAAGCCAGAAGGGAGTGGCAGGATATACTTAAAGTGATGAAGGAGAAAAACCTACAACCAAGGTTACTCTACCCAGCAAGGATCTCATTCAGATTTGATGGAGAAATTAAAACCTTTACAGACAAGCAAAAGCTGAGAGAGTTCAGCACCACCAAACCAGTTTTACAACAAATGCTAAAGGAACTTCTCTAGGCAAGAAACACAAGAGAAGGAAAACACCTACAATAACAAACCCAAAACATTTAAGAAAATGGTCATACGAACATACATATCGATAATTACCTTAAATGTAAATGGATTAAATGCTCCCACCAAAAGACACAGACTGGCTGAATGGATACAAAAACAAGACCCATATATATGCTGTCTACAAGAGACCCACTTCAGACCTAGAGACACATACAGACTGAAAGTGAGGGGATGGAAAAAGATATTCCATGCAAATGGAAATCAAAAGAAAGCTGGAGTAGCAATTCTCATATCAGACAAAATAGACTTTAAAATAAAGACTATTACAAGAGACAAAGAAGGACACTGTATAATGATCAAGGGATCGATCCAAGAGGAAGGTATAACAATTGTAAATATTTATGCACCCAACATAGGAGCACCTCAATACATAAGGCAAATACTAACAGCCATAAAAGGGGAAATCGACAGTAACACAATCATAGTAGTGGACTTTAACACCCCACTTTCACCAATGTACAGATCATCCAAAATGAAAATAAATAAGGAAACACAAGCTTTAAATGATACATTAAACAAGATGGACTTAATTGATATTTATAGGACATTCCACCCAAAAACAACAGAATACACATTTTTCTCAAGTGCTCATGGAACATTCTCCAGGATAGATCATATCTTGGGTCACAAATCAAGCCTTGGTAAATTTAAAAAAATTGAAATCATATCAAGTATCTTTTCCGACCACAACGCTATGAGACTAGATATCAATTACAGGAAAAGATCTGTAAAAAATACAAACACATGGAGGCTACACAATACACTACTTAATAACGAAGTGATCACTGAAGAAATCAAAGGAGAAATCAAAAAATACCTAGAAACAAATGACAATGGAGACACAACGACCCAAAACCTATGGGATGCAGCAAAAGCATTTCTAAGAGGGAAGTTTATAGCAATACAAGCCTACCTCAAGAAACAGGAAACATCCCGAATAAACAACCTAACCTTGCACCTGAAGCAATTAGAGATAGAAGAACAAAAGAACCCCAAAGCTAGCAGAAGGAAACAAATCATAAAGATCAGATCAGAAATAAATGAAAAAGAAATGAAGGAAACAATAGCAAAAATCAATGAAACTAAAAGCTGATTCTTTGAGAAGATAAACAAAATTGATAAACCATTAGCCAGACTCATCAAGAGAAAAAGGGAGAAGACTCAAATCAATAGAATTAGAAATGAAAAAGGAGATGTAACCACTGACACTGCAGAAATACAAACGATCATGAGAGATTACTACAAGCAACTCTATGCCAATAAAATGGACAAAATGGAAGAAATGGACAGATCCTTAGAAATGCACAACCTGCCGAGACTGAACCAGGTAGAAATAGAAAATATGAACAGACCAATCACAAGCACTGAAATTGAAACTGTGATTAAAAATCTTCCAACAAACAAAAGCCCAGGACCAGATGGCTTCACAGGCGAATTCTATCAAACATTTAGAGAAGAGCTAACACCTATCCTTCTCAAACTCTTCCAAAATATTGCAGAGGGAGGAACACTCCCCAACTCATTCTACGAGGCCACCATCACCCTGATACCAAAACCAGACAAAGATGTCACAAAGAAAGAAAACTACAGGCCAATATCACTGATGAACATAGATGCAAAAATCCTCAACAAAATACTAGCAAACAGAATCCAACAGCACATTAAAAGGATTATACACCATGATCAAGTGGGGTTTATTCGAGGAATGCAAGGATTCTTCAATATACGCAAATCAATCAATGTGATACATCATATTAACAAATTGAAGGAGAAAAACCATATGATCATCTCAATAGATGCAGAGAAAGCTTTTGACAAAATACAACACCCATTTATGATAAAAGCCCTGAAGAAAGTGGGCACAGAGGGAACTTTCCTCAACATAATAAAGGCCATATATGACAAAACCACAGCCAACATTGTCCTCAATGGTGAAAAACTGAAACCATTTCCACTAAGATCAGGAACAAGACAAGGTTGCCCACTCTCACCACTATTATTCAACATAGTTTTGGAAGTGTTAGCCACAGCAATCAGAGAAGAAAAAGAAATAAAAGGAATCCAAATCGGAAAAGAAGAAGTAAAGCTGTCACTGTTTGCAGATGACATGATACTATACATAGAGAATCCTAAAGATGCTACCAGAAAACTACTAAAGCTAATCAATGAATTTGGGAAAGTAGCAGGATACAAAATTAATGCACAGATATCTCTTGCATTCCTATATACTAATGATGAAAAATCTGAAAGTGAAAGTAAGAAAACACTCCCGTTTACCATTGCAACAAAAAGAAAAAAAATATCTAGGAATAAACCTACCTAAGGAGACAAAAGACCTGTATGCAGAAAATTATAGGACACTGATGAAAGAAATTAAAGATGATACAAATAGATGGAGAGATATACCATGTTCTTGGATTGGGAGAATCAACATTGTGAAAATGACTCTGCTACCCAAAGCAATCTACAGATTCAATGCAATCCCTATCAAACTACCACTGGCATTTTTCACAGAACTAGAACAAAAAATTTCACAATTTGTATGGAAACACAAAAGACCCCGAATAGCCAAAGCAATCTTGAGAACGAAAAATGGAGCTGGAGGAATCAGGCTCCCTGACTTCAGACTATATTACAAAGCTACAGTAATCAAGACAGTTTGGTACTGGCACAAAAACAGAAATATAGATCAATGGAACAGGATGGAAAGCCCAGAGATAAGCCCACGCACATATGGTCACCTTATCTTTGATAAAGGAGGCAAGCATATACAGTGGAGAAAAGACAGCCTCTTCAATAAGTGGTGCTGGGAAAATTGGACAGGTACATGTAAAAGTATGAAATTAGAACACTCCCTGACACCATACACAAAAATAAACTCAAAATGGATTAAAGACCTTAGTGTAAGGCCAGACACTATCAAACTCTTAGAGGAAAACATAGGCAGAACACTCTACGACATAAATCACAGCAAGATCCTTTTTGACCCAGCTCCTAGAGAAATGGAAATAAAAACACAAATAAACAAATGGGACCTAATGAAACTTAAAAGCTTTTGCACAGCAAAGGAAACCATAAACAAGACCAAAAGACAACCCTCAGAATGGGAGAAAATATTTGCAAATGAAGCAACTGACAAAGGGTTAATCTCCAAGATTTACAAGCAGCTCATGCAGCTCAATAACAAAAAAACAAACAACCCAATCCAAAAATGGGCAGAAGACCTAAATAGACATTTCTCCAAAGAAGATATACAGATTGCCAACAGACACATGAAGGAATGCTCAACATCATTAATCATTAGAGAAATGCAAATTAAAACTACAATGAGGTATCATCTCACACCGGTCAGAATGGCCATCATCAAAAAATCTAGAAACAATAAATGCTGGAGAGGGTGTGGAGAAAAGGGAACCCTCTTGCACTGTTGGTGGGAATGTAAACTGATACAGCCACTATGGAGAACAGTATGGAGGTTCCTTCAAAAACTAAAAATAGAACTACCATACGACCCAGCAATCCCACTACTGGGCATATACCCTGAGAAAACCATAATTCAGAAAGAGTCATGTACCAAAATTTTCATTGCAGCTCTGTTTACAATAGCCAGGACATGGAAGCAACCTTGGTGTCCATCATCAGATGAATGGATAAAGAAGATGTGGCACATATATACAATGGAATATTACTCAGCCATAAAAAGAAATGAAATGGAGGTATTTGTAATGAGGTGGATGGAGTTAGAGTCTGTCATACAGAGTGAAGTAAGTCAGAAAGAGAAAAAGAAATACAGTATGCTAACACATATATATGGAATCTAAGAAAAAAAAAAAAAAAGTTCATGAAGAACCTAGTTGCAAGACGGGAATAAAGACACAGACCTACTAGAGAATGGACTTGAGGATATGGGGAGGGGGAGAGGTGAGATGTGACAGGGTGAGAGAGTGTCATGGACATATATACACTACCAAATGTAAAATAGATAGCTAGTGGGAAGCAGCCGCATAGCACAGGGAGATCAGCTCGGTGCTTTGTGACCACCTAGAGGGGTGGGATAGGAGGATGGGAGGGAGGGAGATGCAAGAGGGAAGAGATATGGGAACATATGTATATGTATAACTGATTCTCTTTGTTATAAAGCAGAAACTAACACACCATTGTAAAGCAATTATACTTCAATAAAGATGTTTAAAAAAAAAAAAAAGAATTGTTTTGTCTGCTTGAAGATCGACTCTTCAGCAATATGTAATGTCGTTATTTAAACCTGAAAATTTTTCCATGCCCTGAAGTCAGCTTTGAAATTAATATTGCTACTCCAGTTTTCCTTTGATTCATGTTAACATGGTATGTCTTACTCTACCCATTTACTTTTAATCCACCTTTGTTTTTATATTTAAGATGGGTTTCCTTTAGAAAACATATCGTTGAGATGTTGATTTTTTTTTACCTACTCCCTCAGTCTCTGTCTTTTAATAGGTAAATTCAGACCATTCACATTGAAAGTGATTATTGATATAGTTGGATTTATATCTACATTTTACTATAACTGCTTTCTATTTATTATACTTGTTCATTGTTTCTTTATCTTTCCCTCTTTTTTAGCTTTCTCTGGTTTTAAATGAGAAATTTATATGATCCTATTTCCTCTCCTCATTTATCATATTAATTATACTTCTTTTAAAACATTTTTAGTGATTGCCCTAGATTTCAGAGTATAGACATACAACTACTTTCCACATCCACTTTCTGATAACACTGTACTGCTTCAAAGTATGTCAGAGTATTCTCAACTCCTCTCAATAATTTCACCGATTTATAAGTTAAAATTACTCAAAACATTATTACTGTTAAAGTGAACAATTATTTATTAGATCGCTTAAGAAAAATAAAAAGTTTTCATTTCATCTCCATTCAATCCTTCTCTTAAAAAATTCTAAAATTGTAAATTTATAATCTCCTCCATGATTATTTCAAAATTTTGCTAGCTTTTTCTTCTGGAAAAAATAAGTCTACAATTATTTAAAACTTTAGAAACACAAACTGGAAAAAATTATCCTACCCTCACTACCAAGATGATATTATTGTTAAGTCATGCATTTTCCCTCAACCTACCAGCGGTAAGTTTGGCTTTCTTAAGTTTTCAACATTACAATGAGAGAAGAATAGAGGGTATTTTAGGTTATAGAATTTTAGCAAACTTTATTGGAGTTAAGAAGTCTATTGTCTTCATGATTGCAGGCAGAGTTGCATTTTGAGTCTAGTTTTAAAGGATGCATTATAATAAAAGTTGATTTTTAAAAATCATACTAAGAAAGATCTCCCCAAGCTAATATTAGAATAGACAGATGCCAATTACATTACTCTTACAATTAGCAAAGGGTAAGGGTAAAATTATAAGTCAAAAGCTAGTGCCAGTTATAAATCTATAGAAAGATGTATATCCAGGGTGTAAAGGGACTCTAAAAGTGAAACGACAGACAATTCTACTTCAAGGAAAATTAGGCTATTGTACAGAAGTTTCCATCTACACTGGACTTCTGTGATAAAAAGAAGCAATAATCATCACAAGCATTGTGAAATAAGCATCTTTTATAATTTTAAGCAAATAAAATAAAGTTGAAAATAAAATAAGTAAAGGTCTGTTATATTTTTTGATAGCCATTGGCTTTCAAGTTTTGAGTTCTTAGTATTTTACTGTCTCTACTTTAAACTATGTATAGCTAATATCTCTTTTTGTCCAATGTGAAAATATTTATTTTCATAAGAGTATTTACTCCATTTAGATTTATTGTAACCACATCCATTAATTTCTCCCATCTTATTTTGTGCTATTTTCCTACATCTCTTTTATGTTTACTTGTCTTTTTTCTTGTTTTTTTCTTTTTGGACATTTTTCTTATTCTACAAACTTTATTATTTGGAAATTTATACATGGTACAATTGTTGTATATATGCTATAAATATTAATACCCATTCTGAACTCACTTTAATATTATTTAACATTTTTATTGCCCACTGTGAACTAAGAATGCCACCTGCCATGTCAGTAAACAAATGATGTTGCAGCCATCAAGCTATCACATTACAGGCACCCCAATGGTGAGCCCTGAGGGAACTCAGGATGGAGGCAGGATGCCCCACATCTAGCAGTCAGCCTCTGCACCCACCCCTGACAGTGCACCCTGCCGAGACTCAGGATGAGAAGAACAGGATACTGGCCCCAGATAGCTGAGGTGCATAAACAAAGGAATGATTTCAATGGGCCCAGACTTTTCATCTCCCCATACATAAGAAAGTGCTAAATTCCTTAGCTTGAGATAACTGGTTTTCCTTAATTAACAGTAATCTTTAGATGTGCCAACTACCTGATCTTTGTTGTAAAAATCTCCTATATATCCTGCCCCCTTCCCCATCCCCCCTTGCCTCTTTGGAACAGTCTCTCAGAGTTATCTGAGTTGCTGTGTCCCAGGCTTAAGTCCTCAGTTTTGTCCACTGCATAACACATAGCTCTCAACTTTTAGGTTGTGCTTTCTTTAATTTTTTTCAGTTGACACAACCTTAACTCTAAAAATCTCTTAAAACATTTGAAATTCTATCATCCACTCCATTTAAATACTAGTGTGGTCATGTATTTTATTTTTCTTTGTTCATGTATTTTAGATCTATTTTACATTGTTAATAACATCATGCTTTTAAAAAATAAAGCTAATGTTACTTTATGTTTAGATATAGTTTCATTAATTTCTTGTCTTCCCCTATTGTTTTCAATCACAGAACTTCCATTTTGCATCATTTTCTACTTCCTTTTGTGGTACAGCATTTTGAATTTCCATTAGTGAAGGTTTGTGGAGGGTTAACCCTGTTTCGATTTTGAAACTACATTTCAATCACAGTTAATTCTTAAAGGGTATCATTAGGTATAACATTCCAGATTAACAGCAAATTTTCACTTTCTTACAAGGTAATTAAATAACATCACTAGCTTCCAACATCACTCTTAAAATTGGATATCAATTTTATCTTTGCACATTTGAAGTTAATCTGACATTGATTTCTGCTATTTTTGAGATCATCTATTTGCTTTTAGTGTTTTGAGTCATTACCTTGATGTCTTTGGTCTAGATTTCTTTTTATTAATACTACTTGGGTTCACTGGGCTCTGTGACTATATAAGTTATTTTATTTCATCACTTCTGGAAAATTATTGACTTGTGTATCTTCCAGTGATATCTGTGACCTAATAACTTTTTCTTTTTTTCTACAACTCCTGTTTCTCATTTTATCTTCCATGCCTCTTAAGGACCTTTACATAGTTTCTATTTTTTTTTTTTTTTAATCTCTCTGATGCAGTCTGGATAATTTCTATAGGTTTATCTTTTGGTTTACTGGTCTCTTAAAATGTCAGTTTGTGGTTAAACTCATAGATTGGATTTAATATTTCAGTTACTTTATTTTGTTTTATTTTATTTTTGGAACTTCTTTTTGGTTCTTATAAAAATGTTTTATATATGTTCAAGCTTCTATTATTTCTGAACTGTTTTAATTATGTGTCCAACAATTCCTTTATATCAGGTCTTTTTCAGGTCTTATTCTAGTGTGGGTGTTTTTGTTTGTTTGTTTGTTTCAGTTGTTTATATGTATTTTGCAGTTTGAGTGTATGTGTATGTGTGTGTGTGTGTGAAAGAGGGAGGGAGAGGTATTCATTTTCCTTATTGTATTATTTATAAGTAATTGGTGAGGCCTAAAATTCATGAGACTGTCTTGAGAAAATCTGTACTTGATTCTGTCAGCTTCCTCAAGACACTAAAGGTTATATGGTATTTATTTCTAGTTCCTGCTGCACTGATGATATTTCCGTCTGAAGGAACCTCCTTAATATAGTTGTTCTCCTATTAAATTAAATTACTTTGGTAGGTTTTGGGCCCTGTGAGATCATGAAAATCAGAGGCTACTGTTCGACTGGCTTGGGAAACACCTTCAAGGAAAAAGCAGATTTATAAATGAATAAAGTGAGATTCTTAGAGTTCAGAGCATTTAGAGTTTGAACAAAATGAACTATGTGTTGTTTGATTGAAAAGCCAAATAGTAAACTATGAGAATTTCTGATGCTAGCACTGATTTATAAAGGCATTATAATACATGTTTATAAAGGAAATGCCATTGTCTTAATATTTATATTAACAATTGTTATTTTCTCAGTTTATATTATATATGCATATTATTATTTTTTATGGCATGTGGAGAATAATAAAGCAGCCCTTCCATAGGCAGAACACAAAGGCAATAGGCCTAAGCATAGAATACGTAAATTACTAGGAATTAGGAAACAATGGTATCTAGCTCTATGAAGGAAAAAGGAAATAATTTCTTCAGAGTAATGGATTACAAGAAGCCATTTTCTGATTATAGCAGAGCAAAGAAAAACTTAAACACTTGATAGGGTGTTGTATTGTTGTTAAAATAAATTGTATTGTAGAAACTGAACATTTTTAAAAGAATATAAATACCTGAAAATCAGGACATCTCTAAATGGGTCATAAATGATATGAAAAACCTAATAGAGTATCATCAGAACCTGCGAAGCACCTGGAAAAGTACAAGGCTAGTAGAATCAGGGTAAATATCATCTCTGAGCCACACTTAACTAAAGGTTTTTACAAGGTCCTTTGTAGGGAAGAATTGAAAATTAATAATACTTTTGCATTTAATTCAGGTCTACCTTAAATTATATTTAAATTGTTTTCAACGTTTTTGATTCAATTATTCTTAAGTTTTTGACTTCACAAAATTTTAAGTTAAAAACTCTTCTGTTTCAGTGATACTTAAATTTGGGGAAGCCATGAACTGATTTGATAATCTATTAAAATGTATATGTTCTTTCCACTGAATGCATGTGTTAGGTAGCTAGTCACACATGAGTGGGTCCTGCCCCATCCTGGAGGGAGTCATCTTTCTCTCCCCCACCTGGACACTGGTAATCAGAGCATGCCCAGAGATCCTCTCTCTTCTAGTAAAGGACCACCACTAAGTTTCCAGCCTTATCAGGACTAAGCAGTATAAAACCACCAACACAGGTTGGCGCAGGTGCACCAAGATCGAAAAAGTGACTCAAAGTAACCCAGGACCCATTATGCTGTATTTATAATAAATTAGCATTGGGTTTTTACCACCACCCCACCCCCCCACCATGGGTTTCGCTTGGGTGCTTATGGGTAAGCAACTGCTTACTAGGAGAAAAGTTATATAACTAAAAACTGTCAATCAACTTGTCAGTCAAATGATGTGGGTGGCGGGGAGAGACTGCCACCCCTAAAGTACCCAACACTACCTTCACTGCAGGGCTGCTTCTGGTTTCGGGACAGCCCACTCTCAACCTTTCTCAACAGTGTACTCTTACTTTGCTTAATAAAACTCCTGCTGCATGAAACTGCTCTTTGTCTCTTCTTAATTATTTCCCTCAAGAGGACAAGGACCAAGGAAATCGCTGTTCTGCCAGTAACACATGTATGTGTGCATGTATAGTTATATATACTAATTTAAGAATCCCTACTCTGTGGATTAGGGCAAGATGACTTCCACCTGACAGTTGTAGTCAAGGCAATAAAAGAAGTATCACCTCACTCTCATAGAATGTGGTCTCAATGAGGATAATTTCAATCTTGATGTCATATCTGTTATGCATCATCTAGCTAAGAAATAACAGAACCTTCTTTAGGATTTATGTATTGTGTGGCCCAGTCTATTATTACACTTATAGGATTTTTTTTAAGATTTAAAGATTTGGTTGATGGCAGGATGCAACCCAATGACACTCAGATAGCTGAAAGGCAGAATTTTTTGTTACTTGTAGGTCCAAAAGAGGTAAGGTTGTCAGACAAGGTCACATAGGGGATTGAACCAGAGGACAGGGTAACAGCAAGCTGGAGCTGTAGGGAGAAGCTTATGTAACACAAACAGGGTATGGATTGTCTATTTTGAATAATTTCCTGGGATCTAGAACCTAGGGAATATCCCTAAGTGGCTGGTACCTGGCCCTAGTGCTAATACTAGCCCTGGAATAAGAGGCTGATCAGAGAAGAGGTTGAGGTGTGGACTTAATTTGCTGCTCAAGAAGTGGAACTGACAGGCCACTAGTCAGAGTTCTAAAATGGGGTCAAAAGAGTATTTTAGAAAACTATATTACACACAATGCATGGTTTTTACAATTTAATATATAAGGATTTTTATTTTATTGTATTCCCTTCCCTTAATAAAAAGACAAATCAACACTTTAGCTCTCTTATATTGTTCTTTATATTTCTAACTGAAAATTGTTTCCTTGCTCTATCAAACTCTTGTATAGATTCAATAGCTTATACAATGAACACTGTCTGAGACACCTGTGAAAAAAATTTTCAACTTTGACAGAACACCCTGAAGCTAACCAAAGTGAGCTTGACCTCTTGACAGGCATGGAGGATTCTGAATGACATGCCATGTGCCTTGTTCATTGTTTAAGTGGGGAACAGTGTCACATATTTCAAAGACTATGCAAGTTCACTGTAGTAAAAACCTGAATCACTATTACAAGGCTCTAATATGTCATTCTGATCTATATTGAGCTTTGTACTGCCTGTGAATAGAAGCAACTAGAACTTGCTGTTTGCCTCCACTTTAACCTCCTATGTACATAACATATAGACCCATCCTGTGGGAGAAACTAGGTCAAATTGGGAATTAGGTAACAGGAATTTTACTTTTTATAGATTTAGATGTTCCTGCAATTCTAAATTAAAATTCTAAAATGAAAATATAAATATCATCTACACTTGTTTTAAGAAGAATAATAGATGACAGAAACAATAGAAAACACCCCAAGACCTCTCCTTTTTCAAAAGATATCACATTTTCATATTGTCTGCAGATATTACTTGACTTTGTTTTTTCTTTTTAGAGCATATCTATTCTAAGATAAGATCATTATGACCAAAAGCTGCACAATATGTTTTAGGTCAATTAAAGAGTTGACAGGAAGATATACCATTCATAGGTGAGCTAAATCACCTCTAGATATTCTTTGAAGATATTCTATTTTCACAGTAGTGAATCCAGTTCAAAAACTGGACCTATTCAGCATAAGACCTCTTAAGTGATCTCCCAAAGGCTGAAAAATGCCTAAGGAAATCGTTTTCCTGTCACCTTTATTCTGAACAAATTAGCATAATGTGAATTTTGATAAAGTTAACCAGAAAGCATACAAAGCCTGATAGATATGAAAAATGGATCATATACCAGGTGTTTTACCTGAAACAACGTGACTATGTTAACCTTGAGTTGTGGTACATGATAGTAAAGGCAGAAGTGGGGTTCTGAATCATTATGGACTTCCCCTACTTGAGCTATTTAACTTCAGTTTCCTAACCTAGAAAATGAAAATTATAATAGATTTTCTATAATAGATTTTCTGGAAAGGTTCTTATGACTGTTAAATGAGATATTGTTGTGAAATGACTTCTGAATAAATTAAAAGATTTTGTTAAAACAAATAATGATTGAGGTGTATTAAGTGACTTTAGATTTTTAAATGTAACTGGTAAGGGACCCTTGATCTTGCTTTCCTGAGTGTTTCTTCTTATTACATGTTGCAAATGCACAATATACTCTAATATAAGAATGTAGATTTTCAGTAACTAATAAATAATATTCAGTGAATAAAATTTAAGGTTATTGACATTTTCTAAGGTATATATTTATTAACCCATACATTAGGCCTTGTGAATTTTACCACAGATAATAAATAGATTTCTTCCTGGAATTTAATTCCTAAATATAATTTCATGTTTTATTTGAAAACTACTTTCTTCCATTTATATTTACAGGGAGAAGTATCCTCTGCTTTTTCAGATGTTATGATTCCTATGAAAACTGAATGAAAATTGCATATTATAGAGAATACTGAGACATAAATCTTTAGTCTCTTTGTCTGAAAACTAAAGGGTTTGAACTCAATCATCATAACAGTTCCTCCCTGCCATAAAATTCTATAAGGTTGTTTGTATATGGTTTCTTCACTGATATCAGATGAACTTCTTGAGAGTCATCACCTGCTCATATTCAGTAGCTGAAACCTTCCTTTGAAGAGCTTTCCTAAAGCATTGTTCAGTTCCATTTAAGAAACCAGGGGGACAAACATTTCCCCCTGATGACAGACAGTCATCATTGTGAATATACTATTATAAATTTGTGAAATTGCACACAAATTTATTTTCTTTGTCCTCTATTATGTGTTAAAAGTGTGTTTGGATATTTTTTCATGGTCATAAACAGGCAATTTACTCCCGTCATTATTCATTATTTTACATTGAGCACACTTCATTCTTTACTATAATTTGCTTCATCTGTGTAGCCATCTGGCTTTGAAATCCATTTGTGCAATGAAGTAAATAAAAAGTGAGAGAAACACTTTCTGTCCATGAGAAATCACCAGGTCTGATAAGTGGACAGGATTCTAGTGAGGTATGGTACTATTTTACATTATGATTAACATTCATAATCTATTTTCTAAGCATAAGGTCCCAATCTAATATAATAATTTTTGCTGTCCAAACTAGACTTACAAATCAGGAGTGTCTCTAGTCATTGTGTGACTATTAAATATTTGGGCAATCTACTATTTCAGGTGGAAGTTAATCATACAATTGGCCTTAAATTTTTCAAAACGTACATGTCTAGAAAAGAATTTATAATGAGAAACTTCTTGTCCAATTTCTACAGAACAGTTGTATAATATTTTTAAAACGTTAAAACCAGTCTTGTTCTTTTTCTCATTTACACATTCCATTGCCTTTTTATTTAACATGTGACAAAATCACAACACCTCGCCCTGTCCCAAGAGGTCCTGAGTGAGCTACACCATTAGTCTCCACCTCGGATCTCTCTGTGCACTATTTCCTGGCTCACTGTACATCAGTGTGGGTGGCCTTGCTCTTCTTCAAATGCAGAAATTTGTTCCCACCTCAGGCCTTATCTGTTTGCTATTCATTTACTCTTTCAAGAAATGAGTTTTTCAACATGTGAGGAAGTTGGACACCAGAAATGGAGTCCATTTTTTATATCCTTCTTATTAAGACCCTTTTCAGAAGGTAGATGATATAGGGAAAGTAGTGATGCGTCCCTCAGGGGACTTGAGGAAGTGGCTGTTTACCAGAATTGCTGAGGAAATATTTCAATACTTTATCGACTAGCTATATCGCTGCATATTATATGTAGTCACTTGAAAACAAATGTCTCAATAACTAGAATACATAATCATTGTAAAGATGAACTGAATTCCACCAATTACCTTATATTCTGTAGCCAGTATAATATTTACCATTTATTGACTGCAAAATATACATATACAAAGTTCCAAATTATTCTTGCTTATTACCTCTCAAACAATTTGAGTGAAACTTCATCAAACATTGTTACCATCTAATGCTCTAGACGAAACACAAAGAACTACAAATGATCATGATTCAATCAATTAATTGTTCAATTCTTTGCCGTTATCTACTTCGATTACTGTAAATCAATATAGCTTAATATAGTGAGATAAAATTTAAACAACAGTAATCCTTTAATAGTATCCACTTTGATGCTTGTATCTATATGCTGTCAGTTTCCCTTAAAATTAATTTTTAAGTAAAAAAGATGCAGTTTTAGAAATTCTGTACATAATATATATATATAATTGTATTTATTTAGTTATCTCTTTCTTACTTCCCATTATGTCCCTTTTTGCAAACATCCTTATTTCAAATACATACTTATTTTCCGCATTCTCTTTTTAATACCTCTAAGTAAGCCTGATAGCATCTCCTAAAAGAGAAAAACAACTATATAATATGATATGATAAAATATAATATAATACATAATGAAAGTCCACAATGGAAATATTTTATGTTTAATTTCCTAATTAAGAAAATCAAATCAGTTAAACAAAAATTAGAAACTTTTAAAAATTAGGAGATGATGACTCTGCTTTCATAAAATTCTAGTCTTGATACTCTACCAATAGTGTGTGTGTGTGTGTGTGTGTGTGTGTGTGTGTGTGACTGTGTGTGTGTAGTACATATAAATATATATAAATATATACCCATGTTATGCATGCACATCTGTTACATCATCTAACATATGTATTGCATAATATTTATACAAAAGTCATAATTTTAGGACATTTTCTATAGCTTCTTTATCAATCCTTATGCTAAAAGGGATAGAAATGTTTCTTACACTAATCTGCCATCCACCACACCATCAGTGTTCTTTTACAATTTGGATTGGTCTCATCATTCATTCCTTTGCTTAAAAACCTCCATTATCTCCTTTCATTGCCAACAAAATAAACATCAACTCCTTAGCCTGCCCTTCCATACCTCTCACAGCCTGGCCTACCACCTATACAATGCACCATGTGGTCTAAGTGAGCTAGAATCACACACAGCTCCCGCAAACAAGCCAGACACTTTCCTGCCTCCAGACCTTACCCAGCTATTGTTGCTATTCCATTGTCACCTTTAGATTCTTTTCCTAACCCTGAAAGGAGCTGAGGAATAGTACTCCCACTCAGTAGCCAATTTACCTTAAGCAGACTATATTTGTTACAGTAAATGTATTGTAGATTATTGGAAAATAGAGGCACACAAATTATAGTGCTCTTTCAAACTGAATCTATCTTAACTAACCTGCCAATTCCTGCATTTTCTCTTTCATGTTTTGTATTTTCATGTAGTTCTTAACTGAATTTGAGGCTTTGTTTTCTTCAAGGTATAACAATTAAAAATGTGTGAAGAGGATGGAGATGTAAAATAATGATATTAAGACCTTCCTGATAAGAAAATATTGTACCTGTTCTAGATGGTAAATAGCATATTTCGTAGACCTATACATTTTGTAATTTGTAAGACTGTATTAGTGTCTTACAACTTGACCATGCATCTTATCTGTTGAAGACCGTTCAAATTGTCTTCTGTGTGATCAATAATTTTTACTTTTAAAAGTTCTTTCCCTATCACCTAGGTCTTTTCTTTTCTATTTTAGCCAATATGATAGCTTGTAGATTCTATAACTTAATCTTCAGTATATGCTACCGAAACTCAGGTCCAACTGCTTGGCACTGAAAAAACAATACTCGAGGGACAAGATTGGTGGAAAGGAACGTTTGTTTTATTCTGGAGGTCAGCAGCCAGGAAAGAAGGCAGACTTACATCCAAAGGTCAACTCCTCACTGACAATCAGTAGGCAAGAGCTTTTAAAGGGGAGTTTCACAGTTGTGTAGGCAGAGAGAGGGGGCTACATGCAGAAATAACACAGTCAGCTCTGACAGTCATCTTGAAATTGGTCATGCAGTGGTCTGAACAGCATCATCTTATTGCTTGGAGTATAGTTAATCTTCAGTTCCAGGGTCGGTTTGTTCCCATTTCTTTGAGGCCAGTTCTCAGAATTGTGACAGCTTATGTCATGGCTACAGTTTGGCCATCATGTATTGATAGTTAACTTCTTCCACCTGGTGAGGGTTTCAGTATCGACAAAACAGCTCACAGGATATGGCTCAGAATATTATCTATAGCCTTTGAGGAGGAAATAAAGGTTCTTGACTTTATTTAATGACTAAACTGTTTTCATTTGGCCTTGTTTGACTGTTTTCTTTGGCTTCTGCATTTTCTCACTTCTCTGATTAAATTTATTCTTCGACTCAAGTTTTCCTACAGATAAAGGCAGGCAGAGGACATGGGGGTTGGGGGGGGAGTTCTGTCCTGGGCAGGCCCATAGGGTCTTGATCTGTTTCATAGACACATATTTGGAAATGTCTACAAAGATTACTTCTTTTCATACAATAATATTCAGGGCTAACAGTATATGTTAAATAAATAAAACTTGATTTATGAACAATATGTGATGTTACATTGAAGTAAAAATAACATTTCTATTTGGGCATTTTTAGAGAATGCAAATTATTTTTATATCATATCCTTATGCCAAATTAAAAAAACATACTGAAATCACTGAGAGTGAACTGAAGGTTTTATTGTAAGTCTGAAAAATTACAATTTTTGATTCATAGTCAGAGTTTACAGATAAAATTGTTAAATACTTGGAACCTGCTAGTTTGAAGGCAAAAATGCAAAATATTTTCTGACAAATTCATGAAGCTTATCAGTTTGAGTCACTGAACTCAAAGCAAAGATTTCAGAGAAATCACTTCAATACAGTGATGGTAACATTCCACAGGGAATGGTATTTATATTGTACTGAACATTTAACTTTAGTAATATCATTTTGTACTTATACTTTTAGAATATTTCACTTTAGAGGAAATGAAAAAAATATTTAAATCTGTTACTGTATTCATTTGGAAATTTTGATTTGTATTAAAATGAATCATTTTCATCAAAAACTTTTGTAAAGAAAATCGATGTGTAACATGTGAAAACTATTTATTTTAAAATTAATTATTTTACACCTCTACAAAAAATAAATTAAAAAAATTAATTACCTCATTTAGTCGAATACCATCCAACCATCTATTCAGCTATCATGCATTTAATTAATCTATCTTACCATGGAAAATAAAGTCCTATTCAGAAATATAAGACAGAATTAAACTTCCAAAATATATCATCAGTTGTTATATTTCATGAAAAGTGACTTACAATTTCTGCGCTGGAAAGGATGTACCTCTTTTGTATTCTCTTAGCTTCGTTTTATCTAAGGGTCATATTCTGTAGGTTAAATTTTATGTAAAACAGAAATATGACCCTGAACATTCAACAGTGTATAACCATAACACTTAAAATGCTAAGTGCCTTTTTAATCTCATGCAATGAATTTTTTTTGGTAAAGTACAAACAAAAAGAAAGAAACAACAGGAAAAAATACCTTTAAAGATAAGTGGGAAAACAGCCTTAATCAGCTATTAAAACACTTTCATCATTTTGTATGAAGAAAGTTATTCCAAGGTTAAAGAATATTTATGGGAAGTGAGAGACTGTGAAGCAATTTTTCTCCATGTTTGTGCAAATGTTTTGTCAGGATTCTTTCAACAAAAGAAAAAATATCTCCTTGCCGGTCAACATTTTAATATAATATATACAACTTGTTAAATCATTGATTTGGTATGCTTATTACATTCAATAATTTTACTGCCCCAATACTGGTCAATAAAAATCAGGTGTTATTTTATTTTTTGTCTAAGCACACTCAATTAGTTCATATAAGGATTGGTTCTAGGACTCTCAGAATTTAAGATGTGGAGTTCAAATAGATCACCTTGCCAAAAGATGATACTGGGTGAATTCTGAGATGTATGTTGATTCCATAAATAGAGGTGATTTTACTCACCTATTTTCAGATTAGTTACCAGTAGTATTAATGGATTCATTTAAACATATTCTTACTCACAAGTTCATTTGGCAGAATACAATATTATAATTGACTATATACACAAAAGAATAAAAGGATTGGTAATTGGAAATAGAGGAATAAATAAACCTTACCACTTTTTTTTCACAAACATTGTTTCTCACAATAGCTCATGCCGCTAAAGGACATTAATTTGTCATTAAATTTATAATTTCTCAAATTTAAATAGAGACGATCAATCAATATTAGTTCACACCTTTTTTTTTTTTTTTTCTGAGAATGACCTTGAAGTCTTCACCAGCTAGGTGTATTTCACATACGTTAAATCACCAAAGAAAACAAGGTCAAAAGAAATTCACTGAAAGTTTCACACCCTAGCATGCTACCCTTTGGGATTGATGAATAGCTCCAATTTTCTCAGTTCCATGGCAAAGAGAATGGAGCAGTTCCGGGAAGATCCATAAGAAACTGGCTGAAGTCAGATGAAAAATGACATTTCTTGTACTGTTATTGGCAAGGTTAAAGCTTTTCACAAATAAAAAGCTTAAGTTTTTTCTCAGAATTCAGTTTAGTTTCTGAGTCATATTGTCTTGGTGAATTGGACATTTGGGGAAACTTTATGAAGCGTTGACTGTATTTGGAGATATCTGAAAATAAACCCTAAATTTCTTTAGAGCGACAAATATACTGCACCTTTCTGAGGTTTAGTATCTGTGCTGACGTAGTAGAGATACAAAATCATGATTTTTTTCTCATGTAACAGGTTGTTGTGAATATCATACTATATGCAGAGGTATGTATGAAAACATTTAAATGGCAATGGAATTGATATAAATGCAATATGATCTAATTTAAAAAATAAATGATTTGGATTTCAGTCTTGACAAAGAATAACTCACTTTTTTAATTGGAGTATAATTGCTTTACAATGTTGTGTTAGTTTCTGCTGTACAACAAAGTGAATCAGCTATATGTATACATATGTCTCCTCCCTCTTGGACCTCCCTCTCATCCCCTGTATCCCACCCATCTAGGTCATCACAGAGCACTGATCTGAGCTCCCTGTGCTATACCGCAGGTTCCCACTAGCTATCTATTTTACACATAGTAGTGTATTTATGTCAAATTTAATCTCCCAATTCATCACACCCTCCCCTTCCCCTGTTGTGTCCACACTTCCATTCTCTACATCTGCATCTCTATTCCTGCCCTGGAAATAGGTTCATCTGTACTATTTTTCTAGATTCCACATATATGCATTAATATGTGATATTTGTTTTTCTCTTTCCAACTTACTTCACTCCGTATGACAGACTCTAGGTCCATCCACATCTCTACAAATGACCAAATTTCATTCCTTTTCATGGCTGAGTAATATTCCATTGTATATATGTACTGCAACTTCTTTATCCATTCCTTTGTCGATGGACATTTAGGTTGTTTCCGTGACCTGGCTATTTTAAATAGTGCTGCAATGAACATTGGTGTGAATGTGTCTTTTTGAATTACGGTTTTCTCCAGATATATGCCCAAGAGTGGGATTGCTGGGCCATATGGTAGTTCGGTTTTTAGTTTTTTAGGGAACCTCCATGCTGTTCTCCATGGTGGCTGTATCAATTTACATTCCCACCAGCAGTGCAAAAGGGTCCTCTTTTCTCCACACCCTCTCCAGCATCTACTGTTTGTAGATTTGTTGATGGTGGCCATTCTGACTGGTGTGAAGTGATACCTCATTGTAGTTTTGATTTGCATTTCTCTAATAATCAGTGATGTTGAGTATCTTTTCATGTGCCTCTTGCCCATTTGTATGTCTTCTTTGGGGAAATGTCTATTTAGGTCTTCTGCCCATTTTTGGATTACGTTGTTTTTTTTTTTTTTGATGTTGAGCTGCATGAGTTGTTTGCATATTTTGGAGATTAATCCTTTGCCCATTGCTTCATTTGCAAATATTTTCTACCTTTCTGAGGGTTGCCTTTTTGTCTTGTCCATAAAAACAAAAATAAACAAATAGGACTTAATTAAACTTAAAAACTTTTGCACAGCTAAGGAAACAACTCAGTTTACATAAGCAACCCATTTATTAGAGCTTAAGGTCCTCCTCTACAAAGTTACAGGTTTGAATAAGTTTTTTGCAAGGTTCTTTACAGAACATTTCTCTAAAATGTGTTTGAAGGAAAAAGCAGTTTTACGGTGGGAGTTTCAGGATGTTGCCAAAAGGAGGGTGGTTTTCCTCTCCAGCTTGTATGGCACTTAGCTCATGAAAATTTGAGGAAGGACACCAAGTCACAGAAACCAGTCAAAGAATGTCCTTTTCTTCACATTTTACTCTATCCAGGACAACAGTCAGTGCTTATCCACTTCTCTGCTGATGAGGTGAATTTCCATTCATGAGTATAAATACCTCTGAAACTTCACTTTCTCAACACTAGCCAAGGTCTACAGTTCAAAGGATAATGTTTTCTGCCTCTTTTATGGTGTACTCAGGAGCAGAAATATTGGGCCATGATGATAATACACCCAATCACAACTTCCTTAACTTAGCAGCCATTTATAACAGCCAATTTCATTCTGTAATAAAAGAATGAAGAATAAAGACAGATAACTCTTGAACTGAGAGAATTGCCATAGAAATGTGGCAGGACATTACATGTATCCTTCTCTTATTGGATGTTTAGAGCTTTGTTGTAGCATATTTTAGAAATTAAAAAAAAAAACACAATTAATTATTTTTTACTTTATTCAGAAATATAAAGAACATTCATATTCTTAGTGTTGAAAATGGCTCTGCCCAAGGGAAAGATTCCTGAAATACTCTGGCAGAGTGAGTAAAAAAAATAAAAAAATTAACTCATATTTGTGTATTTTTGTAAAACTAATTGATGAGATTTTGGAACATTTAATTTTGATTTTTTGGTTTCCATTTCTATATCACTTTTTTTTTTTTACTTCATAAAGAATAATTTCAATGACTTTGAAAACTTTTAAAAAAATGTGCTGTGCTTTAGATTTATTTGGGGCATTTCAAAATATCTAAAAAAAATAAACTTAGGCTTGAGTTGCTATTTAATATTCATAGCAAATCCAGGTTTTTAATTAATTTACTTATTTTTTAACACTATTTTCAATATATAATTTTAGATTTGGAAGATTATGCTGGCTACCTAGTATTAGTAATAAATACTTGCTATTTTTTAATCATCAATCATAGTCATCATAGACTAATATATATATTTTTTAATGTTTGAAGGATTGGTACTTAAACTTGATATGTTTAATTAAGTGTATACAGACTGGTTTTCAAAATTATATGACCTTTGATATCATTCCCTGTAAATAAAATTTCAGATCAAACAGACATTCCAATAACATAATGCTTCTAGATCATCTACTGTGAATTAGGACTGGTGCTCGACGTTTTCACATGCTAATTAGTATTCAGAGAGGTTAACCTGCAGATTCATGCCTTTGCCATGCTGACTCTGATTAGGTGTACAGCCTTTAATTAGGAGCACAGTATCACACTAGCAAGTTGCTCCCTATCACTGAAAGTGCAAGGGAAACCTGGAGATTTGAGTCAGAGATTATTTCTTAATATTGGATACTGAACAATTGAATGGTGGACCAGACACAGGAGATTGAAGTCAGTGATTACTTCTTAATATTAGATACTGAACAATTGATGAAAGGACCAGACACAGGAAAATGGAAATTTTCATTAAAATGGAAATTAATTGTACTATATTTGATTATTAAGCTGATATAGTGCTAATTATTTACTTAAATCCAGCATAGTTTGAAAGTTGCATTTTTATTTAATCTTATAATGATGCTTAGAGTACATTACAGACTGCAGCTTTTATACCTGTGCTCCCCCATCACATAAAATATATCTGTACCAAAATGTTATGTTGCTTTAGATGATAAATTTACCTAAATATTATTTTATTTTTTATTTATAAGCATTTATTTTTGCATTGTAACTTAAAATTCTCAAATTGAAATTTGCAATCATATACATCTCCTATAAATTAAAAACTATAAGTAAAAGAATTGAATTTGAAGATGATTATTTCTTTTTCTTTAATAATCTCACAGTACCAAATTTTTATATAAGTCATATTTCAGAGAATACCAAAGAAATACTGTTGTTCTTATTAGTGAGGTTTTAGTTTCCTATTTTAATTAGATTGTAATTATGCTCTTTCCTCCAGATCCCTCTCCAGTGACCAGGAAAAAAACTTAACGACTGTTTACTATTTAGTAAGAATAAAGACTGAGTGTTTTGTGGAGGAACAAAACTAGGATCTTTCTTTTTGTGTTTTTCATTCATCTGTTTCTTTGTTTGCTTTTTCTAGTGGATATTTAGATCTGGTACTGATTCTTTATTTTCACCACTAAAATGAGCACCCTTTTCCTAAATTTCTTCTGCAAAAAGTAAATTCACTGTTTTCTTATATTTTTAAGATGAAATATATTACCAAAAAGACAAAGCTGAATTTTAAAATGTTCAATAAAATGGATTAGTTCTTGCTCTGGCTAAGAAACATATTTTCTAAGAGGTAGATTTTTCCTGAACATGATTTTCCTGTGGAATAACAACAAAGCATTTTTTAAAATTTCATTAACAGATAATATTTCAAAATTTTCTCCCATTTGTAAACAAAATTATTATATCTAGAATGTGATGCAAAATATGGAATACAAGTTAAAACTTGGTTACCAAGACACTCTGGTTCTGATACTCTTACCACCAGGAGCCCAGTTATCAAGTGGGTTTACTGAAAGTTTCAATTAACTAAAGAGTATCAGGGGTTATGGACACAAAAGGAACTAATCAAATCCCCTGATTCATCTATTCTACCCAAGCAACTGTATGGCTGAGGAGTGCTTTGTAGTAATTATTCCACACCTACTGCTGCCCACGGGGTTTTATGAACTATGTTATTGACCTAGTTCACTGAAAGAGGGCCAAGCCTGGTCTACAAAGTGGTCTTGTGGGTGGATAAATGAAGCTGTAGCTCTCACTTCAATATCTCTCATCATTTCCACAGATGTCTTGTAACTTCTATCACTATCACCAGAGATCTCCCATCTGTTTACATGGCATGCCTTTCTCCTCTTGTTTGTGAGTATGTTGGGGTGGAGGATGAGGGTGGGGGTGGCTGGTTCCTGGGTTATAATTAGTATGTGTTGCAACCATAGCTTCTTTTCCATAAGTACATGTGATCAAGAAACCACTTTCTTATATAATCAATATCTAGATTGCATCAGGAAATTTCCTTCACCCCCCATCTCACATTCAATAAAGGTAAACCATCTCTTCTCTTTTCCCAGATGCTAAGGTCTTTTTTGACAGTAAGTGTGCATGAGGGCATTTGTCATTCCTAGAAAGAGGACCCCTGTGAGTAACAAATATTAATGTGCTTGGGAGAGGAGGTCCCATAAAACCACAACTGTCTCTCCATCTGTAGAACACCTGTCCTCTGTGCCAAAAAGGAAAATTACAGAGATGCAATATAATTTTGCAATGAAAGAAATCCAAAGCTATTAAACCAGAGGTCTGTGTCCAAATCATTTAGACAATGAAAACTTCTCTTCTGTTTCTAGAATATCACATTTTAATAATCTTACTACTAGAATTTCCTATTGCTTAGTAGGTGATTTAATTGGAAACAAAACACATTAAGATTATAGATTCTTATTTTTAGAATGTTTCTTTGGCTACATTCTGATGTTTTGAGATAAATTAGTATTTTCACTTCTAGAAGTCTTGGGACTTATGAAGAAAATAATGGAATCATTTTCAGACCTATACTTCTGTAAAGATAAAAATGTATGAATTGAAAATTGTTTTGGGCTTCCCTGGTGGCACAGTGGTTAAGAATCTGCCTTGCAATGCAGGAGACATGGGTTAGGCTCTGGTCCGGGAAGATCCAATATGCCGTGGAGCAACTAAGCCCGTGCACCACGACTACTGAGCCTGCACTCTAGAACCCATGAGCCACAACTACTGAGCCCGTGTGCCACAACTACTGAAGTCCACATACCTAGAGCCCATGCTCCACAACAAGAGAAGCCACCGCAATGAGAAGCCTGCACACTGCAATGAGGAGTGGCCCTGCTCTCTGCAACCAGAGAAAAGCCTGCACTCAGCAACGAAGACTCAACTCAGCCAAAAATAAAATAAATAAAATAAAATAAATAAATTTAAAAGAAAAGAAAATTGTTTCGATGTGTAAAATAAATAATGTGTTCATGAAATTCATTAATTTTTTAACTTAAACATTAAATTAAAATTTAGAGAATTACTATATTTTATATAACATAAAATATCTAAAATGAAGGTAGGTTCAAGTATGAAATCATGCTAGATGAAGCAAGAAAAGTCACAGAGTAGTTCTGAAGTAGTTTTATAATAGTTAAGTTCAAACTTTTCATTTTAGAATTATTGATACTGGAGAAAAAAAAGGTTAAATAACTTGTCTTAATAACAAAGCTGATTATCTGAACCACCAAATCTAGAACCGGTATTCTGAAATATTTCTAACATCAGTTTTAATCAAAAGTATACTATACGCTCTAAATCCCCAGAAGAAACAAAAATGTAGAATTGTATCTTAAAAATAACAGTTTAGTAAAACCATTATAACTGATTTGTGGTCCAGACATATCTCTGAATTTTAAAAATTTCTTTAGAGTTTCCAGACAGCATTCAGCATCAGGAAGTGACCCAGATGAGAAAAAAAACGTTGTTCAGCAGACTCTCTGTGTCTTACATGAACATTATTGCCGGAGTATTTAATTCATAAAATAAAATAGGGCCAGAAGTCAAATCTCTGCATTTTCATCACAATCTTTTTCACACTAAATCACATCAGATACTTTTTTTTCTCTTTTGGGAAATATTTATATGAAAGATATTTCATAATATACATTAGTAGAAAGGAGGACCTCTATTGCCAAAAGGTGTTCAGAAAAAATTGAGTATAGCAAAAATTAATCAAAAATTAGCAAGTGGTTAGTATAGAAATGACTCTAAAGAGAAACACAAAAAACTAAGGCCAGAAGAAGCAGAAGCAATCAGAATATACATCTTTGGCTGCTCCTGTAAATTCCCATCTTTCTTCCATGTCATGTCCCTTCTCAATATCAAAATACAACTGTTGACTCTGAATACTAAACCTCCATTCCCCTCCTCATCTTATTATTATTATTATTTTTTTAATTCTTAATCTCCTGGTCTGCTTCTGTGTTGCCAAAAGAAGATTTACAAGGTAAAACAAGAAGTGAGTAGTTTCTGCTGTTTCTTCTCATTCTTGATCTTTAGCTTCAGCTGTCTTCACACCCTAGATGTCAGTAAAATGAACCAAAGCATAAGAAAAAGGGAGCATATTATCATCTATGGGGATATACAAGGAAAGGAAGAGAATAAACTCCATTACATCCTGTATTTCTCTAACCCCCTCCCTCTACACACCACAGACTTAAAATGTGACCAATTCTGGTTACTGCTCTAAGGCTTCATGATGCTCATCTGTCTCGTCTAGTTAATTTTTTAAAAAATAAAATAAAATAAGCTGTGGAGAAAAACATGGTATTAAAACTCAGCTTTACTAATGGGAACTGATTGGAGGGTGACAATGCTAGGTGGGAAATGCATGTCCAGAGCTAACTGAAAAGCATGACCAGTATGTACTACTTTTTCCTGCTTCAAAAGATGTGAGGTCACACAGGGCAAAAGGAACAGTCAGGTCTAATTATAGCTTCCCACTTTGGACTGGTTGTGAAGAAAATTCATGAAGAAGTGTGGCAATGCAGAACCGCTTTTGGAGAAGGGGGTTCTCCTATAATTGAAAATTGATACCAAAAGAACTGAGGTACTCCAGAATATATCATAATCTATTTATTTATTCTGATTTGATGGTCTTTTACATTATTTCCATTTTTTTATAAAGAAAGATACTAAAATAAATATATTCTATATTATTTTCATGACTGTATGTGGTAGAAGTTCTCTAAGATGCATACTTTAAAAAGAATTTCTACATTTTTGGATATAAACATCTATGAATTTTCATAAAGTATCCAGTTGTCTCTAAAACTGATTTATCAATTTATATACCCATGATCAATGTAAGAGAATTCTTTCTCCAAAACTTACCAATACTTTTAATGTCTAACTTTAGCTATTCTGATGGATAGGGAATAGTGTCCTATAGTTTTATCTTAAATTTCTGTAAAATACTAATGATTCATCATCTCCTATGTGTTTTTCTACTGTGGCTTACATATCTATTCTTTTTGTATATTTTCCTACAATTCATTTTTTTCATTTTGTGTATATATTTTGGTGTTAATTGTAAGAGAATAATCATTTTCCTGCTTCTGGCTTGTCTTTTTATCTTGTCTGTAGTGGCTTTTGACATATGTAATATTTTTAAATTTAATGTGTGACATTAAATATGTCAGTGTTTTCTTGCAGTTCCATTTTTGTGTGTATGAATCTGTATTTTAGAACATCTTCTCTTCCTGAAAATTATAGAAATATTATCATTTATTTTATTCTACATCATTTAGAATGAGCTTTTAATTCTTTAATAGGTCTGAAATTTATATGGTCTGAAATTTATATTGTGCATGGTGAAATTCAGTCATCTAATTTAATATTCTGCTGTGTAACCAATAATGTCAGCAACCTTTTTGAATGATCCACCATTTCCTGACTTATACTTCATAATAAATCAAGTATTTTCTGCATTAGCTTCTGGATAATTTTTATTCCTTTGCTCTAACTCTGCGCAAATATCACATCATCTTTGTTCATGCCACTTTACAGAGATGTTGTTCAGCTGGAAATGGTAGACCAGAGGATTTTGAGCTAATTATTGAAATATAAAAATATATATATATTAGTACAACTTGATTTAAGATATTGGGGAGCCTTCAAGATAGGAAGGTTTGTTAGATAAAGATCCTAGAAGGAAGGAAAGCAATGAAAGTCAAGTCTGTCATTGTGTGCAATATTTCCATTTGAGATGATAGCCATTGCCTAAAGCAGTGATTGAGAAGCTGAGAACCTGGGCAGTGCTTTCAAAGAATTACAGGTTGGGAGGCTAATATTTAAGTTAAGTTCCCACCAAAAAGAAAGATATTTTATAAATATCCCAACATTAATTTGGGTCCTAAGTGTCTGTATATAAAGAGTAAGGGCAAATCAGAAACAGTCCATTCCTCATAACAACTGAAGCCTAGTTTTAAATTATCCCAATAATTTATTACTTCTGTGGGGATGGTAGGCACCCAAGCATAGGTACATACGAAAAGTAAAAGTACATACATCTTCTTTGGTGAGAAGTAATATCACCCAGAGCTTCAAAATATCTTTACAGTATTTCATAACAAAATATGAGATGAGACACTTGCCTGAAAAAATCAAGAAAAAAAAAATTGAAATACTCCCAAAGAAAATCTAGATAGGGACTTCCCTGGTGGTGCAGTGGTTAAGAATCCACCTGCGAATGCAGGGGACACGGGTTCGAGCCCTGGCCCAGGAAGATCCCACATGCCGTGGAGCAACTAAGCCTGTGTACCACGACTAATGAGCCTGCGCTCTAGACGTCACAAACCACAACTACTGAGCCCACATGCTGCAACTACAGAAGCCCACACGCCTACAGCCCATGTTCCACAACAAGAGAAGCCACCGCAATGAGAAGCCTGCACACTGCAATGAAGAGTAACCCCAGCTCACCACAACTAGAGAAAGCCCGTGCATAGCAGCAAACACCCAACACAGCCAAAAATAAATAAACAAATTTATTTTTAAAAAATAAATAAAAAGAAAATCTAGATAATGTTGGCATATAAACAGGCATATAAATATATATATATATAACATAAATACATATATACACATATATATTTTTTTAAAGCATAAAAGAATGATTAAGAGACACAAAATGGTGACTTTGAGGGAGAAAATTTGAACATATATTTTTAAAACTTTAGAGCTGATCAATGCAATGAAATTTAGAATGCAAAAATTAAACATAGGAGCAGATTGACTAAGCAGAAATGAATTTAATGGGAATTGGGATATAGGTTAAAACAATATACTCAATCTAAAACATTGAGCAAAAAAGGAAAGAAAATAAAGTAAAAAAAACAGATGGAAATAGTGAAAAACAATGTACATATTTTTGTAGTTTCATAAAAAGAGAAAGAGAAAATGAGATAGAAGAAATATTGGAAGAAATAATGGCTTAAAAATTTCAAGATTTTTCAAAAATATCAACCGTAAAAATACAAAAAATCCCACCACTAGACATAGCTCAGAAAAACTAAAACAAAACGACAACCTTAACAACAGATAACGAGAAAGACACATTATCTTTAACTGTTTTATCATATACAATGAAAGTCTCAAAATAATAAAATGATAGATTGAAAGTGCTTTTAATCTAAAATTCTATTTATTAAACCCAAGAAAATATATTCTTAGTAAATAAACAAATAAAATGAACAAAAGAAAAGAAACCTGACAAACCTGTTGTCCTAGGCAACGCAGACTAAAGGAAGTAATAAAAGGTATTGTTTCTATAAACTAAAATTATTACATTTTAACAGGTATATTGAAATATGACATTTTATAAAAGAATAGTTATTCAATATTTCTAACTGCTTTCTAATTGTTAATGACATTACACTGTATACTATACCTTCATGATATTGTTTTATATTCCAAAGTAAAAATATTCATTTTTACAGTTAATAGTTGGGTTTATTGATATATGTAATATAGTTGTGTGTTTGCCATTTTTTTTCTTTTATAACTGATGACATTTTCCTGGGTTCATTATTTTCCTAAAATTTTCTAATATTTATTAGAGTAAATGTGAGAAAACAAATGTGTCTCTTTGTGTTTGAAAATGTCTTTATTTTATCCACTACCTTAAAAATAATTTGGTTCTACAAAATTCCAAGAAACAATTTTTCTACATATTGAAAACAATATTCACCTTACTTATAATGTCTACTGTCTCTGACAAAGGATTGACTGTCAGTCAAATATGGTTCTTGTCTTTCATTATCATTGGTATTTTTGACAATTTTTCTTCATTTCTAATATTTTATATTTTAACTACTACAAAAATTTCACAAGTTTAGATATTTGAAAAGACTCACAAGAATCCATAGAGCAGACAAACCTAAGGTTTCTATTTAAAGGCAAAGGATAAGGTAAAGCAAGAGAAAGAGAGTGCAGGAAATCATTAGAGGTCTTAGAAACATCCAGATGCAAGCTTACCAGGGTCCTTATTGACGTATGGACAAACTTCTCCAGTTTGAATCACCAAAATCTGTGCAATGAATCTTGGCTTCAGGACAACTCAAGGCAGAAGTTCCAGTGGAGTCCTTTACATCCCTTTGCTCAAGTCATGCCATCTGACCAATTATGCTATGCTGATGAAATCATCAGTAAACAAACTGGCCTTGGGAGTTGCCAGGGGGTTTCAGCCTTAAAAAAGCAGGTCATAAACCCCACTGCTCTTGTCTTAGCCAAGAGTCTAAGAAATCCCGAGGTCCCCAAAGACAAGAATAGAGCATCCCCAGTCCAGTTGTAAAATAACTCCATCCCATACAAACATCGTATTTTGGATATGAATTTATTTTTCTTTATCCAGCTCAGTTCCCATAATATACATCTTATCTGAGGACTCACATCTTTATTTTTCTTAAACTTTGCACTTTATGTAATTAATTTTTATAGGCAGAAAACAAACATACACTATACCTACTCAGGTTAAGTAAAAACGTGGATGATTAAGTGGGCAGATATATCACCTTTTTTGGTTGTTTTCGTCCTATATACTCTCTTCATCCCTAAGACTTGAGTTACTTGTTTGTTAGACCTTTTAATTAACACAAAGTCTCTTTTTGTACTTTTAATTTTTTAGCGCTCAGTGTTTCAACTTGAATATTTTCCAGTTCACTAATGCTGTGTCTCCTCTGTTCAATATGTGTTTGAATTAATCTATTGCATCCTTAATTTTAATTTTTGAATTTATATTTTTATAATTTCATTTGATTTTTATTTCAGTTCTCTAGTTAAATTCTCTGCTTTCTCATCTATTTTCATGGGTATATCAGTCACATTATTTTAGAACCCATGTTTGAAAATGCAAATAATGCCATCGTTTCTCTGTACCTGTCTTTATGTGTATCTATCTCTTTTCATAATATTCTCTTGGTCCTCTTTCTTGGTATACTTGGTAACATTTTGTTGGATTCTGTACATTATGTAAGAAATATTGCAGAACATCTGGGTGATGCTATCTTCTCCCAGAGAAAATTCACTCTGCTCTGGAAAGTAGATAGAATGGCACAAATCAAAATAACCAATCAGATGAGCTGTCCCACTCCTGGACTACATTTTTAGCAAGACCTTTTCTACCTCTGGTTTGCTTCCACTTCCTTGGAATAGCAATTTAGGGGATTACAATTTGCAGCAGAAATCATTCACCAGGACCCTTTTTCACTGGTGTACAGAACTACGGGTTTTTTGTTTTTGCCCTCTCAGAGCCATAAGCCAGCTGAAAATTCTCTCTCTTTACAAGAATTGTTCTATTTAACTTCTTAAACTCTTCCCCTTGGCAGTTTAAGAATTCAGAAAATGCTTAGAGAGAACATACACTGAGTAGGCATCTGCTTCCAGGGGGATATTTTAGTAACAGAGGTCAAATTTAGACTTCCCACCAAAGCAAAATGCAAAGTAAACATATAAATGAGAAAATGATTTTCAGACATTAAACAACAGGCAGTGAGGACAGTGATTCCTGAAAGAAATGCAATAAATGGAGTAAACCCCACAACTGTCCCAGCTTCTGACTTGCTGAGTTATCAAGTTGCAAAATGGGGGTGGAGAGTAGGCAGGAGTTTGGGAGGACCAAGAATCTAGGGAAAGACTGTTGAACTACTGGAGTTGAGAGAGTTTATAGTCTTGGGGAGCCTAAGAGGGCTAGAATTATCAGGGCAGAATACCAGGAGGAGAAAGCTGAACAGGGACAAAGTTACAGATGTCTGCAGAAGGTTCTGACATCTTCATCTGAGTATTGATTAGCACATATGTGTGAAGAAACTATTTAGAGGCCAGGGCAAGATTGGAACTTTCATGACAGAACTCCATGAAAGGGGCAGAGGGAATGATCTCTATACAGAGCTGAATGGTTTGTTTCTTCACCACCCAGAGTAAATTTATTAAGGTACAACTAACTTAACACAATGTCCAGTGTGCATTTGAGTATAAAAGAGAGAGTATCAATTCTTCCCAGTAGCTAATAGAGAATTAGGTGTGGGCAAGCAAACTTGTTTAAGCAGAATCTTAGAGACAAAATAGTATTTTTAGGAAGATGAAAGAAGGAGTGAAGGAGGCTTAGGTAAACATTCCAGGCAGAGGGCAAGGATCCGGAGATGTTTTCAAAGAAATTTAAGTGTTAAGTATGATTGCCTCAAAGTGTCAGAATAAGGATGAGGCAAAAGAGGAAACTTGAGGGGCAGACCTTGAAAAACAGAGAGGGAGGGAGGGGCAAGATGGCGGAAGAGTAAGACGCGGAGATCACCTTCCTCCCCACAGATACATGAGAAATACATCTACACGTGGAACTGCTCCTACAGAACACCCACTGAACGCTGGCAGAAGACGTCGGACCTCCCAAAAGGCAAGAAAATCCCCACGTACTTGGGTAGGGCAAAAGAAAAAAGAAATAACAGAGACAAAAGAATAGGGACGGGACCTGCACCAGTGGGAGGGAGCTGTGAAGGAGGAAAGGTTTCCACACACTAGGAAGCCCCTTCGTGGGCAGAGACTGCGGGTAGCAGAGGGGGGAAGCTTCGGAGCCACGGAGGAGAGCGCAGCCACATTGGTGCGGAGGGCAAAGCGGAGATTCCCGCACAGAGGAGCGGTGCCGACCAGCACTCACCAGCCCGAGAGGCTTGTCTGCTCAGCCGCTGGGGCGGGCGGGGGCTGGGAGCTGGGGCTCGGGCTTCGGTGCTAGCCGGGAGGGAGTCCGGGAGAAAGACTGCAGCTGCCAAAGAGGCAGGAGAATTTTTCTTGCCTCTTTGTTTCGCGGCGCACAAGGAGAGGGGATTCAGAGCGCCGCCTAAACGAGCTCCAGAGACGGGCGCGAGCCGCGGCTATCAGCGCGGATCCCACAGCAACAGGGACGCAGAGGGAAAAACGGAGAGATTCCCGCACAGAGGCTCGGCGCCGAGCAGCACTCACCAGCCCGAGAGGCTTGTCTGCTCACCCGCCGGGGCGGGCGGGGGCTGGGAGCTGAGGCGCGGGCTTCGGTCAGATCCCAGGGAGAGGACTGGGGTTGGCTGCGTGAACACAGCCTGGAGGGTCTAGCGCACCACAACTAGCCGGGAGGGTGCACGAGAGGAGGTCTGCAGCTGCCGAAGAGGCAGGAGACTTTTTCTTGCCTCTTTGTTTCGCGGCGTGCAAGGAGAGGGGATTCAGAGCGCCACTTAAACGAACTCCAGAGACGGGCGCGAGCCGCGGCTATCAGCGCGGACCCCAGAGACGGGCATGAGACGCTAGGGCTGCTGCTGCCGCCACCAAACAGCCTGTGGGCGAGCACAGGTCGTTCTCCACACCGCCCCTCCCGGGAGCCTGTGCAGCCCGCCACGGCCAGGCTCCCGTAATCCGGGGACAACTTCCCCGGGAGAGCGCACGGCGCGCCTCAGGCTGCTGCAACGTCACGCCGGCTTCTGCCGCCGCAGGCTCGCCCCGCCTCCTCCGTACCGCTCCCTCCCCCCGGCCTGACTGAGCCGGAGCCCCCGAATCAGCTGCTCCTTTAACCCCGTTCTGTCTGGGCGGGGAACAGACGCCCTCAGGGGACCTACATGCAGAGGCGGGTCCAAATCCAAAGCTGAACCCCGGGAGCTGTACGAACAAAGAAGAGAAAGGGAAATCTCTCCCAGCAGCCTCAGAAGCAGCGGATTAAAGCTCCACAAACAACTTGATGTGCCTGCATCTGTTGAATACCTGAATAGACAACGAATCATCCCAAATTTAGGAGATGGACTTTGGGAGCAGGATATATTAACTTTTCCCCTTTTCCTTTTTTTTGTGAGTGTAGATGTGTATGCTTCTGGGTGAGATTTTGTCTGTATAGCTTTGCTCTCACCGTTAGTCCTAGGGTTAGGTCCGTCTGTTTTTTTTTTTTTTTTTTTTTTTTGGCTTAAAATTTTTTTTTTTCCCTAATAAATGTTTTCTTAATAATTTTTTCCTTATTTTCTATTTTTAAAAAAAATTTTTAATAAGTTTTTTCATATTTTTTATTTTAAAAAATTAAAAAATTTTTTTTCTTAATAAACTTTTTCTAAATAATTTTTTTCTTATTTTTAGTATAAAAAATTAATAAATCTATTTTTAAAAAAAATTAAAAATTTTTTTTTCTTAATAAATTTACTCTTAATAATTTTTTTTCTTATTTTTTATTATAATTGCTTTATTTTATTTTATTTTAACCTCTTTTTTTCTTTCTTTCCATTTTTTCTCCCTTTTATTCTGAGCCGTGTGGATGAAAGGCTCTTGGTGCTCCAGTCAGGCATCAGGGCTGTGCCTCTGAGGTGGGAGAGCCAACTTCAGGACACTGGTCCACAAGAGACCTCCCAGCTCCACGTAATACCAAACGGCGAAAATCTCTCACAGATCTCCATCTCAACATCAAGACCCAGCTTCACTCAACGACCAGCAAGCTACAGTGCGGGACACCCTATGCCAACCAACTAGCAAGAGAGGAACACAGCTCCATCCATTAACAGAGAGGCTGCCTAAAATCATAATAAGGCCACAGACACCCCAAAACACACCACCAGACGTGGACGAACCCACCAGAAAGACAACATCCAGCCTCATCCACCAGAACACAGGCACTAGTTCCCTCCACCAGGAAACCTACACAACCCACTGAACCAACCTTAGCCACTGGGGACAGATACCAAAAACAACGGGAACTACGAACCTGCAGCCTGTGAAAAGGAGACCCCAAACACAGTAAGATAAGCAAAATGAGAAGACAGAAAAACACACAGCAGATGAAGGAGCAGGGTCAAAACACACCAGACCTAACAAATGAAGAGGAAATAGGTAGTCTACCTGAAAAAGAATTCAGAATAATGATAGTAAGGATGATCCAAAGTCTTGGAAATAGAATAGACAAAATGCAAGAAACATTTAACAAGGACGTAGAAGAAATAAAGAGGAACCAAGAAACGATGACAAGCACAATAAATGAAATTAAAAATACTCTAGATGGGATCAATAGCAGAATAACTGAGGCAGAAGAACGGATAAGTGACCTGGAAGATAAAATGGTGGAAATAACTACTGCAGACCAGAATAAAGAAAAAAGAATGAAAAGAACTGAGGACAGTCTCAGAGACCTCTGGGACAACATTAAACACACCAACATTCGAATTATAGGGGTCCCAGAAGAAGAAGAGAAAAAGAAAGGGACTGAGAAAATATTTGAAGAGATTATAGTTGAAAACTTCCCTAATATGGGAAAGGAAATAGTTAATCAAGTCCTGGAAGCACAGAGAGTCCCATACAGGATAAATCCAAGGAGAAACACACCAAGACACATATTAATCAAACTATCAAAAATTAAATATAAAGAAAACATATTAAAAGCAGCAAGGGAAAAACAACAGATAACACACAAGGGCATCCCCATAAGGTTAACAGCTGATCTTTCAGCAGAAACGCTGCAAGCCAGAAGGGAGTGGCAGGATATACTTAAAGTGATGAAGGAGAAAAACCTACAACCAAGATTACTCTACCCAGCAAGGATCTCATTCAGATTTGATGGAGAAATTAAAACCTTTACAGACAAGCAAAAGCTGAGAGAGTTCAGCACTACCAAACCAGCTTTACAACAAATGCTAAAGGAACTTCTCTAGGCAAGAAACACAAGAGAAGGAAAACACCTACAATAACAAACCCAAAACATTTAAGAAAATGGGAATAGGAACATACATATCGATAATTACCTTAAATGTAAATGGATTAAATGCTCCCACCAAAAGACACAGACTGGCTGAATGGATAGAAAAACAAGACCCAAATATATGCTGTCTACAAGAGACCCACTTCAGACCTAGAGACACATACAGACTGAAAGTGAGGGGATGGAAAAAGATATTCCATGCAAATGGAAATCAAAAGAAAGCTGGAGTAGCAATTCTCATATCAGACAAAATAGACTTTAAAATAAAGACAATTACAAGAGACAAAGACGGACACTATATAATGATCAAGGGATCGATCCAAGAGGAAGGTATAACAATTGTAAATATTTATGCACCCAACATAGGAGCACCTCAATACATAAGGCAAATACTAACAGCCATAAAAGGGGAAATCGACAGTAACACAATCATAGTAGGGGACTTTAACACCCCACTTTCACCAATGGACAGATCATCCAAAATGAAAATAAATAAGGAAACACAAGCTTTAAATGATACATTAAACAAGATGGACTTAATTGATATTTATAGGACATTCCACCCAAAAACAACAGAATACACATTTTTCTCAAGTGCTCATGGAACATTCTCCAGGATAGATCATATCTTGGGTCACAAATCAAGCCTTGGTAAATTTAAAAAAATTGAAATCATATCAAGTATCTTTTCCGACCACAACGCTATGAGACTAGATATCAATTACAGGAAAAGATCTGTAAAAAATACAAACACATGGAGGCTACACAATACACTACTTAATAACGAAGTGATCACTGAAGAAATCAAAGGGGAAATCAAAAAATACCTAGAAACAAATGACAATGGAGACACGACGATCCAAAACCTATGGGATGCAGCAAAAGCAGTGCTAAGAGGGAAGTTTATAGCAATACAAGCCTACATCAAGAAACAGGAAACATCTCGAATAAACAACCTAACCTTGCACCTAAAGCAATTAGAGAAAGAAGAACAAAAAAACCCCAAAGCTAGCAGAAGGAAAGAAATCATAAAGATCAGATCAGAAATAAATGAAAAAGAAATGAAGGAAACAATAGCAAAAATCAATGAAACTAAAAGCTGGTTCTTTGAGAAGATAAACAAAATTGATAAACCATTAGCCAGACTCATCAAGAGAAAAAAGGAGAAGACTCAAATTAATAGAATTAGAAATGAAAAAGGAGAAGTAACCACTGACACTGCAGAAATACAAACGATCATAAGAGATTACTACAAGCAACTCTATGCTAATAAAATGGACAACCTGGAAGAAATGGACAGATTCTTAGAAATGCACAACCTGCCGAGACTGAACCAGGAAGAAATAGAAAATATGAACAGACCAATCACAAGCACTGAAATTGAAACTGTGATTAAAAATCTTCCAACACACAAAAGCCCAGGACCAGATGGCTTCACAGGCGAATTCTATCAAACATTTAGAGAAGAGCTAACACCTATCCTTCTCAAACTCTTCCAAAATATTGCAGAGGGAGGAACACTCCCCAACTCATTCTACGAGGCCACCATCACCCTGATACCAAAACCAGGTAAAGATGTCACAAAGAAAGAAAACTACAGGCCAATATCACTGATGAACATAGATGCAAAAATCCTCAACAAAATACTAGCAAACAGAATCCAACAGCACATTAAAAGGATCATACACCATGATCAAGTGGGGTTTATTCCAGGAATGCAAGGATTCTTCAATATACGCAAATCAATCAACGTGATACATCATATTAACAAATTGAAGGAGAAAAACCATATGATCATCTCAATAGATGCAGAGAAAGCTTTTGACAAAATTCAACACCCATTTATGATAAAAGTCCTGCAGAAAGTAGGCATAGAGGGAACTTTCCTCAACATAATAAAGGCCGTATATGACAAACCCACAGCCAACATTGTCCTCAATGGTGAAAAACTGAAACCATTTCCACTAAGATCAGGAACAAGACAAGGTTGCCCACTCTCACCACTATTATTCAACATAGTTTTGGAAGTGTTAGCCACAGCAATCAGAGACGAAAAAGAAATAAAAGGAATCCAAATCGGAAAAGAAGAAGTAAAGCTGTCACTGTTTGCAGATGACATGATACTATACATAGAGAATCCAAAAGATGCTACCAGAAAACTACTAGAGATAATCAATGAATTTGGTAAAGTAGCAGGATACAAAATTAATGCACAGAAATCTCTTGCATTCCTGTATACTAATGATGAAAAATCTGAAAGTGAAATTAAGAAAACACTCCCGTTTACCATTGCAACAAAAAGAATAAAATACCTAGGAATAAACCTACCTAAGGAGACAAAAGACCTGTATGCAGAAAATTATAGGACACTGATGAAAGAAATTAAAGATGATACAAATAGATGGAGAGATATACCATGTTCTTGGATTGGAAGAATAAACATTGTGAAAATGACTCTGCTACCCAAAGCAATCTACAGATTCAATGCAATCCCTATCAAACTACCACTGGCATTTTTCACAGAACTAGAACAAAAAATTTCACAATTTGTATGGAAACACAAAAGACCCTGAATAGCCAAAGCAATCTTGAGAACGAAAAATGGAGCTGGAGGAATCAGGCTCCCTGACTTCAGACTATATTACAAAGCTACAGTAATCAAGACAGTTTGGTACTGGCACCAAAACAGAAATATAGATCAATGGAACAGGATAGAAAGCCCAGAGATAAGCCCACGCACATATGGTCACCTTATCTTTGATAAAGGAGGCAAGCATATACAGTGGAGAAAAGACAGCCTCTTCAATAAGTGGTGCTGGGAAAATTGGACAGGTACATGTAAAAGTATGAAATTAGAACACTCCCTAACACCATACACAAAAATAAACTCAAAATGGATTAAAGACCTAAGTGTAAGGCCAGACACTATCAAACTCTTAGAGGAAAACATAGGCAGAACACTGTATGACATAAGTCACAGCAAGATCCTTTTTGACCCAGGTCCTAGAGAAATGGAAATAAAAACACAAATAAACAAATGGGACCTAATGAAACTTAAAAGCTTTTGCACAGCAAAGGAAACCATAAACAAGACCAAAAGACAACCCTCAGAATGGGAGAAAATATTTGCAAATGAAGCAACGGACAAAGGATTAATCTCCAAGATTTACAAGCAGCTCATGCAGCTCAATAACAAAAAAACAAACAACCCAATCCAAAAATGGGCAGAAGACCTAAATAGACATTTCTCCAAAGAAGAGATACAGATTGCCAACAGACACATGAAAGAATGCTCAACATCATTAATCATTAGAGAAATGCAAATCAAAACTACAATGAGGTATCATCTCACACCGGTCAGAATGGCCATCATCAAAAAATCTAGAAACAATAAATGCTGGAGAGGGTGTGGAGAAAAGGGAACACTCTTACACTGTTGGTGGGAATGTAAATTGATACAGCCACTATGGAGAACAGTATGGAGGTTCCTTAAAAAACTAAAAATAGAACTACCATATGACCCAGCAATCCCACTACTGGGCATATACCCTGAGAAAACCATAATTCAGAAAGAGTCATGTACCAAAATATTCATTGCAGCTCTGTTTACAATAGCCAGGACATGGAAGCAACCTAGGTGTCCATCATTGGATGAATGGATAAAGAAGATGTGGCACATATATACAATGGAATATTACTCAGCCATAAAAAGAAATGAAATGGAGGTGTTTGTAATGAGGTGGATGGAGTTAGAGTCTGTCATACAGAGTGAAGTAAGTCAGAAAGAGAAAAACAAATACAGTATGCTAACACATATATATGGAATCTAAGGGAAAAAAAAAAGAAAAAGAGGTCATGAAGAACCTAGTGGCAAGATGGGAATAAAGACACAGACCTACTAGAGAATGGACTTGAGGATATGGGGAGGGGGAGGGGTGAGATGTGACAGGGTGAGAGAGTGTCATGGACATATATACACTACCAAATGTAAAATAGATAACTAGTGGGAAGCAGCCGCATAGCACAGGGAGATCAGCTCGGTGCTTTGTGACCACCTAGAGGGGTGGGATAGGGAGGGTGGGAGGGAGGGAGATGCAAGAGGGAAGAGATATGGCAACATATGTATATGTGTAACTGATTCACTTTGTTGTAAAGCAGAAGCTAGCACACTATTGTAAAGCAATTATACTTCAATAAAGATGTTTAAAAAAAAAAAAAAAAAAGAAAAACAGAGAATAAATGTTTAAGAAGGATAATTTTATAGCCTATAGTTTAAATGGCAGGGGTGGATATGGAAATATGTTACAGAGAAATTAACCAGATAAGATATATTGCAGAAAGGCCACTCACAATCCTGTGGATAATAATGAAATGAGATAGAAATCTTTAGAAATCAGTTAAAAAGCTGTTGTTATATTCCTTCAAAAGACAGAGGGGGCTGGAACCAAGACAGTGAGCCTGGATAAGAGATAAGTTTCAGTGGTGATATTAATGGAACTGGGTCACTGTTAAATACAACGTAAGGTGCAAAGTGTTTTCTAATTGGTTGACGTCAAATAGTTCATGTACTTCCTTATAATATTGATACTAAATGAGAACCATATTAGAGGTAGGGAAATAAGAGCTGACTTTGGGTATGTTGAGTTTGAGTTGTGGAATATCTAGATAAAAATGTCAGTTGGATAGTTGGTTTGAAATTCCGGAAGTCAGTACTGAAGTCTGTACTAGTGATATTCTTTCTCCAAATACATAATCATGTATGATCAATAAAACTATTCCAAATATTTAAACATTATTTCAAATGTTGATAAATATATTTCAGACAAGCACTTAGCAATATCAAATAAAAATGTATAATATACATCAAAATATTCTGTCAATATTATTAACATAAGTGTGGTATAAATTAAATAGATAAAAGGCCACATTTTAAACACTTTGTGTGGTATATTCCTATGTGCCTCACACATACACAATTCCATAAATCATGAATAAAGGCAACATTCAACAAAAAGGTCCTTGATATATTAATAATAGTTATAAAAATAGAAAAAAATTAAAAATTGACTAGAAATTGTAGCAACTGACATTTCAAATTGGTTTCATCTAGTCTACTAATTAAATAAGTAATTAGTCTCCCTCAAAATATTAAGAATCACATAGCAAAGTGTAAATAGTTCACATGCTTCCTGAAATAGACAAAGTGTTGAGGAACTGTCTTCTGCATCATTAATTGGGCAAATAAATAACAACGCTGCCTAGATTATAGCAACCATTGATGTGAAAATGATCAGGGGCTAAAATAATTCCAGTAAATCAACAGTAGCGTGGTAGGAAGTAAAGACAGATAATACATTATCACAAAGAGAGTTTGATGTGACATCACTTTTATAATCAGATTTAGATGGCATTCTTCATTAGATAACAGCAAGTTATTACTGTCTATAAAGGAGTTTAAAAAGAAATAAAATAACTTTGAAATATTCACCAACCAAAATTTTTAAACAAATGATAAAAATAAATGAAATGAAAATCCCTTCCTTTATCCATCTCCACCTTCTCATTCTTTTCATCAATAATATTCGTTTATCCCCTCAAATATCTGTTTCTCAGAGAGAGCTTCCCTGACATGCTAATTTAAGTCCCAATCATAACTATTTTTATAGAAAAATAGTTATTTTCCATTATTTTATGGAAAATAATTCTATTGGTTTAATACGTCAGTGGAAACAAATAAATGGGAAAACGGAAACACTATACAGAAGAGTATGGGGTTATTTAAATTAATATTTAATTTACCTTTTTCCAAATAAAGTAATTTTACCAAAAAAGATAACTTGAGGATAAATGACAGAATAAAGAGTGATAACTTTTTATTTTTACTTTTAAAATGTAATATAATAAAATATTACATGTAAAATACTTAACAAGAGTATAATAATAATTGCATACCTCAGTAGTTTATACCTGAGGATGGAGAACCCCAATGCAGTGATATTTTTCCTATCATGGTAACTGAAGGCCTTAATATACTTTAACCAATATTACTAAGCAATTATTATATTAGCTAATGTTTATTGAACACTTGCTACTTGGCAGACACTATCTTTAGTGCTATACATGAACTATTTCATTTAAACCTAAACCAACCTTATGAGATAGAAACAACTATTAAACCCCATTTTCAAGATAAAGAGAGTGAGAGTGTAGTTACTTACCCAAAGGCATTTTAAAATAAATGAACAGCAATTCTATTCCTCATAGTTAAATGATATTCATGTTTCCTTTCCTATCAATGTTTGGGTTTGTTTGAGTCATATGCTTATTTTTATATTCTTATTATTTCATGATACTATTATTATGATACATAATATTAAACTATTATGTTCTATTAAGTTTCATTGAAATAATGATTTTTAATTGTGTTAGTTTTCTATCTCTGCATGGAAAATTACCACACATTTAGCAGCTTCAAACAATACCTATTTATTAACTCACAGTTTTATAGATCAGAAGTGTGGGCAGATTCAACTGAGTTGTCTGCTGAGGTTTTCACAAAACAAATACAAGTATTTTTCAGGCCGGGCTCTGACCTGGGCTATAATGGGAGACTCTACCTACAAGATCACTCTGGCTGTTGTGGAGAAATCACTCAGCCAGCAGGTCACAACAGACCTTTTTCTTGCTTTGCATCTCTGTAATTTCCCCTCGGTGATCAGCCAAGAAAACTCTCTGCTTTAAAGGATTCATATGATTAGATCAGGCCCATCTACATAATCTACCATTTAATTAACTCAATATGAACTGATTTGTAACCTTAAATATAGGCACAACATTTATTTTGCCATATAACCTAACATAATCACAAGCATGATATCACATCTTATTCAGAGCCCTGGGGGCTAGGGCAGGAAATCTTGGTCAGGGGTCATTTTAGAATTCTGTGTACCACACTAATATCTCTGTACTTGTCCACTCTCTTAATACATCATCATTTAAGGATTATTTTATTATTGAACATTTATTCACTGTCCCAAAGTACAATGTCATTAATAAGTGTGACTAAAAACTGTGTAGCTATTTTAGAAGTCTACTATTATTACTTTGATATAAAATGTAGAAAGGAAATTACTTGATCAAAAAGTACAAGCATTAAAGGATCATGATATATGTTACTAAATTACTTCCTTTATAATATAGTGGGAAAGAAAAGCACTTTCAAAAAACTGTTTTCTGGTCAACTCTTGGTTTCACCCATTATATAAATGATATAATATGTATCATTTATATATGTAAAAAATAGAAAAATACTGTTCACTTTAATAGTAAATGTAAATGTATAGGTGTGGTACACACATTAGTAGGAGAAAAGACTCTCCAGCCAAAATGACAGGGATTGAATCCCAGTTCCACTGCAAATTATCTCTAACTTTATCAAGCTACTTAACCTCTTTGTACCTTAGGTTCTTTGACTGTTAAAAGTAGATAATGATATATGAACTAACTCATAGTGTGGTTGAAATAAATAAATGTATGGAAAATGAGTAAAATACCTAGAACTGGGTCCAGTTAATAGTTGATTAAATAGTCATATATATTTTTTCTCTTGTGAATCATCAATTCAAGTTCACTTTTGCATTTTATACTAACTTAAAGTTGAAATTTTAATCCATTTGACTTCTAAAATATTTATATAAATATAAACTCATGGGCTTCCTTGGTGTCGCAGTGGTTGGGAGTCCGCCTGCCAATGCAGGGGACATGGGTTCGTGCCCCGGTCCAGGAAGATCCCACATGCTGCGGAGCGGCTGGGCCCGTGAGCCACAACTACTGAGCCTGCGCGTCTGGAGCCTGTGCTCCGCAAAGGGAGAGGCCGCGACAGTAAGAGGCCCGCGCACCGCGATGAAGAGTGGCCCCCACTCGCCGCAACTGGAGAAAGCCCTTGCACAGAAACGAAGACCCAACACAGCCAAAAATAAATAAATTAATTAATTAATTAAAAAATATATATAAACTCATTATTATATATTTTTAAACGCCCACAGTTGCATTTTAAACTAAATATATAAATATTCATACATTATTTTTTCACAAATATTTTAATAAAGAATAGTAAAATCATGAACAGAAGTAATATATATTTCAATTAGTTGATTCACTTGGACTTTTCAGTTTTATAATGATATAATTTTACATAAAGATAAATATATTTGTGCCTTTCTAATTGTTATCTACGTTTGTTGTCTGTTTTGCCCTCTTCCTTAATAACTGATTGAATTGCCTCAATGTATTTTCAATGTTTCTATTTTCATTCTTCAAGTTTAGTTCTTCACATTTTTTCTCTGAATAATGGGAGAATGTTTTACATTAGCTTTATTTCATTAATTTACTTTTACTGCAATATCTACTCTGCTTACTGCTTTTATTGCTTTAAAATATTGTGTTGTCCTATGACTTCTTTTTCAGATTTATAATCTATTCATGATTACTTTATTCTGTTATAAATTTAACATAAATTTAAATATTATTGGAAATGAACCCACAGAATATGTCTTGGGGCTTATTAAAGCATAGGTTCTTCTGTTTTGATGCAGAAAGAATTCAGTGAGAGGCAGAATGACGGGTAAGGAAAGAGTTAATTAGTATAGAGATATAAGCTTGTGAGAGATACAGGCAGGCAGGCAAGGGACGGCTGCCCTGGGAACTTAGTGGGCTACAGTTTTACAATCAAAGAAAAATGGGGAGGATAAGAAGACCACCTTCTTCCTCATTCTTGAATAGATGTCAAACTTCCATCATCTGCTGCTCCTCCAAGTCAGGCAGGGGAGTTTTCTTGTACCTAAATGGTCAAACTGGGACTGTCATGGCACTTTGGAAATAGTTTAGTAACAAATACTAAAATGTGGTAAATCATTTCAGGTTTCAGTATAATGTCACCTTTCTCTATATTTTTGTTTTTAGTGCAGGCAGAGCAGCATATCCTAAGAATCATTAACTTACCGTCCTCACTGGGCAGGATGTGGGTCTCTTTCCACCATTGTTTTATTGTTTGGGCGCATGTCCCATGCTTCTGTTGCATGATTTTGTTGCTAAGCAAGTGTGCTTGGTTTAGTTGTTAAGGCTGTTTTCTTGAGTGATCATTAAATTACAGGTCTCCCATACTTTTTTCCTCTACTTACAATCCCCTAGTGGAATTAACTATTTAACCACCTGCTTTGTCCCTTTATTCTGTCCCTATCAGAAAGACATTTTAGATATTTTGGAATCTGTATTCTGTTTCTTAAGAAAATATATTTTATAGGATATGTTAGAGTAATTAAGTTTAATCTATTTCTTTGAAATACAGTTTCTGTTAAGGTCTGGTATTTTCTCTGAGTTCATTTTTAGAGATTGATGCCTAGGCTAGCTCAGGATACAGAGATCCTTGTGTGTCCTTACCTGAATCTTTTGATTCTGGATAAACTTCAAAGGTAATATTTTTTTTATTTCCTATGAATTTCCATACATCCCTCAGAGATCTAGCAGCCCATGGATGATGCTGGAAGCAATTCCCAGCATTGAATAACACAGATTAGGTATCATAGATGGAAAACTGTGTATAAGATGGAACCAGGAAGTTTTCAATATAGTGGCTGCACTCATGGTTTTGTAAGAAAAATTGAGCCAAGTGTAAATTTAGAGGAAGCCTCCTAGGACAAAATCTCCATATAATAAGGGGTTGCCAAATAAAACACAGGAATTCTAATTAAACTCAAATTCAGATAAACAGCAAACATTTCAGTATTAGTATGTCCCTCATATTACATGGGACATACCTATACTAAAAACATTAATTGTTGCCTCTCTGAAATTCAAATTAATTGGACATCCTGTATTTTTGTTTGCTGAATCTAGCAATCCTAAATACTGTGATTTGAAGGACTGATAGCATTTAGTTGCACATTGGGTAACCCATTCACACCTCACATTCATTATTCGGGCTTGTGCTAAGGTAAGGCATCTTGGTGAGAGTTAATGCAAAGGCACTGCCCTCTCACTCCTCCACTGAATTGGCTCATACACACTTTTTTAAATAAGAAAATACATAAACATTTTCTGATTTTTGAACGTCATTCTTGCTTACATTGAAATGATCATTCTTCATTTTGAAAATTACTGGTAATTTTCGTGGCAGTTTGGTGGGGAATTGGGGAAAAAACAGTCTCAGACACTTTCAATACCATTTTACAAATATGTCTTTAAAGTTCCTCAGACTTCATCACTAATTCACCCTGACAACTTACCACATCCCTGGACCAGTGAACCAGATTGATTAATGTTTCCAAGTGATTTCAACTGATATATAATATTGAATGTGCAATACAAAAAGAAAAAAAAAATTCTGAATAATAGTATGTCAGTGCGTTTCTTTTAAAATACATGATATCTGGGTATACTACATAGTTCATCACGTACTGGGAATTCAGTTTAAAAGCATAAAGGACACATTGAAAATACATGTCTCTCCATAGCAGAAGTGCTCCATTCCAGAAATACACAGTTGAACAAAAGTCTAAAACAGCGAATATCCACGAGCGCGCACCGGCTTTCTGTGGCGTCCGCAGTGAAGACGCGAGAACAATTTACAAGCAGCAGCACCGAAGCAATACAGCCAAGCTACCGGATGACATCAGGGAGCTTTTCCCCATGAAATTGGGGGCAAGAGGCTATGCTTTGCTTGGTGTGGCTGTTTCATTTCTGTATATATTTACTCTTTTGCTTTACACATGTTGTGTGCAGACGCCAGAAGTTTGTTCAGGTAAGTGCGAGGTGGGACTTGATCCTCTCTCAGGTTGCTGCTACTTCTAAACGGCTCCTTTGGGGAACTGGTTAGGCCAGTTTGGGTATCTAGACTTAGTTAATAATGTCCTAAAATGGAAAATAAAAAGTCATAACCCTAGTTAAATCCAAAAAAGAAAAAAAATCTTTCTTTGTGTAAGTCTTTCATGATGTATAGAGACATAAGGAACTGAGGAAATGTGTCGTTATTTCAGAGAACTTGGGTCTCTCCTTGTTATTCAGTCTTCATGTATGGAAATGGCTGGAATCTTCCTGGGCTATTTCTGATCTTAAAGTGGACTTACAGTCTGCTCTTAAAATTTCTTTTATATCGCTGGGAAAACAAGTTTATATATTCTCTAATACTATCTAAAATCTTGGTTATAGGAACTTAAAATCTTGGGTTTTCTAGAAGAATAATTTGCTTCTATTTAATTGTCATATGTTTAAAGACAGGATCTTTTAATGTTACCAAATTGTTGAGTGAGGTGGAATAAAATGTTTGATAGGGAGCCCTGAGTAACACAGAACTGTGGTTAAAAATTTGTCCTCAACTATCTAATACAGACTGTATCATCACACACACACACACACCATCCACCCACATTCAAACAAAAGCTCCCTAACCCCTTGTTACTTAATTGAAAAACTAGGAATACATCGTAAGTGTATTAATTGCCTCCATCTGTAAGTTATACAAATAGTCCATATACTGGACTATGTAACAAATTTTTGTAGTTTCCTTTTTTTAATTTTTATTTTTATAACCTCTCCCTTGCTTTCATCCTGCCTTTTTCCTGTCTGTTAGCATCTCGAGATTTACTAAGTAAAAATATTCCTAATCTGAATTAATATTCCTTAGGCCCTAAAAATAATAAAAATGCACACTTTCCACCCATTTATATTGACGCATGAGAGAGGATTTGAGATATGTTTTTAAAGTTGTTTTTAAAAAGTGTGTTTACCCAATCCAAAAATGGGCAGAAGACCTAAATAGACATTTCTCCAAAGAAGATATACAGATTGCCAATAAACACATGAAAGAATGCTCAACAACATTAATCATTAGAGAAATGCAAATCAAAACTACAATGAGATATCATCTCACACCGGTCAGAATGGCCATCATCAAAAAACCTACAAACAATAAATGCTGGAGAGGGTGTGGAGAAAAGGTAACCCTCTTGCACTGTTGGTGGGAATGTCAATTGATACAGCCACTATGGAGAACAGTATGGAGGTTCCTTAAAAAACTAAAAATAGAACTACCATACGACCCAGCAATCCCACTACTGGGCATATACCCTGAGAAAACCATAATTCAAAAAGAGTCATGTACCACAATGTCATTGCAGCTTTATTGACAATAGCCAGGACATGGAAGCAACCTAAGCATTCATCGAAAGATGAATGGATAAAGAAGTTGTGGGCCATATATACAATGGAATATTACTCAGCCATAAAAATAAACAAAATTGAGTTATTTTTAGTGAGGTAGATGGCCTCGAGTCTGTCATACAGTGTGAAGTAAGTCAGAAAGAGAAAAACAAATACCATACGCTAACACCTATATATGGAATCTAAAGAAAAAAAAAAAAAAAGGTCATGAAGAACCTAGGGGCAGGACGGGAATAAAGACACAGACATACTAGAGAATGGACTTGAGGACACAGAGAGTGCGAAGGGTAAGCTGGGATAAAGTGAAGGAGTGGCATGGACATATATATATACAACCCAGTGTAAAACTGATAGCTAGTGGGAAGCAGCTGCATAGCACAGGGAGATCAGCTCTGTGCTTTGTGACCACCTAGAGGAGTGGGATAGGGAGGGTGGGAGGGAGGGAGATGCAAGAGGGAGGAGATACGGGGATATATGTATATGTATAGCTGATTCACTTTCTTATAAAGCAGAAACCAACACACCATTGTAAAGCAATTATACTCCAATAAAGATGTTAAAAAATAAATAAATAAATAAATACATAAAAAGTGTGTTTATTTCTTTAATTACTCTGCTTTGATTTACTTATTAGATTCCGATCAGTGAAAAGGAACCACTTTTGCATGTCACCTACATATGCAATTTCAAAAATCTCTAAAACTATTTTTATCTGAACAAGAAACCAAAGCATACATTTTGAGATATGTCATATGCTCTGCTAAAGATGAAAATACTTCCCAATTTAAATTTTACTTTTTTATATAAATACAATCATATTCCCCAACAAATTTATTTGCAAAATATTTGGAAAGTAAGATTTCATTTCAAGTCCTCTCCCAATGAGGTTGATCAATACCTCCCTAAGTAAGACTATGCTTTTATTTCCTGCTTTGTATTAATTCATTAATAATAAATTTTATGTGAGCATTTTTTCTGAACCAGACTCTGTGCTGAGCACTGAGGATGCAATAAAAGCAGAGGGAGAAAAGTGCCTTCCTTGGGAAAATCACATCACACTAGACATAATAGAACATTAAGCAAGAAACTAAAATAGATAAAGTGCAATATAAGTGGTATGTTATACCACACTCAGTTTTCTTCTGGATGGGTTACTTTAATATTCATTGGGTGGGGCATACAGATTCTGTGAACAGAAATTAGAGAAGAGGAAAGAGAATATTACAATTTAAAATTCGAGCTAAAAAACTATGATCAATATGAAGAATAGAGGAGGCGGAATCAAGATAGCGGAGTAGAAGGACGTGCTCTCACTCCCTCTTGTGAGAACACCAGAGTCACAACTAGCTGCTGGACAATCATCGACAGGAAGACACTGGAACTCACCAAAAAAGATACCCCACATCCAAAGACAAAGGAGAAACCAAAATGAGATGGTGGGGGGGGGGGCGCAATCACAGTAAAAGCAAATTCCATAACTGGTGGGTGGGTGACTCACAGACTGGTGAACACTTATACCACAGAAGTCCACCCACTGGAGTGAAGGTTCTGAACCCCACGTCAGGCTTCCCAACCTGGGGGTCCAGCAATGGGAGGAGGAATTCCTAGAGAATCAGACTTTGAAGCCTAGTGGGAATTGATTACAGGACTTTGACAGGACTGGGGGAAACAGAAACTCCACTCTTGGAGGGCACACACAAAGTAGTGTGTGCATTGGGACCCAGGGGAAGGAGCAGTGACCCCAAGGGAGACTGAACCAGACCTACGTGCTAGTGTTGGAGGGTCCCCTGCGGAGGCAGGGGTGGTTCTGTTTCACCGTGTGGACAAGGACACTGGCAGCAGAAGTTCTGGGAAGTGCTCCTTGGCGTGGGCCCTCCCATGGTCTGTCATTGGCACCACCAGGGAGCCCAGGTAGGCTCCAATGTTGGGTTGCCTCAGGCCAAACAACCAACAGGGAGGGAACCCAGCCACACCTATAAACAGTCAAGTGGATTAAAGTTTTACTGAGCTCTGCCCACCAGAGGAACAGTCAGCTCTACCCACCACCAGTCCCTCCCATCAAGCCTCTTAGATATCTTCATCCACCAGAGGGCAGAAGCAAGAAGAACTACAGTCCTGCAGCCTGTGGAACAAAAACAACATTCACAGAAAGATAGACAAGATGAAAAGGCAGAGGGCTATATACCAGATGAAGGAACAAGAAAAACCCCAGAAAAACAACTAAATGAAGTGAAGATAGGCAACCTTCTGGAAAAAGAATTCAGAATAATGATAGTGAAGATGATCCAGGACCTCAGAAAAATAATGGAGGCAAAGATCGAGAAGATGCAAGAAATGTTTAACAAAAACCTAGAAGAATTAAAGAACAAACAAACAGAGATGAACAATAAATAACTGAAATGAAAACTACACTAGAAGGAATCAATAGCAGAATAACTGAGGCAGAAGAATGGATAAGTGACCTGGAAGACAGAATGGTGGAATTCACTGCTGCAGAACAAAATAAAGAAAAAAGAATGAAAAGAAATGAAGGCAGCCTAAGAGACCTCTGGGACAACATAAAACACAACAATAGTCACATTATAGGGGTCCCAAAAGGAGAAGAGAGAGAGAAAGGACCAGAGAAAATATTTGAAGAGATTATAGTCAAAAATTTCCCTAACATGGGAAAGGAAATAGCCACCCAAGTCCAGGAAGCACAGAGAGTCCCATACAGGATAAACCCAAGGAGAAACACGCCAAGACACATAGTAATCAAATTGGCAAAAATTAAAGACAAAAAAAAATTATTGAAAGCAGCAAGGGAAAAACGACAAAGGACATACAAGGGAACTCCCAAAGGATAACAGCTGATTTCTCAGCAGAAACTCTACAAGTCAGAAGGGAGTGGCATGATATACTTAAAGTGATGAAAGGGAAGAACCTACAGCCAAGGTTACTCTACCTGGCAAGGATCTCATTCAGATTCGATGGAGAAATCAAAAGCTGTACAGACAAGCAAAAGCTAAGAGAATTCAGCATCATCAAACCAGCTCTTCAACAAATGCTAAACGAACTTCTCTAAATGGGAAACACAAGAGAAGAAAAGGACTTACAAAAACAAACCCAAAACAATTAAGAAAATGGTCATAGGAACATACATATCGATAATTACCTTAAACATGAATGGATTAAATGCTCCAACCAAAAGACACAGGCTTGATGAATGGATACGAAAACAAGACCCATATATATGCTCTCTACAAGAGACCCACTTCAGACCTAGGGACACATACAGACTGAAAGTGAGGGGATGGAAAAAGATATTCCATGCAAATGGAAATCAAAAGAAAGCTGGAGTAGCTATATTCATATCAGATAAAATAGACTTTAAAATAAAGAATGTTACAAGAGACAAGGAAGGACACTACATAATGATCAAAGGATCAATCCAAGAAGATATAACAATTATAAGTATATATGCACCCAACATAGGAGCCCCTCAATACATAAGGCAACTGCTAACAGCTATAAAACAGGAAATCGACAGTAACACAATAATAGTGGGGGACTTTAACACCTCACTTACACCAATGGAAAGATCATCCAAAATGAAAATAAATAAGGAAACAGAAGCTTTAAATGACACAATAGACCAGATAGATTTAATTGATATTTATAGGACATTCCATCCAAAAACAGCAGATTGCACTTTCTTCTCAAGTGCACACGGAACATTCTCCAAGATAGATTACATCTTGGGTCACAAATCAAGCCTCAGTAAATTTAAGAAAATTGAAATCATATCAAGCACCTATTCTGACCACAACACTATGAGATTAGAACTGAATTACTGGCATAAAAACGTAAAAAACACAAACACATGGAGGCTAAACAATACGTTATTAAAAAACCAAGAGATCACTGAAGAAATCAAAGAGGAAATCAAAATATACCTAAAGACAAATGACAATGAAAACACGACGATCCAAAAATTATGGGATGAAGCAAAAGCAGTTCTAAGAGGGAAGTTTATAGCTATACAAGCCTACCTGAAGAAACAAGAAAAATCTCAAGTAAAAAATCTAACGTAACACCTAAAGGAACTAGAGAAAGAAGAACAAACAAAACCCAAAGTTAGCAGAAGGAAAGAAACCATGAAGATCACAGCAGAAATAAATGAAACAGAAACAAAGAAAACAATAGCAAAGATCAACAAAACTAAAAGCTAGTTCTTTGAGAAGATAAACAAAATTGATAAACCATTAGCCAGACTCATAAAGAAAAAGAGGGAGAGGACTCAAATCAATAAATTTAGAAATGAAAAAGGAGAAGTTACAACAGACACTGCAGAAATACAAAGCGTCCTAATAGACTATTACAAGCAACTCTATGCCAATAAAATGGACAACCTGGAAGAAATGGACAAATTCTCAGAAAGGTATAACCTTCCAAGACTGAACCAGGAAGAAACAGAAAATATGAACAGACCAATCACAAGTAATGAAATTGAAACTGTGATTAAAAATCTTCCAACAAACAAAAATCCAGGACCAGATGGCTTCACAGGTGAATTCTATCAAACATTTAGAGAAGAGGTAACACCCATCCTTCTCAAACTCTTCCAATAAAATTGCAGAGGAAGGAACACTCCCAAACTCATTCTATGAGACCACCATCACTCTGATACCCAAACCAGACAAAGATAGTACAAAAAAAGAAAATTACAGACCAATATCACTGATGAATATAGATGCAATATCCTCAACAAAATACTAGCAAAGAGAATCCAACAACGCATTAAACGGATCATACACTACGATCAAGTGGGATTTATCCCAGGGATGCAAGGATTCTTCAATACACGCAAATCAATGTGATAAACCATATTAACAAATTGAAGAATAAAAACCATATAATCATCTCAATAGATGAAGAAAAAGCTTTTGACAAAATGAAACACCTATTTATGATAAAAACTCTCCAGAAAATGGGCATAGAGGGAACCTACCTCAACATAATAAAGGCCATATATGACAAAGCCACAGCAAACATCATTCTCAATGGTGAAAAACTGAAAACATTTCCTCTAAGATCAGGAACGAGACAAGGATGTCCATTCTCACCACTATTATTCAACAAAGTTTTGGAAGTCCTAGCCATGGCAATCAGAGAAGAAAAAGAAATAAAAGGAATACAAATAGGAAAAGAAGAAGTAAAACTGTCACTGTTTGCAGATGATATAATACTATACATAGAGAATCCTAAAAATGCCACCAGAAAACTACTAGAGCTAATCGATGAATTTGGTAAAGTTGCAGGATACAAAATTAATGCACAGAAATCTCTTGCATTCCTATACACTAATGATGAAAAATCTGAAAGAGAAATTGTGGAAACACTCCCATTTACCATTGCAACATAAAGAATAAAATACCTAGGAATAAACCTACCTAGGAAGACAAAAGACCTGTATGCAGAAAACCATAAGACACTGATGAAAGAAATTAAAGATGATACCATCAGACGAATGGATAAAGAAGTTGTGGTACATATATACAATGGAATATTACTCAGCCATAAAAAGGAACGAAACTGAGTCACTTGTTGAGATGTGGATGGATCTAGAGACTGTCATACAGAGTGAAGTAAGTCAGAAAGAGAAAAACATATATCGTATATTAATGCATGTATGTGGAACCTAGAATAATTGTACAGATGAACCGGTTTGCAGGGCAGAAGTTGAGACACAGATGTAGAGAACAAACGTATGGACGCCAAGGGGGAAAACCGCAGTGGGGTGGGGATGGTGGTGTGGTGAATTGGGTGATTGGGATTAACATGTATACACTGATGTGTATAAAATTGATGACCAATAAGAACCTGCATTATAAAACAACCAAACAACCAAACAAAAAAAAACAACTAATGCTAAACTTTCTTTGGGTTATTTGTATGGAAATATGTTAATATAAATGTTTCAGACATTACATGAAATTTCTAAAAATCTTATATGTTCTGGTATAATGTTATGTCATAATTCTAGTTATTACTTTAAAATATATATCTCAGAAATAACTAAATTTCCTTGTCAATTGCATTATTATGAACTTTCATCAAATCTTTAACCGTGGGCATTTTTCAGTCTTTTGTCATTTACAGAGAGTTCTGGGTGTACTCCGATGCTTTTGCAAATATGTTCCTATAAAAGGGTTTCATCTTCAAGGAATTCATGGAAAAGACTCTTGACAAGTACAGGTTTCTGGTAACTGACTATACTGCTGAACTGAATGAATAAGCATTTTCAGAACTCTAATGGAAAACTGATGAATTCATAAAAGTGCTAACAAAAGATCAAGATGAAAAAAAATTTAATTACATGGGACTGAGTGAACTGATGAGGATGATTATAATTTTTTGTGACTTTCTGTTTGAATAAAAAAAAAAAAAATCCCACAAGGACTCAGAGGGAAAAAATATACAAATCAATTTTCACTGCAAAGTAAAGGAGCTGTTACAGTGGAGGATTACTGGACTGAATGTCAATATTATGACATAGTATGAGTGTGTTTCATGTTTGGTAATTGCAATCATTGTTGCTTTTGTTGTGGCCATCCATTTACAATGCTTGGTGTCAGTTTATTTATCTCTTGTAAAAATAAAATACAGTGTGTGTGTGTGAAAAAAAAATGGTAATTTTGTGATGGGATGGAGGTATTAGCTAATGCTATGGTGGTAATCTTTTTGCAATATATAAATGCATCAAATCATCATGCACCTTAAACTTATAAAATCTTATATGTCAATTATATCTCAATAAAGCTGGGGGGAGTAAAAAAAAATATGAAGAATAAAATTTTTTCCATATTAAAGGTTGAATACCCTTCCCCTGTGTTATAAAATCAACAACAGACAAATGTCAGGCAGCAGAAGCAACTATACAAGTATACATGACATTGGTTTATTTATTCTCTAAATAAACTGAGTAAGACTATTAGTACATGATTCAGAACACTTCATGTTTTAATAATTCAAGTTACTCCAGGCCTCCATAGTTAACAATTAAGAAAATAGCTTCCAGAAACATGGGATCATGACCAAGATTGTTTTCCCCAGATGGTCAGAATAATTCAATAATGAAAATGAAAGAATTCTATATTTTCATAACTCTTGAATAATTTTTAGAAGAAAGTACTGTGTGCATTGAATTTTAAACAATCAATTTTAATGAAAAAAGATGACTTGACCTGATTTAGTACAAAAGATATTTGCTATATTCCATTTCTGGTTCAATTATGAATAATTTTAATGATTTCATATAAAATTTAATGTTCTGAGTGAGCTCTGAAATCATACACTTTTGGATTTCTTATCTTTATTGAATAGGGACCAGGGAAGTTTGTTTAAATATAGAATCATTTTTAAAGTTTTAAGTAGCTAAAATTATTACTATTCAAAAATATTAATAAACATTACTATGATGATTTACAATAAAAGATTAGTCCACTGTGAAAAGTCATCAGTACTGTTTTTGGTTAAGTGTCAGTGGACATTGTATAATGGACATCAAGATGTAGAAATATAAAGAAATGATTACTTGTCACTAAGTCAATAAAATTATTCTTAACATCCCAATTTAATATGTCTAAAATGTTTACTAACTTATCTGTGCATTGATAACATTTTGAAACTAAAAAGCTTCCAAATTGCATTGATTCTATAGATACTATACACACTGGATTTTACAAAAAATACAGGCATGTATAAGATGGCATGCCACTTAAAATAAGCTTATAGATGACTTTAGAAACTTCTTTGTTTAACAAAAAATGTAGGAAAACCTTGCAATTGTTTGTAATCAGCATTTAATTTTTTTTTATTAAAAATCCTTGCTTATTCATTTTTTCCTGAAATATTGTGTTATTTCTAAAGACTGCCTCAAAATAAAAGTATGTTTATCTCCTAAATGTGACATCCATGTTGAAACAAATTTTAAGTAAATTAAGTCTAGATTATCTTATTGCAAGATTCTGGATAAGTTTATAGCAGAAGAACTCTTTGTGTCTGGTTTGCCCTATGTGAAATCCACACTTTCTGTAATCACTCATGAACTCTTTTGAATTTTTAGGAATACAGAATCAGATATAGCAGTTAATACGAGGAAGAAAAAAAAAAAAAGGAAAACCATGACAGCTTCTTATTAATAGGACTTTTAAACTTTCTAATCCAGATAAGGGCCTAGTTTAATCATCAGTAATATCAGCAAAAAGAGCTCTAAGATTAAAAGACTTGAATTTGATCCTAAATATAATAACTTGTGACTAAAAGGAGGACTCAAATAGTTATTTGCAAAATAGAGATTAAAATCTCTTTCACTGAATTATTTGGAAGATCAATTAAGATTATATATGTGAAAGTAATTTCTCAAATGTGATAAACTGTACAATTGGTCATTGTGACTATAAGGGCAGTTAGAGGATAAAAGTGTCCTCTACACTCTTTTCCTTCTTATTCCTATAAAGTCTGAATGTCATGTCCATCATGATTTGCTGCATTACATTCTGTTTTTAAAAACACATATGTGCCTATTTTACAATAAATACAACTTTTTAACAAAAATATAAAAAGACGGCATCTGGAAAAATCTAAAGGAAATGTGGATTCATTAAAATCTTGGTAAGAGAAGAAAAACGTATGGGAAATTAATAGAATTTTTAAAAACTGTGATAACAGATATATAAAAAGTACCATTCAAGAAAAGCAAGGTAGAAATGAACTGATATTATTTTTAAAGTATAACTTGGACCACTTTTGATGAATATTTTATACGTTTTTCACAGACTTGAATTGTTTTACAAAAAAATGGTAGATGCATAATATTTTCATTTCATCATTCTCATTTATTCCATTAAACTTAAAGCTGCTAAGCAAGGATATACTTGCTTAATATAAGCAAATCAAATTATTCTTTCTGGAAATCATTTCTTGTCAATGGTTGTGAAAAATTTAAATATAATTAGTTGATTATATATATATATTTATATATATATAGACACACACATATATACATATATATATACATACATATATCTTCTACTTTTGACTTTCATGTGTTCTCCAAATTTGACAAAGCCCCCAAATTGAGTAAGTCAAAATATCTAACAATTTTACATATGCACCAGGACCATTGCCTTGTAATATTTCTCAACATAAAACCCTCTCTTGCAGGTATTACCCCATTTCTCTATTCCCCTTTATAAAAACCTCCTTGAAATATTTATCAGTGCTTACGGTCTCCAATTATTTCTTCCTGTTTTCTGTTGAATCTATTCTTCACAGGATTTCAACCCCACCTGTACACTAAAATAACACACATCAAGTCTTCTTATTATGTCCAGTGGTTAATGGTTAGTCGTCTTTTTACCTAACCCATGAGCAGTATTTTTTCACTCTGTGGTGGTTGTGGAATCAACACCTAAGAGAAATCTACACTAGGGATAAAAATGTACAAATATTCATTGTTCAATTAGTGGTTTAAGCCATGACCCAGGAAGAGATTACCAAGTCAAACGCTATGTAGAAAAGAGAAGATCTTTGAGTACAGGGGAACCCCAAATTTAAGGACCCCGGGTGATAAGAATTGACAAAAAGATAATAATACAAAGCCGCCTGAAATCTAGGAGGAAAACCAAGAATATGAGCTGTTCTGGGAACCAGAGAACATTTCTGAGAAAGAGAGAATAATGCTGCTGATAGTTCATTAAGAAGAGTACTGACAATTGACCATGGGGTTTAGTATCTTGAAGATCACTGCAAAAGGTCAAGATAGGGTGAGAAGAAATATTGAATAAAGTGAGTAGAAAAAAATACTTTTGAGGATTATTGTTGTAATTGAAAACAGGGAAATGGGGCCGAAGTTGAAGAGGGTAGAGGTGTCCAGAGAAGTTTTGCCTTTGCTGTTTGTCTCCTGATTCTTTAAAATCACAAACATAGCAGTGTGTTTTCATGCTGATGGATGGAAAGGCAAAATTGATAATGAAAAAGAGAGATCGAAAAATTGTTAATGTGATGTCTTGATGTCCTTGGATAGGTAACAAGAAATGGAATCTAGGGCACACATAGAGGACTGGACTTACCTTGTAGCACAGTGGGACCATGAGTGATAATTGAAAGGAAGGCAAAGTACATGAGAACTGAGGCTATGATGAGTGAGGATAGGCAAGCAATTTGATTCAAGTTTAATAATTTAAAAAAAATTTTAAGAGAAACTACAATATGACCCCAAACTGAATTAGAAATTGGGCTAATATATAAAATGCTATAGGAAAAATGGTTCATGGCTTTAGAAATATATGTGTGTATGCACACATGTGTGTATAGATTTTTGTTTAGTTTTCCTCCTTTCCTGGCCCCAAACTTCCTCCTAATATTTTTAATAGCAAGTTTGGTTACATTCCTAAAATATTATTCAGCAATAAGCAAATATATTCCCATAGACTAATTCTAGCAGGCATTCTATGACACAAATCTCTTCCCCAGGAGTTTGGTAAACACACGATATTCCCAGTAGAGGAGAATATCAATAAATTTTATGTATTTTTTAAAATAAATAAAATGTTATTTCTTTTTTAAATAAATAAAATTTTATTTCTTTTTTAAATAAAATTTACTGCTTAGGGTTTTTAAGAAAGGAAAATCATGTAAAATAATAAATTACAGGTAAATTTTAAGTTATTTAATGATAGGAACCAAGATAAAAATACACTGATGATTGTACTGGATGGTATTATTAGTACTGTATTAGGGAAGGGAGAAGATAAGAAATTGTGTTTTTATGTTGAACAATAATATTCACTTACCTGAAACCTAGTGTGTGATTACTATCAATGACATGTGGGATTTAAAATGTGGAATATTATGGTTTTCCAATGAGTTGTTCAGTCAGCATGATGCTACACTAACCATCACATGCTTCAAAGAAGACTCTGTTTTTTGCGTTTCAAAAGCACTACCTTCCTTTCTCTAAGGTTCAAAAAATAGTTCTGTGTATTACAAATTTTCATCCTTTCTAAGGATCATCTCAGAATAATTCACCTTCCCTCCTGAATGATAAAGATGAAGATTGCTAAGCATCACAGTCATGTTCCCTTCTAAAAGAGACAATGAGTGGTAATTGAGATCTCAGAAGATGGGCAGAACCTATGCCGTGATTTTGATTTGTAGTTGATGAAGTGAATAAAGAAAAAGTGACAAGCTGGATTTTAAACAAGAACAGAACAGATTTACAAGGTCAAAACTTATGCATTTCTAATAGAATGGGAAGCTTAATAATACAAATATTTTACCTACCTACCTCTTACCTTAAATATAGTATTTTTTGAGATAAAGTAAATTATTTTAGTTATGGGTTATCTGTTTTGGGAAAAAGATAAAAGTCCATGGTCTAAAAGAAATTCCAGAGTTAATAATTTTGAAAAGCAGATCTGTGAGTTTATCATTTTTCTTGATGTTTACAGTCTGGCTGCACTTACTTATAACCACATGCACTTACAGGGTGAATATCTTCTTCTATTCCATCTTCCAGGTCTGCGGTGTGACCTGGAAGTCTAATGTTGTTCACCTGCCCAGTGGATTCAGAGGTAAATTTAGCCTCTTTAATTGTGCCTGTATTTCTTACTACTGTTTCTCCTCCAAACATTTTGCAAGTGTCCATTTTGCCTTATAGACTCAATATTTGATCAAAACCTTGGAGTCCTTCCAAAAGACTGAGTGCAGAACACTGTCACTTACTGTAATCCCTTCCCCTTTGCCACCCGCCACCCAGAACTTAGCTGTGATTTATTTTATATTCAAACATTTCATGCAGTCCTTTGCTAATAGTTATCCAAACCTCAGCTTGAAGCTCATATCCAAAAGTTGTGATGAAGCTTTGCACATTGCTTCCTTAGATAAGACCTCCAGACTAGATTGAATTTGCCCACCTCTCCAACTGTGGCACTGAGCTCACTATCAATTGCCCTTCTAACTCAAAAGTGGCATTTACTCATCCCTGACTATGCACCTGTTCTTCCTTCTGGAAAGTAATTCAACTTCTTCTTAAACTACATTAAAAAAATTATTTCTCAAGATGGAGTATGCATAGTATTCAGAGATTTAGCAAGCTCTGACTTTTCCTGGCAGTTTTGATTTATCTCTTCTCTACGTTCAACTATAATTTGTTAAAGTGGTGACCTTGCTACGTGGTGCTTGCTCTGTTTGCTTCTCTGACTCCCTCACTAGACAAACAATGTCTGGAAGACAGAGACTGACTTATTCATCTGTGCATCCATTGCGCCCTGTGCTTAGCCCATAGGAAGTGCTCAGTAAAAGAGAATGAATGAATGAAAGGATGAATGAATGAATGAATGAACGAATGTTCTTATCCACCTGCTCTCTTCTCTCATAGTTTATAGATAATGAAAATGAAAGATTTGAAGGTAAGTGAAAAAGCCAAGACATTGAGTTAGTGTTCTAATTGGGATAAACCTAGGCTTATTGACTCCTACTTGAGTGACCATTTAGTCATACTCTTCTATTACAAATACCACTGATTTTTCATCAAGCAATGTGCTGGATTTATATTTATTTTACTAAATATATTGACACATGGTGAACAAGATATTAATACCTTATTTAACAGGTGAAGACCCTGAGGTTTGGGGAGGTAATTTACATGAAATTGTTTCCTAGTTAGTAGAAAACCTGTGACTTTAAACATAGGTTTTCTGATTCCAAATCTGTCTTTTAGTCACTGTTTTATGTTGCCTCTCCAAAAGTCAGTGTATCTCTTTTAATGATCTTTTGTGTTATTTTTCATGACAAAGCTTGTCAGACTTTCTCTTTTTCCTCTACTCACAAATAACAACACTGTCAGGGTAGAAGGTAACTAAAAACATTTGTTTATTTATTTATTTTACAATACGGTTTATTTTACCAACCACATGATAGGCATTATTTGCACCTCTGGGGTGTATCATGATTTTCATATGCTGCATTTGCTGAAAATGGAAATGTACCTTTCTTTCTTTAAAATAACCTGTCAACTATGAAAATCAGTTTTGTATCAATTTTATGGCAAGGCTGTGCAAGCGAGAAAGCTTCATGCTTAGGCATTTCAGCGCATAAGTTACTATTTGTGCTGTCATTTTCAATAATATCAATAATTCTTATTGCTAGTAAAGTAGCACATAAGTCAGTTTTGGATAATAAAAGTATTTTCTGGCAATATTCCAATATACATGCTTTGAAATTGAGCACTAGTAGTTCATTGTAATACATCCCAATGTTCTCACTGCTTTGGCTTTGTGAACTAGTGTGCTTACGTTTTTCATTTATTTGCCCTTGCCTTGCTGCTACTCTTCCTCATAAGGAGAAGTTTCCAACTCAGTTACTTTTCTATTTAAAAGCGTCTTTGTTGTGGATTATAGTAAATGATTTAGCTCATTGGCTATACGCTTGGTGGAACATCCTCAGGCTTATTTTCACAGCTAAGCAAAATTTTGCTAGATTGTCTTTGAATTCAAAGGCTGCTTTTGGCAACTCCAGGAAGAATAGTGCTGATTATTTAGAAAACTGTAGCTTTATAAATTACCACTCTCCAGTGACAGGAAATTAATGGCAGAAGAGTGGTAAATAGGGTCATTTCATTTTATTCACAACCTGCATGTATTCTAAGGAAATGGTTATAGCCTGGAAGAAGAGAACAAGGGAAATTTGTAAGATGTTGGAAACTTTATTGCTAAGATTGAAAAGAAGTCTCATGTACCATTGGTTAAAATTATTATAAGTAATCTAATTTTATTGTTTTCTTAGAAAAGCAAAATTCGGGGGTAGTATCTTAGGCGAGCCTCATGGGCAGGTAGCAAACATAAGAAATATGCCTGTGTTATTTTAAACCACTGATGATTGGAGTTCATTACTTCAGCATAGTAAGAAGGTTTAAGAAAAGTTATTTGGCCCTGATATTAGCAATAAAATTGAACTTTCTTTTTTCAACAACATTCCTATTGCTGAACACTGGGACAACTCAAAATATTAAGTTACTCTATATGACTGAGATTAAATCAGAATGAGGTAAGATTTGGAATAAAGTTATATTTTGTTGTTGTTTGTGTTTTGTTTTGTTTTATTTAAAAGACCTGGAGGAATAAATTTCTTCAGATTTGTTTAAGAGTTTTGCATCATTTCTAAGCTTATCTCTAAACATTTCTGGTTGGGGTTGTTTTATCTAATCAATATATAGATGTTCCAAATAAAAACAGACTAAAATCTGTGTTTCATTGATCCAGAATATGGACTGTCAAAAGTTGAGATAGATAGCCAAATGTCTCCATAAGTGTGTGATATTGATTTGATAAAGAATTTACTCTATTATAGGGACCTCAAAAAGATACGTAAAACCATATTGGTTTAAATCTGTCGCTTTAGGATACTGGCCAGCATGCAAACAATGTTCATGGTGTTCAGTGAGTAAAGCTTTATTACAAAGGTTGAGCAGTGTACTGTAATGAATTAGGACAATGCAATTAGTTATAAGGTCTGTGAAAATTTATTACCTTAAGCCTTTGGGGTCTGAATCAATAGTCCTTTGCTCAATCATAACTGAAATCAATGAAATGAATTCCCCAAGAAAGGCTACAGAATTGACTGTGAGATATTAACATAGGGACCATTTTAGCTGCAAGCTAACAAGGTAATGTTTTAGAAGATGATCTATCACAACTGCATGAAAAATTCCTGAATCAGTTAGGTGACATTATTTGGCCTCTGTTCCCTTGCTGATACATTAAGTAAGATAACAAAGCTGTGGGTTGTCCTGTTGGTGGCACGGCCCAATATTATCTTAATCATCCCTCATTATGAATGTTGCTAGACTAAGGTTAGAACATACCAGAGTTGTGAGGATGGTGTGAAATTATCCATCACCATTATAATCAGGCAAGGATAAGTTTCAACAGAGTAGGTAAGACAAGAGCTTTCTTTTTTCATTTTACATTGAATAAAAACAAAATTCTTTCTGAGTATATGTAACACACATGAATAGTCATTTTATATATTCCTTTTTTCAAAGTCTGAATTTAGTTTTCTGAGTATTAGGATGAAAATGCATAGTTTATATACTAAGTTTTTTTCTTGTGTACTTTTATTCCAAAGTAATTAACTTTACTTAAAAATTAGTAAATATACTGCTGTTTTATAAGATTGAATATTGATCCCATTTAATTCACTATTGTCCTCAATTTCACTACAGGTATCTGTTCTGCAAAAATTAATTTGCTATGGCATCAATTTTATTTAATTCATCAATGAATGGCCATTCAGACATGAAAGATAATGGATTAACTAGTGAAATTTCTCTCCCCCACAAAAATATATTATGCAAAATGTATACTGCTTTGTTTCAGTCTTAAAACTAATATTTACATAATTAATCATTTTTCTCTTTTGAAGGACTGGCTCTAAAAATAGTTTTCCTAAACTGTTTTCTCTAGAAATCAAGGTGCTATACAAATTTTCTATTTTCTAAGTGTTTCTTCACTAAAATGAACACATTAGATCAGATGTTCTATCTCTATATTAATTTTTGATATGTGGGCCATTGCAGTAAAATTTTATGGAACTTCCTGAGGTGGTCTACTTTTAATCATCATACGATTTTTTCCCTAACATATTTGGAAATTCTAAAGTATTTAACATATTTAAAATTATTTTGATGCTTACTTTCATACTGCCTCTTGGTAGATTTTGTTTCTTCACATTGAAAAAAAAGGTATCAGGTATTAATTATTTTTCCCTCTTCCTCTTAGAGTGTATATATATATACATATATGTACACACACACACTTCTGGTTTAGATTCTGTTTAACTTGTATTATGAAGATCACCAGAGATTTTCTAATTTTCAAGGACATTTTCCTCAGTTCTCATAATGGACATCAGCAGCTCACTGCTCTTGGTCACCTTCCTTCAAAAAATCTCTCTCATTTGGCTTCTGTGGCTTCATTTTATAATTTATCATAACTCTGCAATCAGTATTATGGCTTTAAAGTTGTTTGTTTGTTTTCCTTCCATTGTTATGGTTTTAATGAGTATTTTAATTTATTCAACCAACATGGATTTATTGAATATCTGTCAAATACATAGATGTACCATAAATGAATGTTGAGTTTGTCAAATGCTTTTTTTGCATTTATTGAGATGATCATGTGCTTTTCCTTTAAGCTGTTGATATGATAGATTGTATTAATTATTTTTGATTGTTGAACCAGTTTACAATCTCGGGATAAACCCCACTGGTCAGGATGTAGTTTCTTTTGTGTATATTACTGAATATATTTTGCTCTTGTTTGGTTAATAATTTTGCATTCATACTCATGAGGGTTGTTGGTCTGTAGTCTCCCTTTCTTGTAATGTCTTTACTCATTTGAATATTTCGGTAATGCTGGACTTACAGTGAGTTGGGAAGTGTCCCCTCCTCTTCTTTTTCAGGAAGAGGTAGTATTGCTTTGGTATTTTTTCTTTTTTAAATGTTTGATAGAATTTGCTCAGGAAACCACTTGGGCCTGATGTTTTATTTATTGAAAGGTTATAATTACAAATTCACTTTCTTTAATAAGATTATCTTTCTTTTCCCCAGCTTTATTGAGGTATAGACAAAAATTGAATATATTTAAGGTATACAATGTGATGTTTTTATATACATATACACTGTGAAATGTTTACCACAATCAAACTAGTTAAAATATCCATCACCTCACATAGTTACCATTTTTTGTGTGTGAGAACAATTAAGATCTACTCACTTAGCCAATTTCATGTGTACAGTGAAGTATTGTTAATGACAGTCACCATGCTGTAGTACATCCGATCTTCAGAACTTCATCCTGCATATCTAAAACTTTGTACCCCTTGACCAACATTTTCCCTATTTTCTGCATCCCCTAGCCCCTGGTAACCACCATTCTACTCTCTGCTTCTTAAGAGTTTGACTTTTGTATGTTCCACATCTAAGTGAGATTAAACAGTATTTGTCTCTCTGTTTCTGACTTATTTCAGTTGGCATATTGGTCTCCAGTTTTATCCATTTTGTCGTAATACACAATGGAATATTGTTCAGCTTCAAGAAATAAGGAAATCTTATTATATGTGTATGTGTATAAAAATATATATACACAATATATATAGCATATATACTATAGATTGTACTAATATATATTATCTATAGTACATATACTATATATATATATAATTTTCTCTATACATTCATATGTTAATAGATACTTAGGTTGTTTCCATATCTTGGCTCTTGTGAATAGTGTGAATAATGTTGCAGTGAACCTGGGAGGGCAGACAGACATCTCTTCAATAACCTGTTTTCATTTCCTTTGGATGTATACTCAGAAGTGGGATTGCTGGATTTTACTATAGTTCTATTTTTAGTTTTTTTGAGGAACCTCCCTACTATTTTCCATAGTAGCTGCACCAATTTACATTCCAACCAATGGTGTTCAAGGCTTCCCTTTTCTCCACATCCTCCTCAACATCTCTTGTTATCTCTTGTCTTTTTGATAATAGCCATGCTCACAGGTGTGAGACAATACCTCCTTGTGATTTTGATTTACATTTCCCTGATGATTAGTGATGTTGAGCACATTTTCACATACCTGTTGGTAATTTGTATGTCTTCTTTCGAGAAACGTCTATTCAGGTCCTTTTCCCATTTTTAAATCAGGCTATTTTCTTGTTTTTGAGTGTTTTGAGTTCCTTATATATTTTGGATATTAACCCCAAATTAGATACTTGGCTTGCAAATATTTTTCTCATTACACAGGTTGTCTCTTTGTTGATTGTTTCTTTTGCTAAGCAAAAACATTTTAGTTTGATGCAATCTGATTTGTCAATTTTAGCTTTCATTTGTTGCCTATGCTTTTGAGGTCATATCAAAAATATCATTGCCCAGACCCATGTCAAAAGGAATTCTCCCTATTTTCTTCTAGTAGTTTACAGTTTCAGGTCTTATGTTTAAGTCTTTAACCCAGACAGAGTTGATATTTTTTGTATAGTGTTAATAAGGATCCTGTTTCATTCTTCTACATGTGGACATCCAGTTTTCCCAATACCATTTATTGAAGAAACTATCCTTTCCCAATTGTGTTTGCTTGGCATAATAAGATTCTCTTGATTGAATGTTGATAGCTTTTGTCTATTCAGAAATTGGTCCATTTCATCTAAATTGTTGAATTTATGTGCATATACTTGTTTATATTAATCCCTTGTTATCATTTTAATGACTTAGGGATCTGGAATAATGTTTCCTCTTTCATTCTTGCTCAGTTTGGCTACAGTTGTATCAATTTTATTAACTTTTTATAAAAGAAATAACATCTGGATTCACTGATGTTCTCTATTGTTTTTCTGTTTTCAGTTTCACTGCCTGTACTATGAAACACATTTCCTTCTTTCTGTTTGCATTGGTTTAATTTGTTCTTTTTACTCTTGATTAGTAAAGTGTAAATTTAAGTTACTGATTCAAGCAAGACCTTTCATCTACACTTTTATAAGCATTTTATGCTATATGTTTCCCTCTATGCACTATTTTAGGTGCATCTGACAAATTTTATATGCTGTGTTTTCAATTTTATTTAATTCAAAATGTATTTTACTTTCTTTAGAGATTCTCTCATGAACACATGTACTATTTAAAAGTATAATGCTTTCCAAATATTAAAATATTTTGGTATTTTCCAGATATTTATTTATATTTTAATTTGTTACGGTCTGATAAACTTCTTTGTATTCTTTTAAATTTGTAAAGATTTTTTTTTTTTTAATAAATTTATTTATTTATTTATTTATTTTTGGCTGTGTTGGGTCTTCGTTTCTGTGCAAGGGCTTTCTTTAGTCACGGCAAGCGGGGGCCACTTTTCATCGCCGTGCGCGGGCCTCCCACCGTCGCAGCCTCTCTTGTTGCGGAGCACAGGCTCCAGACGCGCAGGCTCAGTAGTTGTGGCTCACAGGCCCAGTTGCTCCACGGCATGTGGGATCTTCCCAGACCAGGGCTCGAACCCGTGTCCCCTGCATTGGCAGGCAGACTCTCAACCACTGCACCACCAGGGAAGCCCTGTACAGATTTTTTATGTGCCCAGCTGTAGGCTATTTTGGGGACTATCCCATGCACGCTTGAGAAGAATGTGTATTCTGCTGTTGGGTGGAGTATTCTAATAAGGCATTTAGTTAACCTGATAAATATTGTTTTTCAGTTCATCTATACATTGCCAATTTTCTGCCTACCTTTATTAATTACTGAGAAAATATTGTTGAATATTGAAATATATTTATGCATTGTTTATTTTTTCTTTCATTTCTTGCTTCATATGTTAGAAACTCTTTGGGGGAGAATACACATTAGTGTTTTATGTATTATTGGATAATATACTCATTTGTCACTTTGTAATATTTACTATATGCCTAATAATATTTCTTCTTCTGAAGTCTATTTTGTATGTTATTGATATAGCAATTCTAGCTTTATTTTGTTTTGTGTCTGTATGGAGTTTCTCTGTCCATTCTTTTTCTTTTAAGATGTTTATACCTTTTTTTGAGATATAATTCATATAAAATTCATCTAATTAAGTATACAATTCAACATTTTTAGTGTATTCACAAGGTTTTACAACCATCACAATTACCTAATTCCAGAACATTTTGATCATTCCAAAAGAAATTCCATACACATTAGCAGTCACTCCACTATTTCCTGTCTCCATAGGTTTCCCAGTTTCTAGATATTTTCTGTAAGCAGACTTATATACTATGTGGCCTTTGTGGCTGGCTTCTTTCACTTAGCATAATGTTTTCAAAGTTCATTCATCTAGTAGAATGTATCAGTACTTAATTCCTTTTAACGACTGCATAATATTCCACTTGTGTGTATATTTATACATATATATATATATATGTTTGCTTATCTATTCATCAGTTAATTAAAACTTGAGTTATTTCCACTTTTTTGCTATTATGAATAATGCTTCTATGAACTTTTGAGTACAAGTTTATGTGTGAAACTATGTTTTCAGTTCTCCTGGGTATATACCTAGGAATGGAATTGCAGGCTTTTATGGTAACTCTATGCTTAACTTATTGAGGAACTGTACACTGTTTATCAAAGCAGGTGCACAGTTTTACATTCCCTCCAGTTCCAATTTCATATTTCAAGTTGCCACAGTTCCCATTTCCCCACATCCTTGTTAACATTTGTAATTTTCCTTTTTTTATTTTTTAAAAATTTATTGCAACCATCATGGTGGGAGTGAAGTGGTATATCATTGTGTTTTTTTTTTTTTTTACATTTCCCTAATGACTATAGATGTTGAACACTTTTTCATGTGCTTGTTGGTCAACTGTATATCTTCTTTGGGGAATGGTCTAGTAAAGTCCTTTGCCCATTTTTTGATTGGATTTTTTATTGTTGAGTTTTGAGAGTTCTTTACATATTCTGAAAATGAGATACTTATCAGATAAATGATTTACAGATATCTTCTCACATTCTCTGGGTAGCTTATCAATTTCTTCCCAGTGTCCTTTGAATCACAAAAGCTTTTAATCTGCATGAAGTTCAGTTTCTTTTTCTTTTTTGGGGGGAGGGTGTTGTTATGATTTAAGAGTCATATATAAGAAAGCATTGTCTAATCTAAAGTCACAAAGATTTACACTTGTACTTTCTCCTGAGAGTTTTATAGTTTTATAAAACAGTTTTATATCCAACTGGGATATTGAGAATAATTGCACTGAATTTGGGGAATATTTATTTTATTAATAAGATGCAATACAATGACAAATATTTGTATATTGAATCAACCTTATGTCCTGTGGATAATCTCACTTGGTAATGGTATATAATCCTTTTCCTAGGTTGCTGGATTTGACTTGTTAATATTTTGTTGAGAATTTTGTGTATTCATAAGGAATTTTGGTCAGTAATTTTAAGATCTCGTGATGCCATTCTCTGACTATGGTATCAGAGTAATGATGGCCTCATAGATTGAGTTAGAAAGTGTTTTCTCCTTTTTCTACAATTATTTTTAATTATTATTATTTTGTCTTTTTTAGAATTTGAAAAACCTGGTCTTATTTTTTTTTAAATCATTGGTAGACTTCACAAGTGAAGCCATCTCATTGCTATCAGGTCCTGGGCTTTTCTTTGTAGAAACTTTAAAAATTGCTAATTCAATCTCTTTGCTCTTTAAAGTTCTATTCAGATTTTCTATTCCTTGTTGAGCCAGTTTCAGCATTTTTCTAGGGGTCTGTCCATTTCATCTAGGTTTTCTAATTTGATGGCAAACAATAGTTCATATTGTATGAAATCCTTTTTATTTCTGCCAGGTTGATAATAATGTCCCCTTTATCATTCTTGATATTAACAATTTGAATTTTCTCCTTTTTTTCAATCTAGTTAAAGAACTTCAATTTTGTTGATTTTCAAAGAACCAACTATTTATTTTGTTGATTTTCTGCATTGTTTTTGGACTCTCTATGTCATTTATTTCCACCTAAATCTTTATTATTTCCTTCCTTATGCTTCCTTCAGAATGATTTTACTCTTTCTTAGTTTCTTAAGGTGGCAGTTAAGTTATTGATTTGAGATGATTATTCTTGTTTCAATAAAGGTACTTACAGCTATAAAATTCCTGCTAAAAACTGCTTTTAAGTTATTAGTATGCCATGCTTTCATTTATATATATATATATATATATATATATATATATATTTTCTTTTTTAACATCTTTATTGGACTATAATTGCTTGACAATGTTGTGTCAGTTTCTGCTGTATAAAAAAGTGAATCAGCTATACGTATACATATATCCCCATATCCCCCCCCTCTTGTGTCTCCTTCCTACCCTCCCTATTCCACCTCTCTAGGTGGTCACAAAGTACCAAGCTGATCTCCCTGTGCTATGTGACTGCTTCCCACTATCTATTTTACATTTGGTAGTGTATATATGTCAATGCCACTCTTTCACTTTGTATCAGGTTATCCTTCCCCCTCCCCATGTCCTCAAGTCCCTTCTCTACGTCTGTTTTTATTCCTGTCCTGCCCCTAGGTTCATAAGAAACTTTTTTTTTTCTAGATTCCATATATATGTGTTAACGTATGGTGTTTGTTTTTCTCTTTCTGACTTACTTTACTCTGTATGACAGACTCTAGGTCCACCCACCTCACTACAAATAACTCAATTTCATTTCTTTTTATGGCTGAGTAATATTCCATTGTATATATGTGCCACATCTTCTTTATCCATTCATCTGTTGATGGACACTTAGGTAGCTTCCATGTCCTGGCTATTGTAAATAGTGCTGCAAAGAACATTGTGATATATGACTCGTTTTGAATTACAGTTTTCTCAGGGTATATGACCAGTAGTGGGATTGCTGGGTCGTATGGTAGTTCTATTTTTAGTTTTTTAAGGAACCTCCACACTGATCTCCATAGTGGCTGTATCAATTTATATTCCAACAAAAATGCAAGAGGGTTCCCTTTTCTCTACACCTTCTCCAGCATTTACTGCTTATAGATTTCTTGATGATGGCCATTCTGACCCATGTGAGGTGATACCTCATTGTAGTTTTGATTTGCATTTTTCTGATGATTAATGATGTTGAGCATCCTTCATGCATTTGTTGTCAATCTGTATATCATCTTTGGAGAAACGTCTATCAGGTCTTCTGCCCATTTTTGGATTGGGTTGTTTGTTATTTTGATATTGAGCTGCATGAGCTGCTTGTAAATTTTGGAGGTTAATCCTTTGCCAGCTGCTTCATTAGCAAATATTTTTTCCTATTCTGAGGATTGTCTTTTCGTCTTGTTTATGGTTTCCTTTGCTGTGCAAAAGCTTTTAAGTTTCATTAGGTCAATTTGTTTATTTTGGTTTTTATTTCCATTTATCTAGGAGGTAGGTAAAAAAAGACCTTGCTGTAATTTATATTATAGAGTGTTCTGCCTATTTTTTCCTCTAAGAGTTTTATAGTGTGTGGCCTTACAATTAGGTCTTTAATCCATTTTGAGTTTATTTTTCTGTATGGTGTTAAGGAGTGTTCTAATTTCATTCTTTTACATGTAGCTGTCCAGTTTTCCCAGCATCACTTATTGGAGAGGCTGTCTTTTCTCCATTTTATATTCTTGCTGCCTTTATCAAAGATAAGGTGACCATATGTTTGTAGGTTTATCTCTGGGTTTTCTATCCTGTTCCATTGATCTATATTTCTGTTTTTGTGCCAGTACCATACTGGCTTGATTACTGTAGCTTTGTAGTATAGTCTGAACTCTGGGAGCCTGATTCCACCAGCTCCGGTTTTCTTTCTCAAGATTGCTTTGGCTTCGGGGTCTTTTGGGTTTCCATACAAATTGTGAAATATTTTGTTCTAGTTCTGTGAAAAATGTCATTGGTAGATTAGATAGGAAATGCATTGAATCTGTATTTTGCTTTACGTAGTATAGTCATTTTCACAATTTTGATTCTTCCAATCCAAGAACATGGTATATCTCTCCATCTGTTTGTATCATATTTAATTTCTTTCATCAGTGTCTTATAGTTTTCTGCATACAGGTCTTTTGTCTCCCTAGGTAGGTTTATTCCTAGATATATTATTCTTTTTGTTGCAATGGTAAATGGGAGTGTTTCCTTAATTTCTCTTTCAGATTGTTCATCATTAGTGTATAGGAATGCAAGAGATTTCTGTGCATTAATTTTGTATCCTGCTACTTTACCAAATTCATTGATTAGCTCTAGTTGTTTTCTGGTAGTATCTTTAGGATTCTCTATGTATAACTTCATGTAATCTGCAAACGGTGACAGTTTTACTTCTCCTTTTCCGATTTTGATTCCTTTTATTTCTTTTTTTTCTCTGATTGTTGTGGCTAAAACTTCCAAAACTATGTCGAATAATAGTGGTGAGATTGGACAACCTTGTATTGTTCCAGATCTTGTGGAAATGGTTTCAGTTTTTCACCATTGAGGACAATGTTGGCTGTGGGTTTGTCATATATGGCCTTTATTATGTTGAAGTAAGTTCACTCTATGCCTACTCTCTGGATGGTTTTTATCATAACTTGGTGTTGAATTTAGTCAAAAGCTTTTTCTGCATCTGTTGACATTATAATATGGTTTTTATCCTTCAGTTTGTTAATATGGTGTATCATACTGATTGACTTGCATATATCAAAAAATCCTTGCATTCCTGGGATAAACCCCACTTGATTATGGTGTATGATCCTTTTAATGTGCTGTTGGATTCTGTTTGCTAGTATTTTTTTGAGGATTTTTGCATCTATGTTCATCAGTCATATTGGCCTGTAGTTTTCTTTTTTTGTGACATCTTTGTCTGGTTTTGGTATCAGGGGGATGGCAGCCTCATAGAATGAGTTTGGGTGTGTTCCTCCCTCTGCTATATTTTGGAAGAGTTTGAGAAGGATAGATGTTAGCTCTTCTCTAAATGTTTGATAGAATTCACTTGTGAAGCCATCTGGTCCTGGGCTTTTGTTTGTTGAAAGATTTTTAATCACAGTCTCAATTTCAGTTCTTGTGATTAATCTGTTCATATTTTCTATTTCTTCCTGGTTCAGACTCAGAAGGTTGAGTGTTTCTAAGAATTTGTCCATTTCTTCCAGGTTGTCCATTATATTGGCCTATAGTTGCTTGTAGTAATCTCTCATGATCCTTTGTACTTCTGCAGTGTCAGTTGTTACTTCTCCTTTTTCATTTCTAATTCTGTTGATTTGAGTCCTTTCCCTTTTTTTCTTGATGAGTCTTGCTAATGGTTATTCAATTTTGTTTATCTTCTCAAAGAACCAGCTTTTAGTTGTTGTTTTTTTTATCTTTGTTATCATTTCCTTCATTTATTTTTCATTTATTTCTGATCTGATGTTTATGATTTCTTTCCTTCTGCTATCTTTACGATTTTTTGTTCTTCTTTCTCTAATTGCTTTAGGTGTAAGTTTAGGTTGTTTATTTGAGATGTTTCTTGTTTCTTGAGGTAGGATTGTATGGCTATTAACTTCCCTCTTAGGACTGCTTTTGCTGCATCCCATAGGTTTTGGGTTATCAATGTCATTTTTTTCTAGGTTTTTTTGATTTCCTCTTTGACTTCTTCAGTGATCTCTTGGTTATTTAGCAGTGTATTGTTTAGTCTCCATGTGTTTGTATTTTTTACAATTTTTTTTCCTGTTATTGATATGTAGTCTTATAGCATTGTGGTCAGAAAAGATACTTGATACGATTTCAATTTTCTTAAATTTACCAAGTCTTCATTTGTGACCCAAGATATGATCTATTTTGGAGAATGTTCCATGAGCACTTGAGAAGAAAGTGTATTCTGTTGTTTTTGTATGGACTGTCCTATAAATATCAATTAAGTCCTTCTTGTTTAATGTGTCATTAAAACCTTGTGTTTCCCTATTTATTTTCATTTTGGATGATCTGTCCATTGGTGAAAGTGGGGTATTAATGTCCCGTACTATGATTGTGTTAATGTCAATTTCCCCTTTTATGGCTGTTAGTGTTAGCCTTTATATTGAGGTGCTCCTATGTTGGGTGCATAAATATTTACAATTGCTATATCTTCTTCTTGGATTGATCCCTTGATCATTACGTAGTGTCCTTCTTTGCCTCTTGTAATAGTCTATTTTAAAGTCTATTTTGTCTGATATGAGAATTGCTTCTCCAGCTGTCTTTTGATTTCCATGTGCATGGAATATCTTTTTCCACCCTCTCACTTTCAGTCTGTATGTGCCCCTAGGTCGCCCTCTGGCATCTGTTCTTTGCCCAGACCAGAGGGGTTTAAAGGAGCGGCCGATTAGGGGGTGCTTGCTCACTCAGGCCTGGGGTAGGGAGGGGAACAGAATGTGGTGTGAGCCTGCAGCGGCAGAGGCCAACATGAGGTTGCAACAGCCTGTATGTTCTTCTGCCTCAGTTATTCGGCTATTGATTCCTTCTAGGGAATTGTTAATTTCATTTATTGTGTTGTTCATCATTGTTTGTTTTCTCTTTAGTTCTACCAGGTCTTTGTTAAACATTTCTTATATTTTCTCCATTCTATTTCCAAGATTTTGGATCATCTTACTCTCATTACTCTGAATTCTTTTTCAGGTAGACTGCCTATTTCATCTTCATTTGTTTGGTGTGATGGGTTTTTACTTTGTTCCTTCATCTGCTGTGTATTTCTCTGTCTTCTCATTTTGCTTAACTTATTGTGTTTGGGGTCTCCTTTTGGCAGTCTGCAGGTTCAGAGTTCCCACTGTTTTTTGTGTCTGCCCCTAATGGGTAAGGTTGGTTCTGTGGGTTGTGTAGACTTCCTGGCGGAGGGGACTAGTGTGTGTGTTCTGGTGGATGAGGTTGGATCTTGTCTTTTTGGTGGGCAGGACCGCTTCTGATGGTATGTTTTGGGGTGTCTGTGACTTTATTTTGATTTTAGTCAATCTCTCTGCTAATGGGTGGGCTTTTGTTCCTGTCTTGCTAGTTGCTTGGTATAGGGTGTCCAGCACTGTAGCTTGCTGGTCGCTGAGTGGAGCTTGGTCTTAGCGTTGAGATGGAGATCTCTGTGAGAGCTTTCGCAGTTTGATGTTACATGGAGCTGGGAGGTCCTGAACATGGCTCTCCCAACTCAGTGGCTCAGGCCTGACACCTGGCCAGAGCATCAAGTCCCTGTCAACCACCTATCTCAGAAAAAAAGAAAGAAAGAAAGAAAAAAATAAAATAAAATGAAGTTATTAAAATAAAAAAAAAATTAAAAAATATTAAAATAAAAAAATAAGAAAAACAATTTTTTAAAAAAGCCAGAGAGCAACCAAACCAATAAACAAATCCACCAATGATAGTAAGTGCTAAAAATTATACTAAGATAAACATAAAAATGAGAATCTAGTCAGCCTCATTCAGCAAACCCCAGGTCTACAGTTGCTCCCAATGTCCACCGCTTCAATTTGGGGATGATTCGTTGTCTATTCAGCTATTCCATAGATGCAGGGTACATCAAGTTGATTGTGGAGATTTAATCCACTGTTCCTGAGGCTGCACAGAGAAATTTCCTTTTCTCTTTATTTTACGCACAGCTCCTGGGGTTCAGCTTTGGATTTGGCTCTGCCTTTACATGTAGGTCGCCCTCTGGCATCTGTTCTTTGCCCAGACCAGAGGGGTTTAAAGGAGCGGCCGATTAGGGGGTGCTTGCTCACTCAGGCCTGGGGTAGGGAGGGGAACAGAATGTGGTGTGAGCCTGCAGCGGCAGAGGCCAACATGAGGTTGCAACAGCCTGAGGTGCACTGTGTGTTTTCCCGGGGAAGTTGTCCCTGGATCACGGGACCCTGGCAGTGGCAGCCTGCACAGGCTCCCAGGAGGGGTGATGTGGATAGTGACCTGTGCTTGCACCCAAGCTTCTTGGTGGCTGCAGCAGCAGCCTTAGCATTTCATGCCCATCTCTGGTGTCTGCACTGATAACCGCGGCTCTCATCTGTCTCTGAAGCTCATTTAGGTAATGTTCTGAATCCCCTCTCCTCACGCATCCCAAAACAATGGTCTCTTGCCTCTTAGCCAGGTCCAGACATTTTCCCGGACTCCCTCCTGGCTAGCTGTGGTGCACTAGTCCCCTTCAGGCTGCGTTCATGCAGCCAACTCCAGTCCTCTCCCTGGGATCTGAACTCTGAAGCCCGAGCCTCAGCTCTCAGGCCCTACCCGCCCCGGCAGGTGAGCAGACATGCCTCTCAGGCTGGTGAGTGCTGGTCGGCACCAATCTTTTGTGTGGGAATCTCTCCACTTTGTCTTCCGCACCCCTGTTGTTGCACTCTCCTCTGTGACACCAAAGCTTCCTCCTGCCCACCCCCCATCTCTGCCAGTGAAGGGGCTTCCTAATGTGTGGAAACTTTTCCTCCTTCAGAGCTCCCTCCCAGAGGTGAAGGTCCCATCTCTATTCTTTTGTCTCTGTTTTTTCTTTTTTCTTTTGCCCTACCCAGATACGTGGGGAGTTTCTTGCCTTATGGGAAGTCTGAGGTCCTCTGCCAGTGTTCAGCAGGTGTTCTCTAGGAGTTGTTCCACATGTAGATGTATTTCTGATGTATTTTTGGGGAGGAAGGTGATCTCCATGTCTTACTCCTCTGCCATCTTGAAGCTCTTGTCATTTACATTTATCCTAAATAATTTTCAATTTTTGTTTGTCATTTCTTCATTGTCCCATCAATAATTTCAGAGTGTATTGTTTAATTTCCACATGTTGTGAATATTTCAGGTGTCCTTCTCCATTATTTCTAATTGTATTCAATTTTGTTTGCAGTCCACACTTTGTATGATTTCAGTCTTCTTAAATATATTGAGATGTTTTATAGACTAGTTTATGGTATATTCTTACATTCTTGAGAATGTTCTAGGTATAATGAAGAAGAATATGTATTCTGCTATTGTTGAGTGACTTGTTCCATAACTTCTGTTAGCTTTATAGCTTTTAAATCTTTTACTTTCTTGTCCATCTTCTGTCTAGTTGTCCTATCCACTCATGAAAGTAGAATTTTGCTGTGCTGCTAATTTTTGTGGTTGCTGGCTATTAGTTTTCAAGGCTACAAGAGAACTGTAACCACGGAGTGGGACTAGAACATTGTAACACCACAAAACTGACCATTCTCACTTAGATTCAGCCAATTTTGTTTAGAAATATTTATCTCTTTGTTACAAACCTCTAATTAATATACAGAGCTCTGAAAAAGTTAATTCTATCAATTTTTATCATTTTTCTAATTGCTTTTATGTAGGAGAGAATTTGCAGAGATGCTTTCTCAAAAATGTTGCTGATGTCACTTTTGTCAATGTCTTTCATTTAAATTGTGTTTCTTTTTGTAGGCATATATGTAGTGGAGTTTTGCCTTTTAATTCAACCTAACAATCTCTTTCTTTAAATGGCCTCTTTAGACTATTCACAGTTAATGTGATTACTAATACGGTTGTATTTAATTCTACCAGCTTGCAAGCTGTTTACTTTGTTCTAATTTGTTCTTTGCTTATTTTGTTCTTTTCCTGCTTAATCTTGGTTTGACTGAGGATTCTTTATGACTTTATCTCTCTATTGATGTATTATTTATATACCTTAAAAATTTTAGTGTTTGCCATATTGTTTCATATTCACTATTAGTTAATGAGTCAATCTTCAAATAAAATTACAAATATTCACAAGTAGTATAAGAAATGTATTACAGTAAATTTCCAATTCCTCACTCCCAGTTCTTGTGCCATTTCTGTCATACATTAAAAATGCTGTTAACCTATGATTTATAATTCCTTTTTTTGCTTTAGAAACTCAGTTACCTTTGAGAGCCATTAAACTATTTTAATAAGAATTTTATTTTACTTTGATTTATTTTATTTCTACACTCTATTTCTTTGTGTAAATGAAGTATCCGTCTGGTAGCATATTCCTTAGCCTTTAATATTTCTTAAGTGTAGGTCAGTTGACAATGAAGTCCCCAGATTTTGTTTATCTGAGAAATTCTTCATTTAGCTTTCATTTTAGAAAGATATGTTCACTGGTTATAGAATGCCGGTTGTTTTCATTCAACACTTTAAATATATCATTTTATTGTTTTCTAGCTTATATGGTTTCTGAAGTGAGAATTCTTATCTGGGTTACTCTCTGTGAAATGACTCCATTTTTCTCTGCCTATATTTACAATTTTCCATTTCTTTGTGCTTCTAGAAACTGGAAGATAGTATGCCTCAGTATATGCTTTATTGTTAGATAGTCCAAATATCAGTGTCATCTGAATCTAAATCTGATGAGTTCTTTGTCTCTTCCTAGTATGCATATATTTTGAATTCAGTATGCCTCATCATTTTGTTGTTGAAAAGCAAGTATATTGTGAATGATGGTGGAGACTGAAATGACACGCTTTTGTATTTGCTAACTGTTATCCTTTGCTTCCACAAGACCTTTAGTGAGAAATAAATTAATACAACTATTTGAACTGGATTTGAGGTTTCTTGTTCGTATGGTGAACCTCAGTGCCTCAGAGACTTCAAATCCTTAACTATATCTGTGTTAAGGATGGGACCTGCTTAGCCAGAGTTGTTGTTGTTGTTGTTGTTTTAACCTCAATGTCTGCTCTATCTTTGGCTTTGAGTCTTTCTTTTGTGCTGGACTTTTGAGAGAGTCACACCATTGCACGTTACTCATTACTAGACATTTGTTGGCCTGGTTGTGTGCGTGGTGGAGGTTTAAGGATATTCTATGTTTTTCTAATTAAGTCTTAATCATCGGCAGGCTCAGTATCTTTGAATTTCATGGTGTGGCCTGCTCCAAACTTCTGTGTAGCACTTATGTCTGCTCCTTCCTCAATACAGGTGTTATTTTGTGTTCTTTTTCTCCAATTGCAGTGGATTTTCACCAATACCCTGTGGGTTAGTCTTTGTTGTCCTTAACTCTACAGATCGAGCTTTTATTCCATAAGGGAGAGGAGTCCCAGTGGGATTTTCAGTAGCTTCTTTTCTTCTCCTGCACTTATGCACCATGAGGGAGATTTTTCAGGGCACTCCCAATCTTTTCTGTGAGTGCCTGGTGGGGTTTGTGGAGAAAGGCTGTGTGAGGATATGGACTCCCCCTACATTTGCAGACTCTGGGAGCTTCATCCTCTCTTGTCAGTGAATACTCAGTCTCTACTTATTCACAAGTCATCCTGCCTGAACTTTTCTTTCTGGTTTGTAGGTGAATCTTGCCCTGGTTAAGTGACAGCTCCCGTTGCATCTCTCCCAACAGGCACCAGTCTCTTTTTAGATTTTTGTGTCAAGTGCTTGCTCTGCAACTTCAGAAACCTGGTATGTTCAACAAAAGCTGCAGACTTGCAGTTCGTCCAGCTTCTTTTCACTGTATGGTTTGGGCTGATGCGTTTTCCAGATTTTATATATCCCTGTGAGTAAAGCAGAAGCTTCATATTATGGTTTCATTATCCTCAATTTCTCTATGAAAAATACTTTGCTAATATTAGTCTAGGGAATATATTTTTAATATAAGGCTGTTTAAAATAAAATCTTATATGATCCATGAATTTCCAATAATTCTATTTGTGTGTATATTAGGTGAAACAGACATAATAAACATATTCATAAGTATATAATGTCTCAAGCAAAGTAGAAGCATATATCTTGCTCATATAGCAGGATTTAATCGGTGCATTGACAGTGAGCTGCTCTCCTCCACAGTCATCCAGAGTCCAAGGCTTGGTTTACTCTGGGTATGGATTCTAATTCATCAAGCTAAATGAGGACAAGAATATGCAGTTGTACACAAGAAAAACTATAACGGGCAGCTCCTGAAGTGACACATACCACTTAGATGATATTCCACAGTCTAGAAATAGTCAGACTGATGTACTGGGTCACAATAGAAAGGGAGAAATGTATGTAGTCTAGCAGTGTGCCCAGGAAGAAGAACATGGCTTTAGATATGGAGCTAGCATGTCCAAGCAAAAAGCAGAAAGGATACATATGACAAACTTACTTGAAGGGCAAATTGAAAATCCAATTAATTTTACAACAGTTTCAACCCAAGTACTCAGACACTCCTAAAAACAATATTTTTTAATATGATAAGCACACACAAAAATATATACACATTTAAAAAAATAGATTAGTAATGAAAGCAAATGCAATGTATTTTAAGTGAGAAATTCTTTTAATTTTGCATACCCACTCACTGCAATCTTGGAGAAAATAACTTATGATTTTACCAGCTTCTTAAGTTTTTGCCTTTGACTACCAAATAATAAAACAGAATAGAATACACATATATGTTAAAAAATGTACGATGATTTCTCTTAGTTCTATTCATTCAAGATAACAAAGAGGACTGAATTATCATTTTTTAAAAATTTATTTATTTAATTTATTTATTTTTGGCTGTGTTGGGTCTTCGTTGCTGTGTGTGGGCTTTCTCTAGTTGCGGCGAGCGGGGGCTACTCCTCGCTGAGGTGCACAGGCCTCTCATTGCAGTGGCTTCTCCTGTTGCGGAGCACAGGCTCTAGGTGCACAGGCTTCAGTAGCTGTGGCACGTGGGTTCAGTAGTTGTGGCTTGTGGGCTCTAGAGCACAGGCTCAGTAGTTGTGGTGCATGGGCTTAGTTGCTTTGTGGTATATGGGGTCTTCCTGGACCAGGGCTTGAACCCGTGTCCCCTGCATTGGCAGGCGGACTCTTAACCACCGCGCCACCAGGGAAGCCCCTGAATTATCATTTTATCTAAAATTGAATTGGGACCATTTAACTTCTCATCTCCTCTCTTTTATTCCAGTAACATATGTAGCTTACAGTAACACCTTGACAAAACAGTGGTTCTCAAAACAGTGCTCATTAATAATCTCTTGGAGTATTTGTTTCAAATATAGTTCCCTGGGACCTTCACTCAGAGACTCTGATTATATGACTGATGTGGAATCAAGTACTATCTACAGTTTACTCGCACCCATCAGCAAATTTATTATAAGAAATACATGGTATATAACTTAAGAAATAAGCTCTTTTGAAAATCAGGTTCTGTATCCTTTTCATTCTTATTTCAGTGGATATTTTCACAAATCAAAGCATTAGTTTAGCATCTTGACAGAGCTTTACAAAATCATTGTGTTTTTTTTTTTTTTTTTTTTTTTCCCACCCAGGCAGGCAAAATTCTCTGAAACAGCAGCTGAATTAGGGTCATCTGTATATCTACAACTGTGGCACCTGGTAGAATTTAGTAAATCTTTGACAAAGGATTTTCTTTTTGTGGTTGAATAAAACCCCGTTATTATATATTTTATAACTATAAAATATTTATATAATATATATTTACCATATTTTCTTAAACCATTCATTTATTGATGGACACTGAGGTTGTTTCAATATCTTGGCTATTATAAATAATGCTTCTGTGAACATGGAAGTGCAGCTATCCTTTAAAACAATCATTTTATTTCACTTGGTATATGCCCAGAAGTGGAACTGCTGGGTCATACGATAGTTCTATTTTTAATTAATTGAGGAAACTCCATGTTGTTTTCCTTAGTGGCTGTACCAATGTACATCCCCACCAACAGTGCACAAGGGTTCCCTTTTCTCTTGCCTTTTTGACAATAACCATTCTGACAGGTGTGAGGTGATATCTCACTGTGGTTTTTATTTGCATTTCCCTGATGGTTAGTGACGTCGAGCATTTTTTTCACATATCTGTTGGCCATTTGTATATCTTCTTTTTCTGTTCAGGTCCTCTGCCCAAGTTACAGTTGGATTATTTGTGTAATTATTATTATTATTTTTTACTATTTAGTTGTATAAGTCTCATATTTTGTATATTAACCCTTATAATATATTATATATATATATTTATATATATATATATATAGTTTGCAAAAATTTTCTACCTCTTCCTGTCTTTACAGACTAGCTTCAGGAAAGAAATACCTTTTGTCAGTCTTATTAGAGATTCTGAGGCTTTCTCAGGTCTTTTCTATGGATACAATGCTCCACAATTCTTGTTCCTGCTTGTCTGGGAGTTCTTAAGATTGCATGCCTTCTCCCCATCCTGCAGAACCAGGCGGAATGCTGACAGCTTTCTTTTGCTTTCCCTAGGAAGGTGCCGGATGCTCAAGTTTGCGTGGTTTCTTCCAGTTCCGCAGAGTTGGGCCAGCTTTCTGCACATGCTCACTAGCGGTCTGCAAAGGTTGGCTCTTGCTGCCACAGAGAGTGCAGACAGGGAGCCAGCCATGGAGTTGGGGGGTGGGGGTGGGCAGGGCAATGAGGTGAGAGGAGCATTGGGTGTACCTGTAGTCCAATTGGTGGGATCCAAAGCAAGGCGTCCCCAGCAGCTCTTGGGCAGACTTACTGATGGAGTCTGCAAAACGGTTAGCAGGATATGTAGGATTTTCGGTGTCTGTGGTTCTCCCAGCCTCTCCCACCCGAGTTGTGCCTCATACTTAAGTATTCTGAATGGGGTGAAAAAGAAATGGGTCTCTTTGGCAGCATCCTGCACAGCTGAGGAAACCAGGCTCACTCTCACTTTCGCCTGCAGAAGAAATCACGGCCAAGAAGGTCCCGCTTGGCACTGAGCTGTGCTACCTTAGGGGAGGGGAGACTTGGGTAAAGTAGACTGTTTCTCTTACCCTCTAAAATGTGTCCTGTCTCAGACTTCTTGTTCCAGTGGTGTACTGGAACTTCTCCACTGGCCTCCTGGACTTCTGCAAAGACTTCTCTCATCCGTGGTGCTGTCAAAATTGGTGTTCTTTGGTGGGAAAACAGTAGAAAGCTTTTATTTTACCAGGATGATGAAGTCTTAAGTGTCTACAAGAGCATCTCTTTAAGGTTTGTTTTCCTGCTTGTTTGATTTAAACTATTTCACTTCCTATAATTAGCATTACAAAGAGGTGATAGTAAGATTATGCAACTGTATATCTTGTTTAAAACAATTGTTTGTAAACATAGCATGTCTAGTGCTGCTTTTTAAATTTTTTTTAAAATAAAAGTATAACATCTTTGTTAAGTATCTAATGTTTCAAAGTTTAGAAGTGCAAAAAGCACCTCTTTGATGCTTCCCCTATTTAACAAAAATATTTTTAAGTTTTTACATTTAAAAACAGTTTTAATGTATTTCAGATAATAGATATACACAATAAATTCTACATGTGATACAATTTATTGTTTATATATGAGCATATTTTTGGCTTTGAATATAACACACATTTATAATACACACATACACACTCACACACGAGTGCACATTTACCCTGAACTTCAAAAGAATAATCTCAGGACTACTATTAAGTAGTACAATACGAATGCTTCTGAGGCAGCTATAACAGTGCCTAATAAGCAGTAGGTAAGTGTATGCTATTGTTATTAATAGCAGAAGTGTTTATGCACCTATATTTTAAAATATGATTATGCATTAATGGCATATGCCCCAAAGAAGTAATAGCAGTTATCACACATTTGTGTAAAATGAGGAATAGTGAATGAACAGGCAGGAATAGGATGCAAATTATATACTTTTTTACTCTCTCTACTTTCAGCACTTTATTCAACTTTTTTCATTTTACAATCACTGATACCTTTGATATTTTCCCACTTTTATTGGTTATTCTTACCATGTTGATGTTTCTGTTTTCTTTTTTTATCCCATTACTTGGATAATTGGATAAATTACTTGGAGTAATTTAAACATTTTAGTATTATGTTTATTGGCAAAATCTTAGTCAGCTATTTTTACAGATTTTCTAATTTTAAAATTATATTTTAATCCTAAACAACAACAAACTTGTCTATGGACCATTTAAAGTAGCAAACTAAGCAAAACTCTTTGGCACTTAAAATAGTATCTGACACAAGGGAGATCCTAATAAATGTTTTTCAAGTTATTAACTACATATTTTCATGTCACAACCTAAGTAGGAGGTTTTGTCATTCATCACTATTAGAATCATTGCACTGGTAGACTGTTTCTGACATGACAATGACTTGAACTGACAAAACAGTCTGATCCTCTGGTGTCAATCAGCATCATTGTGGAATCTGTCTAGATCTGAAAGTTACACAGCACCACTTCAAGTAAGAACTTTTTTCATAACCTAATGGAAACTGGTCTAGCATGGCTGGAAGGGATATTTACTAAGCAAAATGATTGCGTCTATGTTTGCAGGTCAGGTCTTGGCTAATTTCTCCCTTGTTACAATTAAAGTAAATATCAATTTCCTTTGTCAAAATGTTGCAGTCATATTCTGATTAAGATAAAAACACCAGATCTCTGAGTACTGTCATTCCTTCATTTATCTTCTATTTATTTACAAATATTAATTTTAAGAAAGTTAAAAATTAGGAAAAACTTAAACATAAGAAAGGAAATTTCACAACTTAGAGACACTGTTGATATATCACATATTTTTGTATGCAGTCAACTCCTTATCCATGGGTATTTGTGGAATAGAACTTGTGTCGGTTAGAAATGAGACTTGGTGAGGCTGACTTGGGGCAGAGGCAACAGCCTTTCAGGCACTCAGGGCACACTAGCTTTCTCTTGCTGAGCACTTGTCAGAATGCTTTGCTGACACATAGAGTACTGGGGCAATGAGGCTGCTGGTAGCGCCTAGGAACATTGTTGGGTTTGGGACAGACTTGAGTCCCAGATCTGTCACCAACTACTACTGTGACCTGGGGCAAGTTATTTAAATGTCTTAGTTTCTGTTTCCTCAGAGGGCAGAGATCTATGTAATCATAGATTTGTCATGATTACATTAAATATTAATATATGGTCTTTAAATATGAATTACTATTACTGTTATTATTAGTAGTATTGTTTCATGATTTGCATAGGTCATAGAATCTCTTTGGAGGAAAAAATCCAATTCAACACACAAATGCTGCACAAAGTAATCCTACTCTTTCTCATTTTGATGCACTATATTATTTTCTATTTGATAGTTTTCATTTCAATTAAAATTTTCTAGTGAAGATTGATCCACAATATTTTTTCTACACCTATTAATGTCTCATAACCCAAGATTTGTAAAGTGGTAGTCTAGAAAAAACTGTATTTTGTACTGGGGGCTAAGATGTGGGAACCTGTGTTGGAAATAACACATCAAGAAAGAGAAGAGTAGTTAATTTCAAGTATTAAGAGGTAAATGGTAATACACTGTCAGTAAAGAGTGTAGTGATAAAAAAGTGATTGGTGCATGCAAAGGTGACAACCCATGTGCATCAGGAGGATCATCAACAAAGAAGAAGGACAATAAGAGTAGTGAACATGGAGGGTACACTACTATAAAAACAGTTCTGGTAACAAGTGAGAATCAGAGACCCCTTCTCTGGCTTTTCAGGTCCTCTTACAAGGTGCAGTGAGAGAGGAGGCTACTGGGCAAATTCTAGATGTTTTGCCACTCACATTAAAGGAAGCTTGTGCAATTGGAATTTAATCTTTAAACTTAAATTCTATATAATATTCTACACTATACTATACTATATTAACATTTAACATTTAACATTTAACATTAACATTTAACATACCAGTGGAGAAATGCAATTGAAACACACACATGTGCACACACATATTTCTGGACCTATTTTTTTTCCTTTATTTTTTAAAAAACTTACCAATAAATGTAAACACCTCCCATTAATCATATATCATTCTATAGTTTAGTAACATATACAGGTATATGTATCATAATGTATTTACCCAAATCCTGTTGTTTCTTGTTCAACTTTTTCTAGTTTTTTAATGTTAATATAGTGATATCCTGTCTTCCTTTAAGATTAAATTTTTGTGTGAAATAAAGATGATTTTATTCCAAGAATAATTCCTAAAAATAATTCCAGAGTTAATTGAAAATGAGGTTTTGACAAATTTTTTTTCCTAATCTTGGCATCATCGTTAATTGAATGTTTTATTTACTCATTCATATAATTAAGGCCAGTCTGAACAGCACTTACAGCAAATTCCACATACATATTGGGCATCACATGCATATATAAGGGAAAAGGAAGGAAAGAATGAAAGAGGGAAGGAAGGAAGGAAGGAAGGAAGGAAGGAAGGAAAGTAGGAGGGAAGAAAGGAAGAGAGGGAGAAGGGGGGAGCAGAAGGAAAGAAGGCAGGATTCAGCTGATGGACAATTAATAAGCAACATGTAACTATTGGACCCTAATTGCAATCTCAGCACAGATATTAATTCTTTGAGTAGGACTAAAGATCAGATTACACTGTCATTATATTAACTGTCAGTTGAGATATACATGTTCTCACAGCATCATGTGATTCTTAGTTGTAATGACATGAAAATGAAACAAGACAACTTTCAAACAGGACACAATTTTTCAATCAGTCATTATTGAAATGATTATGAAGGAAAGATAACGATTGATACTATTTGTTAATGCTAAAAATAAAAATTACAACAGTGAATTTTTCTTAAATGAAAAGTAAGAAGTGTTTTAGTGTTTCTCTATTGTATTTTCGCATGGTTCATACTTTAAAAAAATGGAGGAAAAAAGCAAACAAACCATAGGCTTAGGGTTAAAATAATGAACAATCTTGGCTTGATAATTTCAGTCAGATTTTTTGCATTGTATAGAGATATGAATATGTAGGAAAGCACAAGGTAATTTGCAATGATCATTTGAAAATATTATTTAAAATAACTGCTTACATTTTAACAGTGTGATATTTTATGGGACATTTGAAATAAACTTTTGACACCATATATTTTACTTTTATTTATTGTTATGTTATTTTGCTTAGGGACGATTTGATGAAAATTGCCACTGACTGGTAACAGTAAGTTTACAGTTTGCTTTTTGGTTATATGGCACCCCAAATGAAGATGTGTGTTAATTCAGGTGCAATAATCTGATTATGGAAGGATTCAGAATGGAAAAATAAAACACTTGCTTTCAACTGCTTTTTGTATGTTATTTATAAACAGAATTTGAAAGGTCTGATTTCTTCTTCATCATTCCCTCCAGGAAAGCTCTCTATTTAAAAAGAGCTAAGCATCTTAAGGAAAATATATTTTTATTCTTCATTAAAATCAAATTAGTTTTAAGATAATTATTCACCACAATTGAATATAATTATTAGAAAAGTATCTAACCATCAACATACGTAACATATTTCTTATGTTCAGAAGACTACTTCAGCAGCAAGGAAGGAAAATCTTTGTTTTGTTTTGATTACATCAATCAACAAAGTCAAGATTCTGACAAAAGGTTTACCATTAATCCTATCCCATACAACTTTGGAAAATTAATACCTCTTAACAAGCCACAATCAAGGTAGGCTCCTATACCCATGAAATTGTGTCAAGCAGTGATTGCTGTAAACCTTTTGCCCAATGGGACAAATGTTAAAAATAGCTCCTCACAAAATTTAAAAAATGATCAGTTTCATATCTTGATATCAATAGATTAATTCCAGGTTTGTTTCCAGTTCAAAACAATTTGATAGTGCTCTGGTATCTCCAATAATGTAAAATAGCCAGTAACTTCATGGTTCTTTATCAATCTATTAAGGTGAATCATGGAGTGAAAGTCTCCTTCCTTCACTATGGTTATAAGCTGCTCACTGAAGCTAAACAGTAATGAACTATGAATAATAAAACAAATACAAATGATTTATACTGATTAAAACAAACCTGCAGCAACTAGAAACAAAATGTAAGCCAATACAAAACTATTATACATTTGGATATGTAAAACAATGTCATTGTAAAACTATGGGCTATCCCAGAAAAGGAACTTTGTATCTGTGGTGTTGAGAAGTGATTTTTTCAGGTCTCAGATATCACACACCTGGGCAGAAATGTTATTCTCCTCCATAATCTGTAATTTGAAATTAATTACTCATGTTCTCTCTATGTTTATTTTATACTGCTGTGGTACTGTGGCTCTTTTCTGTGGTAAACAATAAAATAAAGGTCATTATAAAGATGCTTAAAATTCTGGATCTAGCAATTGTTTCATATGAATATATTCTCACACTATTTTTTCAGTGTGTAATATGTGATATGATACATTAAAAAGTGTAAGAAATACATATGATTGTTGTGAAATATAGTAAAATGAACACTTGTGAACCATCACATTTAAGAACTAGGTATTCCCATGACCTTGAAACTACTTGTGTGTTTCTCTCTTATTTCATCATCCTGTCTCATAAATTTTGTCTTTAACTTTTCCTTATATTTTGAAATTTTCAATTTGATCTAATATTAAACTTACAGAAAATTTCACAGAAGCTTACAAGGAATTCTCATATATTCTTTAACCAGATTTATCCATTGCTTATGTTATCTCCTTTTTGCTTTGTTGGTCTATCCATATGTATTTGCATATGTGTGCATATCATTCTAAATAAACCATTTGAGAGTAGGTTAAAGACATTATGTATGCCCTTAATCCTAAATTCTCAGTGTGTCTTTCTTATGAGTAAGGATATTCTCTTACATACCCACTGAGCAGTTATCAAAAGCAGAAAACAATATGGAAACAATCCTATAATTAAATTCACAGTCTGTATTCAAATGTCATCAAGTATCCCAACAATGCCCTTTATGGTAATTTTTTCCCTTTAATCATGGATTTAATCCTGTATCACTTTTTATATTAAGTTAATCTAATTCCCCAACCTTGCATTGTGATTTTTTAGATTATAGGCCAGTTATTTTGTAGAATATTTCTCAATTTAAGTTTCCTATTGATTAGATTTAGGTAATGTGTATATTTGTTAGAGTATCACAGAAGTGGTGTCCTTCTACATCATATCAAGAGGCACACAGTAGTAGTTTATTCCAAAGTTGCATTTCAATATGTGTTTAAGGTTGTACCTACTAGTTTGTGCCTGTACAATTACTTTTACCCCCATTTAATTAATAAACATTTTGTGGAAAGTTACTTAAATGTCTTAAATATCTTATTTCTCACTATAATTTCATACCATCTACTGATGTTTTTAAAACTCCTTCAAACTTTCTATGTTTATTATTTACCATTTTACTACAAGGAAGAACATTCTTTTCTCCCATTTATTTATTCCTTTATTCATTTATATAGTGATCTCATGGGTAGTTACATTATTCAATGATAATCAATAAATATCAGTGTTTACTTTGATGCTCACATTCTTCCAGAACTGGCAACTCGGAGCCACTGCAGACTAGCTTCTCTTTTATCACTGTGCTACCATCATTATTTGAGAACTGTCTTGTTTTTTGGAATAGCAAGATGTTTTAGGCCCATTTATATGTTTTCTGACTCAACCCTGAAATCAGTATTTCCTCCAAGGACCTCTAATTTCTTTCAAAGGAGGATGTTATTTAGAAACTGAATTCTGAGTACTGGGTCCACTCATTGTTATTCATGTGACATTGCTTCTAGTTCCTCTTAGAAAACAAACCTGAGTGCCTGCCCTCTCTCTCCCTCTCTCTCTCTCTCTCCCTCACACACATACTCACTTCTTAATGATACCTCCATTTTCAACCCAACAGTACAGACTGCATTCTAGACTTTCCCCATTGTATATTTATCACTTCCTTCCCCAACAGCAAGAAACCAGGAGCCCTTTGCTCTCAATATATTTCTCATTTACTCTAGGCTAGGACTCGCAGAAGGTACTTTCAGAATGTCTAACTCATATAACTATGTAAAAAAAAAACTACAAGCTAGTGTTAAATATTTGTTTGCAAATCTTTTTTAGATAACTTATGCACAAACTACAATGAAAAATATTAAGGTTACAATCAATGATCAATGAATTTTAATAAACCACACATGCATGTAATCCACAACCCTTTTAAGATAATAGTTTTGTAGATTCCACATACATAAGTGATAGAATCATGTGACAATATACAAATGTATCAAAGTAACATGCTGCACACCTTAAACATTCACAATGTTGGATATCAAATTTTTTTTTTAATACAGAGTTTTTGCACCACCCATACATCATAGCTTTTCCCAGGCTGTTTCCACATAAAAGGAGCTACTTCTGTGGGGTTTTTTTGTTTGTTTCTTTTAACCAGAGATTTTTTTTTTTTTTAAGCAGATATTCATTTTTAATTATTTATTTATTTATTTTTGGCTGTGTTGGGTCTTCGTTTCTGTGCGAGGGCTTTCTCCAGCTGTGGTAAGCAGGGGCCACTCTTCATCGCCATCGCGGTGCGCAAGCCTCTCACTATCGTGGCCTCTCTTGTTGCAGAGCACAGGTTCCAGACGCGCAGGCTCAGTAGTTGTGGCTCACGGGCCTAGTTGATCACGGCATGTGGGATCTTCCCAGACCAGGGCTCGAACCCAGGTGCCCTGCATTGGCAGGCAGATTCTCAACCACTGCGCCACCAGGGAAGCCCGAGAAGTTCTTTTTTAATATGAGTGAATTTGTTCTAAATCGCCAACATACACAATAATAAAAAAGATAGGTGGATGGATAGATAGATGATAGATAGATAGGTAGATAGATAGATAGGTAGGTAGGTAGATGATAGATAGACACCCAGCATACAAATATTAAACTTGTTCCATCTCAGTTTTGGATGAGGCATTTGATTTTGTTTTTCATACTGATTTATTTTGTTTCTTTTTGTGGTAAAGGCACTTAACATAAGACCTATGTTCTTAGCAAATTTTTAAGTATACAATACAGTATTGTTAGTCATAGACCTTATGCTGTATGCAGATCTCCCAGCACTTATTTATTGTGCTCTTACCAGCGGCTTATGTCAAACAATATTGCAACACCATGATGGTATTACAAAATCACTTTTAATACTAGTATATAAATTAAAAGAAAAAAATAAGTAAGAATAGTTATAACCAAAGAAATCTTTTAATGGAAACACGGTACAAAATAAAATCTGACATCAGTTATATAAGATGTGGGCATGGAAAATAACCTGTAAAGTTTCTGTATGCATTGAAGTTAAATTGTTGCCATTTAAAACAGATTGTTACAATTGTAAAATTATTTTTTATATTTATATTCAGCAGTGAGATTTTACTTTCATATGCTTTTGTGTTGTTGTTTAGCATCTTTTCATTTCAACTTGAAGATTTTCCTTTAGCATGTCTTGTAAAGTAAGTCTATTGGTGATAAACTCCCTCAGATTTTGTCTGGAAAATTTAATTTTAATATGTACCTGTGTAGACTTCTTTATATACAACCTATTTGGGGGTTTTTAAGCTTTATAAATCTGGATGTACATTTCACTCCTTAAATTTGGAAAGCTTTCAGCCATTATAATCTAAAATAAGATTTCTGTCCCTTTATCTCTGTCTTCTCCTTCTGGAACTCCATAATGTGTATATCAGATCACTTGATAGTATCCCTTACATACTACAGGATTTCATCACTCACTTTCTTTCATTCATTTTGCCTTTTTTCTCCTTGGTTAATTTCAAGTGACCTGTTTGAAAGTTTTCTGATTCTTTCTTCTGCTTGATTGAGTCTGCTATTGAAATTCTCTATTAAATTTTTCAGTTCAGTCCCTATATTCTTCAACTTCAAGATGTATTTTCATTCTTTTTTATGTTTTATGGTTTCTATTTCTCTTCTGGGCTGTTGGGATGCATATGAGCATGGCTAAAGCCACATCTGCTGGTGGGTGGGGCTGAAGTCAGGTCCGTTGGTAATCTGATGGAGCTTTCCCTGGAGCTGTGGGAGGGCTGGGCTGCCTCTGGGACCATAGTTAGTTCCATTGTTGGTAGTTCGGCCACTGGAGATGCAGTTTGGTGTGACTCCTGCTGTGTCTGTTGGAGGATGGGGTTGCCTCCAAGTCAGCAGGCAGGCATGGATGTGACTGGGTCAGGAGGGTAGATGATTATACTTCTGAATTCACAGTCAAGTCCACAGTTGGCAGACCTGTTATTTGAGACATAGGCAGGCATGGTTGTCACTATCCCCAGATGATGTGACTCCCTCTGGGTCGATAGTCAGGTCCCATTTGGTGAGCCTATTACCAGTAGCACAGGCAGCTGTGGTTCCTGCCAAGTCCTGGAGCTGAGAAGACTGGTAGTGGAACCATGCAAGAGTAAGACTGGAGGCAAGTGCACAGGGGAATGGGACTGAGCTGAGGTATGCAGGTCGGTCTGAGGTCGGCATACCTGCTACAGGGGACATAGGCCTGCTTTCTCAATGCAGTTTTTCTTGGTCTTGGGCTCTTCGAAGTTGTCACAGTGTCTTACCCAGACCCAAAAGCTCCCACAAAGTAATGTTGGCCTGTGTAGATTTTCAAATAAGTGTTTCTGTTGGAGGAGGAACACTCAGGATCTCCTATTCTACCATCTTGCTGATATCACTCTTGGGAAAAGTTGTTTTTTCTTTTCTTGTTTTTACATTTCACTCTGTTTTCTTTGTCTCCAGTTTTTGAAGATAGTGTATCATTTTTCTTTAAGAAACGTTATAGGTTTTGCTTTTACATTTACAACAATACTATAACTCAAACTATTGCTGATGAACACTGAGTGGTAGGGATTGAGGTTTACTTTTCCTACATGTATATCTAATTGCTTTTGGAAAGACTCCCTTCCAAAATTGTATGTATGGACTTCTATTTAACAAGCAAACAAATAAAATATATATATATATATATATATATATATATATATAATATCAAAATTTGGTATTATAAATTTTCCAAATATACTGCTCATTTCAAATGTTATTTTACTACTCTGGGTCATTTGAATTTCTTTATTTTAATATCAGAATGTCAGTTTCTATTTTAAAAGCCCTCTGGATTATGTTTTATAGTTTTTAGTGAAAAAGTCTTATATATCCTTTGTTAAATTTTAATAAGATTAGTGTATGTCTTTAAATGTTATTGTAAATGAATTTTTAAAACCTAATTTTCAATTGTTTGTTGCTAGTGTATATAAATACAATAAAATATGTGTATATAAACTTTATATACTGCTGTTTGCTAAATTCACTTATTAATTGTAGTGGTTAATTTGTAGATTTGGGTTTTTTAAACTTTATATAGACTGCCTCATTCTCTTTTTTCTATCCTTATGATTTGTTTCTCTTACTTGCCTTATTGCAATGGCTAGGGCCTGTAGTATAATGTGGAAACAATGTGATGAGCATGTATAACCTTGTCTTGTTCACTGTGAGAAGAAAGTGTTCAATATTTCACCATTAAACATTAGAATGATACTAGCTGTAGATTTGTAGGTGGAGGTAAGGCATTATCAGCTTCAGGGAGTTTTCATATATTCTTAATTTGCTAAGAACTTATACCCTCAGTGGGTGTTTAATGTGATCAAATGTGGTAATTTTTCTTTTCCATCTGCATCTATGACAAGATCAAATGTCTCTTCTCCACTATCCTGTTAATACGGTGAAGAAATTACATTGGTTGATATACATTTATAACTTTGAGAAATACTGGTCTGTAAGTTTATGTTCTTGTAATGTGTTTATCTGGTTTGGGGATCAGTGTCCTTATATTCTTATTTCAACCTCTTTATTATCTTATCATCACTTTATTGAATCCTTTGTCTATTGAGTACATGTATTATTTTTCTCTTTCTTCACATGTGTAGCAATTTTGATTGTATATTGTACGTTTAGAATGATACATTGTAGAGGCTCTAAATTTTGTTTGCATCATTTAAGGAATGTTGATTTTTGTTCTATAAAGGAGACTACTTGACTCAAATTCCAAACCCTGTTTCTTCTGCAATAGACAGCAAATGAAATCTTCAGTGTTTCAGCCTTCCAGCTCTTGCTTTCCACTGGGCCTGTTGAAGTCTTCCCCACACAAGTACAGTTCAAGAGCTAGCCAAGCCTTTGAGTGGAGTATAGCTGCAGATTTGGGGGTCTCCCCACTTCAAATCTCCCTCCTTTTTACAAGACTTTGCCTCACTTTCCAGCCACTCTGGCAGTCTTAGCTTCTGCCCTTCAATTTCTACTTTAGAAATTGAAGAGCAGAATTTAGCTAGCTAAATTGGAACTTTCTTGTTGAGTTTCACCAATTTAGTGTTTTGTGGAGTGGGAAGTGTCCTCGGGAAAAGTGAACCCTCAAGACCACAAATCAACCATTGCTATTTCTCTTTTTAATATTTTGATTACCTTCCCATTTTTCTTGCATTTTTTTCAATCTTCAATTGTTTCAAATAATTAAAAAATATTTTCCAGATTTTTATTTTTTATCTGTTGAAAGGTTAGTAATATAGAAGTTAGACACCATATACAGAAGTAAATCACCATCTAGTAATTTTATTCTTTGTTCAGTATTTGTTTTGAAGATTGCTTCAAATCCTTCTTGTAATACAAAAAAAAAAAAATGCATGTGTATGTGCATATGTCTTCTACATACACATACATAATACATATCCGTATTTAATAAGTAGTTGTTAAGTGCTTTACATGCATTCTTTTGGAAATAGAATAGTTTATATTTTTAAGCAACATTTTGAGGTATGTATAAATATGATCTTTTATTGACAAATTTAACTGTCATAAAAGGAAATAGAAGCTGTTGACTCAACTCAATTATTTACTATTTATCAAATGTTCTCATTTGCAATATGAATTATTCAGTTTTAAACATTTAGTAATGTAGTGTTGTGTAAATTAAAAAAAAAAATGGTGGCTAAAAATCAAGTGCACTGTATTGCAGCAAACAACTATTGATTCAATAACTACTCATTTTTTTTGCAATCACCTATATCCAATCCCAAATTAGCATGAGGATATAATGAGATACGCAAGGAGACAGATCAGTCAGGGGACGGTTTCAGTCATATTAAGAGTGAAGCACAGAATTCTAAAATCTATCAAACACAGAATGCTTTCTGGAATTTAGCAGCTTACTTTGGGCTGCTTAGGGAGAGTAGGTAAACTGTCCAAAAGAGAGAAAACTGCAGAAGACACAAAAAATACTTCTCTATTTTGTGATATACTTGGAAGCATACACAGATGGGAATGTTTGTTTTAATACTTCTATTCTCTAACACTAAATAAGCCATGTTCCTTTTGAGAAGTAGTATATTAAGGGGTATATTTTGCTTTTTGAGACATGACTGTTTTACTTTCACTGATGACCTCCGTCTCAACCTTTTAGAAGTTGGCTGATTGAAATTCTTCTCCTCTATTTCCTACAATGGAAATAACAAAAACATATATATTTCAGACAAAGGTGTTCTGTCTTCTGTTTTCCTCCAAGGATATACTTTAGAAATGTTATAGAATTTTCAATGGACTATTATATTAAAAATATTATACTTTAAATGAAGCTTAGAATCTTAATGTTAAAAATCATTAGCAATTCTAATTGCAAAACATAAACTGGATAAGACTATGTTGATTTAATCTGCCTCTCTTTCACCTGGTATATTTCCAGATCCATCTCCTAATGTGGCATATATTCTCTTATTGAAATCACCTATACATGGTATAAAGAGAAGACATATTCATTTGGTTGCTTTTAGTTGCTTTATTACAAGCTGACATTCCCCATACAAAGTATTAGAGTTAAATATTCTTTCTATAGAATATAATGAAATATACATTTGACATGAGAAATTCCATAGTCTTTTTTTCTGTTAGAATATTTACTTTCTCTTACAGAATCATAAGGTATACTGAGATACACATACATATATCACATTCATACATACATACACACACATGCACACATACACGCTTAAGAGAGATTATAAGCCATTTTTAAGTGAGTTTAAAACAAAACCCTGAAGTTCAAATAACACCTCTACAGTAATACTATCCATTGCTTTGTTAAAACATCTCCATATTCCCTGATAACCAAAAAACTTCCCTCAAATAAGAGTCTATAAATTTTCCATTCACTTTATTTATGTAAAATTGAAAATATTTTAAAAATCTTTTTAAACAATAATTTACTTCTGAATGTTTCTTTCATGTTACCCTGATACACAGGTAATTTTATTGCATCACTAACACCTGTAGAAAGACAAAGATGAACTTTAAAAACAAGAAATGAGCACATCCATTTCTTAATTTCCTTCTTAGGACCAATTTAAATTATAGTAAAGCAACTGAAAATTAAAATTAACATAAACCCATATAAGCAAAGACACAGGAGAAGGAACATAGGCAAAAAAGGAAAATCACCAATTTCCTGAAGGTAGAAAGACTGTGGATATCTGTTTAATGGATACTTCTGTGGAAGGAAACATCAGATTATTCAATTAAAAATGAGAGCCAATCTGACAAGCATAAACCCAGACATCTTCAAGCTCAGGGCTGAAAGGTATGAGCAAGGACAGGAGCTCAAAGAAGACAAAAAGAGCTGATTAATTGCCTATTCCATGAACACAAGTGAACTTTTGACTCCTAGTTTGAAGGCAACCAATAATATCTAAATAATAAGTAAGTTAAGAGGACAGAGACAGGCAGGAGATGAGTGTTGTAACTGAGATAAATCCTCATTCTTTTGTGCAGGAAATAAGTGGAATTATTTTAGGGTGGCACACAGAAAGAGAAGAATAAACTATTTGGAGAAAGAAAAGGGAAGAATTAATAAGAGATAATATTAAAAATAGGCTTAAAAGTAGTAATTTTTAGAAAATGAGAATAGGAGCTTGCTTCTCTTTATGAGAAGTCTCACTTAATTTGAATGCCACTTTATTATATCTTTTTTAAAACATGGATCCTCCATGTACACTGTGTAAGGAGGAAGTCAAATCACATCTCTCTGCAAAGTCCAGAAAGTAGCGCCAGTCCAGATTTCCTAAATAAAATGACACAATGAAGCTACATTATAATACCTCTATATTTTGCAAAATCTTTTATATGCTATTAAAAGGTAAACATTTAACAACGAAAATTTTTTCTTTGGTGTAATATAATATTGTTCTGAATGAAGGAACGTCCCACAGTACATTGGGATATGCAAGTTTCCCTGTAGTCCTTACAGAAAGATAAGTAATAATAAATAATAACTGACAGTAGCAGATATCATCTATTAAATGTTTATTAATTCCCAGGAACAGTTTAAACTCCTTTATATGAATTGATTTCTCACATCACTTTCAGATGAGAAAATAGAGGAGAGGTCAAATAACTCATCTAAGTTCCCACAAAGGAAGTGGAGGAATTAGAATTGGTACCCAGGAAGGCTTACTCCAGAGAACTTGTATTTAACTACTGGAGTTACAAGGGTTAACTCTCTCGCAGTTATGGGAGAGTTCGATGAATATGATCACATTTTATATGAAGCAATTCCCTTGTTTTTTCTTCAAAGCTTCTCTATACCTGGATAATATGTTGCATACACACCATCACTCTTCCATGTGGCCACTCTTGCCTAAATTGCCTCATTTATAAAATGGGAGTGGGGTAACTATCTCTTAAGATTATTGAAAAATTATGTGGATTAATATATGTACAGTGCTTAAAAGAATGTATGGTGCAGAGATATTAGTCATGTTATTTTTATTACTATTAATATTACCAGCAACCGATTCATCTGCTATTAAATCTGTTCCAATGCTGGAGGAAGCATCAGTTGTATTTAACTCATTCTGATGCAATATGTCTAACTCTTATTTGGCTTCCTTAAGCAAAACTCTTGCTTCATGTGCTGTCCTAAGAATCTAACTCCCCTGTAAGATGTGAGTCAGTTGTTCCCTGTAATTCTCTATATTTCTTGTTCTCCACTTCCTTACATTCTTGGGATGTGTGGCATCACGTGCTCAAATACTCAGGCCTAGTATAAGGGAAAAAGCCACTCCCGCATAGAGTTACATAAAAACGTACAAAACCAGATATAAGTCTTAGAATCCAAAATAAATTCAATAAATCACACTAAACAAAGGGAAATAGTTGAGATCTTAAGCCGTATAAGACTAGTCACTGAGGAAGAGGATTCAAAGCTGTTATGGAAGAGCAAACCAGCCTCAAACTAAACCTGAAATTCAGGCAGCTGTAGTGGTGACTTATCTAGTTCCTGCAGTGGATGATGTGGGCATGTTAAAAGAGGTATATGTAAGGTGGCAGAATGGACACTTTTAAAATAATAATTTTTGTCATAGAATCGAAGCAATATAAATATAAACACATACCTGTCTCCCCAGTTGTACTATTTCTATTTCAAGGACAAGACCATGTTTTAATGACTTTTGTATCCTTCTACTAAGATAGTATAAAACATTTAAAAACCAAAGTATCTTGAATGAATTAGCTAATATGAAATTGGATGGATAGAGGATGGTGGAAGAATTTCAATTCTAAAAGTACACAATTGTTTCTGGAATAATAAGGGCCAGATTATGTCCTCAAATTATAGATCAACCTAAAAACATTGGGCTGAAAATTTCCTCTACATATCATGTATCTCCTTAAAAAAATTCATTGGTGTTGTCTACCACTGATGGAAATTTAATAAACATATATGGGGCTGTTCTTTAAATTAGTCATCCAGAAAACACATTTAGAAATGGTCTCACATGTGCTATGGTAAAAAATAATGATAATAGTATTTGTCCTTTAGAACCATTTTGTAAAGAGATGTAAATCTCATTCATCATTTTGTACAAATGTAATAATTATCTTTTGTGCTCCCTATGATAGATGAGGACAAATATAATAATTTTTGATGATGATGATGATGAAGATGACGATAATGATAGGTAACATTGATTATTGACTATGGACAAGGAAATAATCTATTTTATTTTTAACTACCAGATGGGATACTCTTATTATTCTTTTTTATATACTAAGAGACTGACTTTCAGAGTTTAGGTAACTTACCCAGTGTCATAGTGGAATGCACATCTTTTAAATGCAGATTTTTTAAAAAGTCACTGTTGCATCATAAGTGTCTAGTATAGTGTATGAAAATGGCAGATTCATAATAAAATTTATTGATTGAATGAACACAACACATGGCACTATTACTACTGAATGATATTTTGCTTTCTTTTACTATAATTTTGCTCTTAACTGTTAATGATATATTACTTCTTATTACCATAAAAGATCACCTTAACCTGAGCATGGATATGTTTATGTTTATTAGGAAGTCCGTTTCAGGGATTGGCATGGCTTGAAAATCTCCCTCTGTGTAGAAAATTGTATGTCTCTTTTCATTTATTCTTTTAACGATTCTGTCTATCATCCTGCCACAGAAAGCAATCATGATGTCTTTTTAAGCTGGCTCGCTATATTATTGTCTGCATTTGCTAAGTACCTGATTTTGAAAATTCATCCAGTTTCCAAAATTAGTTCTCTAAATCTGCAAAACATAGGTGAACTCATAGCTGAGTTCTTATTTGTTGGTTGATATAATGTGCACATGTTCCTATCTAAGAGAATTAATCCTTTTTTTGGGGGGCTTTTGAAAGGTCTTTACGGGAACATACTTAACTTTAATTCTGATAATGATCTCTTCTGGATAGATCATGTACAACAGGTCTGCCAATGCACTGCAAGCAATTAATTGGTTATTAAAATGATCTTGTAAAAAATAGCCTAAATAATGTAGGTTGAGCCCAATACATCTAAATTTCTGAGGTTAACAAAATACAATACACAAAAGTTTTCATCATGTACTCACATCCAGGGGCAACTCCGTGACTCCTAGTTTACAGCAATTTTTTTTAAATTTTTTTTTAGCATTTTGGTATTATCCAACTTTGGAACCTAACAATTCTCCCTAGGTTTTTCTTTTCTGGTGTCAAAACAACAAAGCTTCCATTCAAAGTGAAGCGTCAAAACTCCAGGACTTTCTGCATTGGATCTCAGTTTCACAGGCAGTGAGCAAAAGCACAGTAGGATAAGGTTTTGCATACACTGTCATTCTTATGGTTTCAGATGTGGTGGCCAGCAGGACTGTAACATGAAAAATGCAAGTTTCATTAATGATGGTCCACAAGGAAGAGGGATGAAAGGTTACTTTGAATTGTCTTGGAAGAAGATAGATAGATGGAATAGCCTTTGATACTAGGAATCAGCACTAGTCTTCTCAAATCAAGGACACCTGTCTTCCAAAACAGAAGGGAACAAAACATAGATATGGATGAGTAGCTCAAGCAGGGCAGGAAGAGGAGGAAATAGTTATTGCTCAGGTGTTTAGATAGCTGTGGGAAAACGTGAATAAAAGTGGACAACCCTTCTTTGGAAAAAACATGAAACAGTGAATATGCTTTACTTGTCAAATGCAAAAGCATTGACAAAAATTGTTAAATGTGCCTTCTGGTTAGTTAGCTGGCAAATGCAAGCTGTTCTCCCCAGATATCCACAGTTATGTATTTCTTTTACTAAATTCACTAAAGTATTCACCACTTAACAATTTTCTTATTCAAATTGGCTGGAGGGAGATTCATTAAAAAGAGGCGACATAAAATAGAGAAATCAAATTAGATAACTTTCACATGTCCTAGCATATATAAGTAAAATAGTTGGGAATGATCAAATTGGTTTCCAAATATTCTTAGGCATAAACAGAGATTTCCAGTGAAAGGTGAACATTTAATAAAGGACTATATTTTAGATTTCCAAGGAACACACAGTAGAAATATCATCTGTAAGCAAATAATATTTTTATATTGCAATAATAATATCTAACATTTACACAGGGTATACTATACGCCAGGTCCTTTTATATTTGAAATACATTTAATCTTCACCATAACTCAGTGAGACAGACACTCTTTAATCATCATTTTGTAGATGAGGGTTAAAATACAAATTAGTCAGGTGTTTTTTTCCCCCAAACCCATAAACAGAAGAGAATTGGGATTTTAAATCAGAATGCCTTGAGAAAAAATCTATGCTCTTTCCCAACATGTTATGTGCATTTTCTGCTCGGTGGATTTCTGCAAGCACGTACAGTCTCACAAAACCTATTCCTTCAAAAGAATCAGAATATTAGTAATTCTCTCACTTGTTCTAATTTTAATTGCACACACACACACAGAGGCACTAAAACAGTGTTGTATATTTTTTCATATACATGAAGACCTATTTAAGGGCCTAGTTTAAGCTCAAACTATCTATAATATCAATAACTCAAGTTTGTTCTTCTCTGTTCCATACGTACATTCCTATGTATATTCCCTAGATCTATTCACAGAGAAAGCCTGTCATTACGACACCTCATTCACCATGAGCATAACTAGATCATGGTTCTTGACTTCTAAATGTTATTTTCTTCTAAAAGAAACCAAAGCTTCTTGTAGAAATGGCTGATTCTAAGGTTGGCTCATGTAAAGTACAAAATGAATCTAGGACATCTTGTTACCCTCGAAAATAAAGTGATCAAAGAATCATGGGGGCATTTCAAAAGAACACAGGAACCAGCTTTCAAGAGCTTCTCAAACTGACTATATCTGGAAAATTTTTAACATGAAAATAAATAACTATAATAACAGATTCTAGTACATGGAATAAAATAGAAAACCATGGGTTCCATACAGATATCAATAAATGAATAAATGCATTGAAAGTATGATTAGGAATAGGAAATGTATAAGGTATAAATGTAACCTCCCACTGAATACATATTAATTTCAGTGGGGAAAATATCAACCACATGGTAGAGAAACCTGGCAACCATCACCTCAATCAAGTGATTAAGATGAAGACCATCAGTAATTGGAAAAATTAAAATCATATGCCACCACATCAGGTGTAATAAAAAGAACACACTGTCTCTAGTGTGATATTCTTTCCAAAGATTTATGAATCAAATCATGAAGAAACATCTGATGATTCAAGATTAAGGGGCAATTTATAAAATAATTGACCTCTGATATGCAAAAGTGTCAAGATCGTTAAGAAAAGACTGAAGACTGCTTGAGGGAAATTATGGAGACAGGAAGAACTATTTACTATGTGTGATTCTGAACTGAATTATTTTCCTATTAAAATGTTAGCATAATAATTGGGGAATTTTAATGAAGTCTGGAGCTTAGATAGTAGTAACGTACGGATGCTAATTTTCTGATTTTGAAGGTTGTTTTGTAGTAACAGAAGAATATTCTTGCTGTAGTAAAAACATACTAACAACTAGGAGTTGGTGTGATATTAAGTCTACAACTTACTGTCACATGGTTCTTTCTACTTTTTCTAACTCCTCTATAATCTTGTGTTAAAAAAATTAGATTTGCAATGAGTATGAATTTTATGTTTTATTTTCTATAAATTACCAGAGCAGAAGCCTTACTAACCATGATCCTACAAATGTACAAAGGGTAATATTTAAAGGCCACTGACAAAGAGATTAATTTTATTTTGGTTACCAAACACCTTTCAAGAGGGTTATTGCTATCTTTATATATCTAGAATCACCCAATGCCTTCCAGATATAGTGTTCTGTTATACACATGTGACTCCTCAGTCAGGAATTCTCTATTAAGATATTTAGTGTGAAATATGGCTTTGTCTACTAAATATTCCCTGATCTGGCCTTGGCCACGTGAGACACTTGCTAGATAAGTCCACAGTGTCTTTTAATTTGCCAAACATGCTTGTCAAAGTTTAATGCAATTAATTTTCAATTGTGTTCCCAATTAAAATGTTAGTTTCATGAGGGTGCAGTATTGAATGATTGAAGAACAGTGTTTCAGTGGATGTTTTATTATGTATATTTCAAAATATATGTATAACAATTAAGAATAAAGGCAAGTGCTTACCATAAGGGAAAAGACGTCTGCATTTACTTTCATTTCCCTCATTTTTGATTCTTTTGAAAAAGAGGAGGCATTATCAAATTTATCAAATTCCAGGATATGTTTTTTTGCAATTTTGGTGTACTTGGTTATTCAGATTTTTAAATGTATCCTAAACATCTTTTTATGAAAACAATGCTGCACTGTATTAAACAATCATCCGAGGAAGCATGGAGTCCTAACCATTGGAGTGCCAGGGAATTCCCTGTATTAAACAATCAAATTCTGCAAAAAATGACTGTAAATAGCAGCAATAAATCCTGACCTGTTCCTCATAAACCCAAGTCAACCTCTCATGGGGAATTGATTTAATTTTAAGATTTCTATATTAGTTTTTCTTCATATTTTTAAGTAATAATTTATTCTACTTTTTCTTGACCTCTCAATTAATTTCCTACTTTGATTATAAGGATTTACCATACTTAGTGACCCACAGTTAAATCCACCACTTATAATTTAATAATAATAATATTTTCAGTTCCTCCATTAATTTCCATTATAAATATATTATTGCACTTTCATTTATTGTTCTAACAATACTAGATATTACCTCCTGCCCACTATCCTTTATAAAATTAGGATATTTGCATTCCTACACTTCTCAACATCTTCATCCTCTTATCTCCCAACTACTATCATTTGTACTTCTATATAGTCATGCTTACTAATTCACATTCTTTTTGTAAACATATTGAAATCACCTTTGTTTTGTGTATTGTGAAAGCCAGGAACACAAATGTCTATACAAAGGCAATGTAGTGAATATAACTAAGTGAACCAGGACAGAAATTAGAAAAATTGACTACCAGAAATTAAACTTTTCTGTTGATTATTATTATTTTATATATGTACTATTATATACAAATATATTATTTTGTTTATATAATATAAAATAATAAAATTATAATATATATGATAATGAGTATTGCATTTTGCATTTAATATTAAAAATAGACATCTTTAAAAATAACATATACTATTGTTCAAATTTATGTTTCCTTTTATTTAGTTCCAGATACCTGGGTCCTTTTTTTCCTATATCAAGACATATCAATGTCATTCTTAGTATCCAATAAGAAGTCAACTTTGAATCACTTAACATGGAAGAATATTTAACTATATTCAGTTTTATAGTAGAATACATCTGTTCACCATTGTAAGTGCTTCCAAAGATAGATATAATCTTTCACAATGGTTTTTATATTTATAGCAACATGTCTCAAGGTATTTGTAAAGTTCTAATATACCAGCATTATCATATTTAATTTTCAGTATCAAATTTTATTGTAGTTCAATAACTTCCACTTGAAGCTCTTCATTCCCACTATCAATATTCATTGAGAGAGGTGAATTGAACAATGTTAGTTCATTTTTGTAAAGTAGCAAATCACAGAATATTTTCTAAAATTCAATCTAATTCCACAGTTTATAAGAATATAGTTCAGAGTATTACTTTCATTTCTGAAAACTTATATCTGCATAGGAAATTGGATCATATTAATCCTTACCAGAGGAGTTTCCCGAAGAAACTATTTCACTAAGGATAAAAGTGAATTATATAATTTGTATATATGCTTGGTGGTAATTGCTAGAAAATATTCAAACTGTGTAGATAGATTTTCTGTAAAAAACCCACAAATCCTAATTTTTGACCCCACTTTTTCAGTAAACTAAAGCATGTGTTTTCACTGGATGACAGGGACCTTATTTCTTTCAATAGTTGAAAAAAGTCTTCAACATTATTTTAAACCACCATCTTCTTTGTAATAATCAACCATGTTGTGCATATAATATGCCTAGAGAAGCAGTAATATTTCTGTGACACTTTAACGATCTGTAACACCATGTTATTACATTCCAGGACTTTTCATTCATTTTTTAACTTTCTAGCATGGAATAACTACTTGTGAATAGTGCAACAAATGTATTTATAACCTGATTCCTTGAAAAAATGTAGTCACATTGTATTTAAATTGTTTAACTAAAATTATACTGTATTCCACAGCTGGAATGCCATCTATAGCTGAACTATCTGGTAACCTAGCCACTAGCCACATGCAGCTATTTAAATTTAAATTAAAGTAAGTTAAATTAACAATTCATTTCCTCAGTCACACTAGCCACATTTCAAATGTTCAGCAGTCACATGTGGTTGGTAGGGTTGGTAGCAACTTTCTTGGAGATCACAGGTGTAGAATATATCCATTATCTCAAAAAGCTGTTGCAAAGTGCTGATCCATTATAGGAGATGGTAAACGTTTTCTGTAAAGGGCCAGGTGCAAAGTATTTTAAACTTTGTGGGCTGTATGTTCTCCGTTACAATTACTCAGTTCTGCAGTTGTAGCAGGAAAACAGCCATAGATGAACAAACGTATGTGGCTGTCTTCTAAGAAAACTTTATTTACAAATGCAGGTTTGGCCAGATTTGGCCTATTTTTTGCTTACCCTTGATGTATATTAGCATTTATTTTGATCAACCTACATAAAGATTTAACTACTTTTCCAAATATGTACATCATATCAGAATATTGAATATTTGGGGCATCATGTCCAATAGGTTTTTAACCACATAAAAATTGTTAATAGTTAAATATTATAACCATATGGTATTTTTTACTTCTGCATAGTCATCAGCTGCATTAGGACATGCTTCAATTTTTTTTCTCTTCCACAAAATTTCAGTAGGAAGTTTTTATCCACATTTCCCAAAGATAGAGTTTAGAGAGTTTGTAGTTGAATTTACATTAACAAACATGTGATTGTAAGTAGAACAACTGGTTTTTGCTATCCTCAATAGACACTTTTTATACACTCACCATCTATTTAAAAAGTTTCACTTAATATACAATTGAATTTTATTATAGTAGTTCATACTTTATTTTTATAATTTCAATTTTAGTTCTCTATCAGGGCATTACATCTTACATTACTGTGTGGCTATTTCTGTACATGAGTTATATTTTTTCCCTATGGTGATTCAAACTGTAGTCATTCCGTGCATGTATGCTTTTAAAAATTAAACATGTAAAAGTTACCTCTTTTCCTCCAAGTAATATGATATCTCCCATTTTTCTTAAGACATATTACTTTAATAATAGTTTCTTTTATAATATTAGCATGGCAGAATGAGTTCAATAGTAGCCCCCAAAAGATATACCCATGTCCTTACCCTGAAATCTATGAATGCGATTTTATTTGGAAAAATGGTTTTGTGGATATTGTAGATTCAGTGTGGAACCTAAATCCAGTGCCAGGTGTACTTATAAGAGAAAGGCCAAGAAAGATTTGGGATTAGATACATAGGAGGGAAGGCCACATGAAAACACAGGCAGAGGTTGAAGTGATGTAGCCCCAAATAAAGGAACTCCTGGAGCCACCAGAAGCTGGAAAAGCTGAGAGGATTCTCCCCTAGAGCCGTTGGAGGAAATTGGCCCTGACAACACCTTGATTTTGGACTTCTGGCTCCCACAACTGTGAGAGAATAAATTTCTGTTTTTTTAATTCACCAAGTCCATGATAATTTGTAAGGCAGCCCTATGAAAGTAATACACTTGTGCATGAACATAAGTCATTTTTAACTATTTTATTGAAAATATAAAACTAAGTATAATAGTAAAAAAAAATTCACTTTACTTCTGTTACAGGAGACAAATAGTGTGTGAACTATGTAAAACTGGGGAAGACAAATTTCATCTAAAAAGAACAGCAACTATTTTATTTCTGTCTACTTTTCATATATAGAAACATGAATTCATACCTTACGATTTTTGAGAGTTTAGAAATAATATATTTTATATGAAATATCCCAAAAATTAACATTTTAACTGCCCAAATGACTAAATTCCATATTTTCAACTGAATCTTTTACTTATGTAACTAGTTTCAGCCTCAGAAATATTGTGTGTTTCCAAAACTTGAAAATAAAAAGATGCTGCCTAGTATCGTAGGAGAGGGAGGCAAAATTTTACCTCTACCTTCTTAGGGGTTTGGCTGAGGCTGAGAATTCAATTGACACAACACAGCAACAAAAGAAAAGCATATTAATTTATTTAACATAAATTTTACATGACACAAGAGCTGTCATAAGGAAATGAAGATCCAAAGGAGTCACAAAACCTGAACGCTTTACACCAGGTTGAACAAAGAGAGACCATTGTGGAAAAGTAACTAAACTATGTGGGAGGATAAAAGATCAGAAATATTTTAACAAGGCTTGTTTGTACAGAATTCTGTTTCAACTTCCAGTCTTCAATGATAAAACATTTTCCTTCTGATATAAGGAGAACATCTTCCATATGGGAGTTTTATCTCACACTTTCAAGAAAAAAAAGGGGATGCTTCCATATCTTGGTTATTAGATAGTTCTGGCATGACCATAGGGGTGCATGTACCTTTTTGAATTAGTGTTTTTGTATTTTTCCAGATATAAACCCAGGAGTGGAATTGCTGGATCATATAGAAGTTCTATTTTTAGTTTTTTTGAGGAAGCTCCGTACTGTTTTCCATAGTGGTTGCACCAATTCATATTCCTACTAACAGTGTACAAGTGTTCCCTTTTCTTCACATCCTTGCCAACACTTGTTATTTGTAGCCTTTGATGATAGCCATTTTGACAGGTATGAGGTGATATCTCATTGCTGTTTTGATTTGCATTTCTCTAATAATTAGCAATGTTGAGCATCTTTTCATGTGCCTGTTAGCCAGCTGTGTGTCTTCTTTGGAAAAATGTCTATTCAGGTCCTCTGCTCATTTTTTTTTAATTTGGTTGATTTTTTATTTGATATTGATTTGTATGAGCTGTTTATATATTTTGGATATTAACCCCTTGTACGTCATATCGCCAAGTGTCCTCAACAGATGAATGGATAAAGAAGATGTGAGATATACACATACACACATATATATATATATATTACTCAGCCATAAAAAAGAATGAAATTCTGCCATTTACAGCAATGTGGATGGACCTAGAGAATATTATGCTTAGTGAAATAAGTCAGACAGGGAAAGATGAATACTGTATGATATCACTTATATGAGGAATTTTAAAAGTAATACAAAGGTATGTATACAGCAAAACAGGAACAGACTCACAGATATAGAAACAAACTAGTCCTTACCAGTAGGGAGAGGAAAGGGGAAAGGGACATGTTAGTAGTATGGGATTAATAGATACAAACTGCTATGTATAAAATAGGTAAGCAACAGGCTATATTGTATAGCACAGGGAATCATAGCCATTATCCTGTAATAACTTTTAATGGAGTATAATCTATAAAAATACTGAATCACTATGCTGTACACCTGAAACTAATATGATATTGTAAATCAAGTACATTTCAATTTAAAAAAAAAAGAAAAAAAGGTAGAGTCAGAATCCCTTCTTGTACTTGTTGTGTTTTTAAGTGTTTTTAGCTCAAAATAATTTTTATGCCAAAGTGGTATGTTTTGGGGTGATATATTCTGGTTTCCTTCACTATTAATATCAGGTTCATGTTTTTACTTGAAAGCCAACTAATGCCCTATGATTAATTAATTTTCTTTTACCACTTTGTGTTTTGGTTATTATTCCCAGAGTTTGCCCAAAGACTTAACCAAATTTCTGGAATTGTCCTTTGTGTTCAAAAGCAGCTTTTATCCAGTCAACTCCATCTTGTTAACCCCATCTTTACTGACTGTTTTTTGGGACTGCTGAAGAAATTCTTACATTACTCTTTGTGCTTTGACATTTTCTAGTTCCTTTGTCTTCCCCCTTTCAGGTGAATTTTCTTATTTTCTCAGAGCATGTCCAAAGTAACTTGTTAAGAACAAAACTGCTCCAGTCAGAGTCTTTAGCACATGGCAAAGCTCACTAGAAAAATGATGTCAGCCTGATTTTATTTCCTTTATAAGAAATCTTTCATTGTTGTTCTTGTTATTAATATAAAGGTGAGGATATATTCTTTCTGGGTTTGGAAGGACATCTTTATCCTTGATTTCTTTTAATTTCAAAATGATGTATCTTGAAATAGATTCTTTTTTCTAACATATGTGCTAAGTGAAACTTCCAATCTGGTTTTGAATCATTTTATGCTTATTTTGTAAATTATAATTTCTTACCATGCATGTTCTCTGTTATTATGAATTAGTCCTCTATGATTTTTCTCTCAAATTTTGTCCTTTTATATTATTTCTTCACTTTGTGATATTTTCCTTTATTTTTTTTCAAACATTCTACTAATTTTTATATTTCCAAAGCCTGTTGCCTTTTTATGAATATTTCTTTTATGTAGCTTTCTATTCTTGTTTTTTTTTTTTTAATTAATTTATTTATTTATGTTTGGGTGTGTTGGGTCTTCGTTTCTGTGCGAGGGCTTTCTCCAGTTCCGGCGAGCGGGGGCCACTCTTCATCGCGGTGCGCGGGCCTCTCACTATCGCGGCCTCTCTCTTGTTGCGGAGCACAGGCTCCAGACGCGCAGGCTCAGTAGTCGTGGCTCACGGGCCCAGCCGCTCCGCGGCATGTGGGATCTTCCCAGACCAGGGCTCAAACCCGTGTCCCCTGCATTGGCAGGCAGATTCTCAACCACTGCGCCACCAGGGAAGCCCCTATTCTTGTATTATTGATGCAGCATTCCATTAAAGTGTTTCTTGTTAAACGGGCTCTGTTCCTTAAACTATTTGTTTTCTTGGGGGTCACATTTTGTATTTTTCTTTTTCTCTTTGTTTATCTGGGTATTATTGTTCTTATTGATGGGCTTATTTAAATATATGATGAGCATGGCTTGCTCATTTATGTTTAGGAAAGACGATCTTAGAAAGCTGATTAAGAGCCTAAGTCATGGAAATGGGCTTTTCAACTGAAAGTCTTCCTTTGCCCTCAGTGTGAAAAAGCAGAAAATCAGCAGTTCAGGAGTGGAATGCCTAAATACAAGGGTCTTTGTCCTGGAACACTAGGTACTCAAGTTTTTCTAGCCAATTATTTTTTTAATTTTTAGGATTTAACTCTCTCATCAACCATGCTTTTGGGGGTGATAAATGATTGAAGGAAGAGTATTTCATGTGTAACTGTGCATGTGTGTGTTGGGGGGTAGTTGTCAGTGAATCTTCTTTTATTTTTCCCCATCTCACACATCTGCTTCTATATACCTAAGTTTTCTAAGATCTGGTTGATATGGTATTCTAGAGGGATAATGTGCTTCTATTTCTGCCTCACTCCCTCTGACCTGTAGTTTAAGCTGCATCTTTCTTTTCCTGCTTATTAGTAACTAATTGTCAACAGTTGTTGAAATCTGTTATCTGTTGAAGCCACTATCTCCCAATCCCTTCTGTCCTTGTATTCTTTACATATGGACTGTTAAGAGAGGGAGAAAAAAACAGAAACTTTGTGTCCCTCAATATTATACCAGACAACCTCAGTATCTTCTGTTTTTGTCTAGATTTAGTTAGTGAAATCAGAAAACACATCAATAATGTCAGTGAGATATCTGTATTCTCCAATAACATAATTGATCATCATCTCATTATTTTGTATCTAAGAAACATTTATTGTATGCATTTTACTAGAATATTTTGATTTACTTAACTGTATTTGAAAAAACTGTGCACGAAACATGAATTCTAAGTTTCAACCTAGAAAATAAAAGAAGATATTGGGAAATGAATTTCTTAACATGCAAAATATAGTAATCATATTTATCTTCTTGAAATGTTATGAAAATTAATTAATACAATGTATATGATAACTTATCTGGTATGCTATCTAGCAAAATATAAGGCTAAACAAATTAAAACTACCATTACAAGTCTTTCAATTGTAAAATATGTCCACACTGCAGATTTCAAGTAGAAATTGGATAGTTACTTGCAAGGTTTATTGAAGAGGTAGATCCTTCACTGGGTGTAGAGATAAACAAATATCCTGGGATCCCTTCATCTCATGATGTCTCTGATTCTATAGAAACTGTTCTGTACTATACCACAATACAGATCTTCACTATAACATCTGGCACTGAATGGGAAGATTATCAGAGAAGAGAAAACAAATTATTTTTAGGGAGAGCTATTGGATATCTAGACTCTAATGACCTTTTTTTGTGTATTCACGTATGTCAAGGAGTGGGAGAAATGTATGTTTCAAAAGCCTTAAGAATATACAAAAAAATTGATTTGTATTTTTCTGAGTAGCTTTTTTTTATATTAAAGGCTTTAGAACAGTGGGGAACAGAACTATTTACAGCAACATGAATAAACTTTAATTTAACCAGAACGTTTGATTACCATTTCGGTTTCATCCAACATGCTGGATAATCAAATTATAGCAGTACTTTGATATAAGCAGTATGTAAGATTTTGCCATGGAATAGTTTTCAAAGTCCTAATTTAACATTTTAAAATATTTATAACAATTTTCACATATCAAAAAATATCAAGGCATAAAAGTACTTGCTTTAGTGTCAATATGAAAAAGAAAGAATAAAGATGTGAAGTCGAATAAAGGGCAAAAGTTCTTTTAAAAATATTGACTGTTGAGGAGATGAAGGTTTGAAATTTAAGCTTGTAATCATACACCATACCATAAGTCTTTGAATGGCTTACCATGCCTGGACCATTTTCTTCCCGGATGCTTATGGTGTGGTGAATCTTCCTGAGGCTTATTCTATTATGTAAAACATGGTTAAACAGGTCTACTCTCCAGGACTGTTAAATATTACATAAATATAAATTACCTGGGCAGAAGCTATTAAATGGTTTCTAAATAATTATTAATGTAAGACTATTATTAAAAGACATTATTATAAGAAACATTTTTATTATTTCATTAACAACTAGTTAGTGATCCCTGATTTATGCCAAGTATAAGTTTAGGTGCTGGAGATTCCACTACGCACAGGAAAAGCATGGTCAGGCCAAAATGGAGCTGGCATTATATTTAGCTGCAGGCAATTAAGAAAATCAATTACAAATCTACAGTTTCTGATGTGCTAGGAAGTAAGAATACTGTTGCCTAGAACAAATAATGGGAAGCCTATTTTTAAATAGCTTTGCCAGGGGAAGATTCTCAAAGAGGATATATTTACTCTGGGGTTTGTAGAATGAAGAGCCAACTACATAAAGAGTAGAAGGAAGAAAGTTATAGGCATATGGAAAGACAAGTTCAAGTTCACTAAAGCCCCCCAGCACCCCGCCCCCCCCCCAAATTTTCTCTCTTCTAGGAACTGCTGGGAGAACAGTGTACCTGAAGCCCTTACAGTAAAGTGAGAACAAGATGGAAGTTGAGTAAGAATGCACAGACCAGATCAAGGAATATCCTGCAAACTTTCATAAAGAATTTTCTGTTTTTTTGAGTTTGGTGTCAAGCTATTTAATTGTAGAGATCACATAATTGATCTTCATATTTATGTTTTAAATTACCCTTTATGAAGAAGGAGTGAGGAAAGAATAGGAAAAAAGAACAATGATAGAGTGGTTCAGGATTAAAGGTGGTGTAGCTTGGGTTAGCAAAATGACAGTTAATATAGAGAGGAGTGAACACATTTGAAATACTTTTGGTGTAGAAGAAGTAGCTTAACATTTAAGCTTATAATCATATATCACACTATGTGCCTCTGACGATGGATCAGGTAGATCAGAACATATGTGATTAATCACAGAGGACTCCAAGAGTTCTAGTTTTTGCCACTAGGTGAATGGTGATATCATTTACTCTGATGGGAAATACTGGGTGAAGAATAGATTAGAAAGAAGTAAATCAAAATTTCTAGCATGGTCATGCTAAATTTCAGGTTCCTAGAAAGCATCCAAGTAGAGTCAACAAGTAAGCAGACAGATACATGAGTTTGGAAAATTAAGGAAGTGTCTGGGATGGGAATATTAACTTAAAATCATCAGCATTTAGTCAACTGTTATAGATACAAATAATGTTACTAAGGGATAAAACATATAGAAAGAAATTGTACCCAGGTTATAGACTTAAATCTTGAAATAGAATAGAAGGGCAAAAACTCAGCAAAGGACACTGGAAAGTTAATCTGTGAGTTAGGAAATTGAATGGGGTATTATTTTCGAAGTCAAGAGGGAGAACACTGTTTCAATAGTAGTCAATAAATCTAAGAAGGTGGTTATTTAAAGACAGAGTAGAGTAGTGTGCCTTTATTCAGTTATGCCATAGAGTAATATGAACATAAATTCTATTCTATGCTAGAGATTCTTCAGGCACCAGAGAAGCAGCAGTGAAAAAAGTGGTTAAACATTTCTGCATTTATTGAGACAATATTCTGGAGAAGGGAGACAGACAAGACACAAGACAAATATGAAAGATGTAAAACATGTGGCATGTAAGAAAGTGTTAAGTTCCAAGAATAAAAATACAGAGGGGAAGGGGTTAAGAGGTCTTGAGAAAAGTTTATCAAATTTGGATACTTTTGACCTTTACATTTGGAAGTGTGAGAACTATTTGTGATTTAAATGAGAGCACATTTGGAGGAACACTCATGACCATGACGAAAGTCTGACTGCAAAAGATTGAAGAGTAACAGAAAGATGAAAAAGTGGAGAAATAAGGGTAAGAAATTCTTCCAGAAGCTCTAATTGTGAATCAGAAATGATATAGGGCTACATGTGGAAGGGAAGGTGGGTTCAAAAGAGGGTTTATTGATTTATGCATTACATATATTTACTTACTTATTCAGTAGTGATATAGTGTTTGCATGCTGAGATGTATGCTCCAGCAGAGATCACCAATTTAGGGGAAAATGCAGAGATATAATAGAAGATATAAAAGGATAAATAAAGGAACTGATTTTTAATAAGAAGAAAGACACTTGATCCATTTTAATAAAAGAGAATGGGAGCAAATGAGTGAAATTATATTATTTTATAATCTGATGGTGAAAATTGAGACAATATAATCATCTGAGGGTGGTAATGAGAAAGAGGATTTAAGTGGCTGCCAAATGATAATTCAGTTCAATAAATATTGGAATTTCCAGTTGAATCCAAAGGAAGAACAGACAAAGATGTTGAGAATATTTTCAAATGAGTGATTACATTAATGAAGCTTGAGATATAAACTAAGCAAAAGAAACACCACGTACAAGAGAGGGTCAATGAATGAAATAACTTCATGAGGCAAACTATTTAATGCAGAGGTATTCAAGGGACACTGAGATGGGAGAGTAGGAGGTGTACATCAGAAGGCAAGATGTTTGAAAGGAAATTTAAATAAAGAACTCAAAAGAAAAGGAATGTTAGATTCTTTTGAAAGCGAGTATGCTGGATATTACTTTGAAATATATATGTTTAATCAATTTTGTACTGAAGTTTCCATTTCTCCTAACCTGCTACACTTCACTCCCACAATTTAAGTAAGGAATCCTTTGACATCCAATTGTTTGGGTGAAAAGTGTCCAAGTGGAAAGTAAAAGTAGTCTTTAAGGTTTTCTGACTTTCATTATCAAAAGTTGAAGAGCTAAGATAGAATTTTTGTAGGGTAGGTAAGAAGGAGAAAGTGTAAGGTTAAATTCTGGAGGAAGGATTAAGTACAAGGCTTTCTTCACTTGCAAAAGGAGATTCCCTCAGGCTTGGTGGAAGAGGGTGAAATGTGTGTTTCCAGAAGGGGAACAGACCTAGTTAAGTAGAAAGATGCAAGGTGATAAGTCAAGACATATGGGAATAAAAGCAAGCATACAAAAGTTTCCTATGGCTTTAGCATGCATAGAAGAAGCACCATCTGGAGAGCAACAAAGAAAACCTCACTGGCACATATGCACAGGTGTATGCATGCTTCCCCATATTCTTGACATAAAGTATTTTTCTTGGAGCAAGATACAGCACTGGAGGGTGGAGTTGGGAGTGAAAAACAGAAACTTAAAGAAGAAATTAATATCCCATTTTTCATCACTTCCACAGAATGGTGACTCAGATGTCAAATTAGGTTGACTCAAAAAAAAAAATTTGTGTATGCTTTATTTTGAGGGTTAATATTCAAAACATCTTCATGAATATAGCTTCTCTCTCCCTCCCCCTTTGCCCCACTCTATTGGAAGTTGGATAATCTGCATAAAGGTTATTCTTCATCTCAGAGGTAATTTTTTTTACAGATGCAACAAAGCCCAAATGCATGCAGAATGTATGGAGGAGGCCATGGTAAATCAAGGGAAGTTCCACTCCTTTCCTCTCTTCAGAAGGGCATTCAGAAAGAATTGTCATTGTACTGTTAATGGGAACAAATGTAACCATTAGAGTACACTGAAAAAAAAAAGTATTAAACAGTAGTTCTCTAGGGAAAGTGAAACTATAAGAGATGTTATTTTTGCTCTCTCAAAACTTTGGTGAAGAATATGAAAACTAAGTGTCCTCAAAAACCAAAACCAAGAATTATGCAAAAGAATCTTTGCTCATCAGAGCACAGCAGGATCATTATACACTATTTTAGGAAAGAATTCATTCCAGAGGAAGAAGGACAAAGAGAAAAGCCTGACAATGGAGTGCAAGATTGTGAGGAAGACTTTAATTTTTAAATGAACTGTTAGGTTTAGCTTAGAGAAATCTTAAACAGGGCCCCACTACAGGAACCAATCATTTCTGATAATGTCCCCAACTCTGGATGTTTCAATACTCAGGTAGTAGTTAGGTCATCATCTGTCTGAGAGTTTGGAGCATATGAATTCTAAGGTCCTGTTAAAAACTGAAAATCTATCAATCATAGAAAATGCTCCCAAAGTATAATTGTGAAATGGAGGGCGATTTGCTCAGTGTGGATGGACAGAGACACTTGCTTATGTATATATTTTATTATTATTGGTCTTTCTTCTTATTAAAAGCTCTTGGGATTTAGAATTATTGGCATTTCTAAATATGCAAAATAGATGTGGCTATGGAACATCATACAGTAAATACTATTTAATATAGCATGTGCCTATCAGATATATTAAATAACATTTCCTCCTGACAGAGTTTATGTAAAAAAAAAAGTTATAAATGGAGTTGGTAAAGATTAAGTGAATGTATATTTTATTTTGCTATATTACCAGGAAATTCTATATCATCTCCTTTTATCAGGTGGTGAAAAGTTGTCTATATACTCTAGATCATTTCTCCTCTTCACGTGTATACATACACAAGGCCATGACTATCAGAAGGCAGGAATCATGGAGGTCATCTTGGATACTGCATACCACAAACACCAAAGTTTAGAAACTGTGCAGTAATTATGTGAGCCAAATAGGAAAGAACATGGTATACTGAGGTCTTGGAACAATAAGATAATATTAATAGGAATTATTAATATTACCTTTGATTTCTGCCAGTCATTGTGTTATATACTTTAAGTCTATTATCTTACTTAATTCTCACAATAATCCTATTAATTCAGTGACTTTATTAACATCATCAGAAGGAAAAATACACGAACATAGTGTTGGAGATTGGATCATTCTTCCCCTTCCTTATTGTATGAATATATACCCTCGTGCTTTGACTTGGGGCTTTTTAATGCCTCCCAATGGAGAGATGAAGTATATATCTTACAACCATTGACTTTGAGCTGGACTGTGTGATTCTTTTACCCAGCAGTATGTGGGAAGGAGTTATAGTGTGCCAGTTCTGAGCAGAGGCTTTAAACAGCATCACCTATATTTCCTTGATCCTCTTGAACTCCTGCACTCAGTATGAGTTCCAGAAAGAATTGTGTATAAAACAGACCTGCACACAATGCAGGTGTGGAGTCAAGCACAGTTGAACCTAGCTGAGAAGAGCCATAGACATAGCCCACCTGTAGAACTGGGATTTGTGGTTGTGAGCTGTTGAGATTTTGAGGTCATTTATTGAAGAAGAAAATGTTGCTGAATACAGCAGTGGATCACTCAGCCAGTTACAGAACTAGTAAGTAGAAAAACTTGGACTTGACCCCTGGCTGTCTGACTCTAGATCCCCCCATTAGAAAATACAATGTTCGTTTGTGCCTAGTTTCAGTAAAAATAAAATTTGGAGATCATTTATTTAAACATGTTTCTATTTATTTGCCCAGCATTCAAATGTATATTGAGAACCTAAAATGTGTCATTGCATACAATTCTAAAAGAAAAATGAAGAAATTATTATTCCTGCCTTCAGAAAGTCAAGGAACACGGTGCTGAATTACCCCTTTTTAGTGTACTAATTCATAAATCTAGAATTACATTAATAATCTGAAAGTACTACTCAGACTTCCTTGTAGTTAGTTAATCCCATGGAGAAGAGAGAAGTTTAATTAGAAACTGGTTTATTGTTTGATATTTTAAATTGACTTTAGGGTTAGCATGATAGCAGACCAGGTCTAAATAATAATAAATAACATTTTACTTATTGCTTAATGGTGTCACGAATGGATTGAGCTTTGTAAATTTTATTTCATCTGGCACTCACACTCACTTAATAGGTGAGGAATGTGAGGTTTAAAAGTTTTAGGCAATGTAAACCCAACTTATTCAGTGGTATAACCTGGACGATAACTTCAGTTAGTCTAACCCTAAAGCACTCATCAACAATGCCTTCAAAACAGAGGCTCAAGGAGAAGCAACTCATTCTTAACCACATCAAGATGTCCCCAAAGGCCCAGTGAAATTTACTGATATCAGAAATCCTAGTACTTCTCTATGATTTATCAAACACTAGAGAACCTGCCCTTTTCCATAATGTAGTTGGTATGGTTTTAAAATTGTAACTGAAAATATTAGCATTATGTAAGGAAGAGAACAAAACTTGTTTCTGAAATAGAATCTGGGAATTTTTTATGCATAAAACAAGGTCTATGTAAGTTTGAATATTTCACCTTAATGTTTTTTCTGGTCTAAAAGCTATGTCAACCGTAATAATTCTTTCAACCTTTCAGAGAAAATATGTATAAGTATTAAAGTCTGAATCAAGTGTTAAAATTGTAGTGAGTCATATTGCTTATATATAGAATCAATCCATGTTATATGTGGGGGAAATATGTATATTTCATATATATATATGTATATATATATATAATGCAGAATGTTGATACCTTTATGAGACAAAATTCAGGAGTTCAATAGGAAATGTTTCAGTACTAGAAAATCTAGTATCAAATAAACGTAGAGAACAATTTATAACAGACTCTAATTACCCTGGGATTTTCACGGGCTCCTCACACAAATGGCTGCATTTTCTTTGAAGCTTAAGATGTCATTAGTCATGCGGTGGAAGAGTTTGTCTTTTGGCAATCTAGGTTTAAAACAAAGAAATAAAATACATGTTTTTAAAAAATATCTCTCTTACTTTTTTTATTTCTTTAAGGAAAAAGTTACCCTTTAAAATCCTCCCTCACATTTTCTAACCTGTTCACAATTGGCTAGGATCTGATTAGTTAAGTTTTTTTTCTTTTTTTTTTATTGGAGTATAGTTGCTTTACAATGTTGTGTTAGTTTCTGATGTACAACAAAGTGAATCAGCCACACGTATATATATATATACCCCCTCTTTCTTGGATTTCCTTCCCATTTAGGTCCCACAGAGCACTGAGTAGAGTTCCCTGTGCTATACAGTATGTTCTCATTACTTATCTATTTTATACAAAGTAGTGTATATATGTCAATCCCAATCTCCCAATCCATCCCACCTGCCCTTTCCCCCCTTGGCATCCATACGTTTGTTCTCTATGTCTATGTCTCTATTTCTGCTTTGCAAATAAGTTTATCTGCACCATTTTTTCTAGATTCCACATATATGCATTAATATACAATATTTGTTTTTCTCTTTCTGACTTACTTCACTCTGTGTAACAGTCTCTAGGTCCATCCATGTCTCTACAAATGACCCAATTTTGTTCCTTTTTATGGCTGACTAATATTCCATTGTATATATGTACCACATCTTCTTTATCCATTCATCTGTCGATGGGCATTTAGGTTGCTTCCATGACCTGGCTATTGTAAATAGTGCTGTCATGAACATTGGGGTGCATGTGTCTTTTTGAATTATGGTTTTCTCTAGGTATACGCCAAGTAGTGGGATTGCTGGATCATATGGTAATTCTATTTTTTAGTTTTTTAAGGAACCTCCATACTGTTCTCCATAGTGGCTGTATCAATTTACATTCCCACCAACAGTATAAGAGGTTTCCCTTTTCTCTGCATCCTCTCCAGTATTTATTGTTTGTAGATTTTTTGATGATGGCTACTCTGACCAGTGTGAGGTGATACCTCAATGTAGTTTTGATTTGTATTTTTCTAATAATTAGTGATGTTTATCATCTTTTCATGTGTTTGTTGGCCATCTGTATGTCTTCTTTGGAGAAATGTCTATTTAGGTCTTCTGCCCATTTTTGGATTGGGTTGTTTGTTTTTTGTTATTGAGTTGCATGAACTGTTGGTATATTTTGGAGATTAATCCCTTGTCAGTTGCTTCATTTGCAAATATTTTCTCCCATTCTGAGGGCTGTCTTTTCATCTTATTTATGATTAGTTAAATTTTAACTCATTTTTGTTAAGTTTTGGATGAGTGGCCTCGTAACAGCTGAAGCAAACTCATTTTTCTTTTTGAATCGTTCCAAAATCAATAACTTATAAATAGTCTGAACTATGAAAGAGATTCTCTCATAGTCAAAGCAAAGTAGAAAATTGAGGCAGTTTTATGCTCACATTTCCGTAACCTTTCTTTAAAATCAAATTTATATACATTATTAATCTGAATCTAGGGTCTAATAAAACAAGTCCTAATTTCTGAAATAATTTACCTCTCTTAGCATGTGTGCATATACACGTGTATATTTCAGATGTGTTTGTTCTGTGAGGTGTGGCATTACAGAGGATTCTTTACTATGCCTCTGATTGTTTGTGATTATTGGAGAAAAACAATTTTTGTTTTTACAAAGATGCTGCAATTAATTATCTGACATAGCTCTGTGAGCTACTGTTCAAACTTTACATTTATATGGAAAATAAAGATATGACTTTCTTCTTGAATTTCAAGTGAAATTTCATATCCTTCAATGGCTTCCTTCATCTGATTCTGTTTTTCCTGTGTCAGTTATGCTTTGCCCTTATATTTATCTTTGTTTAATATACTACTTCAAACAACTCCTTTTTTTTTTTTTTACCATCTTTATTGGAGTATAATTGCTTTACAATGGTGTGTTAGTTTCTGCTTTATAACAAAGTGAATCAGTTATACATATACATATGTTCCCATATCTCTTCCCTCTTGCATCTCCCTCCCTCCCACCCTCCCTATCCCACCCCTCTAGGTGGTCACAAAGCACCGTGCTGATCTCCCTGTGCTATGTGGCTGCTTCCCACTAGCTATCTATTTTACATTTGGTAGTGTATATATATCCATGCCACTCTCTCACCCTGTCACATCTTACCCATCCCCCTCCCCATATCCTCAAGTCCATTCTCTAGTAGTTCTGTGTCTTTATTCCCGTCTTGCCACTAGGTTCTTCATGACCTTTTTTTTTTTTTTTTCCTTAGATTCCATGTATATGTGTTAGCATACTGCATTTGTTTTTCTCTTTCTGACTTACTTCACTCTGTATGACAGACTCTAATTCCATCCACCTCACTACAAATACCTCCATTTCGTTTCTTTTTATGGCTGAGTAATATTCCATTGTATATATGTGCCACATCTTCTTTATCCATTCATCCGATGATGGACACTTAGGTTGCTTCCATGTCCTGGCTACTGTAAATAGAGCTGCAATGAACATTGTGGTACATGACTCTTTTTGAACTATGGTTTTCTCAGGGTATATGCCCAGTAGTGGGATTGCTGGGTCGTATGGTAGTTCTAGTTTTAGTTTTTTAAGGAACCTCCATACTGTTCTCCATAGTGGCTGTATCAATTTACATTCCCACCAACAGTGCAAGAGTGTTCCCTTTTCTCCACACCCTCTCCAGCATTTATTGTTTCTAGATTTTTGATGATGGCCATTCTGACTGGTGTGAGATGATATCTCATTGTAGTTTTGATTTGCATTTCTCTAATGATTAATGATGTTGATCATTCTTTCATGTGTCTGTCGGCAATCTGTATATCTTCTTTGGAGAAATGTCTATTTAGGTTTTCTGGCATTTTTGGATTGGGTTGTTTGTTTTTTTTGTTATTGAGCTGCATGAGCTGCTTGTAAATCTTGGAGATTAATCCTTTGTCAGTTGCTTCATTTGCAAATATTTCCTCCCATTCTGAGGGTTGTCTTTTGGTCTTGTTTATGGTTTCCTTTGCTGTGCAAAAGCTTTTAAGTTTCATTAGGTCCCATTTGTTTATTTTTCTTTTTATTTCCATTTCTCTAGGAGGTGGGTCAAAAAGGATCTTGCTGTGATTTATATCATAGAGTGTTCTTCCTATGTTTTCCTCTAAGAGTTTTATAGTGTCTGGCCTTACATTTAGGTCTTTAATCCATTTTGAGTTTATTTTTGTGTATGGTGTTAGGGAGTGTTCTAATTTCATACTTTTACATGTAGCTGTCCAGTTTTCCCAGCACCACTTATTGAAGAGGCTGTCTTTTCTCCACTGCATATGCTTGCCTCCTTTATCAAAGATGAGGTGACCATATGTGCATGTTTCTGTTATTGTGCCAGTACCAAACTGTCTTGATTACTGTAGCTTTGTAATATAGTCTGAAGTCAGGGAGCCTGATTCCTCCAGCTCCATTTTTCGTTCTCAAGATTGCATTGGCTATTCGGGGTCTTTTGTGTTTCCATACAAATTGTGAAATTTTTTGTTCTAGTTCTGTGAAAAATGCCAGTGGTAGTTTGATAGGATTTGCATTGAATCTGTAGATTGCTTTGGGTAGTAGAGTCATTTTCACAATGTTGATTCTCCCAATCCAAGAACATGGTATATCTCTCCATCTATTTGTATCATCTTTAATTTCTTTCATCAGTGTCTTATAATTTTGTGCATACAGGTCTTTTGTCTCCTTAGGTAGGTTTATTCCTACATATTTTTTACTTTTTGTTGCAATGGTCAACGGGAGTGTTTTCTTCATTTCACTTTCAGATTTTTCATCATTAGTGTATAGGAATGCAAGAGATTTCTGTGCATTAATTTTGTATCCTGCTACTTTCCCAAATTCATTGATTAGCTTTAGTAGTTTTCTGGTAGCATCTTTAGGATTCTCTATTTATAGTATCATGTCATCTGCAAACAGTGACAGCTTTACTTCTTCTTTTCCGATTTGGATTCCTTTTATTTCTTTTTCTTCTCTGATTGCTGTGGCTAAAACTTCCAAAACTATGTTGAATAATAGTGGTGAGAGAGGGCAACCTTGTCTTGTTCCTGATTTTAGTGGAAATGGTTTCAGTTTTTCACCATTGAGGACAACGTTGGCTGTGGGTTTGTCATATATGGCCTTTATTATGTTGAGGAAAGTTCCCTCTATGCCTACTTTCTGCAGGGCTTTGATCATAAATTGGTGTTGAATATTGTCAAAAGCTTTCTCTGCATCTATTGAGATGATCATATGGTTTTTCTCCTTCAATTTGTTAGTATGATGTATCACGTTGATTGATTTGCATATATTGAAGAATGCTTGCATTCCTGGAATAAACCCCACTTGATCATGGTGTATGATCCTTTTAATGTGCTGTTGGATTCTGTTTGCTAGTATTTTGTTGAGGATTTTTGCATCTATGTTCATCAGTGATATTGGCCTGTAGTTTTCTTTCCTTGTGACATCTTTGTCTGGTTTTGGTATCAGGGTGATGGTGGCCTCATAGAATGAGTTGGGGAGTGTTCCTCCCTCTGCAATATTATGGAAGAGTTTGAGAAGGATAGGTGTTAGCTCTTCTCTAAATGTTTGATAGAATTCGCCTGTGAAGCCATCTGGTCCTGGGCTTTTGTTTGTTGGAAGATTTTTAATCACAGTTTCAATTTCAGTGTTTGTGATTGGTCTGTTTATATTTTCTATTTCTTCTTGGTTCAGTCTCGGCAAGTTGTGCATTTCTAAGCATTTGTCCATTTCTTCCATTTTGTCCATTTTATTGGCATAGAGTTGCTTGTAGTAATCTTTCATGATCGTTTGTATTTCTGCAGTGTCAGTGGTTACTTCTCCTTTTTCATTTCTAATTCTATTGATTTGAGTCTTCTCCCTTTTTCTCTTGATGAGTCTGGCTAATGGTTTATCAATTTGTTTTATCTTCTCAAAGAACCAGCTTTTAGTTTCATTGATCTTTGCTATTGTCTCCTTCATTTCTTTTTCTTTTATTTCTTATCTGATCTTTATGATTTCTTTCCTTCTGCTAGCCTTGGGGTTTTTTTGTTCTTCTTTCTCTAATTGCTTTACGTGCAAGGTTAGGTTGTTTATTCTAGATGTTTCTTGTTTCTTGATGTAGGCTTGTATTGCTGTAAACTTCCCTCTTAGAACTGCTTTTGCTGCATCCCATAGGTTTTGGGTCGCCGTGTCTCTATTGTCATTTGTTTCTTGGTATTTTTTGATTTCCCCTTCGATTTCTTCAGTGATCACTTCGTTATTAAGTAGTGTATTGTGTAACCTCCATGTGTTTGTATTTTTTACAAATCTTTTCCTGTAATTGATATCTAGTCTCATAGTGTTGTGGTCAGAAAAGATACTTGATACAACTTCAATTTTCTTAAATTTACCAAGGCTTGATTTGTGATCCAAGATATGATCTATCCTGGAGAATGTTCCATGAGCACTTTAGAAAAATGTGTATTCTGTTGTTTTTAGGTGGAATGTCCTATAAATATCAATTAAGTCCATCTTGTTTAATGTATCATTTAAAGCTTGTGTTTCCTTATTTATTTTCATTTTGGATGATCTGTACATTGGTGAAAGTGGAGTGTTAAAGTCCCCTACTATGATGGTGTTACTGTTGATTTCCCCTTTTATGGCTGTTAGTATTTGCCTTATGTATTGAGGTGCTCCTATGTTGGGTGTATAAATATTTACAATTGTTATACCTTCTTCTTGGATCGATCCCTTGATCATTATATAGTGCCCTTGTTTGTCTCTTGTAATAGTCTTTATTTTAAAGTCTATTTTGTCTGATATGAGAATTGCTACTCCAGCTTTCTTTTGATTTCCATTTGCATGGAATATCTTTTTCCATCCCCTCACTTTCAGTCTGTATGTGTCCCTAGGTCTGAAGTGGGTCTCTTGTAGACAGCATATATTTGGGTCTTGTTTTTCTATCCATTCAGCCAGTCTGTGTCTTTTGGTGGGAGCATTTAATCCATTTACATTTAAGGTAATTATCGATATGTATGTTCCTATTCCCATTTTCTTAAATGTTTTGGGTTTGTTATTGTAGGTGTTTTCCTTCTCTTGTGTTTCTTGCCTAGAGAAGTTCCTTTAGCATTTGTTGTAAAGCTGGTTTGGTGGTGCTGAACTCTCTCAGCTTTTGCTTGTCTGTAAAGGTTTTAATTTCTCCGTCAAGTCTGAATGAGATCCTTGCTGGGTAGATTAATCTTGGTTGTAGGTTTTTCTCCTTCATCACTTCAAGTATATCCTGCCACTCCCTTCTGGCTTGCAGAGTTTCTGCTGAAAGATCAGCTATTAACCTTATGGGGATTCCCTTGTGTGTTATTTGTTGTTTTTCCCTTGCTGCTTTTAATATGTTTTCTTTATATTTAATTTTTGATAGTTTGATGAATATGTGTCTTGGCGTGTTTCTCCTTGGATTTATCCTGTATGGGACTCTCTGTGCTTCCAGGACTTGATTAACTATTTCCTTTCCCGTATTAGGGAAGTTTTCAACTATAATCTCTTCAAATATTTTCTCAGTCCCTTTCTTTTTCTCTTCTTCTTCTGGGACCCCTATAATTCGAATGTTGGTGCATTTATTGTTGTCCCAGAGGTCTCTGAGACTGTCTTCAGTTCTTTTCATTCTTTTTCTTTATTCTGCTCTGCAGTAGTTATTTCCACTATTTTATCTTCCAGGTCACTTACCCGTTCTTCTGCCTCACTTATTCTGCTATTGATCCCTTCTAGAGTATTTTTAATTTCATTTATTGTGTTTTTCATCATTGCATGGTTCCTCATTAGTTCTTCTACATCCTTGTTAAATGTTTCTTGCATTTTGTCTATTCTATTTCCAAGATTTTGGATCATCTTTACTATCATTATTCTGAATTCTTTTTCAGGTAGACTTCCTATTTCCTCTTCATTTGTTAGTTCTGGTGTGTTTTGGCCCTGCTCCTTCATCTGCTGTGTGTTTTTCTGTCTTCTCATTTTGCTTATCTTACTGTGTTTGGGGTCTCCTTTTCACAGGCTGCAGGTTCGTAGTTCCCATTGTTTTTGGTATCTGTCCCCAGTGGCTAAGGTTGGTTCAGTGGGTTGTGTAGGCTTCCTGGTGGAGGGGACTAGTGCCTGTGTTCTGGTGGATGAGGCTGTATCTTGTCTTTCTCGTGGGCACGTCCATGTCTGGTGGTGTGTTTTGGGGTGTCTGTGGCCTTATTATGATTTTAGGCAGCCTCTCTGCTAATGGATGGGGCTGTGTTCCTGTCTTGCTAGTTGTTTGGCATAGGGTGTCCAGCACTGTAGCTTTCTGGTTGTTGAGTGAAGGTGTGTCTTGATGTTGATGGAGATCTCTGAGAGATTTTCGCCATTTGGTATTACGTGGAGCTGGGAGGTCTCTTGTGGACCAGTGTCCTGAAGTTGGCTCTCCCACCTCAGAGGCACAGCCCTGATGCCTGGCTGGAGCACCAAGAGCCTTTCATCCACAGGGCTCGAATAAAAGGGAGAAAAAATAGAAAGAAAGAAAGAAAGAGGATAAAATAAAATAAAATAAAATAAAATAAAGCTATTATAATAAAAAATAAGAAAAAAATTATTAAGAAAAAATATATTAAGAAAATTTTTTTTTTAATTTTTTAAAATAAATGTATTAATTTTTTATAATAAAAAATAAGAAAAAAATTATTTAAAAAAATTTATTAAGAAAAAAATTTTTAATTTTTAAAAATAGAACATAAGTAAAAAAAATTAAGAAAACATTTCTTAAGAAAAAAAATTTTTTATGTAAAAAAAAAAAAAAAAACGGACGGACCGCAACCTAGGACAAATGGTGAAAGCAAAGCTATACAGACAAAATCTCACCCAGAAGCATACACATATACACTCACAAAAAAAGGATAAGGGGAAAATTAATATATCCTGCTCCCAAAGTCCACCTCCTGAATTTGCGATGATTCGTTGTCTATTCAGGTATTCAACAGACGCAGGTACATCAAGTTGTTTGTGGAGCTTTAATCCGCTGCTTCTGAGGCTGCTGGGAGAAATTTCCCTTTCTCTTCTTTGTTAGTACATCTCCCAGGGTTCAGCTTTTGATTTGGACCCGCCTCTGCATGTAGGTCCCCTGAGGGCGTCTGTTCTTCGCTCACACAGAACGGGGTTAAAGGAGCAGCTGCTTTGGGGGCTCTGGCTCACTCAGGCGGGGGGGAGGGAGGGGTACGGATGCAGGGCGAGCCTGCGGCGGCAGAGGCCGGCGTGACGTTGCAGCAACCTGAGGCACGCCATGCGTTCTCCCGGGGAAGTTGTCCCTGGATCACGGGAGCCGGGCAGTGGCGGGCTGCATAGGCTCCCCGGAGGGGCAGTGTGGAGAGTGACCTGTGTTCGCACACAGGCTTTTTGGTGGCGGCAGCAGCAGCCTTAGCATCTCATGCCCGTCTCTGGGGTCCGCGCTGATAGCCGCGGCTTGCGCCCGTCTCTGGAGCTCGTTTAGGCGGTGCTGTGAATCCCCTCTCCTCACGCACAGGGAAACAAAGAGGCAAGAAAGTCTCTTGCCTCTTCGGCAGCTGCAGACTTTTTCCCGGACTCCCGCCCAGCTAGCTGTGGTGCGCTAACCCCTTCAGGCTGTGTTCACGCCGCCAACCCCAGTCCTCTCCCTGCGATCTGACCGAAGCCCGAGCCTCAGCTCCCAGCCCCCGCCTGCCCCAGCGGGTGAGCAGACAAGCCTCTCAGGCTAGTGAGCGCTGCTCGGCGCGGAGCCTCTGTGTGGGAATCTCTCCGCTTTGCCCTCCGCCCCCCTGTGGCTGCGCTCTCCTCCGTGGCTCTGAAGCTTCCCCCCTCTGCCACCCACAGTCTCCGCCCGCGAAGGGACTTCCTAGTGTGTGGAAACCTTTCCTCCTTCACGGCTCCCTCCCACTGGTGCAGGTCCCATCCCTATTCTTTTGTCTCTGTTATTTCTTTTTTCTTTTGCCCTACCCAAGTACGTGGGGATTTTCTTGCCTTTTGGGAGGTCTGACGTCTTCTGCCAGCGTTCAGTGGGTGTTCTGTAGGAGCAGTTCCACGTGTGGATGTATTTCTAATGTATCTGTGGGAAGGAAGGTGATCTCCACGTCTTACTCTTCCACCATCTTGCCCCGAGTCCCCCAAACAACTCTCTTGACAGGGATTTCCTTTCTTTTTTCTCTTCTTCCTAACTTTATATAGCTGCAATTGTATACAGTACTAGAGTTTACTTTTCTTAATTTCTTCATTCTTTTGGATTGTTTTTTTTGTAGGTAGGTTAATAGTGTCTAATCTTTCATGGATAATTAATTATTTTTGTTTATTCTACATAAGAATATAGTGGACAATTATACAATTAAATAAACATGTTTGTTTATCAGCAACTTGCGTTAACATCTATTTTGTGCCAAGTACTCACCTAAAAATTGGCAGATGTATGTAAAGTGGTAAATAAGAACACAAAGCCTTCTCTCATGGAGTTCAGTCTGGGTGGGGAAAGCATACAAATAAACATAAATCCTGAAAGATAACATAATATTTTAAAGACAAACTTCTGGGTATATCTGCATAATATATTTCTTACATCCTGACTACATCTCCTTTTATCTCTTAATATGACAAAAATTTGTAATATCACTTTCTACAGGAAGATAAGAAAGACAATTTACTCCTTTAATATGATCATTCAAAATTTTTCATTTGTTGATAATTTAGAAAGATGTCTTTAGTTTTACAACTTATAATAAAAGCTAAATAGCTTCTTTGAAGTCTTATATGATATGAAAGATAATAATCTACATCAGATGTTTGCAAACATTTTCCATAAAGCAGATAGCAAATATTTTAGACTTTGCATTCCATGTGGTCTGTGCTACAACTACTAAATTCTGCCCTTGTGTTAAAAACATGGCCACAGACAATACTTAAATTAATGAATGTGTCAGTGTTCCACTAAAATATTATTTATCAAAACAAGCAAGAGGCCAGATTTTTCCCTGGGTCCATATTTTGCTGAATGCTGATAGATATATTAATTAGTTCTCTATGGTAATCTATTTTATAACATACACATTACTTGCATGACCAACAAAATGACTAAGTTGTTTAACTAGATTAAAAAATAATAATAATTTTTCTACTAACCATTCTGCTGAGTTTCCAAGTAGCTCCTGATTCTTTGTGCAGTGGTTTATAAGAAGGACCTAGAGTTAAACTGTCTGGATTCAAATCCCAACATTATAACTTTATGAAAAATATGACCTCAGGCTTGTATGTATTTACTTTAAGCTGTGATTCTCTTTACCTATCCAGTGATGATAGTAAAAATATGTACCACATAGTATTTTTTGAGAGATAATTCACATAAATAGCAGAAAGTGCTAAAATTCAGAGCTTGGAAAATAATAGGCACCTTATTAACATAAAGCATTCTTTTTGTAGAGTTATTAACTTCTCTAACTTATTTTGGGAATAATGTCCATAATGTGTCATTCACAAAAGTGTAGAGAAATTGTAGGCTACGAGAAAAATCTTTCTGTGAAAGCAAAACTGAATGAATGCCAATTTTTTTCTTTCTAATACCAGTGATTGAAAACTGAAGAAAGTTTGGGAAGAAAAGTTTTGAAGATATCAGTTTCCAAACATTTATTTTATATTCTAAAGGAGCAAAATATTGGTGCATTTTTTGCACCAATATAAATTGGTGATTATTACAGCTTCTTTTCTATTTAATCTTTGTTAAAAATGTGTCTGCATAAAAAGAAAACAGCAAAGGTCACATTATTGAAATATCATTTCACAATAACCAGTGATTGCATGGAACTAAAATCACTAGTGAGCAGTAATTACAAATAGAGACTGGGAAATGAATGTGTAATTGAATAATCTCTCAATTTTCTCAGTGAACAGGTTGGATGATTTTATATTCATGGGGTTCTGGGGAAGGTTTAGCTTATTTTTATTTTTTAAAAATTATTTTACTTTATTAACATTCATACCAGTGGAGTAGAAAACACGGTCATCAAAATACCTTTGATACTCATGTCATTCGATATACTGGAAAAGAGTTTCTGTCAAAGCAATACATGTGCAGACCTTTGGTGCTTTTTCTTATGATGAACATAACACAAAACACCAATGATGTGTTCTGTTAGTAAAGTGAACCTGCCAACAGCAGATCAATACCAGGGATGGATATCAGTGCTAAAGTATTCACTAATGGCTGTTCTAGGTCCTAGGGCAGCTGAAGAAGAGCAAATTGTATCTTAATAAGAGTTACAGGTCAGTAATGACAGTGAAATACAGAGCATAATGTAGAGAGTTTCAAAGTCATTTTTATCATGGAATTCAATCACTAAAATTTTATAGGATTGATGGGTTCTTAGAGTCTAACAAATCCTGTTTAATGTCCAATTATGTCACCACATAATGAGGTAAAAACTGATTATAATAATTTAATTGCTTTAACATTTGGTTTGGCAATAGGATCTCTACAATACAAAACTCCAAGGAACATCTTCACACTGGAGTTCATATAAATGCCATCCACTATTAAACTGGGGGTGAAATCTCCATAGACCTCAGTATCTTCTCTCCATCAGTCAAAGATGTGCTTAGAGGTATGCTACACAGAAGCCATGTTTGGCTGCAAAATTAAGGAAACCTCAATTAATTGTTGCTTACACCTGATATGAATCCAATTTCATAAGAAGCAAGTGTAGAGCTATAGCACACTTCTACAATCATCAGAGACAAACATTCCTTCGATCTTGTTGTTTTGCCCTCCTTAACACATGGCATTGATTTTATGGTCCAAGGTGGCTGCTCAAGTTTCAGGCATCTTGAACACGTTCTAGCAAGCAGGAAAAAAAATCTGGAGAAAAACCTTATGCTTTTTTTTTTTTAGCAAGATATTGCATACCACACTCCTATTTAAATCCCATTGGCAAAAACTTAGTCATAAGGTCAAGGAAACTGGGAAATGGTGTCATTATTCTGGGTGACCATCCAGAATGTGTCTATGTAAATATCAGACGTTCTAACACTAGGAAAGAAAGAGAAAACAAACTTGGAGTAGCAATTTAGCACTCTTTCCTACAGTTATCATAACTCACATATTGATGTTTAATGAAAGATCATCAATTAAAGTATTATAGAAAAATATATTATCATATATTGGGGACTGAGACACTCCCCAAATATCAGATTCAATGATCAAAATATTTTAATACAAAAATTTTAAAATATAAAAGCTTAGAAAATCAATAACTAAAATATATATTCTTCCTTTACTCATAATGTTCTTCATAGGTTTAACAAATATTCCAATGTATTAATATTAGGTAAATTACAATAACATTAGATATTAGATTATTGAGAGGGTGGGGGAAATAGGGAGAGATAGTAAAAGGATATAAACATTCAGCTATAAGATGAATAAGGTTTGAGAGTCTAATGTATAACAAGGTGACTATAGTTGATAACACTGTATTATATAATTGAAATTCGCTACAAGAGTACAACTTAGATATTCTCACCAAAAAAAAAAGAATAAGAAGAAATAAATATGTGAGGTGATGTATGTGTTAATTAACTCAATGGGGGAATCCATTCATAATGTATACATATATCAAATCATCATGTTGTATACTTTAAATATATTAGAACTTTGTCAATTACACTTCAATAAACCTGAAACAAAAGATATTAGATTATTGAAAATATAAATTGACATATGAAGGAAATAAAAACTGAAAAAAGAAATTGTGTAGGTTAAGTTAAATGTTTTACGCTTCAAGATGTAGTTCCCAAACTTGACTGCTTATTGGGATTATCTGAAACACTTTTCAAAGAGTAGAATTTTAAAAAGAATAGAATTACACCTATCCCTTCTGCTCCTGTGTCACTGGCAAAAGTTTAATCATATGAACACAACTATAAGAGAACCTTGGAAATGTAATTTAGCCATGTGCCTAGGAAGAAAGGAAATAATGGATTTTGTCTGACTGTCAGCAGTCTCTACAGGCTTATCCCTTCAAGATCAATATCAAGAATACTTGTGGCCTGTATGCCTTAGGTGCCTAGAATGCCTAGAATGAGTCATGTGCAATGGAGTTGGAATTACTTTTAGATGAATTAACCTCTGAGGTCATGGTTGATCAGTTCACACTGAAGCATCCAGGTTGTTTCAGGGAAGGCTGGACATCTCCAAGAAAATTGGGGAAATATTAGGAACAATAAAATGTGTTGGGTAGAGCAAATAAGAGTGCCAACTACAGAATGCTTTAAAAACAGGCATGACAATAACTATATTTGTTATCTGTGCATACGTAAGATCTAAGAATGAGTGGATTCAATACTATAAAACATAAGTAGCAAGTCCCAATATAATTGCCTTGTCACTTCTTTGCAACAGATAAGAATCACGCAATTCTGGAGTCTCTCTATGATAATAACAAGAGGAATCACTTAACTCTAATAACCAAAATATTCGTTGAGACCAATTGGATCCAAAATCTTACAGAAAACAAACTATATTTTGCTTCATTATTTTATCCTTTTTAAAATTTTCTATTCTGTCTCCTCAACTACACTGACGTATTCTTACTCATTATACATTATTATTTTCTTCATAGTAATAATTTCTATCTGAGGTAACCTCAATTTTTATTTACTTGTTTATCATTCATTTCTTTTATTAGAATATTAATCTCATGAGAGTAGAAATATTGCTTCCTTTGTATACTACTTCAACAGTTGGAATATTCCTGTACCATAAGGAATCCACAGTGAATTAATAAATGAATAGGTAACTGAATGAAAGAATCAACAGTAGAATGCATATAAAATTAACATAACAACAGATGTTTGAAGTGATTAATGGATCGCTAGATAGATATATAGATAGAAAAATATTCAGCATTAATTTTAGAGTGGAGAATGCTTGATAGAAGAACTAAAAGTTTTAATGCTAAAGATGGATGCAGGTGTAGTGGAACGATGTGTGTTAGGTTATGGTGAATCAACAGATAACCTCTATTCCTAAATTAATATATCTGGGAAAACTATATTATAGAAAATAGTAGAATCCTACATTATGTGGACTATTTCAGGTATTAGTAAATTGTAAGAAACTATTATGACCAACAGGATATTGTTTAAAAAGAAGCGACAAATAGTTTCTATCAACTGAGGCACATAGCAACTTAAACTTATCTCCCAAAGGAGGCGTACTACCTTTATTATAAAGCTTAATGAGTAGTATGGGAATAAAAATGGGCTGCAAAGATAGATTTTTCCTTAAATAATGTTTCCTCCATGTCTGCTTACATGGAGCTTACTTTCTGATGGTGCAGTAAGACAGTTCACTTCTTGGCTTATCCATTCTGTGGCAAACCTCCAGGATTTAAATATATTCAAATTCACCTCAGCAGTTCCTCTCAGTCACATTCCAGGGTATTACTTTAACAGAATCTAAATCTCCACTCTTTAATGACAGCTCAAGCAATTAACATTTCCTAAAGGGAATCTAAATGCAAACAGCTTATGCAAAGCAATATCCCTGAAGGAGACTTTAAGCACCTAACCCCTAAGGAACAACTTATGCAAACAAGTATCAGTTGAAGTAGTTTACCCTTAACAAATATTTATTCAAACTAATGCCCTCAAGCAAATTCTAAAGTCTAGTTACCACACCACACACACACACACACACACACACACACACACACACTTTCACACATATATACACATAAATAGATATCCTAAATTTTCTTCAGATAGAATGAAGAAACAGGAGGAAAAATAGGTTTAATCTCAGATATATCTTGAAATACTGGCTATTAAAAACATGCATAGCAAGGATTCCACCAAGTTTATTTTTATATGGTTAAATGAAGATTTTTAAACAAACACACACGCACATACTTTTTCATATTGGCACATGGCTACAAACACCACACAAGGCGTTTCTCATCACTCCTTTACAAGGTATATGTTTGGCTTGATCAATGAGTACTCTAGGCTTGCTTCAATTTATTGGAAGTGTAGATAAAAGCATTAACTTATCAAAATTATTTTATAGGATGTAACATCCAAATATGACTTTGATAATGTGATGTTATTATGCAGGTAAAGATAGAAATTGAAATCAGTGGTTGCTATTTATCCTTCAGTTATTTTTTTAATAGAAATGCAGGAGCATTAAAGATATACATAAATTCAAAAGTAGGAATTAAGAAGAGATAGCACTTAAAAATTACAAAAATATGTTTCCAATTTGATATCTCAGTATAAAGTTGGAATAAATCCTGAGAGTTCCAACAATTGGTATACATGAAATCACAACATAATAAGCAAAAATTGAACCTTAGGAAAAATATTAACTTGAATTTGGTATTAAAAATGTGATAAATTAAATAACAGCTGTATTATAATTGAGTGCTACAGGCTTTTAAAAAATACCTATATAAAATATTAATTTTTCATAAGGTGATCCATCAGTTTGAAGGATAATAGTACTAGATTTTTATCTGTTGAATGTCTATGTTGTTGAACCCAAGTTCATGCTGAAACCGTGCAACTCAGATTGCAACTTGAACCCATGGTCTTTTAATTGAGATCATACACCTGGTCTTAGGACTTAATGAAGCTCAGGTTCTTGATGTCTCATCGCAGAAAGAATTCAGTGAGAGAAAAATTGATAGGTGAGAAGTGGCTTTATTTAGAGTGAAGCACACTCTACAGGCAGAGTATGGGCCATTTCAAAAGGCAAGAGACCTTGGGAGAACACACTCCACAGAGGGAATGTGGGCCATCTTAGAAGGTGAGAGCCTCAAAATATGGTATGGTTAATTTTTATGTGCTGGGTAACTTCATAGGCTAATGAGAGGGAGGAGTAGTCCAGCTATTTTGGGGAAAAGGTGGGGATTTCCAGGAATTGGGCCACCACACACAGTTTGGCCTTTATGGTCAGCCTTGGAGCTGTCATGGCACCTGTGGTGTGTCATTTAGCTTGTTGATGTATTACAATGAGCATATACTGAGGCTCAAGGTCTAGTGGAAGTCGACTCATCTGCCATCTTGGACCTATTTGTTTCTAATCAGTTTATGTCGTGTCCTCGGGCTATGTTGTTCTTTTAAATGCTGTGCCCTGCTCCCTTTCCTCCTGTTTCACTTATGCTGATATGTAATTAAAATTTTCCACTAAAAATTTCTGTACTAGACTATTGTCATAATTTTATATAGTATCCAGTTCAATTCATTTATGTTCTTTGTAGATTTCTATCATTTATTCTAACCCTTCTCAATGGGCTTTTAATAGCATCTCCTACTAAAGCCAGTTATTAAATAAGAAAAACTGTTTGATATTCTTATTTATTGAATAAAAAATTATTTCTTTCCTTCTTGTTTCTCCCTCCCTAAAATGTATGGGCTCTTCATCAATCAGAGGAATGCATCAACTCTTTACTTGGCTGTAAATTATAGATAAGACTTTCAAGTGTGTTTCTTACCATCCTTTCAAGAAGTTTCATTATTCCTTCAAAAAGTTTCACAAAACACCTAGAAAACCATGCATTCTCACCTCCATTTCTTAAAGTATAGATGTTGTGTAATGTCTTTGCTGATTGATTTAAAAAAAAAAAAGCAACAGAAAATTCAGCCCCTTCCAATTATTTTTTTAAAGAACTTTTAAAAGGAGAATGAAATAAGATAAAGTATGTGAATTTTTTACCAGTTTTCACATGTGCAAAAGATCTATAATTCACAAATGCCACAAATTTAAGTGAGTTATATGCAGGTACATTCTATAATTGAAATAGCACAGAAAGCTCTAAGCACTGTGAAAGGATTTATTTTTGTCCTCTACACTTTAACTCTGTTTCAGTGTATTTCCAACTATATTTTCCTGGAGTTATTTGCTTATTGATTGTACAGAGTGTTTTGTCGGCAGGATGAACTGTATGAGAAAAGAGATTTCATATACTATACTAGAATTTGGCACAATATTTTTCTCTTTTGTAATACTAACAGATCAGAACTTGAATCCTAGTGGAATTAAAATAGTAAGAATAGAATTCTAGTCATTAAAACCAGTGACAGAGAAACTGTCCCATTACATTAGTTTATTGTTTTTTAAAAAATAAAACATTACCTCCAGCCACTCTTCACACCCCCTGGTGATTTATGGAACTTTGATCTTGAGCATATTTTTTTGTTTTTTTGGTAACTTTTGAATGTAACCAGTTTATACATCAGTTTATACGTTTGATGGTTAACTCATATTTTTTTTAATACCTCATTAATTAGAGCTCTTCCTCATCTTTTCATCCTGTTTCATTCTGGTGTCTGAATTTTCTGATTAAGACCCAAGCTTTTATTTGGCTGATTTCAATATTGCCTGTTTTGCCCTTAAGAATATAGCTGCCAAATCAGATGGAGGGATACTGGACATCTAGGAGGACAGATGTATTCAGTAGAATGCTCAGGATGACCACAAGCAACTAATTAGATCCTCTGTGGGGAATGTTATGCCCTTGAAATACTTTTGTATCTTGTGGTTTTAAAATCTTTAGAATAGAACTCTGACGCTTATTGTTAAAGCTAACTTTGAATATGTATTCTCTACTTTTTAGAATGTATGTTACAGAAATGAGAAATGAGCAGATAGGTCATGTTGAGCAGGACTTAATATCACAGCTAAGTGTAAACTTTTAATTTATCTTAGTTTATCCTCACTTAATCAATTCACATCTATTTGACAGCCTAAAGCATTAACCTTTTGAAAGCTGAATGCATCAATTTGTAATGCCTGTTAAATCATGGTGATTACTAAGGTTTGCAGGATTTTAAAATGTGTTTACTTGTTTTGCAAGATTTGTTTTGCTTCTCCATGATTGCTTGGATCTTAAAGAAAATTGTAGCCTAAATTTTTTCTATTCTACAGCTATGTATAAATTTAAATTTTATCCTCTATATCATTGTGTGGCAATGAAAAGAGAACACAATGAAGGACTGGGTGTGGGGCAAATTAGAAAACATGCTCCTTAATCCCAGCAGGAAGAAAGCTGAATCTGGCCTATACATCACTGTCTATTCTTCCCTGGTTTACCAGTCCGATAAATTTTTTTTGTTTTCTTTGTGATGAAATAAAATATGGAAGGAGGTCAGGAAGGAGGATATGAATCTTTATGCATATATAAAGAAATCTCAGGAGTAAGGAATTAATTATTCTCCTTAAAAAAAAGCCTTTCAAATGTCTCAGAGGACATTCAAAGTAGGTATTTGGATAGCCAGGTCTGGGTTGAAAGAAGTATGAGCTAGAGATAAGTGGAAAACTATGAGGATAAAGCCACAAATGAAGACAGCATAAAATGGTGCTAAGTTTTGGAAAATGGAGGGTATTGTAACCATAGAAAGAACTGTTTAGTTGGTTTGAAATTCAGATTTTCTACTTCCACATGCAAGACTTGAAGATAATGCTTCCATAGACCACTGCTTCCTCTTTCTCCACAAACACTTGGCATTGGTCTTTAGAGTCGGGCACTACAGAAAAATATAAGATGTGAATGGTTGTGCTGTGTTAAAGAATGTTTAAGTAACAATTTAACGTATTAAGTATCGAATTAGCATACTACTACAAAATCTAAACTAAGTGAGAGTTTAAGTAAGGTGACAGGAAGCTCCAGATACATATTAACAACATTCTGATCCAGGGGGACAAGAATACAAAACTTATTATTCTTCCTAGAAGAGGGGACAATTCATCCTATCTTTTGGCCATCTTTTTTTTTGCCTAACTAGCAGTGACATAAATGCTCTTATGTGGCTCCCCTAGATTGCTGGATTTCTTAGCAGTGTACGTTGTAAAAATAGAATGGGCCAATAACTCAATAGTACACTGGAACTGAATAATGAAAAAGAGTCAACTAATATATAAATGTGACAATTATATTCTACAGAATGTCCAATTATACACAAATGTATTAATCTTGAGAAAAGTTTAACTACGTTTTCATTTCAGCCACTATAATATACAGGGAGATTAAACGTCTAAGAGCTTATTTTTAGGGTGGTGTAATAATTAAATGTATACAAATTGATATAAAGCACTTACCCCAGTGCTGCGCAGACATTAAGCAACTAAAATATGTTAGTTATTTTTATTACTATTATAATTTTAAATATTATTAAGAATATAGGATTGAGTACAGAATCTTTAATAAAAATTTCAATTTTGAAGGGAACGGTTTACAATTATAAGTGAATACGTAGCCTGAAGTAAATTAGAATCTGAGGTAAAAGTTTCTTTGGTATCAAATATATGTTATTCAAGGGCAGATATCAAAAATTTCAATTACTCCATTGTAATTTATTTAGTTATTTCCTTTTCTAACAAAATCAAATCCAAGAAATAATCAAGGAAAACTTTATTCTATTTTATGTTTTGCCTTCCTTCAAGTTATGTTAAAAGCAAAAATGTTTTTTAAAAAACTATAAAATAAAACCTGACCACATTAATATATTGATTTGGTACTCAGAACCATTCACTATTTCCTTAAACCTTTGGGGTCAAAGTCCCAATGCCTCAGTATAGCATGCAATGTCTGTCATAATCTGGCCCTAGCCTATCTCCCTAACTTTATTTTCTCAAATCCCAGCTCCAGCCCAGTATACATACCTTCAAACACAAACATGGCGTGTCTTAGTCTTACTGATGTTATTGCATTTCTCTAAACATAATAAACTATTTCAGACCTTCCTGGTTTTGTACATTCAGTTCATATTCTCAGAATCTTGCATTTTCACTCTTCAACTCTAAGACTTTTCCCTATTTAATAAAATAGCAGTGATGCTGCAAAAATAACCACAAAAATTATAACAACATTATTTCTATTTGAAGGAGTCTAAATTTTTGATGGTTTTAGAGTTGATATAAACATGTTCCAAGAAATCAAAACATGCTAGAATTTAAAAGAACGATAATATCCAGTCCAAGTCCTTTCTTTAGGCATGATAAGTTTATCTTAATGAAATTGATTGTTGCTGATTTTTTTTAATACTTATGTACACAAAGGAGGATACTATGTAGAAGAATTCAGATGTGTCACGATTCAATAGTCTAACCATCAAAATGTAGTTTCTTCTTTGAAGCAGAGTACTTTATGAAAGACGTTTCTGCCACCAACTCTTGGTTTCGACTTTCATGAATTTACTACAAAGCTCTAATTTGCTTTTGTGATTATTTTTCAATTGAAAATAAAGCAATTTGTTCTGATTACATAAATAAGTATGAGATAAATGAATATCATTTTAAAGAATAACTTTCCTTACATTTATTTGATTTTCTTGTGAGTTTTGAATTATAGATAAATGTTATTCTTCTAATGCTAGAGAATAAACCTTAGAAATGACAATATTTTGAGATATTGAGAAAACACATCCTTGCATAAAATTATGTATTATAGGACAAGTTTATTATCAGTATATCTCAGGAAATTTTTCTATGCCTTTCACCTGTTAACTAAGGTGATTTTTTTGGTGTATTTCAAGATTACCACAATAAATCAGATTTGTATATTCGCTACAGATTAATGACAGTGTGACTAAGTTTAACTTTTAAATCAACCTCAAAAATATGTACACATGCAGAAAACGTGATGAGAGTACTGGTAAATAAAATGTTAATTATAGGGGGCTTCTCTGGTGGCGCAGTGGTTGAGAATCTGCCTGCCAATGCAGGGGACATGGGTTCAAGCCCTGGTCTGGGAAGATCCCACATGCCGCGGAGCAACTAGGCCCGTGAGCCACAATTACTGAGCCTGCGCGTCTGGAGCCTGTGCTCCGCAACAAGAGAGGCCGCGATAGTGAGAGGCCCGCGCACCGCGATGAAGAGTGCCCCCCCCTTGCCATAACTAGAGAAAGCCCTTGCACAGAAACGAAGACACAACACAGCCATAAATAAATAAATTAAGTAATTTAAAAAAAAAAAAAAAGTAGATTTCTGTCCTTTCCCCATCCTTTCAAAATCAGAGCCTCAAAGGGTATTATCTGGGAATCTCTTTAAAAAAAAAAAAAAGTTAATTATATAAAAATTAGCACTTCTCAACCTCCTGCTGACAGTAACCACCATGCTAAAAATCTAAGTCATTTATGTCAAGAGTAGTATTTATGCCAGTGACTCCAAAATCAGTTTACTTTCTTTTCCACAGTGGTCTAATACTCAGAGGAATATTTTATTGTATGCTTGCTCTTAAATATGTTTATTTTATTTAAAAGATATCTGCTGATATAATTATTTGGATTATATAAGTTATATAAGTGTTAGAGCAAGGTGTTATATAAGTGCTAGAGCAAGGTGATAATGCTCATGAATTCCTGAAATAAAGTGTTTCCTTTTGGATTCGGTCTATCTGAGACATTTCTATGCTTCCACAATGGTATGCAGAGCAGATATGAGTTTTTGTGCAATATGAGAACATCTCTGATTATTTCTGCTTTGCACTCTTTCTATTTAACAAGGAGATTTGAAATAAATTAGATAGTTTTACTAATATTTGATTGCACATATATTTTTCAGGTAAAAAATGTTACTTAAGGTGGAGAAGTAAATATTTTCTAATTTGAGTAGAAAATCATCAACTATAAAAGTTTATTTTTAACTAGATGGCTGATTTTTTCTATCCAAGATATACTTAGAATTTTATCATACTGATACAAAATGCATATATATTTTTTCTATAGGTAACAAGTGAATTGGATTTATAAATGTAGTTTAATTGAGTTTTGTTTAAAAAAGGGGAAACATTCTTACCACTTAAGATAATGAAATTAATGACATGAATAAGGTGGGCAATGATAGCAATTTGTAATGTCTGTAACTAGGTATCAGTGTCTTAATTTAGTGCACTCTAAAATGTATTACCGCAAGCTAAAAAATGAGATGATCTGACATGCTGCGTTGATCAAAAAATGCATTTAACAAAAATAACATATTACTTTAAAACATATTGGAGTTTACAGCTTTCTCTTCCTTTCTTTTTCTGAATAATTCTTACTCTAGCACACTTCATAATGAAGTAGCACCCTCAGGCCTTGAATATGCCTTTAGATACACAGATACACATTGCTAGAAAATGGAATAATTGCTTCCAGTTAATAATTTGCAAATCAAAATACTTTGACTACAGTGTTGACATCACATAACAAATGTGATTTGATTACAAGAAGTTAAAATTAATTTAGTTGCAGCATTGAGCAAGCCAATTAGATTTAAATAATTGTAAGGAAAATTTGGAAAATAACCATGCTTTTCTAACAGTTAACATTTTTATAAATGTATCAAAACTAAATTAAGAGTACTAAATGTCATCAACATAAACATATTTCTATATTTTTTTGTTCATCCTCATCCCATTGTGTTTACTTTTGAAACCTGAACTATATTTAACTCATCAAAAGGAACTGGCACCTATTTTTATACATATACATCTTTCTTCATGGGGGATACATCAGTGATGCTGAATACTTATGACTGGCCATATATAACTTCCGAATTCAAGCCCTAAAACTGTCAGTGATGATTTTCACAGTCTAGGTGCATTTTTTTTTTTTTTTTTTCATTTCTAAAGGCTGGCAATTAGGTTAGGGAATGAGATTGTAAAGGAGTAATTTAAGTAGAACACTTTCCACTAAAGTTTCTTTCTGACTCTACTTAAAGGTAGTAAAATAAATACATGAAAAAAAGGAAAACTTGAAAAGGTATATAAGTAGATGTTTCCATAAGTCAACTGCACTACCCGTATCCTGATGTGTGAATATCTTATCGTTGCTACCTCCAATTCTGACTTTGTACATACAGGTAAATGACTCATAGTGTCCTCAAGCATAACTGAGATTTGTATTACAAATCGAAAGACTAATATTCTCATATTTTTAACATAAATTTTATTAAGATTTTGGTAAGAATCCAGAGTTCCCAGCAGAATACCAACAATAGACAACAGAAATTTATATTTATACTCTCTGTTCTGTCATTAAAAAATGACTTGGAAAAGTAATAGAATTAGTACATTTCTCTTCATGTTCTCTTTTGTTGTTTGTTTTTTAATCTGAAGGAATTTTTTTTTTTTCAAACAAGGCTATCAGTAATGGGAAGGATTGATTAATCTGTATATTTGTACTGGGTTAATTATAAAAGGGTTATCTTGTTATTTGTGATTGACTTTGTAAGTACAATCAACCTGTGTCTTAGCCACAAGACAAATTAATTATGCAGTGATCCTATTTTCATCATATTTCTAAACTGTCCATCAAGAATTAAAGGATTTTGTTGGGTTATTACTTTTGAAATAAATGAGAAATTTCTATTTTCAAATAAGCTGCTACCATATTCACACAGCTGTTTTTTATGCTCTGCTATTGCTTCCAAAAGTGAGAGGGAGAGACTGAGAATCTCCTTGAAAATTCTGGTGCAAGTACTTCCTTTTGATCTATTTGTTATATTAAATATAGAGTATCTCATGTTGCTCTTTTCTAGGATTTCAAGTTACTGTGCTTTTGCAGTGATATGAGAAAACAACTTCGTCAACACGAGTTCAAATGATTTCTCTCATTTTTAAACCAAAATCTTTTCTCACTGCAGATAAGAACTTGAAGTTTTTTATGGTAATAAAATGGGCTTTCAGGTCAGATAGACTCGAGTATATATTTCTACACAGCTATTTGCAGAGGAGGTGACCTATGACAAAAAATTTCAATTTTCTCTTTTGTACGTATAGAATTACGATACCTATTTTCAATCAGTACTGTGAAGATTTTATTAGATGATATTAAGGGTTCTTGGGAACATTACCACCACTAAGTATTTGTTCATGAATTTGATATCATTCTGATTCCTATTGTTAAGTATCATAATTTTTCATCTTGAGCGGACTCTGCCATTCTCTTGTAAGCAACTGTTCAGACATCTAACAGTTTCCAAGCAGGCAAGCAAACAGCACAACCAGACAGGCATTGAGAGTCAAAAGCCTCTAAATAAGAGGCTAACAAAGTCAACAGATTAAATTCCATTAAAGAGATGTAAAACCGCTCAACTGACATTATCTGCACAGTGAAGTAACTGATTAGAAGCACTGAGGAAGTGCTGAAGACAATGAAAGATGACTCCCAAAATTAAAAAAAAAAAAACAAAAAAAAAAACTAAGGAATAGGAAGAACTTAAGAAAGTCTCACTGGAAGGGCAAACAGATCTAAGAGGAAGCATATGAGGCTATAAACCACAGTATACAGCAACATACCTATTTGGAGATAAAAACAAGTCACATGAAAGTTTCAGAGGCATTTACTGCCTGATTTTAATAGAAGGTGTATATTATCAGGTAGTGACAAATTACATGGAAGAAATTATGGAGGTCTTTTAAACCAGAGAAATTTTATCTTTACATAAATTTTGGGTCAGGTAAGATGGCAGAAAGCCAGTAATATTAAATTCATATAGTGTAATAATTGAGGCCATGGACCAGTGTGGTAACTGTGGAAATAGACACTAAGGGATAAGTATGGAAGATTGATGTGACAGACAAAGTTGATGTAGGTAATGAAGAAAACATATTTCATCATATCAGACTGAGAGTTTGAAAACAGTAATATACAGAAACTAAGAAAATGGAATATGAGCTAGCTTGGGAGAATAAAATGTTAACTTTGGTTTGAACTGGTGAGCAATTTGAAGGTTTCAAATGGAAATGTTTATCAACTAGATTTTGGAAAGTCACGAGTGAATTAATTCACATGTGAAGTTCTCTAAGCACTTTATTATGCAAGATAGAAAAACACTGGAAAGAAATATACTCAAATATACTGTTTTTCTTTCACATTTTCCTTGATTAAATTTCATTTTTAAATTGAGGTGGTTAACCAGATGAGCTGTCTAGGAAGCTAATTAACATTTTAAATATGTTCAGTTCAAATTTAGGAATGATTTTAAGTGAATAAACTATGATTAGGTATTATTATTTTGAGATTCTCACCAAAATCTTGTGTTTTTTTTTCAGGAGCAGTGATGACATCATATACAGATATATATATAATGTGTTATATATATGATATTTTAAATAACAATGACACTCTACGAGTGTTCTCCAGATAACTTTTCTGACATTAAGTAATCAGAATTTAATATTGAGTCTGAATCTTATGCATGCATGGATGATATAAATTAATATGTATTATGTGTTTAGATATAAAAACTAGATAACATGATTTACATCTTCTAAATTCTCACACAATTCTCACATTCAAAAACTAATCAGTTTATAGCAGCAAGTGATGAAATTAATGAGAGCAAAGAAGAGGAGGTAATTGTAATTGTGGCTTTGAGTGGATGAGAGACATCTGGGAAGGCTTTATATTCTATATATTTTAGCAGGGCCCGACATGGCTTAAAAAATATTTTTCCAGGTGAACAATAAGAGTGAATTCATTTTATGGAGGGAGAAAGTAATTTCTAAAATAAAAACAAAATAATTAATATTCTGAAATTAAAGTGGACTGTTTAATAAAAAAAAAATCCATCTGTGTATCTAATAGGAATTTCCTTTACCTTCTAGTAACAACAATCAGAAAAATATAGGAACTTAAAATATATTAATTGACTTCTCTCATGTAAAAGAAATCAAGAGGTATGCATTGCTGATCTGATATAATAGCTCCTTGTTCACAGGGACAAATATTCTATTCCATTTTTGTTCCACCGTCCTTAGCCCAGGTCTCCATTTTCAGATTTGTCTCATGATCCTTCTAGATCCTAAGCAGGAAAGCAAGAAGTGGGGAGAGCAAAAAGGTATACACATGAGCTATATTCAAGATTCTAAGGAGCTTATTCAAGATTCCCACACAGTACATGCTGTTTTTTACATATTAGCAAGACTTTCTTACATGGCCACATCAACCTGTAAAATAGACTGGGAAATTTTTAAAGTTGTTTACTTTGCTACCTGAATAAAATGAGAGTTCTGTTCCTAAGGAAAAGAGAGGAAGAATTTATTTGGGGTAAAGAACTAGCAATCTTCACTATGCATTTTCAGGAATTCATTATGAATCCTGAAAACAGAACGAAATATATATATATATATATATATATATATATATGGTACAAATGAAAAATATATGGGAATTCATGCAAGTGTCATTACATGTAATGTTACAGACTAGGAAAAGATCATGACATAGATGACATTTGTTTTCACTCAGTAGTTAATGCACTGTTTTCAATTAGGGTGTCAGTATGATGGCAATCTGACACCATTATTGGCTTGATCAGCCCCCCTTTACACATATAAGAGGTGGTGTAGGAACCACAGTCATTCACCATGTGATTCATTTGGTAGCTATTGATAGTATCTAAAGTGTACTGCATAGTTAGAGGAAGAGGTTTTTTAAGTGTATAGAAGCTGCATCATAGGACTTATTTCCTATGCATTTGTCTTTAAAAATCTATAGAAATTAAAAATGGAGTTACAAACCAATATTACGAGAACACTTTTTAAATTTTCTCATGTATTTACCTTTACCAGAGATCATTATATCATCATATGTTTTGAGTTACTGTCTAGTGCCCTTTTATTTCTACCTAAAGACTTCCTTTAGCGTCTCTTGTAGAGCAGGTGAAGTGGTATTGAGCTCCCTTTCCTTTTGTTTACCTAAGAATGTCTAAATTTCTCTTTCATTTTAAAGGACTGTTTTGCTGAATATAGAATTCTAGGTTGACAGGGGTTTTTTGGTTTTTTGTTTGTTTCTGTTTCTTGTTTTTTGTTTGCTGGTTTTTTGCCATTGAAATACATTACCCACTGCCTTCTGGCCTCCAGGATTCTGACAAGACGTTGACTGATAAATTTATTGAGGATCCCTTTTATGTGATGAGTCACTTCTCTCTTGCTGCTTTCAAGATCCTCTGTCTTTGGGTTTCAGCACTTTGATTATAATGTGTCTCAAGGTGGATCTCTGGGATTATCCTACTTGGGATTCATTGAACTTCTTGGATTTGTGGATTAAAGCATTTTATCAGATTAAGAAATTTTCAGCCATTATTACTTCAATTTAATCCTTGTGCTCTTTCTAGCTTCTCCTTCTGGGACTTGCATCATGAATGTCTTTTCTCAGCAGGAAACTGATTTGAGTTCTAGAAACTCAGAGGGTTAGAAAAGCCAGGTGTGTTGAAGAGTCCCAGAGTGAGATATGAAAACAAAAACCTGTAGATTATTTGAAATACACTAGCTGGAACAGTTGCCCATTCCTTCTTGCTTCTTCACTATTTCTGTGCAGTGAACTTTGTGAAGTCCAGGATACAATGGATCCTATCACTCACTCTCCACCCCTACCAGCACCTCCAGAGATAGATATACAAATCAGGTGAATAAAGGAGATTCCACTCTAAATAAATTATATGGACTGTGTGTAAAATCACGGGATATCTTGTGTGAGTGCTTAAGGATTTTTGTCCCTAGCTTAGAAGGTCTTAAAGCATGATATCTAATCCACGTAAAGGAAAATCTGCTGAACAGTTTTTCCCACCAATACACACAAACCTCCAAGAACTCAAGTTGTATTTCTAAATATCCAACAGGGATCATCAGACAATTGTTAAGAGGTTCATTTAGAATGCTCAGAGACTATTGTGATAGCCTTACAAGGAAAAGTTGTCTTTGAAAGTATGTATGCCCATAGACAACAGCAAAGCTTCTCAGATTGGCCATAATCCAAGGTTGCTTTTAATTTACGAGGGTATGATCAAGAAATATAGTACAATTAGAAAAGATTTTCTATTTAGAAGCTCAAGGAAGAGGAGAATACTGCAGTTGTATTAAACTATGATGACATGTTTGTTCTTGTCATGGCTTTTCATTTTCCTGAAGATTCTAATTACAATTCTTTCTATTACAATGTTTTCTTTATTCAATTTTATTGTTGTTGTTGTTGACAAACTTTCTTCTGAAGTTCCATGCATCTTTGTTCAATCTGCTGACTGGTTACTCACTAGGACAGCTACTAATCTGCCCTCCTGAATTCCTTTTTACTGTCTTTCTACATTGTTCCCTCAGTTTGTGGATCACTGGTCTTTCTTTGTCTTGGTTTCTTACCTTCTTTTAACAATGGGGATAAAAATCATTTAAATACAATTAAATTCACAAGACAGTGTGTGTTGGGAGTATATTTTCTGAGCTCATATGTGTCTGTTTCTTGAATTTTGCCCATCACACTTTAATATTTCAGCTGAGTATAAAAATTCTATTAAACTTAACCATTCTTCCATTGTCTTCTCAAATTCTTACATGGTATATTCTTTGTTTACTTTTCTAACACCTTGATTATCATAGAAAAGAAATTGAATAATTCACTGCGTAGGTCTCTGTAGTATGAGCCTTCAATCAATCTTCATCTGTTTCAATTTTTAGAAACAGTGATAAAAGTAAAATAATGACAGAAAAGTTCAAGTAGCTTATGATCCAGTGCCTCTAAATGATTGTGTTAGTTTGCCATTCTAAGACCTTGAAAATAGACAATTCTGCTTATGGAAACATGTTAAAGAGTGCATGTATCTGGTTTGTTTACCTTGTGTCATTAACCATTATGCAATGCCTAAGTAACCCACCAAACCCTTACTGAACACCTACTTTATGCATTACACCATGATAAATGCTGTTTCCAGAAGTCAGAGGGAATTATGTCCATCTATGAACAGTAGAACCTTAATTTAACAGAATCACTGGCTTAATTAGTCTTCATTAAAAAAATTCTTTTTGTTCCCATTTCTAAAACCTACTCACCAATGCACTTGACACACCAAGGAATAATAACGAATTCCTTTTCTCATGACCCCACATGCACTTCTGCTGCCACCTATTGATCTGTATGCTCTTATGAGTGAAGAGCTTTTCTTTCTAAGCCACTATATGCCAGTTATAATTGTTTCTATAATTTCATTTTTAATTGAATATTTTTAACAAGGTAAAATTTTTAATTGCAAATAGTATTATTGTTACCATGAAAACTAAGTTGAACACTTCAAAAATTTGTAAGTGTAAAAGGCTAAAATATCGCTGTCTTATTGAGTGTTGTAGTAAAAAAATTAAAATGATAGATGACTCTATGGATACTGTTTATGCAAAAAACAAAACACATTGCTCTCTAACAAGAACACTCTGCAATACAAGGTAATATATAGTGAATGTATTTTATATGATTTAACATAAAATTTGTGAATATTGTATGAGTCATTATTTATAACTTCATGCTTTAAGTGACTTTTTGACTAATTAATCAAGTACTGCTTCTGACATTGATGATTAAGATGGATTTTATTGTAATTTACCAAATTAAGTTAGAATATTTTCCTTCTGCACATTCATATCACCACACAAACACTAAATATTTGAACACCTACTACATTTACATGATATATGCAAGTGGAGGAATGAGTCAGGAATATTGATAATCTAGAAAAATATTTGTTTTTGAAAATAGATTTCCATTACGTAAATTTCCCAATTGTTGCCTGTATTTCCAATTCACTGAGCTATTGGATAGCTAGCTAGCTAGCTAGCTAGCTAGATAGATAGATAGATAATAGAGATATAGAAGAGTCATAGGATGTTTAAAACATTCTCAACATTAGAATAGTCAGTCTACTAAAAACAAATCTGTTTAAGAGAAACAAATGTTACTATAAAACTCAATATCTTAAAACATAATACTTAGGCCTCTCTCCTTGGTTTGCAGTTGGCCACCCACTTGCTGCCTATTCCCATGGCCATCTCTCTGCTCACGTGCACCCCTGCTGTCTCCCTGTGTGTCCAAATTTCCTCTTATAAGGACACCAGTCACGTTAGATTAGGGCCCACTCTGACAATTTCATTTTGTTTAATCACCTCTTTAAAGGTCATATTTCCAAATATTTACATTCTGAGGCATCGGATTAGGACTTCCAACGTATGAATTTTGAGCAGACATAATTCAGCCCATAGGATTTTAACTATTCTGTGGGTGTGGAGAGACTGAAGCAGTGGAAGAAACTGAACTGTAGGACTAGAGGTCCTTCATTAATAAAGAACTTGAATTTTATTTTTTACAGGGTGAGAGAACTGGATCAAATGTAATGTAATTATTCCTGTTTTACAGATCTTTTTGGCTGAGTTCTGTACATTTCCTATTGCTGCTGTAAAAAAATACCACAAATTCTGTGGCTTGACACAACACAAATATATAATCTCATTGTTCTGAAGGTCAGAAGCTTGAAATGGGTCTTAAAGGGCTAAAATCAAGGTATTGACAGAACTGCTTTTTCCAGCCTCTAGAGACTGAAGGCGTTCCTGCCTTTGGAGCCTTATATCTCTGACCTCTGCTTCCTTCCTCACATCACCTTTTCTGACTCTGACCTTCCTTTCTACCTCTTAAAAGGGTAACTGTGATTACACTCTTCCCATTTAGGTAATCCAGACTGATCTTAATTTATTACATCTGTAAAATCCCTTTTTGTCATGTAAGGCAAAACATTCACAGGCTAGAGAAATTTGTATGTGAACATCTTTAGGAAGGCCATTATTCTGCCTATTATTTGTCCCAACAAAATTTTTAATTCTATGTAGCTTTGAAATCCTGTGCTTGGAAATAAATTTGAGAACATCCAAATTCATTCATATAAAAGAATTAAATGTTTATCTTCATCAAGAGTTGGGCAACCATATTGATGGTTTATTCAAACTGATTTAAAATGATATATTAGACTCTTTAATTTACAGTTTTGTGAGCTAGTTAACACTGGAGACCTATTACCCATTTTTTTTTTTTGAAAGCCATGGAATAGTTCCAAGAATGAAGCTCCCCACTGATTTAAAAAAAAAAAAAAACTATATATATGAACCAATTAGAGCAGAGGGAAAACAAATAAGACTACAGTTGTGATAACTTTAATCTTCATATACTTAAATCACTCAATTTTAATATTTCATTAATGCGGGTCTTTTTTGCTTTATACTTCAAAAGAGAAAAGATCCTCAGTGTAGTTTGTATTTGAAACATTATATAAAAGATACACAGACTTCTTGTATAAATTTAGCGGATGTTAAGGAACTCCACACTATGTTCACTTGGAAGTATTCCACACACATATTATGAAATTATCGATTCACTTGAACTAATGACTAATCCTAGTAGTCATGAGCAAATATTAGTGTCTCTTATTCTTATTCATTTTGATTTGTAGATAACAGTGTGTATCATGGCAATATTGACTAATGGTGCTTTCCACATACTTTTCACCACAACTATTCTTCCTAAAACATCAAGGTACAAAATTTACTTTTTTTTTTGTAAAAAAACATAAAAATATAGAAGCTTATTTATAATCCACTGATTTTCAGTTGGTTTCATAATCTCCTGAGCAAGATCCGGGGCTTTCTCTCCCTTTTATGCTCATGAGGGTAGAGTAAGGGGGAAGGACTATCCAGAGTTATTGCCTCTTACTGATGTTACTCTCAAACGGCCCACATCTACAAACATATTGTACTTCTGGATTCATAGAAACACTAGGAGGATAATAATCAACAAAGGAAAAAGAAATAACAGCGGAAAAGTCTTTCTTAATGTGCTATTTTACTGCCACTTGGATATAAATTTGCCCACACAAAGTTTAGCTTCAAATTTTAATGCCCTCTATTCAAATTCAAAGTCAGCAGAAATGAATTTTTCTGTTTTAGTCCTGAGGCTTGTAGTGAAGGTTAAAGAACTATCAGTAATAGGAAATAGAGTTGAATGTTTATTAATGCTGGACTTTGAAATCACTACTGATAACATAGTACGCAATAGGTCTCAAGCAAAACTCCACTAACTCACAGCTCCCATTTACACTCCTGCATGGGTCAGGGGAAAAAGAGAAAAAGATATTCAGAACTTTTGGTAAGTCATCAGGTAGAAAAACAAATATTTTAAAGCTGTCAGCTTTACCAGTGCCCTTTAAGGTATGCATTATGAAAATTCTATTCTACTGCACTTGTAGAAAAGTTAAAAATTTTCCAGCAAAAACAAGCCCGGGTAATTCCTGTGGAGTTTTGCTCATTCTGAAAAAACACAGAATGCTGACTTTTTAAAAAAAATTTCGCAGCTTTCAGTTGGAACATATTTGACAAATAAGAACAAATGTAATGGAATTCTACTGTTTACACTAATGACAGAGTTTATGATGAGTTCTAATCTCTTCTAAGAGGTCATTCACTGGGAAAGCTGTGAGGTAGTTAAGATTATCCATCAATCCACACTTAATAGTGGATTCTTTTCATTCAAAGTATGTACAAAGCACTGATATACTGTTGCTAAATGAGAATGATGGTAATGATAATGGCTACTTGATTTTTGTTCTGCGGGCTATTCACCTATCTTAAATGCCAAGGATGCAATAAATGATAAGCATTTTTAAACTTTCTTCTGAGAAAAAATGAGGCCTTCTTCCTGGAAAAACACTTTTTATCTCCAGCTCACCCAGTGTAAATCCATTACTTTTACTGTTTTTTTGGTTTTTGTTTTTTATTTTGTCGACCTTTATGTATATATACATACAGTATACAGAGTTCATGGGAAATTATATTACAGCCTGCATTTTCCACCAGAATATGATATTTTAGACCCTAGATTATCTAAATTTTCTAGTCTTTTTACCAGACAGCTCTAGGGCAAGTGGCTCACATTTCTGTTTTCTGAAACTTTCCTCTAGCCATAATTTCACTATCTTTTCACTAATCACTAGGAAATACACAGGAAGTTATTGAAAGAAATGAATAAAGAGTAAAGATCCTGTATGTCTTTAAACTATGGGTATGTGTTATTTTCATTCATGCTTTATCATTACTCTCTCAAACCTTTAGCTAAAAACTGTGCCCCCAGTTTTGCAGATGGAGATTTTGCTGGCAGAAAACCAGGTAAACTATGATAATTTATATTGCTACCCCACAAAAAATATTTCAATCAAACCATTCCATATAGAATTTACTTTTATCAGCTGTATTCCTGCCCACTGGCCAGACACAATTAGTGATCAATTACTATTAAAAATACACACAGCATACATACCTGTGAAATTTTACCTATGTTGAAATATAAATATTTGATTTGCCACTCTTTATAAAGTAGCCAGGAATCACCTGGTAAAGTGAAAATTTAATTTATTTTATTCTCCTTATCCTTAACATCAAAAATACATCATTGATACAATTGTTGACAAAAATTAACTTGTACTTCAATATATTTTGAAAAAAATGGTGTTGTGTTTGATTGTACTTTATTTTATTGCATAACTGGCCATTCCTATAATAAGTTTCTCCTCATGAGTTCTGGAATTCCTTAGTTTCTTGGTATTTTTTGAGCCACCTCATGTTATTAGATGCTAAAGATTTTAGTTTCCAAATATGACCATGCCAATTTATATTGTACAACCTCACATACACTTATATTATGATATAGACACAACTCTACCAAAAGGTGAAGTTGCGCTCCTTATCCTACTTGAAACTGGACAGAGAATCATAACTGCCTCACCCAGTATTATGTGACAGAAGTAATACTGCATGACTTCTGAATCTATAAGGTTATAAAAGGTAATATTACTTCTGCCTATCTCTCTCTCTCTCTTTCTCTCTGTACACTTTTTGTGGACCAAGCCATTATGTTGCAGGAAGCAGAAGCTACATGAACTGTCCATGTGTTTTACTCCAGCTAAACTAACTAACAATGTCTTCAGCTACCAAATATCTAAATAATAAGCCTTCAGAAAATTTCAGTCTGCAGTGTTCAAGTCTCTCAGATGAGATATTAGGCACTGTGGAGCAGAAAAAAGCAATGTGCCCTGTACTCTGTCTGAAATCCATAGAAATTATTAGATTATTGCTGTTAAATCACTACATTTAAGGTTAATTTGTTGTACAGTGATAAATAACTAACATAGATTATGTTTTGCTATGCAACTAGGAGTGTAGTTCTTCCACAAAAATAAACAATCAAACCCTAAAACTTAGGTCAGTGACTTTGAGACCAAGTGGTAGTTGGAAGTTGAAATGACCTTGAAGAGAATATTAGCAGAAGTCTCATGACCCTTTAAGATGCTATGTTATTATGTAGAAAATTAAAACAGCAGTAGCAACAATAACATATCGTCTGCAGTATTAAAAAAAGAAGAAATTGTACCAAATGGAGTAGATAGTGAAGTTAAGGAAATTTCTGTTGAAGCTATTCATTTGTTTCTTCTAAGTGCATGTAGTAAAATGAGAACACAGATAAGCTAAAGAATGAGTGAATAAACATAAAGCAGCTATGGCTTTCTGGGTCTGAAGATGATTTCTTTTTCTGATTCCTGGTATCTCCAGATGATAAATGATGCTAAAATTATTAAATAGATACTGAGCTAATCTTACATCAAAGGCATTGTTAAGATCCATAATATAAAGATGAAGCTGATGTTGTGACTGTAAAACTTTGATTACGAACTCAAAGTTTTAACTCGGTGTCTCAAACAGAAAATAAATGTCTCTAAGAATCTTACTGGTATTATCCTACAGCATCCTTATAGGAAATCCCCGGTAGAGAAGAATATGTTCCACCCAAATTATTATGTGTAGTTTTTTTTCCAGCAGAAAAATATCCCTGTAAGTTCCATAGAAAATACACAAAGTTTTTAAGAGAATTATATTGACAGAAATACAACCAGATCGGAATCAAAAGGTAGAGATAGTACAACATACAAATGTGTCTTTGGAGTCCAAATTACAAACAGAAACATGCTGAGAAAAATACTCAGCTGCACACACTGGGCATTTTTTTGTGGAGATGTAATAATAATTCATAAGGTAGCTAAAAGACTAGAATGTGCATCAAACAGCTGTGTCAAACCCTTTCCAGGAAATAGAACTGAATCTTATTCAAGTAGTCAGCAAGCATCATGTGCTTAGCTAAATTTCATAATTTCTACCAACTGGTGACATCTGTGTGTGCCTTCAGTTTTCTCCCTTATTGAATAGGGGTATCAGTGGAAATTATACCATATCGGCATAACCACTGCATATTGGGTATGAGGGGCATATGCACTTTTCCCTTAATTTTGTGGGTCTTTAGAATGCAAAGAACTGTACTTGAAGAGCTGTGCCCAGGAACGACAGCACAGGAGATTCAGCTGCCTCTGAACCTCGTTTATATAAAATCCTGGACAGTGAGTAGATATCATAATGGGAAGAAATCTTGGGGTTTTGTGGGAGGGAATGAGTTGGAATTATTTATATTTTGTTGGCCTGTAAAGCAAACCATGGTAACACGATATATCCTATCTTAGAGTGTGAAGTTGACAGGCTTCTATCCAGAGGTGAGGAGTCTTTGTTTCTTACCACTGTGCCTAGACAGATCTGTGCAACTGCCTATGGAATAGAATGCAGTGGAAGTGATGCTGTTCAGCTTCGAAACTTTGAAAAGAAAAGAAAATATTGTTTCTACCCTGCCCTCTCTCACCAGGGATACTCCTCCTTGGAACCTGGTCAACATGCTGTAAGGAAGTCCAGGCTAAATAGAGAGACATGTGTAATTATTTCTGACCAGCTAGGGTCCCAGCCTACATCCAATACCAACCCCTGGATGTGTGAGTGAATGAACCTTCATATGCTACTATTCACCATATATTGAGTCCTCCATTCGAGGCCTCATATATTGAGAATATCTCTGCTCTTCTCTGCTTGAGTTTTTGACCCACAAAAAAAATAAGTGCTAATAAATTAATATTTCTATTTTAGGCTAATAATTTTAGGTATGATTTGTTACACAGAAATATATGACTAATCGAGTGCAGCAGATTTTATCACTAATGGAACTTGAGGTACTGAATGCACAGGTATCAAGTGATTTCCTTCTACATATTTTTAGACACTGTGTTTAGATTATATTGCTAAATAAAAATCGGAATGATTTTAGAAGGAATAGTAGATTTCTAACAAAATATATGGCTGAAATATATGAATTTTTTTTTTTTCCCCTCAGAAAAGTTTCACATTTTCTATAAGAGTAGTGCTTTAGGTGATTAAGATCATTTTTATTTAAATATGCTCTTTTTTTTACAAGTATAGCTTAATTTTTTTCTTATTTTAATTGAAGTATAGTTGCTGTATAATATTATATGTTACAGGTGTACAAATTTTATGATTCACAAATTTTAAAGATTATACTCAATTTATAGTCACTGTGAAGTATTGGTTATACTCCCCATGTTGTAACAGTATATCCTCGTAGCTAATTTTATACCTATCTGTACCTCTTACTCCCCTACATTTATATGGCTATTCCCCCTTCCCTCTCCCTACTGGTAACCACTAGTTTGTTCTCTCTGTCTGTGAGTCTGCTTACCTTTTTTGTTATGGTAATTAGTTTCCTATATTTTTTAGCTTCCACATATAAGTGATATTATACAGTATTTGTCTTTCTCTGAATTATTTCACTTAGCATAATGCCTTGCAAGTCCATCCATATTGCTGTAAATGGCAAAATATCATATTTTTTATGGCTGAGTAGTATTCCATTATATATACATTTATATACACACAATGGAATTATATAAATATGTATGTAATTTATTCTTTATCCATTCATCTGTTGATAGATACTTAGGATGCTTCTGTATCATGACAATTTCAAATAATGCTGCTATGAACATTGGAGTACATGTATCTTTTTGAATTAGTGCTTCTGTTTTTTTGTTTTATTGTGGTTTTTTGTTTGTTTATTTGTTTGTTTTCTGATATATACCCAGGAATGGAATTGCTGGATCATGTCTACCACATTTTTTATTTTTAGTTTTTTGAGAAATCTCAATACTGTTTTTTAGAGTGGCTGCCCCAATTTAGATTCCTCACAACAATATAGGGAGGTTCCATTTTCTCCACATCCTTGTCAACATTTGTTATTTGTGTTCTTTTTGATGATAGCCTTTCTGACAAGTGTGAGGTGATATCTCATTGTGGTTCTGAATTTCATTTCCCTGATGATTAGCAATGTGGAACATCTTTTCATGTGCCTATTGGCCATCTGCCTGTCTTCTATGAAAAAATGCCTAATCAGTCCTTCTGCCCATTTTTTAATCTGTCTTTTTTTTTTTTTTTGATGTTGAGTTGTATGAGCTGTTTGCATATGTTGGATATTAACCCCTTATTAATAATATTTGAAAATGTTTTCTGCCATTTTGTACATTGTCTTTTTCTTTTGTCAATGATTTCCTTTGTTGTGCAAAAGCTTTGAAGCTTAATTAGGTTCATTTGTTTATTTTTGGTTTTTTCCTTTGTTTTAGGGGATAAATCCTAAAAAAAATGTTGCTGTGATTTATGTCAAAGAGTGTTCTGCCTATGGTTTCCTCTAGGAGTTTTATAGTATCTGGTCTTACATTTAAGTCTTTAATTCATTCTGAGTTTATTTTTGTATATGGTGTTAGAGAATGTTTTAATTTCATTCTTTTACATGTAGCTGTCCAGTTTTCCCAGCACAACTTATTGAAAAGACTTGTCATAGATTAATTAACCATAAGTGCATGGGTTTATCTCTGGGGTCTCTATACTATTCCATTGATCTATATGTCTATTTTTGTGCCATAGTGTTTTGATGACTGTAGCTTTGTAGTGTAGTCTGAAGTCAGGGAGCATGATTCCTCCAGCTCTGTTCTTCTTTCCCAAGATTGTTTTGGCTGTTCAGGGTCTTTTGTGTTTCCACAAAAATTTTAAAATTATTTGTTCTAGTTCTGTGAAAAATGCCATTTGTATTTTGATAGGGATTGCATTGAATCTGTAGATTGCCTTGGGTAGTATGGTCATTTTAACAATATTGATTCTTTCAATCCAAGAACATGGTACATCTCCATCTGTTCATGTCAATTAAAATTCCTTTCATCAGTGTCTTATAATTTTCCGAGTACAGGTTTTTGCCTCCTCAGGTAGGTTTATTCCTAAGTGTTTTATTCTTTTTGATGCAATGGTAAATGGGATTGTTCCCTTAATTTCTCTTTCTGACAGTTCATTGTTAGTTTATAGAAATGCAACAAATATCTGTATATTAATTTTGTATCCTGCAACTTTACCAAATTCATTGATGAACTCTAATAATTTTCGGGTGATGTCTCAAGGATTTTCTATGCATAGTATCATGTCTTCTGCGAACAATGGCAGCTTTACTCCTTTCTTTCCAATTTAGATTCATTTTATTTATTTTTCTTCTCTGATTTCTGTGGCTAGGACCTCCAAAACTATGTTGAATAAAAATGGTGAGAGTGGGCATCTTTGTCTTGTTCCTGATCTTAAAGGAAATTCTTTCAGCTTTTCACTGTTGAATATGATGTTAGCTGTGGGTTTGTAATATATGACCTTTATTATTTTGAGGTATGTTCCCTGTATACCTGCTTTCTGGAGAGTTTTTATCATACATGGATGTTGAATTTTATCAAATGTTTTCTTCTGTATGTATTGAGATGATCATATGATCAAAAACATTAAATTTATGATAGCAAATTGATCCTGAAAGCATACGATGGTGTAAAAATTGTAGAGAAGGAACTTTTCAAAGATAAGATATAGAGGGAGAAGTTAAAAAAAAAACGATAAGTTCAAAACTCTTCTCCCAAAATATTTACTGTTGACATGAAATATACAGTCTTATAAATTTGTATTTTATAGCAAAGTCTATACTGTAATATCAATACCCTATTATATTAAAGACCAACTACAAGGCCATGAAAAAAAGATGATTTAGTCATTGTGTCTCCAAAAATATTGGCTACTATTTTTCAGTATAGCGTTTTTGTCTCAAGATATTTTTTAAAGAAAATATGGTAATTTGTTAACAAAAATTTCTCTCTGTGATCTAGATATGCAATATTCTATATTTTTATGCATATACATCTAATTTCTCCAAAAGGAGAAAACCACAAGATTAGTTTGATTATAGAACAATGAGAATCATGGTTTTATAATGGACAGACAATAATGCACTTTCAAGCCAGGAAACACTAAGTTTCAAATAATTACTTTGTATTTATTATTAATGAGACTTTAGAATAATTATGTAACATGGTTAAGCCTCAATTTCTTTATTTGCATAAGAAAATAATTGCAAAATAATACCAGATTCCTAATTTTTGATAATTAAATGAATGCATGTGTAACGCATCTCATATTAAACATGCAATCATTTATGGCTATTACTTTTGATAGGAGCTCATTGGCTTCTTCGGAAGGGTAGTGCTCAGGGAAGAAGAAGCCTAGGATTCTGTAGCTGCTGACTGGTCAATATCAACCCTAAGAATTTAAGCTTCTAAGACCTAAGAAAGAGAAATTATGTCAAACATCTTTAATTAAGCACCTTAGCTCAAGAGCTACTTGCTAATTGATTTTTGTTAGGTGAGGATGAAATGTGTAATGATTAAGAACTTTCTAAGAAAGAGGAAGCCATTTTCCAGGAATAGTAAGAGAGGTTCAATCCATTTATTTGATTAGTGTGATAATTCGACATATCTCACTGGATTACTTTCTAGGCTATTCTCTATTTATCCAACCTTCCCTGCAACTCCCTCTACTAAGCTTATTTATGAAAAACTGTCACCAAATCCCAGAGTCCTACAATGCATGTTCTTTTTAGCTACTTTTACTCAAGCAAATCAATGCGTACATTGTAGTCTAAAGAATGCTCAGTCTACTACTTAAGATTAAAGACAATGTTGTCATGAAGATGATTTGTATTTTCAAATTCACAGTTCTGTTTCTACAAGGCATTTTGGAGTTTCAGACTCATTCAGAAGAAAGGTAAATTCAGTACAAGTCCTCATCAGGGATTCCTAAGCAGATAACTGGGTTGTTCTGACCTTGGGCAAATGAAGTTACCATAAGCAATTGGGACATTTGCTTCTACTTATCATTTTGGGGTCACTGGCTGCTATTGTAAGGGTGATGTGCTCTGGGAATTCAAACCACAAAATTTAGAGGGGCTATTGGGCAATCCGGGATGAGCATGAGTTTCTGCCTCAGAGGAGTCATTCTTGTGTGCTGCTTTTGCCAGCGGCTGAGATCTGTAATAGGAGTTGAATAAGAGAGATAATTGGAATGGGAAAAGGGGAAGCAGAAATAGGGTAAAATAAATTACACAAAGTGTTTTATTCTGAAAGTCAAAGTTATATCCTGTGTGTAGTCCCTTTCCTCCTACCTTACCATGCTCACTTTTCCCTATTACAAACGATATCACATCCCCCATTCTCTCAAACAGATCAAGTGCCCTAGACCTCAGGGACCTGCTAGATTCCATTCTTAATAGACAAAAAATCAGAGAACAAGCTTTAAAAGAAAAAATGTTGTCATTTAACTACAGCAAGAACACATATAACATGAACACATGTAAAAGGCATTTTAAATTATTTGTTGCATGTAGGACACGGTTAATGTGATTTTATTGAATTTTACAATTAAAGAAAATTACGTATTTTTTAAACAATAGAAAGATAGCAGGTTTAGTTTTAGAATTACACATTTTCTGTAAAGATATACATATATGTGCATAGATATGATATGTGATGATAAGCTGGTATAAATAATGTCAATGTATTCAAACTTTGACTATTATAGTATTTACTGTATTTTATTTAAATTTTAGATTTATAATTGTCCATAAAATATTATTTTAATTTTAATATGGCAACATTTTTAATATTCTACAGTAGTAGAACATAGTAGTAACTTCCAAAAATGGTTGTTGAATGAACAATATAAACTAGCATTTATATTTCCCACTCCTGAAAGGAAATTTGTACATAAAAATGTTTTAAAATGTAACAGTGGTAATCTCTTAATAGACTGAAGTTTTCTAAAACTATACAGACCTCCCTCTCTCTCCCTCTCCCTGTCTCTCTCTCTCTCTCACACATGCACACACCACATGCAAACATGCATGACAAGGCTTCCCATGTTAACTTAGTCTTCACATAATGCAAATATAAGACTTGTAATGCAGTTTCATTAAAAATAAAGCTACCTACTAGTTACTGAAATAAAAGTTAACTTTATTTTAGAGTTTCCTAACTTCTATATTTATTAGAGTTCTTAATAATTCTAATTAGATATTGTAACTTTTACTATGTGATTCTACACAAGTACCTAATCTATTTTTCTATGATGTTGTAGGTGGGGATAAAAATGATTTTCCCTCCTTAGTTTGTTGAATGTTTTTGGTACTCTCTTTTCCCTTTTATTTAACTCACTCCTTTACAAAACACTATCAAAGTAAACATTGATAGTATTTCAAATATTAGCTTCATAAAAATATAAGAAAAATATCTCACCATCATTTCTAGTTTTGCATTTGTAATTTTAATTCACTTTTTAAAGTCTTGTTCTTGTCTCTTTGTGTTGAATGATAATTAAGTAAAAAACAGGAATTTTAAATTGTTGTTTTTTATGGGAAATATCAGCTTAAAGTTAGTTATCTTTTTTTTTTTTTTTTTTTTGGTCGTGCTGCAGCATGTGGGATCTTAGTTTCCCAACCAGGGATCAAACCCATGCCTCCTGCAGTGGAAGCTTGGAATTTTAACCACTGGACGGCCAGAGAAGTACCATCAGTTTGAATTTAAACACAAAATTATCATTATGACCAATACTATAGATCTGACCATTCAGAACTATAATATTCATAATTTTAGCAATGTTAATTTTATGAAGTGATTTACCCTACTTCCATTACTATACAGCTGTTCTATATAAGGCAATCATTATATATTTTAGTACAACCAGTAAGTGATTCTGTTAAAATAATCAAAAACACATAGGAGAAAATTTTTTTGCTTGTTTTATTTGTTATCAGTAGTTCCTAATAATGAGAGTGAATATTGCTTACCCAATATTAGTTTTTGAGCTAAGAATTTTATCTTTCATATTCACTTAAATCCTTAAAATGTGTATTACTTTACAGATAAAGAAACTTAGAGAGATTAAATAATCTGACAAAATCTAAGTAACCAAGTCAGGATTCAAATGTAGGTTTGTCACCTGAATTGTGCGTGAAAATTTAATGTTTATTTCTAGGGGGGATAAAAAAAGTGGAAAATCCATTAGCCAATCTAATCAGGAAAAAATACAGAAAACCAAAAACATTACAAATGACAAAGGGGAAATAATCATCAAACCTGAGTAATTTAAAAGAATATTCAGAGATTTTTGCACAACTCTGTGTAAATACATTTGAAAAGCTTCAGTAAATGGATAATTTTCTACGAAAAGACAACTTACAGGCAATGGTTCTAGTCTATAAATCTAAAAGGATCAATAACCATAGAGGAAATAAAACGTAGCTAAAGAGATCACTCACAAAAGCCATCAGGCCCAGATAATTTCAAAGAAGTATTTTGTCACAGCTTTAAAAATTACATAATAATATGCCACTCTAACTTCTTTAGAGCATAGATACAAAATTCCAAATTTCTGAATTCTTTTAAACAAGTAAATACAACATTAATCCTCAAACATAAAAATACTGGGAATTCCCTGGTTGTCCAGTGGTTAGGACTTGGTGCTTTCACTGCCGGGACCTGGGTTTGATCCCTGGTGGGGGAACTAAGATCCCACAAGCCACATAGTGCAGCCAAAGGAAAATAAATAAAATAAATAAATAAATAAATAAATAAAACTACTCTATCACAAAAGGCCAATTTTACTTAAGAAAATAGAGGTAAAATATTAAACAAAATGTTATCAAATAGCATCCAGTAACATATTTAAAAATACACACATGTACACACAAGGATGGTTCTTGGGCATTATGTGTATTTAACATTGCAACCATATACCTATTTTACATATCAATATAAGAAAATTTTCTTTAAAAATCCTTCATAACCTTTGAAATCCAAATTACACAAATGACTTTAATTGTATATCCAGTGGTTAGGATAACTAATAGAAAAATTATTTCAAATGTCTTCAAACACTCAAAGTTACCAAAAGGACAACACAAACAAATAAAGCAAAAGAAAAATCTTTAAGGTTTTCTTTATAGGTTTCAGTGTTTAATAAAACCTTCCCTATAAATCATTTAACGCCTCACAATCTCTACAGTTTCTCTACAGTTTCTCTACAGTTGAATCATTGAACATGCAGCTTAAGGAAAAAAATCTAGATTCACCAATACAGACTTTATCTGCCCATGTCAGAACTGGACCATTGAGACTAATAAAAAACTTGTACGCATCCTGGGTGGTCAATGTTGTGCACTCAAAAACTGTCTTTTATTCACAGGTGGAACAACTACCAACTTGCAGAATTAGTAAACATGGACATTAAAGCAGATAATTATCATTCTGACATGAAATATATATGTTAAAAAACCCTAGTCAAACTTCTAGAGATGAGAATTATGATATTTACAATGGAAAATACTTTGAATGGAATTAGTGGCATATTATCACAGAAGAATAGATTAGTGAGTTTGAAGACAGCGTTAAAAACTATTGGAACTTAAACCAGAGAGAAAAAAATTAAAAATGAAAACAGATTCAGTGAGTTGAAGGAAAATTATGTGACCTAATATATGTGCAAATAGAATCCTCAGACGAGAGGACAGATAGGGAGAAACGGCAATGAACCTACAGCACAAGATACATGAAAGAAACTCAGCCAAGTTACATCATATCAAACTGCTCAAAGCAGGTGGTAAAGAGAAAAAACTTAAACACAGTTAAAAAAAAAAAGGCATGTTGCATGCAGAGAAAAAAAATAAAATTGAAAGCAGATTATCTGATAGAAAACACATGAGGGGGGAGGTATTGGAGCAACATCTTTACAGTACTGAAAGATATAGTGCATCTGGCGTTCTATACCCAGCATAAATATCCTTCTTTAACAAAGACAAAAGAAAGACACTTTTATACATAGAAAATTTAATAAACTCATCACCAGCAAACAGACATGCATGACCAAACAAATTAAAAGACGTACTTTGGGCAGAAGGAAAAAACAAACAAACAAAAACAGAAAAAAAAGGAAGGAAAAATGATTCCACAAAAATCAGTGAAGAGTATCAGAAATGCTAAATATACGGGCATATTATTTGATAAATTATCTTGTGTTTCAAATTTCCTTAAAGACAACTATTTAAACAAAAACTATAACAACGTAGTATGTGTTTGACAGACCAATGTGATTTATCTGCCAAGAAGGTTCTGACTAATTAGGCTGGGAATCTGTCCCTGGGCAGTGTTTTTAGCCTTGACCAAGGTATAGCAGGTAGGACAAATTTTTCATGCTGTTTTGGCATCTTCTGTAGGCAGTGGTACAGTTTAGGATGGTGCCTGAATTTTTATGTTCTGCTCTTTCATCATTTTAAATATATCATTGCTACTCCCTCTGGACTGCAGAGTTTCTGCTGATATCCTTATAGGTGTTCCCTTGTGCATAGCTAGTTGCTTTTATCTAACTGCTTTTAACATTCTCTTTTTATCTTTAATTTTGCCATTTTAATTAAAAGTGTCTTGGTGTGGTCCTTTTTGATTTGATCTTCTTTGTGATTCTTTGTGAATTCTGGACCTAGGTATCTCTTTCCTTTCCCAGGTAAGGAAACTTTTCACCTACTGTCTTTTCGAATATGACTTCTGCCCTTTTCTTTCTTCTTCTCCTGGGACCCCTATAATGTGAAATGTTAATGTGCTTAATGTTGTCTCGGTGGTCTCTTAAACTGTCCTCATTTTTTTTAATCAATTTTTTTCTTTTTTCTTTTCAGCAATGGTGATTTCCACTACTCTGTCTTCCAGTTTACTGATCTATTCTTCTGTATCATATAATCCTTTGATTTCTTCTAGTGTATGTTTTATTTCAATTATTGTATTCTTCATCTCTCTTTGGCTATTCTTTATATTTTCTCTTTGATAAACTTCTTATTGTATTCATCCATTCTTCTCCCAAGTTCATTGAACATCTTTGTGATCATTAGCTAAAATCCTTTATTGGGTAAATTGCCTATCTCTGCTTTGCTTAGTTCTTCTGGGGTTTTATCTTGTTATTTTGTTTGGAACATACTCCTTTGTCACCTGGTTTGTCTTATTCTCTGTGTTTATTTGCATGTATTTCATATATTGGTTATGTTTCTGATCTTGGGGAAGTGACCTTATGTTGGAGATGTCATATGGGGCCCACCCTCCTCTGGTCATCACAGCTATCTGATCTAGGGACACCCCCTGTGAGGGCTACGTTGGAACTTCTATTGTGATTGAGCCTACTACTGTAGATATGCTTGTAGGCAGGGCTGGTCTCCAACCAGATTGGCTCCCAGGGCCTGCCTTATGCAGAGACTACTGGCTACTGGTGAGCAAGGACAGGTTCTGGCATGGCTGGTTGCATGACCTGGGTAGTCCCAAAGCAAGGGCCATCCCACTGGTGGGCAGTGCTCGGTCCCAAGCTGGCTGTCTACGAGTGTCTGGGAGGTCTCAGTGCTGGAGCCAACCCACTAGCAAGCGGGGCTGGAGACATGAAAATTCAAGGGTTGGTGCTGACCTGCTAGTGGGTTAGGCTGGGTCCTAGAATGGCTGATTGCTTTGTTCTGGACTCCTGGGACTGATGCTAACAGGCTAGTGTGAGAGGTTGTGTCCTAGCACTAAGTCTATAGGGAGGACTCCAAAATGATTCTTGCCAGCATTATTGTCCTCCTTGTAGAACAAGCTCCCCTAAATGGTTACCACTAGTGTCTATGTCCCCAGGGGGAGTCCCAGTAGCCTCTTGCCTCTCTGGGAGGCTTCTCCAAAATCAGCAAGTAAGTCTGTCACTGGCTCCTTTCAAATTACTGCCTCTGAGCTGGGTCTGTATCAAGTGAGATTTTGCATGTGCCCTTTAAGAGGGGAGTCTCAGTTTCTTACAGTGGTCCAACTCCCCGGTATGCAAGCCCTACTGACCTTCAAAGACAGACATTCTGGAGCCTCATTTTCCTGATGCAGGACCCTGAGGTTGGGGACCGTGTTTTAGGGCTCAGAGCTCTCGCTCCTTGGGGAGAACCTCTGCAATTATGGCCATCCTTTCATTTGTGGGTTGCCTACCTGAAGTTGTGGTTTGGATCTTGACTGTACCCAGTCTCTACCTCTCCTACCCATCTTGTTGTGGTTCCTTCTTTATATCTTTAGTTGTGGACATTTTTTCTGCTGGTCTTCAGGTTGTTCTCATTGATAGTTGCTCTGTAAATAGTCGCAATTTTGGTATGCCTGTGGAAGGAGGTAAGCTCAGAGTCTTCCTACTCCACCATCTTGCTCACTTCTCTCAGTATGGTTATTAAATTAAATTAGATACTGTATTTCATATTTACCAAAGAATTTTCTGAAATTATATATTTTTCTTAAGACACCACTCTGTTTTCATAAATTTGAAGATTACATAATTTAGTTTATTTTAAAAACTACTGGTACTTAAGAATTAACTTTATTACCTTTTTAATGTTTCTATCTAAAAACCTCTTTAGAGCTTTATCAAGGTTATCTTCATCTCCATTCTAAGACAATGTCTAGACATCTAGCTGTCCTTCAGTGTAAAGCAAATTGGTTTTAAGTTAATAAATCTGAGTGTAACCTCAAATTTACCAATTAATAATAATGAAGATTTTTTCAGTTTGTCTCTCCAAAGCTTGTTTTTTAATCTTTACATAGTTATTGATGATTAGACATAATAAATATTTTTTTCCAAATGTGAGTAGATTGCTACAAATATGCCTTACCTTAAGTGAAAATGACCACAACACAATGATTATGACCAGATCTAAATGCACTTTTGAAAGCAAGTGTATTTCACTTTTTCAAATTTCCTAAATAAAAACCAGTGTTTGTGATAAAACATCAGAATAAAGGCAAAATGATTTGGAATTGGAGCAATAGAAATGTTTTGTGCTTTCATCTTTCTTGTCTTTTTTTTTTCTAACATCTTTATTGGAGTATAATTCCTTTACAATGGTGTGTTAGTTTCTGCTATATAACAAAGTGAATCAGCTATACATATACATACATCCTCATATCTCCTTCCTCTTGCGTCTCCCTCCCACACTCCCTATCCCACCCCTCTAGGTGGTCACAAAGTACCGAGCTGATCTCCCTGTGCTATGCGGCTGCTTCCCACTAGCTATCTATTTTACATTTGGTAGTATATATAAATCCATACCACTCTTTCATTTCATCCCAGCTTGCCCTTCCCCTTCCCCGTGTCCTCAAGTCTTTCTTGTCTTCTTGCTTTAAGAATACAGGAATCAGAAATTAAATCACAATACCTCCTTGTGCTAAAGATAAGCTCATTCCAGATTCCATACACACTCCTTATGTTGAAGTCCTTATTTGACAGATGTCTGGTGTCTTTATATAAAAATGACTTATGTTTCAGAGAATTAGTGAATGTGCTGAACAACCATTGGAGGCCAGTAGGTCCCTATTTGCTTTCATGGCCTACTATGGACAGGTTATGAGTCCTGAGATGTACCTTTAAACATTCTGAGCCCATTTTCATGCCTGTACAATAGGAATAACAATCCTTACCCAGAGGAGCTACTGTGAAAATACCAGGCTAGTGGTATATTTTTATAGGACATATTTTTAAAGTTTTTACATTTATTATAAATATATCTTAACTCTATCCCTTTCTCAGAACCAGTTTTAATTTGTGAGTGGAATTTATGACTATGTGGCCTGGATTGTTAGTTCTTATAAGGCTACTTGCAGTAACTCCCACATGTTTCACAAACTGCAGTGTAGTCAGTGACAAAAAGGCCTCTGGGACGCTGCTCAGTTAGCCTCACAACACCCCTGACCTCTGATTGTCAAGATACCATGTTCCACAATAAAATTTCTAAGATCATTCAGTTTTAAGCCTTTTCTTCATCTGGGGAGAATAGGGTGATACCTGGTATTGTTGTCCATTCTTTTTGGGTAGATAATGGGAAGAGGTGATCCCAAGACCACATACTTAAATTCTCCCAAGTATTGCTTTCTGAGGTCTCCTGTGTGCCTTGGATATAAGTCAATACATATTTCTTTTTTTTAACGTATATACACACTTCCTTCTAATATATAAGTCAATTGATACTTCCTTTCCCATAGAAATTCCTTACTATTTCCTCATGTTTACCCTGTTTAGGTTCCAAATTGGAAGATGCTAAACTCCAACTTTATTAAAAAGTTAAGTGTTCTCACATTTCTGTTGGCTACTGTTTCCTAATAAGGAATGAAAAAACGTGTGCTTTGCTTTTCCTTTGGCAAGAAGGTCATCTCTACTTAGACATGTCAGCAAGAGCTAGCCAGCTGGGTCCCATTGCATGGATATGGTTGCTGGATGCAGATCTTTAGAGCCAGGATGCAATATCACACAGAGCAGGGCAGTCCAGAGCATTGAGATTGAGGACAAGCCTGAATGACCCTGGATCTTAAAAGTGTGTAGGTTCTATCACCTGTTCCACTGAGTTTGTCTCTTAATGGTTGTTTATGGTTAAATAATAGCAAAAAAATATGTTTGAGGCTTTCCTACAACCTGATTATCTGTCTTCCGAGATAAGGTATTCAAGGCTGAGACTGACTGTGAAACATATTATAGAAATTAACTCCCTTAAGAAAGAAATTCATCTCAACTGATCTGGGCTGAGTTTCTATGTTTGCTTATTTGTTTTAAGCTCCAAATGTTGTGTCTACCATGTAAAAGGGAAGGTGGAGGGAGAACTGACCTAGATCCAGGATTAAAGCAGAAGTGAGTGTCTGAACAGAGCTGGTATTCTGTGGTTTAACGTTTCCTTCTTCATTTAAACTTTGCTTTCTGTAACATTAAATACGGTCTTAATCTAATTCCCTTGATTGTTCATTAGGATGCATACCAAATGCAAAAAAAAATTTTGTCTTTTTAAAAATATTAAATTTGATTTAACACAATCCTTATTTTATTAAAATACATGAATAAATAGGGGCAGTTTAACAAAACAATTTAAACCAAGAAGGTAATTTTTAAGTGATTATAATACTGGAGTCTTTAAAATATTCATGAAATAGTGTTTTAAAGTGAATTTCATTATTTTAAAATATTTGATTAAATTTATATCTGGCTTGTATAAATATCAGCTTGAGAATATGCAGGTATATTTGACTTCTTATAATGGGTAGATAGTGCATATAATCTTAAGAAAGAATGGAAATAATTTATTTTGTTTTTCCTGTTACAATTATGATTAATAAAGAAAAATTTTATATTATTGTGGAATTAAACCCCTTTGTCTTTGGACAAGACACCAAAATTTTTAGATGTTAGGGTGCCATGAAACAGGTGACTGCTCCAGAGCACTAAATAGCTGCAAGACAAATTGCACAAATCATTTTCGTTTTTATTTTTTATTTTTAAATATTTCCAATGAAAGTTCTTAAAAAAATCTTCCAGTGGAATACACCATACATATTTTGTGTTGTTAAAAATATGTATCCGCATATGAAATTCTTATAAGTAAAATTTCTGTAAATAAAACCCCTATGAGTGAAACACTTTGTATACATGATTAGTTTTATCTTTGTCTATTTTGACCTTTGATTGCTAATGACCATTCATCCTTTATCCACTGGACAAATAGTTAATGTTACATAAAACAATTAAGTGTAATCGTGTATGCCTCTATTTATATGTACTCAGTGGTAAATCATTTGGTGATGTGTGAAGATAAGAATATCTTTTAAATTCTGTAGAAGTAATCACTTAAACTAGTTTGCAATTTCAACTTTTCATGTATATTGAGCTACATTTACATAGCTATAAATATAGATACACATCTTTCAGAAAGACACATCTGTATATTAAGCCAAGTCATTATGATCATAGGAATATTTCTTTGTGTGTATGTGTGTGTGCATGTGTGTGATTTCAGTAAGTCAAAATCTACCATAGGGTGATCAACTCCATTTTCTGAAATTATATAGATATAACTAAATTTTAACCATCATGATTATAATCAGATGAAATAATCTCCATAATTGTATTTAGTGTGGACCTGCACCTGTTTTCTACTCCAATGATTTTCCTCATCCACAAGTTGACGGTTATCAGAATTTCCCTACCATGCAAAACATTTATTAAATGTCTGCTTATTCCAGCATTCTTTTCAAGGTGTGATGATGGATAGGAAGAAATTTAAGTCATGTTCCCTGTTTTCAAGGAGCTTTAGATATAATAGGTAATGCTTAACTATTATAAATATAATCTGCAGAGTACTCTGGAGGCAGCCACTACAATTTTATCAATAAAATCTTTACAGAGACAGAAAAATCATAAAAAATTGTTCCATTCTCTTCAATCTATATCCATTGTATATAAAAGGAATTTCAGTTGGACTGAATGAAATCTACATAGGTTTTTAATTCATGGTCTTCTAGGTTTAGCCTCATAATGTCAAAGAGAAATTGCATTGGATGGAGTTAAATAACATGGAAAACTTTATTCAAGACCATTGGAAAAGGGAAAAGATACTGAACTCCCTTGAAAGGCAGGAAAGTTTAAAAGCACTGGGGAGGAAAGGGAACCCTCCTGCACTGTTGGTGGGAATGTAAATTGATACAGCCCACTATAGAGAACAGTATGAAGGTTTCTTAAAAAATTAAAAATAGAATTGCCATATGAGCCAGCAATCACACTACTGGGCATATACCCTGAGAAAACCATAATTCTAAAAGATACATGTAACACAATGTTCATTGCAGCACTATTTACAATTGCCAGGACATGGAAGTAACCTAAATGTCCATCGACAGATGAATGGATAAATGTTGTACAACAGAAACCAACACAACATTGTAAAGCAATTATACTACAATAAAGATATTTTAAAAATAAAAAAAATAAATAAAATAAAAACACTGGGGTGAACTAATAGAAATTATGAAGGACTTTAGGTGGGAGGCCGTTTCATTTGTTAAGGTGATCTGTGTTTACCAGTTGTCACTTATTGAAGTAAGGCTCCTATCCTTCTACAGAGAAAGGGAGATAGACACCTTATCTTTCTTGATGATTATATTTCAAAGGAGTGGCTCCCAGGTTTTCATGAAAGACTATCCTGGGTTGTAGAAAACTTTTATCTCAAAGGAGCAGAGAAAGAATTTACAATTGCAAGGTCTCTAAGGCTGATGCTCTAAGAAGAGTAGAGAGTGGCCTAAGTCAGGAAGAAAACTGTCTAAACTTTAATCAAGCTGAGTGAATGATTAGGCTGTCTTGGGTAATGACGTACAGAAGGAGTCTATCAACCTATCTATCTATCTATGCATCTCCCTATCTATCTATCTATCTATCTATCTATCTATCTATCTATCTATCTATCTATCTATCTATCTATCATCTATCTATCTATCTATCTATCTATCTATCTATCTATCTATCTATCTATCTCATGATCAATCTATCTATCTATCTATCTTTCATCTATCTATATCTATCTATCTACTTCCCTGCCTACCTATAGGAATCAAAGGATACAACTTAAAAAAAATCAAGCAAAGTATTTATAAAAAGTATATAGACTATAATGGACATTCAAAATAATCTTCATGTAGTATCTTTTTAATTCATTCAGAAAACCAATCTTTTCTCCAAAGATTACAGAAAATTGGAAGCAAAACAAACTACTCAAACTACTCAAACTACTCAAAAGTCTGATTATTTTCCCACCCTTATGGCTCAGCACCCCAGAACTGATTGCTAGATATAAGAAACTGTCAACGGCTTCAAGAATAAACTTCAGCTTATTAGCACGGTACATATGTTCTTGGGAAATAGTACCACTCATCCCCCAGTAGGACAATGCAGTCTGCAATTCCTTGCAACTTTGTGGATCCCCCATGCCTTAGAATGTGTTGGTCCATTTTGGCTTTTACCTCTTTTTGGCATATATGGTAAAAGCTTATTCCTATTTCATAACCTCACTTTAATATCAATTCTTTCTCAAAAATATTGCCGAGATATACTACTATCTATACAGACTATCATTCTTTTTTCTGTGTTAACACTGTACCCTTTGTACATAATTCTCTTATTACACTGATTATGTTATGTATTTACAGAGCTGCCTCTTTGAGGGTAGTGGTCATCTATTATTTATCTTCCAATCCACAGCAATGAGTAGAGTTGCAAACATATAACATTCAATAAATACTTGTGGAATGGATGAATGAATGCATAAATCATTAATGGTTAATATGAAGAACAAATGGAATAAAATATATGAAAATATTTGAAAATTAAATTTATACCTTCATGTGGTAATGAATTTATAAAAACATAAGCAGTGGTACAATTTCAGCCACTATTGTGATTTGTCTGTATATATTTCCTTACAGATTGGATTTGGAAACATAATTATAGAAAGCAAATAGTACAGGGCTCTTTCTGATGAATGAGGGAATGAAAGTCAAAATAGGAATCTCTCTAGAGAAACATTACTTTGAACAAAGCACCAGGAATAAAAATCCTGGGAGATTTCTATTTGGGAAGAAAACCGTTAGGACATTATTCAGTGTAGCATTTTATAAATAAATCTGGTCAATTCCACAAAATATATAATTCATATATACCAAGGCAGTATCATTGCAATGCAGAGGAGAAAGAAATCAAGACCTGAGACTGTCCTGCAATGACTATGAAGTTATCAAGTAGAGTACTTCCTACCACCGCAGAGGACACTGAGTTAAAATCTTGTCGTTCCTGAAGGAATGAACCAGACATGCATCTTTTTGGGCTCTACCAAAACCGGCATCAGCCCCCAAACTCAGTATGAAGGATGATATGATTCATCCTTGCTTTCTTACTGCTTTCTGACAATACTATCCTTATCACACATGCCAACACTAGCAGAACATGAAGAAAATTAATGCCAACCCCAAAAGTCTGTATCATGTTTACTAGATTTCATTTTAAAGTCACAGCTACAGTCTGCAAAATGCCCATGCAGCACCTTCTAAAAGACTTTTAAGGTTAATTTCATCATGCCTAACATTATTATTTGCTGCTGTTTGTTGTTTTCCAGTTAGGATGCAAGTTGCTTTTTTAATCCATCATGTACTCGATTGTGACATACTTGCTCGTTTCAACTTTTCTCCTTTTACTCTACACTTCATGACTACTTTCCTTTTTCAACCTTCAACTAATCTCTTGAAATGCCCATTCTATGATCAGTCAGCACAATATACACAACCCCATTCTCTGAACACTTCCTTTACCTTGTTGCTTTAAATAAAGTCTGACCAGGGAGTTCCCTGGTTGTCTAGTGGTTAGGATTCAGTGCTTTCACTGCCATGGTCTGGGTTCATCCCTGGTTGGGGAACTGAGATCCCTCAAGCTGCAAGGCATGGTCAAAAAAAAAACAAAACAAAAGGCTTACCATTTCCAAATGACACTGCTTCTTTCATAATCACCAAGTGAAAATGTTAATTTATTCACATCCTTCATAATTCAGAGAAAGAGTAAAGATGGTGTCTTTTACACTCACTACTGCTTGCATATCACTTCTCCTCTACCCAGAATATAAAGAAAAATGTATTTTTTAGCACCTTATCGTCAGTACTGGATTATCAACTTCCCATCCTATAAATCATTGATGACTTGGGTATGGATGACACGTTAGATTCTGACAATATTGCTGTTGCATGTGATGTTCATTGATAATCCTTGAATACCCTGGCCTGTGGGTTTGGCAGCTAGGATTTTTTACATCATATTTTCCAGTGACTTTCTCCTCACCATCCTCACTAACTGATTACAGTAATGATAATTTATATTTTTCTTCAAAAATAGAGTCACCAATCTATAATTTAAACACCACACTATGCAGGTACAACTCTTTTTCTGCATTCCCATTGGCTTACTCAAGTACTCCAAATCAGTTTTTCTTCTTCCTTATTACACTGAAAAACATTGACTTCTCCCATCTAATCTTTCTATAGTGTTTATTCCCAACCCCATTTAGCAAACATTGCATGATTTATCTTGTCAATTGTTCCTGTGGATGATTTCATTTTATTGTATCTCTGATGTCATATCACATGCACCTGCCAAAATTCTGACCCTATAAAAAACAGTGAAGGGTGTAAGAATCTTGATTTTGAAGAAGTTAGACTACATGTATTCTTACCTTAGACTAATTAATATTTGGAGAACTATGAATAGTTCTGAAGACCTTTGTAAGCCTCAGTTTGCTCAGCCACCAAATGAGAATAATAATAGTAGATACTTCATAGAACTACTATAAAAAGAAATAATTCAGTAAAAGGTTTTATCAAGTGCCTACAAAGTATTTCATAGTTTCCACTATCATCATCATTGCAGTTATTGTTTTTATTTTTGTCCACTTACTTTGTCATTTCATATGATAGAATAGAGTCAGAGTTTAAGTTTATGATCATTTTAAATTTATGGTCATCAACTTAACTGTTTTTTCAGTGATGATTCACAATGTTACTATGTTTCTTTTTTTACCCTTGCCCTCTCAAGGAAACTAATTTTCCAATTCTCTCTACTGTCCTCCAAGCCCTTATTATTACTAACTCTGCCCGTTTTCATCCTCATAACCTTACCTTTTATTTAAAAATACAAATATAAACCAATATGTAAGAACATCCTTTTCTCTCACCCTGAAATCTCCAAACCTATAAGAATAAACATGAATTTAATGGTATCACTAGATTTGGTCAAAAATCTTTCCTACTAGGCTATTAGCTGCAAGATGTCAGTGAATGTTTCTGTTCTGCTGTTTACTCCATTCTGACAGAGTAGCATAGTATCTAACAAATAGGATTATGACATTTTAAATCAATAAGTAGGAATTTTATTTATATTATTTTATGAATTATCACAATCTTAGGAAACAGCAAAATTTTATATAGCTCTTGTGGACTGAATTATGACCCTCCAAAATGCGTACGTTGAAGCTCTAATCCCCAATTTGACTATATTTAGAGATAGGGCCTATAAGGAGATAATCAAGGTTAAATGAAGTCATAAGGGTGGGGTCATAATCTGTTAGCAATGGTGTCCTTAATAAGAAGAGAAAGAGACACCAAAGGGTTCTCTCTACTTACATGCGTACAGAAAAAAAGGCGATATGAGGACATACCAATAAGGTGGCCATCTGCAAACCAGGAAGAGACATTTCATCAGACACCAACACTGCTGGCACATTGCTCTTGATTTTCCAGCATCCAGAACTATTTTTTAAGCTATCCAGCTTGTGGTATTTGATTTTGGCAGACCTAGCTGACTAATACAGTAGCTTTTTAACAAAAAAACTATTCTAACTTCCTTTGGAAATTTAAAGTTTATTTAAACATTTACAGTTTTCATCACTTTATTTGATGTTTGATGGCAACTAAAAGTATTATTGAAGAACCACGGGAAATTTTTGTCATATTATATTTGTTCTGAATTAGTGTCCTGGTAAAGACATTATATGGAGAATGTGTGGATTGTATGGTGTCCAAATGATACTCAGTTTTAAAAACAACTGATTTCTGATTTGTATGGGAAAGAAAGAACATTGGATACAGAAAAGTAACTCTTTTTCCCTTAACATTACATCAGAAAATCTGTATGAGTGTTGAGTTAGGAAATAAGATTTGTTTTTTTTAAATGATTCCAGTATGTATGTGTTTAAAGAAAGGCTGACAACTAAAAAAGTAAACCAGACCCTCCTCAAACTCTCAAAACTTAAAGAGGCCATTTGAGGACTAGATTGCTCCAGGGACAATTGTGGATTTGCCTACTGGCAAGTTGATACATTATTACAGCATTACCATTACAAGTAGTGGAAGAAAAAGAAGACGATCAGCTGAATCTTAGGCTAATGGCAAATGCTCTTTAACAATTTCCTAACCTGTTTATATTCGTGGAAATATATGCCTTCTTAGATAAAGTACATCCTGCCATCCTCTCCCCACTGTGAAATACTCATTTCTACTAACTTTTTCCTCTGTTATCTGTTCATGTGTACTACAAGTATAGTGCTCCCAAAATTTTACATTGTCTATACTTTAGCTGTGTTCAATTCCTCTGTTCCATGCTTACTTTAAATTCTTTCAATATTAACCAAAGATTCTTTTAAAAAAGATAAACCAAACATGCTAGCAAACAGTATGATTTTCTTTTATATGTTAAGTCAGGGATTCACAACCTCAGAGTCACTGAAATTTGGGGCAGGATTATTCTTTATTGTGCACGATGTTCCTGTGCTTTGTAGGATGCTTAGCAGCATCCCTGGCCTCTACCCACTAATTTCCAGTAAAACATTTCCCCACATTTTGTTGAAAACTAAAAATGTCTCCAGACATTGCCTGATACCTGCTAGAGGACCGACTTATCCTTGTTTGAGCACGACTGTGTTTACTCTTTACTTGCTTTTAATATAAATTAATAATGATTAAACTCCACTTACACAAGAGGTGTCTATTCAAATTCAGGTACTGTTCATTTTATTATCAAAATATAAATAGGTAAAATAGTCAAGTTTTTTTTCTTTACGGGCACATGGTAAAACAATACACGCTAATGACAGACTGGTGAGATCCAAGCACATAAACTTTAATTTTCTCCAAAGGTCAGCTTCCATTCTTGATAAATGCTAATCTTTATTTTAAACACTGTGTTTTATGATGCTAGTTCACATCATTTGAAGTCATATCCCATGTGTAGTAGGCTATATCCAAATGTCAAGATTAAATTTTCCAATTTGTTGCATATTTAGGTATTTCTGTTGCATATTTAGCAATAGCAAATAGACAGGTAAAAAAACCACATTGGTTTATTGTCAAACCTATCTGATCATTTGGACAGCAGAAATCACTGGTCCAGGACATGATTGATATATTATTTTTCAGTTGCGTCAGACCAACGTTTCAGGGATTCAATTGATTGAGTGGGAGCTGTAAATAAAGCTGAATGAATCAGAGAACACTTTATTCAGTCTCAGAATGAAGAAACCTTAAAATTAAAAGAGATCTTAGTAATTATTCAACCCAAATTTGGCAATTGTTTTTCCTCACATATATTTACTCAGGAATAACTTGAGTATACACAGACATGCTTAAAGGATCCAAAGTCTTAGTGAAACCAATTTCACAAAATTAGAAATATTACTATGTTTTTCATAGGTTGCAAATTTAGGAAAATTCTTTTCTTTTTTCTTGAAGCATAGTTGATTTACAAGGTTGTGTTAGTTTCAAGTGTACAGTAAAGTGATTCAGTTATACATATATATATTTGCACATGTATTCTTTTTCAGATTATTTTCCATTATACATTATACTGAATATATATACAAGATACTGAATATAGTTCCCAGTGCTATACAGTAAGTCCTTGTTGTTTATCTATTTTGTATATAGTAGTGTGTATATGTTAATATCAAACTCCCAATTTATCCTTCCCCACCTTCCCCTTTGGTAACTATATGTTTGTTTTCTGTGTCTATAAGTCTATTTCTGTTTTGTAAATAAGTTCATTTATATCAGTTTTTTAGATTCCATATGTAAGTGATATCATATGATATTTTTCTTTCTCTGTCTGACTTACTTCACTTAGTATGATATAATCTCTAAGTCCATCTATGTTGTGGCAAATGGCATTATTTCATTCTTTTTTATAGCTAATATTCCATTGTTTGTATATATACCACATCTTCTTTATCCATTCATCTGTCCATGGACATTTAGGTTGCTCCCATGTCTTGGCTATTGTAAATAATGCTGCAATGAATATTGGGGTGCATGTATCCTTTGGAACCACGGCTTTCTCCAGATATCTGCCTAGGAGTAAGATTGCTGGATCATATGGTTACTCTGTTTTTAGTTTTTTAAAGGAATCTTCTTAATCACCTTTAACACTAAAGCATTATCAATCATTCTAAATATTTTTGCTTGAAGACAGCAATGTTTAAGAAGTGACTTATTATCTTTCCATTGTAAAAATGTACCAGAATATTTTTAATAAAATATTTGAAAAGGCTAGTATATAATCCATGGATTTGTTTTACCCTGAACATTCTCTGCAAAACAAACTTAAACAAGACAAATAAATATCTCCTCTTGAAGAATTTTTAAGTCTGCCTGTAGTATAGTCAAGTTAAAAGAAAAAGTTTATAAATATATCCTGAGACTGTTCAAGCATTTTTATATCTTGTAAAAGAAGTATACATTTGAAGTTTAAGTCTTGTCATTGAAAGCATCTACTAATCAACTACTGATAATTTTTACAGTTTATTTCAAATACACTTACTTTCAAAAAAATCATTCAAAATATTTCAGTAAAGATTTCCTACTTGTAGATATGTTTAACAAATAAAATGAGGTTTAAACATTATTAATACATGTGGATATCATGGTGAAATTACCATGATTTGCTCCCAAAACAAAGAATGACTTTGGAGAAGTGTGCCCATGAATGTCTATGTAAGACCTCAAATGCTAAAAAATGTTTTTAGAAAAATCAGGACAAAATTGTTTCATACTTTTTTTAATCCTTTATGACTTTCACTTCTTATTTTCTTGCTTTACTGCAATTTCTAGGATCTCTGTCATCATATATTCTTTCAATAGAAGTGTTAATAGTGATCATCCTTGGTCTCAGAGAGAAAGTTAACAATACCTCATTGTTACATATGTTTTTCCATGTACTTTCCCTTTTATGGCTAAGTTTTTTCTCCCAGCGGTAATAGGAGCTGGCTTATTTGTGAAGTTTTTCTGTCTTGTTGATCACATGAGTTTCCATTTTTCTGTTAATGTTGCAAATTATAATATATTTTAAAAGAATAAATTTCTCTTTTACTTATGAAATAAGCTTTTCTTTATCATCATATTTTATTCTTGCTATATACTATTGCATTTGATTTGTTAATATTTTGTTAAAAGCTTTTGCATCATGTTCATAAGAGCTACTGATCAGATGTTTTCTTCCTGAGTTTTGTAAAGGGCTTGTCAGCTTTTGGTATGAAGGTTGTGTTGGCTACATAAAATTAGTTTTTCTTAGCTAAAATTTGGAAACATTTTACAAAGTAATTCTTAGTTCTTTCTTAAAAATGTAGAAAAATCTATGGGAAATCATCAGAACTTGAGATTTTCTTTTTAATTTTTTGAATAATGGATTTATTTTTATAAGATATATAACAATTTAGACTTTCTATTCTTTTTGAGTGAGTTTTAAGGTTTTTGAGTAATTTATCTATATGGACAAGTTTATTGGCAAAACATTATAAATAATTTTATTATTTTCATGTCTAGGATCTCTGGTGATGATCAGTTGGGTTCTTTCTTTTTTTGATCATATTTTAAAGGAGTTTATCAATTTGATTAATATGTTAACATTGCCATTTTTCTTAATTGCATTTTACTTTTCAATTTCATTGATTTCTTCTTTCACCATTATTGTTTCTTTTCTTTATGTTCTTTTGTTTGGTTGATGTTCTTTTTAGAGTTTTTCTGAGATGGAAGCTTAAAGAGTGTACATTTATTCAAAACCATAATAATTAAAGACAGTAGTGTGTTGATTACTCCAATTTTCCAGTTCACTAAGGGATAGGTAATTCATGCAAAATGCGTATGTTACTTCACAAAAGTTCTACAAACTACAATTAGCCTAGCTGCTACAAGAAGTATTATAAAATTATTACATTTTTTTACATCTCATTTAAGCAAACATGAAATGAAAGATTTCTCTCATTCCATATGAAAAATATTAAAAGATCACTGCAGATATCTTATCCAAGTGTCCCATGGATTGTATACTACAGATCCAAAATATAAAACAGATGCAAGGCTGAAGAACCTGTATGAAAAAATATCAGACATCTGGATTTGAGTTTGATAATTCAAGGCCTATATTACAAAAGTGTGAGTCATGGCTCAATTTAGAAAAAAAAAAATGCAACATTTAAAAAAGGAACTATAGCTCTGTAGAGAATTCTTTATTGACTGGTTGATGAGATAGTTTGAAAATTACAAGAACGCTCTCAGTGAAAATAAGTATCTTTAAATAGAAAGAAACCATCATACAAGTGGAAACTTCCATTTCCTTGAAGTTTGAACACTTTTTCCTATTTGAAGGAAAAAAAGGAAGAAAGAGATGTCAAAGAGTACAGCTCTCTTAAAGCAAGGTTAACCTCTTAATTCCTACCTTTAGTTCTTTTCAAAAGATATATATACATATATATCTTATACGTATTATATATAACACATATGTACTTTTAAAAAGTTACATAACACAACATAGCACACACTGTAAGTAGAATAGAGATTGGGAGTAATTTCTCTGAATATTACTATAGGAAAAATTATAATTCTTCTCATATGGTGACAGTTAATATAATATATTGTGAACTACAAAATTGATTAAAGCACAATGAGAAATTTACATAGGTAGAACTAGCGTAAATTACTTGTGATCCACTTTTAAAATATATGTTGTATAATACTATATGAGATATACTGAAAGACTCACATTTATTTAGAGTAAACCATATCATGAGAGTGGTATTTGAGGAAGTGTTTGATTGGGAGCAACATCATGCCTTTGAAAGAAATTTGCAGATTTTTAAAGGAAAGCAAAGCAACCAGCTGCTAGTCCTGTATTATCCAGTAATATTTTCATTTGTTCACTGGTTCTGACAAAGCAAACATTTTCCCCTTACCTTAGTGCTTTGCCTTATTTCAATGGGTACAACCATTAAAATACAGATAAGAATCTACATTGTTTATCAATTCATTAATATTAGTTTGAAATAATATATTTATTGTTCATACCACATACAGTCTTCATCTTGTTTCCATAGAACAATATCCATATTGCTGCCTTATATTGTTATTGAGTTACAATGTGTCACTCTGCCATGGCAACTCTCTTGGTTATACATTACAATAACAAGCCATAGGAACATGTTTCCCAAACGTCCAGTTATAAAATAAATAAGACACAGCATGGTGACTATAGCTAAGAATACTGCATTGCATATTTGAAAATGGATAAGAGAGTAGATTTTAAAAATGCTTATCACATGAAAAAGATTTTTTTTTTTAATGTATGGTGATGATGTTAATTAGATTTATTGTTGATTATTTTGCAATACATACAAATATCAAATTATTACACTATACACCTGAAACAACAACAGCACCTGACCCAGATAACACAATGTCAGAAATCATAGACTAAATGAATGTTAGAGTTGGATAGACACTAGAAATCATTTATTCAAACTCTTTATTTTCTATGAGGAATGTTTTCTTTGTGCAGTAACTGACAAAGATAAAGTTCCAAAGTCTGTGATATGCCTGAAGGTTGATTGTATGTGATGGAAAAACAGATACCTTCCCACCAACCTGCCCCCCCCAACACCCCCAGTGGGAATAAAAAAGTGTTCCTAAGGTTGTAAAAAAAAAAAATGTGTTTTAGAGTCCAAGGCCAAGTTTGTCTTTTACTAGCTTTTTGATCTTGGGCAAGTTCCTAACACTCTGGGGAAGTTATTTACCATCTCTATCTTTTGGTTTACTTATCTGTAAAGATGAGACTAATTATGAAATCTGTTTTATAGGACTGTTATAAAGATCAAACTACAGAGAGCAAGACAATTATTTTAAGAACTCAACAAACTGTTAAATTTTCTTTATGGTCTACCTTAAAAGACTGTATATTAAAAAAAGGTCTATATCATGTAACTCATAATAATTACAGATTATTTAATAGAATTTAGTGATTAAAACCGGAAGTTATTGAATAAATCTGTCTGACTTGAAATCCTGGTTCTTTCAGTTTCTAGCTGGTTTCCTTGGTGAAATTACATAACTTCTCATGTTATTGTGATGGTTATATTACTTGATTATGTATAAAAACCTTTACAATGCTTTGAATACATATATCAATACACAACAAATATTAATATTTATTAATAGGAGTATTATAATATCAGAATATTGATATTGATAATAATTATAATAGCTTCAGCTTGGATACTAATTCACTGCTTAAACTTGGGAAGACATTTTTCTAGATTTTAATTCTCCATCCTTGTGCTAAATGAGAGATGGGGGAAAAAAATTCCTGGTACATTAATGCTCAAAAATTCTATGGTATACTGTATCAGCTTGATTGCACAACAATGTCTATTAAGGCAACTTGACAGTGAAGCCATGGCTCATTAACATATCTCAACCAATTATGACTTATGCTATATCAAATATCTTACTAAAACAAGTTAAAATAGAAGCTTGTGAACATTTATGTGTAAAAACAAATCAAAGGAAAGGATTTCCTCATCATAAAGTCAGTCTTACTCATTTGACTTCACATATGCTTTCTTGAGTGAGAGATAGAAATATAGTTAACAACAGTGAGATTAAAGCAGAATTTATCCCCGTTATTAACACAAGCCCAAGGAAAAAAGTATATTTCTTAGTGACTAAAATAGAAAAAAAATACATAAGTTGCTCTTGTAGAATTTTATCCTATCCAAATGCATGGAAATGTCCATGTGCCTGTTCAGGGTACCGGAAGACTGTTATTTGACCTTCAGCAATCTGATGCACGCTAATTGGAAGCCAAAACTTGAGGCAGCATCTGGGAAAGTCAGGACATTACATATGCAGTCCACCCACAATGAAGAAGAAACCAAAAGTTAAGTGTTTTTGCTCACCCACTCCATGCTGAGCCAGAGGGAATAGTTGCTAGGAGTATTTTGCATCCAAGTAGAACCACCTCTTTGTTTTTGTGTGGTCGGGATTGCTGGGGGGGGGGGGGGCGACGGCGGGATTCATGAAAGCTGGCTGAACTCTGGCAGTTCCCAGAGCTAGATGACTTAGGAGCCAGTCCTACAAGTGGTAACCATAACAGTTGGGGTGCCAGATGTGTGGACACACTTTTTCCAGGGAGAAGCTAGAGACATGGTTTTGCTTTTGGTGCCACCTGGGGGGAGACAGCAGGGATCCAGCCCACCAGCTCTATAAGGCTACTGGGAGGATCCTAGTCAGCTCCCATATGCAGGCTGATTAGAGGCCAGAAGCTTATGTAGCAGCTAAGAAAGTATGTAGTCAAATCTCTTCCAGGGAGAAACTGGGAGATTGGTGTTTTTGCCTGTTCACCTTGCACTGAGCCCAGGCGTATAGCCTTGAAGTGTGCTCTCATGCCCATTTAAACTTGCTTCTTTTTTTTGCTATAGTGGTGCTGTAAGTCTCCTGAATGCAAACTCTGTTAGCTGTCAGTGCTAGGTGATTTGGGAGGCCTATCCTTCAGGTAGTTTTAGGTAGCTAGTCAAACATGAGCAGGTCCACCGCATCCTGGAGGGGGTCGTCTTTCCTTCCCCCGCTTGGACACTGTTAATCAGAGCACATCCAGAGATCCTCCTTCTTCTAGTCAAGGACCGCCAATAAGTTTCCAACCTTATATCAGGACCAAGCAACATAAAACCACCAGCACAGCTTGGTGCAGGCACACCAAGACCTAAAAGGTGACTCAAAGTAACCTGGGGTTCATTAGGTCATAATTATAATAAATTAGCATTGAAGTTTTTGCCCGCCCCCTCCTCCCCCCCCCCCCACCATGGATGATTACAGGTAAATGCCTGCACAATAAGGGAAAGGTTATACAACCTAAAACTGTCAATCAACTAGTCAGTCAAATAACCTAGGATGTGGGGAGGGACTGCAACCACTCTAACAAACCCAACCCTACCCTCCCTGCACGACTGCCTCTGGTTTCCAGACAGCCCACTCTCATCCTTTCTTGAGAGTGTACTCTTGCTCTGCTTGATAAAACTCCTGCTGCTTGAAACTGCTCCATGTCTCTCATCTGAATTCTTTCCCTTAAGAGGACAAGAACCAAGGAAATCACCATTCTGTCGGTAACAGGAGCAGCCATAAGAGTTGGGGCACTAGGGGTCTGGGCAAGATGGCGGAAGAGTAAGACGCGGAGATCACCTTCCTTCCCATAGATACATTAGAAATACATCTACACGTGGAACTGCTCCTACAGAACACCCACTGAACGCTGGCAGAAGACGTCAGACCTCCCAAAAGGCAAGAAAATCCCCACGTACTTGGGTAGGGCAAAAGAAAAAAGAAATAACAGAGACAAAAGAATAGGGACGGGACCTGCACCAGTGGGAGGGAGCCGTGAAGGAGGAAAGGTTTCCACACACTAGGAAGTCCCTTCGCGGGCAGAGACTGCGGGTGGCAGAGGGGGGAAACTTCGGAGCCACGGAGGAGAGCGCAGCCACAGGGGTGCAGAGGGCAAAGCGGAGAGGTTCCCGCACAGAGGATCAGTGCTGAGCAGCACTCACCAGCCCGAGAGGCTTGTCTGCTCACCCGCCGGGGTGGGCGGGGGCTGGGAGCTGAGGCTCGGGCTTCGGTCGGATCGCAGGGAGAGGACTGGGGTTGGCGGCGTGAACACAGCCTGAAGGGGGTTAGCACACCAAGGCTAGTGAGGAGGGAGTCTGGGAAAAAGTCTGCAGCTGCTGAAGAGGCAAGAGACTTTTTCTTGCCTCTTTGTTTCACAGTGCGCAAGGAGAGGGGATTCAGAGCGCTGCCTAAACGAGCTCCAGAGACAGGCGTGAGCCGCGGCTATCAGCGCGGACCCCAGAGACGGGCATGAGACGCTAAGGCTGCTGCTGCTGCCAGCAAGAAGCCTATGTGCGAGCACAGGTCACTCTCCACACCGCACCTCCCGGGAGCCTATGCAGCCCGCCACTGCCAGGTTCCCGTGATCCAGGGACAACTTCCCCAGGAGAACGCACGGCGCGCCTCAGGCTGCTGCAACATCACGCCGGCCTCTGGCGCTGCAGGCTCGCCCCGCATCCGTACCCTTCATTCCCCGCCCCCCCCCGCGCCTGAATGAGCCAGAGCCCCCAAAGCAGCTGCTCCTTTAACCCCGTCCTGTCTGAGTGAAGAACAAACGCCCTCAGGCGACCTACAAGCAGAGGCGGGTCCAAATCCAAAGCTGAACCCCGAAAGCTGTACAACCAAAGAAGAGAAAGGGAAATTTCTCCCAGCAGCCTCAGAAGCAGCGGATTAAAGCTCCACAAACAACTTGATGTACCTGCATCTGTTGAATACCTGAATAGATAACGAATCATCCCAAATTCAGGAGGTGGACTTTGGGAGCAGGATATATTAATTTTTCCCCTTTTCCTTTTTTTGTGAGTGTATATGTGTATGCTTCTGGGAGAGATATCGTCTGTATAAATTTGCTTTCACCATTTGTCCTAGGGCTCGGTCCGTCCGTTTTTTTTGTTTTTTTTTTTTTACTTAAAAAACTTTTTTTCTTAATAAATTTTTTCTTAATAATTTTTTCCTTATTTTTTATTTTAAAAACTTAAAATTTTTTTTCTTAATAACTTTTTTCTTATTTTTTATTTAAAAAAATTTTTTTTCTTAATAAATTTTTTCTTAATAATGTTTTTCCTATTTTTTATTTTAAAAAGTTAAAATGATTTTTCTTAATAAAGTTTTTTCTTAATAATTTTTTCTTATTTTTTATTATAATAGCTTTATTTTATTTTGTTTTATTTTATTTTATCCTCTTTCTTTCTTTCTTTCTTTCTATTTTTTCTCCCTTTTAACCTGAGCCGTGTGGATGAAAGGCTCTTGGTGCTCCAGCCAGGCATCAGGGCTGTGCCTCTGAGGTGGGAGAGCCAACTTCAGGGCACTGGTGCACAAGAGACCTCCCAGCTCCACGTAATACCAAATGGCAAAAATCTCTCAGAGATCTCCCCCTCAACATCAAGACCCAGCTTCACTCAATGACAAGCAAGCTACAGTGTTGGACACCCTATGCCAAACAACTAGCAAGACAGGAACACAGCTCCATCCATTAGCAGAGAAGCTGCCTAAAATCATAATAAGGCCACAGACACCCCAAAACACACCACCAGATGTGGACGTGCCCACCAGAAAGACACGATCCAGCCTCATCCACCAGAACACAGGCACTAGCCCCCTCCACCAGGAAGCCTACACAACCCACGGAACAAACCTTAGCCACTGGGGACAGATACCAAAAACAACGGGAACTACGAACCTGCAGCCTGTGAAAAGGAGACCCCAAACACAGTAAGATAAGCAAAATGAGATGACAGAAAAACACACAGCAGATGAAGGAGCAGGGTGAAAACACACCAGACCTAACAAATGAAGAGGAAATAGGCAGTCTACCTGAAAAAGAATTCAGAATAATGATAGTAAAGATGATCCAAAATCTTGGAAATAGAATAGACAAAATGCAAGAAACATTTAACAAGGATGTAGAAGAACTAAAGAAGAACCAAGCAACGATGAAAAACACAATAAATGAAATTAAAAATACTCTAGAAGGGTTCAATAGCAGAATAACTGAGGCAGAAGAATGGGTAAGTGACCTGGAAGATAAAAGAGTGGAAATAACTACTGCAGAGCAGAATAAAGAAAAAATAATGAAAAGAACTGAGGACAGTCTCAGAGACCTCTGGGACAACATTAAACACACCAACATTCGAATTATAGGGGTCCCAGAAGAAAAAGAGAAAAAGAAAGGGACTGAGAAAATATTTGAAGAGATTATAGTTGAAAACTTCCCTAATACGGGAAAGGAAATAGTTAATCAAGTCCTGGAAGCACAGAGAGTCCCATACAGGATAAATCCAAGGAGAAACACGCCAAGACACATATTCATCAAACTATCAAAAATTAAATATAAAGAAAACATATTAAAAGCAGCAAGGGAAAACCAACAAATAACACACAAGGGCATCCCCATAAGGTTAACAGCTGATCTTTCAGCAGAAACTCTGCAAGCCAGAAGGGAGTGGCAGGATATACTTGAAGTGATGAAGGAGAAAAACCTACAACCAAGATTACTCTACCCAGCAAGGATCTCATTCAGATTTGATGGAGAAATTAAAACCTTTACAGACAAGCAAAAGCTGAGAGAGTTCAGCACCACCAAACCAGCTTTACAACAAATGCTAAAGGAACTTCTCTAGGCAAGAAACACAAGAGAAGGAAAACACCTACAATAACAAACCCAAAACATTTAAGAAAATGGTCATACGAACATACATATGGATAATTACCTCAAATGTAAATGGATTAAATGCTCCCACCAAAAGACACAGACTGGCTGAATGGATACAAAAACAAGACCCATATATATGCTGTCTACAAGAGACCCACCTCAGACCTAAGGACACATACAGACTGAAAGTGAGGGAATGGAAAAAGATATTCCATGCAAATGGAAATCAAAAGAAAGCTGGAGTAGCAATTCTTATATCAGACAAAATAAACTTTAAAATAAAGACTATTACAAGAGACAAAGAAGGACACTGTATAACGATCAAGGGATCGATCCAAGAAGAAGGTATAACAATTGTAAATATTTATGCACCCAACATAGGAGCACCTCAATACATAAGGCAAATGCTAACAGCCACAAAAGAGGAAATCGACAGTAACACAGTCATAGTAGGGGACTTTAACACCCCACTTTCACCAATGGACAGATCATTCAAAATGAAAATAAATAAGGAAACACAAGCTTTAAATGATACATTAAACAAGATGGGCTTAATTGATATTTATAGGACATTCCACCCAAAAACAGCAGAATACACATTTTTCTCAAGTGCTCATGGAACATTCTCCAGGATACATCATATCTTGGGTCACAAATGAAGCCTTGGCAAATTTAAGAAAATTGAAATTGTATCAAGTATCTTTTCCGACCACAACGCTATGAGACTAGATATCGATTACAGGAAAAGATCTGTAAAAAATACAAACACATGGAGGCTACACAATACACTACTTAATAACGAAATGATCACTGAAGAAATCAAAGGGGAAATCAAAAAACACCTGGAAACAAATGACAATGGAGACACGATGACCCAAAACCTATGGGATGCAACAAAAGCAGTTCTAAGAGGGAAGTTTATAGCAATACAAGTCTACATCAAGAAACAAGAAACATCTCAAATAAACAACCTAACCTTGCACCTAAAGCAATTAGAGAAAGAAGAACAAAAAACCCCAAGGCTAGCAGAAGGAAAGAAATCATAAAGATCAGATAAGAAATAAAAGAAAAAGAAATGCAGGAGACAATAGCAAAGATCAATGAAACTAAAAGCTGGTTCTTTGAGAAGATAAACCAAATTGATAAACCATTAGCCAGACTCATCAAGAGAAAAAGGGAGAAGACTCAAATCAATAGAATTAGAAATGAAAAAGGAGAAGTAACCACTGACACTGCAGAAATACAAACGATCATGAGAGATTACTACAAGCAACTCTATGCCAATAAAATGGACAACCTAGAAGAAATGGACAAATTCTTAGAAATGCACAACTTGCCGAGACTGAACCAAGAAGAAATAGAAAATATGAACAGACCAATCACAAGCACTGAAATTGAAACTGTGATTAAAAATCTTCCAACAAACAAAAGCCCAGGACCAGATGGCTTCACAGGCGAATTCTATCAAACATTTAGAGAAGAGCTAACACCTATCCTTCTCAAACTCTTCCAAAATATTGCAGAGGGAGGAACACTCCCCAACTCATTCTACGAGGCCACCATCACCCTGATACCAAAACCAGACAAAGATGTCACAAGGAAGGAAAACTACAGGCCAATATCACTGATGAACATAGATGCAAAAATCCTCAACAAAATACTAGCAAACAGAATCCAACAGCACATTAAAAGGATCATACACCATGATCAAGTGGGGTTTATTCCAGGAATGCAAGGATTCCTCAATATACGCAAATCAATCAACGTGATACATCATACTAACACATTGAAGGAGAAAAACCATATGATCATCTCAATAGATGCAGAGAAAGCTTTCGACAAAATTCAACACCCATTTATGATAAAAGCCCTGCAGAAAGTAGGCATAGAAGGAACTCTCCTCAACATAATAAAGGCCATATATGACAAATCCACAGCCAACCTTGTCCTCAATGGTGAAAAACTGAAACCATTTCCACTAAGATCAGGAACAAGACAAGGTTGCCCACTCTCACCGCTATTATCCAACATCGTTTTGGAAATTTTAGTCACAGCAATTAGAGAAGAAAAAGAAATAAGAGGAATCCAAGTCGGAAAAGAAGAAGTAAAGTTGTCACTGTTTGCAGATGACATGATACTATAAATAGAGAATCCTAAAGATGCTACCAGAAAACTACTAGAGCTAATCAATGAATTTGGTAAAGTAGCAGGATACAAAATTAATGCACAGAAATCCCTTGCATTCCTATACACTAATGATGAAAAATCTGAAAGTGAAATGAAGAAAACACTCCCGTTTACCATTGCAACAAAAAGAATAATATATCTAGGAATAAACCTACCTAAGGAGACAAAAGACCTGTATGCAGAAAATTATAGGACACTGATGAAAGAAATTAAAGATGATCCAAATAGATGGAGAGATATACCATGTTCTTGGATTGGAAGAATCAACATTGTGAAAATGACTCTACTACCCAAAGCAATCTACAGATTCAATGCAATCCCTATCAAACTACCACTGGCATTTTTCACAGAACTAGAACAAAAAATTTCACAATTTGTGTGGAAACACAAAAGACCCCGAATAGCCAAAGCAATCTTGAAAACGAAAAATGGAGCTGGAGGAATCAGGCTCCCTGACTTCAGACTATTTTACAAAGCTACAGTAATCAAGACAGTTTGGTACTGGCACAAAAACAGAAACATAGATCAATGGAACAGTATAGAAAGCCCAGAGATAAACCAATGCACATATGGTCACCTTATCTTTGATAAATGAGGCAAGCATATACAGTGGAGAAAAGACAGCCTCTTCAATAAGTGGTGCTGGGAAAACTGGACAGCTACATGTAAAAGTATGAAATTAGAACACTCCCTAACACCATACACAAAAATAAACTCAAAATGGATTAAAGACCTAAATGTAAGGCCAGACACTATAAAACTCTTAGAGGAAAACATAGGCAGAACACTCTATGACATAACTCACAGCAAGATTCTTTTTGACCCAACTTCTAGAGAAATGGAAATAAAAACACAAATAAACAAATGGGACCTAATGAAACTTAAAAGCTTTTGCACAGCAAAGGAAACCATAAAAAAGACCAAAAGACAACCCTCAGAATGGGAGAAAATATTTGCAAATGAAGCAACTGACAAAGGATTAATCTCCAAGATTTACAAGCAGCTCATGCAACTCAATATCAAAAAAACAAACAAACCAATCCAAAAATGGGAAGAAGCCCTAAATAGACATTTCTCCAAAGAAGATATACAGATTGCCAACAGACACATGAAAGAATGCTCAACATCATTAATCATTAGAGAAATGCAAATCAAAACTACAATGAGATATCATCTCACACTGGTCAGAATGGCCATCATCAAAAAATCTAGAAGCAATAAATGCTGGAGAGGGTGTGGAGAAGAGGGAACACTCTTGCACTGTTGGTGGGAATATAAATTGATACAGCCACTATGGAGAACAGTATGGAGGTTCCTTAGAAAACTAAAAATAGAACTACCATATGACCCAGCAATCCCACTACTGGGCATATACCCTGAGAAAACCATAATTCAAAAAGAGTCATGCACCAAAATGTTCATTGCAGCTCTATTTACAATAGCCAGGACCTGGAAGCAACCTAAGTGTCCATCATCGGATGAATGGATAAAGAAGATGTGGCACATATATACAATGGAATACTGCTCAGCCATAAAAAGAAACGAAATGAATGTATTTATAGTGAGGTGGATGGAGTTAGAGTCTGTCATACAGAGTGAAGTAAGTCAGAAAGAGAAAAACAAATACAGTATGCTAACACATATATATGGAATCTGAGGAAAAAAAAAAAAGGTCATGAAGAATCTAGTGTCAAGACGGGAATAAAGACACAGACCTACTAGAGAATGGACTTGAGGATATGGGGAAGGGGAGAGGTAAGATGTGACAGGGTGAGAGAGTGGCTTGGACATATATAAACTACCAAATGTAAAATAGATAGCTAGTGGGAAGCAGCCGCATAGCACAGGGAGATCAGCTCGGTGCTTTGTGACCACCTAGAGGGGTGGGATAGGGAGGGTGGGAGGGAGGGAGACGCAAGAGGGAAGAGATATGGGAACATATGTATATGTATGACTCATTCACTTTGTTATAAAGCAGAAACTAACACACCATTGTAAAGCAATTATACTCTAATAAAAATGTAAAAAAAAAAAAAAAAAAGAGTTGGGGCACTAGATGTATGGACAAGCTCCTTTAAAGGAGAAACTAGCAACTTGGTTTTAAATATTATTGTAGTGAGTGGGATGGAGAGGGTGGAGAAATGTCTCCCTAGCTCTTTTGTGCTCTGGCAATAATTCCAGTCAACCCCTAGATGCAGGCTAGTTAGAAGCCAGAAAACTTCTAGTCATCCAGTACCTGGGAAAGAATGCCATCAAACTCCTTCTGGGGGAGAACTGGGAGACTGGCATTTTTGTCTGTTCCCTTGGCACTGAGCCAGGAGCAGTAGCTATGCTGAGCACTCATACACCTGTTTAACAAATTCTCTTTTTTTAATATAGCCCTTTGGAACTCGTGAATGTAAGCCCCGTCGGCTAACAGAGCTGGGTGATTTGGGGGTCTGTCCCTTGGGTGGCAGCCTTAAAAGATGGGATGCTAGTTTGACCCGAAATCTTTCCTCTTGAGAGAGAGGCTGGAAGTTGAGGATTCCCTTCCAACTGTAAGTGAAACGGAGTCCCACTAAAACTGAATTCCCTTGTCAAGTTTATGATTAATCTCTGTATCTAAAACTTTATTCTCTTTCTTGTTCTGCCCCTGTTCCCTTTAGGACTGAGGAGTATCAAAGAAAAGGGGGGATTGAAACCAAGCAGGACCTTCCAAGATTTTTCCAGGTACAAAAGCCCGTACATGCCCCCTCTTTCTTATTTGTAGAAAAAAGCAGTTTAGTCTCAGGGCTTCCTAGAGTTCAAAAGAGAAGACTCAAGCAGTTAATGATTAGAACAATAGAGTCACAAGACTCCTAGTTTCTACTGAAGGCACATAGATAACAATCTGATGCATATCTTTGAGTTGTTCAGCAGAAACTAAAACCATCCACCATGGAGGATGGTGACTACATACTGACCACAAGCATGTAGATACCAGACTGATTAGAACCAGGAGATGGGTGATTGAGGTTCCTGAAACATGACCTTGTTACCTCACTACCAACCAATCAGAAGAATGTCCACAAGCTGATCAGGCATCCTATGACCCTCTTCTTAACAATGTACTTAAAAACCTTTGCCTAAAAACCACAGGGGAGTTTGTGTCTTTTGCGAATGAGCTTCCTGTTCTCCTTGCTTGGTTCATTGCAAATAAATGCTGTACTTTCCTTCACCTAGTGTCAGTAGATTGGCTTTGATGCGTGTCAGGAAGCAGACTCAAGTTCGGTTCAGTACATAAGGCTCTGAGCTGGGATTGGGGTTTATGGCAAGAGTGTGTCTCAGCCTTTCATCTCCATTTTAATGTTGTATTTTCTCAGTTGCCCAATGAGTAGGAGTCAGTCAACTAGTTTCTGGATTTCTCGCAGAGGAAATTGACCCATTGTAGCTGTATATTTGGTACAACTGTAGGAGGAGGAGATTCAGGGGTCTCCCATTGGGCCATGTTGGTGACATCTATCCTTAACTCTTGTAAGATATTCAGTTTGATGATGATTGTTTTTGCCAGTAGAAATAGAAATGAGATCACCATTCATACATAAATGTGTATTTTACAACTCTTCTAAGAATTATTCAAGATGGGTATGTAAAGAATTTTTAAAATAGAGTACATGTCTCTAAACAGACATATCTTCTTCCTTGCCTTTCATTTCAAAATGAAGTTAGATGAAAAAAAAAAAAAATTCTCAAGTGCATAATTTAAATTGTTGTGAAAAAGGATATAATGTACACTTAAATTGGGCAAAAGAAAATTGAAAACTTAAACATCAAAAGACAATTATAAACATTTATTGAAGTTTAATTATATAAGAGATTCATGTTAGATGTTTTTTATCAACTCATTAAATACGTTTTAATTCTGTACTTACAAATTTAAGAAATAGATTTTCTTTCTCACATAGGGTGCTTGGGGAAATAACAAAGTAATAAGACAGTGTTTGAAGGAAAGTTAATTTAAGAAATTAAATTACCCAATATAATAAATTTCACACTGAGTGACATTTGAGCAATACACCATAGTACTTAAGGTGGCATGTACTTATTGTAAATTAATTTCCACTCTGGTTATTTTACTAATTTATGTTGTTTAGCAAAATAACAGCAATATACCAGAGAAGTGCTAAAAATTTGTCATTGATTGATTGATTGATATTTTAGCTAAGTTGCAGTTGTAACACCATCATATACCTGTTGTAAGTATTTTTATTAGATTTTGTATGCGCGAGGGTGTTTCATAATAATTTGGTAAATAAACAGTAGCTTCAAATCTAAAAAGCGTTTATCACTTTGCTCAGGATATATTCATTTCCATTCATATCTCTTCTTTCTTTTTATCCTAGACAAGTTGCAGGAGAAACTCACGGTTCCTTGTTTCATATATATGATTCTGTGTATCAGCATGCAGTAGTATCTTAAATCAATGCATTTTCTAAATCAATGTAAACCTAGGAAACTAAATAAAGTAATTTTAAATTTTGCAAAATGACGGATCTTGGTGAGAATAATAAAATCACATTTTTACTGTTTATGAACAAATTTTTTACCTCGAACATATCAATTTTACCCCCTGTATGTTCAGGTTTGCTTTTCTCTATCACTTACAATTATTATTTAAATAAATAAACATTTAGAGAAAAGTTTGTGAAATCATGATATTTCACATATAAAGAGAAGAAGTAGGAATAAGGTGGTGGCATAAGTTTGAATATTCCATTTTTCTCCTCGATATCATACAGTAAAAGAAAAACTCCTCAAACTACATCTTCAGCAAAACTAGGAGACTTGGATGATTAAAAAATTTAAATTACTTGAGACTACAGTCAAAATTACTGATAGCAGAAAAACTGACGGATGGTAAGCCACAAAGGTATAAAGGGAAAGGTATAAAGGTATAAAGGGTATAGCAGAGTCATCTAGCTATGTTAGATCCTGAAGTCAATATCAGGCAAATGTTCCTACCAAGAAAAGAGACCCCACCCTACACAGTGAACAGCTCTGAGCAGAGCTGAGTGTTAAGAGGACATCATGGCTGTTGGAGTTGGAAAATCAAGGTTTGTTGAGGGACTGGGGGTAGGGTGGGGGGGGGGGATTGAGGTGGCAGACCTTAGAAATGGAGTGGTCGTTTTGGAAGTCTTAGGTAGAACCAACCAATAAATGAATGGGGGAATTCAGCACTGAATCTAGAGTATTCCTGAAACAAGTATGTTTTGGGGAGAGAAGAGGTGTAGCTACACAAAGAAGCTATATTTCAGTGAAACAATCCATGTCTGTGGGTACAGAGAAAGAAGCCCTTAAGCTGATTACACTAATAAACAAGACTTCATTTCACCCTCTGTCATGGGAATCTCCTGCTAACAACTGATATAGCAAAATCCAACTCATTTAAATAACAGTGACACAAACATAAACATAGTATGCATACAAAGATACCACAAAAAAAGCAATATGAAAGAATGAAACAAATTCTTGAACATATCCTTGTGATTCTGAAAAAAATGTTATAAAACAGGGAAAACTTACAACCTAATATTTAAACTTGAATTTAAAAAAATCAGAAAATGTCAACTATGAAAGATAACCAGAAACAATAAAAATAAAAATTCAATGATATATCTAGACAATAAGAGGTATTGACCAGATATCATGAAGGAAAGACATAGAAGAAAAATATACATCTTTAACAGAAAGGCCACAGGTACCCTGGTGAACATAAGGTGAAAATATACCATAAAAATGTTAATATGCCAAATTTTTCACTGGTCAAAAGGAAAAAAATGTAAGAGACAAAAATGATTAAAAGGTAGAAGAAACTGTAGAAGACAGGCAAAGAGGAACCAACACATGGATAAGTATAATTCCTGGAAAGAAAAGCTAAAACAATGGAACAAAACTTTAGAAACATTTTTGGCTTTAAAAAAAAAAAAAAAAAAGACAAAAACCTCTGAATTCAGATTGTCAAAGACATATAATTTCACGTAATAGTTACCTAAACATGTCAATAGTTTGATATATCTTTCTAAATTTATTGGCACTTCAGAAAATAAATTATTTGGGCAAACTACAACAAAAAACAACTCTCTTATAAAGGAAAGAAAATCAAGTAAGCATTAGAATTCTCCAAGTAATAGTCAGTGAAAAAAAATTACAAAATTCTCAAAGAGAGAAAGGATGAAAAAACCATTCTCTATCCAACAAATTTCTCCTTCAAATACAAAATTTCCAAAGAATTTAGGACATTGAAGAACTCAGGAAATATTGATTTTAGCCTTACTAATGAAGTTAGTACAATAGTACAAACTCCAGCCAATCAAGAGGTTACAGGAAATATTAGGCAAAAAGCTAACAAAAAGCAAAAAAATGTGTAAATAAAATATATTTAATCACTGTATTGGTCAAGGTTCTCCAGAGAAACAGAAGAATAGGAGATGATAGATAGATAGATAGATATAGATAGATAGATAGATAGATAGATAGATAGATAGATAGATAGATAGATAGATAGATGATAGATAGATAGATAGATAGATTATTACAAGAATTGGCTTATCTAATTATGGAAGCCCAGAAGTCATCTGCAAGCTGGAGAACCAAGAAAGCTGCTGGTGAAATTCAGTTCAAGTCCAAAGGTCTGAGAACCAGGAGTGCTCATGTCTCATGGCAGGAGAAGATGGGTATCTTAGCTCAAACAAGAGAGTAAATTTGTCCTTCCTCCACTTTTGTTCTATTCAGGACCTTAGTAGGTTGGGTGATGCCCATCCACATTAGTTAGGGTGATCTTCTTTACTCATTCTGCCAATTCAAATACTAATCTCTTTCCAAAACATTTTCACAGGCACACCCAGAAATAATATTTTACCAGCTCATTTAGCTCTGTCAAGTTGAGACATAAATTTAACCATTACAATCACAGAGCTACACAGAAATTATTCAACTGGCAAAAGGAGAATGAGTAAAGAGAAAAACACAGAAAGTTGGATAAGATCTATATAAATTGTAATGGGTTGAGAAGACAGGAAAGTTACCTCAGTGGTGAGAATCAGAATTCTCATTAAATACTATACACACACACACGTGTCTTGGTGAAAGAGTATGTCAAATTAGGAAAAGCAGTTAAGGGATTAACTTTGCAGAGGCTTTAGAATTGGAAAAACAAGAAAAAGAGAGAGAAAGGAAAAGAAGAGAGAAGGGAGAGAAAGGAAGGAAGGAAGGAAGGGAGGGAGAGAGGAAGGAAGGAAGGAAGGATAAAGAAATCACTTCAGTCCATGAAAATAATTTCTATATGAAAAGAATATCCAAATATATGGGGTCTACAAATAGTGAAATATAAGTTAATTTTGCTATGGTGAAATGTATTTTAATTCAAATATTAGATTAATTAAAAGATAATGCTAACTCAAACTTTGCTATCTTGTCATAACCTAGACTACTAATCTCTGAGAATTGCAACATATATGTAGGAAATAGCTTTATGTACTTAATGTAGTTCAATACACATTTCTTGATAACTATGTGCCAAGCAATGTTTTAAACATTGGAGATACAGAAATTAATGAACCGTATTCTTCCCACTGTTGAAAGCTAACATCTATTAAAAGAAAAAAAAAAAGCATTTAAAGAGAGAATTTTAACATAACATATACTAAGACAGAGTTTTGCAGAATAATTCAAAGTACTCAGATGGTGAACAGTGAGAGCTGTTAAGCCTGAAATTAGAGGTTAGAAATATTATGAGTGCAGAGTATGGCAAATAATTCCCTGTTACTAGAGTCAGAAGATAAAGAAAGCAGAATAGGTAAATTGGTTGATGGAAGATACTTTTCAGGCGATGAAAACTTCTGAAAAGTAAATGATGGTACTATTAACATATCAGCTTTACATGAGAAATCATACTGTAGGTGAACACAGAGACTTCTACTTTAGAAAAGTTAATTCATTAAAATATCTGTGGAATAACCAAGTAGTAAAATTCAACAGGAATTTCACTCTAGGCAATTGATGCTAGGGAGATTAATTTGGCCTAAAGAAATAGATATGGGGCCATCAACATATAGAGCAGTTTCATACTTTTTTCTACTTAATTCTCAAGATATGCCTATAAATTAGGCACTAGCATCATTGACAGATGAGAGTCAGTCTTTGAAATATGAAGTGATACATATAAAGTCACACAGCTAATAAGTAGAGCACTGGGATTTTTCCCTCCAGGTTCCTGATTCCAATCTCATATTCTTTTCCTTACCAAGACTTCCTCTCCAGATAGATAGGACAAGGCATTGTTTCATAAAGTTAATGTGGGAATTAAACTATATTTATTCATCATCAGAAAAACACTCTATGATTTTATTTTAGTTAAATAGATTTAGAGAGAGCCTCAATTCTATTGCATCCCCACTTTCTGGTTGAAGGGATGCTGTAAGATTACTACACATCCAACTGATAATAGGTTATGGCATTATATTATCTACAAAACTGAATAAAATGTTTTCTTACTTTTGAGCACAAAATTATTGGTGATGTATGTCAACACCTAGGTATAAAAGCAGGCTTATTTTCCCCTCAGTTTAACTCTTGTATATAATCAAGCATTTTGAAAACAAAGTAAAATCAACCCACCTGGACCTATATATCTGTTTTTCCCTAGGGCCACACAGTTTCAGTGTCTTTTACACCTGCTTGCATAGACTGTTTCCAGTCTATGGTGGGTTGCAAAAATACAGGGCCTGGAGCATATGTAACCTGATACATGTAGAAAGGTTGAATTGGGAATAGGAAATAAGTGGTCACCATTTAATAACATAGTCATTCAAAAGAATTACCACTGTAATCTGAATTGCACTTCTTGTCTAAATGCTATGCTACAAGTATTATTTATTATCTCAGTATCATGCCTTTATTAGCACATAGAGTTGACTTTCTAATGGTACAAATTTATTGGCAGTGAAAAGCTTCAGAGTGTAAAATCTTACTGTGTGTGTTTTGTTCTTCTAATGTAATTTATTTATGTATTTTTTTTGTAAATTTAAAGTATTAAGAATGAATTTAAACAACTACAAAAAAGAAAGATTCTAATAAATCAGTTGTTTTCATGAAAAGATGAGCTTCATTCTTTGTTTCTTCCTTCCCTCGTTCCTCCCTTCCTATCTGTATTATTATTTTTTTATTTCTAACATCTCTACAAAATTAATTCTTAACTACTTCTGCTGACTTGGCCTATGATACTTCTGGACACACTGCTTTTTTGTGTGTCTGAGTACGCCTTCTGCATATATTTTTTCTTAATATAACTTAGATACTGTAGTTAAAGTGAATTTTCTTTTTAATCTGTTTCTGATAGTGATGCATCATTAGTATATGAACACAGAGATGGTATACTAGTGTAAGCCATTATCAAATATGACGGAGTGCTGACAGTTTTTTGAAACACTGGAGGGAATCCATTTGAGTAGTTCTGAGTTAATTATTGACATAGAGAGAGTGGGGGCTTGCGAGGACAAAAAGACAACAGTGAAACTTTTTCTACTTAATTCTCAAGGACTAATATCTTTTGCCAATCAGTTCAGAAGTAAAAAGTCAAACAAATTTTACAATAAAAATTTAGCTTGGAAACTAAAGAGTAAAACAGACTTGACATCGAGAGTGACCTATATTGTGTTTAAACTTCTTTACTTCCTAGGAGAGTGAACTTCCTGACAAACAGTCAGACCTTAAGCACACAATGATCTTATCTTTCAAATTATAATTTTTTTTACTAATATTATCATTGATTTGACATGTTCTTGGTGACAATGCCTAATTTATTTTGAAACTTAAATGACATTAATGGAAAATTTAAGAGTTTGATATTTACCAAAATGGATCATAGGTTAAAATAAAGTTGAGATAGGCTCATTTGAACATACATTGGAACTTTAATTATAGAATGATTATCAAAACTGGAATGCAGTAATATCTTTCTCAGCTACTTACTGAGAAAGATGCATATATGCTGTGCAATTGATTAGTTTATGACATTGAATGTATATGAATGCAAAAGAGGGGTGAAGAAGTGTTGGGGTGCTGTCCAAAATTCTCAATATATCATTGTGTTTTCTTATATTCATATTTTCAAAAGTGAGTGGTTAATTTTTTCTCATCTTTTTTGTTTTTTTCATTTACAAATGACAATATATTGTAATTTTGTAATTTGTCTTTTAAAATTCCAGAATGATACTTCATTGATTTGGTATGATTTCAATCACATTCATGGAATATTAACTTATCAACTGAAATGGACACATTGACTCATATTTTCAAATGAAGGATATTTTACAGGTATAAGTGTTTTATTCTGCGGCATTGTACCTCAAGGTTAAAACAACTACCTGGGTTCACATTGTTGAAGAACAGGCATAGCCAGTTACAACGCAACTCCATTTTAACACCTATAATTATTTATTCCTTTCAAAAAGCTGAGTGGCAACTGTGAACAATCAAAAGAGAAGAAAGGGTGGTAGTGTCTTTCTCCCCGCCTAGGCCACCATCTGCTCCCAGCTGGTACATCTAGTGATGACATGTGCCTTTAGCAGGACAAAGTCTCTCCATCTACACAAAGGATTGGTGCTGCCTTATCATTAACGTGTTAACAGTTCCCAAACCAGTCCAGTGCACTAGAAGAGATTCAGAGAGTTAAATCGTTTTTTCTGTTCTGACCTTTTTTTTTTTAATTGAAGTGTAGTTAATTTACAATGTTGTGTTAGCTTCAAGTGTACAGTAAAGTGATTCAGTTATATATAACTGTATCTGAAAAAGAATATATATATAACACATTATTTTAAGATATTGAATATACTTCCCTGTGCTATACAGTAGGTCCTTGTTGTTTACCTATTTTATACATAGTAGTGTGTATATGTTAATCCCAAAGTCCTAATTCATCTTCCCCCTCCCCCCTCCTTTCCCCTCTGGTAACCATAAGTTTATTTTCTATGTCTGTGAGTTTATTTCTGTTTTGCAAATAAGTTCATTTATATCATTATTTTAGATTCCGTGTATAAGTGATATCATATGATCCTATATATTATCATGAAGCCTGAGCGTCTTAAGTGAACTTCACTCTTTTGGATTCACTGTTGCCAAAATTACATACAATAGTATATGTTTAATAAGCTGTTAACTACTTTTTACTATTTTTTATCAATACTTTTCTGGTCTTTTTAGAACTTTCCAAAACATTTGCCATTCTAGAGTACAGAAAGTGCTTACCTCTTGTGCCACTTGTTTATTGGCACCAACAGTTCTTACAATTGGCTCTTTGCATCTATCTAGGAGGCTGTTGATCTTTTCGACTTTACCATCTTCACACCAAGGCCTCCTCCAGTTTCACTGGGGTAGGAAGAAAGAGGGGACTGGAAGGGCTTGTACAAAGGTTTATTCATGTTGTGGCCCTGAACTGACATACATCACTTCTACCAAAGTCCTTGAGCTGAACTAGGTGGAGATCCCTGGCTGAAAGTAACAGGGTTGAGAAATTCAGTGTTCCCTGACTGGAAGGAAAGGAAAGTAGATATTACAGAACACTACTAATGTCTGTCACATCAAGATGATATTTTCAACCATGACTTCCTGAAAGAAATTTCGAGACTTTAAAACACAGAGCTATTCGCATTAAAAAAATATATATGATTACAAGGAAAACCCTTTTAAAATTACATTTGGGCCTGGTAAGCAAAACAAAAAATGTAATGCTATTATTTCTACACTGATATTATCTAAGTTTGAGAATTTTAAGCACAGTACATCAAAGATATTTAGCCATATTGATGAGCATAAAAATAATTTAAACATATTATTTCAAATGGATTTAATTTTGATATATTTAGTTATTCTTTAAAAAAGGTATGATTATTTGAATCCATGTTTTAAAAAGTCACAATAATACAGGTCCCTTAGTTATAAACTGAAGTCATGTAATACATATATCTATGATTAATGGTGACTATTTGATTGTAATTCTTATTAGGTTCTAGGAACATTGAGAGATAGCACAAATAAAAGAATTATAGTGTACAGTCAAATAATGCTTTGAATTATGACCATATTAAGGTTATTTATAAAAAAGCTTTATTACCTAATTTACTTATTTCAAATGATTTCAGAACTCAGTTGTGTAGAACTTTCCCTGTATAACTCCAGACTTTATATTCCCCTATCTCTGTTAATTGACTATGTTTATAGAACTTAAATTCTCAGAAAATAAACTAATAAATTAATCATTTCATATCAGTTTTTTCTTTCTATGTGAATATAATTTGTTAATAAAATAAATGTACTTTATGTATGTGTTTAAAAAACGACTGAAATTAATTTCAGCATGAGCTTCACAAACTCTAATAAAGATCGACAAACTAAAGATTAAAAATGATTTCTATAACAGCTTTGAACTTTCTCGAATACTTTATTAAAAATGGTTTTATATGTTCTGCTTCCTCCATTGTTCATTTCTCATATGGCCTTTGTGAAAAGTTAAAGTGTTACTGCTTGGAGTTTTTTTTTTTTTTTTTTTTTCTATAAACAGCTAACTATGTTGCTGTTTATGTATAGGAAGCTTTATGTTGTGGATAATTTGTCTCTTATTTTATCCTGACACTATCAGTAATTCTTATGTGATTCTAATTAGTTTTTTCAATTTCATAACTTTCATATGAACTAAAATTAACCATAGAGATTAGAAAATATGCATAAATATGTTTGAGTATGGATATTAACCATATTAACAAAAATAACCTGGTACACAGTTGTGAGTAAAATAAATAAAAGATTTCTGGTGTTTATTGAGTTATTAGTGAAACTAATATTTACTTATTTCATTCACCTGGTAAGCCATGTGTAGTAAATTTCTGAATATTCATATATTTAAAGGAAAATTAAAAGACAATAAAACACAGGGCAATTTCTAAAATTTTGCTGATATGCTCAACTGAGGATACAAAATTGAGCTACATTTTTAGTATATTTGTGATTCACTTATCATCAGTATGTCACAAGATGATTTAATCTATTGATTTAGTGTAAAAAGATACTCCATACATTTGGTATGAGAAAACAAGGATTCTCTTTGGAAAAGAAATTTCAGGATGATAAAGAGAATATAGTCAAATAAAGCCCAACACATAAAGAAACAAGTTAGCACAGGATGACCCCCCAATGATATAGATTTTGGGATTAACAAAAATAATTTATTTTTAGAATTTTTTGAGAAAATAACTCTTGATGAAATCTATTTGAAAGCGTGGATGACTTTTTCACACATAAACCTACAACAAATATGTTTGATAAAACACTGAAAGTCATCTCTTTGATACCAGGAACTAGGCAAGGACATTAATAGCTATCATTTCTTTTCAACTTCAATTTGATTTCTGTTACTAATCATCCCAGCCAGTGAGGATAGGCAATACAAAATATATTAATTATAAACTTTTAAAAAATATATATACTTACAAATATTAAAAAAAACAAAATCTATTAAATGATATAATTTTATACTTACCAAAATTTCAAAATTTAACTAGAAAAGTTTACTAGAATGAAGAGTTTGACAAGTAGATGGAGGATACAAAGACATTGTTTAAAAAAAGTCATATTTTTATGTGCAAGCAACAAAAATTAGCAAGTGGAATTTTTTAAATGTCATTAATGAAAACAATCCAAAATATGAAGTCTCCAAATGAGAGATATCTCTTATTTACAGATTAAAATAGTCAATAGTATAAAGATACCACTTCTTCCCCAAATGATTTTACAAGTTAAAAAAATTCTAAAATATCATTAAATTTGAAAAGAAAATCAAACATAACAAGTTGATTTTAAAATACATTTGAAAATGAAAAAGACCAAGAACACACAATATATTATTGGGAAAAAAATGCATTTGAAAAATTTTCTCCACCAAATGTCAAGACCTTCTATAAAGTTGTAGTATTTAAGATTATCAGGTACTGGTACAAGGCTAAAGAGAGTAAAGGAACAAAATGAACTCAAAAACAGACCCATGCATTTCTAGAGACAATATTTGAATGAGGCAGGGAAAGGGCAGACTTTCTAATAAAAAATGCTAGGATATTTGGGGCAGTAAATGCATTTTAAAAGTTGGATTCCTACTTCATACCATATGTGAAATTCAATCCCAAAGAGAATCAATACCTATTTATAAAAGAAAATCTAAAAAATATTTTGAAAGTCAGGAAAGAGTGTTATCTCTGTGATTTCAAGGTAAAAATTATAGTAAAACAAAATACAGAAATTATTAACCACTAAGAAAATAATTAATACTTTGCCTTAGAATTAAAATTTTTATCAAATTAACATTAATGAAGTAACAGAAAATATTTTCCACTCTTAGACTCAACAAAGGACAAGTATCAAGTGTATATTAACCACTTGTATAAATAATAGGGAAGAAAGCAGACAAACCAAGAAAAACATTAGCAAAATACTTTGACACTTCAAAAGAGAAATACAAATGGACACTATGTTAAAAGGTACCCAATATTATTAAACATAAACTAAAAATTAGAACCATAAAGATATTCTTGTAGATTTACTTTGGAATGATAGGAAAATAAAAATTGGATAATACTAAATATTGGTGATCAGGAGGAACATAAATAAATTTCATATACTTTTAGGAGTGTTAATGCTACGAGTAATGTGGAAAATACGTTGGCATTATCTAGAAAAGCTGAAATATCTCCCAGAACTTTGACTACTAAATATATACCCTAGAGAAACTCATGTATATGGACACCAAAATCTATGCACAATAATATTTATACAAACTTTACACGTAAAAGCTCCAAACTGGAACCTAGAAGCTCATCAGCTATCAACTATGAAATAAACTAATAGAGTGAGATACATTCTCTATTGATTTACTCTAGAGCAATGTTAAGGATCCCATAAACACTATAGTTTGATCTTACAAACACAGTGAGTGAAAGAAGCAAACTAAGGAGAATATCTACCCTACTATTCCACTCATAGAAAACACAAAGAAAAGCAATATAAAACTATATTACTTGGGGATATAGACTTATGTAATAGAATGAAAAAGAAAAGAAAAGATGAACTTTTAAAAAAGTCAATGTAGTCTTTGTCTCTAGAGGGAAGTTAGAAGTGTAGACCATTAGCGACATTTGGGAGGCTTCTAGAATACAGGTAAGGCTCTATTTCTAGGTTTGACAGTAAACTGCTTATACTTATCTGATAGTACACATATGGTTTATGCACTTTTGTAGTCTACATATTATTTCACAATAAAGAAGGAACAAAAAACCACAAGCCTCATAAGGTTGTTGTGATAATGAGAATTACATGTGCTGACACTCATGATAATTTCCTTAGTTTAGTGACTGACATATTTTCAGAAACAAATTGAAACCACTACTTTGCCATTTTTATCAGTAACAGTATTGGTGGCCGTAGTTATTTACATTATGAGAAACTGAGTTTTGTGCAAGCATTCAAGCACACAGAAGATAAAATGTGATTCAGAAGTTGTGGATTGTGTTTAATAAGTATATAGTTTTTCTACTGATCTATGCTTTCAACAATTATTATTATCTCCTACGTGCAAGGCATCTTCCTTAGTGAGGTAGGTACTAGCAGATAGCAGTGCCATATTCAGCCAGGATCCCTGTTTTTATAAAGCTTACATTTCACTGGAAGAAATGTGATTTTAAACAAGTAAATCAACATTTAGAAAAGATAATATGATGACTACTATGAGGTAAATAAAACTGAAATATGAGATTGAAAGCAACTGAAGTACTGCTATAAATCAATGTATAAGGAACAACCTAACAGATACATGAAATGATAATATTTAAACTGATTCTGAATATGACAGTTATTTTAACAGACTGACATAGGATTAGCTCCACCACATGTCAAAATATTTTATAAACTATGGTATTTAATACTGGTCCAAGGCTAGATAAAGGAATCAATGAAACACTGTAAAGAACTTAGAAAAAATCACTTAATAAATAAATGAGGTTGTTTGTAGATTGCAGTGGAAAAGACACACTTTCCAATAAACTGTACTATGATATTTGGATAATAACTACATAAAAATAGCATAGGCCTCCCATTTCATAAAATACATAGAATCTAATTCACCTGCTTGAAAATTTGCTCTTCAAAGGCAAGTGTATTTCTTGTTTTTTCCAGAGATAGACTTCAAGTGCTAAAACAGTACCAGACTTAAGGTAGGTACTCAATAAATATTTGTTAAGTAAATGAGAGAAACTAAGAAATATCGCAAAATTTGAAATACGTATCCCTTAATTCGACAATTACATTTCTAAAAGTTTATGTTTCAGAAATGGATTTGCCTCAGAGAGATTCAATATATTTACAAACTATATGTAATGCTAAAATTGTAAACACCATATTTGTTCATCACTGAGTAGAACTTAGATAAATTCTGACAAATAAATATTATAAAATATTTTTCAACTATTAAAAGCCATTTAAGTCTATATGCACTTACCTGAAACATCATTTATGATATTATCTGTTAAGAGAAAAGTGACATTGTATAGCATTATATTTCAGAAAAACCTTTCTTAAAATCAAGCTTTTCTTTCTCTCATTTTCTCTAATAATCACATATTCATGCATATGAAAATATCTGAAAAAATACACTAAAATATTCATGATGATAACATGATTTTCAACATAGACTGGGGTTTCTAAATGTTTAAATTAATTGCTTGGTCAACTAGAATACTTTGAAAAACAAGGTGCTAGTTTCATACTTAGTGCCCTAAAGACATTTTAAAGGTCAGCAGTATATGGATATATTTTTTTAGAAAAAAATAAATTAAATAATAGAATTGAATTTCTTATTTGAGATTTAATATTCTTAAAACAATTTAAAACAAGCACAAAATTCTCATTAGAATATATACTTTAAAAAATCTTGTTTTAATTCCCTTTTCTCTTTGGTCAAATTAAACATAAACAAAACCAAAAGACAGAATAGGAGAAAATATTTGCAAATGAATAGGAGAAAATATTTGCAAATGAAGCGACCAACAAGGGATTAATCTCCAAAATATACAAACAGCTCATGCAGCTCTATGTCAAAAAAACCAAAAGCCCAATCAAAAAATGGACCAAAGATCTATATAGACATTTCTCTAAAGAAGACATACAGATGGCCAAAAAGTATATGAAAAGATGCTCAACATAACTAATTATCAGAGAAATGCAAATCAAAACTACAATGAGCTATCAACTCACACCAGTCAGAATGGCCATCAACAAAAAGTCTACAAACAATAAATGCTGGAGAGAGTGTGGATAAAAGAGAACCCTTCTGCACTGTTGGCACGAATGTAAATTGGTGCAGCCGCTATGGAGAACAGTATGGAAGTTCCTTATAAAACTGAAAATAGAGCTACCATATGATCCAGCAATCCCATTCCTGGGCATATATCTGGAGAAAACCACAAGCTAAAAAGATACATGCACCCCAGTGTTCATTGTAGCACTCTTTACAATAGCCAAGACATGGAAGCAACCTAAATATCCATCGACAGAGGAAAAAAGAAGATGTAGTACATATATACAATGGAATATTAGCCATAAAAAAGAATGAAATAATGCCATTTGCAGCAATATGAATGGACCTAGAGATTATCATACTAAGTGAAGTATGTCAAACAGAGAAAGACAAATATCATATGATATTGCTTATATGTGGAATCTAAAAAAATGGTACAACTGAACTTATTTACAAAACAGCAATAGAGTCACAGATGTAGAAAACAATCTTATGGTTACCGGAGGGAAGGAGCGGGAGGAATAAATTGGGAGATTGGGATTGATATATACACACTATTGTATGTAAAATAGATAACAAATAAGGACCTACTGTATAGCACAGGGAACTCTACTCAATACTCTGTAATGACGTATATGGGAAAGGAATCTAAAAAAGAGTGGATATATGTATATGTACAACTGATTCATTTTGCTGTACAGCAGAAACTAACACAACATTGTAAATCAACTATACCACAATAAAAAATTTTAAAAAGTACAAAATTCTCATTAGTATATATATTTTTAAAAAATCTTGTTTTAATTTTTCTCTTTTTTCAAATTAAACATGATCTTTCAAATTAAGAAATAGCAGGACTTGAAACAAATATATTTATTTATATAAAAATTACTGACAGCTTACTATTAGTTCTTTTATAGAGTTATTTTTGTATAAAATTACATTTCACTGTAGCACTTGGCATAAGATAGAATTTAGACATAGGAATTAATAAATAGGTTCTTAGTATAGATTTGGAGCCTAAGATATCTAATAGAAGTTGTACTGTTCAACAGAAGATTATTCACAATCCTGAACTAATTTTACTTTTAAAATATTTCCTTTGGGTCATTCTACATGACCCCCTTGCATAAGAATAGTTCTGCCTGGTATTATAGGATTCCACGTAGTACTAATTTGTCTTTGTTGGAGATCTTTTGCATCCAAAACAAATTAATTCTTAAATTTACTTCTCATAGCTTTCATACATTTTTCTCAAGTTTGTTGAGTGTCTTTTTTATTATTAACTTGAATTCTGTAGTGGGTAAGTTGCTTATCTCCACTTTGTTTAGTTCTTCTGGTGTTTTATCTTGCTCCTTCTTTTAGAAGCTATTTCTGTCACCTCATTTTGCCTAATTTTCTGTTCTTATTTATATATATTAGTTAGGTTGGTTATGTTTCCTGATCTTGGAGAAGTGACCTTATGTAGAAGACATTCTATGGAGCTCAGGAACATGCTCCCTTTGGTCACCAGAGCCGAATGATCTAGGGGTGCTCCCTGTGTGGGCTGTGTAGGCTCTTTTATTGTGGTGGGTCTGGACCCTGGTCTGCTTGGCTGCCAGTTCTTGCCTCATGTGGAGGCTACTCACCCTCTGGTGAGTGGAGCCAGGTACTGTAGCAGCTGCCTGTGGGGGCTGAGATGTTGTGGGGCTTGAGCCAGCCTGCTGGCTGGTAGTTAGGGTCTCATGGAGCTAGCTTGGCCCAGGAGTTCCAGAGATTGATGTCAAATGGCTGGTGGGTGGGCAAGCCCCAGGTACTAATAGGTTAGAGGGAGGTCTCCAAAATAGTGCTTGCTAGTACCATTGTCCTTATAGTACTATGAGCTCCCCAAAATGCCTGTCACCAGTGTCTATGTTCCTGGGGAGTACCAGTTGCCTTCTGCCTTTCCAGGAGGCTCTTCAATATCAGCAAGTGGGTCTGTCCCAGGCTCCTTTCAAATTTCTGCCTCTGCGCTGGGCCCCAGAGCATATAATATATTGTATGCACACGTTAAGAGAGAAGTCTCTCTTTTATACAGCCCTTTAGGTCTCCCACACACAAGCTCCACTAGCATTCAAAACCAGATATTCTGGGAGCTCAACTTTCCCATGCAGGACCATCAGGCTGAGGAGCCCAATGTGGGGTGCAGATCCCTTGCTTCTTGGGGACAACCTCTGAAATTGTGATTATTCTCCTATTTGTGGGTCACCTACCCAGAGGTTTGAGTCTTGACTATACCACGTCCGCCTTTCCTACCTATCTCGCTGTGGTTCCTTCTATACACCTTCAGTTGTGAAAAATCTTTTCCGTTGTCTTCAGGTCATTTTCATTGATTAAATCTCTGTAAATAGCTGTAATTTTGATGTGCCTATTGGAGAAACTGTGCTCAGGATCTTCCTACTCCACCATCTTGACCTCACCCTATATTGTATATTTTAAACAAGCCAATGAAAAAAATACAAATTATACAGTGATAATATACGATATTGGTAAATGAAATTACAAAATACAGTTACATTTTAAATTGAGCCCTGAGGGTGGGGGTGGGGTGAGGAGGGAATGATTATCTTCTTTTTAATGAGGGTTGTTAGCATTTAATAAAAACTGAGACTCTAAAACATTTTCTTGTTTAATTTCCAATTGAAAATATATTTCAATCATTTCATGTAGCTTTAATTCCTATTTTTAACAGATACATTTTCTAAATCCCTGAGAGCACTATCAGTAATACCTTGGAGTCATCTGTCAGGAGTGCAGATGATATAAAAGAGGTAAGATTAATGCACTGATTCACATAGCTATTGAGGGCTAAGTCTTGCCAAACGGAAGACTTGAACAAAAAGATGGATCCCAGCAGCAGCTATAGCAAGCAGGCAAACTGTTTTTCCATACATTCAAAATATCTCCTTAGAATGGATCCGGCATTTCACTTACATAAAAGAATGCATTTGGCCTCTCCCAGTTTGTGTGATAAAAAAACACAAGCAACAACCAGTTACCAGAGGCAAAAGCATGAGGAAATATTATTTGGATTAAATCTCCTGAACAATGCCCATTTATATTTTTTGTTCTTGAAAAGATATAACCTCACAAATATTATAGTTATTCAATATAAGTAGCCTTATACAGTCGATATGGCAGGGGGGTGAGATATTGATTTAAAAATATAATATACAACTTCCAAAGGATAAAAAAAGAATTTTAAATGAAATAAAATTAAGAAAATAAAATCTTCATAAAGGTAGAAAGAATACATAAAAACATCAGTAAAAATCTTGACAAAGATAAAGAATAAAATAACATGATAAAAATCTAAATATAGCAATGAAATAACAAATGTAAATAAATAAATTAACAAGTAAAATGATAGGAATTGACTGTCAAATTGATTTTGGAGTATGAAAAGAAACAGGAAAAGGCAGATAAGGTTTGAAGAACAGAAACCTTTCCTGATTATGCCTTCAATTCTTGTCTAGTTCTGATTTCTTAGTACTCTCTTGGCTACGCTAAAATTTTCTTAACTACTCTGTGCCCACTCCAGCATCTGAATATGTTTAAATAAACACATGGAATGATGCTGACTTTTATAACTTTAAATTGTTAATCACTAGACCCAGGTGGACACTTTATGTCACTTGGAATTCATGATAAGGTCTTCTAGTCCATTCGCTTACCTGTTTCATAGAGAAGTATCAAAAAAATGAGTTCCTTACAAGGTAGCTTTTTCTTGCTGTCCAAAGTAACAGTGTATCTAAATACCAAAAATATGTTCAAGGTCATGTAAATTGTTAGATTTGCCATCAAGTTTGGTGTAACGACATTCATTTCCAGCTCTCTCTCCTCTCTTGTTCTCTGCACTGTAATCTCTAGCTACATCCCTCCCCTGAATAACAGCTCTACTCCTCACCTCATGGCATCTGCCTGGCTCTGCAGAGGTCCTCAACTCCCTGCACTGCATGCTGGAAACTCAAAGTAGTAAACTGACACAAGCAGGACTCAGCTTCTTTGTTTTCCATATTTCAGGGGTCACTGTCTTTCATTCCCTCATGTCCAGTGTCTTGCAAACTGTTTTTGCATAAGTTTTCACTGCTTTGTGATTGCTTCCAGTGGGAAAGTAAATCTAGCTTCTGTTACTCCATCTTGTCCAAAAATGAAAACGGAAGGTACATAGGTTTCTGAGCACAGAATTTTTCTGCCTATGAGAACAATATTGGTGAAATCACTAATGCATTATTTAGAAATGAAGGAAAACTCATAGTTCCATATGATAGACTATAATTCCTAATGAGGTAAAAACAAACACATAAACAAAATATTAATTCACTGGCCAGTCCTTCAAAGCTTTCAAATTTCTGGGAAGTTCCTAGGGAATAGATCAGTATCAGAGGACAGGACCATTACAAGAACCTTCAGGCAATGTGAAATTTATCTTGTGCTAACTGTGCTCTATATTTAAACAAAGTTTCCCAAGTCATGAAGTTCATAATTCTTCCCTCTTTATATATGTGTCATTATATATGTCACACTTTATTATATTCCATCACTTTGTTGTTATTGTTGTTCATATTTTTATTTACTGCAATTGATTGTAAGATTGCTGTCGAGTTGGAGTCTGCCTTCTGTATCTATTTCCAAAGGTTTGAGGAATATTCAAAATATTCCTTTTACTGAATTACATATAATATGTAATTGAACTGAAGCCCGTAGGTATATGTTTTGAGGATTATAAGACAACGCATGCTGCAAGGTATGTAGGATACCTTTGAAATTTTCTTATCTTGGAGTCAATCCCTTTGAACAATTCTGAAAGTATTCAATATTAATGTTTTTTGTTGATAGTTTGAGAGCAACTATTGTGTTTTTGTTGATGTTAATATAGTCTAATATTAAGTAATATGCATTAAATGTTAAGAAAAAAGGCAAAATAACCAGAATCTTTAAGTAATCAAAAGGGAAAATTATGTAAGTAGCTCTGTGTATGTATGCGTGTGTGTGTGTGCATATACATGAATATATGCAATAAATCCTAAGAAAATCAGTTGTAGATGAATTTTAAATTAAATCCAGTTTCTTGAATGTACTATAAATATGTCAATGCCAAATATATTTTATATATAATATACTTTACAAAGATAAGATTCTTTTTACTTTGTGTAGAATGACAGCTTTGAATTTTACAGTATTCACTACTCTTAGAAATGTGGAAATTATCTTTAACGTATATTGAAAATTAGAACAAAGTGAATATTTTTAAAACAATGGTTAAGGCACAGAAGTGTGTTTTGAATAACATAATTTTTCTAGTATTTAAAGGAGAATTCAAATAAATTGAGCCAACATATATGGGTATAAAATAGGATGCAGGTGATGATGTTACTGAAGTGATAAACAATTTGAAAGTTATTCAGAAAGGTAAGACTATATAAACTGTAATAATGAAGTGGGTCTTATATTTGGTCATGAACACTGAATGAGCAATTTAGCATTTTGTGATTTTGTTTTTCTACCTTCCTTTCTTTTTTCCTTCCTTCCTTCTTCTCTTCTCTTTTTCTTTCTTTTCTTCCCTCCTATACTTCCTTTTCTTTTTTTTCTTTTCTTCCTTCATTCCTCCCTCTCTCCCCCCCTCCCTCCCTTCCTTCCTTCCTTCTTTTTGAAATATTCTTTTAACATGCTGAGATGATATTTAACATAGTACAGAATTTTATCTCTAGTGGAAACTTTAAAAATATTAATTCTCTTTTGCAATGCCTTTACTGTTTCTGGACAATCATCAGTTTATAACCAAAATGTATACTATTTATTTTGAAGTAGGACAGAGTTGATTTCCAACCTGAAAAAAATGAATAAATATGCAGTGTTTTAGAATTTTGCTCTAATGAAACTTTTGCTCCTGGTTTAGCCTTTTTCTTTTTCTTTCTGATGAGCAGCTTTTCATGTGTCAGTGATTCTATATTTTCTCATCATTTACAGCTATTTTCAGTACTGAATTCATTTTTAATGATATTTTACTTTGCTCAGTATATTGAAAGGATTACCATACCTTAAATGATTTTTAGCACTTTAGGTGCAATTTTTTTTTTCTAAAAAGCGTCTTCTGAGGAGTTTTTATTTTTATTTTTTTTAATTTTCTGGTAAGATAAATAATACTTTGCAATCAGCTTAGCATAAAGTGCATTTACTGCTAAAATTATTGATGTATATAAACATTATACATAAAACATTATGAATTCCCCAAAGCAATATTCTGCATTCTAGAGATTAAAAAACAAAACAAAATAATGCATCTTTCTATTAAAGCAATACTCCTGACACAAATATCTTCCTTCTACACTATGTAAATAAAATATATATCAGTATATGTTCTAATGTCTTATCACTGTTATTTTAACATGTGGAAATGTATTTTAACCAAGTAAATACTCAAGCTATTTTAGATATTTTTATTAGAAATAATGGTAGTACTATCATCCTTGTTATTTATATTTAGTCATATTTATGTTCTGGTAAATAAAATATTTTAAAGATATTGGCATTAAGGTATTATGTCAAAAGCTAATTTATACCAAAATGGAGTTGTAATTCATATAATCTCTTTAATATCTTTTATCAGAACACAACATTACTGCCTCTTGCAATTCTCTATGATACTGTAGGTGTTAGAATAAGACTATGTATCTTATTCCTAATATTATTAAACATTTTTAGCATTATATTATTTTTCAAAAATATGTATTCATCAATATGCTCAGTGAAACACTTAATCTAAATGAATTCTATTGTAGTTGGTGTCTTAAAATATTATTACACTTATCTAAGTCATTTTTGACAATTAGATAAAAAATGCATGTTAAGTTAGGTGTAAGTTTTGTGGATGATTAATATTTGAATTAATAGGATTACATATTTTAAAAGATTTCAAATGCATATGAGTGTGCACATGCAATAGTATATGAGCTAATATAATTGAATCAAATATGTTCATAACACTTAGAAAATGAGTAAACTTTAGCAGTTTTCAATTATGGCATATTATACTATTTAGAGATTTTCAGGTACAAGGCAATGTTTCAAGAGATTTGCATGTTATAAATCGTGTAACCCTCACCTCATGAGTCGGCACAGTTTGTTTCTTTTTAAAATAAGATAATTAGGGCATGGAGATTTTGCCCAAGGAAATTGTGTTTTCATTGGGTCTCATGTGTTATTTAATGCCAGTGTTTCTTTATTGATTTTTTGTTTGGATGATTTTTCCATTGACGTAAGTCCCCTATTAAAGTCCCCTACTATTACTGTGTTTTTATCAATTTTTCCTTTTTGTTTGTATTTACTTTATGTATTTAGGTGCTCCTATGTTGGGTGCCTATATACTTACAATTGTTATATGTTCTTATTGGATTGACCCCTTTATCATTAGATAATGTCCTTTTTTTGTCTCTGGTCACCAACTTCTGTCTAAGTTTTGCCACCCTGGCTTTCTTTTAATTTCCATTTACATGGAATACCTTTTCCCATCCCCTCACTTTCAGCCTGTATGTGTCTTTAAACATGAATTTAGTCTGTTGTAGGCAGCATAGATATGGGTCTATGGATGTTTTTGTTTTATCCATTCTGCCATTCTAAGTTTTTTGATTAGAGCACTTATTCCATTTACATTTAACATAGTTATTGATAGGTATGTACTTACTGCCATTTTGTTAATTGTTTTCAGATTGTTTTTGTAGTTCTTTCTTGTTCCTTTCTTCTTCTTTTGCTCTCTTCTCTTGTGATTTTATGACTATCTTTAGGGTTGTATGTGGATTCCTTTCTTTATTCCTGTGTGTATCTATTAAGCATTTTTGGTTTGAAGTTGCCATGTGGTTCATATATGACAACATATTAATATATGATATTTTTACATTGATAATATCTTAAGTTTGAATACATTCTAACATCCCTGCTTTTTTACTACGCCTTTCCATGTTTAATGATTTAACATCATATTTTACATCTTTTTAGTTTGTGTATCCCTTAACTACTTATTGTGGATATATAATTTTACTAGTTTTGTCTTTTAACCTTCCTACTACCTTTATAAGTAGTTGATCTATTATCTTTACTGTGTGTTTGCCTTTATCAATGACAGTTTTTCTTTCATAGATTTCATATTTCTAGTTGTGTGTGTGTGTGTTTCTTTTTTCTGTTTCACTTAGAGAAGTTCCTTTAACATTTTTTGTAAAGTCAGTTTAGTGGTGCTGAACTCTTAGCTTTTGCTTGTCTGTAAAACTCTTTATCTCTCCGTCAAGTCTGAATGCTAATCTTGCTGGGTAATGTATTCTTGGTTGTAGGTTTTTGTTTTTTTTGTTTTTTTCTTTTCATCATTTTGAATATATTATGCCACTCCTTCTGACCTGCAAAGTTTTTGCTGAAAAGTCAGCTATAACCTTATGGGAGTTCCCTTGTGTGTAACTATTTGCTTTTCTGTTGCTGCTTTTATGATTCTCTCTTAATCTTATTTTTCCATTTTAATTTTATGTCTTGGTGTTTGACCTCTATGAGTTTATCCTGTTTGGGACTATGTGTGCTTCCTGAAACTAGATGTCTGTTTCCATTTCTAAGTTAAGGAAATGTTCAGCTGTCTCCTCAAATACATCTTCTCCCTTTTTCTTTCTTCTCCTTCTGGGATGCCTATAATGTGAATGATAGTATGGTGATGTTTCCTGGAGATCTCTTAAAATGTCCTCATTTTTTAAAAGTCATTTTCTTTTCTCTTTTCTGTTGTGGTAATTTCCACAACTCTGTCTTCCAATTCACTCATTCATTCTTTTGTATCATCTAATCTACTGTGGATTCCTTCTAGTCTATTTTTTTTCAGTTATTGTATTCTTCAGCTCTCTTCGTTCTTCTTTATATTTTCTAACTCTTTTGTTAATCTCCTCACATTCTTCATCCAATCTTCTCTCGAGTTTGTTGAGCATCTTTATGATCATTAACTTGAACTATTTTTTAGATAGGTTGCTTCTCTCTCCTTCATTTAGTTCTTCTGACATTAAGTATGTCAGTTGCATTTACCAATTTTGGAGATGTGGCTTTATGTAGGAGATGTCCTATGGGGCCCAGAAGCAGACTCCCCTCTGCACCAAAGCTATATGCTCTAGTGGTGCCTTTCTTTTGTTGTGTGGGCAGGCAGGTAGACATCACTGACCCCAGCCTGCTTACTGCCAGGTCCTTCCTTATGTCATGGCTGCCAGCAAGCTGGTGGGCCAGGCTGGGTATTTGCAAAGCTGGCTCTGTAGCCTGGGAGTCCTAGGGAAGGTGTCAGTCCACTAGTGAGTGGGGCCATGTCCTGGGGCATCTGGCTGAGAGGCCCAGAGGGTCCAGGTCTAGTGCTGCCTGCTAGTGCAAGTGGCCAGGACTTAGGGTCATTGGCTGCAAGGCCTGGGAGTTGTGGGCCTCATTCTGGCTCACTGGTGTGTCAGTTAGCCCTTAGAGCTAATAAGTTAGAGGGAGAATTCCAAAATGGTCCTTGCCAGCATCAGTCTCTTTGTGGTAGAATGAGCTCCCCAAAATGGCTGCTGCCAGTGTCTATGTTCCCCAGAGGAGTCCCATTTGCCTGCTACCTCTCAGGAAGGCTCTCTAAGATCAGCAAGTTGGCTGACTCACTCTTCTTTCAAGTTATTGCTGCTGACTTGGGACTTGGAGCATGTGAGGATTTGTGCACGTACTTTAAGAGGGGAGTCTCTGTTTCCCACAGCCTCTGTCTCTCCCATTTGCTAGTCCCACTGGCCTTCAAAGCCAGGTGTTTCTGGAGCTCACCTTCCTGATGCAGGACCCCTGGGCTGGTGAGCCCAATGTGGCCTCAGACCCCTCACTTCTTAGGAAGAACCTCTGCAATTGTGATTATCCTCCTTTTTTAGGGTTTCCTAGCCAGAGTTTTGGGTCTTGACTGGACCACATCTCCACCTCTCCTACTTATCTCATTGTGGTTAATTATTTATATCTTTAGTTGTGGAAAACCTTTTCTGCTAGTCTTCAGGCTGTTCTATAAATACTTGCTCTGTAAATAGCTATAATTTTGGTGCTCTCATAGGAGGAGGTGAGCTCCGGGTCTTCCTACTCTGCCATCTTGGCCAGCCCCCTCAAGTTATCCAAATTCTTATTCTTTATTAACTCATATATTTTAAGGGTACAATAATGTATGTAGTTTTCAAGATGCTTTGAAGATAAATAAATTTTTAAAAATTTCCCCAGCTTTGAGATAAAATTGACATAGGCATATGTAATTATAAGATGTACAATGTAATGATTTAATACACATATATACTACAAAATGATTAAAATAATGTTAGTTAACATATCCTTCACTTCACACATATAATTTACTGGTGTGTGTTGGTAACAATGTTTCAGACTTACTCTCTTATCTCTTTTCAAGTACATAATACATTATTAATAACCATACTCACTTGCTGTGCATTAGATTCCCAGAATTTATTTATCTTAGAACTGGAAGTTTGTATCCTTTGACCAACATCTCACCCCCTGTCCTTTACCTCCTGGCAACCATCATTCTACTCTCTGTTTTGATTTGGCTTTTTAAAAGATTCTACATACAAGTTAAATCATATAGTATTTGTCTTTCTCTCTGACTTGTTTCATTCAGCACAATACCCTCAAGATCCATCCATGTTGTTGAAAATGGCAGGATGTCCTTCTTTCTGGTGGCTGAATAATATTCCTTTGCACATATACTATATATGTCATATTTTCTTTATCCATTCATCTATCAGGGCATGCTTAGGTTATTTCCATGTCTTGGTCATTGTGAATAATGTTGTAGTGAACACATGTATACAGATATCTCCTTGAGATAGTGATTTCATATCCATCAGAATATACCCAGGAGTGGATCATATGGTAGTTTTATTTTTAATTTTTTGTGAAACCTCCATGTTATTTTCCATATTGGTTGTACCATGTACATTCCCACAAAGAGTGCACAAGTGTTTCTTTTCTCTGCATCCTCACCAATACTTGATATCACTTGTCCTTTTGATACTAGCAGTCAAACAGTTGTGAAGTGATAGCTTGTTGTTATTTTAATTTGCATTTCCGTGATGATTAGTGAAGATGTGCAACTTTTCATATACCTGTTGGCCATTTGTATGTCTTCTTTCAAAAAATATCTATTCAGTTACTCTGACTATTTATTAATTGGATTATTTGATTTTTGCTATTGAGTTGTATGTTTATATTTCAGATATTAGCCTCCTATCAGATACATGGTTGCAAATATTTTCCCCCACTCCAGAGGTTTCTTCTTCATTTTGTTGAGTGTTTCTTTTGCTAGTTCGATGTAATCCCACTTGTTTGTTTTTGCTTTTTTTGCTTGTGCTTTGGTGTTATAGCCAAAAAATCATTGCTGAAACTGATGTCAAGGAGGTTTTCCCCTATGTTTTCTCCTAGGAGTTTTATGGTTTCAGGTGATACATTAAATCTAAAGACAAATGAATTCTTAAACTACTGGACCGAGTAAATGCTTAAGAAATGTTGTTATCATCATCATCATCATCATTTATTTCTTAGTCATTTTTCTTCACATTCATTAATCTTTTGTCCATAGTCAAGATTAGTAGGGATTAAAAGATACCTGTCATCTCTATGTAGAATGTCCATATAGTTTTTTACAAGACAGAAGATTTGCTGTTTGTTTGTCAGTTCTTTTTCTAAGTTCATATATAATTGGTATATTCTAGGAAAGAGAATTCTACTGAATATTTCTTCCTAATTTTTTAAAAATTCATAGTCAATCATATTAAATCTCTATAATCAGAATTCAAGGATAACATTAAATTCATGGAGGCTGTTATCTTTACAATTTTTCTTACATATGTTTCATTTTGCTCATATGCTTTAAAACATATTTGCTTCAATAACTATTGTGTTCATTATATAACAAAAATTGTACTGGTCATTGGGAATCTTAAAGTGTTAATTGCATCCTCACCATGAAAATATTGCATAGTCTTAATTTTGTCTGGAGATTGAGAAACCTGACTGCAATAGCCTGGAAAGACTGTGAAATTTCTTTTTGAGTGCAAACATCCTTAAATGCATTAATTGGAACAGTTTCTAAAAGTCAGTATCAAAAAGCTCCTAGTGGATTCAACAAGAAATTTCTTAGTCCACCTCAATAAATGTTGCAGAGTTGAAAATTTGACTGTTTTTCTCTATCTGGTATTGCTTTCATCACTTCTGGAAGGAGGAATGTTTGTACTTTTACTAGAATGATAATGGCAATAAAAATCATTTGTGTCACAAAGAGAAAAAATTACAAAGAAATCCTACCAATGAGTAAAGAATCAACCTGGCACAAATTTAAGCCAAGAGAGTAATTGGGAGTGGCAGGGGGCTTTCAGCATATAATCACATTATGTTTTGCTTACAAACAGCAGGCACAGAAAAGACTCTCTCTTTTGCAGCAGGCACCGTTAGTTGCCTTGTCAGCATCTCTTCTAACTTGATCCTTGTAACATAACCTCAGATTGCGCAACAGACAATCTGCAGAGATGCCTGGGGTGAATCTGAATGTTTATAACTAATTGTCATAATGATATCTCCCTTCACAAGTTACTCAGTTGTTCACCTAAGTATGAGCCTGTGAGTCTTGATCCAATGTTCTACGAAGTCTGCTGTGGGGGAGGGGAAGTGAGGTAAGAATTTTTTTTCTTAAAGAAAGACACGCAATGAGGATATTCTCTGAGGACAAATCACTAACTTCTGTCACATGTGACTTCTCAGAAGCAACCTGTGACCTTGAGGACAGGAGCTAATTATACAGTAAGGTGCCAGAGTGGAAGGGTTGGTTAGTGAGGCCTGGGCCTTTTGAGAATATTATTATGGATAATCAAACCCTGAAGGTTCTTACCTTTGGATTTATCATTAAATAACAATAGATTTCCTTCCAGTTTAACTGCTGGCTTCTCCAACTGAGGTATTTGTATCCCTAGGGCAGGGAAGGGGGTTTGTTGGAAGACAGTCCAAACTACTCCAGCATAAATATTGCTAGGGAATCAGTTTCCAAATGTACTCTATTTTTTAAAAAAATGATGTCTAAATATTTACTTCATTTGGCATTATTCTAGCTCTAGATCTCATTTTACAACAATTCTTCTTCCACTCTAAAATAGAAAAATAACAACAGCATCCAGGGGGCATACAATCTGTAAAGAATACAATGACAATTCACTTGTGGCAATGGTTGACTAAGTTATTTCATACCAGTTGAATAATCTGGAATGTGTGTGTGTGTGTGTGTGTGTGTGTGTGTGTGCTGTTTGAATTTTGTTTCAATGGAATATAGAAAGTCACATGACAATAATAAGTACAAACTAGATAACTTACAATATGGTAATTTTTTAACCCATTGTAGAATTGAGGACTCAAAGAAACACTTGTACTCAAAGCCAGAAGAGCCTGCCAACTTTCTCATCCTTGCTGGAGCAGTAGGAGAAGGAGAAGCTGCAAGAATCACAGGGTAAGAAGAGAATAGCTGAATTTCTAATGAATTTTTAAAGTTTGAGCATATGCCAGCGTGATGGTTTAGAGTCACTAGGAGCCCCAGATGTAAGGAGAGTCTGTACTCACTCGCCAAGTTTTCTATGCAGACATTTACCGAATACTCATAAGAAAGATTAAGGGCAGGGTAAGAGCTGACAGCTATCCCTCACTTGGAGCCTAAGAAGTCTTAGCATTGGTCATGAGTGCCTCCAGGAACTCCAAGTCTTCTACTGTCTCTGATTGTGGGAGGCGCAGGTTATTTGAGGAAGAAATGCCCCAAAGCACAGGCACAAGCAGGAGGGCCCTGGAAGCTGAGCATACCACCCAGGCACTGGAGGTGTTACATGGAGTATGAGGCAAATGCTTCCTGCAGATGAATGAGGTGGAGAAATGCAGAGAAGGGCCTGCATCCCAGGGTGCCAGTGCCAGAGTGCTAAGGGTGAGGGCACTACTGAAGAACTGAGGCAAATGTGTTAGATTCTCAGATCAACGATGAATTGTTAGCCCCAAATTCTATATGAAGCAAAATCTTCATCCAAAAATCAATGCTACATCAAGACTTTTTCAGACAGATTCAATGCTGAAAGATTCATTGTTGCTTAACGAGTACTGTCTTCAAGAAATTTTTAAAGATGATTTTTGAAATGAAAGGAAATTATACTGAGAGAAAGCTATAAGGATGAGGAACACCAGAAAGTGTAATATGTCAGTAAATATAAAGCACTTTTTAATATCCAGATGTTAAATACCTGTAAAAGATTATCCATTTTGCAGAGTAAAAATAATAACAATGCAGTATGGTTTCATAGCATATGTGAATGTAAAATAGTTGACAACAAAAGCACAATGTATGTCAGGAACAATTGGAAACATATTTTTGTAAAATTCTCACATTATGTGAGAGGTAGTAGAATATTTTAGAAGATAACTATACTAAGCTTAAATGTATATTGTGATATTGAGAAAGCACTAAAAACAACACAATTAGGCATAACTAAATCAACAGAGGAAAAAGTGGAACAAATGCTTGACTCATCAAAATGAAGGAAGGAGATGAGAAAAAAAAAAGCAGATGGGAAATATAGAAAACAAACACCAAATTCACGTATTTCAACAGATATATTAAATTAAATTACAGTCAGCTCTCTGTATTTTTGAGTTTCACATCCACTGATTCAATGAACCATGGATAGAATTTCAATCCATTGTTGGTTTAATCCGTGGATGCAAAACCCAAGGATACAGAGGGCTGACTTTATTCTTTTCACTACACCATTTTATATAAGGGACTTGAGCATCCTCAGGTTTGTTATCCACTGGTGTTCCTGGAACCAATCTCCCATAGATAACCTAGGAATTGTAACTGAGCAGGACCTGGGAAGCCTTACCAGAATAGCACTCCCCTGCATGTCCTCCACCTGCCTTTTGTCTGTAGAAAAACTTTAGTCAAGGAATAAATGTAATCAGAGAAGTGAGAAAATGCAGAAAGAAAGGAAAACAGTCAAGCAAGACAAAATAATAATAGTATAGCCATTTGGCAAAGTCAGGACTTTTAGTTGCTTCTCGAGGACTACAGATAATATTCTGAGCCAAGTCCTTTGAGCCATTTTGCAGATACCAAACCCTCACCAGGGGGAAGAAGTTAACTGTATCATGCCCACAAGCAAGTAGACCCTAGACTGGTTGGAACCAGAAGGTTGATGATGTTGACTCCCAATTACCTCGCCACCAACCAATCAGAAGAATGTCCACAAGGTGATCACATACCCCACAACCCCCCTCCCTCACCCTGTCTTTAAAAATCTTTCCCTGAAAGCCTTCAGGGAGTTTGGGTCTTTTAAGCACTAGCTGCCCTGGACTCCTTGCTTAGCGCCCTGCAATAAATGCTTCACTTTCCTTCACCACAATCAGGTGTCAATAGATTGGCTTGGGTCTGTGTGATGGCAAGCAGACCCAAGTTTGTTCAGTAACAGAAAGACTGTATTCTAAATACCTAATGGAAAGACAGAGATTGTTAAAACTCAATGGTCTTCAGAAGAAGCAATCTTTACACCTAAAGACAAAAATATGTTGAAAGTAAAAAGATATGGCTATCAATGCCATTTTGGCATTTTCCTAAAATGGAAAGTTTTAAACAAACTTAAAAAATAACACCTATTCTCAAAGGTTAATGAAATCTACATCTTTAAACCTCTACAGGTAGTTTATATAAAAATCACCTTCCCTTCCTGCTTCTTTTTTATTTTTTTTTCATAAATTTTAAGTTCTAACCACAAAGAAGATATGTTGTTACAGAATTTTTTCTTATTCATCATCTGTACCTTAATTTGAAATCCTCACTTTAATGTTTCTCACACTTTAGTGTGTATTGCAATCTGAGAAACTTGTTAATAAATACTCTGAGAACCACCCTCCTAAATTTCAGATTAATTATGGTTGTGATGGAATCCAGAAGTAGTGTTTTTTATAAAGTTTCCCCTTTTGATTTTGATGCAAGTGAACCAAGAGCTAATATTCAAAGAAATACTGTTTTAGTCTTTTCCATTCTGTTGTTTGCCAGACTGAGTGTCCTTGAGAATTTGAGCTCTACTTCTTTAATTATTACTCCACTAGATAGTAGCTCTGGATATCTGAATAATAATTGCCATTCTTTTTCACTGGTGGAAGGGGCCACTCTATACCCCAAGTGTGAACCACATGGAAGTTATCAGAAGAGAACTCTATACAATTCTGGTAAGGAAAGATAGGATGTAATGATTATATACATACATGTTAATATAGGTCATATAAAGATGTAATTGTTACAGTTGGGCATGATGGAGAATATTTGAATGTGATGTTAGAAAAAAGCATGAGCTGTTAAATTATGTGTAAGTGGTATATGAGAGAAATATACAAAAAGGATGAGGAGAAGAAGCCAGATACTGTTACTTTATAGAAGAGTCTTCTAAAGGAAATTTGGACTTGGAGATAGCAAGATAAATAGTTTTCTTGGTAAATTTGTAAGAAGGTTTGTTTTCTTGGTAATATTTTTGATTGTCTTCCTTTGATAAAGACTGAGGTTGCTTGTTGTGATGATTGATTATCTGATTCATTTTAGATCAGGGTCAAACCTATCTGAATGAGTAAAAAGAGTTAGAACAGGAATCCAATAGACTGGCCTATTAGATTTTTGAAACACCTTGGTAATGCACCTTCACCACGTTCTCTGGACTGGCTTCAGAGCACTGAAATCTTCAAATTGTGTACCTTCCCTGAAACAAAATACTAAGTACTCATTTTATCTAGATATTTTATTAACAAGGTAAAGCTGATTTTATTTCTTTTTAAGCATATTATTACCTTAAATATACAACAGTAGTTTCAATAATTACTTTACTCTTCTTTTTCCACACATAGGTGGGAACACTGTAAGCAAATGATTTGTCCAAGCCAGGAAAGTGGAATGATATCATTCATAATTCACCCAGAACTTTACTAGAAGCCACACTCCTTCCTATTTTGAGGTGTTTGGAAGCAGTTTTGCTAATGGTGGAGATAGGAGATGCACTCCAGGAAATTATCCAGGCTTGAGGCAGATATAGTCTTTCTAATCCAAGGAGGACCTGCTTTATGTCTAACCTATCATCTATGAAAACTGCATTTCTTCTGATTAACTAATCTCCTAATTCCATGTCCCTCATACTTGTTTATATTTACAGTGTATGGTTCTTTTACTGTTCACATCTTTACTAACCTATCGAGAGATATCCTAACACTTATCTATAGTTTGATATCCCTCATGCATTTTTGAAGTAGTTCTATGAAGTCATTTCAGAAAATAGATATAGATAAAAAGAGAAATGCTATTTTTAATTGACAAAATAATTGTTGAAGGGCATTCGCCTTGGAATGGAACTCTTAAAGACGTATTAGAGTGATCAAGAAACAAATGAGTAGTAGAGAAACAGTAGAGAAAATAAATGTCCATATGAAATAGTAACAAAATATCATTCAGAAAGTGCATTTTTTAATGAACCATTGGTTATCAGAGAAAGCAAAAAGAACACTGATATTAAAATGAAAATTAGCAGCATAAAATATTGATATTTCTCCAAATATTCCTCAAGGTGATTTTTGCCCATTCTAAGAGTTACAAATATTTGATGAAACTTTAAAAATTACTTATTGAAAGTAATTTTAATATTTAAAAGTAATTTTGCCAGTAAGGCAAATATTAAAAATATAAAATACAGTGATGATAATCCAGTTTATTATTTTGTCATTTGCGAATAAGACTATATTTACCTATTATATACTATTTGCAGGGAAATGCTAATAAATACAAGTCTGAATTACTTTCACTTATTGTGAGTTTTACTATAAAACATAGAAATTATAAAATAATACAGTGGATTTGCTAAAAATATAGTGTTCAGGTATCAGAAAAAGTAGGTGCTGAATGCAGTTTATTTTTGTCTGATGCTACAGTTTTCATATAAATGGTCACTCCCAAATGTAATATGTTATATTGTATCTGCAAATCATATATATTCTCACATAATTAAATTAGTCAGTGTGAATCAGTTGTTAAATGAGTTCAAATCAAAATAGAACTTCATGTGTGATTAAAATAATTGAGTAGAATGTTTAAATTAATTTATAATGGCAGTTAATAATATGCTGCTGGGCTTCCCTGGTGGCGCAGTGGTTGAGAGTCTGCCTGCCGATGCGGGGGACACGGGTTCGAGCCCAGGTCTGGGAAGATCCCACATGCCGCAGAGCAGCTAGGCCCGTGAGCCACGACTACTGAGCCTGCGCGTCTGGAGCCTGTGCTCCGCAACAAGAGAGGCCGCGACAGTGAGAGGCCCGCGCACCACGATGAAGAGTGGCCCCCGCTCGCCGCAACTAGAGAAAGACCTCGCACAGAAACGAAAACCCAACACAACCAAAAATAAATGAATAAATAAATAAATTAAAAAAAAAAAAATAATAATATGCTGCTAATTTTTTTTTCTTTATTAGGTTTTTTTAATGATATCCCCCAAATGATTAAATTTCCCCACATGGTTATACACATTACTGTCAAAAGTATTCATAGGTCAAAAATGGTTTGGAAAAGTTAATCTGGATATGACAATTGTATCATTGTAACAAAGTATTACCTGGATATTATCAATGTAAAGTATAATGCTTTCATTTCCACTGTTGAGGATTACTATTAATTCACACAATATGTTTCCACTGTGAGGAAGTCAGACATTGCAACAAATGGAAAAATTGCCATTTGCTAGAATTTTCACTGATTTGATCTAAATAGGTCATTTCTTGGAAGTACAGATTCAGAAGAGGATGATGAAACTGTTACATGGAAGTTGTAATAAAAATCAATTAATTTGTGCTAGTTCTTAGTTTAATAATTCTATTTAACACATAAGAATATATTCTATTTCAGTATTTTGCCTCTGTAACATTCTCACTATATACAGCTTTAAAAATACAGCTTTAAACAAATATTATATTCTTGCTTTTTCATATTTTATATTAAAACTGTACGTTATTCTGCTGTTTCGACCCTTCCAAGATTTCTCATAGATAACTGAGAGGATTGAGAGCCAGCTAGATTCTCAATAAAAATGGTTCAATGAATGTTGCAGAAGGGTAATTTGTATGGAAATGACATTTTCTGGAAGCCTGAGAAATGTAACAAAAAGAGAAAAGGAAACAACCTATCTTTGTACTGATGACAATGTTTATAATGAGTCTGGAAATAGTAAAAATTTAACCAGCTCCTGCAATATTATAACCTGCTTTTGATTTCTGTGAAGGCTTTTCAAGTAGATGTGGGTGTGACTAAAAAAATTATATTTGAAACTTTTCAATTAAACTTAGGATTGATAGAAAAAAGTTAATTTAAGTTAACTGTGTATTTGACCATCATTAACAATGCAAATATGCTGACACCTTCATATTTCATTCTCAAATTGAGACCAGCAAATTTAACATTAGTTCTGATGATTTTCTCACATACTCTCACTCTACATGTTTATGTACATGTACATGTATATGTATATGTGTGTTTTTTCACCAATGTGCATGTAGGTAGATATAATGATTTGCTTTAAAGGGAGACAGTGGTGTTGACAGACTGGAGAAGCAAGTTCATAAAAACTACTTCCTGGAGGAAACATATGGAATATTACAAAATTTTTTCAGACCTTAAAATCTTCTATTGGTATGCATTCCAGCATATTATTAATAAGTATTAGTTAGGATAAAGAAACCTGTGATGTGCTGAATTTTTAAATAAATGTTTTTGCTCAACTAAAGATTTTCCAAAATTTCAAACCTATGTTTCTGTCTCATTGATTTATTTTTCAGCCACATGTAATATAATGGATAAACTGAATATATTAATTTGTGCTGTAAATTAAAAGGTCTCAGTTGATATAACTGCATTCTTTGAATCACCTTTGGTTACTACATTATTTATAGACAGAGTCATAGAGATACATCCTTATATTTATAAATTATATGTATACATACCTGTTCTTATAGGTATTCAAAGAAGGAAATATATCTTAAACCAAAGAAAAGACATAAAAACTGAAAACAGAAAGGAATTCTTGTCATAAAAGTTTGTATCTCAGTGTTTAATGTACTCATCTGTTGTGCTAAACGCCTGTTATTAACTTTAACTTATTGAAAGGCTTCATAAGGTTTGAAAGGCTAAAGAAGAAAGACCAGTCAATGTGACATTTTGCCTTGTAATAAGCAGAGGGACTCTTGGCAGCATTAGTCCTTCAGTATGCTGATGTCACTCAGCCCAACTCTGCCTTTGATCTGACCCAGATGGTGTTTTGCCAGCTTTTTGTTGTGTCTTGCTGTTAGGGATGCAGATTAAAACAAACTGACCAAGTTGCAGTCCCAACAAGAAAGAACACTGAAAGGCAGGAGGAATCATCTGGAGCATGCAAAAGAGTAGTCCCTCAGTTATTTTTCTGTCTTAGCTACTGAAGCTTGTAGTCTAAGGCTTCTTTGATCCACAATACCAGTGGTTAAAATCCAGTTGTATATGATTTATAATTTTCATGTCTATTTGAAAGAAAATCCAGAGGAGGAACTCTATAGGTGCTTACTCTTCCAATAGGAAAAAAAAATGCCTAATAACAAAATTAATAGCCTAAATATTTAATATGCAAGGGAACCATGTGGATATCATGCTGTGCTTTGCTATGAGAGTAAATTGAAAGCAATAAAAATAATGAGTCTTTTGACATAGCATGCCATTTGATAATAAAGAGCAGATTATGTTATGAACTTTGTACTGGAATATTCCTAAATATCATGTTTACTAGTATCTAATTATCTCTTTCTCCACCCCTATTTGAATCACATGGTGTAAGACATTATTTATTTTCTCCATTTCCTCTCTTATTTCTAAAATATAAACATGATGATAGCTAACCGCAAATTCGAGCTGATCTATTTTGGTTCTATTCCCTGCTAAGTTAACTACAGGAGATTTAAGTTCTGATTCTAGCTCAGCTATTACTTTAATTGTGACATTGAGTAGATTATTTAAGTTTAAAAAAGTAGTTTAGTCATAGGCAGAACGATAAGTTAATTAAGAAGATGCCCAAGAATTCTTCACCTAACACTATAAGACATTTTATTCATTTCTGTTCGATTTCATACAGTGTTCCTCTGGGGATGATTTTTACAAGGAAACTTCTAAGACTTCTAAAGTCCTCTACACCCATCACCCATACTCTGGAGAAAATTCAGACTATTCCAGATTGTGTGTTTCCCACTGACCAAAATGTCCTTAATGTTCCACTAAGCGTGGTTAAACTTTACACAGGTTTCTTCCTGACTATAGGCACTTGATCTTATTTTTTTCTTAGAGCACTTACTTAGAAAGCTTGCAATTGTAAATTCTTTCTCTGCCTTTTTGAAATGTATGCAAATCTTCTCCCAGTCCCTTACCAATTTTACAAGTTGCTCAAGCACTTGGAAACCATCTCTTTGATGTGTAAACTTCTAAGGAAGTAGGACCACTATCTCTCAATTCCTGTGGGAGGGTAGGAGCAACTTTGATGGGCACCAATTATCAGACACAGAGCCCAAATCACAGAGAAAAAAACATTCGCAAACTCACTGTTCTTTACATATCCCATTGACTAACCTTCCCCCTAAAGTCCTCCAATATTTTTTCCATTATTTCACCCTAATGTTTAAGCACATTTATTTCAGTTGAGTTGAGTTGAACCTTTCTTCCCTATTGCAATAGTTTGAATAGTCTTCCTTGTCTGTCTGTTTAAGTTTGTCTGGTACAAAATTTGCTTTGACCCTCCTCACTTTTGTGTGAATATTTTTGCTAGAACTAGGGGGAAAATCCCATTCTTATTTTCCCAGTTACTGCCACAACTTTCTGTACTCAAGTTTCTAGCTAATTCTTTTTTGCACATCCTATACTCATATTCCCCAATTCTGCTCACATTTTCCCCTGATGCTGCCATTTTCCATGCTAATTAAGTGAAATTCTGTTACTTTTTCAAAGACTTGGCAAATGATGCCTACACCATGAAACATTACCTCACTTATTTCTTTATTTAAAAGTGATTTTTCCTTGTCTGAATTCCTACTGTACATTTTATACTTCTCTCTCAACTCAGTGTTACACATAATGTATTATTGTATGTGTATATATAAATACACATATATATGTATAACAACACTGATATTACATAATGTGTCATATATGTGTATTTTAGATACATAATAAATACATATATATGACACATTATATATGTAATGTCAGTGTCATTTAGTCTTTTTTTTAATAGATGAATTTGTCTTATTTTTTTGCAAGAACCTAAGTGAGCATAAATTATCCTTCAAACCAGTGGTTCAAAGAATTCAACTTTTAATTAATTTAAGTTTAATTAATTCAGTTTAAACAACATGAAACTATTGGTTACCATATTAGATAGTATAATTCTAGATTCTTTTAGATAATATAAATATTAATTTAACTTACTAGAATGGGTCTATATTCATATGTTTAATTTTAATAATTATCTAATTAAAAAACATGCTTGATTTCCAAAATTCTGCATTCTTACTAGATGATGTTTTACAGATTAAAAATATTATTATCACAAAATAAAGATTGATAGGGACTTAGGCTAGTTTAAATTAATTTCATCAGCTAATTCAACTTTATATTACTTCCAGCTAGATAGAGGAGAAGAAGCAAAACAAGAGGAAGAAGATGCTTGAATTCTATGTTATTTTAAGTAATGACCTTGCTTTGTTCCTATAACTAGCTAATATAGTTGCTCAAATGCAATAAAATGGGAATAAGTTTGATGTTGATGGTTTAGTAAGTTGTTATATTTACATGTCCACATAAGAAAGAAAAGTATTTCCTTTAAGAGATAAAGGAAACAAATTTGGATTTACTCTGATACTGGTTTGGCTATTAGAAAATTAAAATAATCTGATATCACCATTAACTTCTACCAGACAAATTAATTTTCTAAGAACATTTGGTGGGGGACAAATATTATAAGTTTATTTTTTTAGCCAACACAACTCATCAAACTATAAAGATTGCTCATATTGATTTCCTCTATTTTATTTTTTGCACACATTTTTATTTAGTTAGACCAGTGATTTGAGCTTGTGTTTCAGAATTGGATGGACAAAATACAAGGGGGTAAGTACAGACACATAGATTGAATTAGGAGAGTTATTTACAGAGATACAGATAGATGTTAGAGCATCTTTTCATCAGTATGTGAAGAAAAGTGAATGAGAGAGTTTGACTTTCAAGAAATTATGTTATATGGTATAACATATTATTAAAAATGAAAGTTAAACAATCTTTACTATGCCAACTACAAATTGGCACTTGCCTTCTACCTCTATCTACAAGGATTAAATCATGAGCTACTGAAACTGCTGACCTTCAACAGCCCCTGAATGGAGTTCAGGGTGGAGATCAGGAATGAGGCACTCTGTGCTCTGGGAAAAATTGGCAGAACAGGTCTTCAGATAGATATTTTCAGGAGAAGATTTTATGAGCCCAATTCTTGCATCTCCTCGTATCTAGAAAAGCACTCAAATTTTTTATGGTGACGTCTGCTCCTTGTGACTAGCAATAATATTCACAAGACTAGCAGCAAACTTCTGCAAAAATGTGTGCTTGATTGCATGTAACTCCCTTCACCAAAATCACATATATACAGACCATTCCCCCGGCCTCTTCCGCGTGGTTTCTCAGAGCTATCTGAAACATTGCCCCCGGGCTATAGTCCTCATTTTGCCCCAAATAAAACGTAACTCACAACTTTCATGTTGTGCATTTTTTTTTCAGTCGACAACTACTACAAGTTTAATTGGCGCTTGTTCGGTTATATATAAATTTATTTATAAAATATGCAAGGAACTATGATAGTATACAGACATTGATTTCACAAGGTATTTGATACAATGCAACAGGTAAAACCATTTTAGTGTAATATGTATGGGCTAGAGAAATGGTTTGAACACTTAATTTAGCAGGGCAGCTTTTCTTTTCCAAATAAAATTAATACATATGTATACATATATATGTAAATATACATTATGTGTCATATATAAATACATGTAAATACATTTTACATGCATATATAAATAAATGATAATAAATAATCATTTAAATGATAATAAATGATAATGATTGGAAACTCCCATAACAATAGTTTCCCATATATATATATATATATCTGAATTCCAGTTTAAGAGTGTGATATATATTTTCAAATTGTCATTGAATTTAAGAGAAAACCTTCCACCTCTCCTATTTATCATGTTGTTTTCACTTTAACAGAAAATACATATGCTTTTCGGGTTACCGGAAACTGGGAGAAATACTTAATCCATTAGCAACAGCATCACTAAATAAAATGATTTTTTAGCCTGTAATGACAGTTGGAAATGGGATTTTTTATAAATAAAGGTTAATTGTAAGACAATCACGTTCATTCATTTATGTTCTGCCTATGGCTGCTTTCTTACTACAAGGATAGAATTGAGTTCAACAGAATGGTTTAAACTTACAAAGTGTAAAATATTCACCATCTGGTTCTATACAGCTTTTAAAAAAAGTTAACAGATACCTTTTCTTATCTAAAAAAGATGAGGAGTAAAGTAAATAAAAAATGTTAGTTGTCCACATTTTGATAGATATGTAGATTTATGATGAGTTAATGTGGAAAAGATACTGAGATTTTAGTGTCCATAAACTCACTATAATTCAAGGTTTTTGGTGTTCTCACTCAACATGTGAATACAATTTAAAGATTACATTACTTTGATGAACTTTTTTTAATCAGAAAAGCTTCCTTTGGTGGATTAGATCAGATGCTGGCAAACTATTGCCTGAATGTCAAATGCAACTTGCAGCTTGTTTTTGTATAGCCTTGGAGTCATAAAAAATATTTTTAATTGATTATTTAAAAATATAATACAAAAACAAAGAATATATTACAGAAGCCATATGTGACCAAACCTAATATATTTATTATACATATTACACAACTTTTTACAGAAAAAAAGTTTGCTCATCTCAGGATAATGTGTTTGTGTTCTGTATTAAACAAATCATGTTTTGAAAAACAAACATATAAATAAACAGTACAAAAAATAGGTTTAATTTCTCCTAAAAAATGAAAACTTTAATGCAACAGAAGCTGCTTATTTTGTAGAAGAGACTATTTAGGAAAATATGCTTTAAGACTTCTTTTATTTAAAGATCTCTCTTGTAGACAAGAATCCCTATTAATTTGTTGTTTACAGAGCAGAATTAGAAGGTGGAGGCAAATGTATGGAAATCATAAATATGCAGACTTCCAAGATAGAGTGTTTTCTATAATAAGATGACAAATAGAATAAAATAGCATAACAGTATAAAATAGTCTATTTAGAGTGAAATGGAATTAAGGACTCTAATGCACTTTTATCCCATTTTTAATTTTCAAGAACATGTTACATTTCCTGAGCATTATTATTTTATCATTAAATTTTATTATTGTTTTATACAGAATTATCTTCACTAAGTGTGAATATAACTATATTTTTATAAACTTCTCTTTCCAAATTTTTTATTCTTTCATTTTCATCTGTGAGATTTGATTTCTGGTTTTCATATTAGAAGTTTTATCTGAAATGCCTATTGATTCTTGACTTTTTCTCATATTTGATAACTGACCACTGAAAAGCTAATTGGGAGCCTTATGCATATAGGTGGACCTTGTCTTCTCTGGAGTTTGTTCTGGTTGTGATGCTATCTTTGAAATCAAGAAAGTTGTGTTTTTAGGCCTTTTCCCTTATGTTCTTCAGATAGTTCTTCCTATACTTAGCATATAAAGGATGTCTATAGGTCTATCTTACAGAAATCTCTTAGATGAAGATTAGAGTTTTCAATGTTTGGTATTGAATTAAATATTTAACAGCTGGCCTGGCCTTCTCTAGGTTCAGGAATGCCCGAGGATTTGACTCTTACTTAAACTCTCCTTCCACATTAACGCAAGGATGGTATAAGTACACTAAGTACAAAGTAAATCAGGGTTCTGCTCAGTTATTATCTACCAATCTAAACACCTGTGCCTGGTTACAGATAGTGTTTATTAAGGAACATGTAATTGATAAATAATCTATAATTGATGAGCAATATATAATTAATGAGATGCAGCTCCATCTGTGAATGGGAGCTTGTTATGTACTTCTGAGGGAGGGTATGACCAGCAGGGTATAAAAACAGAAGGAATTCTAATGCTAATGGCTTCGCTCCAAAGGTATGCAGTCTGCATTTTCTTCCATGTGGGGCCCAGTGCAGTGTGATCGGAACATTCAGGTAACATGTATGGGAGGCCTAAGAATTTTGCCATGCTGTTACAGTGCATGCTGTGTTGCTGCATATTCTGTACCCTTTCTCATCACTAAATGTTTTGATGATGCCATGTTGCCTTATAAGTTTGACTGTCAATTCAAATCCAGGAACCCTGCTTCTGAAGCAGAGTGACCATTGCTGGCTGTAGACTTTTCTTCTATTCCTCTCAGTTACAGTATGATAATGACTTATGCCTGACTTAAATTTAGCCCTTTATTACACTGCTACTGTGTCCCTTTCTTTTGCTTTCTTTTCTGAATATAAATCATCAGGCCATGTTTGCTATGCACAGTCACAGTTCCACAGAGTGGCGGAAGAGGTAAGGAGGTCCAACCTCGACTTAAACAGATTGCTTAACCAACTTTATTTAACCCCACATTCACTTCACTTTTCAGGAGCAGCTAACATTGCCAATTCCTGAACCCTTGGATGAGTTTGTTATATCAATTGGTTCATTCTTCACTTTACATTCTGTTGATTTAGTGTTCAGCTCAATTGCCTCTTCTAAGTTACCACTTCCATCAGATTATGGCTTCCAATATTGTGTTTTTGATTTTTTTTCTCCCATTTGTGTTGATTTTGAACTTATGTTTTAAAAATATGTCTACTATCGTTTTGGAGTAGGGGTTACCCATACATTTGCTCTATACATCTCTTTGGCAGGCTAGTAAAGCCTATGGAGTTATCCAAATAATGATTTAAATTCATGAAATAAAATATATAAGAATAAAACAGAAAACAACTGCACTGAAAAGTGGTCATACAAATATTTTAAACAGCATTTTAAATATAAGAATAAATGTATCTCCAGTCATGCATTAAATAAAAATATTGAGTTTCAGGTCTAAAAAGTATCATAATTTGGTAGTAATCAGTATAATCTAAATTTCTACATCTTCAATAGGTAAAATGTGTTATGAAGCTACTTGTGATTTTTAATGATAATAAAGCCATAAATATTGCTAATACTACTGGAGTTTTTTGCCTGTACATGTAATTGAAGGAAACAGACAAATGAAAATAAATATGTACATCAACGTTTAAATTCATTCAAACTCAGGGAGCCTAGTTATGAATTCCTGATTAAGAGGGTCTCTAAGAATGGAGAAATTAAATCTGTGTTTCAATGTTCCACCTTAAACTGGAAGTATCATAACTTAAATCCGTGAAAATAAAAGCAATTGTCCACAATAATAATTGTTGAAAACACATTAAAAATGTTGGAAATAATTCATGGTTGCTGTATGTGATGTTTCACCACTCTTGTTCAGAAAAAAATGCATAATATAAATATATTTAATGGGCAATATGTATTATTTTGAATGTGTTCATGCAGGCAGAAGGCTACCAGAATAAAGATGCAGTGCTGATATTTAAACTGAATTGAAATATATTCTTGTTATTAAAAAAGGTCATGCTTCAGTTGTTGAGGTAAGTGGGATGAGAAAAGAAAACATGTTTTGAGGTTGTCATTATTCACATTGTGGAACTTCTAATGTAATACATCAGGGGGCATGGAGTATGATTTGCTGGCACATGAGTGTTTCCATATATGTGGGAGAGAGAGAGCTTCTCTGAACATTTGCTCATATCTTTGTGGTTTTTGGAACAGAATCTTTCTGAGCTCAAATACTATAGTACTATATCTTTTCTTTGTCTACTCGACAATTTGTATAGTTAATATATATATATATATATGTATGTACACATATATATAAAGCATATATAAATTTTATATGTGTATATTGTCTGAAATGCTTTATTAAAATCTACAATTTTAGGAAGGATAAAAATATATATGGACTTCTGGTTCAGCCAAAATGTAATAGACTAATTTTTCCCTGCTCCTTTATGCCAAGTAGAACTAAAACCCTGGATATAACACACCAGGCAATCTAAGGACAACTGTGAGGTGGTGTGAGGATGAACTGGTTTGATCCCCCATAACTGAAGGAAAAACACAACTACAAAGTGTCGTATGTCTTCCCATGCAACAGAAGGTAGGAGACCTTGGCTCAGAGTGTTTACAGTTGCTAATCTGGCAGCAAAAGGCAGATAAAATCATTTAATCTCTGGATCAAATAGAAGTTCCTCTGACAACAGATGAGCCTGACAAAACTAGCCCTGCTAAAAATAAGTGACCAGGTGAAATATTCTCCTTGTCTGCTGGCTCTCAGACTTCCCTACCCGACTAAGAGATAATGGGATAAATGGGTGGCACTGGCAAGAGGGATTCTACCATAACAAGTATTCCTTAGTTCCCATGCCATGGAGATATCCATACTCCATCCAGAGACACCAGGGTGGCCAAGAAGCACTGGCAGGGAGGATCACACCACAAGAACCTACCAAATAAGTACTTTTCATGCCTGACATCATGGGGCTGGGTAGGGAGACAGGGACCATGCCACCACAGTTGTGGACAAAGAATGTCACCTGCCATATCAGTAAACAAGGGATGTTGTGGCCATCAAGCCACCAGCTACTGCAGCCACCACACTCTCTCAACAGTGCACCCTGAGGGGATACAGGATGGAGAAAAACATGATACTGGCCTTAGATAGTTAAGATGCATATTAAAGAAATAATTTCAGTAAGCCCAGACTGTTGTATCTTCCCATACTTAGAAAAGTGCTAAATTCATTAACTTGAGATGTCTGTTTTTTCTTTAATTAGCAGCAATCTTTTGATGTTCTGGCTACCTGTTTTTGTTTGTTTGTTTGTTTTGTTTTGTTTTCTGCAAAAACTCCTATATACCCTGGCTCCTCCTTTGCCTCTTCAAAACAGCCCCTCAGAACTATCTGAGAGTCCATATTCTGCGTTTAAGTTCTGAGTAAATCTGCCAAATAAAACATAATTCTCAACTTTTAGGTTGTGCATTTTTTTTTTTTCAGTCGACCCAGCAAAGGTCTAACCATAAAATCCTCTTTGCCCCTGAAGTTCTGAGATATTTGTCTCCCACTGTTTTAGGTTCTTATTTCTGCTGAAACAGTACCACAAATTTAGTGTCTTAAAACCATGCAAATTAATTTTCTTACATTTCTGGAAGTCAGAAATCCTAAAGTAAAGGTGTTGTCAGTGCTGTATTCCATCTGGAGTCTCTAGGAAACAATCCTTCTCTTGCTTTCCAGCTTCTAGACTCAGTCTGAATTTCTTGGCTCATGGCCCCTTCCTTCAGCTACAAACTGTATGACTCCAACCTCTGTCTCTGTTACCACATATCATTCTCTGATGCTCTGTCCCCCTTTCTATCTTATAAAGACTCTTGTAATTATATTGCATTCACCCAAATAATCCAGGATAATCTTTTCACCTCAAAATTCTTAGTTTAGTCACACCAAAAAGTCCCTTTTGCCAGGTAATGTAACATATTCACAGTTCCAGAGATTAAGATGTAGATGTCTTGGGAGGATATTGTGCCTACTATAGTCTCCCTTGGGTCCCCTGATATTCATGTGTTCTCCATGTGTAAACTATATTCACCCCATCCCAACATTTCCGTAAGTCTAAACCCACTATAGCATCATTTCAAAATCCAAAATCTCATCTAAACTTTATCAGCCTCAAAGTCCCAAATATCATCATCAAAATTACATATAAGGGAAGGTCTGACTATAACACTTCCTAAGACAAAATTCCTCTCCATCTGTAAGTCCAAGGAGCTCAAGAAACAATTTAACTGCTCTTAAGATAAAATTGTGGGTCAGGCATAACATTTAAAAACACAACCATTTTAAAAGAGAGAAAATGGAAGGGAAAAAAAATTCTTAGAAATTTTGAAAGTCAGCCTGACAAACCCCATCAGGTTTTAAGCCCTGGGAAGAGCCATTTCTGGTTCTGAAGTCAATTCTTCCCTGACTTCATGCTTCTTGGTTCAGCCCTCAGAGTCATCCTTCTTTTACAAGAAAGATATTGTAGCATGTGTTTTCATCTGAGTAGTTTTATCAGCCATTAACTTGCCTGTAGAACTTTGGGAGTTTGCCAGCTTTAGTTTATTTTGTCCTGTCTCTGTCCCTTTCCATCCAAGACGGCAGTGTTTCTGCTGTTATAACATTCACAAGAGCATTGTGCGTCACACATATATGTCTCAAGGAATCATTTAATTAGACACAAGGTTGGTACACAGATCTTCCCTAGATAATCTCATCTTTATTTCTGGCTTTTATTTGAGAGGAATCTGTGAATGACATACCTAATCTCTTCAAAAAGCCTTCAGTGCAACAGGACTTTTTGTTACTTTTGAAGCACTCTCAGAAGATTGTACAATCCAAATATCTCTGCCTGGTTACAGATAGTGCTTATTGAGTAACATGTAATTGATAAATAACCTATAATTGATGAGTATTTATAATTGATGAGATGCAGCTCCACCTGGAAACAGAAGCTTGTTATGTACCTGTGAAGAAACACATGACCAGCAGCATGGTGTCTCCAGAGCATGCTTTCCTTACAATTGATCTTCAAATTTTAGCATCTCTTGAAATCTGGATAAGTGAAGTTCCCTGGACATCAAATCCTGCTTCTTTTTTTCTTAACAGTTCTTCCTCAATTCATTTCATTTATTTCACATTATAGTAACAACAGTAAATTAAAACAGCAAGAGGAAACCAGGCTTCATCTTAAACACTGCTTAGAAATTATCTTTGGCTAAATGCCTTTGTTTGTCACTTAAAAATTCTACTTTCTGTATAACTCTAAGATACAATTCAGCTAAGCTTTCTACAGTTATAGAACAAAGAGATACTTTCCTACTTTTCAATAACGTATTCCTCATTTCCTTCTGAATCCTCACCAGCAGCATTTTTAATACCCATATTTAATGGCTAACAAGAGTCTCTATACAACAGTTTATGTTTTCTCTAATAAGATATGTTTTCTCTTCCATGCTCCTCACTTCTGAGCTCTTACCAGCAAAGTCCTTAATATCCATATTTGTTCTGATAGTCTGTTTTTGATTATTTAAATATCCTCTAAGAAAATATACCTTTTATCTGTCATGTTCTACACTTCCTACTGACTACTTACTAGCAAAGTGGTTAATATCCATATTTCTACTAACAATCTCTTCAAGGAAATCAAGGTTTTTTTCTATCATGCTCCTTAAAATTCTTTCAGCCTCTACCCATTACCCAATTGCAAAGCCACTTCCACATTTTTAGTTTTTGTAATAGCAGCATCCCACTTCATTATTCATTGCTGCTATAAAATTTACCAAACTATTGTGTCTTAAAACAACTCAAATTTATTATCTTACTGCTTTGGGGTCAGAAATCTTAAAATCAAGGTAAGGGCATGGTTACATTTCTTTTGGAGGCTCTAGGGAAGAATTATTTCCTTGCCTTTTTCAAGTTCTAAAGAACATCTGAAATTCTCAGCTTGTGGCTCCTTCTTCTATTTCAAAGTTTACCACTCCGATTCTCTGTCTGTTGTGTCTCCTCTGACTCTCTCTCTCAATTGTTTAAAGATCCTTGCGATTACACTGGGCTGACCCAGATCATTCAGAATATTCTTCTCATCTCAAGACCCATAACTTAGCCACATGTTCAAACTCCTTTTGCCATGTAATATAACATATTCACAGGTTCCAGGGGTTAGGATGTTAACATCTTTGAGGGGCCATTGTTTTGTCTATCATACCCACCTAGAGACACTGGGCAACTCACCTGGGGAAAACCCCTCACTACCCTCATAAAACAGCAGGGTGGATTTCCCAGAGATAGCATATAACTGAAGAAATCCAAAATTACCTGGCAAAGTCTCTGAAAATGAAAATGTCTTTGGAACAACAGCACAAAAGAGTAAGGCAAGACATGTTTGTTAAACCTAAACAGTGAATTACTGCTAAAATAAATATTTAAATAAGATCCAAGTCAAATGATATAATAGACAAAATGTCCAGGCTATCATAAAAAAAATCACTCATCTTACTAAGAAACTGGAAAAAAAAATCACAACAGATGTTAACACCAAGATGAATCAGATGTTGGGAGTATCTGACAAGTGTTTTAAAGCAGATATCTTCAAAATGTTTCAACAATAAATTAAAGATTCTCCTGAAATAAATAAAAAATAAAACTCTCTGCAAATTAATATGTTAGAAAAAACCAAATGTAAATTACAGAACAAAAAATACAAAACAAAATTTCACTCAGTTGGTTCAGTAGTAGACTGGAAATGACATAGATAGAATCAGTAAACTTGTGGAAAGAAGAATATAGTTCACATAATCTGAACAAGTATGGACTAAAAAAATGAACAAAGCCTTAGGAACAATGTGTTAATAGCAAAGGGTACACCATTTGTATCATCAGAGTCATAGAGAAGAGAAGAAGGGGAATATACCTGAAAGGGGGTCTGAAGAAGTAATGGCTTAAACCATCCTACATTTGGAAAAATAAATAACCCACAGATTCAAAACACTTAGCAAACCCTAAAATGATAAAACTAAAAGAATTCCTCCCCAGACATACAACAATTCAATTCTGAAAACTAAAGACAAAAAAAATCTGGAAAACAGCCAGAAAGAAATGACACATTACTTATAGGGGAACATTAATTTGAATAAGTGTAGATTTCCTATTTGAAAGGAGAGGCAGAAGGAAGTAGCACAATCTTTTTTCATTGTTGAATGAAAAGTACTGTCAACCACGAATTTTTTATTCTTTGAAACTATCTTTCAGAAATGACAGAGAAATAAAGACATTTTCAAATGAAGGTAAACTTTTAAAAAAAAATGTGTCTATAACAAACCTATTCTTAAAGATTGACTAATTCAAAGACTTGGAAATAAGAATCACATTGTTCACAGTAGGATCTGGGATGAGACCCTCTACTCTCATCCTTTTCTCTTTGGATTCTGTAGTTCTGTCTACTCCTCCCACAGCCTACATATAAAATGCTCCACAGTCCATCTGTGTAATACTCACCTTCACAAACATAACTTGTTTTAGTTGAATAATTTTCAGATTCAATTCTACTGAAAGACAAGCCTAAATAGATAAAAATAATAATCACTCAAGTCTTGCTATAGTTTTTTCAGTAATTGTGCCACTCAGTATAAACTAACATTTCTTTAAACACAAAAGATCCTTGAAACCAAGGATAATGGAATGGTATTTTAGGTAGTCTTTATAATGCTTTTTATTAAGAATTAATGTGCTCAAGACTTTGAGGTTGTTTTCACTTATGATATTTGATATTTGAGTATATTTTACTTTATACATCAGAATTTGTGAAGAAATGATCAGATTACATCTAGCATATTGTTTTAATCTCCACTTAACATGTTTTATAATTGTTTACAAACTGAAGAGACTCAAAAGGAGCTGCTGGTTGATTGACTAATTTCCCTATGTGCATAATTGATATAGTACATGCCACATAAATTTATATTACTACTACAAATAACTATTATAACAAGTAATTATGTAGTGCTTACTATGCACCAAAATCTAATCTATGTGGTCCACATAGATGAATTCATTTAATTATTCAATATGCTTATTTAATAAATAGTGAATCTGTGTTATCACAAGGGTAAATAATTTGTAAAAGGTTATACTTTAATCAGTATTGGTTAACTGCTATAACAAACAAGTCCCAATTCTAAGTGAAATAATAAAATAAAAGTTTGGTTTTATTTAGGTCAAATCCAATGGAAATATTTCTGGTCAGTTGGCTTCCCTACGAAGCCCTCCTTGAAGTGGAAGTGAAGGTCACCAGCTGATGCCATGTTGTACCTCTGCCATCTTGTGGCTTCTAGTTGACCCTGACACCACTGAGTCTGCAGTCAAGGAGAAGAGAGCATGAGGAAATCATGCAACACACTTAACTGGGACCTGGAATTGACACATGTTACATTAGACAAACCTAAGTCCATGTCCTCCTCTATGAGATATGAGAAATTAGAAGATATGATAAAATATATTTATTAGTATGGCAGCCAGTTTCCAGCAAAAGATTCTTACTATGGAAGGGAAATGAATCTCTAGTTGTTACCCAGTCATCTATGATGCAGTGAGTAAACTGAAATATAACCTCAGGAATTTGGCTCTCAAGACTATGCTACACTATTCTGTCATAAACAAAAAATAGGATAAATAATACATATTTCATATTTTATAGTACAGTATATATAATAGTATAGTATATAGTACAGGGATACCTTGGAGATAACTACAGGTTTGATTCCAGACCACCACAATAAAGCAAATATCACAATAAAGCAAGTCATGTGATTTTTTGTGTTCCCAGTTCATATAAAAGTTATGTTTACGCTATACTGTAGTCTATTATGTGTGCAATAGCATTATGTCTAAAAGAACAATGTACATACCTTAATTAAAAAATACTTTATTGCTAAAAAATTCTAACCATCATCTGAGCCTTTATCAAGTCATAATCTTTTTGTAAGAACATTATCAAAGATCACTGACCACAGATCACCATAACAAACATAATAATAATGAAAAACTTTGAACTATTGTGAGAATTACCAAAATGTGAGATAGGGACACAAAGTGAGCTGTTGGAAAATGGCACCTGTAGATTTGCTTAATGCATGTTAATCACAAACCTTTCATTTTTAAAAAACAGTATCTGTGAAGTGCAAAAAAAAAAAAAACAAAGAAAGAAAGCACAGTACTCCTGTATATGTGAATATATAAAATAGTGTAGTATAATGATGTTTGGTATATACTAGTCATTCAATAAAAGTTGGCTATTATTCTATTATTAAAGAATTAGTAAGATAAACCATTTCAACAAGTTTAATAATAAAAGGATGATTTATTAGAAGGTTACAAGGATATCATATTGAATACAAAGGTAGGGATGAAATATGCTTATGATGAAAGAAAATATAGAAAAACTTAGCAGAGAAGTAGAAACTATGAAAAAAGAAACAAATAGAAATTCTGACTGAATAAAAATACCTGAATTAAAAAAATAATAATTCACTGGATAAGTTTAACAGCATAATATATGGCAGAGAACAAAATTAACTTTTAAAATAGATGTATAGAATGCTAGATTTCATAAATGTTAACTTAGAGTATTAATGGGGTTATTTAAAGAAAGTCATAGTCATGATGCAATCAATAGCTTACATTTAGTTAGAAAAATGTCCAATAAAATCAGCCTATAATCAATTTTTTTAAATAATATGTATAAATATGTACACATATGTATGCTTTTAATTTAACTTGTCATTATAAAGGCATATTTCAATCTTTCCTCCATATTCTTGGATGATGGCTTTCTTTTTGATATATTTTCATAAAAATGTAGAAAATGAAATTTTGTATTTAGTTCCAAATTTGAATTGATTAAAAAAAATAAAAACCAAAAGGTCAATTTTCAGATAGAAAATCCAAAAGTATTTTGTAAGAAAGAAACACTAGATATAATACACAAAATATTTTGAGAGATGCCCAGGGAACAACTTTTTTCAGTTGGAATTTTCATTGCAGTATATCTTACAAATACAGTATAATGCTGAAGGTCATAGCAAGCAAGAATGGTAACATGACTTAAAATGGTTTGCCCTTTACAGAACTCTGACTATATGTATTTGTGATCATGTATTTAGTTTGTGGCAGGCTTCAAGAAGGAAACATACACACATACATAAACAGAGACACAAAAACTAAGTATACAAGACACAAGAAAGTGACATACATACTTGTATTTTATTTTTATATAAAACCAAACAGATACAATTACTGAAAAATTCAACTGAAAAATCTTGATATTTATATGAAACATGCCAAATCAGGATTTTGAATTAAAATTTCTAATTTCATCCAGATAGCAAGGATGAATTTGGTATAACCTAACTATGGATTAAAACTTAATAAGTTTACAAATATATATATACCTCAAATTTGGAGTTAAAAAGTTGAAGAAAACTGAGCATGGTATTGATGTGATGAGAAAATTAAGAAATGTGTAATACTCAACAATTTATAATGAAATTAGAATATTTGAACTTGATTCTTATGCAATATTAGAGAAATCCTTTGGGCATGTAAACAGAATTTTCTATATAAAATATTACTGTGTCTCTAATCAAAACCAAGATGATAATCTAAATGTTTAAGACTGATGGCAAATTAAGGCATCTTCTTAGGAAACAATGGAGGAAACTCATATTTTTAAGAACAAAAGTATACATTTGAGATTCAGTTGGAAGATGCAAATAAATATTTTTAAACCCCTTTATTGAGGTATGATTGACATGGGAAAAGCTTTACATATTTAACGGATAGAACTTGATGAGTTTGAAGATAATATATGCCTGTGAAAACTTCATCAGAATCTATGCCATAAACATATCCATCACCTCCAAAAGTTTTCTCCCATCTTCTTTATCATTATTTTAATTTTTATGAAAAGAGCACAGCATAAGATCTACCTTCTTAGTAAGTTTTTAAGTATACAATACAATATTGTTAACTTTAGGCACTATGCTCTTTCATACCCTTTGACTAATGCTTCTCTGTTTCTCCCCACCTCTAGTCCCTGGCAACCACCATCCTATCGATAACTCTCTGCTTCTATGAATTTCACTATTTTAGATACCTCATATATGTGGTATCATGTAATATTTGTTCTTTTGTTTCTGGCTTTTTTACTTAGCATAGTGTCCTCCAGGTTTATCCATGTTGTCACAAATGGCAGAATTTACTTTTTCTTTAAGGCTGAGTAATATTCCATTGTATGCACATACTACATTTTCTTTATTCATTTATCCATCAGTGGACATTTAGGTTGTTTCCATGTCTTGGATATTGTGAATAATGCTGAAATAAACATGGGAGTAGAGCTATCTCTTAGAGCTCTTGCTTTCGGTTCCTTTGAATATATACCCAGAAGTGAGGCTGTTGGATCATATAGTAATTCTATTTTTAATTTTTTGAGGAAACTCTATACTGTTTTCTGTAGTGGCTGCACCAATTTACATTTCCCTCAACAGTGTACAAAGTTTCTCTTTACTCCACATCTTCACCTACACTTATTATTATTATTATTATTATTTTTGATAATGGACATCCTAAGAGATGTAAGGTGATGTCTCATTGTAGTTTTGATCTGTATTTTCCTGACTTTTCCTGATGATAGGTAATGTAGAGCACGTTTTATATATCTGTTAGTCATTTGTTGTTGGCCATTTGTGTGTCTTCTTTGGAGAAATGTCTATTCAGGTCTTTTGCCCATTTTATAATGAAGTTATTTTTTTGCTATTGAGTTGTATGAGTTCCTTACATATGTTGCATTTTAACCCTTTTATAAGATATATGGTTTGCAAATATTTTTGTCCCACTTTGCTTTTTCATGTTTTGCTTGTTTCCTCTATTGTTCAGAAACATTTTAGTTCCCACTTGCTTATTTTTGCTTTTGTTGCCTGTGTTTTTGGTTTCAGATGTCAAATTTTTAAATTATTTTAAATAGACGTACCTAAAAATAGATGCCAGATTAAAGGGAATGAGAAAATAAAAGAAATGATATAAAATACAAAGATAGAAATAAGAAAAAAGAAGAGAAAAATGATAATTATAAGATAGAGGTAATATAACAGTAGTAACCATTCTCATTTGAGAAGAAAAAACACGACCCTCTGGAAAGTGCTGCATGCATTGAAGATTTTGTGACCATTTGGTGGTAGGTAGGAGAGAGTGGGCGGCTCTATAGGTTCCTCTGCTACAAAGTTACAAAGGTGGGATATTTTTGGAATCTGTGAGAAAATTCCCTTCTTAGCTGTACTGTTCATGCTGTTAATCTTCTAAAGAAATCCAACTGTTATTTCTCCTACTGCCAGCATACTTAATTATTGTTGCACAGAGCAAAGCAATGATAAGATCTGAACAAAACAGATGGCTCAGCATTGCCAGAAAACTTATGTTATTGACATGATTTTTATAAGACACAGAAGAAAGTACAATTTTGTTGAAAATGTCCCAGACAAATCAGCATATTTTTACAACACATATAGACATTGTAGCGATTAACGTACTATACCATTATTTCATATTTCTTCAATGATGTTTTTCTAAGTGCTTTATAAAAGCATAAAAGATGTGTAAATCATTTCTAAAGGATGAGATAATTAAGAATACTTGTTTGTTCGTGAGTATAGCCAACTTGACAGGGTAATGCTCCTTTGCATCGTTGCATGCCATCTTTGAAAATCAAGTGGAAATCTGGAGTTTTAATTCAATTAATTTGGACTTTAAGCTTGTAGAGTTCTTTGGATTTATTGAATGCATTTGCCATGTTAATTTCTAATATATTGATTTACTTATTGAATGTAAATTAATTATTGTGCCCATGTTCATTTCTAGGCAATATGTTATGACTAGTAATATACATATTGATAGGAAAAGGCCTTGCTCTTTGGTGAATTATTACTAAAAGGGGGAGGTTGACATATAAATCTACAGTGTAAATTTTATTGTTATTAAGTAAGTATGAAGTTAGAGGCAAGACTTGAGGAACATAAAATTTGGGACATTAAAGTCAAAATCACAAGGCTAGGAAACTTTCTAGTATATATGATGACATTTATATTTTGCAGAGAATTGGAAGTGTTGTAAAGGCAAAGATAAATGGAAAATGAATTCAAGTCTGTAAGAAAAGCATAAGAAAAAGTACCAATACATTATAATGTGTGATGTAGGTAGCCAGACACAAACATGTAATACTTAAGAAAAGAATGTTGAAAGATAAACCTGAAGGGATAAGTAGTATTGAGTTTTGTTGGGGCCTTGTTTGATATGTGAAATATTAAATTTTATTCTATTAGTGAAAGAGAGTAATATACATGCATAGAGGGATAAAATGAACCCCTTGGCTATAATATGAAAGAAGAATTTAAGGGAGATAGCACTGAAATCAGAACAGAGTAAATGTATGTCAATAGTGAGATATGCATGCTTGCATGATTAGTAAGTTAATAAATAAATGAATGAAAACATGTATATATGTGCTAAAACACTGTTGACTAAATGGAATCATACATTTTAGCTTTATTTTCTAATTTTTTTAATTTTTAAAATTATTATTTTTTAAAAAAGATAAAAAATAAACTAATATGTTCGGGCTTCAGGTGAGGAGTCTGAAACTCAGAAAACTTAGGTGATTGACTTTTCTATGGACATACAGGAAGTAGTTTCACATATTTCACTTCCAAAACAATTTGTTTTACACTCTACTAATATCTCCATCAAAATATAAAAATAACTTAAAATTCAACTTTACAGGAAATGTGTTTGCCTGTAAATATTTAGTAGTTATTATAGGTCACTTTTTGTAGGTAGAGTGGGGTTTTAAATCATTTCACCATTTAAACAGATCATTAAATTGATTAGATTGGTAAGATTGATTGATAGTGTTACATTTAATAAAATAAACCATCTGTAGAATTTCTTTTAATAATTTGTAAAAGCATATGATATCCTTTATTCTAAAATTAACTTTGATAGTTTTAACAACTGAATCACTTATTCTTAAGCAAATACTATTTTCAGATTTTTTCTATAATTATTTGAAAACCTTACAATCAAAGTAATATGCATATTAATTAAAACGTGTGGGTCTAATCCTAAAAAATATGGAAGACTGGTAGATAAATTTTAATTTACTTTCTCATATTTTTGTTGATTTTATTTAGCTTTATTTATGTTCAAACAATAAAGAGTGCTATTGGTAGAAATACATGAATTATTAATGATTTTAAGTCTTAGTATAAAGTTTCCACACAAATTTTTAATGAAACCACTATGTCCTAATATAATTTTTAGTGTTGAGCTCATTGTATACCTCTTTCAAAGCACTTTTTTTCATCTGTGGAAGGCAACACACATATTTTTATTTTATTTTATTGCCTCTCTTCTTGTCACCTCTCCGATTAGAGAAATTTCCCATATATGCTTACTCTATTGGCTCATATGACGTTGTCATTATCCTTGAAATTATGAGTAGTGTGGTTTGTATATTTCTGTCTTTTAATTTGTATTATTGTTATTGTGATAGAAATTGCATTCAATTTGATACTTATTGTATTCCACAGTTTTCAAGATCTACCCATATTGCTAATAGTCTAACTCAGGACTTGTGCTTATATCACACTCTACTGTCAAAGGCATGCAACATATTGCATATTTCTCATATTTATTTCCTTGATGATAGAATACGAGATGCTACTATCTCACTGCTACCACAAATAAAGCTTCCATGAAGACCCAAGTATACATCTGTTTGGGGATCTGTGTAAGAGCTTTGCTGTAGTACACAACAAGTAGAAGAATTGCTCATGCTCCCTCACAGGGAATGACCATTTTTAAATTGATTAAATACTGCTAATTTGGTTTCCAGTTTGGATGAATGAGTTCAAGGAAAGCATGAAGTTCTCCATATCCCCAGACCTTGATATAAACTTGCTTTCACATTTAGTCAATCAAATATATATTAACTGTAACTTATAGTGTTCTTTTTTTTTTTTTTTTCTTTTCTTTTGTCTTAGGGTAGCTTTTTTTTTTTTTAACATCTTTATTAGAGTATAACTGCTTTACAATGATGTTAGTTTCTACATTATAACAAAGTGAACCAGCTACACATATACATTTATCCCCATATCTCTTCCCTCCTACATCTCCCTCCCTCCCACCCTCCCTATCCCACCCTGCTAGGTGGTCACAAAGTACTGAGCTGATCTCCCTGTGCTATGCGGCTGCTTCCCACTAGCTATCGGTTTTACATTTGGTAGTGTATATATGTCCATGCCACTCTCTCACTTTGTCCCAGCTTACCCTTCCCCCTCCCCATGTCCTCCACTTCATTCTCTAGTAGGTCTGCATCCTTATTCCCGTCCTGCCCCTAGGTTGTTCATGACCATTTTTTCTTTTCTTTTTTTTAGATTCCATATATATGTGGTAGCATACAGTGTTTCTTTTCCTCTTTCTGACTTACTTCACTCGTATGACAGACTCTAGGTTCATCCACCTCGATACAAATAACTCAATTTCGTTTCTTTTTATGGCTGAGTAATATTCCATTGTATATATGTGCCACATATTCTTTATCCATTCATCCGATGATGGACACTTAGGTTGCTTCCATGTCCTGGCTATTGTAAATAGAGCTGCAATGAACATTGTGGTACATGACTCTTTTTGAATTATGGTTTTCTCAGGGTATATGCCCTGTAGTGGGATTGCTGGGTAGTATGGTAGTTATATTTTTAGTTTTTGAGGAACCTCCCTACTGTTCCCCATAGAGGCTGTATCAATTTACATTTCCACCAACAGTGCAAGAGGGTTCCCTTTTCTCCACACCCTCTCCAGCATTTATTATTTGTAGATTTTGATGATGGCCCTTCCGACCGGTGTAAAATGATACCTCATTGTACTGTTGATTTGCATTTCTCTAATGATTAATGATGTTGAGCATTCTTTCATGTGTTTGTTGGCAATCTGTATATCTTCTTTGGAGAAATGTCTATTGAGGACTTCTGCCCATTTTTGGATTGGGTTTTTTGTTTTTTTGATATTGACCTACATGAGCTGCTTGTAAATTTTGGAGATTGATCCTTTGCCAGTTGCTTCATTTGAAAATATATTCTCCTACTCTGAGGATTGTCTTTTTGTCTTATTTATGGTTTCCTTTGCTGTGCAAAAGCTTTTAAGTTTCATTAGGTCGCATTTGTTTATTTTGGTTTTTATTTCCATTTCTCTAGGAGGTGGGTAAAAAAAGGATCTTGCTGTAATTTATGTCATAGAGTGTTCTGCCTATTTTTTCCTCTAAAGATTTATAGTGTGTAGCCTTACATTTAGGTCTTTAATTCATTTTGAGTTTATTTTTGTGTATAGTGTTAAGGAGGGTTCAATTTCATTCTTTTACATGTAGCTGTCCAGTTTTCCCAGCACCACTTATTGAAAAGGCTGTCTTTTCTCCATTGTATATCCTTGACGCCTTTATCAAAAATAAGGTGACCATATGTGTGTGAGTTTATCTCTGGGCTTTCTATCCTGTTCCATTGATCTATATTTCTGTTTTTGTTCCAGTACAATAGTGTCTTGATTTCTGTAGCTTTGCAGTATAGTCTGAAGTCCGGGAGCCTGATTCCACCAGCTCTGGTTTTCTTTCTCAAGATTGCTTCAGCTATTCGGGGTCTTTTTTGTTTCCATACAAATTGTGAAATTTTTTGTTCTAGTCTGTGAAAAATGCCACTGGTAGTTTGATAGAAATTGCATTGAATCTGTTGATTGCTTTGGGTAGTAGAGTCATTTTCACAATATTGATTCTTCCAATCCAAGAACATGGTATATCTCTCCATCTGTTGGTATCATCTTTAATTTCTTTCATCAGTGTCTTATAGTTTTCTGCATACAGGTCTTTTGTCTCCTTAAGTAGGTTTATTCCTAGGTATTTTACTCTTTTTGTTGCAATGGTAAATGGGAGTGTTTCCTTAATTTCACTTTCAGATTTTTCATCATTAGTGTATAGGAATGTAAGAGATTTCTGTGAATTAATTTTTTTCCTGCTACTTTACCAAATTCACTGATTAGCTCTAGTAGTTTTCTGGTACATCTTTAGGATTCTGTATGTACAGTATCATGTCATCTGCAAACAGTGACTGCTTTACTTCTTCTTTTCCAAGATGGATTCCTTTTATTTCTTTTTCTTCTCTGATTGCTGTGGCTAAAACTTCCAAAACAATGTTGAATAATAGTGGTGAGAGTGGGAAACCTTGTCTTGTTCTTGATCTTAGTGGAAATGATTTCAGTTTTTCACCATTGAGGACAATGTTGGTGGGTTTGTCATATATGGCCTTTATTATGTTGAGGAAAGTTCCCTCTATGCCTACTTTCTCCAGGGTTTTTATCATTAATCGGTGTTGAATTTTGTCAAAAGCTTTTTCTGAATCTATTGAGATGATCATATGGGTTTTCTCCTTCAATTTGTTAATATGGTTTATCACATTGATTGATTTGTGTATATTGAAGAATCCTTGCATTCCTGAGACAAGCCTCACTTGATCATGGTGTATGATCCTTTTAATGTGCTGTTGGAATCTGTTTGCTAATATTTTGTTGATGATTTTTAGATCTATGTTCATCAGTGTTACTGGCCTGTAGTTTTCTTTCTTTGTGACATCTTTGTCTGTTTTTGGTATCAGAGTGATGGTGTCCTCGTAGAATGAGTTTGGGTGTGTTCCTCCCTCGGCTATATTTTGGAAGAGTTTGAGAAGGATAGGTATTACCTCTTCTCTAAATGCTTGATAGAATTTGCCTGTGAAGCCATCTGGTCCTGGGTTTTTGTTTGTTGGAAGATTTTTAATCACAGTTTCAATTTCAGTGCTGGTGATTTGTCTGTTTATATTTCTATTTCTTCCTGGTTCAGTCTTGGAAGGTAGTGCTTTTCTAAGAACTTGTCCATTTCATACAGTTTGCCCTTTTTTTTTAGCATAGAGTTTCTTGTAGTAATCTCTCATGATCCTTTGAATTTCTGCAGTGTTTGTTGTTACTTCTCCTTTTTCATTTCTAATTCTGTTGATTTGAGTCTTCTCCCATTTTCTCTTGATAAGTCTGGATAATGGTTTATCATTTGTGTTTATCTTCTCAAAGAACAAGCTTTTAGTTTTATTGATCTTTGCTATAATTTCCTTCATTTCTTTTTCATTTATTTCTGATCTGATCTTTATGATTTCCTTCCTTCTGCTAACTTTGGGGTTTCTTTTTTCTTCTTTCTCTAATTGCTTTAGGTGTAAGATTAGGTTGTTTATTTGAGATGTTTCTTGTTTCTTGAGGTAGGATTCTATTGCTATAAACTTCCCTCTTAGAACTGCTTTTGCTGCATCCCATAGGTTTTGGGTCATCGTGTTTTCATTGTCATTTGTTTTTAGGTATTTTCTGATTTCCTCTTTGATTTCTTCAGTGAACTCTTGGTTATTTAGTAGTGCACTGTTTAGCCTCCATGTATTTGTATTTTTTACAGATTTCTTCCTGTAATTGATATCTCGTCTCATAACGTTGTAGTCAGTAAAGATACTTGATATGATTTCAATTTTCTTAAATTTACCAAGGCTTGATTTGTGACCCAAGATATGACCTATCCTGGAGAATGTTGCATGCACACTTGAGAAGAAATTGTATTCTGTTGTTTTTGGATGGAATATCTTATAAATATCAATGAAGTCCATCTTGTTTAATGTATAATTTAAAGCTTGTGTCTCCTTGTTTATTTTCATTTTGGAAGATCTGTCCATTGGCGAAAGTGGGTGTTAAAGTCCCATTCTATTATTGTGTTACTGTCGATTTCCCCTTTTATGGCTGTTAGTATTTGCTTTATGTATTGAGGTGCTCCTATGTTGGGTGCATAAATATTTACAATGGTTATATCTTCTTCTTGGATTGATCCCTTGATCATTATGTAGTGTCCTTCTTTGCCCCTTGTAATAGTCTTTGTTTTAAAGTGTATTTTGCCTGATATGAAAATTGCTACTCCAGCTTTCTTTTAGTTTCCATTTGCATGGAAAATCTTTTTCCATCCCCTCACTTTCAGTGTGTATGTGTCCCTCGGTCTGAAGTGGGTCTCTTGTAGACACCATATATATGGGTCTTGTTTTTGTATCCATTCAGCCAATCTATGTCTTTTAATTGGAACATTTAATCCATTTACATTTAAGGTAATTATCAATATGTATGTTCCTATTACCATTTTCTTAATTGTTTTGGGTTTGTTATTGTAGGTCTTTTCCTTCTCTTGTGTTTCTTCCCTAGAGAAGTTCCTTTAACATTTGTTGTAAAGCTGGTATGGTGGTGCTGAATTCTCTTAGTTTTTTTTTTTTGTCAGTAAAGGTTTTAATTTCTCCATTGAATCTGAGTGAGATCCTTGCTAGGTAGAGTAATCTTGGTTGTAGGTTTTTCCCTTTCATCACTTTAAGTATGTCCTGCCACTCCCTTCTGGCTTGCAGTGTTTCTGCTGAAAGATCAGCTGTTAACCTTATGGGGATTCCCTTGTACGTTCTTTGTTGTTTTTCCCTTGCTGCTCTTAATAATTTTTCTTTGTATTTAGTTTTAGATAGTTTGATTAATATGTGTCTTGGCATGTTTCTCCTTGGATTTATTCTGTATGGGTCTCTCTGCACTTCCTGGACTTGATTAACTCTTTCCTTTCCAATAGTAGGGAAGTTTTCAACTATAATCTCTTCAAATATTTTCTCAGTCCCTTTCGTTTTCTCTTCTTCCTTTGGAACCCCTATAATTTGAATGTTGGTGCGTTTAATGTTGTCCCAGATGTCTTTGAGACTGTCCTCAATTCTTTTCATTCTTTTATCTTTATTCTGCTCTGCAGTAGTTATTTCCACTATTTTATCTTCCAGGTCACTTATCCGTTCTTCTGCCTCAGTCATTCTACTATTGATTCTTTCTAGATAATTTTTAATTTCATTTATTGTGTTGTTCATCATTGTTTCTTTGCTCTTTAGTTCTTCTAGGTCTTTATTAAACGTTTCTTTTATTTTCTCCATTCTATTTCCAAGATTTTTAATCATCTTTACTATAATTACTCTGAATTCTTTTTTAGGTAGACTGCCTATTTCCTCTTCATTTTTTTGATCTGGTGGGTTTGTACCTTGCTCCTTCATCTGCTTTGTGTTTCTCTGTCTTCTCATTTTGTTTAAGTAACTGTGTTCGGGGTCTCCTTTTCGCAGCCTGCACGTTCATAGTTCCTGTTGTTTTGGTGTATGCCCCCAGTGGCTAAGGTTGGTTCAGTGGGTTGTGTAGGCTTCCTGGTGGAGGGGATGAGTGTCTGTGTTCTGTTAGGTAAGGATGGATCTTGTCTTTCTGTTGGGCAGGTCCGCATCTGGTGGTGTGTTTTCAGGTGTTTGTGACCTTATGATTTTAGGCAACCTCTCTGCTTATGCATTTATTTGTGTTTCTGTCTTGCTAGCTGTTTAGCATAGGGTGTCCAACACTGTATCTTGCTGGTCATTGAATGGAACTGGGTCTTGGTGTTGAGATGGAGATCTCTGGGAGATTTTCGCCATTTGATATTACGTGGGGCTGGGAGGTCTCTGGTGGACCTATGTTTTGAACTCGGCTCTCCCACCACAGAGGCACAAGCCTGATGCCCAGCCGGAGCGCCAAGACCCTGTCATACACACAGCTCAGAATAAAAGGGAGAAATAAATAAATAAATAAATAAATAAATAAAGTTATTAAAATAAAAAATAATTATAAATTTTTTAAAAAATATTAAAAAGTAATAAAAGAAAGAAAGAAAGAAGAGAGCAAGTAAACCAAAAAACAATTCCACCAATGATAACAAGCGCTTAAAACTATACTAAAAAAAAAAAGAAAAAAAATAAACGGATAGAAAGATCCCTAGGACAAATGGTAAATGCAAAGCTATACAGACAATGTCACACAGACGCATACACATACACACTCACAAAAAGAGAAAAAGGATATATATATCATTGCTCCCAAAGTCCACTGCCTCAACTTGCGATCATTTGTTTTCTATTCAGTTATTCCACAGATGCAGCAGGGTACATCAAGTTGATTGTGGAGATTTAATTCGCTGCTCTTGAGGCTTTTGGTAGAAATTTCCCTTTCTCTTGTTTGTTCACACAGCTCCTGGGGTTCAGCCTTGGTTTTCGCCCTGCCTTTGCATGTAGGTCTCCTGAGGGCATCTGTTCTCCACTCAGACAGGAAGGGGTTAAAGTAGGAGCTGATTAGGGGGCTCTGGCTCACTCAGGCAGAGGAGAGGGAGGGACATGGAATGCAGGGCGCACCTGCGGTGGCAGAAGCTGGTGTGGCATTGCACCAGCCTGAGGGGTGCCATGTGTTCTCCCAGGGAAGTTGTCCCTGGATCACGGGACCCTGGTAGTGGTGGTCTACACAGGCTCTCAGGAGGGGAGGTGTGGATAGTGACTTGTGCTTACACACAGGCTTCTTGGTGCCTGCAGCAGCAGGCTTAGCATCTCATGCCCATCTCTGGTGTCGTGCTGATAGCCGCAGCTCACACCCATCTCTGGAGCTTGTTTAGTTGTTGCTCTGTATCCCCTCTCCTCGTGCACCATGAAAGAAAGAGGCAAGGAATAGTCTCTTGCTTCTTCGGCAGCTCCAGACCTTCTCATGGACACACTCCTGGCTAGCTGTGGCACACTAGCCCCCTTCAGGCTGTGTTCACGCAGCCAACCCCAGTCCTCTCCCTGGGATCTGACTTCCAAAGCGGGAGCTTCAGCTCCCAGCCCCCACCCGCCCCGGCGGGTGAACAGACAATCCTCTCGGGCTGGTGAGTGCTGGTCGGCACCCATCTTCCATGCGGGAATCTCTCTACTTTTCCCTCTTCACCCCTGTTGCTGTGCTTTCCTCCATGGCTCTGAAGCTTCTTTCCCCCTCCACCACCCGCAGTCTCTGCCCTCAAAGGGGCTTCCTAGTGTGTGGAAACCTTTCCTCCTTCCCAGCTCCCTCCCACTGGTGCAGGTCCATCCCTATTTTGTCTGTGTTTTTTCTTTCGCCCTACCCAGGTGCGTGGGGAGTTTCTTGCCTTTTGGGAGGTTTGAGTTCTTCTGCCAGCATTCAGTAGGTGTTCTGTAGGGGTTGTTCCACATGTAGATGTATTTCTGATGTATTTGTAGGGAGGAAGGTGATCTCCAAGTCTTACTCTTCCGCCATCTTGAAGCTCCTCCCTCATAGTGGTTTAAAAATACGTTTTTCTAAATGCTAGTGAAGTTGAGGAGCTAAAATAATCTGTGTGTGTGTATGTGTGTGTTTCATATGTTTGCATGTAGTTTTACATAGATAAGTACATTAAAAAATCTAAAGACAAAATCAAAGCCAAGGATCAATATTTTTGGTGGATTTCTCTACTTCTTTTGTTAATGTGTATAAGTACCTATATTGCCTTGCTGGTTTAAGATTTTACATATATATCTTCTCCAAAATGTGACCTGTCTGTTAACTCCATCTATAGTATTCCATATGGAGCAGATATAATTATTTTTAATGATTTCAAAGCCAAAAAAATTTATCTTATGAGTTGTGCTTTTGGGTTTCCTTTAGAACTATTTCCCTTAATGTAACAAATATATTTTCCTATATTTTCTTCCATTACATTTTAAAATTGTCTTTCCCACTTAGGTCATTTTTTCCAACTGGAGGACACATTTGTGTATAGTATAAAAACTCCTTTATTTTAGTCCATATATTGGAACAGTTTTAAAACAGCAATGTCTGCACATTTGTAATACTTCTTTGATTACATATTGTGTTTTCATATGTCTCTTGCTGGACACTCAATTGTCTTTTGAAATCTAGTTTCTTATTTATTTCCCAGTAACATCTGTTTGCCTGTATTTGTTCATTAATTAATTAATTCACTTGTTTATTTATTTGTTTATTTTTACTACCATGAGTAGGTAACATATTTTAACATCTGTAGAACAAATCTTCCTACATCATTTATTTAATTCCAACATTTCCATAGGTACTGTGAACTGTTTCCCTAAGACTGTTTGTAAAATATATTAAATTAAAAATCCATTAGATGCTTAATTAAAATGGAATTGGATTTCTAGATTGCTTTGAGAAGACCTGGCATCTTTATCATGTTAACTTGCACCATAAAATGAAGACTATGTATGTATTTATTTATATTGCCCTTTAAAAATTTTAACCGCATTTACAAAATATCTTCATACAAATATTCTTCATCTTTAAATAATATATCCAGAAAATTGCATTTACAAATGAAGATGACAATACATATCAATATGATATGTTCCCTCTCTACCTATCAATCATAAATAAGTTCAAGTTTTTAATTATTCAAATGCTCTGTATCATAGCATATTTTGTGTATTCTGTAACACTTCTTTTCTTTCGATCATATGTGCCTAAAATATACTTTTTTTCATTCTTTTATTTTACACTTTTGAAGAAATGCTTACATTTAAATATGTTTCTTTGGGATAGTTGACTTTTCTTTTTTCTTAACAGTTGTTTATTTCCCCATTTCTCTCACTCTCTACTTTGCTCTCTCTCTCCCTCTTTCTCTCTTTTTATTTTTTTTGGCCAGCTCTTGATCTTATGTACTGTGACAAGATTTCAGAAAAAATCTGAGAGTCTTTGTTCTGATCTGTAGTTTACTCAATTACACTTCAGAAAATACTTGTTACCTCAGAGCTCATTTTTACCATCTTTTTTATTTTCCATTGATCAATTTTTACATATTGTTTTCTTCTTTTCCCACCTTCCACTTTATAGATCAAATTTCTATGTTGATTTGCATGTTATCCATTATATTTTATTCTTCTGGTTGTTACCTCTATCATATTGTTACTTATACTTGTGTTTATTCCCTCCTTTCTCGTAAATATCTCTATCTCACCTTTGTATTGTCATCAGAAAGACAAATTAAAATGCTTTTATTGCCCTTTGGTCTTTTCCTCTCCTTTCTCTTATATTTTGGTATTATTGCACAATATTAATTCTCAGGATGTAAAGATATAATTGTGTTATTGCTTTTTAAACAGCAAATAGTTATTATTCCTCTTTGCTTTCCATACATCTGCTGAAGCATTGTTTCAGTCAGTGTCCAATCAGAAAAGCAGAAATCTATTATTGTGCTTTAAACAAATGAATTTAAAGACTGGCAATTAGGTACAACTGTGACTGACGTGCTGGAGGGGAATAATGAAACAGGCATCTGAAAAACTAAAAGAAAAAGGTTAAAAACTAAAATTTAAAAAGTAGCAAGGAAGCAAACAAGAAAACAAACAAAAGACCAAACCAAACACTTTACTAATAACCTGGTCAATGCTCAGTGCTGTGAATGGATTAGTGAACCTTTTATTATTTTTATAGATCTAAGCTCTAAGCTTCCTAAACACTGGATTAATTCAAATTTATTTTGAAATAAAATTCAAACTGAATGATCTGTGGAGCTCTGCCATAAAAGTCTTTTTAAGCAAATCAAAAGCATTTTCTCTTAAAGCAAAATCAGGCTTCATTTATATGGCTGGAAGTTTTACTATCATTAATTTTAAATTGTTAAAGATTATTTTTATCTTTTTTTAAACTGTTTTGTTCCTTCAGGAACTTTTTATTAAAAACAAACCAACTGGTGTTGCATATAGGGAACACATGCAAACACTTTGGCTTGTTAATGGTATGTGTGAGTAGATAAAGGAATACCTGCTGTGATAAATATTCTCAAATAATAATAAAAAATGAAAAGCAAAAGAAAATGTGGACAAGAAAAACTGACCCCTTTCTCCATTCCTAGAGGGAGATCACACATAAATAAAGTTCCTTTTCCTTCCAGTTGGTGGGGTTCCTCAGTGTGATTGATGTCTCCAATTCCAAGTGATATTATAGCAAGGAGTGCAGCACCGCTCTGCTCAGCGGTGAAGGCGATGCAGTGTATTTTCAACTGGCACTACAGGGGAGTGGAGATTTTTCTTTTTATGTATCATTTATAAATTGATATGGTAACCTCACCAAGCAGTAGCTTTTAAAACTTAATGAGGATGAAAAATTGTGTGTATGTTCAAGCGTATACCTGTGTGTGTAAGTGTATGTGTAACATTTGATGTTTCTAAGAAGTTGACAGAAGCAAAAATCCAAGCACTTGAATATATTTTGATGTTTTCCCTTATTTCTTTGTAAAAACAACTCTATCTTTAATTTGTATATTGTTAATAAAAACTCAGGACAAGTGATTTTTTAAAGTGTCCTTGTTTGAGATTATAACACACCATCGCACTGTAACTGTATGATATTCTAACTACCCTAGCTATTGACTATAGTTGATAGATTTTGTAGGTAAAAATATGAGATTACCAGTTAAATTTAAATTTCAAATAAACAATGAATAAGTTTTAGTATAAGTATGTCCCAAATATTGTGTGGGGAAAGTTATACTAAGAAAATATTCATTGTTTATCCGAAATTCAAATTTAACTGAGAATCCTGTGTTTTATTTGGCAACCCTAATATTATCTTCCCCAGATTTCATTCTCAGAAAGAATCATTTTGAGGAAAATATAAATTATTTCAATGTGTATATATGGTTACAGAACAAATACTTAGATGGATTAAATAGAACTTTGAGAATGGGAAAGCTGATATTTTTCCTGCCTCTTTATTTCAGTAAAGTCAAGCAGTGAACAATGTTCCATAAAGGTCAATTGGCAACTGTACCATCTGCTCTGGGTCCCTAGAATAAATTTCCTGCTGGGGTCCTGCTACACATGAGCACATGTTATTTTCACAAAGACCAAAATCTTATATTGTATTCTTGCTTGATCCCTGCAGTGGTTGCTGGCTTAGCAGCGTCAGTAATGGTGTTTGTGGCCAAATTCTGGACCTTCATTATGCTGACTGCTGCCAGTCCCAGGAAGAATGAGTCTAGCAAGTTAAAACAACATGAAATGAAATGCTAGAATATATGTGTTCTGGACGAACAGGTAATACCCTCAGATTAATTTTACCAGACCTGTTTACTCATGCCCCGGGTTGTGTGAGTATTGACTTTTAAAGACTCACAGCCACACCCTTTCCCAGAGAATTGCCCTGGGAAGATTGAAATACCTCAGAGAACATGTCTTCTATTGCCCCCACCTATCCAGTCAATGAATGATGGATAATAGGCTGCAAAATATCTCAAGGTAGGACAACTTGTGATGCAATTAATACTCTTGATCTCCCTATGAAATCAGGCTGAGTCTAAACTTCAGGTAAAACCATAAATTTGCTTGGCTTTTTCTCCTGCTCTGTTCTCACAGATTTCACCAGAGAGCACTACCTCAATAAACAACTTATGCCTAAATCACCATCTCAAATTCTGCTTCTGGGCATCTCAAACCAGGACAATATCCTATTGTCATAAAGGAAATTGTTTATTTAGAGAAAATCAAATGGGAGGGTCAAAGAATTATCTGTTGAATGTAAAACCATATGGGAAAAACTATACATACTCAATACTAGCTATACTCCTTAGCTTCTCTGTATCATCTAATCTACTGTCCATCCCTTGTAGTGTATTTTGTCAGTTACTGTATTCTTCATCTCTGTTTGGTTCTTCTTTGTATTCTCTAACTCTTTGTTAGATACTTCTAACTTCTCACTCTGTTCATCCAATCTTCTCTCAAGTTCTTTGAACATCTTTATGATTATTATCTTGAACTTTTTATCAGGTAGATTACTTATCTCTATTTTACTTGGTTTTTCTTCTGGGGATTATCTTATTCCTTTCTTTGGAACATATTCCTCTGTCTCCTCATTTTGCCTTATTTGCTGTGTTTATTTCTATGTATCTGGTATGTTGGTTATATTTCCCAACCTTGGAGAATTGGCTTTTTTAGGAGATGTCCTATGTGTCCCAGCCACACATTCCCCTCTGGTCACCAGAGCTATATGCTTTAGCGGTGTCCCTATGTGGACTGAGTGGGTCCTTCTGTTTTGACAGGCTGACTACTCTGCCTGGTCTGGTAGGCATTGCTGGCCCCTGATCTGGTTGGTTGTCTGGTCCTGTCTTGTGCAGAGGCTGCCTGCTGTTGGTGAGCAGGGCTGGTCACAAGTCAGCTAACTGCAGAACCCTGGGGTTCCCAGCTCTAGTATTTGCTTGTTGGTGGGTGCTACTGGCTCCTGACATGGCTGGCTGTGGGTTCTGGGGTTTCCAAAAGCTGGTGTCACCACTGGTGAGTGGAGCTGGATCCTCAGGAAGTTGGCTGAGGTGTACAAGGTGTCTCAAAGTTGACCTGCTGGTGGGCAGGGTTGGGGCCCAGGGATGCCCAGGCTAATGACAGCCTGCTGGTGTTGGATCCAGGTCCTGGGGTCTTTGGCTGCCAGGTTCTGGGGATCCCAGAGCTAGTGTAGGCCTGCTGGTGGGTGAGGCATTTCCTGGTACAGCTGACTTTGAGGTCTGAGGTATCCTGAAGCTGGTGTCTGCCTACTGGTGGATGGGGTTATATCCCAGGATGGCTGGCTGAGGGGCCCAAGTTGTCCCAGAGCTGGTGTTGGTTTGCTGGTGAGCAGAGCTTGGGCCGATGGAGGCCTGGGGTTACTGTGGCCCACTGGTTGGTGGTGCTGTGTCCTGGGGTCTCTGGCTGCAGGGTCCCAGGGGTTCCAGAGTTGATGTTGGCCGGCTGGTGGTTGAAGATGAGTTTTGACATCTGGTTTGGGGATTCTGGGGTGTCCTGGGGCTAGTGCTGGTGCACTGATATATGGGGCCAGGTCCTGAGCCCTCTGGTAGACAGGCTGGTCCTGGGAGGGCTGTGGGCTCAGCATGTCTTAAGGCAACTGACCTTCTGATTGGCGGGGCTTTGTCCTCACCCAGTTGGCTGCTTGTCTTGAGGCATCCCAGAACTGCTGCTGACAATACTCATGAGCAGGGCCAGTTCCTGGCTCTAATAAGCTAAAAGGAAGATTCCTAAAATGGTGTTTGTCAGCACCAACGTACTCTTGGGAGAATGAGCTCCCATAAATGTCTGCTGCCAGTGTCTCTGTCCCCAGGGTGAGTTCCAGTTCCCTCCTGTCTCTCCAGAAAGCTCTCCAAGATCAACAGGTGTGTCTGACCCAGGATCCTTTCAAATTACTACTTCTGCCCTGGGTCTCAGAGCATGTGAGATTTTGTGTGCACCCTTTAACAGTGGAGTCTCTATTTCCCACATCCTTCTGGCTCTCCCTAAAGTAAGCCCTGCTGGAATTCAAAGCAAATGTTCTTAGGGCTCATTTTCTGGGTGTAGGAACCCTGGACTGGGTAGCCTGATATGAGTCTTGGACCCTTCATTCCTTGAGGAGATCCTCTGCAATTGTAATTATTCTCCCATTTGTGGGTCACCCACCTAAGGGTATGGGTCTTGACTATACTGCATTGCCACCCACCTATCCATATCATCGAGGTTTCTTATTTATATTTTTAGTTGTAGAAGATATTTTCTGCTAGTCTTCTGGTTTTCTCGTTAATAGTTGTTCTGTAAATAGTTGTAATTTTGGTGTACCCATGTGGGGAGGTTAGATCAAAGTCTTCCTACTTCACTGTCTTGGTCACATTCTCTCACTTAGATCCTAATAACAAAGTAAGCACTGGGCCCCATGATGAAATAAATTTGTGGAAACAACATTGAGATAATATAACAATGTCCACATATGGAGGCAAGGGTGAGAAATGCTGAGTGCCTTCACATAAAAATTTAGAAACATCAGAGGTAAAATTATCCAATTATGTTTAAACACTCTTTCATGTTCAAGATGTTGATAAGTATATTTGTATAAGAGATTTTATAAGGGCTCAAATATATAATTGCTTTCTTTTGATAAAAATGAATTGCCTCCTTAAAATCCTTTTATGGAAATACATAGATGACAGTGCATTTTACTGACATTTTATATTAAGTTACATTTTTAAAAAATTCTCAAATCTTATCTGCATTCATATAAGTAAACAGTGTGTTTTACTGCTCACTTCCTAATAATTTAACCTGGCACCATCTGACAAAAAGATTGTAACTATTACAAACCACTTTAACATATTCGAAGTATCTCTTCTTGCAGAAAAATAATATGTTCACTTATTAAGATATGCAAGATACGGATATAAAGTTCATTTTGAAGATATATATTTTGCCTATGATTTCCCCATAGTGAAATAACATGTTAAAAAGAAAGGGTTTTTTTGTCCGCTTGTTTTATTTTATTTTGTTTTTACAATTAGCTAAACTCAAAGCACTCAGAACACAATCTTTCTCCAGATTTTTGTGTTCTTACAAAGATATACAAGTTTTCAAATATAAAATTACTGACTTCTTAATTGCATAAATATGAGGTATGAATGAGACTGTAACTCACTTCCAAAAACTTTTTTTTAAATCAATATTTTCTAACAGGAAAGCTTAGAACTAAATTAAATCATAAAAATAAAATGACATTTTTTCCCATCCATATATGTTAAAGGCACCAAATCTACCTAAGAGAATACTGCCATATATATAAAGAAAATAAAAGCCAGACAAAAGTCACAGAACTTTGAGGGAAATAGCTATAAAAAACCAAAAATCACCCCAATACTAAACACATGTGACCTCCATAATAGACAATTTAATTCTGAATCATGTCTCTGAGCTCATTGTATTGTGCTGCATAGGCATCTTATTTGTCTGCTGTTTCTTAAATTTTATTCTTAGGCAGAAAATCTGCTGAACCTCTGGAAGCTGGCAACTCAGCCAGGCAATTTACTTGTGCCCTTATAACTGAACACAGCATAGTGCCAACATTTACCTCTGCCAATTCCTGATGGCAAACCCACTTTGGCTAGACCGTCACAAACCTGGACTAATGAGAAACATATAGCCTCAGAAGGATCAAAGATTCAGTCTTTTCACATTAACAACAGAGGTTGGGATACCATATGTAATTGTTTCAATCTGCCTAGACAACTGTTCACCATCAATATTCCTCTACCCCCACAAACACAATCCTGGCCTCATCCATTGCACAGAAAAATTGTAGATAGGTTTGGGGTTGGGATTCTGTGTGATCTGCTGAGTGTGCATGTCTTATATGTTATGTGAGACAGAATATCCCATGGTTTCTTCCATAGCCAACTCTTCCTAAGAGATGCCTGTGGTCATTTAACAACAACTAAAATTGTCTGAATTTATCCCAGCAGCCCTTGGTCAAAATACAGTGCTCTTCAGACAAGCCCCAAGTGTCTGGTCTATTCTAACAGAACAATTTCTTAGTGTCTAGTGGTATAAACATTTGCTTTGAGCTTTCAGTTGGGTGAGGCAAATAAAATATTTTAAATAATGATTTCTAACTACTTCCTCAAAGATAGGGGAAGTCCTGATTTTTTTTTTTTTTTTTTTTTTCCTGAAGCTGAACTTGTTCTTTGGGGAAAAATATTGCATGTATTCATCCACATTTGTGGCAACAACACCTACAATACAAAAATAAATTGCGTAACTATACAATACTCCAGCCCAAAGGAGCACAAATTCCAAATCTACTTGGTTCAGACTGCAGCTTCACTCTCCAAATAAGATTTATGACTCCACTTGGAACTTGCATTATTGGGCAGCGAGGGAACTTTCCTAAGGAAGGGGAACATGTATTTAAGTCATGACAGAGTTCTGACAGATTTTCTCCTAGAAAGGTTGGGAAGATTGAGAGTTACCTTAAATCCCCTTAAGACTCTTTTGATGGGAAGCAGTGAAGCAAGTTTAAGGTAGTGTCGTTTTCTACTGCTTTATCAGTACTATCTAAGATAAATTTCACCATCTAAGCTGCAATTTATCAACGTTTTTACTGATAGTGCAACAAATAGTCCCAGAAAGAAACTTGTTCAACTTGCTTTCCCAAAACTGATTGTTTTTCTGGTATTGTGAAATTTAGATAAGTTGTAATTTTCTCGGTATGTTTAAATAATTTTATAACAGGAAACAACTTTAAGGGGACCCAGGTTGCCTGATTTTTAACACATTCTGTAGCCGAAAGGCGAAGCTGTTTAAATATTAATTCTTCAATGCCATTCATGACTAGATTCGGAAAAATATACTTCGGGTGCTACTACTGAATCCTCCCTGAATATGTTTCATGGTAATTACTTGCTTTAATAAAGGTTAGGAGTGGATGTCTTAGAAATAAAACCCAACAGTAAAAACAATCCTTTTATCCTTTCTGCACTTATTTTCTTTTATCATTTATCCTTATACTTCAATTCCTTTGTGCTTTTTTAACTGGCTATGACAATGGTGCAGAATGTTAAAAAGGTATATCTTGGTTCAATATCAGGTAATAATAACCTTCTCTGGTAATGACCAACATAGAAGCTAAATATTAACCATTTTCAAATTTTGCATTTTGACTTTGCTGGTGGTAATCTAATAAGATGTCAATGTAAAAGTCTCTTTTAATATTCATGCCCACAATTATATGAATATGCAAGACTCCTCATGCTCCTAATACAGAACAACAACAAATATAAAGCGAGTCATGGGGAGACCTTCAAGATGGCAGACGGGTAAGACGTGGACATCACCTTCCTCCCCAAAAATACATCAGAAACACATCTACATGTGGAACTGCTCCTACAGAACACCTACTGAACGCTGGCAGAAGACCTCAGAATTCCCAAAAGGCAAGAAACTCCCCACGTACCTGGGTAGGGCAAAAGAAAAAAGAAAAAACAGAGACAAAAGAATAGGGACAGGACCTGCACTTCTGGGAGGGAGCTGTGAAGGAGGAAAAGTTTCCACACACAAAGAAGCCCCTTCACTGGCAGAGATGGGGGCTGGGCAGGGGTTGGGAAGCTTCAGAGCCACGGAGGAGAGCGCAGCAACAGGGGTGCAGAGGGCAAAGTGGAGAGATTCCTGCACAGACTATCAGTGCTGACCAGCACTCACCAGCCCGAGAGGATTGTCTGCTCACCAGCCGGGATGGGTGGGAGCTGGGAGCCTGAAGGGGGCGAGTGCACCACAGCTAGCCGGGAAGGAGTCTGGGAAAAAGTCTGGGCCTGCTTCAGAGTGCGCGAGGAGAGGGGATTCAGCGCAACGCCTAAACTAGCTCCAGAGACGGGTGCGAGCCGCGGGTATCAGCGCAGACCCCAGAGACGGGCATGAGACACTAAGGCTGCTGCTGCAGCCACCAAGAAGCCTGTGTGCAAGCACAGGTCACTATCCACACCTCCCCTCCCGGGAGCCTGTGCAGCCCGCCACTGCCAGGGTCATGTGATCCAGGGACAACTTCCCTGGGAGAACACATGGCATACCTCAGGCTGTTGCAATGTCATGCTGGCATCTGCTGCCACAGGCTTGCCCCACATTCCATACCCCTCCTTCCCCCCAGCCTGAGTGAGCCAGAGCCCCCTAATCAGCTGCTACTTTAACCCTGTTCTGTCTGAAGGGGGAACAGAAGCCCTCAGACAACCTTCACGCAGAGGCGGGGCCAAATCCAAAGCTGAACCCAGGAGCTGTGCGAACAAAGAAGAGAAAGGGAAATTTCGCCCAGCAGCCTCAGGAGCAGCAGATTATATCTCCACAATCAACTTGATGTACCCTGCATCTGTGGAATAACTGAATAGATAACGAATTATCCTAAAATTGAGGTGGTGGACTTTGGGAGCAACTGTAGACTTGGGGTTTGCTTTCTGCATCTAATTTGTCCTGGCTTTATGTTTATATTAGTTTAGTATTTGGAGTTTATTACCATTGGTAGATTTGTTTATTAATTTGATTTCTCTCTTCTTCCTTTTTTTTTTTTAGAGATTTTTTTTTTCCTTTTTCTCTTTATGTGAGTGTGTATGTGTATGCTTCTTTGTGTGATTTTGCCTATATAGCTTTGCTTTTACAATTTGTCCTAGAGTTCTGACTGTCCTTTTTTTCTTGTTGTTGTTGGTATAGTTTCTAGGGCTTGTTATCACTGGTAGATTTGTTTTTTGATTTGGTTGCTCTCTTCTTTCTTTCTTTCTATTTTTTAATTACTTTTTACTTTTTACTTTTTAATAATTACTTTTTATTTTAATGACTTTTATTTTTTTCTTTCTTTCTTTCTTTCTTTCTTTCTTTCTTTCTTTCTTTCTTTCTTTCTTTCTTTCTTTCTTTTCTTTCTTTTCATTTTTTCTCCCATTTCTTCTGAGCCGTGTGGCTGACAGGGTCTTGGTGCTCTGGCCGGTTGTCAGGCCTGAGCCTCTGAGGTGGCAGAGCCGAGTTAAGGACATTGGTCCACCAGAGACCTCCCAGCTCCATGTAATATCAAAGAGCAAAAGCTCTCCCAGAGATCTCCATCTCAATGCTAAGACCCAGCTCCACTCAACGAGCAGCAAGCTACAGTGCTGGAGACCCTATGCCAAACAACTAGCAAGACAGAAACACAACCTCATCCATTAGCAGAGAGGCTGACTAAAATAATAATAAGGTCACAGACACCCCAAAACACAACACCAGATGTGGTCCTGACCACCAGAAAGACCAGATACAACCTCATCCACCAGAACACAGACACCAGTCCCCTCCACCAGGAAACCTACACAACCCACTGAATCAACCTTATCCACTGGAGGCAGACACCAAAAACAATGGGAACTACAAACCTGCAGCCTGCGAAAAGAAGACTCCAAACACAGTAAGTTAAGCAAAATGAGAAGACAGAGAAATATGCAGCAGATGAAGGGGCAAGGTAAAAACTCACCAGACCAAACAAATGGAGAGGAAATAGGCAGTTTACCTAAAAAAGAATTCAGAGTAATGATAGTAAAGATGATCCAAAATCTTGGAAACAGAATGGAGAAAATACAAGAAACGTTTAACAAGAACCTAGAAGAAATAAAGAGAAAACAAACAATGATGAACAACACAATAAATGAAATTAAAAATTCTCCAAGAGGAATCAATGCCAGAATAACTGAGGCAGAAGAATGGATAAGTGACCTGGGAGATAAAATAGTGGAAATAACTACTGCAGAGCAGAATAAAGAAAAAAGAATGAAAAGAATTGAAGACAGTTTTAGAGACGTCTGGGACAACATTAAATGCACCAACATTCGATTCATAGGGGTCCCTGAAGAAGAAGAGAAAAAGAAAGGGATTGAGAAAACATTTCAAGAGATTATAGTTGAAAACGTTCCTAATATGGGAAAGGAAACAGTCAGTCAAGTCCAGGAAGTGCAGAGAGTCCCATACAGGAAAAATGCAAGGAGAAACACGCCAAGACACATATTACTCAAACTGTCAAAAATTAAATACAAAGAAAAAAATTAACAGCAGCAAGGGAAAAACAACAAAGAATATACAAGGGAATCCTCATAAGGTTAACAGCTGATCTTTCAGCAGAAACTCTGCAAGCCAGAAGGGAGTGGCCGGACATATTTAAAGTGATGAAAGGGAAACACCTACAACCAAGATAACTCTAACAAGCAAGGATCTCATTCAGATTCGACAGATAAATTAAAAATTTTACAGACAAGCAAAAGCTAAGAGAATTCACCACCACCAAACCACCAAACCAACATTACAACAAATGCTAAAGGAACTTCTCTAGTCAGGGAACCCAAGAGAAAGAAAATACCTACAAAAACAAACCCAAAACAACTAAAAAATGGCAACAGGAACATACATATCAATAACTACCTTAAATGTAAATGGATTAAATGTTCCAACCAAAAGTCATAGACTGGCTGAATGGATACAAAAACAAGAACCATATATATGCTATCTACAAGGGACATACTTCAGACCTAGAGACACATACAGACTGAAAGTGAGGGGGTGGAAAAAGATATTCCATGCAAATGGAAATCAAAAGAAAGCTGGAGTAGCAATTCTCATATCAGACAAAATAGACTTTAAAATAAAGACTATTACAAGAGACAAAGAAGGACACTATATAATGATCAAGGGATCGATCCAAGAAGAAGATATAACAATTGTAAATATTTATGCACCCAACATAGGAACACCTCAATATGTAAGGCAAATGTTAACAGCCATAAAAGGGGAAACCAACAGCAACACAGTCATAGTAGGGGACTTTAACATCCTACTATCACCAATAGACAGATCATCCACAATGTAAATGAATAAGGAAACACTAGCTTTAAATGATATATTAAACAAGATGGACTTAATTGATATTTATAGGACATTCCATCCAAAAACAACAGAATACATTTTCTTCTCAAGTGCTCATGGAACTTTCTCCAGGATAGATTGTATCTTGGGTCACAAATCAAGCCTTGGTAAATTTAAGAAAATTGAAATTGTATCAAGTATCTTTTCTGACCACAATGCTATAAGACTAGATATCAATTACAGGAAAAGATCTGTAAAAAATACAAACACATGGAGGCTAAACAATATACTAATTAATAACCAAGAGACCACTGAAGAAATCAAAGAGGAAATCAAAAATACCTAGAAACAATGACAATGAAAACACAATGACCCAAAACCTATGGGATGCAACAAAAGCAGTTCTAAGAGGGAAGTTTATAACAATAGAATCCTACCTCAAGAAACAAGAAACATCTCAAATAAAGAATGTAAACTTACACCTAAAGCAATTAGAGAAAGAAGAACAAAAAAACCCAAAGTTAGCAGAAGGAAAGAAATTATAAAGATCAGATCAGAAATAAATGAAAAAGAAATGAAGGAAACAATAGCAAAAATCAATAAAACTAAAAGCTAGTTCTTTGAGAAGATAAACAAAATTGATAAACCATTAGCCAGACTCATCAAGAAAAAAAGGGAGAAGACTCAAATAAACAGAATTATAAATGAAAAAAGAGAAGTAACAACTGACACTGCAGAAATAAGAGGGCTCATGGGAGATTACTACAAGCAACCATATGCCAATAAAATGGACAACCTAGAAGAAATGGACAAATTCCTAGGATAGCACAACCTTCTGAAATTGAACCAGGAAGACATAGAAAATATAAACAGAGAAATCACAAGCACTGAAATTGAGACCATGCTTAAAAATCTTCCAACAAACAAAAGTCCAGGGCAAGATGGCTGCACAGGCGAATTCTAAAAAACAGTTAGAGAAGAGCTAACACCTGTCCTTCTCAAACTCTTCCAAAATATAGCAGAGGGAGGAACACACCTGAACACATTCTACGAGGCCACCATCACCCTGATACCAAAACCAGACAAAGATATCACAAAGAAAGAAAACTACAGGCCAATATCTCTCATGAACATAGATGCAAAAATTCTCAACAAAATACAAGCAAACAGAATCCAACAGCACATTAAAAGGATCATACACCATGATCAAGTGATGTTTAATCACAGGAATGCAAGGATTCTTCAATATATGCAAATCAATCAATGCGATACACCATATTAACAAATAGAAGGAGAAAAACCATATGATCATCTCAATAGATGCAGAGAAAGCTTTGACAAAATTCAACACCCATTTATGATAAAAACCCTCCAGAAAGCAGGCATAGAGGGAACTTACTTCAGTATAATAAAGGCCATATATGAGAAACCCACAGCCAACATCGTCCTCAATGGTGAAAAACTGAAACCATTTCCACTAAGATCAGGAACAAGACAAGGTTGCCCACTCTCACCACTATTATTCAACATTGTTTTGGGAATTTTAGCCACAGCATTCAGAGAAGAAAAAGAAATAATAGAAATCTAAATCAGAAAAGAAGTAAAGCTGTCACCGTTTGCAGATGACATGATACTATACATAGAGAATCCTAAAGATGCTATCAGAAAACTACTAGAGCTAAACAATGAATTTGGTAAAGTAGCAGGATACAGAATTCATGCAGAGAAATCTCTTGCATTCCTATACATTAATGATGAAAACCCTGAAAGAGAAATTAAGGAAACACTCTCATTTATCTTTGCAACAAAAAAGAGAAAATACCTAGGAATAAACCTACCTAAGGAGACAAAAGACCTGTATGCAGAAAACTATAAGACACTGATGAAAGAAATTAAAGATGATACCAACAGATGGAGAAATATACCATATTCTTGGATTGGAAGAATCAATATTGTGAAAATTACTATACTACCAAAAGCAATCAACAGATTCAATGCAATTTCTATCAAACTACCAGTGTCATTTTTCAAAGAACTAGAACAAAAAATTTCACAATTTGTATGGAAACACAAAAGACCCTGAACAGCTGAAGCAATCTTGAGAAAGAAAACCAGAGCTGGTGGAATCAGGCTCCCGGACTTCAGACTATACTGCAAAGCTACAGTAATCAAGACAGTATGGTACTGGCACAAAATCAGAAATATAGATCAATGTAACAGGATGGAAAGCCCAGAGATAAACCCACACACATATGGCCACCTTATTTTTGATAAAGGTGTCAAGAATATACAATGGAGAAAAGACAGCTTTTTCAATAAGTGGTGCTGGGAAAACTGGACAGCTACATGTAAAAGAATGAAATTAGAACCCTCCTTAACACTATACAGAAAAATAAACTCAAAATGGATTAAAGACCTAAATGTAAGGCCACACACTATAAAACTCTTAGAGGAAAAAATAGGCAGAACACTCTATGATATAAATTTCGGCAAGGTCCTTTTTTACCTACCTCCTAGATAAATGGAAATAAAAACCAAAATAAACAAATTGACCTAATGAAACTTAAAAGCTTTTGCACAGCAAAGGAAACCATAAACAAGACGAAAAGACAATCCTCAGAATAGGAGAAAATATTTGAAAATGAAGCAGCTGACAAAGGATTAACCTCCAAAATTTACAAGCAGCTCATGCAACTCAATATCAAAAAAACAAACAACCCAATCCAAAAATGGGCAGAAGACCTGATAGACATTTCTCCAAAGAAGATATACAGATTGCCAACAAACACATGAAAGAATGCTCAACATCACTAATCATTAGAGAAATGCAAATCAAAACTACAATGAGGTATCATTTTACACCGGTCAGAATGTCCATCATCAAAATCTACAAACAAAAATGCTGGAGAGGGTGTGGAGAAAAGGGAACCCTCTTGCACTTTTGGTGGAAATGTAAATTGATACAGCCACTATGGGGAACAGTATGAAGGTTCCTCAAAAAAGTAAAAATATAACTACCATACTACCCAGCTATCCCACTACTGGGCATATACCCTGAGAAAACCATAATTCAAAAAGAGTCATGTACCACAATGTTCATTGCGGCTCTATTTACATAGCCCGGACATGGAAGCAACCTAAGTGTGCATCGGCAGATGAATGGATAAAGACGTGGCACATATATACAATGGAATATTACTCAGCCATAAAAAGAAATGAAATTGAGTTTTCTGTATTGAGGTGGATGGACCTAGAGTCTGTCATACAGAGTGAAGTAAGTCAGAAAGAGAAAAACAAATACCATATACTAACACATATATATGGAACCAAAAAACTGAAAGTAAATGGTTTTGAAGAACCTAGGGGCAGGACAGGAATAAGGACGTAGATGTAGAGAATGGACTTGGGGACATGGGTAGGGGGAAGGGTAAGCTGGGATGAAGTGAAAGAGTGGCATGGACTTATAAATACTACTTAATATGAAATAGATAGCTAGTGGGAAGCAGCTGCAAAGCACAGGGAGATCAGCTCGGTGCTTTGTGACCTCCTAGAGTGGTTAGATAGGGAGGGTGGGAGGGAGATGCAAGAGGGAAGAGATATGGGGATATATGTATATGTATAGCTGGTTCACTTTGTTATAAAGCAGAAACTAACACACCATTTTAAAGCAATTATACTCCAATAAAGATGTTTAAAAAAAGATAAAGAGAGTCTTATCTTGGATTTTACCCTTATATATTCTGAAGTGTGTGAGTCTTTCAAAGTAAAATATTCTCTTGTTTATTATACATCTAGCTCAATTTCAAAATCTTGGACAATAGCTAAATGTAGTTGCATAAGTGATATATAGTTCATTAACCTTCACAGTAAATGTTCTTGTTTTTTGAGTTTAGTCATAATGGGGTTTTTCAAACATTGACTATCTCTGCTGAATAACTGTTTTCCTTCAGAGTCATTTAAACATATGTTTTTGTTTCCACTTTTGTTTAAATAAAAGAATGGTCACCATGAAATATATTAACCCCTCCTCCCACTCTATTTTTGTTTAGTCTTTTGGATCTTTTTTAGCAATAATATAACCAGTCTTAAAGTTCTTCTCAAAATGGGTCAAGTAGTTCAATTTATATTAACAATTATTTTTTTCAAGGTAAAAACTTTCTCACCGCACCGCACTCCCAGATCTGATCTTACCACTCTGTTGAATGACTTTACTAAAACTTCAGTGTCAGATTCAGAGCATTGGCTTATATTATACTCAGTAAGGAAAAATTTTATTTAAAACGTACATTAAATAATTCTCTTCTCCACACATATCTTAAAATATTCTTGGTATTGATGATCCATCTCCCTTTTATGAATTTTTGTCATTAGTCTCCCCAGACAAATTAATATTAGACTTTGTCTTTTGAAACTTCCTGTCCCACAAATTTTCAGTAAAATTTTCAGTGATTGCTTTATTAATATGTATTCTGCTGGTATCAAAGACCAAAGTTCAACTCCATGTAGGTAAAACAAAAGGGAACTTAATTAGCTCAGATAACTTGGAAATCCAGGAAATATACCTGCGCTGAGGCACAGTTAGACCCTTCTGTTCAAAGAATGTTGTGATATTTCACCTTAGGTTCTGCGTTTTGGCTTCACTGCTCTGGTTATTTCTTCCAATGGAGAGGATTACTTGTTGCGTCAACAAATATCTCTGACCAGACCAGCAAGAGACCAAAGCCTATCTTCATCTATGAACTTTAATAGATAAATATACTATAATAATAAGTTAGGTTCCTCTGACAACAGTTTTATATTAAATATTGAATTAAATTTTGTTTAAAAAATCCTACATTTAGTTTGTTTACATAGACCTTGAAGAAAAATCAGTTTAATAGATTTTTCAGAGGAGATTTCCTTGGTCAGAAGAAAAGCGTCCTCGTGTTTTCTTCTTTTTCTCAGTATTTTTCAATAGTCATTAATTTGAAAAATGAGCAGTTAACAATTTTACAACTCTATAGAGTGATTATGGTCACTAAAATACTCCCTCATATGCAGGTAAGTGTGTATAAATGGCCTGTTTTGTACTAGCAGAAAACAGAAAATATGCAACACAGCTAAATTCTCTCTATTTCTTACATTCACCATTTTTCCCTGAAGCCTTATTGAGGTTGTGTAGAACTAGTGATATGCTGTTATTTCATTTTCTCTTCCTTCCTTTCTTTCTGATTCCCATTTTGAAGAAAAGCAGGAGAATATGGATCACCATTTCTGAACCCATATAGCCTTACGTAATTCCAACATAAGATATATCAGTAATAATAATACAAATAGCTTAAAGAAGTCATGGATAGAGGACTGTTTCAGAGTTTATGAAATGAGACCACTTTATTTGAAATAAAAATTTTATTTTGTAATTGATGTCAAAATGGAGCAACAATTAGAAACTACCAAGATATAAAATCAAAGCCAGAGATAGAACACCAGACTCTCTCTATACCATCACATAACTTCATAGTAGCATTAAAATAGGTATTTTCTAGTTTCAAATCCATTTATAGAATGAGAAACTTTATTTTAGAAAATATTTAAGGATTATTCATTATGTGCCATGTACTGTTTACAATGTTAAATAATGATGAAAAAGTTGAAATATACCCTTCACAATCACTCAGAATGAACAAGCAAACGGAAAAAATGTATAATATTTATAAATTAAAAATCATATATCAGACAAGATTCCAGACTCAATTCTAGATGACTTTACAAGAGAGATCATATGATATTTGGGCAACTTGAAGGATAAATATGGATTTTCCATGATATAAGAGCAAAATTATTATTCCTAAACCTTTGGTAATAAAACTAATAAAAAAATAAAACTTCCAAAAGTTTAGCAATCAAAAATGTATCACTTTTGTATGTCATTTTGTGATGAGGTGACTTTGACCATGCTGAGATGTGATGACAGTTTATTCTCTGGCATGGCATTCCTGGGGTACAATCTCTTCTTCATCCTACAAAAAGAAAAGATGCTTAGCATGGACATACAACTGCCTTTTGTGTATGTGTGTTTAACACTAAAAATGTATTTATTTTCCAGACTTCTACGATGGTAATATAGCCTTAGCATGATAGTATCACTCACAAATGAAAGGTAGGGAGTCTTCTTTTCAATCCCATATAAGCTTACATTTTATATGTTTCGTACGATTTTTGGCACTATATGTGTGCAATTTAAATAAAAATGATAAAAGAGACCCATGTACTAGCCACCTAAGATAAAAAATAGAATTTGCCAAAACCTTAGAAACCTCATTGCTCACACCTCTTTCCCTCTGTCCCTTGCTTATAGAAAACCTCTTCTATTACATTTGTGATAATTATTCCCTTTACTTCATACATTTATCTCTCGTGTGTGCACTTAGAGATAACATGGTTTAGTTATGCTTATATATTTTTGTGACTTTTATCCTCTACTTAAAGTCATGTTTTTTGAGATACATTGATGTGAATGCAAGTATTTGTATTAACATTTATGCCTGTGTAATTAATACTGTATGTTTTGGTGACAACACATTTATATTTTCTATTCTGTTATTGATGGTCATTGGGTCATATCCAGCTTGGGGTTATTATGAAAAATGCTATGAATAATCTGCTGCACATCACTTGGTGCATAGATATGGGAATTTCTCTAGGGTATATACTTAGAGTAAAAATGTTAGGTGTAGGGTATGTGCATGTTTAAATTTACTAGGTAAAGCCAAACTATTTTGTAAAGCACATAAAAATATCTATTCTAAACAGCAATATATGAGAACTGTCACTGGTGCATGGTTATACATTCACAAACTGGATATTTTTTATTACTCTTCCTGGTTCAATTGATTTCTTCCTTTATTCCCTGTATTCTTATAAACAGGGACTTAAAACAAATTATTTTATTAAATTCAGGTAAAAATTTTTTGGTGGGAATACCACAGAGATGTTACAATACAATTAATTTTGCAACCTCTCAAGCATTGCATAAAGTCAGAATGTTAATGTTCATGATCCTAAAGTTTGATCATTTTGTTATGATCATGGCTCAAGTTTTCTCCACTTTAAAGGTACATTTTTGTACTTAGAAAATAATCTCTGAAAGACATATTGAAACAATATGAATCACTTTTTGGCAGCTATGTTTTGGGGGGTTTTATAATCATAATTTTCTAATCCAATCACTCCTTTTATATTTATTAGCGAGCAACCCTTTTAAATCAAGCAATACAATCTCCCCTAAGGAAGCAGCGTAAATGCTTACTTATTTCCTTTTAATTACTGATTTTCTGAATAAAGATGTGATGTCATAGATACTTCAAATGGTGTAAATGAGTCTCTTTTATCAACTTTTGAGCATCATTAAGGACTCATTGATTTATATTTAATATTTTATAATTAATGAGAATCATTGAATACAAATGTGTCTGTTGTGAGTACCACAAAGCTCACCTCTGTGTTCCTTGAAAACTCCTTCAGTCTCTGAGTTCCTCTTTGTTTTCTGGTATAACGTGGTCCTAAGGCTTACTTGGTACGTTCATGACACAGAACTTATCTAAACCATTTATCCTCAAAACCTTGGATTTTTTAGTGGAAAATTATATTATGAATGAAGATCTGGAAGCTACATCTATTTATTGCTACTGAGATATTTTTACTTTCAAGATTTGTAAATAAAAAATGTTTAGAAAAATGTGTACAAATATATAAATTCATAGACAGATAGATGGAGAGATAGATCAAATAATTTAAAATTAAATTGGGTGTGCTTAAATCATTGGATTTATTATTTGTAGTCCTTTCACATAAACCAAAATTTGTAATTATTAATAATATTAATAGATTTTACTTAACGTGTCACCCATCATTCATGAAGTATTTTTAAATTATAATTAATATATTAATAGTAACAGACTATTGACAAACTTTATTTCTTTGTAGTTTTTTCCTTGTAACATACCCTATTACAGATGTACAATAAGAGAGTATATCGTTCTGAAGTTACTTGAAAAGATTTACGTTTTTTCTGTGGGATTAAGTCACCAATTTGAAATCAGGAATCAATTGTCCACTTCTGTTGCCAGTCACTAAACAAAATCATTCTATTGTCACTCTGCAGAGCATTTAATCTAAAAAAATTCTAATTACTCAAAATATGATTTTTTATGGGCTTGCTGTCTACAAAATTAAAAAGTCCAATCAAGGAGACGCTCAGTCTCATTTATTGGCTAAAGTTCTATTATGCTTATGAAATAATTTCTGATTTAATAGAAATATAAATTCAGACCTATTGAGATGTTACTGTTTCTTCAGTAATAGAGCTTTTCAGTCCATAAATACAGGTTCAGCCATCTTTTGTTATGACCAAACAGTCAGATGTGCTTTCCTCAGTGTGGTTGCCTTGTGCCAATATGTTTCTTTCTTTCTTGTGTACCATCGTTTTTTCATAATAATAGTTTTTAATTCACAGATATCTTTAAAACATTATTTTAAAGGTTAAAGTAAATTACAAATAAACTATCATTCTAGGCAAGTGGCACAAAGGAGAGTTGGGGCAGAATCAAATATATAAGTTTATATTTCTTACCACTGGAAAAATTTGAAAGAGTATGGAAAAGCTGAAGATATGGCTCAAAAAACTTCTAATTGATTTTAGATGAAATCAATTCGAAAATTACGTAATAAAAGTATCTTCTAAAATTCAGACATATACATGTATTCTAAATGTTTTGGAAAATAAATGAAGAAAGATTGCATGGTAAATATGCCAAAAGGAAATAAAGCAAAATGTTACCATCTGCTAAATCTAGGTGGGATGATTTATTTTTATTTTTAAATTCTATTTATATTTGTTTTCTGCAATCTTTGCAATGCAATTCAGGATCCAATCTTTACAATGAATATATATTACCTTAAAATAATGAACTAATTATGGCAAAGTCACTTTGCCAGCTATGTTAAAATCCAAGGGTAAAGAATGACTAAAATGACAATGACACTGCCTACCTTAATTTCTCAATGGCTACTGCAATATTAATTTAGAAATATTGATTTAGAAATAATTTAGAAATAAAAGACATAGAGTGACCGAGTATGTTTAAAGAAGAGAATTATAGAAAACAATAATTCCTTTTTTTCTACCCAGTACTTTTAACTGTATCTTTTCTTAAATATATGTTCCAAATATCAATATCAAATCAACTTTTCTTATAACTGCAATGTGATTTCCTTTGAAATGTATCTGACTCTTATCTCTCCTTTTCCTTAATCATACAGAGAATACATTTACAGCATCATATTTGTTATTCAAATCATAGAACATGAAAGTTTATCACATTTTTTTCTTATAATCATTTGAAAAAATTCATGTGTTAGCTATAAGTCCATTTTCTTTTTGTGTTTTGATATCTTGAAAATATGATTTGGAAAGTTATCTAAAAGAAGAGATATAAAAATTAGGTAGGAGACAGGTTCAACATTGATCTTAGAAACAACTCTCTTTTAGATTATTTGAGAAATACAAAGCATGAGTATTCAGTATTTAGCGGATGCATTTATTGTTATAGGCAAACAAAGTAACATCCCCAAACTAGTAGAATATATGAAAATATATATCTTTTCAAACACATGAAAAGAGTATTTTTACCCCTTATTTTAATATGTGAATAAAATGTTGATAGACTCAGAAAGATATGAAGGGTACCCAAGACTGAATAGATTTTTAAAAACAGTTTCAACGATATTTTATAAAATAAGAAAATTACCCACAATAGACTTTTCATATTTGTTATTTATGAATACAACTTTAGATTTAACTCATTTATTCATAATCTTCCAGATAATTTCATCTTTTAGACTACCATCCAACTTAAATATGAATAAGTACTTTATATACTTCTAATAGTCTATGAACCAAGAGAAGGAGATTTACTGGGTTCCATGTATTTGGGAGATGTCATTCATGAAGCACTGTTCCTTAACTAGAGCAAATTCTCAGTACAAGGACCAAAACTTTCATTAATTTTGCATGATGAGAAAACAGCCAGTAGTTTCATTATGTTTACATAACGAAGCATACAGCTCAATCTTAGGCTTTTGTCCTTAAACATGTAGGTTTTTTCTCAGTATTCTTTGAAGTTACATTAATATTCTACCTATGGATATTTTGTTAACTCAGTTGAGATTATCTATCTGTCTATCTATCTATCTATCTATCTATCTATCTATCATCTATCTGCCATCTATTCATCAACTTTCTATCTAATCTAATCTGTCCCTTCCCAATCCTTCACCATATTTGATTTTAAATATTTTTTTACGTTATCACACAATCACTGTTACTTCTTCCAACATGCTTCCAATTGATCTTATTTTTTCTTAACACTTTTAAATAATTTATATAAAATACAGTTAACCAATTTAAAGTGTTCAAGTCAATATTTTTAAATGTATTCACGAAGTTCTGAAACCATCAACACTACTTAATTTTAGAATATTTTCGTCACCCAAAGGAAACACAGTTCCCCTTAGCAGTTACTTCCTGTTCTACGCTGAGGCCAGCTCATAGGCATATCTACTCATATACTTTCTGTTTATATAGATTTTTCAGTTCTGGATGTTTCATATAAATGGAAGAATATAATGTATTATATTTTTGACTGGCTTCCTTCACTTAGCAAAATATTGTCAAAGTTCATCCATGTTGTAGTATGTATAAGTAATTTATTCCATTTTATAATTGAATAAAATGTTATTGTATGACACTTTATACCATTCATCAGTTTAAAGGCATGTGTTGTTTCTGCTTTTGGTCATTATGAATAATGTTGTTATACACATTTGTGTGCACTTTGTTATATTGCATA